>NC_140993.1:138440308-139698374 GCF_052327205.1 Somniosus microcephalus
TGTCAGTATTCCGAGCCGTTAACTTCAGTAAAATTGTGAATCTTGGGATTTCCATATTCTAGCTAATCATTAGCTATGTATGTTCTTGACTGGGATGTCATGTAGTTTTTACTCATTTATTTTTGGTTCTGATTATATTAGTACATTTATTCTGTATAGCCTGCTAATACGTTTTGAGACTATATTTGTCCTTATACACTGTAAAAATGTCTTGTAAGACATCTGAATGCATTTAATTTGATTACATACAAATAAAGAATCTCGAACATTTATTGTTTTTCATTAAGGATTTTTTTTTTTTAAGTTTTGATTCACTTCCACTCCCTGCTATCACTCACCATTTTCTTCCATCACGCTGCAAGGTACAGTAAAATGTTACCACAATATTTGAAGATATACAATTGAAATAATGAGTACTTCCTGCCTTTATGATCCTGTTCCTTTTTTTGGGGGTTCTTTTTAGCGTGTTGTAGTGTAATATAACACACAAAATATAAGTATCCTTAACCACTATTAAAATAGTGTTATGAAAATGTGGAATGCAATATCTCAAGGCCAGAGTGGATGAACCAATTGTTTAAAATGGAGGTAGATACTTGTCAAACAATGGTATTTGAGGGATACAAAGGAAGGGTGTGAAAAAGAACGATTTGCATTTATATAGTGGCTTTCATGACCTTGGGATATTCCAAAGCACTTTACAGCCAAAGAAGTCCTTCTGAAGTGTAGTCACTTGTAAAGTAGGAAACACGGCAGATAATTTGCACACAGTAAACTGCTGCACTGAAGTGCCAGGCTAGATTACGTGCTCAAGACTTGTACCAAAACCATCTGACCATCAGTAGGTAATTTTTCTTGACTCAAACGGCATAACTCCTGTGCATTGTGGCCGTCAGCCCAGGGCAGGACCACCTCTGCAGTTTCCTGTCTTTCCACTCTTGGCCTGACTTTAGGGTCAAATTTTAGTCAAACGGACTAACCTTCGCCCCCCCCCACCGCCCAAAAGAATGGAATGCAGCAGGCTATCTTGGCAATGAACCCTATTAAGTAGGGTTCCCAACCCTCCCACTTTCAGCAGCAGTCTCCCGAAATCTGCTTCATGGAATGCATTCGAGACAGTTTTCTAGAACAAGACACCAAGGAACCAACCAGGGAACAGGCTATTTTAGATCTTGTGTTGTGTAATGAGATGGGGTTAAATAGTAATCTCATAGTAAAGGATCTTCTGGGGAAGGGTGATCATAATATAGAATTTCACGTTGGGTTTGAGAGTGAAATACTCAAATACAAAACTAGAGTCGTAAACTTCAATAAAACCAATTACATAGTTATGAGGGACGAGTAGGTAGATTATTACCTACTCATAATTCTTATGCATCGGAGGAAGAGAGCAATTCAAGTTTGTGTCTATTTGTTTGTACGTTGTGCCTTATAAAACCATGTAGCAGTTTATTTTTCTAGTGTCAGTTGCCAGGGTTTCAAATTGAATTTATACTGAATGTAACGCTACAGATACAAAGATAAAAGGCACAGCACGATTTTTTTTTGCGCACGAAAAGCAGTATATTTAATTGGATTCAGAGAGTGGAGGGAGCTTGGATTCCAGGGAGAGAGAGACTGGGGTTCAGGGTGGTGGGGGGGGTAGAAAGAGACTGGGGGGCCGAGAGCAGCAGCAATATGGTGAGTGGGAGCAGCACCATGAGAGGAGCAGCCAGTAAAGGGGTGAGTGAAACCTGCAGCCTGACCAGACCTTACGCAGTCCAGGAGGATTCTGGCCATAGTTTCAGTGTATCAATGGGTTATAGGATTACTACTAGTTACAGATAGGATATGGGGCATTACCCCTATTACTACTAGTTACAAATATGTAAGTTACTACATTACTGTTGGTTATGAGGGAAATCTGATTTTTACTAGTAATACTGTTATGTCTTCTAGCGCTTGTAGTGCTTTGTAAAGACGTCTCTGGACTCGGTAGTTTGTAATTATAAACTACTGTTTTATTTGAGTTGTAATGGCTGCCTGCCGCATGGTGCGGGGTGATATTTCCAAGTGCCCTGTGTGGCGCCTGCGCACTATTTTCCCAGCATCGTAGTGCTGCTACACTTGATTTGAGTGTTAGTACACTTGTACAATGTAGTCCCAACATAACTTGTAACATCCCTCTTTCCCAACAAAACTAATTACATCAATTTTTCTATTTTACAATGTTTCCAGTTGAATAACGTTAACAAAATACAGAACGTGAGCTTTCTTTGCTCAATTTATATACAGATATTTGTCCATGTTGTTTTACTGTTCTGTGCGAATTATAATTGTCTCTATAATTATTCGCGATACCGCTCAGGTGGTTGTATGTTACTCCTCCATCTTGTGGACTTGGCTGTAACAATTCCTTTCTGCGGTGTTTTGGTGTGTTCAATTCTTGTTGCCGGTGCTGTCATGTTTGGCTCTGGAGAGTGCATGTTTGCAGTTGTTGTATTTGAGGTGTTTGTTTCTGGCGTTATATTGTTTTCCGTGTCTGGTACCGTAACTGCTGTTAATGTTGTCTGCTGTTTGACAGCTTCAGGTGAGGGTCTGATATGGATCCTGTTTTGCCTGTATTGGTTTCCAGGTTCTGTCTCTACCAAGTAAGATCTTGGAGTATCAGCTTTTCCAATAACCTTGGCTGGACTCCATGTTCTCAACAACGGATCTTGTATATGCACTGATTGCCCATTTAGCAGCTCCGGTAGTGGTTTTGCATGCTTGTTATAGTGTGTGCTCCCCGTAGCTTGTGTTTCCATCAGCTTCTGCCGAATGTCCTCTTGGTCCTGAGGAGGATATATCTTTTGCTGGTAGAGTTTTGTATTTTCTACTGTTTAGTAGTTCTGGTGATTGAGTCTGCTCTCAAAGGTGTCGATCTGATTGCCAAAAGGGCGAGGTCTTGGTCTTCTCCCATCTCCTTGCTTTTAATGAGAGCTCTTTTGACTGTTTGGATCTGTCTTTCAATAAATCCGTGTCCCCTTGGGTAATGTGGGGATGAGGTAATTATTTTAAATCCGTATTTTCCAGCCAGTGCTCTGAATTCGCTGGAGGTGAATTGTGTCCCATTGTCGCAGATGACCTTCTCTGGGATGCCCTGTTCTGCGAATAAGTTTTTCACAATTTTTGTGATTGTTGTGGCTCTCATGTCGTTTATCCTTCTGACAAAAGGAAATTTTGAGTAGTAGTCTGCTACTATGATGTACCACTCCTGGTTGCACAGGAACAGATCTGTACCGACCGTGTGCCATGGTCTTGGGGGTACTTCCATTTGAATCATCCCCTCCTTCTGTGTGTTTCGGTATTTCTGGCATATACAGCATGTGGAGACCATTTGTTCTATGCTTTTGTACATGCCTATCCAGTACACAGCTGATCTGGCTCTTAGTTTACATTTCTCCATCCCCATATGGCCTTGGTGTATTAAGCGGAGAAGTTCTGTTTGCATCGTTTTTGGTATTATGATTCTTGAGCCAGCAAGGAGAACACCGTCCTCCATCGAGATGTCGTCTCTGATTGTCCAGTACTGTCGGATTTGGTTTTGGACCTGCTGGATCTTCTCCGGCCACCCCTGTATTACCTGTTGCATGAGTAGTAGCAACTCTTTACCAGTCTCCTCTTGAATTTGGCTAAGCTTTGTGGGAGTAACATTTACAAGGTGGTGTATTTTTACTGTCAGGCCCTTCATCTTGTGTTTTTCGTGTGGTGACAATCGAGACAATGCATCTGCCAGTGCCATTTCTTTTCCTGGCCGGTATTTTAATTCGAAGTCGTAACTTTGGAGTCTTAACAGTAACCTTTGCAGTCTTGCTGGGGCCTTGCTTAGGTTTTTCTTGTAAATTTGTTCGAGTGGACGATGGTCACTCTCTACCTTGAATTTTCTTCCGTATAAGTAGGTGTGGAACTTTTCGCATCCATATACTACTGCCAATAGCTCTCTTTCGATGTTTGCGTATCTTGTCTCTGTTGATGTCAATGCCTTCGATGCGAAAGCTATTGGTTTTCCTTCCTGCACGAGGGCTGCCCCTAGCCCCCTGGTAGAGGCATCTACCTGTAGGGTGACAGGTTTTTTTCTTTCGTAATAAGACAGGCTGGTTTCTTTTACATAATTCCTTTAGGTGTTTGAAGTTCCTCTCATGGGATTCTGACCATTTGGTATTCGGTGTCTTCTTTTAGTAATTCTCTTAGGTTCGCTGTGTAGTCTGACATGTTCGGGATGAAAGAGCTCATATACTGGACCAAGCCAAAGTAGCTTCTCAGCTCCTTCTTGTCGTTTGGAGGTTTCATCTCTGCTATCGCCTCGACCTTTTCGGGATTAGGCTTGACACCCTCCGGTGTGTAGATCATGCCAAAAAATTTGCATTTCATACTTTTAGCGATGCACTTCTCGGCACTCAGCTTGATGCCAGCCGTTCTGGTGCGCTCCATGGCCTCGTGCAAGTGCACATCATGGTCTCTTTCATTTGTTCCGTAAACTTGGATGTCATCAGCGATTCCAATGGCTCCTTCATAGCCTTTGTCTGTTTCATCGATCTTTTGTTGGAAGGTGTCTTGGCTGACTTTCAACCCGAATGGCAGCCGCAGGAATTTATAACGCCCCAATGGTGTATTAAAAGTCGTCAGGTTAGTTGATTCTTCATCCAGTTTGATGTTCCAGTAGCTGTTCCTGGCATCCAGTTTGGAGAAGACTTTGGCTCCTGCCAGTGCTGGTGTGATTTCTTCTAATGTTGGTGTGGGGTAGTGGTCCCGCTTTATTGCCTGGTTTAAGTCTTTGGGGTCCAGACAGATTCTGAGCCACCCGTTCGGCTTTTCCCGTACCACAATCGAGTTTACCCAGTCTGTGGGTTCAGTGACCTTTGCGATTATTTCTTTCTCTTCCATTTCTTTTAGTTCGGTGTATAATTTTTCTTTTAGCTCGATGGGTATTTTTCTTGGAGCGTGGATGACGGGTTTTATCTCTGGATCTATTGTTATATGGTACTTGAACTCCCCGAAGCATCCTACAGTGTCATCAAAACACTCTGGATACATGTCCATCAAATGTTTCGTGTCCATGATTTGTGGACGATTTTCCAGTGGGGTGTTGCTGTCGACTTTCAGTGATGTTTTTGTTAGTTCGTGGTTTACCGAGATTAACCCCAGCGTCTCACAGCTGTTTAATCCCAGGATCGCCGGGGAGTCGGTCACAAAGAACATGCAGTTGATGTTTCTGCTTTTGTGTTCCTTTTATATAGGTTGTTCCGAGTTGTCTGATCTCGCTCCCCCATACGCTGTCAGCGTGACGTTTGCTTTTAAACATCCTCTTTTCGGGTAGCTATCTTCGCCCAAGTTTTCGGGGAAGATCCTCTGGTATAGCCTCAGTGGAAGGATGTTGCTCTGAGCTCCTGTGTCCAACTTTACTTTTAGATTGACGGTTGTGGGCTGTCCTTCGATCCTCTTTTTAATCTGGATGATAGTGTGCCATTCTTTCTTTGGGGTGCTTTCCGCTCTGGATGTTTCATGTAAGAGAACCTTTATGGTTTCAATGTTCAGAGCTTTGTCGTACCCGCAGTCTTCGTCATCTTGCTCACCCATGGTATGGATTTTGTTTTTCTTTTGTTGGTTCTGCTGTCCACCTCTGCTTTTGGTGTGTAGACCCACTCTTAGCTCTGCACATCTTTTGCCAGTGGTTTGCTTTACCACGCGTGTTGCAGCTTGTTCCATACGCTGGGCATTTTCTTCTGTCTGTGTAGTCGTGTTGTGATGCACTATCAATTGCTACAAAAGACTGGAGATTGAGAAAGTAATAAACAGGCTTTTATTACCAAAGAACAGAGCATGCCTCTTGTGGTTGCCTGGTATCCAAAAGGGCCGGAGGCTTCTGAGCAGCGACCTTTATACCCAGCCATGAGGGTGGAGCCAGGGGCGGAGTCAGCTGAGGCATGCACAGACAAGTACAACAATATGCAAGAGTGAACAACAGTACTAACAACAGTGGTTTACCACATTCACCCCTTGTTTAGAATTGAGTCCGGCGGGGTGAAGTGCACTAAAAATTCGTGTACTGAAGTCTATCAGGAGGCCTTGTAAGCCGTCCCGAGCGTCGCAGCAGCGGCGGTGATGGTGCAGCATCCAACGGTGAACCCGGTGTCTCGTTCAGAGGAGGTGTAGCAGGTGGCGGACCCTGGGGCTGCTGCATGCCGTCTACAGGGGTCAGAGCATGGGTAATGGGAGGTAGTGATGGTGGTCTCTCAGAGGCACCCGAAGGTGCGAGGTCTCGTGCGGGGACTGTGTCCTGGGGGTAGGCAGGAGTAGCAGTGGGTGGCGAAGAGGGTGTTTCAGGAGCACCTGCAGGTGCGAGGTCTCGAATGGAGACTGTGTCCTACCGCCCGTCCGGGTACGCCACGTAAGCATACTGCGGGTTGGCGTGGAGGAGGCTCACCCTCTCGACCAGGGGGTCCGCCTTATGGGTCCTCACATGCTTCCGCAGTAGGACGGGACCTGGAGAAGTCAGCCATGTTGGTAGCGAAATCCCCGACGTGGACTTCCTGGGGAAGGAGAACATTCTCTCGTGAGGAGTGGCATTGGTGGGTGTACAGAGCAGCGACCGAATGGAATGGAGCGCCGCAGGGAGGACCTCCTGCCAGCGGGAGGTCGGAAGGCCCTTAGATTTTAAGTTTAAAAGGACTGCCTTCCAGACTGTCGCATTCTCCCTTTCCACCTGGCCGTTACCCCGGGGGTTGTAGCTGGTGGTCCTGCTTGTAGCAATGCCTCTCGCGAGCAGGTACTGCCGAAGTTCGTCGCTCATAAAAGATGAGCCCCTGTCGCTATGGATATAGCTAGGGAAACCGAACAAGGCGAAGAGGTCATTCAGACATTTAATGACCGTGGTACTGGTCATGTCCGAGCAAGGGATAGCAAACGGGAAACGGGAGTACTCATCAATTATATTGAGGAAGTACACATTGCGGTCAGAGGAGGGGAGGGGCCCTTTAAAATCGATGCTCAGCCGCTCGAAGGGGCGCGTGGCTTTGATCAGGCTCGCTCTGTCTGGCCTATAAAAGTGCGGCTTGCACTCGGCACAGATCTGGCAGTTCCTGGTCATGGTCCTGACCTCCTCGATGGAGTAGGGCAGGTTACGGGATTTGATAAAATGGAAGAACCTGGTGACCCCCGGGTGGCAGAGGTCATTGTGGAGGGTCTGTAGCCTATCAACCTGCGCGTTGGCGCACGTACCACGTGATAGGGCATCTGGGGGCTCATTGAGTTTCCCGGGCCGGTACAAGATATCGTAATTGTAGGTGGAGAGTTCGATTCTCCACCTTAAGATCTTGTCATTCTTGATTTTGCCCCGCTGCTTATTATGAAACATAAAAGCCACTGAACGCTGGTCAGTGAGCAGGGTAAATCGTTTTCCGGCCAGGTAATGCCGCCAATGTCGCACGGCTTCCACAATGGCCTGGGCCTCCTTTTCGACAGAGGAGTGTCGAATCTCGGGGCCCTGGAGGGTCCTTGAGAAAAAGGCCACGGGTCTCCCCGCCTGGTTAAGGGTTGCAGCTAGGGCAAAGTCGGATGCGTCGCTCTCCACTTGAAAAGGAAGGGACTCATCCACAGCGTGCATTGTGGCCTTCGCAATGTCTCCTTTTATGAGAGTGAAGGCTGCACAGGCCTCTGCTGTCAGGGGGAAGGAGGCGGACTTGATGAGGGGTCGGGCTTTATCCGCATAGTTGGGCACCCACTGAGCATAGTAAGAGAAAAACCCCAGGCATCTCTTCAGTGCTTTCTGGCAGTGGGGGAGAGGGAGCTCCATAAGGGGGCGCATTCTATCGGGGTCTGGGCCGATGACTCCGTTCTCCACTACGCAGCCAAGAATAGCAAGGCGCGTAGTACGAAACATACATTTGTCTTTGTTGTATGTGAGATTCAGCCGCTGGGCCGTCCGGAGGAATTTCTCTAGATTAACGTCGTGGTCCTGCTGGTCGTGGCCGCAGATGGTGACGTTGTCTAGATATGGGAAAGTGGCCTGGAGCGCGTTCTGGTCAACCATCCGGTCCATCTCCCGTTGGAAGACAGAAACTCCGTTGGTGACGCCGAAGGGAACTCTGAGAAAGTGATAGAGCCGACCGTCAGCTTCAAAAGCTGTGTACTGGCGGTCCTCAGCCCTGATGGGGAGCTGGTGGTATGCCGACTTCAGATCAATCGTCGAGAACACCCGGTATTGTGCTATCTGATTGACCATGTCAGATATGCGGGGGAGTGGGTATGCATCTAGTTGGGTGTAGCGATTGATCGTCTGGCTGTAGTCAATAACTAGGCGCTGTTTTTCGCCAGTCTTCACTACCACCACTTGTGCTCGCCATGGGCTGGTGCTACTTTCAATAATCCCTTCCTTCAGGAGTCTCGCAACCTCGGATTTAATGAAGCTCCTATCCCCAACACTAACGCCTGCTTTTGGTAGCGATGGGCTTACAGTCGCGGGTGAGGTTAGCGAACAAGGAGGGGGGGGGGACTTTAAGGGTGGAGAGGCTGCAAATGGTGCACGGCGGGCGATTTAAAAGCTGCTGGCTGCAGACTGTGAGTGGGGGGAGGGGTCCGTCATACGCTAATGTGACACTCTTAAGGTGGCACTGAAAATCCAACCCCAGTAGAACGGCAGCGCAGAGATGGGGCAGGACCAGAAGTTTAAAATTTTTGTATTCTGTGCCCCTTACTGAAAGGGTCACTACACAGTAGCCACCGACGTCCGCTGACTGGGCTTTGGAAGCCAAAGAGATCCGATGGCGCGTCGGCAGGACCGGGAGAGAGTAACTGCGCACCGTGTCGGGGTGGATAAAGCTCTCCGTGCTCCCGCTGTCAAAAAGGCAGGTAGTGGCGCGGCCGTTTACCGTAATATCCATCATGGACCTGGACAGTTGATGAGGGAGAGATTGGTCCAGCGTCACGGAGGCCAGCGTATGGTCGAGCGAGTCGATGTGGTCGTCGGATGAGGCGGTGGTTGAGTCCGGGTCCCCCGTGGTTGAAGTCGGAGGCATCCAAGATGGCGGACAAAATGGCGGCGCCCACGGTCCCGATCCCCACGCGGCTGGGGGAGCCCAAGATGGCGGACAAGATGGCTGCGCCCACGGTTCGCACGCAGCGCTGCTGGCGTTAGCGGTCTTCCCTTTGCAGGCGCTAACGTAGTGACCTTTCTTCCCGCAGCCGGAGCAGGTAGCATTCTTCGCGGGGCAGCGTGCTCTAGGGTGTTTAGCTTGGCCACAAAAATAGCATTTTTGTGCCTTGGACATCGCTGCAGCAGTCGGAGGTGGCGGTCCCATGGCCCAAGATTGCGGCGTCCACGGCGCGGGGCGATGAGGGGAGAAAGCGTCCATATTTCTGTGGGCCGCGTCGAGCGAGAGCGCGAGGGACACTGCCTTTGTCAGGTCTATTTCACCCTTCTCCAGCAGCCTCTGCCGGGAGTAGTCGGACCTTAGACCCGCAACGAAAGCGTCTCGTATCAGTCCCTCCGCATGTGCCGCGGCCGATACTTCCTTGCAGTCGCAGCCGCGTCCGAGTACCCGCAGTGCCCGTAGGAAGGCTTCCACCGATTCCCCGGGCTGCTGTCTGCGAGATCTTAAAAGGTGCCTGGCATAGACCGTGTTAACCGGGCGTGCATACTGCCCTTTCAGTAGGTCGATAGCCGCCGCGTAGGTCATCGCATCTTGGATTAAAGTATAGACTTGGTGGCTCACCTTCGAGGCCAGGATTTTCAGTTTATTTTCATCAAGAGTCACGGTCGAGGCTTCCAGATACGCCTCAAAGCAACGCAGCCATTGTGCGAATTTAGTCGACGAACCCGCTTCTTGGGGGTCTAGGTCCAGGCATGTTGGTCTGAGGGCTCGCAGCAGCGCCTGCTGCTCAGCGTTTTGCGCCATCGGTTGATCAGCATCCGCAGCCAACATTTAACTTTGGTAATAAAATTGATGCACTATCAATTGCTACAAAAGACTGGAGATTGAGAAAGTAATAAACAGGCTTTTATTACCAAAGAACAGAGCATGCCTCTTGTGGTTGCCTGGTATCCAAAAGGGCCGGAGGCTTCTGAGCAGCGACCTTTATACCCAGCCATGAGGGTGGAGCCAGGGGCGGAGTCAGCTGAGGCATGCACAGACAAGTACAACAATATGCAAGAGTGAACAACAGTACTAACAGTGAACAACAATACTAACAACAGTGGTTTACCACATGTTGTCTTCCGCATTTTCTACACGTATTCTTCCCGCTGTCATATACTTGTTTTTGTGTGCTGTGCTTTTCGCGCACTGCATCTACTCTGTGATCCGGTTCAGGAGTTGTCCGCACGTCAGCCGTATGAGTATTCAGCGTTTTCATCTGTTGTTTTGTGGCTTCGTGAGCCCTCGCTGTATCTATGGCTTCTGATATTCCGAGCTTTTCTTTTCCTATTAGTTCTTTTTGCACTTCTGTATGTGCTGATCCTCATATTAGTTGGTCTACCAGCCTTTCTTCTAGTTCCGTAAACTTGCATTTGCTGGCTTCGTTTTTTAATCTCGTCAGGAAATTGTCAGCCGTTTCACCAGGTTCCTGTCTTAAGCGTTGGAATTTATACCTGTGTATGCGGTGGTTTGATTTAGGCTCGAGATGGTTACTGAACTTTTCATAAATCTCCGTAGGGTTCGTTTTATCCTCTTCGGATAAACTCCAGCTGTTATAGAGATCTAAGCCTTTTTCTCCCGCCCACAGTAGAATGTAGCTGACTTTTTCCTCATCGGAGGAGCCTTTCGGGAAACTTTTAAATGTAAGCTCGCATTTTTGCATAACTTCCGGAAAGCTGCCACGATATCGTCGGCTTCCCAGTTCATGATGGGGAGCATATTTGCGGTCAGTGCATTGGACGCCGCCATTTTAGCTGCCTGTAGAATTCGCGGTTAAAACGCTGCAGTGTTTACTTTTAAATTTCTTTCTTCAATCTGATATCATTTTTATTTGCGTAAGTTTTACTCACTTATACCACTGCCACCATGTTATGTCTTCTAGCGCTCGTAGTGCTTTGTAAAGACGCCTCTGGACTCGGCAGTTTGTAATTATAAACTACTGTTTTATTTGAGTTGTAATGGCTGCCTGCCGAATAGTGCAGGGTGATATTTCCAAGCGCCCTGTGCGGCGCCTGCGCACTATTTTCCCAGCATCGTAGTGCTGCTACACTTGATTTGAGTGTTAGTACACTTGTACAATGTAGTCCCAACATAACTATGTAACAAATACTATTAGTTATCTGTGCATTTTCAATGAGTTACTATTAGTTATTGGTGGAATCAAAGTTCCTCCCACCTCTTGTTCCCCGAGACTCGCTCCCTCACCCTTGGTTACCCTTCATCTGCTCGTGGGTGGTCTCTGAACGTCTCGCACAACAGCTGCTGGCGCAGTACCATAAGCACAAATACTCAACTACAGGGGATCCAACCTCCAAGGTAAATACAGTAACATTTACAGATGTCATGTGATCAGATCTCGCATGGTCAAATGGTGTGGTCAGGGTGTCACATGATCAATCCTCCAGGAATGCCTCCAATCAGAATTGGCAACCCTACTGTTAAGTTCAAATAGAGAGAGTTGTCCTGGTAGCAAATAGTGTGAATGATCACCGGAATGTTGAACTATGGTCTTCCAAAGAATTAACTATACCTCCTATTTTGGTATCCTCTGCAAATTTCAACACCACTCCCTGTAGGCCTATACCCATATCATTGATATACACAGTGAACAGAACCCTGTGGAACACCACTACCCATATCCAACCAGTCTGGAAAAACTGTCTTGAACTCAATGGTTTTTACCCTTCCAACAAATATTTAATCCAGTTTACTATCCCCCTAATTACATTTTAATTCCTAGTAATTTCCGCTGTGGTACTGTGTCTAAGGCTTTCCGAAAGACCATGTACAACAATATCACTAGCACATTTAACGTTTAAAAATGCCTCTAGGTACTTCAAAGGAGCGTTATCAAAGAAATTTTGACATCGAGCCACATAATATTAGGGCAGATGGTCATAGAGGTAGGTTTTAAGGAATGTCGTAAAGGAGGAAAGAGAGGCAGAGAGGTTGATGGAGGGAATTCCAACTGGCAGCTGAAGGCACGGCCGCCAATGGTGGAGCAATTAAAATCAGGGATGCTGAATAGTCCTGAATTGGAGGAACGCAGCAATCTCGGAAGGATGTAGGGCTGGAGGAGATTAGAGATGGGGAGGGGCAAGGCCGTGGAGGGATTTGAAAATGAGGATGAGAATTTTAAAATCCAGGTGTTGATTAACTAGGAGCCAAAGTAGGTCAGCGAGCACCGGGGTGAACGGGAGTTGGTGAGAGTTAGGGCACTGGCAGCAGAGTTTTGGATTATCTCAAGTTTATGGAGGGTAGAAAGTGGGAGGCCAGCCAGGAGTGCATTGGAATAATAAAATCTAGAGGGTAACAAAGGCATGAATGAGGGTTTCAGCAGCAGATGAGCTGAGGCAGGGGTGGAGTCAGGCGTGTTAGAGATGGAAATAGGCGGTCTTGTGATGGTGCAGATATGTGGACGGAAGCATATCTTGGGGTCAAATATGACACCAAGATTGCGAACAGTCTGGTTCAGCCTCAGATTGTTGCCAAGGAGAGGGATGGAGTCAGTAGCTAGGGAACAGAGTTTGTGGTGGGGACCGAAGACAATGGCTTCGGTCTTCCCAATATTTAATTGGAGGAAATTTCTGCTCGTCCAGAACTGGATGTCGGACAAGCAGTCTGACAATTTAGAGACAGTGATGGGGTCAACAGAGGTAGTGGTGAGGTAGAGCCAGGTGTCATTAGCGTACATGTCGACACTGGCGCTGTGTTTTTGGATGTCGTCGAGGATCAGCATGTAACTGAGAAATAGGAGGGGGCCAAGGATAGATCCCTGGAAGACACCAGAGGCAATGGTGCGGAAGCGGGAAGAGAAGTCATTGTAGGTGATTTTCTGGCTACGACTGGATAGATAAGAATGGAGCCAGGCGAGCGCAGTCCCATCCAACTGGACGATGGTGGAGCAACGTTGGAGGAGGATGCTGTGGTCAACCATGTTAAAGGCTGCAGACAGGTTGAGAAGGATGAGGAGGGATAGTTTATCACTGTCACAGTCACAGAAGGTGTCATTTGTGACTGATAAGAGCCATTTCAGTATTGTGGCAGTGTGGAAACCTGATTGGAGCGATTAAAACATGGAGTTCTGGGAAAAATGGGCACCGATTTGGGAGGCGACAGCACGTTCAAGGACTTTGGAGAGGAAAGCCAGATTGGAAATGGGGTGGTAGTTTGTAAGAACGGAGGAGTCCAAGGTTGGCTTTTTAAGGAACGGGCTGATGACGGCAGATTTGAAGGAGAGGGGGACAGTACCTGTGGAGAGAGAACTGTTAACAATATCAGCTAATAATGGGAGCCAGGAAGGGAAGTTTGGTGGTCAGCAGTTTGGTGGGAATAGGGTCGAGGGAGTAGTTGGTGGGTCTCATGGACAAGATGAGCTCAGACAGGGTATGAGGGGAGATCGGAGAAAAACTAGTGAAAGATGAGAGTTCAGGGCTAGGGCAGACCGTGGTGGGGGGGGGGTGGATCCTTGGAGGAAGTTTGACCCAGTGGGCTAGGGAGGGAAGCGGTAGAGGCAACTGAACGGATGGTCTCAATCTTGGTAACAAAAAGGTCTATGAGCTCCTTGTACTTGTTGGAGGTGAGGGTGGAGGAAACCGGGGAGAGGGGTTTAAGAAGCTGGTTTGCAGTAGAGAAAAGAAGGCGGGAGTTATCTTTGCATTCCAGGATAATCCTGGAATAGTGAGCAGTTTTGGCAGACGAGAGCAGGGCTGGATAATGCTGTGTTCCAGCCAGATCTGGTGGTGAATGGCAAAACCAGTTGTCCGCCACACCCGTACATCCACTGCATTTCCCCCATTGTCTGTTACCTCCTCAAATGATTCAATGAGGTTTGTCAAGCTCCATTGCCTCTTTTGAAATCTTGTGCTGGGTACTTTTATGTTCTCTGTCTAGAACTGTCATCCTTAGAGACTCAATTGGCTCTACCACCGACGTTAAACTAATTGGCCTGCAATTACAGATTAGGTCTCACTCCCTTTTTTAAAATGGGTACTATATTGGCTGCTCACCAGTCCTCCAGCACACATCCAGGCTCAACAGAGCCATGAAATATCATTGCTAGGACTTTGGCAGTTTCCTCCCTCAGGACCCCTGATGTATCCTGTTTGGCCCTATTGCTTTATCCTCCATTAGCCTAACTTAACTATGGTTTTCCTTTTTTCCATCATAATGTTGCTTATTTCACTGTCAACCACTTCAGAATTCACTTCCACTCTGATATCCTTAGAAAATAGATCTGCCATTTTTTAATTGTCAACCCTGTCTTTTTAGTGGTCCCACCTTACTATTAACAATTCTCTTTTTACTGCTGTACCTTTTAAAATACTTTACTATCCCTTCGAGTGTCAGCTGTGGCTCAGTGGGTAGCACTCTCTAGGTGGGAAGGGCTAGGAGTGAGCAGGTGTTACTGGTTGCCTGATTGCTGCAGGGAGTTGGAGTGAGTTTGTAAAAGGTTGGTGGTGGGGTTTTTTTCAGGTTTTAGGGCCTTTTTGGCCCATAAACAACAGCCAGATGACTGCTGAGGGGTCTGGAGGGCCGGGCCCCTCAGAGGACAGTGTTCCCAAGCTGAATTTAATTAGGGGGGAAACTGTGGTTGGAAGGGAAAGAAAAAGGCCCAAAGATTTGGGCCGGGACCCCAGGAGGTTTGGAAAAGAAAACATGGTGGTGGTTCAGTGCGAGGATAAGGAGATATGAGCTTGGGATATTATCCAAGCGGTACATGAGGACTGTGGCGAGGGAAGCTGCTTTGCCTGCTGACCAAAGCCGAATGTTGGGTGACGATCAGTGGCTGAGAGGAGGTGGAAAGACTTTTACTCAGTTTGAAAGTTGGCAATAAGTTCTTGGAGGTATTTCTGCTATATTCGGAAGAGGTGATGGTCTCATTCTTAAACTTGCCGGTTTTTATTGAGGACGTTGTGCTAATCAAAAAGTTGGAGTCGTGGGACATTAAAATTTGCTCAGCAATAAAGAGGAGATACTATCCCGGAACACGGGTAGCAGATGGAACCCGTTATGTAAAGGTGCAGTTCCCAGAGGGGGTGAAGCCATTACCGTACAACATGAAATTCGAGACAATGGAAGGAGTGCAGTACTTCCGAGTACTGCATAATAACCAAGTGAAGGTTTGTTATTATTGTCTTGGACACGACCATCTTGTAAGAAACTGTCCAGGTTTGTACTGTTATAATTGCTGCGAGTCTGGACACATCGCTCGGAGCTGCAAGGCAGAGAGCTGTGGGCTGTGTCACAAAGGCCCCACCCGCTGTGAGTGTGAGGCAGAAGGAAGCTCTATGAGTGACGAGGAGATGGGAGAAGGAGCAGGAGGGGTAAGTGGAATGGCCAGAGGAGCGGAGCAGCTGGTAAATTGAAGGAGAAAAGAGCACAGGAAAAGGCAGAAAATTGTGGAGCAGAGAACAGGATGGAGATGGTGGAAAACACACCAAGTACAGTGGAAAAGAACAAAGACAGCAGAGGGCAGCAAGGGTCGAGTGTAGATCCGAGCCTTAATACGGTTCAGCTCTCCCTAAAGAGTCTGGTGTCCACGGGGGGAGAGGAGGCAGGAGCGGGGTGTGTGGTAAATGTAAGTACTCCAACGAAAGACGGGGAGTCGGACATCTTGGTGAGCAGGAGGGGGCAAGACAAGGAGAGGGTGCAAGAGGCAGGAGCCTTAAAGGGGCAGCAGGACGGGAGTGGTGAGACAAAGACGCCAGAAGGAAGCAATACAGGTGCGCCATTGTCCCAGAGAGAGAAGGATCAGGGAGCAAGGGTCAGAGGTGGAGATGAGGTCGAAGGGAGCGGCACTGTTGGAGAATCCGCGATAGCAGGAACATGCTCTATGGGAGATGATGTATCTGACGGGGAGCAGGATTATGTATCTGACGGGGAGCAGGCACAGTGGGTTACAGAAGAGCTTGAGAGTGAGGAATTAGTGGGGGACAGAGACATGGAAGTGGGGGTGGGGTGGCATCATGTGGAAAGGGAAAGGTTACTGAGGGGCAGAAGGAGGGAGAAAGGGCAGCTCCTTGGCCCAAACTTAATGCAAGGAAGAGGCTGAAACAGCAGGGAAGGTTCAAACAGGACGTGAAAAAGAGTCGGAGGCTGCAGGAAAAAGCAACAGCTGGCCGAAAAGTTGGGAAGGAGCACAAGAGGAGGGAAGGGCCAGAGATTAAATGATGGGGAGATTATCAGCCATACTTCCCTTCTCCGGAGCCATGATTACATTGGTCTCGATTAATGTGAATGAACTGAGGGGTGAGAAGAAATTGCAGCAGTTGTTGCAGGGTTTTAAAGGCACGGACTTGTTGGGTTGGATTTTCATTGAGGCGGCGAGTAGGAGGCAGGACTACAACTTTTGGGGTTGTAGTCCCGCCTCCATTGAGTTCTAGCCAACCCACGCGATTTAGACTTGATTGACCTTGTTGAGCCCGCCCAGCGGGCTCAGCAGGCCAATTAAAGCCACCCGGCAACAGGTGATGTCACAGATTGAAATTTCATATGTCAAGACCTTTTGACAGATGAAATATCAGCGTTTCACAGCTGTTTGAAGCTGTCAAACACTGACAGGTTAATTCCTTCCTCTCAGGATGATTTAGAGATCTCCCTGGAACAGAAAGCAGAGGCTGCAGATTTTGACTGATCGCGGTCATTCTGCTTTCTGTGCCGGCGAGATGAGGGACTCCCGAGACCTGAAGGAAGGAAGGCTGTAAAGGTAAGTAAATGTAAGTAAAACTTATTTAAACACTTTACACAGACCAAACACACTTACCTCTGCACTCATGCACCCATCACTCACCTGAACACCGGACATCTCGAACCCTCCAAGCCCTTCATCCCGACGGCCCACCTCGCTAACTTGGCATGGTTTGAAGCCGTCGGGAATCCCACATTTCAACAATGAAAATAGGGATTAGGTTAAAAACTGCCTGTTAACTACCTGTTAACAGGCAGTTAATTGGCACTAATCCCCTTCTCGCCTCGGGGAGGCGGGTCCCAGTGCGGGGCGGGTGCCCGCCTCCTTTGAAACTGGCATGGAGGCGGGTTGGGTGCGGAATGGGGTCGGGACCCCCGATTTCGGGATTTTAAACCCCCACACGCCTCCAATTCCGCCTCCACAGCCCAATGAAAATCCAGCCCGTTGTGTCTGCAAGAAACCTTTTGGGATGAGGATATCCTAGAAAGAGTTCAGAAGGTTTGGAAGGGAGAGGTGTTTGCAAGTTGTGCAAACAATAACCGTAGAGGCGTGGCTATTTTGGTGAGTCCATCCATAAAAGAAAATGTTGCCTTGGTGGACAAGAACACTGAGGGGAGATTTTTACGGCTAAGGGGAAAAATGGAGGAATTTAATTGCGATCTCTTTAATATCTATGCATCCAACGACCATTGCAAGCATCGTGAGTTTTTTTGGGGTTATTCACTGAAGTGGCAGAGGTGGAAAATCCTTGTATAGTGGGGGATTTTAATGTATTTTTATCTCGGATAGACATTTCAGCCCAGATGACCTTTAAGGATGATAACTCCAGAGGGATGATTGTAAAATTGATGGCATATTTAAATTTGAGAGACTTATGGAGGGACCGGAACCCCATAAAAAGGGATTTCTCCAGAACAGGTTGGGTGGGTGATGTTTTAAAACAGAGCCGAATAGATTTTGTGTTAATGCGGGAAGGGTTAAGTTCTGAGGTGATGGAGATTTATTATAAAAAAATATTTTTTAGTGACCACTCGGCTTTGGTTCTTAGAATTAGGAACAGCAGAGTTAAGATCGGTTCAGGGCTGTGGATTTTAAACCATCAATACCTGAAAGAAATTGCTTATAAAGAAGGGATTATAAATATAATAAAGAATGCTCAGTGTAGTGTATGTACCTTTAGAGAGAACTACTTTTACAGATCCTGTATACTGTAGTACCGGCAGTGACCACACCTGTATAGAAGCCTTGAGCATGCCTCTGTACTGTTAGTCTTGAGACTACCCTCCTCCAGTAAACACCTGTTGATTGTTAAGTTACAGCCTCCGTCTAGTTATTGGAAAACATCATACTTTAAGAATCACGGATTCAACAGTGGCGACGAGGTCGATTCGAATCTACCTGCAACTCTGCATTTCCTTTCAAGGATTCGCTCCGGGAGGACGGTGGAAGAAAGTCGAGGCCAGAAGCATGGGCATCGACCATGAGCAACCGCCCAGTCATCCGGCAGAGAGTGAACATCGCAGGGGAGGCTGTTGAGAGCCGGGCTTGGTTCCCCAGCCACGACGATCCAGCAACAGACTGGCAACAGGTACAGCGCAGACCCTTCCCAGACAGCGGTGGCTGGAGCCGACCGATGGCACAGAAAAGGCCGAGCAGCGTCGACAGGGTAAGAGAGAGGGTGAAGCACACAGGGCGCAGCCGGGGGTTGGAAACCGAGCGGCGTCGAGGGAAAACAAAAAAAAAGAGAGAGGGTAAAGCAGCAGCCGGGTTCAGGACAGAGCGGCGGCAACGAGAGAGGCGCACAGGAGAACGCGCAGAGCACAGCCAGGGCTCAAGGGCTGAACAGCATCCGCAGGGGAAAGAAAGGAAGCGCGGGAGACGCCATTGAGCCGCGGAGAAGAAGGGAGAGTGCGGGAGACGCCATTTTAGAAGCCGCAGCGGAGAAGAAGGGCGAGCGCGGGAAGAAAGGAAAGCGCGGGAGACGCCATTTTGTGCCAGCGGAGAAGGGAGAGCGCAGGAGACGCCATTTTAGACAGTTTAATCACACCCAGGGATGCCGAAGAGCGGCAGTATCACTGCGTTCGACAATGAAGTCGAAGATTGGGCGACATATGTGGAACGCATTGAGGTGTACTGCAGGGCGAATGAAGTGCCAGATGCTAGGAAAGCACTGGTTTTGATGAATTCCATGGGTGCAAAAACTTATGGCTTACTGCGAAACCTAATAACCCCAGAGAAGCCAGTGGATAAGAATTTTGAAAGCATAATGGAAATCCTACAGGACCACTTAAACCCCACACCGCTGCTGATAGCAGAAAGATTTCAGTTCCACAAAAGGAACCAGCATAAAGACGAAAGTAATGCTGAGTACTTAACGGAACTGTGCAAGCTATCGAAACACTGCCAGTTTGGATTGGGACTAGCAGATACGTTAAGGGACAAGTTTGTGTGTGGGCTTCAAAGTGAAGGAATCCAGAAACGGCTTCTATCAGAAAAGGATCTTACGCTGGACAAGGCTTTCAGCATAGCAGTATCACACGAAGCAGCCGCACGGGGCGCTGCAGAGATACAACAGAGACCGCAAGAATATGGCACCAATGAAATGTCATATGGAGCAGGGAAGTGTTATCGCTGCGGCAGAACAACACACGACCAGAAGGATTGTTGGTTCAAGGACCAAGTGTGCAGACAGTGTGGAAAAGCAGGACACATAGCAAGAGTCTGCAGGTCAGGGAAGAAAACCAGCAGCAAGAAATCTCCACAGGAGAAGTACAAAAAGGTACATAAGGTGATGGACAGTAGTTCAGACGAACAGAAAAGTGATACAGACTCCGGAAGCAAGGAGCTGGGTTGTCTGAAACTACATAAGGTAATCAAAATGGAGGATCACCAGACTATCTGGGTCACGCTCAAGATAGACGGAGTCCAAGTGAAAATGGAATTGGACACAGGATCAGCCCTAACAGTCATAAACAAAAGGGACTACAAGCGGCTATTTTCACATATACCCTTGAAAGCTACAGAGATTGTCTTGAAGACGTACACGGGGCAAAAAGTCTACCCCAAAGGAAAAATAAGGGTGAACGTGATATACAAAGGCCAGGAAATACCTAAAATGGACCTATATGTATTGCCAGATGGAGGACCACCACTACTAGGACGTGAATGGATCCGGAAGATACAATTAGATTGGCATTCCATACAGGCACTGAAGGTTGAGGCCAAAAAGGATGACGACGTCACACCTGGACGACTGTCAAAAATGCTAACTGACGCACAAGAAGTGTTCGAGGAGGGACTCGGAACACTAAAAGGCATAACAGCGACGATTAAAATAGAGGAAAATGTAAGCCCAAAGTTTTTTAAGGCCTTATATGATCCGACCAGCCATCGAAGCAGAGCTGGAAGGGTTGGAACGTTCAGGAGTACTGCCCAAAGTAGACTGGAGTGAGTGGGCTACAGCCATCGTTCCTGTAATGAAGAGGTCGTTGAGTAATACGCCTGGGGAACCAAAGAAGGTCCGCATCTGTGGGGATTTTAAGGTGACAGTGAACAGTGAATCCAGTCTTTCACACGGTACAATATCCACTTCCACGGATTGAGGATATTTTCGCCTCGCTATCTGGAGGTAAATGCTTCACCAAAATTGATCTGGCCCAGGCGTACCTGCAAATGGAGGTAGAAGAAGCCTCGAAACAATACCTCATGATCAACACTCATAAAGGTCTCTACCAATACAACCGGCTGGTGTTCGGGGTAGCATCAGCTCCGGCTATTTGGCAAAGGGCAATGGATCAAGTCCTGCAAGGGATTCCAGGGACCCAGTGTTATTTGGACGACATCCTGGTCACGGGCGAAAATGACAGTGATCACCTTGCCAACCTGAAGAAGGTGCTCACTAGATTAAAGGAATATGGGCTACGAGCTAATCGCCACAAGTGCGAGTTTTTCCAGAAGCAGATCTCGTATTGTGGCCATGTTATTGATGAGGAGGGGTTACATAAGTCCCCTGAAAAGATTGAGGCAGTAGTCAAGGCTCCAGCACCGGAAAATGTGTCAGAACTGAGGTCGTTCCTCGGGTTGGTGAACTACTACCATAAGTTCTTACCAAATTTGTCTACAGTATTACACCCACTGAACACCCTACTGCAAACGGGGGTACCATGGAAGTGGAATGACGAATGTAAACGAGCTTTCCAGAAGTGCAAAGAATTGATCACATCAAAAGAGGTGTTGGACAATTTCAACCCAGCACTACCAATTCAGTTGGCATGTGATGCATCACCCTATGGTATTGGAGCGGTGCTGTCGCACAAATTCCCAGACGGGTTGGAGAGGCCAGTAGCCTTTGCGTCTCGGTCACTAACCTCAGCCGAGCGCAACTACGCCCAGATCGACAGGGAGGCCCTCAGCCTAGTATGGGGAGTAAAAAAATTCAACCACTATCTGCATGGGCAGAAGTTCACCTTGCTGACTGACCACCAACCACTTGTCTCCATCTTTAATCCAAAGAAGGGCGTTCCAGTGATGACTGCACAACGGCTACAAAGATGGTCCCTTTTTCTAGGGGCGAACCAATATGAAATAGAGTATAAGGGCACGAAACAGCATGCAAACGCTGATGGGCTATCACGCCTGCCACTGCCTACTGTGGAGGAAGCACCAGCAGTGGACCCTATCGAAATATTTTATTCAGCGATAATTGAACGATTGCCACTAACTAACGCGGATATAGAGAAGGAGACCCGCAATGATCCGACACTGTCTCGGGTATATGATTTGATGGTGAAGGGATGGCCAACACATGGCGACTCACTGTTGCCAGCATTCTCATCCAGAAGAGAACAGCTGTCAGTATGCCAGGGGACAGTGATGTGTGGATCCCGAGTGGTAATTCCACCCAAGTTAAGGGAGAGAGTGCTCAATGAGCTTCACGAAGGTCATCTGGGAGGGGTGAAAATGAAAAGCCTTGCTCGGGCTAATGTGTGGTGGCCGGGGATCGATCAACAAATCGAGGACCTAACAAAGAGCTGCTCAGGATGCCAGAAGGTCCAAAATGCACCACCACATGCCCCTCTACACCCATGGGAGTGGCCCTCCTCTCCATGGCAACGGGTGCATATTGATTTTGCTGGTCCATTCATGTTCTTAATAGCAGTGGATGCGCACTCGAAATGGCCTGAGGTGATCAAAATGTCCTCAACCACTACAGAGAAAACGATTGCAGTCCTGCGGACCATATTTGCCAGGAACGGCTTGCCAGAGCAGATTTGCTCTGATAACGGACCATAGTTTGTGTCCGAAGAGTTTTGGAAATTTATGAGAAGGAATGGGGTAAGGCATTACACATCCGTCCCGTATCATCCAGCCACAAATGGATTGGCTGAGAGGTTCGTACAAACCTTTAAAAAGGCGATAAGGGCCATGTGCGATGATGAAATTCCATTACAGCATAAGGTGGACAATTTCTTGTTAGCCTACAGAAATGCGACACATGCAGTTACCAACCAGACCCCGGCCATGATGTTCTTTAACTGAAGGTTGAGATCTCGTCTGGATTTGCTCAGACCAAATGTGCGAAGAAATGTTGAGGATAAGCAATTCCAGCACATCAATGAGAAGCCGACGAGGAGCTTCAATGTAGGACAACCAGTCTTGGCCCGCGACTACCGAACAGAGAAATGGCAACCCGGAACGATATGCACACGGCAGGGGCGATTAATGTACACAGTGGATGTCGGGGAGAACATTGTGAGACGCCACGTCGACCAGATCCTAGCGTCACAGGAACGAGTCAACCCCATGTCTCGCGTACCTGGGGATGAACCCGACATATCGGTAGCATCTACCTCAGAAACAGTAGCAGCGGAAACTGATGAACTAACCGACGAAAGGGGGCCAGAATCGCCTCCGCACCAAGAACAAGAACCTCAGGAAAGGATCAAGAAGCCGCCCCAAAGACTGAATCTATAAATGGACTATTTCAGTTTAATGTGCATGTTAAAGTGTTAACTGTTATTTGAATGTTATGGGTACTGTTAATCTAAAAGGGGAGGAATTCTAGTGTATGTACCTTTAAGAGAGAACTACTTTTACAGCTCCTGTATACTGTAGTACCGGCAGTGACCACACCTGTATATAAGCCTTGAGCATGCCTCTGTACTGTTAGTCTTGAGACTACCCTCCTCCAGTAAATACCTGTTGATTGTTAAGTTGCAGCCTCCGTCTAGTTATTGGAAAACATCATACTTTAAGAATCACGGATTCAACACTCGGAAGGAACATTTGTTCTTGAAAGAAAGAAGAGTTTGGTGGGACAATTTCAAATATGAGGTAAAAGTATTTTCGGTACGTTATGGGAAAAAGAGAGCGACAGCTAACCGGCATTGAGAAGAGAATATAAACAAAAGGTTTACAGATGTCTGTAAAGCAGTTGACACTGGGGATAAGGTAGCTGAGACTAAGTTCTGGGTGCTAACGGAAGAGTGGGAATTATTGCAAGCTGAAAAATGCAAGGGGGCCATTCTCCGTGCAAAGGCTAGAGATGCATTGGAGGGCGAAAGATACACTAGGGCCTAGAAATTCGGTGGGCTGTGCCACCTGTTAACGCCCAAAGAGGGCACTTAGTGGGTTTAGCGCCACTGGCCACGCCTCCCACGAAATTTAGCGGGGCGCTAATGGCGGCGCCCCGCTACCACCCCGATCGTGAAATTTGGTAGTGCCCCCTGCTGTAACGCCGGTCGCAATTTGCGACCGGTTCAGGGGGGCCTACCTGCGGCGGTAGAGGCGCTGAGGTGCGGGGCGGCCATTTTTTTTGCTGTCCGCCTGCCAGCACCTCTTCGCGCAGCCGTCCCCGGCCTCCTGAGCACCCCCCCCCCCCCCCCACCCCACATTGTGCCGGCTGTCTCCCAAGAGCCCGGCACTTCTCCTCGGTGCTGGGCTCTTTTGCCGGCACTCGCGATCTTAGATCGCGCTGCAGCAGGTCCCTCCCCTTTAAGAAGGGGAGGAAGGCCTGCAGTACCGCAGTGCACAGTGCTGCAGCGTGTGGCGCTGCGGCACGTTGCGCTGTGAACTTCAGTTGCAACACCCCAAGACGGATGCGGGGCGCCTCGAGTAGCGCCGCGCTTCCGTTTGGGGCGCTCAAACTGAATATCCAGCGGGCGCTCGCGACTCCTTCCGGGGTGGTACTTCCGGTGCCCTGGCGAGACTTGGGGCGCCACCGAATTTCTAGGCCTAGATATTTTCTAGAGCAAGGGAAGCTGCAACAGAGATTATCATGAATTGGAGAGTTGAAGGTTGGGGAGAAGATCATTCATGAAAGTGGGGAGATTTTAGAGGCGGCTAGCAGCTTTTATCAAGAGTTATATACAAAAGAAGACATTTCCAATTTGGCGATGGAGAAGGTTAGTGCTTTTATTGAAGAGGGTTTAAAGGAGGATGAGAGAAGCATGTGTGACAAAGAAGTAGGATTAGCGGAAATAAAAGTAGCAATAAGTGGAATGAAGGAGGGGGGAAAGCCCAGGGTCCGATGGACCAAGTGCAGAATTTTATAAAGAATTTTTTGAGATTTTAAGTCCATTGCTCTTAGAAGTTTTTAAGGAAATTAAAATTGAGGGAAGCCTGGCCCATGCATCTATGAGGAGAGGTGTCATAAGCTTAGCTTATAAAAATAAAGGTGATTGAAGAGATCTGAAGAATTGGAGGCCCATCATATTATTAAATGTGGATTATAAGATCTTGGTGAGGGTTATGGCAAATCGTATGAAGGAGGTGTTGCCGCAGATAGTTTTGCCCTCTCAGTCCTATGGAGTCATAGGCCGGGACATCGCAGGCTCTGTGGTCTCAATCCGAGATGTGATAGAGCTCATGGAAGAGAGTGGGAGGGAGGCTTATGTATTAAAGATAGATCAAAAGAAAGCCTTTGATAGGGTCTCTCATGAGTTTTTATTGAAGGTTTTGGAAGCATTTGGTTTCAGGGAAAATTTCATTGAGTGGATAAGGATTTTTTATTCAAACATATTTAGCTGTGTTAAATGCAATGGTTTTTTATCCAAGTATTTTCCGATACAGAGATCAGTGAGACAGGGTTGTCCCCTGTCCCTATTGTTGTACACATTGGTAGCAGAACCATTAGGTTACATGATGCGAAAGAAACAAGGTATAGTTGGGATTGTGGTTCCCAGTTCTGGGCTGGTGTCGGTGATACACCAATATGCAGATGACACAACCATAACATTGAGAAATGGGGAGTCAGTGAGGAAAGCTATGGATGTAGTGGAGGAATATTGTAGAGCTTCAGGAGCCAGAGTGAATTATAGTAAGTCCCAATGCCTGGTTGCATGAAGGGGTAGGGGGGAATGGTTGGGGGAAAGTCCCTTTAAGGTGGTGAAGGTTTTGGAAGTTCTGGGGGTGCAAGAAAGACAGGGATGAAGTGGATTGATTAAATTGGGAACTGAAGGTTATGAAAATTAAAAAGATTTTGGGAAGATGGGCAAGAAGGTGGTTGAATGTGCAAGGAAGAGCGACAGTGGTGTCTGCTCTCCTGCTATCTAAGCTATGGTACTTATTGACGGTGGAGGATATTCCTGAGTGGGCGGGAAAGTCCATCCGAGAGGCTTGTGTGAGGTTTTTATGGGAAGGGAAACCAGCCTTGGTGGCTTACAATACCATCATTGGATGGAGAAATCAGGGAGGACTCAATTTCCCAGATATTGATTTGAAGAAAACATCCTTTAGAATCAAATGGGTGAAGAGATTTCTTCAGAAGTCAAATACAAGTTTTTGGAAGAGTTGTTTTGAGCATTTTTTTTAAAATGAAGTGGGATAGGAGATATGGTATATGGAATACAATAATATGTTTTTGAAATCGATTAAACTTCTCCCTAAGTTTTATAAGGGGGTTGTAGAGACTTGGGCCCAATTTTTAAAAAGTGTGCAGTTTATACCCAAGGTGGCTGAGGAATTTTTAGAACAGCCCTTATTTTTGAACAGGTGGGTCAACATCGAAGGTGAGGTTTTATTTAATCAAGCTTTTATAAAAGCTGGTATTATATGTGTGAAAGAGGTATTATACGAGGTAATTCCAGGTTGGTTGTCGGAAGCGATAGTGAGGGACATGGTGTGGGAGGAGGATCAGGAGGTAGAGGAAAAGCAATAGGGATCATGTATGAGAAGATTGTGAGGTCAATGCCACAGGATTGGATGGAAGAAATAAATGTGGAAATCTCCAAAGGAAGTAAAATGCGTCCCGCTTTTCCAAGCTTTCTGCTGGAGAAAGGGGGAGCGTTGGTCCAATTTGACAACTGTAATACTTGAGATTTCTATGAGATATTTAGAGAATGGAGATTCAAGACACCTGCTGGTCAGGAGTTTTGGCAGAGTATATACCCACAGCTGGACTTCAACAGGATTTGGAAGGGAGTGTGGGTGAATTTTAAATGTCCAGAGTGGATTGAACTGGATTTCAAATGGGCTCATAACCGGATTTTTACCCTGACGGTCTTTTGCAAGATTGGACGAGTGGAGGGGGCAACTTGCCCAGTGTGTGGGACACGGGATGAGACTCTGTCCCATTTACTGGTGTTATGTCCACAGTTAAATGATTTTAAGTACTATGTTCGACAGTTGTGTGAAGTTTTTTTGCTGGGTGGGAGCCGAATAACGAGAATGGGAATCCCGTGCGACTCAATTTTGAGATGGAGATTGCAGGAGAGTCTGCCCGAGTCCAGCGGAGCGGCAATTAATTTAATTTTCAGTTTGGCTAGATTCGTGATTGTGCAAAGAAGGAATGCTCTGTTTTTTAAGGGGAGTAGAATCAATCTAAAAGAGTATTTTAAATATAAGCTAAAAGATCATTATAAGGCTCTGTGGATGTTTTATTCAGAAAGGAATTTAAAGATAGTATTTTACAATCAATTTTTAAAGTACAATTGATTAATATATGTTACAGGAGACAAATTAAACTTCAGGTTTTGATGTTAAAATGTGGTGGAGGAATGGCTGTGCAGAGCGGCGGAATTGATTTGTATGATACAATGAAATGATCACGATGTTGTAAATGTTATTAATGTTCAATAAAGTATATTAAAAAAAAAAGTTGGTAGCCCACTTGCCTTTGAGTCAGAAGGTTGTGGGTTCAAGTCCCACTCCAGGAACTTGAGCACATAAAACTAGGCTGATACCCCAGTGCAGTGCTGAGGGAGTGCTGCACTATTGGAGGTACCGTCTTTCGGATGAGACATTAAACTGAGGCCCCGTTTGCTCTCTCAGGTGGACATAAAAGATCCCGTGGCACTATTTTGAAGAAGAGCAGGGGAGTTATCCCCGGTGTCCTGGCCAATATTTATCCCTCAATCAACATCACTAAAAACAGATTTTCTGGTCATTATCACATTGCTGTTTGTGGGAGCTTGCTGTGCGCAAATTGGCTGCCACGTTTCCTACATTACAACAGTGACTCCACTTCAAAAGTACTTCATTGGCTGTAAAACACTTTGAGACGTCTGGTGATTGTGAAAGGCACTATATAAATGCAAGTCTTTCTTTTCTAATTATTTTAAAACATTTTTCCCTATACTCCCTCCTAACTTTCCTTATTTTGCTCTTAACCCCTTTTCTATTTTTTTTCATATTGTCCTATTGGACCACTTCAATCTTAATTGGTTTCTAACCTTTTATTTATCCATGGTATCTTAAAACTACCAATAGGTTTCTTTTTTAATGGAATAGACTTATTCTCTCCCTTTGCAATCTCTTAACATCCCATTGTTACTCGATAGTCCCCTTGTGTCAATTCCTCCTTCCACCTTACCTCAGCTAGATAGCTTGCTTCTCATCTTTCTAATATCTGTCCTAATCCAATCTTATGTAGTTCCTTTCTGGTTGGATCGTGGACCTCATCATATTGTGCTCATCCATATTCAGCTCATCTGCACAATCTATTTCAATACTTATAACCAAATCTAGTAATGCTTCCGTCCTACTTACTGTTTGAAGAAGGAGTCCTGTACACATTTTCAGTTAATCCATTCCTGTTTCTCCATTTACTCCCTCTCTGTCCCAATCAATAAGTGGATTAAAATCTCAAAAACAATATTGTTATTCTTGCACATCTCATTAATCACATTAACCGGCGCACCGTGGCTGTAGAGTGTACCATCTACAAGATGCACTGCAGCAACTCGCCAAGGTTTCTTTGACAGCACCTCCCAAATCTGCGACCTCTACCACCTAGAAGGACAAGGGCAGCAGGCGTAAGGGAACACCACCACCTCCAAGTTCCCCTCCAAGTCACATACCATCCTGACTTGGAAATATATTGCTGTTCCTTCATCGTCGCTGGGTCAAATCCTGGAACTCGCTCCCGAACAGCACTGTGGGAGTACCTTCACCACACGGACAGCGGTTCAAGAAGGCCACCACCACCTTCTCAAGGGCAATAGGGATTGGCAATAAATGCTGGCCTTGCCAGCGACGCACACATCCCATGAATGAATAAAAAGTAATCTGACTGCAGATTTCCTCTGCCATTTTCTTCCCACAATGTGGATGTCCGTAAAACACTCCTAATAATGTAACAAGCCCTTTTTTTACATGAGTCAGTCTGGTTGGAGCTCAGTCCTGTCTACATCGACCCTATTTACAGCATGTATTCCCTCTTTTACCAATAATAATGAAATAACAACAGAAAATGCTGGAAACACTCAGCAGGTCAGGCAGCATCTTTTACCAATCTTGACACTCTGCCTTTTATTGAAATATATCCCAATGTTTCTTTTCTATTTTTGTCCAGTTTGCAGCTAGTTTTTTATTAATACTATTAAGCTTAGATATTCCTGTAAAATAATTGCTTCCAATTCCCCCAGTTTATCTCCCACACTCTGCACATTACAATCCATGCAGTAAAATGCTAAAGAGAAAAGACAAGGAAGCAGTGCAGGAAAGTGATTGGGGTAAGGATAACCAGATTGTGTCAGGAAGGGACAGAGCGTGCAAACAAAAGAGTGCACTAACAAATAGGGTCTGGGTAAGATAAAATGGCAATAAGACAAATAGGGCCATAGTACAAAAAAATGTTAAGATGTCTAAAAATGTTAAAAAGACAAATCTAAAGATACTGTATCTGAATGCACGAAGCATTCGTAATAAGGTAGATGAATTAACGCACAAATAGATGTAAACGGATACGATATAATTGCGATTACAGAGACATGGCTGCAGGGTGACCAAGGCTGGGAGCTGACTATCCAGGGATATTCAATATTTAGGAAGGACAGGCATAAAGGAAAAGGAGGTGGGGTGGCGTTGTTAGTAAAGGATGAAATCAGAGCAATAGTGAGAAAGGATATTGGCTCAGAAAATAAAGATGTAGAATCAGTTTGGGTGGAGCTAAGAAGCACCAAGGGGCAGAAAACATTGGTGGGAGTTGTCTATAGGCCTCCAAACAGCAGTGGTAATGTAGGGGATGTCATCAAACAGGAAATTAGAGATGCATGTAACAAGGGTACGACAGTAATCATGGGTGACTTTAATCTACATATAGACTGGCCAAGCCAAATTAGCAATAATACTGTGGAGGATGAATTCCTGGAGTGTGTACGAGATGGCTTTTTAGACCAGTACGTTGAGGAGCCAACTAGGGAACAGGTTATCTTAGATTGGGTATTGTGCAATGAGAAGGGGTTAATTAATAATCTTGTTGTGCGGGGTCCTTTAGGGAAGAGTGACCATAACATGATAGAATTCTTCATTAAGATGGAAAGTGAAGAAGTCCAATCCGAAACTAGTGTCCTAAATCTAAACAAAGGAAGCTACGAAGGTATGAGGAGTGAGTTGGCTGTGATAGATTGGGGAGCTTCATTAAAAGGCATGATGGTGGATAGGCAATGGCTAACATTTAAGGAACGAATGTATGAATTGCAACAGTTGTACATTCCTTTCTGGCGCAAAAACACAAAAGGAAAAGCGAACCAACCATGGCTAACAAAAGAAATTAAGGATAGTATTAGATCCAAAGAGGAGTCATACAAAGTTGCCAGAAAAAGTAGCAAGCCTGAGGATTGGGAGCAGTTTAGAGTTCAGCAAAAAAGGACCAAAAGATTGATTAAGAGGGGAAAAATAGAGTATGAGAATAAACTTGCAAGGAACATAAAAGCAGATTGTAAAAGCTTCTACAAGTATGTAAAAAGAAAAAGATTAGTGAAGACAAATGTAGATCCCTTACAGTCAGAAACGGGATAATTTATAATGGGGAACAAGGAAATGGCGGAGCAATTAAACTAATACTTTGGTTCTGTCTTCACGGAAGAGGACACAAATAACTTCCCAGAAATGCTAGGGAACCAAGGGTCTAGTGAGAAGGAGGAATTAAAGGAAATTAGTATTAGTAAAAAACTGGCGCTGGAGAAATTAATGGGACTGAAAGCCAATAAATCCCCAGGGCCTGATAATCTGCATCCCAGAGTACTAAAAGAGATAGCCATGGAAATAGTGGATGCATTGGTTGTCAGCTTCCAAAATCGTATAGATTAGGGAACAGTTCTTATAGATTGGAGGGTGGCAAATGTAACCCCACTATTTAAAAAAGGAGGGAGAGAGAAAACAGGGAACTACAAACCGTTTATCCTAACATCAGTAGTAAGGAAAAAGCTAGAATCTATTATAAAGGATGTGATAACAGGACACTTAGAAAATATCAATGGGATTAGACAAAGTCGACATGGATTTATGAAAGGAAAATCGTGTTTGACAAACCTACTGGAGTTTTTTAAAATTTGTTTATGGGATCTGGGCGCCGCTGGCAAGACCAGCATTTATTGCCCATCCCTAGTTGCCCTTGAGAAGGTGGTGGTGAGCCGCCGCCTTGAACTGCTGCAGTCCATGTGGTGATGGTACTCCTACGGTGCTGTTAGGTAGAAAGTTCCAGGATTTTGACCCAGTGACGATGAAGGATCGACGATATACTTCTAAGTCAGGATGGTGTGTGACTTGGAGGGGAACTTGGAGGTGGTGGTGTTCCCATGCTCCTGCTGCCCTTGTCCTTCTAGGTGGAAGAGGTCGTGGGTTTGGGAGGTGCTGCCGAACAAGTCTTGGCGTGTTGCTGCAGTGCCTCTTGTAGAGGGTACACACTGCAGCCATGGTATGCCGGTGGTGGAGGGAGTGAATGTTTAAGGTGGTAGATGGGGTGCCAATCAAGTGGACTGCTTTTTCCTGGATGGTGTCGAGCTTCTTGAGTGTTGTTGGAGCTGCACTCATCCAGGCAAGTAGAGAGTATTCCATCACACTCCTTACTTGTGCCTTGTAGATGGTGGAAAGGCTTTGGGGGAGTCAGGAGGTGAGGCACTCGCCGCAGAATACCTAGCCTCTGACGTGCTCTTGTTGCCACAGTATTTATGTGGCTGGTCCAGTTAAGTTTCTGGTTAATGGTGACCCCCAGGATGTTGATAGTGGGGGATTCGGTGATGGTAATACCATTTTGAGGTTGTAACTGGTAGTATAGATGAGGGAGAACCAGTGGATGTGGTGTATTTAGTTTTTTAGAAAGCCTTTGATAAAGTCCCATGTAAGAGGTTAGTGTGAAAAATTAAAGCACATGGGATTGGAGGCAATATATTGGCATGGATTGAAAATTGGTTAACAGACAGTAGGAATAAATGGGTCTTTTTTGGGGTGGCAGGCGGTGACTAGTGGGAAATCCACAGGGATCAGTGCTTGGGCCCCAGCTATTCACCATATATATGAATGATTTGGATGAGGGAACCAAATGTAATATTTCCAAATTTGCTGACGACACGAAAATGGGTGGGATTGTGAGTTGTGAGGAGGATGCAAAGAGGCTTCAAGGCGATTTAGACAAGTTGAGTGAGTGGGCAAATCCATGGCAGATGCAGTATAACGTGGATAACTGTGAAGTTATCCACTTTGGTAGGCAAAACAGAAAGGCAGAGTATTATTTAAATGAGGATAGATTGGGAAATGTTGATGTACAGAGGCTGAGTGTCCTTGTGCACGAGTCACTAAAGCAAACATGCAGGTGCAGCAAGCAGTTAGGAAGGCAAATGGTATGTTGGCCTTCATTGCAAGAGGATTCGAGTACAGGAGCAAGGATGTCTTACTACAGTACAGTTATACAGGGCCTTGGTGAGACCATACCTGGAGTAGTGTGTGCAGTTTTGGTCTCCTTACCTAAAAAAGGATATACTTACCATAGAGGGAGTGCAGCAAAGGTTCACCAGACTGATTCCTGGGATGGCAGGGCTGTCGTATGAGGAGAGATTGGGTCGACTAGGCCTGTATTCGCTAGAGTTTAGAAGAATGAGAGGGGAACTCATTGAAACATATAAAATTCTGACAGGGCTAGACAGACTGGATGCAGGGAGCATGTTTCCCCTGGCTGGGGGGTCTAGAACAAAGGGTCACAGTCTCAGGACATGGGGTAGGACATTTAGGACTGAGATGAGGAGAAATTTCTTCACTCAGAGGGTGGTGAACCTATGGAATTCTCTACCACAGAAGGCTGTGGAGGCCAAGTCACTGAATATATTTAAGAAGGAGATAGATTTCTAGACACAAAAGGCATCAAGGGGTATGGGGAGAGATCGGGAATAAGGTATTGAGATAGAGGATCAGCCATGATCATATTGAATGGCGGAGCAGGCTTGAAGGGCTGAATGGCCTACTCCTGCTCCTATGTTTCTAAAGCAAGTGGGTGTAATACAGAGATATTCTTGCCTTGTCTTATTGGATTGCATCAGGTCTTCCATTTTCCAGTCATCCTTCCAAGTCTGATGGGTTCATGATAAAACACCGCCGCACTCAGTGAACCAAGTAGTTTTGGATTAGAAGCGGTTGTTATAAATCTCATCAAGAAACTACTTATGAAATAACGCCGGACGGCCTGCTGGTGGCGCCGTCCAAGGAGTATAAATACTCGGGTGTGGGCCCCAGCTTGCCAGGGACATTTTGTAAGACAAGGAACTAGTGAGGTCATATTTCCCTCACTTTTTGCAGTGAAATTGCTCAGTGTCTTCTCAAAGTTTTCTCTATTCTTTACTTAAATTTTTAAACAGGTACTGGACAAGACTTTTGCAGCTAGCATTTAATTGGCTTTGTCATTGTGTCGTTTTTACAGTAGATTAGAGCTGGCACTAAACAAAAATGCAGGTTCAGGAGTGTCCTTTATAACTTACATAACTTAAGTAATGTTAAGTTAATACTTCATTGCTATAACGAGTAATTTCTAGGCTGTACTGTTAAGCTCTCAAAAAGACACTTTGGGAGAGAGACTCAACATTACCACCTGTTTTTTGGGTGAAAAATAAATGGTTCTCCCCATCCCACAGCACCTTCCCATGCAAGCGCAGGAGATGCAATACCTGCCATTTTACCTCCTCCCTTTCCACCGTCCAGGGTCTCAAACACTCCTTCCAGGTGAAACAGTGATTTACTTGTACTTCTTGCAATTTAGTATACTGTATTCGCTGCTCATGATGCGGTCTCCTCTACATTGGGAGACCAAACGCAGATTGGGTGATCGCTTTGCAGAACACCGCCGTTCAGTCCGTAAGGGTGATCCTCAGCTTCCGGGCGCCTGTCACTTTAATTCTCCACTCCACTCCCACTCTGACCTCTCTGTCTTTGGCCTCCTACACTTTCCCAGTGAAGCTCAACGTAAGCTCGAAGAACAGCACCCCATATTTCGATTAGGCGCTTTACAGCCTTCCAGCCTCAATACTGAGTTACATAGAAACATAGAAGATAGGAGCAGGAGTAGGCCATTCGGCCCCTTGAGCCTGCTCCGCCATTCAATGAGATCATGGCTGATCGTCCAAATTCAGTACCCTGTTCCTGCCTTCTCTCCATATCCCTTGATCCCCCTAGCCTTAAGAAATATATCCAACTCCTTCTTGAATATATTTAATGAATTGGCCTCTACTGCCTTCTTTGGTAGAAAATCCCATAGGTTCACCACTCTCTGGGTGAAGAAATTCCTCCTCATCTCTGTCCTAAATGGCTTACCCCTTATCCTTAGACTGTGACCCCTGGTTCTGGACTCCCCGACCATCGGGAACATCCTTCCAGCATCAAGTCTGTCTAGTCCTGTTAGAATTTTATAAGTTTCGATGAGATCCCCTCTCATTCTTTTAAACTCCAGTGAGTACAAGCCCAATCGACCCAATCTCTCCTCATACGTCATTCCTGCCATCCCAGGTATCAGCCTGGTGAATCTTCGCTGCACTCCTTCCATGGCAAGAACATCCTTCCTCAGATAAGGCGACCAAAACTGCACACAATACTCCAGATGTGGCCTCACCAAGGCCCTGTACAACTGCAGCAAGACATCCTTGTTCCTGTACTCAAACCTTCTTGCTACGAAGGCCAACATACCATTTGCCTTCTTAACCGCCTGCTGCACCTGCATGCTTACTTTCAGCGACTGGTGCACAAGGACGCCCAGGTCTCGTTGCACTTCCCCTTCTCCCAATCTATTGCCATTCAGATAATAATCTGCCTTCCTTTTTTTGACACCAAAGTGGATAACCTCGCATTTATCCACGTTATATTGCATCTGCTATGCTTCTGCCCAATCACCCAACCTGTCCAAATCATACTGGAGTTTCTCAGTATCCTCCTCACAGCACACACGCCCACCCAGCTTTGTGTCGTCTGCAAACTTGGAGATATTACATCTAGTTCCCTCATCCAGATCATTTATATTGGGAATAGCTGGGGTCCAAGGACTGATCCCTGCGGTACCCCACTAGTCACTGCCTGCCACTCGGAAAAAGAGCCGTTTATTCCAACTCTTTGCTTTCTGTCTGCCAACCAGTTCTCTATCCAAGTCAATACCTTGCCCCCAATCCCATGTGCCTTAATTTTACATGCTAATCTCTTATGCAGGACCTTATCGAAAGCCTTTTGAAAATCCAAATACACCACATCCACTGGTTCTCCCTTATCTATTTTACCAGTTACATCTTCAAAAATTCCAGTAGATTAGTCAAGCACGATTTACCTTTTGTAAATCCATGTTGACTTTGTCTGATCCGGTCACTTTTTTCCAAGTGCTCTGCTATTACATCCTTTATAATGGACTCTAGCATTTTCCCCACTACCGATGTCAGGCTTACCGGTCTATAATTCCCCGTTTTCTCTCTACCACCTGTGGTAAACCACTAATCTGCCTGTACAGAACATGTCTGGGCATGCCTCAGCTGGCTCCGCCCCTAGCTCCACCCCTAAGCCCAGGTATAAAGGTGATTGACCTCCAGTCCCCCTGGCTTTAAGGATCGGTCTACCAGCAGAGGCATGCTCGTATTCTTTTGTTAATAAAAGCCTACTTGTTATAAGTTTAACTCTTAGTCTTCTGGAGTTATTGATGGCGCATCACCACCCTTTTTGAACAGTGGGGTAACATTAGCTACCCGCCAATCCATGGGTACTGTTCCAGAGTCTATCGAATTTTGGAAGATGACCCGCAATGCATCTATTATTTCTAGGGCCACTTCCTTAAGATGTAGGATTCCCTAGGATGTAGATTATCAGGCCCTGGGGATTTATCAGCCCTCAATCCCATCAATTTCCCTAACACCATTTCCCTACAAATACTGATTTCTATCAGTTCCTCCCTGTCATTAGACCCTATGTTCCCCGACATCTTTGGGAGGTTATTTGTGTCCTCCTTTGTGAAGACAGAGCCAAAGTATGTATTTAATTGGTCTGCCATTTCTTTGTTCCCCATTATAAATTCCCCTGATTCTGACTGCAAAGGGACCTACGCTTGACTTCACCAATCTTTTTCTCTTCACATATCTATAAAAGCTTTTACAGTCAGTTTTTATGTTCCGTGCAAGCTTACTCTCATACTCTATTTTCCCCCTCTTAATTAATTCCTTTGTCCTCCTTTGTTGAATCCTAAACTACTCCCAATCCTCAGGTTTACTGCTTTTTCTGGCCAATTTATATGTCCTCTCCTTGGATCTTATGCTATCCCTAATTTCCCTTGTTAGCCACAGTTGAGTCACCTTTTTTGTTTTATTTTTATGCCAAATTGGGATGAACAAATTCTGTAGTTCATCCATGCGATCTTTGAATGTTTGCCATTGCCCATCCACCGTCAACCCTTTGAGTGTCATTCCCCAATCAATCCTACCCAACTCGCACCTCATACCTTCGCAGTCTCCTTTATTTAAATTCAGGACCCTAGCCTGAGTCAACTATTTCACTCTCCATCTTAATGAAGAATTCTATCATATTATGATCGCTCTGACCCAAGGGGCCTCACACAACAAGTTTGCTAATTAATCCTTTCTCATTACACAATACCCAGTCTAAGATGGCCTGATCTCTAGTTGGTTCCTCGACATATTGGTCCAGGAAACCATCCCGTATACACTCCAGGAATACCTCCTCCACAATATTGTTACTAATTTGGTTAGCCCAATCTATATGTAGATTAAAGTCACCCATGATAACTGCTGTGCCCTTATTGCACGCTTCTCTAATTTCCCGTTTAATGCCATCCCCGACCTCCGCATTACTGTTTGGAGGTCTGTATACCACTCCCACTAACGTTTTCTGCCCCTTGGTATTTTTCAGTTCTACCCATACAGATTCCACATCATCAGTGCTAATATCCTCCCTTTCAATTGTGTTAATCCCCTCTTTAACCAGCAATGCTACCCCACCTCCTTTTCCTTTTTGCCTATCTTTCCTGAATATTGAATACCCCGAGATATTGAGTTCCCAGCCTTGGCCACCCTGGAGCCATGTTTCCGTAATCCCAATCATATCATATTCGTTTACCTCTATTTGTGCAGCTAATTCATCCACCTTATTACGAATGCTCCTTGCATTAAGACACAAAGCCTGCAGGCTTGTTTTTTTAATGCTCTTAGATCTTTTAGAATTATTATTTACTGTGGCCATGTTTGATTTAAAACCTTGATTTCTCTGCCTGCCACTTTTGTTTTTCTCCTTCCTGTCTTTTGCTTTTATCCTTGTTTCCCTTTCCTCTGTCTCTCCGCTCAGGTTCCCAACCCCCTGCCATTTTAGTTTAAACCCTCCTCCAGAGCATTAGCAAACACTCCCCCTAGGACATCAGTCCCGGCCCTGCCCAGGTGCAAACCGTCTGTTTTGTACTGGTCCCACCTCCCCCAGAACCGGTTCCAATGTCCCAGAAATTTGAATCTCTCCCCCTTGCACCATTCCTCTAGCCATGTATTCATCTGAAATATCTTTCTATTTCTACTCTGACTAGCACGTGGCACTGGTAGCAATCCTGAGATTACTACCTTTGAGTTCCTATTTTTTTTTAAATTTACCTCCTAACTCCCTCTATTCAGCTTTTAGGACCTCATCTCAGTTTTTACCTATATCGTTGGTACCTATATGCACAACTGGCTGTTCACCCTCCCCTTCCAAAATGTTCTGCAGCCGCTCTGAGACATCCTTGACCCTTGCACCAGGGAGGCAACACACCATCCTGGAGTTCAACAATTTCAGCTCATAACCACCACTCCAATTTTTCCAGGCAGCACCTGTTGGTAATGATTCTGCTCACCTCCTCTGGACCCGTATTGTGTTTCTTTACTTGTCTCATTAACATTCCCTTGCACCATCATCCCTTTTGTCATTTAATCTCTCCTGTCTTCCACCCAATCACAGACCTTCCCCTTTTGTTCTTTCTTCACCTCCCCCCTTTCCCTACCCCTGCACTTGCTTAAAATCTGTTACATCACTAACTTTTTCCAGTCATCGACCTGAAACGTTAATTCTGTTTATTTCTCCACAGATGCTGTCTGACCTGCTGAGTAATTCCAGCATTTCCTTTCAGATTTCCAGCATCTGCAGTATTTTGCTTTTGTCCCCTGGAAGTGTGCTGGCTGTAAAATTGAAAACTGGCAACTTTTAGGTGTGGAGGGTGCCCATCTGAAAAGGGCGTTAGGACTATGATTTGCATATGCAAGGCACCTAACACTGGTTGTAGGATCCAGATTGAAAGTAGTCTACAAATGGGCAGAGCTTGTGCCCGAGGCTTACCACTGGAGGCTGCTCAAAAAACAGCTGGAAAACTTTTAAATAGTTACATTTCTGTGGAGCTAGGAGCTGGAATGCTCCTCCTAGCTTAACCGCCAAAGTTAACCGGCGCCAGCAAAAAGAGTGCAGGCAGTACCAGTTATTTTGGTGCTGCTGGCTGATTTAAATGAGGGCAGTGCAGAAGCTCCCGTGCAAGTTGCTCTTTCCGGCGGTAAAATCAGCAGGAGGCAGAAGGTCGGGTCTAAAGGATCGGTGCGGTGTTCTCAGGAGACCGCGATTTATTAAAGTGAACTTCTATGTTTCCAGTTATGTTTCTCAGTTGATATAGAAGGTATGCAAGATAAATGAAAGCGTCAAAATAGACCAATCTGTCACATTTTAAAGAATGCAACCAATATTTCTGATTCTACTCCCTAAAATACAAATAAATGCAACCTATTCTTTTAATACACAGACATAGTGAAGGTTTTTCACTAAGTCTTTTTAGGAGTGTATCTTTCTGGAACAATGTATCCAGCCCAGCAGTTCATTCTATCCGGTCCGCTGGAGCTTGAGCTACACATTCGTCTGTGTCTTGCGAAGGGAGGCCCCGAGGAGAGCTCACTCAGGGTTACTGCAGCCTGGGAATAGGCTGCGACCCTGAACTGGGACTATTTAAAAAAAGCTGTTGGGACTGCTGCTATATGTCTGATGCCGATCTGCTTCCCTTTTGTGTCTCGGAGCCGGCCTAACGTCAGCTCTCTCCTGCGAACCACTTTTCTAAAACCCGCCAAATCTGCCACTCACGTATGCACTGGACGTTCCTCCTCCGGCACGTCATGGCTGCTCATCTCGACGACTCTTCGTTTTACCAAAGAGACCGGTGCTGTGTCTTTCCTCTCATGGAACTCACCCCACACTCCCAGCCCTGAACTCACCCCACACTCCCAGCCCTGAACTCACCCCACACTCCCAGCCCTGAACTCACCCCACACTCCCAGCCCTGAACTCACCCCACACTCCCAGCCCTGAACTCACCCCACACTCCCAGCCCTGAACTCACCCCACACTCCCAGCCCTGAACTCACCCCACACTGAAGCCAGATGACTCAGTTTTACCTAAGAGATTGGCGCTGCGTCCATGGTACCCAGAGTACGATGGTAGGAGAGTTCGCATTGCCTTCTTAGACACGGGAATGGATCCCGGAGTTCCAAGTAATGCCATTGTAGTTCAGGCCTTGCGAAGCCTTGGGCTCCAGTACTCAGCACACTAAAGAGAACACCTCTCATGTCGGAGGCCCCGCAGACTCGAGTCACAGCTTTCAGTACAACATCTAATTGATCGCTCAATCATTTCCTTCATTTAATAACGGAACATTTTACACTACATTTTATGTATTTAAGATAGTATCTGACTACTATCTGAATTTATGTTTATGTTTATGCAACGTTCCATTTAATTTTTTTCATGCACGGACCCTTTAAATTTGCTGCAGGGCCGCACATGCACGGCATCTCTAACTGGTGAGGGGCCTGCGCGGGATCTGGCGACTCGCGATTGGTGCGTAGCCGTGCACCTTAGTGAGAACATTGGTGTGCGGCCCTCAACAGCTCACCAAACCTTGTTAAGTGGCCCTCCAACCCAAATAATTGCCCACCCCTACTCTAGAAAGTACCCGGATAAGCATTTTGAAAGGGCAACGGTGTACTGGAATTGGGAGATTTGTTTGCAATACTGGATGTCAGAGCCGGCACAGGTGATCTATGATACCTCCCTGAATAGACCAAGAGATGTGAAAAGTTTACTGGACACCCTGAACACCTGAATATCGATACCAGTAAATGCAGACGAACAAATTCCTTCAGAAACAGGAAAAAGTCATTAGGTCTCCTTTAACTGAAAATGTAATAAGCTCACACCTGTTACTTCAGAGGGACAGGATGCATATTCAATATGACGTTTGTAACAATAACAGTAAATATTTACAAAGCCCAAATATAATTTCATTTCCAGTTTACTGACACAATTGGAAGCGACAGTAATGGATCAGGCCTTTAGATGCAGTACAAGTTCCCCAGACTGTTTGTAACCACATGTTGTTCTGTGCATATTATGTGCCAGAACTCACTGACCTGCTCTGGTTGAGTGCTGGCATCTTAATGTGTGTAGAATAGGCCTTAAATCTGATGCGTTTCTGCAGCAATCACCATGAGCCACCTCACTGGACTGGACACACACTGCAGTTATTGAAGACTTTGGCGGAGATCGATCTATGATCTCCGCCGTTTTCTCCCGGCTCTACACGCTGTTAGCGGTTGCACACACAGGCGTGCTTTGGAGAGGGCGGCAAGAGGAGTGGTGATGTTCAAAATCGCTGCGTGCGCAGCAATTAAAATACTTGCGGCGAGCGCAGGCAACGGCAACGCTGCCGACCTGCCCAATATGGCGGCCTCAGTGTTCCGTGTCGGAAGCGAGGCGGTCGTCATTTTTTCTTCAAAACCGGCCTTAACAGCCGGCGTTAAAGATTCCAATTTCTAAGCCGTAGTAACCACACTACTTAATTACCAGAATGCTGATTAAACCTGTGGTCATGAGTTGTTTTCAAGGTTGGGATGGCACGGTGGCATAGTGGTTAGCACTGTTGCCTCACAGCGCCAGGGACCCGGGTTCAAATCCGTCCTCGGGCGACTGTCTGTGTGGAGTTTGCACATTCTCCCCGTGTTTGCGTGGGTTTCCTCCGGGTGCTCCGGTTTCCTCCCACAGTCCAAAGATGTGCGGGTTAGGTTGATTGGCTATGATAAATTGACCCTTAGTGTTAGGGGGATTAAATACGTGGGGTTACGGGGATAGGGTGGTATATGTGTTGGTGTAGGGGTTACGGGGATCGGGTGGGATATGTGTCGGTGCAGGCTCGATGGGCCGAAATGGCCTCTATCTGCACTGTGGGGTTTCTGTGTGATTCTGTGATTATCAGATAGGTGTACTAGCTACGTAAAACGCAGAATAGTAAATTTATTTATGTTCGAGTTAGAAGAATAAACAACACAGGATACTTCTTGAGGTGCATCAGAATACAGTTTATTTTTATGTGCATGGTGGCCATATAATTAGCTATGGTCAGCTCCATCTAGTGCACAGCCTTAACTGAAGTACTTGGTTAATATAATTTTTAAATTTAAGAAAAATTTTTAACTGGGAAAAGTGCATGTCATTGATATTATACGTGCAAAAATATATTGCAATTTTTAAATTTAACTATGCTCCCACACCAATGAGAAATTTCAAATACTGCAAAACAAAATGAAATATGAAATTATACAAATTTAATCAAAACACATTCAATATATATTGTTAAATTATGACTGATACTTGTTTCTTTACTGTTTACAATAATGTAATATTTGGTGTGATATAACAAACACCTAAGCATGTCCACAAACAACTTTAAAGAACAGAATAAAAACTTCCTTTTCATTATAAGTTATGCATCTCCAAAAACACCATAAACCAATGAGCTCTGAATGATGTAAATCAGCAGCAATAAAACATTTGTGCAAGTTAAAAAATTCCCATTTCCACATTCATTTTACTTTCCCTTCTCTGTGGTGACCTTTCTAACTCTAACTGGGAATACTATACACAAATATTTTGGTGCTCTCAAGTCAAATATGCTAGCAAATAAAAATCGGTTTTAATGCACCGTCTCACTTTGAGCAAGAAATACACTTGCAGAGTTTACGGTGTGTGGAAGATTCACAAGACAGGATGCGCACAGCCGGTGTAGCTCAGCAGAGGGACAGGGCCTAATATTTACCACAAATAAACCAGTTAAATTATCCTTTTCCTATCGAGAACTTTAAAAATAATTTTTCATATTAATTTGTGCCAAATGGTGGAGAGATTTAACTGACATTCCACAAGGAATTAGACAATTAGGAGACAAGAGCTACCTAAAACTATGGTGGGAGGAGGGAGTAGAAACAGATCTCCAGTATAAGGGTTCTTACTACTTAAAACAAATCTAATAGTTGGCCTGGATTTCACAACATGGCACCAAAATAATGTTCAGGAAATGGGGAGGGAGACATTCTCACGTTTGTGATTCGATATCCAATTTTAGTGATAGTTTGTGCCTTGCAATGCTGCTGTGCAGAACAGAATCTAAAATATAAATGTAAATCTGCTGTCATCTTGAACATATAATCCATTAGTAGATGAACCAGAGTACATAAAAATTCCAAACTGTACCCATACATCCCAAAAATTTTCTTTACAATAACTCTACAGATATAAAAAAAGATTATCTAGTATAATTTCAGTTGACAAGAAATACTTTTGATGCCACATATAGAGTAAATTTTGTTTTGTGATGAAATACTCCCCAGAATGACAGAGTTTACTCAGCAGCATCCATCCACAAAATCATTTACCCAGAGGACTTAGTCACTGGCAAAGTTTTTATCTTCGACACTACCTGAAATACTTTACGTAACCTTTAATTTTTCTTCAGTAACCATCACAGATGCATATGTCCTCAAGTAATTTCTTACAGCTACTAAAGGGTATCAAGGCACAATCATAATAAAAAAAAACTATTGTGGACAACCAACCATATTCACATTAACTGTGTCAGAACATGTTTTAAACTTCACAACTTATCTAAAGATAAAAGCACTTGTGTATTATGAAGGTACATCAGTTTTCATAGACACACAATTTGGTCTGGCATGAAAGGGCTCCAGTCCATTGAACTGAAAGAGTTACTAATGAAAGCAAAACCTTAGCTCAGCTCAGGTTCAGAATTCTTCTATGACAGATGATTCTGCTACTTCATGACTAATCTTAATTCAATCCAGTTGACTAGACTCACACACATTCTTAATACTAGATGAACGTCACAAACTTATGATAAATGCATGTTACTATATATTGCACTTGATGCAGAACACTTGACTATACAGCAACTAAAATGCAATAAATATCTTTAACAGTACAAAATTTGGTCAAATCCAAATAAAATTAGTTCTATTTCCCCATGGTTTACTATTTTTTCCAATTATCAGAAACACTCAAAAATACTTTGCTCCTGCGCTGCAGTGACACAGCATATTGGAAGGACCAATGCAAGATCTCGCAAGCTATCAAGACACAGGCCAAATGTTTCCAGGCTGCTGAATTCTCAGCTTTGGGAGGTTTATTGAATGGAGAGATGTATTTCCACAGGGAGCGGGAGAAGTAGGTTAATCTTACTGTCTTAATGACTACTTATAGATTGTGGGCAATGTAACTTTAAAACAGTTCTTGCTTCATGTTATTTTTAAAAAAGTGCTCGAAGCTGAAGTCTCGAAGGAATTCAGAGAAAGGCACTTAGTACTGCAGCTTCCAGAAAATAATCTGTTTATCTTCTCCTCCTGTTATGATGCTGCTGCATTGCTCATTCATCCACATACATGTGACAGCACCTGACAAAAACAAAATAAAGCAATTATGTCAAATGATGTTTTAAAAAAAATGAATTCCTTTGGCAATTTTGTGGGGAAGAACAAAACTAGAGGCTATCAATATAAGATAGTCACCAAGAAATCAAATAGGAAATTCAGAAGAAACTTCTTTACCCAGAGAGTGGTGAGAATATGGAACTCGCGACCACAGGGAGTAGTTGAAGCGAATAGTATAGATACATTTAAAGGGAGGCTAGATAAGCGTATATGGGAGAAGGGAATAGAGGGTTACGCTGATAGATTTAGATGAGGAAAGACTGGAGGAGGCGCGAGTAGAGCATAAACACCGGCATGGACTGGTTGGGCTGTTTCGGCGCTGTATATCCTTTGTAATCCTATGTAATTTGCAATATCCAAACATAGGCGTTATGCAGCACTTAAATGAAATAAATTGCATAGACAGATATAAATGAAACAGCCAAGTTTAAAAAAAAAATCAAAAATCAAATTTTATTAGCTTATTTTCAAAATCATTGCACAAAGTTAACATGGTTCTGAGTTAAACTGATACCTCACTATGCAATTTTACTATGCTCACATTCAAATATTAATATGGCTGCATTCTGTCTAAGCACAGTCTTGAATGATGCTCAGCCAACTGAGATTTCTATTTGAAAAGTTGCAACAAAGCTGCATCTAGACAATTGCATAGTGCTTTCATTAATATAACTGGGATACTATCCAACCCGACAAGGATAAGGTTGATTCATTTGTACAGGATTAAATTGTGATCAAAAGGGATTATGATCTTATCCTGTACCATTGGTAACTAAATCTGGTGACAAAAAAGACCAACTCCACAAGCAATTAATGGGTGCTGCAAGGTTAATGAGACACTCCAGGCTTCATATTTTGTCCAGGGACTAGGTAACATTTACACAATGAGTGGATTTGACTGCATAACTTGGGTAATATGCCATGCATGCCACATCTAGTTGAATCCACAGGATCTGTGTAGTATTTGATTTATGAGACACAACATATTGGAACTTCCCCCATATCACAGTCTACTGCTAAGATTTACACAAGATTAATGGCCAAGGTACCAGAGAGTGATCAGTGCCTGTGGAATCATACCCCAGCAAGAAAGCAACAGCTTCAGCAGAGAAGTGGAGGAGAAAAAACGGAGGATAGCAAAATAAGCCTGCTCCTCTCGACTAGAACCATTTGTGAAAGGCATCTTTATTTGTTGCTACTAGGACGTTGGACAGTGTCTGAGGAGAGAGAAGTGGGGTTGGGGAGCATGAGGTGTGTTTCATGGATGAGATGAGCTTTGAGAGGTCGTGGGCAGAGATAAAAGAGAAACTAAAAAGAGCTGAATTTCAGGCTAGTATGGAGGGCCAGGAGCGAGGTTTGGCTTGGTGGGAAAGGGAAAGGGGGGATGCAGCAGAACAGATGGTCTTTCTTGGTGATAAAGAAGTCCATGAGCTCCTCACACTTCTCATTAGAGGTGAGGGGAAAGGGTTCGAGTGGTCTGCACAGCGTGGTTTTAAATGGAGTGCTTCTAAACAGTGTTAAAATTGGGAATTTGGAGAGAGTGGGAATTCGGAGCAGAGGGGGAAGGAAGTGCTGCTTTTTGCCTCCAATACTTGTAGTGCTTTGTGTTACAGGTAAATATTTAATAATCTACCTATAACTTAAACTAGATCAAGTAATTAGTTAAAAAACAAAACTATACGCTAAGTTAATTAAATACATAAACTCTAATTAATAAAATAAATAAAACAAGTTTATACAGGAAACTTTGTGCTATCCGGAGGTGAGCTATCCGGCAATCTGGAGCCACCGGCAAAAATCAGCAGCCGTTTTTTATTCTTTCTTTGTTTTTTTTGCTTTGTTTGAACAGTCAAGCTGTGCAAGGTCTGTAGCTATAGCAACAGCTTCAGCTACAGAGCTTTAGGGCCACACCCGAGTGTTTAGAAGCTGTTGCTAAGCAACAGTGTTTGTTGTCAAATACGGAGATAAGAATCTCCGTATCTCTCAACATTAACTCTGGAGAGTACGGCACTTTTTAGGCAATGGCAGCAGCTCGGTCCGGTGGGTGCTGGATAGCACAAAGTTTCCTGTATAAGGATGGCAGTGCAGGTGGTGTGCCGCAACTACAGCATGTGGGAGTTTATGGAGAGCATTATGATTCCAAACAACCACGTCTGCAGTAAGTGTCTGCTTCTCGAGGAAATTCAGCTCAGAGTTGTTGAGCAGACATTGCAGGGCATCAGGGAGGGGGAGAGTTACCTGGACACTCTGATCCAGGAGGCAGTCACACCCCTTAGGTTAGGTAGTGGTACGGGTCTGGTTATTGGTCACGGGCACGAGGGTGTGACTGGGACTCAGGCAGGTAAGGAGACCCCAGGTGTAGTGCTGGAGGAGCCTCGGCCTTTGCCCTTATCCAACAGGTATGAGGTTCTTGCTGCCTGTGCGGATGAGGGCAGAGTCTGCAGGGTGGATGACCAAACTGACCATGGCACTGTGGAACAGGGGGCCATTCAAGCGGGGGGGGGGGGGGAGTGAAAAGGAATGTTGTAGTTGTAGGGGACAGTATAGTCAGGGGGATAGATACTGTTCTCTGCAGCCGCGACTGGGAGTTCCGAAGGCTGTGCTGCCTGCCCAGTGCCAGGGTTAAGGATATTCCTTGTGGCTGGAGAAGAAACTGGAGTAGGAGGATCCAGTTGTCGTGGTCCACGTAGGAAACAACAACATAGGTAGAATTAGGAATGAGGTTCTGCTGAGAGAGTTTGAGGAGCTAGGGTCCAAATTAAAACGCAGAACCTCAAAGGTAATAATCTCTGGATTGTTACCTGAGCCACGGACAGGGACAAGCAAATCAAAGAGTTAAATGCGTGGCTCAAAGAGTGGCGTGGGAAGAAGGGGGTTCGATTCATGGGGCACTGGCACCAGTACTGGGGAAAGAGGGAGCTGTTCTGTTGGGATGGGCTCCACTTAAACCGGACTGGGACCAGTGTCCTGGTAAATTGAATAACTAGGGCTGTAGATAGGGCTTTAAACTAAAAGGTGGTGGGTGGGGGAAAGAGAGGTCAAGTGAGGGGAAATTTAGAAATCTAAAAAGGAAAGTCAAGGCAATGGAGCAGTGTAGCGATTTGGGTAAAGATAAGCAGAGTGTGACAGGAAGGGACAGAGAGTTTAATGGTAATAGGACATCAGCGAATAAGGTGGAAACAGGGAATAATGGTAAAAATTCAAATTAAAGGCTCTTTATCTGAATGCACGAAGCATTCGTAACAAGATAGACGAATTAGTGGCACAAATAGAGATAAATGGGTTTGATCTGATAGCCATTACAGAGACATGGCTGCAAAGTGACCGAGGTTGGGAACTAAATATTTCAGGGTACTTATCGACTTATCGAAAAGACAGGCAGAATAGAAAAGGAGCTGGGGGGGGGGGGTTGCCCTGATAATAAAGGATGACATAAGGACAGTAGTGAGAAAGGATCTTGGCTCAGAAGATCAGGAAGCAGAATCAGTATGGGTGGAGATAAGAAATAACAAGGGGCAGAAAACACAGTTGGGAATAGTTTATAAACACTCGAACAGTAGCTGTACCGTTGGACAGAGTATTAATCAAGAAATAATAGGAGCTTGTAACAAAGGTAATGCAATAATTTTCACATAGACTGGGCAAATCAAATTGGCAAAGGTAGTCTGGAGGGCAAGTTCATGGAATGCATTCGAGGCAGTTTCGTAGAACAAGATGTCGTGGAACCAACCAGGGAACAGGCTATTGTAGATCTTGTATTGTGTAATGAGACAGGGTTAATTAGTAATCTCATAGTAAAGGATCCTCTGGGGAAGAGTGATCATAATATGATAGAATTTCATATTGGGTTTGAGTGGGAAATACTTAAGTCCGAAATTAGAGACTTAAATAAAGCCAATCACGTAGGCATGAGGGGTGAGTTGGCCAAGGTAGATTGGGCAATTAGATTAAAAGGTATGACAGTAGATAAGCAATGGCAACCATTTAAAGAATCTAAAATTCTCAACAAATATAGATTCCATTGAGAAATAAAAACTCCACGGGGAAAGTGATCCATCCGTGACGAACTAAAGAAGATAAGGATAATATTAGATTAAAAGAGGCTTATAATGTTGTCCCCTAAGGATCTAGCCTTGGCCCCCTCCTATTTCTCATCTACATGCTGCCCCTTGGCGACATCATCTGAAAACACAGCATCAGTTTCCACATGTACGCTGATGACACCCAGCTCTACCTCACCACCACTTCGACTCGACCCCTCCACGGTCTCTAAATTGTTAGATTGCTTGTCCGACATCCAGTACTGAATGTGCAGAAATTTTCTCCAATTAAATGTTGGGAAGACCGAAGCCATTATTTTCGGTCCCCGCCACAATCTCCGTTCCCTAACCACTGACTCCATCCCTCTCCCTAGCTTCAATCTGAGGCTGAAGCACACTTTTCGCAACCTTGGTGTCAAATTTGACCCCGAAATGAGCTTCCAACCACATATCCGCGGCATAACGCCTATTTCTATCTCCGTAACATCACCTGTTTCTGCCCCTGCTGAAAACCTCAGCCATGCCTTTGTTAAGTGAAAATGAGGGCCATACTGGAGGAATGAACAGGATGGGAGACAGCAAAGATTTTGCTAGGGACAAGACCAGCAGAAGTAGAGATAAGCAAATCAACAGCTGCACAGATATTGGGAATGGAGGGCAAAAGGCTAGGCAGTTGGGAGTTTGAAAGTGCAGTTATAAGCTCCTTGCGGGAGTTTTTTTCCACCAGGAAAAGGAAATTGGGTTAGAAGAAGGTAGGGAGATGTGGGTGATAAAGGATACAAGGAAGTACTCAGTGATGGCCTCATCAGTGATCGAGACCATGGGAGTAAGAAGACCATGGGAAACCTGTCATCCTATCCGATCTGGCCTATACGTGGCTTCCGTCTCACACAAACGTGATTCACTCTTAACTGCCCTCTGAAGTAGCCTAGCAAGCCACTCAGTTGTATCAAACTGTTACTTTCACCACATGGACTGCAGAAGCTCAGGAATGTGGCCCACCACCACCTTCTCTGGGTAACTGGGTGTTGCCAGCAACGCCAACATCCCAAGAATATTTTCCTTAAAACGGCAGTTAGCCCAGAAAGAAGTGAAAGGGTGACCAACAGACACTGCTGGCCACTAAGGAAAACAGTCTATGAAAGTTAAGCAATTAATTTCCTATTTTAGATTGTTTAAAAATAAGTGCATTAAAGTGTCTTTGTCCACTAAAGGAAGTTTATTTCACTTTATAGGATGATGCCTTGCTGCCTTTGAAGTTGTCCATCTCATGTGGGTCATTAAGGGATAGTTCTCAGATTTTTTTCTAGAAAAATGTTCCAGCACTTTAAATTTTTTCTCCAAACTCTGAAAAAGGAGTCTGAACAACTTCAATTGGTGCTCAGGAAGACCCAATATATGGAACAGGACACCCTGCTTGGAGTTGCATGTACCAAATATGGAAATGCTGCGGCTGGCACACACCTTCCAGATTGAACCTCCAGTCAGATCAGCATTAGTAAGATTCTAAGGTTACACCTTTTCTCTGAAGGACTTCAGAGCAGATATTCTCACCTACATAATTATCTCAGCATCTAATGAGAGAGATATTTCGGTTAAGAGTTGAAAGACTGCTGGATCATGGATGAATCTAATGTTTCTCTTCAGAGATACAAAAATATACAGACCTGGTCAGAGTCATAGGGGTAGATTTTCCTCAAGCTGTCAGGAAGGAGGCGGGACTTCAACTTTTGGGTTTTAGTCCCGCCTACATCGACGTACGGCCAATCCGCGCGATTTTCCCTTGATTGACCTTGTTGAGCCCGCCCAGCGGGCTCAGCAGGCCAATTAAGGGCCACCCGGCAACAGGTGACGTCACAGACTGAAATTTCATCTGTCAAGCGGTCTTGACAGATGAAATATCAGTGTTTCACAGCTGTTTGAAGCTGTCAAACACTGACAGTCTGACTTCTAACCTGAGTCATTCTACACAGACTCAGTTAGAACTGTCACCGACAATGAAAGCTGAAGGCTGTCACTTTTGACAGATCGCAGCCATTTTGCTTTCAGTGCCGGCTGAGTGATGGACTCCCGAAACCTGGTGAAGAAAGGCTGTTAAGGTAAGTACAGGTAATTTAAACTACTTTACACACTTTAGACACACCAAACACACTTACCTCTGCACTCATCACTCACCTGAACACCGACATCGCAACCCCTCCAAGTCCTTCAACCCGACGGCCTGACTGCTCTAACCTGGCGTGGTTTGGAGCCGTCGGGAATCCCACACGACATCCCTCAAAATAGGGATTAGGCTAAAAACTGCCCGTTAACAGGCAGTTAATTGGCACTAATCCCTTCCCACCTCGGGTCGGCGGGTCCTAGTGCAGGGCGGGTACCCGCCTCCTGTGAAACTTACGTGGAGGTGGGTTTTGGCCAGGATGGTGTCAGGACCCCCGAATTTGGGATTTTCCCCCACCACACGCCTGAAATCCCGCCTCACGGGTCAATGAAAATCTACCCCATAGAGTTATACAGTACAGAAACAGGCCCTTCGGCCCATCATGTCCGCACCAGCTATCAAGCCCTGTCTATTCTAATCCCATTTTCCAGCACTTGGTCAGTAGCCTTGTATGCTATGACGTTTCAAGTGCGCATCTAAACGCTTCTTGAATGTTGTGAGGGTTCTTGCCTCTACCACCCTTTCAGGCAGTGAGTTCCAGATTCCAACCACCCTCTGGGTGAAAAAGTTTTTCCTCAAATCCCCTCTAAACCTCCTGCCCCTTACCGTGAAACTATGCCCCCTGGTTATTGACCCCTCTACTAAGGGGAAAAGTTCCTTTCTATCTACCCTATCTATGCCCCTCATAATTTTGTACACCTCAATCAGGTCCCCCCTCAGCCTTCTCTGCTCTAAGGAAAACAACCCTAACCTGTCCAGTCTCTCTTCATAGCTGAAGCACTCCAGCCCAGGTAACATCCTGGTGAATCTCCTCTGCACCTTCTCCAATGCAAGCACATCCTTCCTGTAGTGTGGCGACCAGAACTGCACACACTATTCCAGCTGTGGCCTAACTAGCGTTTTGTACAACTCCATCATAACCTCCCTGCTCTTACATTCTGTGCCTCGGCTAATGAAGGCAAGTATCCCAGATGCCTTTTTAACCACCTTATCTACCTGTCCTGCTGCCTGCAGGGATCTATGTACATGCGCACCAAGGTCCCTCTGATCCTCTGTCCTTCCTAGGATCCTACCATTCACTGTGCATTCCCTTGCCTTGTTAGTCCTCCCAAAATGCATCACCTCACACTTTTCAGGGTTAAATTCCATTTGCCACTGTTCTGCCCATCTAACCAACCCATCTATATTGTCCTGTAGCCTGAGGCTTCCCTCCTCGCTATTTACCACTCCACCAATTTTCGTGTCATCTGCGAACTTACTGATCATATCTCCTACATTCATATCTAAATCATTAATGTACACTACAAACAGCAAAGGACCCAGCACCGATCCCTGCAGTACACCACTGGACACAGGCTTCCAGTCACAAAAACAACCTTCGACCATCACCCTCTGCCTCCTGCCACTAAGCCAATTTTGGATCCAATGTGCCAAATTGCCCTGGATCCCATGGGCTCTTACCTTCTTGACCAGTCTCCCATGTGGGACTTTGTCAAAAGCCTTACTGAAGTCCATGTAGACTACATCAACTGCACTACCCTCATCCACACACCTAGTCACCCCCTCGAAAAGTTCAATCAAATTGGTTAGACATGATCTCCTCCTGACAAAGCCATGCTCACTATCCTTGATTAATCCTTGCCTCTCCAAGTGGAGACTAATTCTGTCCCTCAATTTTTTCCAATAATCTCCCTACCAATGATGTTAGGCTCACTGGCCTGTAATTCCCTGGTTTATCCCTACTACCCTTCTTGAATAATGGTACTACATTAGCTGTTCTCCAGTCCTCTGGCAGCTCCCCTGTGGCTAGAGAGGTTCTGAAAATTTGTGTCAGAGCCCCTGCAATCTCCTCCCTCGCCTCACACAGCAGCCTGGGATACATCTCGTCAGGGCCTGGGGATTTATCCACTTTTAAGCCCGCTAAAACCGCTAGTACCTCCTCCCTCTCAATACTAATTTGTTCAAGTATATCACAATCCCCCTGCCTGATTTCTATTCCTACATCGTCCTTCTGCTTAGTGAGCACAGCTGCAAAATATTCATTTAAAACCTCACCCACATCTTCCGGCTCTACACACAGATTGCCACTTTGGTCCCCAATGGGCCCTACTCTTTCCCTGATTATCCTCTTGCCCTTAATATACTTATAAAACACCTTGGGATTTTCCTTTATTTTGCCTGCCAGTCTTTTTTCATGCCCCCTCTTCGCTCTCCTAATTTCTTTAAGTACCCCCCTGCACTTTCTATACTCCTCTAGGGCTTCCACTGTTTTTAGTCCTTTGTATCTGCCAAAAGCCTCCCTTTTTTTCCTAATCCATTGGTCTTGACTGATATTCTTGAAAACTAATTCCACAACCAACTATGATAAGCTTCCTATGTTAGAGAAATCTATTTGACCCGGAATGGTGTTGGTGTTTTATTTAGATTTGGACTGTGCCCAATTTCAAAAGCTGGGAATTTATTTGGAGCTACTACCATTATATTGCCAAAATTACCAATGATAAATCCCACAACAGAATTTGAAATTGTGACACTGAAACATCTTGGATATTGAGGCTTTATAAATTGGTTAATTCCAATGCAGGAAGGCTTTTTCATTTTTTTTTAGAATCATAGTCCTTGTGCACCAGTCGCTAAAGGTAAGCATGCAGGTGCAGCAGGCGGTTAAGAAGGCAAATGGTATGTTGGCCTTCATAGCGAGAGGATTCGAGTACAGGAGCAAGGATGTCTTGCTGCAGTTGTACAGGGCCTTGGTGAGACCGCACCTTGAGTAGTGTGTGCAGTTTTGGTCGCCTTATCTGAGGAAGGATGTTCTTGTCATGGAGGGAGTGCAGCGAAGATTCACCAGACTGATACCTGGGATGGCAGGAATGACATATGAAGAGAGATTGGGTCGATTAGGCTTATATTCGCTAGATTTTAGAAGAATGAGAGGGGATCTCATTGAAACTTATAAAATTCTAACAGGACTAGACAGACTAGATGCAGGAAGGATGTTCCCGATGGCGGGGGAGTCCAGAACCAGAGGTCACAGTCTAAGGATAGGGGGTAAGCCATTTAGGACTGAGATGAGGAGGAATTTATTCACCCAGAGAGTGGTGAACCTGTGGAATTCTCTACCACAAAAGGCAGTTGAGGCTAATTCATTAAATATATTCAAGAAGGAGTTAGATATATTTATTAAGGCTAAAGGGATCAAGGGATATGGGGAGAAAGCAGGGACAGGGTACTGAATTTGGATGATTAGCCATGATCTCATTAAATAGTGGAACAGACTCGAGGGGCCAATGGTCTACTCCTGCTGCTATCTCCTATGTTATGAAATGTAGTAACGGAAATGATTACATGACTTCAGAGAAGGGAAGGGACGGGACGGACAGACAGACAGTTTTACTAAGCAAATATAGAAAAACAATGCTGAGGTCATACCTGAATGTGCAAGAATTCTTTCAGTAATTTTTGCTGCCATCAGATCCCATACTAAAAGTTCACCAGACTGGCTGCCTGAAAGAACAGTGTTTCCATCCCAGCAGAAACACCTGTGAATAGAACTTTGTTATATATTTTCTCTCCCATGTTTATTACAATAGCAAAATAGAATCTTCAACTTAAAGAAATTATATTGCCTTATTCTGTCTATAACAGAGCATGGCACTCCCATTTTTTTTATGTATCATATTCTATGTTACTGTAACAATTTTTACCTTTGTTGCTGATCTGTGGGCAAAGAGGAGATCAACATCCCTGTCTGTACATCAATAACTTTAAGACAACAGTCTTCTCCTGCACTGAGAACATGTCGACTATCTGCAATTAAATCATACGTATGTTTGACCATTTTTTAGAATTTATTGAGCTTGACAGTCTACTAAACTTTAAAACTGTTTCTGATTGCATCAACATAAGCTCAAGTTACATTTTAAAAAAGTAACCATACTGATAAAAGTGTGGTAATCAAATAAAGGTAATAAATGGAATGCATAATCAAATAAAGGTAATAAATGGAATGCATACAAGATAGTTTTCTAGATCAGTATGTTGAGGAACCAACTAGGGAACAGGCTATTTTAGATCTGGCACTGTACAATGAGACAGGGTTAATCATTAACCTTGTAGTAACGGAGCCTCTGGGGAAGACTAATCATAATATGAAAGAATTTTATATTGAGTTTGAGAGTGATTTAGTCAAGTCCGAAACTGGGGTCTTAAATCTGAACAAAGCAAACTATGTAGGTATGAGGGGTCAGCTGGCTAAGGTAGATTGGTAAACTAGATTAAAATATATGACGGTAGATAAGCAATGGCAAATATTTAAAGAAACAATTCATAATTCGCAAAGAATATACATTCCCCTAAGGAATAAAAACCCCACTGAAAAATTGGTCCAACCGTGGTTAAGAGAAGTTAAAGATAGTATTAGATTAAAGGAAGAGGCTTATAATGTTGCCAAAAAGAGTAGCAAGGCTGAGAATTGGGAGGATTTTAGAATTTAGCAAAGGATGACCAAGAAATTGATAAAGAGCGAGAGAAAATAGAATGAGTGTAAACCAGCAAGAGACATAAAATAGGTATGTAAAAAGGAAGAGATTAGCAAAAGTAAATGTGGGTCCCTTACAGGCAGAGACAGGAGAAATTATAATGCGGAATAAGGAAATGACAGAGACATTAACCAAATACTTAGTATCTGTCTTCACGGAAGACGACACAAAAAACTTTCCAAATATAGTGGGGAGCCAAGGGTCTAGTGAGAATGAGGAAGTTAAAGAAATTAGTATTAGTAAAGAAAGAGTCCTGGAGAAATTAATGGGACTAAAAGCCGACAAAGCCCCTGGACCCGATGGCCTATATCCCAGGGTTTTAAAAGATGTGGCTACAAAGATAGTGGATGTATTGGTTTTGATCTACCAGAATTCCCTAGATTCTAGAAAAGTCCCTGCGGATTGGAAGGTAGCAAATGTAATTCCACTATTCAAGAAAGGAGGGAGAGGGGAAACAGGGAACTATAGACAAGTTAGCCTGACATCTATAGTATGGAAAATGCTAGAATCTATTATTAGGGACACGGTAACAGGGCACGTAGAAAATCATATGATTGGGCAGACTCAACACTGATTTATGAAAGGGAAATCGTGTTTGACAAATCTGTTGATGCTTTTTGAGGTTATAACTAGCAGGGTAGATAAGGGGGAACCAGTGGATGTAGTGTACTTGGATTTTCAAAAAGCATTTGATAAGGTGCCACACAAGAGGCTGTTATACAAAATTAGGGCTCATGGGACTGGGGTTTATATATTAGCATGGATTGAGGATTGGTTAACAGACAGAAAACAGAGAGTAGGAATAAATGGGTCATTTTCTGGTTGGCAGGCTGTAACAAATGGGGTACAGCAACAATCAGTGCTTGGGCCTCAACTATTTACAATCTGTATCAATGACTTAGATGAGGGGACCGAGTGTAATGTATCCAAGTTTGCTGATGATACAAAGCTAAGTGGGAAAGTGAGTTGTGAGGCTATAGGCAGGTTAAGTGAGTGGACAATAAGATGGCAGATGGAATATAAAGTGGAGAAATGTGAAGTTATCCACTTTGGTCGGAAAAACAGAAAAGCAGAATATTTTGTAAATGGTGAGAGATTGGAAAATGTTGCTATTGAGGGGGACCTGGGTGTCCTTGTACATGAATCACAGAAAGTTAACATTACAGCAAGCAATTAGAAAAACAAATGGTATCTTAGCCTTTATTACAAGAGGATTTGAGTATAACAGTAGACGTCTTACTGCAATTATATAGGGCCCTGGTAAGACCACACCTGGAGTATTGTGTACAGTTTTGGACTCCTTACCTAAGGAAGAACATAAGAAATAGGAGCAGGAGTAGGCCATTTGGCCCTTCGAGTCTGCTCCGCCATTCAATGATATCATGGCTGATCTTCTGCCTCAACTCCATTCACTGGCCCTATTGCCATATCCCTTCCTTGATGCCCTTACTAGTCAGAAATCTATTGACTTCGGTTTTGAATATACCCAATGACTGAGCCTCCACAGCCCTCTGCGGTAGAGAATTCCAAAGATTCACCACCTTTTGTGTGAAGAAATTTCTTCTCATCTCAGTCCTGAATGGCCTACCCTTTATCCTGAGGCTGTGGTCCCTGGTTCTAGACTCCCCAGCCAAGGGAAACATTCTCCCAGCATCCACCCCATCAAGCCCTATAATCATTTTGTATGCTTCAATGAGATCCCCTCTCATTCTTCTGAATTTAAGAGAATACAGGCCTAGTTTACTCAATCTCTTCTCATATGACAGTCCCGCCATCCCAGGAATCAATCAATCTCGTGAACCTTCGTTGCACTCCCTCTATGGCAAGTATATCCTTCCTTAGGTAAGGAGACCAAAATTGTACACAGTACTCCAGGTGTGGTCTCCCCAAGGCCCTATATAATTGGAGTAAGACATCCTTGCTCCTGTACTCAAATCCTCTTGTAATAGCCAGCATACCATTTGCCTTCCTAATGGCTTGCTGCACCTGCACATTCACTTTCAGTGACTCATGTACAAGGACACCCAGGTCCCTTTGAGCATTTGCATTTCCCAATCTTTCACCATTTAGGAAATACTCTGCCTTTCTGTTTTTTCCTACCAAAGTGGATAACTTCACATTTATCCACATTATATTCCATCTGCCATGTTCTCGCCCACTCACTGAGCTTGTCGAGATCCCCCTGAAGCCTCTTCACAACTGACACTGCCACCTAGCTTTGTATCATCAGCAAATTTGGAAATGTTACATTTAGTCCCCTCATCCAAATCATTGATATAGATTGTGAATAGCTGGGGCCCAAGCACCGATCCTTGCAGTACCCCACTAGTCACAGCCTGCCATCCTGAAAAAGACCCATTTATCCATATTCTTTGTTTTCTGTCTGTTAACCAATTCTCAATCCATGCTAGTATATTACCCCCAATTCCATGTGCCCTAATTTTGTTCACCAACCTCTTGCGTGGGACCTTATCGAAGGCCTTCTGAAAATCCAAATACACCACATCTACCGGTTCCCCTTTATCTACTCCACTAGTTATATCCTCAAAGAACTCCAATGGGTTTGTCAAACAGGATTTCCCTTTCATAAATCAATGTTGACTCTGCCCAATCTTACTATTAGTTTCTAAGTGCCCAGTTATTGCATCCTTTATAATAGATTCCAGCACTTTCCCAACTACTGATGTGAGACTAACAGGTCTGTAGTTTCCCGTTTTCTACTCTCCCTCCTTTCTTAAATAGCGGGGTTACATTTGAAGGTATGGAGTAAAAGGTAAAGTAATAAAAAGGGCAAAAGCAGGAACTAAGTGTCACAAAACATCTTTGAAAGTTCTCTATCTGAATGCACGTAGCATTCGTAACAAAATAGACGAGTTAATGGCACAAATAACTACATATGGGTATGATCTTGTGGCCATTACAGAAACATGGCTGCAGGGTGACAATGCCTGGGAATTAAACATACCAGGTTATTTAACGATCAGGAAGGACAGGCAGGAAGGAAGGGGAGGTGGGGTGGCTATGTTAATAAAGGAAGGAATCACTGTAATACAGAGAAATGATATTGGGTCAAAAGATCAGGATAATGAAACAGTTTGGGTGGAGATAAGGAATAATAAGGGGAAAAAAACACTAGTGGGCGTAGTCTATAGGCCTCCGAACAGTTGCAAATCTGTTGGACAGAGTATCAATCAGGAAATAGTTGAGGCTTGTAATAAGGAAACATCTATAATTATGGGGGATTTTAACTATCATATTAATTGGACAAATCAAATTGGGCAGGGCTGCCTTGAAGATGAGTTCATTGAGTGTATTAGGGATGGGTTTCTTGAGCAGTATGTAACTGAACCGACCAGGCGGCAAGCAACCTTAGATCTGGTCCTGTGTAATGAGACAGGATTAATTAAAAATGTCCTAGTAAAGGATCCCCTTAGAATGAGTGACCATAACATGGTTGAATTCCATATTCAATTAGAGGGTGAGAAGGTTGGATCTCAAACAAGCGTGCTAAGCTTGAATAAAGGAGACAAGGTATGAGAGTGGAATTGAGTAGAGTGGATTGGGAAAATAGATTAAAGGGTAAGACGATACATGATCAGTGGTGTACATTTAAGGAGTTATTTTACAACTTCCAAAGAAAATATATTCCACTGAGAAGAAAAGGGTGTAAAAGAAAAGACAGTCATCCGTGGCTAAGTAAAGAAATTAAGGATAGTATTCGGCTAAAAACAAGGGCATATAAAAGGTAGCCAAATCTAGTGGGAGGATAGAGGATTGGGAAAACTTTAAAAGACAGCAAAAAATAACAAAAAGATTGATTAAGAAAAGGGGAAGATAGATTATGAAAGTAAATTAGCAAAAAATATAAAAACAGATAGTAAGAGTTTTTATAGTTATATTAAAAGAAAAAGGGTGGCTAAAGTAAATGTTGGTCCCTTAGAGGATGAGACCGGGAAATTAATGGTGGGAAATGTGGAGATGGCAAAAAACACTGAATGAATATTTTGTATCAGTGAATGCTGAGTCTTTGAATATATTCAAGGCTGAGATAGATAGATTTTTGGACTCTAGGGGAATCAAGGGATATGGAGATCGGGCGGGAAAGTGGAGTTGAGGTTGATGATCAGCCATGATCGGCTCGAGGGGCCGTATGGCCTACTCCTGCTCTTATTTCTTATGTTCGTATGTTCTTATTTGGCTTAGAAAGACTTTATCTTAATGGTAAAGCAAGGATTTGTTTATACAGCACCATAATTAAAGCAAGCCATCAAATTCATGCACCTTAAAAACATTCCATAATGAGGTTTACACTTGATAAATAAATTACTTTTAAGCCTGAAACATACCAGGGCTGAATGCAACATCATTGATGGTGCCTAAATGACAATGAACTTGATGTAAAACAGTTAAGGTGGTGAGGTCCCAAATGCTAACAGTCCCGTCCTTGTTGCCTGAAACCAGCATTGTGCCTATAGGATTCAGCCTGATCGTATTTACCTGTCAAATAAAAATCCAAACTAAATTACTTTCATCCTGAACAGCACAAGTCCAGAATTTCCCTTCATGCAAAACACACAAAAAAAAACCCTCCAGACCTGACAGTGACTTCAAATATATTTATCCAATTATGGAGTCTGCCAGGCACCACAAAATGAAACAATGGGTTTGAATATTTATAGTGCACTTCTGGTTATATAGCTTCATCTACAGTCTTTGCTTTAAAATAAACAAGTGTATTATCTGCCTGGAGAATAGAGCCTTGTATATAATTCTAAAGGAATTTATAATTCACGATGCAGTGACAGACTTCCCAATTAGGACGCTATAGTCTTACTTTCTGATGCCGAGCCTTGGGTCCTGTCACCTTCCCCCTGCTACTCATTACAGCAACATGGATGCTGAGAATCAATATAAAGCAGAAAAACATCTCTCTAGAAAGTACCTGGATAAGCATTTTGAAATAGCAATGGTGTACTGGAATCGGGAGATTTGTTTGCAATACTGGATGTCAGAGCCGGCACAGGTGATCCATGATTCCTCCCCGCCAACGGCTGAATGCACGGGTGTGCTTTGGAAATTTCTTAAGGCTACTAGACTATTCAGAACTTTTTCACTTTCCAGGACAGGATACAAGAAAAGTTTACGATGTGATAGGCAAACCTTTTCTCACCTCTAGCCTTCTATCCCTTCTCTGTGTTGCCAGCCTCTTGTACCTTTCAAATACTGCATCCTACATACACTTCCTTCTCATTGTTGAAATCAAGGCCTAGAAATTGAAACCTTTAGTGCCAGCCATTAAGACCGGTTTTGAAGAAAAAATGGCGGCTGCCTTGCTTCCACCCACTTCCGGCACAGAACACGGCAGCTACCATCTTGGGCAGGTCGGCAGTGCTGCTGTTGTCTGCACTCGCCTCAAATATTTTAATGATCAGGAGCGTGACGTCAATCAGCATGCAACACCAAATTGACGCACGCTGAGCAATTTTGGACGTCGCCGCTCCCTTTACCGCCCTCCCCAAAGCACACCCGTGCATTCAGCCATTGATGGGGAGGAATCATGGATCACCTGTGCCGGCTCGGACATCCAGTATTGCAAACAAATCTCCCAATTCCAGTGCACCGTTACCCTTTCAAAATGCTGATCCGGGTACTTTCTAGAGGGATATACTCCTAAAAAGACTTGCAGTGAAAAGCCTCTGTAATGACAGAGGTATTCACTATGTATGTGTATTAAAAGAATAGGTTGCTTTATTTCTTTCTAAGAAGTAGAATCGAAAATATTGGTTGCATTCTTTAAAATATGACAGATTAGTGTATTTTTAGGCTTTCATTTATCCTGCATACCCTCTCTTGTCAACTGAGAAACGTAACTGGAAACATTGTACTTCACTTTCATCGATCGCGATTTCCTGATAACACCTCACAGATACTTTAGACCCGACCTTCGGCCTCCTGCTGATCTTAGTGCCTGAAAGAGTGCGTTGCACGGGAGGTTCTGCGCTGTGCTCATTTAAATCAGCAGGCAACACCAAAATACCGGTACTTGTGCACTCTTTTTATCGGTGGCCGTTAACCTTGGGCCGTGGTGGCTTAATCTAATTTCTAGGCCCAAAACTCGTCACATGACCTTAAACACATTGGCCTAGAAATTCATTGTAGCCACTTTTGGGGCGGTAAAGTCGGGCGGCCGCTAAAGTTTGCGCCCGCCGCCAAATCGAGGCCACTTCTCCGATATTCATTAGCTTCACCCTAAGAGTTTGCTCGAGCGCTAAAACTGGCGCTGGACGCCTCTCTTTAGGCGCTAAGCCGGAGGTGCTGAGCGAGAGCGCCGAGGCTGGGCGCAGCGCAGGTGCGGCCATCTCGTGATTGACAGCAGACACCCCGGCGCCGGCCAGCTCTTAAGGGGGAAGGGTCGACTTTGTTTGCTGCCACGCCCTGGGTAGTGGAGCCCTCCAGCTAGGCCTGAACACTGCTGCTGGACCCAAATAGCGCCTGAAGCCATGCAGAAGGCCCGTGAACGAGTGCAGCGCTTCTCAGAGCGTGATCGGAGTGTGCTGGTTGGTGGTGTGGAGAAGAGGCGCCATATTTTGTACCCGGACAATGGCAGGAAGGCGCCGGTCCGCGCCTGGAGGCATGTCGCCAGCAAGGTGTCAGCCAACAGCGAGGTCCCCAGGACCGGTGTCCAATGCCGCAAAAAGTTTAATGACCTCACGCGGATTGTCAGGGTGAGTACCCTTTCCAGTGACCTCCTCATCCTTGCATGTGCACCTCACATTATGGGCAAAGGGACCTGAAAGCCCTAATGGCCAGCCCTCATCCAGCAGCTATGGGACAGGCATGAACATCAATTGCACATTCTGCACTTAACACACTGGCCAAGCTATTCCACCATGGGAGGCAGTGCACACAAGATCAGGGCGACACACTGGCCAGGCTATTCCACCATGGGAGGCAGTGCACACAAGATCAGGGCGACACACTGGCCAGGCTATTCCACCATGGGAGGCAGTGCACACAAGATCAGGGCGACACTGGCCAGGCTATTCCACCATGGGAGGCAGTGCACACAAGATCAGGGCGACACACTGGCCAGGCTATTCCACCATGGGAGGCAGTGTACACAAGATCAGGGCGACACACTGTACTTAGAGGCCGTCCTTTCTCTTGCAGGCCAAGCTGGCCAATAATAGGAAGAGCCGGACTGCGACCGGGGGAGGCCGACCCCAGATCCAGCCGCTCACCGAGCTGCAACATCGCGTGGAGCGCATCATGGGTGGCCGGGTGATTGGCCCCGTTGCATGTGGAGATGCCGACCCTGTTCTGGGCACCAATGGTAAGGACATCAACGTTTGGACCTCTCTCGTCCCACTTGCGCATCAGATCTACATCCTTTGCCACTGTCCGACCAATGCGCTGAATGCCACCACTCATGCATCCCTCGCTGACGCCCTCTCCTCACTCTAAAGCTACTCTTGTGCCTTCCTGCTTTCAGATGGTGAGGAGGAGGTCCCTGAACTTGCCAGTGACAGCCCCTCAGAAGAGGAGGAGGAGGAGGAGGAGCAAGAGGAAGGCGGCCCATCAGGGGAACCCTCAGCCGTGGCAACCCATGCGAATGTAGGGGACACGTCTTCCCTGGAGGGGAGCGTGGCGGAAGCGTCGGAGGGGAGGGGAGCTCATGGGACCTGCGGCCTGCAGAAACGCGGGAGGGGGGGTGCCAGCTCGGCGGCCTTCTCCCCAGAGGGGGGAAGGGTCGGAGGGGAGTCCAATTGCTGGGCCCAGCGGTGTCCAGCAACGCAGGAAGGGTCGGCCAGCTCGGCGGCCTTCTCCCCAGAGGGAGAGTCCGGCCTCCAGTCCGGAGATGGTCTTCGCCGAGGAGATGGAACGCCTCGAGGACTTGTCCGCGGACTCGGAGCGCCGGCACACGGAGCTCATGGGGGTAGTGGCACGGTTGCCTGAGGCCATCGAGTCCCTCTCTCGGAGTGTCACCGACGTCGGGGCCTCACAGGCCATCAGTTTGGCGGAATTCGGGGCAGAGCAGGCAGCGAGTCGGGCGGCATTCGGGGCAGATCAGGCAGCGAGTCGGGCGGCATTCGGGGCAGCTCAGGCAGCGAGTGGCCAGCTGATCAGTGGTGCCGTGCAGTCACTGGGTGCTCTGATGAGGTCACTGAACAGGTCAACACGGGCACTCACTGCTGCCACTCGGTGTCAGCCAGGCATCGCCAGGGCACCCGGCGCGCTGCAGCAGCACAGCGGTCTGTCCCTCGGCAGATTGGTGCGCATGCTGCAGTGCTGGCCCGGGCGAGTGCCAGTGTCTCAGGCGACTAGCGAGCGCCTGCCATCCGCCAGCTTGCCCCCATTCCTCCAGCCGCCACTGCCACTCCCCCAGTGGAGCTGCCAGGAGCTGCTGCAGCGACTGATGCTGGCCAGCCACAGCTGTAGCATTCAACAGCCGCCCGCTCGACGGCCAGACCTCGACTAGGCCGACCCTCAAGGGCATCTGCCGTCACGACATGTGCCCCTCTGGAGCCTGCCCCCAGCCTTGCAGCAGCCAATGGCCTTACTTTGAAGAGGAGCAGCAGGGCGGGCAGGGGCCACACAAAGATGGCCAAGGCATCGCCCTAGCGGGCCAAAAAGTCAAATGTGTGGCCAGTTGTGTTTGTTTTTTTGAGGCCGAGAATTGGATGTTTGTTTTTTTGAGGCCGAGGATGTGATGTTTGTTTTTTACGAAGGCCGAGGATGACGGCCATTTTAGTTGCACTGTTTTGTTAATCCTCTCCAGGTTGTGGGAGCGAGTAATGTGTTTGAGTGTTTTTTGGGGGTTTCATCTGTTTTTGGTTTTCATGTGTGAAGGGCCGAGTTTGTACAATAAAGCTTTTTATTTATTAACATTGTCCATGTTTGATCTTTGAAGTGTTTGTTGCCTTAACCGGCTGAGGGCTTGCGGAGCGGCTGCAATCATGTTCTTTCATTGGCACAAGCCATTCCCTGACAGGGGGCCTAGAAGTGACGTTCAATAAGCCGCCGACGGGCGGCCCTTGGACCTTCTGCCTCCTTCCTGGGCTGGTACTCCTCGTCCTCATGCTCCTCCCCCTGAGGTGGGGGTCCAACGTGAGGTGGCAGTGCCCGAGTCCTGCAGATAGCCAGGTTGTACAGCATGCAGCAAACGACGACGAATTGGGAGACTCGATCCTGCGAATACTGGAGGGCTCCCCCGGAGCGATCGAGACAGCGGAACTGTTGCTTGAGGACGCCGATTGTTTGTTCTATGATGTTCCTAGTCGCTTGATGGCTCTCGTTGTATGCCTCTTCAGCAGGGGTCGTGGGCGCGCGGAGCGGGGTCATGAGCCAGGTACACAAAGGATAGCCTTTGTCCCCGATAAGCCATCCTCTTGGGGGAGGCTGTGCCTGGAACATGTCAGCCACAGTTGTCTGTCGCAGGCTAAAGGCATCGTGGCTGCTGCCTGGAAAGCGGGCATTGACAGCTAGGATGCGCTGCCTGTGGTCACACACCAGCTGTACGTTGAGGGAATGGTAGCCCTTCCGGTTGCGGTAATCCTCGGCATGCCCCAGAGGTGCCCGCAAAGCCACATGCGTGCAGTCAATGGCGCCCTGCACCATGGGGAAGCCCGCTATTCTTGCAAATCCCACTGCACGCTGCTGCTGCTTGTCCAGGGTCATGGGGAAGGAGATGAATTGATGTCTCCTTCTGAAAAGGGCTTCGGTCACCTGGCGGATGCAGCAAGGCACGGCTAACTGGGAGATGTTAGCGATGTCCCCAGCAGCGGATTGGAAGGAGCCGGTGGCATAGAAGTTGAGAGCCACCGTCACCTTCACTGCCACCGACAGAGACGTCCTGCGCATCAGCTGTGGCTGCAGATCTCTCTGAAGCAGCTGGCAGATGTCTGCAACCACCTCCCTTCTGAATCGCAGCCTCCTAACACACATCGCGGCAGACATGGTCAGATAGGAGGACTGCTGGCGGTATACCCTGGGTGGGTAAGGCCTCAGTTGGCGACGCCTGTTGCCCCCTCTGCGTCTAGCCAGGGCTGCCACTCTCTCACGGCGTCTGTAAGCTCTTCTGGCATAAGGCTGAAAGTCAGCGTTGGCACCCAATGCAGCCCCCATTATATGCTGGCAAACACTGAGCTCTCAATGAAGGCAAAGATAATTGCTAAGCTCTGGCCTGAGCCAAAAATACCTGTCATAGTGTTGGTCCAAACCAGTAAGCTCTCCTCCTTGGTCTCTCTCCAAAAAACCGTTGCACAAGAGTGAATGCTGCAAAATGGCTGCCCTTTATAGTGCAGGGTAAGTGCCCTTTAATTAGCGCTCCCCGCGGCCCGCCTCGGCTGTGTACCGTTCCACTTCACAGTCGTTAGGGCCGCCCGGCGCACAATGGCCCGGCGCGAGTGAAGTTCCGGTTCGGGGCGCACAAAGGGTGTTGCACTAGTAAATGACGTCATGATCTGCGCGCGCAGCAGGGCGCGCGCTAAGACTTTGCGCCGGCGCTAAATGTGTACTGAAGTTGGGGCGAGGCGCAGATCGCGCTGCGCCCGGGCGCTAAGCGCCTAGCGCTCGAGATCTACTCCTCCTAAGGCGCTAACGGCTGGCGCGCCCAACTGAATTTCTAGGCCATTCTCTCTCAGGACCTTAGCTATGAAACTCTACCCCCCTCAGTGTTTCCTCCCTCTTACAATGTAGATGGTTTTAAAAGTCAAATTTGGCGTCATGTAATCACTACTTCTTGACCTACTTCTGCTCTTTTCCCCTTCCCCCTCCTCTCCCCAAATCTGTTACATCTTTAGCTTTTTCAAGTTCTGAAGAAGGGTCCCAGACCTGAAATGTTAACTCTGTTTCTCTCCACAGATGCTGCCTGGCCTGCTGAGTATTTCTAGCATTTTCTGTTGTTATTTCTGCTCTTTTCAACCTTGAAGGCACTATTGGCCTTGGCCCTTCATCTGGCATTGATGCCTGGTAGGCAGCAGGGAAAAAAACAAGTGAAGTACAAAAGAGCAAGTTGGAAGAGGGAAATAGTGCATGTGGAGGCGGGGGGGGCGAAGATTGAGAGAGAATTTTTTTTAAAAAGGGAGAATATGAGGCAGAACTATTATTATTTATCGATCATAGATCATTTTCTAAAAACTGTGTAACTACTAGTTTGAGAAGCTGAAATATTTACTAGGCGATAGGAAACACATTACAAAACTGGCACTACCTGCAAAACAATCCAATAAATTTGCCTAATTAATTTTGTGTCAACTTGACTCAGTTGGTAGTTCCCTCGCCTGAGTCAGTAGGTTGTGGGTTCAAGCTCTACTCCAGGACTTAGTACATAACTTGGGCTGGCACTTCAGTACAGTAATGAAGAACTGTTGTATTGACAGAGGTGCTATCCCTCAGCTGAGACAATCACGTCTCATCTGCCTGTCCTTATAATTTGAGCAGACATTAAAGGTCAATGGCATATTTTGAAGCACAGATCTCCCAGTGTCCTCAACAATATTCTTTCCTCAATCACCACCAAAAACAGATCAAGCTGATATTCATCTCATTGCTATTTGTGATCTTGCTATGCTTAATATGGCTTCTACTTTAGCCTACATAACAGCTAAAGTAATTCAATACACAAGGTGCTTTGGTATATTTCTGCAATGTGATAAGGCACAATATCAATACAAGTCTTTCTTTCATTACTGATTGCGCTTTGCCTTAAGCTGTTGTCCTGCATCGCAAATTTCTCTTCAGATGAAGCGGGCATAAATTTGATAATTTGCTCAGGTTTCTTTCAGTGAAAAAATTCCCTTCCCTTTCATCAAGATTTGGCCACATCAAAGAGAAACACATTTTTTGACCTTTGAGTTGTCATATGAATGCATGGATAACAAGATACTTGAAGGGTTGTGTACTTACACCTGCATCATGTTCCAACTCAGCCATTAGTTCACAGCTATTCTTTCTAGAGCTAGAGAGATCAGCAGAGGCACATCTCCAGACCTACAGCCAACCAAAGGTAAAACTTAATTTTATTCAGCTACTGAAACTTGATTATTCATCATTAGAAGCCAAGTTTCTAAATTGTTATTTTTTTTAACTAAATTAAAGAAAAACAACTTTCAATACTGGAAAGAGATAGACAATTTAAAAAAAAGCAAACAATAGCAAGCCATAAAGTAGGCTTAAAAGTATATGTCATGGCTACTATTGAGATATCAGACTTAAAGTATTTAATGGGCCAGAAAATATAACATACTTATGACAAAACCACACACAGACGCCTTCTTTCCCGATGATATCATACGTCGCATAGTACCATAAACCAACAATAGCCAAGCAGTATTCAGTTAATAAAGTGCAAGTGCTGAGAAATGTATCATATCATTCACAGGGCCACTTTCATTATATAAAAATAGCTTGCTTTGACCAGTTTTCAAATGAAGTAATACTAGATATTGATTTCATTGCAGATGGAGCAGTATTCAACAGAACAGTAATAAAGCACATTCCTAAGATTATTTGTAGCCCCAGAAGGCATCAAATCGCATCAATTACAGGATGACTTTCATTACACACAGACATCACAAGTCATTGCTGGCATATATATTCTTGCTTTGGCCTCTTTACCGAATCCTGATCCAAACAATAACAACTACTTGCATTTATATGTAGAAAAATGTCTCAAGGCACTTCACAGAGGCTTAATCAAAATAACTTTGTCGAGCTAAAGGAGGAGATATTATGAAGGGTGGCCAAAAGCCTGGCCAAAGAGGTGGGTTTTAAGCAGGGTATTAAAGGAGGAGCAGGAGGTGAGAAATTTAGGGAGGAAATTCCAGAGTGTGAGGCCTAGGTGGCTGAAAGCACAGCTGCTAACAGTGGGGTGAAGAGAGGGGATACACAAGGAGCTGAAATCAGAGGATTCGGAACGGAGAGTTTGAGGGGAGGGGGCTTGTAGGGCTGGAGATTACAGAGATAGTAAGGGGCAAGGCCATGAAGGGATTTAAATATGGGATTATAATTTTAAAAATTGAGATGCTGAGGGACTGGTAGCCACTTTAAGTCATTGAGGACAGGGGTGATAGGTGAACAGGACAATGCCAGATAAGCTATGGGCAACAAAGTGTTGATGAGCTGAAATTTACAGAGGGTGCAGGATTGGAGGCCAGCCAGAAGAGATCGGAAAAGTCAATATTAAAGGTGACAAGCACATGGATGAGTGTTTCAGCAGCAGATATCGGAGTTAGGGCGGAGGCAGACGATGTCACAGAGGTGGTGGTAGGCAATTTTTGTGATGGAAAGGAGACATGGTTGAAAACTCAGCTCAGTGTTGAATAGGATGCTGAGGTTGAAAACAGTTTGATTCAGCTGGAGACAGTGGCCGGAGAGGGGGATGGAATCAATGGCAAGGGTACAGAGTTTGTGCGGGTGGAAGACAATGGTTTTGGTCTTTCCAATGTTTAGCTGGAGGAAACTGCAGCTCATCCAAAACTGAAGATCAGTCTGACCACATCGAGGCAGTGGAGAGGTAGAGTTGGGTGTTGAAGATGTGGAAGCTGCCCCCATGTCTGTGGAAGATGTCACCAATGGGCAGCATTTAGATGAGGAACAGGAGGGGGTTCAAAAATATATCCTTGGGGGACTCCAGATGTGATGGTGTGGGGGTGGGAAGAGAAGCTATTGCTGGAGGTGCTCTTGCTAAGATAGTTTAGGCAGGAATGGAACCAAGCAAGGGCTGTCCCACTGAGCTAGACAATGGAGGTGAGACGTTGGAGGAGGATAATGTTGTTGATTGTATCAAAGGCTGCATAGAAGTCGAGGAGGATGAGGAGGAACAATGCACCACAGACACAGAGTTTGTTATCTGTGACTTTGTCCTCCTGTATACTTCCATATACACCCCCTAGTTTGTTATCAGAAAACTTCTATCAATCCTCTTGTGCCTAAGTCCAAATCATGTGTGTAAGTGGTAAACAAAGAATATTGCTCTAGCGAGGTATGCTTTTTGCCCTCCTGAGTGTGATACTGGAACGTACTTAGAGGAACAAGAGCTTAAGATTACTCATTGCATACAAGTAACTCTGAATTTGTCAGTACTATTAACTACCAGCAAACACAAGCCCTGTGCACCCACCCTCCCCACCACATGTCTGAAGTGCTGTGGGACATTTTTATAACTTAAAGACAGTAGATAAATGCAAGTTATTGTTGTTGCTGTTGTTTTGCTGACTTTGAAGCAGGCTTTGCATTTCTGAATGGGCTAGGAGGGCACCTGTGCTACTAGGGTCTCATCTTGGGGATACCAGCCAACCCGGAAGGCTGCAAGATGAGGTGTTGGTGGCCAGGGAAGGTGAGGTGGATATAAGGAATGAGTGTTGGGGCACCTCCAGAAGCACTAGTTTATGCCACCAAGGAAGGGGGCCACTTTAAAATGTTTATCTTATCTCTTCTCTTCAGAGTCCAGGTCACAATGCTGGCCTGCCCTCCCCATCCTTGACCGAGCCCACTTGCGCCCATCAAGAGGCCAGTACACCTCTGCTTAATCCATTTACCAGCCTCCAAGCTTACACTGATCCTCTGTAAAGCCAAGAAAGAAGAGCTCCCAGCTAGAGAGTCAGCACCCTTTTTGAGTCAGTGGCCTTGTTTGGGCCGGCAGAGGCTCCGCCCCTAAACAAGACCACAGGAAACTGCAAGGCAAGTCCGAGGTCAAGCGAATCAGCGAAGTGTGTGGTTGTTCTGGCAGATTCTTGCCAGATACACGGCAGGAGTCTGCCAGTCAGCCATCCAATTTTGTCCCCATGATGTATAAGCAAACAAGTGTCATGGATGTTAATTTCTGGGAAGGATCCACAACATTTTTGCAGATTTTAAAATTGGGTGCCAGCATCGCCAAAGGTGAAGACAATTTGACCAGAGCACATATACCCATGGAAGATCCTGGTAAACGGACACTGGAAGCAAAAAAACAAAACCCACATTAACGGAACTGTGATGTTTATGTATTTTAAAATAAAACCTTTTAGCGGCCAACTCATATTTGACAAGGAAATTATATCAGTGCAATAATAAAATGCAGGAAACAAAGACTGTAAATGTAAACTTTTTTTTGTATGAATGGTCAATTGTTGCTACTGCTCAATGCACCATCTTCCAACAGTCCTTGTACAGCAGAACATCTGTGCAAATGGTTTCATAGGTCAGATAACAAACACAAACTGACATCTTGATACCGCTAATGTTCTCCGTGTGCTGGGAAGCTTTCAGAAGTCTGACCGCTGCAGGCTGGGAGGAGGAGGGAAAACAGGAAAGTGAACACCGATGTACACTTTACGTATCATTTTGGGTAAAGGAACAGGGCTTTCATTTTAAAAAACCACAAGAGATTACTACATTCAGGAAAATATATGTTATAGTTTACTGCTTCCAGGAGATTCTCGCCTCCACCCTCCCTCAAAATATACACAATTTTACTGGTGAATAAAACATCTGACTGAAAAGGAAAAATAAAAGTCAGGCAAGTGGAAATTTCCAACTGGGTAATTAGTGCCCTTTCATCTCTGGGGCTAGGTTCAAGATCAACTCAGAGTACTGGGATTAGAACTGAAAAATGCAAATACCAGAAATATACGGTTTCAATATTGAGAAAGAGACAGATTAACTTTTTGATATTTCATCTGTCAAGAGTTTTTGACAGATGAAATATCAGTGTTTCACAGCTGTTTGAAGCTGTCAAACACCGACAGTCTGACTTCTAACCTGAGACCTTCTACGCAGACTCAGTTAGAACTCTCACTGACACTCAAAGCTGAAGGCTGTCACTTTTGACAGATCGCAGCCATTCAGCTTTCAGTTCCGGCTGAGTGATGGACTCCCGACGCCTAGAGGAAGGAAGGCTGTTAAGGTAAGTACAGGTCATTTAAACTTCTTTACACACCAAACACACTTACCTTTGCACTCATGCACCCATCACTCACCTGAACACTGACATCGCGACCCCTCCAAGTCCTTCAACCCGACGGCCCGCCTGCTCTAACCTGGTGTGGTTTGGAGCCGTCGGGAATCCCACGCGACACCCCTCAAAATAGGGATTAGGCTAAAAACTGCCTGTTAACAGGCAGTTAATTGGCACTAATCCCTTCCCGCCTCGGGTCGGCGGGTCCCAGTGTGGGACGGGTACCCGCCTCCCTTGAAACTTACGTGGAGGCGGGTTTTGGGCGGGATGGTGTCGGGACACCCGAATTCAGGAGTTTTGCTCCCCCCCCCGCACGCCTGAAAGCCCGCCTCACGGCACACTGAAAATCTGGCCCCTTGTATTCAAAGTATGACGTGTTCTTCTGGTGATTTGGTCAATATTTCTCCCTCAATCAATACCACAGAACAGATTAATCTCACTGCTGTTGCGGGATTTTGCTGTGCACAAAATTTAACAAAGGTCACTACGTCTCAAAGTAATTCACTTTATGTGGAGCACTTGCAGACATTTTTCTCAGAAGACGCTATTGAGAATTAGAAAAAAAAACGTGTGTGCACTTCCATCAATTGATTCCTATTATAAATTCCTATATCCACTTTTATAATAGTAACTGTGTGTAAACTAGTCAAGCTGTAAACACACTCTCCCATCAGTGGATATGTTGTACCTCCACTAATGGAGGGAGGGTATAATTACAGCATGACAAGTTTACATACAGTTACTAGTCATTTCCATTGCAAACGTAGTTGTGGAATTTGAAAGGAAAGAACTTGCACTTATATAACACTTTCCACAACCTCAGGACATTCCAAAGTACTTCACAGCCAGTCAAGTATTTTTGAAATGTAGTCACTGTTGTAATGTAAATGTGGCAGCCAATTTGTGCACAGCAAGGCCCCACAAATAGCAATGAGAGTAATGTCAAGACAGCCTGTTTCTGAGTGATGCTGATTGAAGGATAAATACAGGACACCGGGAGAAGTCCCTTGCTCTTCTTTGAATAGTGCTGTGATGAAATATATGCCTTCATCAGCCCCTGTGTTTTACCGGCTTTGTATTGTGTGTACCGCCCCCTTTTTCCTATTGCGTGTATTGGCTATGCCCCTGTCCTTTGTCATATAAAGGTCTCAAGAGCTATATGAGTCATTCTATCAGACAAACCCGATGTGGAAAGACCTGCAATGTTCTTAGTGATTAAAAGCCTTTAGTTGAATCCTTTAAACTCCTTGTCTTTGAATTATTGATGGCACATCAATTTTAATCACTAAAACACCAAGATGGATCGACTCCTGAAACCAGAGCGCTTGGATCTGGACCCCCATGCCTCAGACGCAGCCACACAGTTCGGACACTGGTTCCAATGCTTCGAATTTTTCATCGCAAACTCATCCACCGCCATAGCAGCCGCAACCGCCACCGGAGACGTGAAACTGGGAATCCTGCGAAACTGGGTGAGCCATCCGGTCTCCCCTCTCATCCAAGATGCCACCAGCTACGGGGATGCCTGCACCATTCTGAAGGCCCACTACGTGCGGCCAATAAACGAGGTGTACACCAGGCATCTTCTGACTACTCGCACGCAGCGGCATGGTGAGTCACTAGAGGACTTCATGCTAAGCCTAAAAGTACTGGGCAGAGACTGTAACTGTAAGGCCGTGTCTGCCACCGTGTACACGGAGGAGCTGATCCGAGACTCCTTTATTGCGGGCCTCAGTTCAAATTACATTCGGCAGAAACTGTTTGAAAAGGAGGGACTGGACTTAAAACAGGCTATGGGCATAGCGCGATCGCTGGATATGGCCCAGAGGAACTCTGAATCCTGTTCCTCAGGCCACGCGGCCCACTCCGCCTCGTGCGCGCCGTGGGGGCCGCCATCTTGGAAGGCATCTTCACCTCCCAGGTCTCAGGCCAGCCCAGCACCATCGGAGCCCCAGCCCCCACCCAGGAGCCCCACTACTGCCGCGATGCATCGGGGCCCGAAATGCTACTTCTGCGGCCAGGACAAACACTCCAGGCATCTGTGCCCAGCGAAGGGCACCACCTGTTTTAAATGCGGGAAGAAAGGACATTTCAGCAAAGTCTGCAGAGGGAACCCCGCCTCCAACTCCACCACCGCCGCGTGCGCGCCGTGGGGGCGGCCAACTTGGACGCCATCTTGTCCACCCTCATGGAGTCCACCATCTTGCCCCGACTACATGGACCTCCAGGACCCACTGGTGGCCTCGATCACAGTGGATCAATCCAGGCCGCATCTGTTGTCTAAATCGATGATGGACATAGAGGTAAACGGGAACAAGGTTAAATGCTTGATTGACTGCGGGAGCACCGAAAGCTTTATTCATCCTAGCCTGGTAAAACGACTTTCACTAACGATAGTCCCCACACAGGGCAAAATCGCCATGGCTGATAAGACTCATACCTCAAAAATTACAGGTTTCTGCGCAGTTATGTTGTCGGTAAAAGGCACTGATTACAGAGATTTTAAACTATTGATAATGCCAGATCTCTGTGTGAGCGTGATCTTGGGTCTGGACTTCCAGTGCCACCACCAAAGTATCACGCTTACCTATGGCGGGTCCCAGCCGCCCCTCACAGTGTGCAGTCTGGCTACCCTGAAGGTCAAGCCGCCCTCTCTGTTCGCCAACCTCGCACCCAACTGTCGACCCATAGCAACCAAGAGTAGGCGGTACAGCTGGGAGGATAGACGGTTCATTGCGTCGGAAGTAGAAAGACTCAAGCGGGAGGGTATCATCGAATGCAGTACCAGCCCGTGGCGCACCCAGGTAGTAGTAGTTAAGGGTAGCGAAAAGAAGCGGATGGTGATAGATTATAGCCAGACGGTTAATCTATACACCCAGCTAGACGCCTACCCTCTGCCCCGCATAGCGGATATGGTTAACCAAATTGCGCAATACCGGGTGTTTTCCACCATCGACCTAAAATCGGCATACCACCAGCTCCCCATTAGGCCGGAGGACCGTCCATACACCGCCTTCGAGGCGAACGGACGCCTCTACCACTTCCTCAGCGTCCCCTTTGGGGTAACGAATGGGGTCCCGTTCTTCCAGCGGGAGATGGACCGCATGGTCGATGAGAACCAGTTAACAGCCACCTACCCATACCTAGACAACGTCACCATCTGCGGCCACGACCAGCAAGACCACGACTCGAACCTCGCGAGATTTCTGAAAACCGCCCTCAGACTCAATCTCACCTACAACGAGGATAAGTGTGTCTTTAGCACCACGCGCCTCTGTATCCTGGGCTGCGTGGTGGAAAACGGGGAAATCGGCCCGGACCCCGACCGATTGCGCCCCCTACGGGAGCTACCCCTACCAAACACTCCCAAGGCCCTGAAAAGGTGCCTGGGGTTCTTCTCCTATTACGCCCAATGGGTCCCCAATTATTCCGACAAGGCCCATCCCCTCCTGAAATCAACGTCCTTCCCGCTCACGGCCGAGGCCCACGCCGCCTTCAACAGCATTAAACACGACATTGAGAAGGCCGCGCTGCGGGCAGTGGACGAAAACATCCCTTTCCAGGTCGAAAGCGATGCGTCCGACTTCGCTTTAGCAGCCACCCTCAACCAGGATGGGCGGCCCGTAGCCTTTTTCTCAAGAACCCTCCAAGGGCCAGAGATCAGGCACTCCTCGGTAGAGAAGGAGGCCCAGGCCATAGTGGAGGCAGTGCGGCACTGGAGGCACTACCTAGCCGGCAAACGCTTCACCCTGCTTACCGACCAGCGGTCGGTAGCCTTCATGTTTAACAACAAACAGAGGGGAAGATCAAGAACGACAAAATTCTCAGGTGGCGGATCGAACTCTCCACGTTTGAGTACGACATAATATATAGGCCAGGGGCCCTCAACGAATCCCCCGACGCCCTATCACGAGGGATGTGTGCCAGCATCCAGGGGGACAGGCTACAGGACCTTCACAATGGCCTCTGCCACCCGGGGGTCACCCGGCTATTTCACTTTATAAAATCCCGTAACCTCCCCTATTCCATCGAGGAGGTCCGGTCGATGACCAGGGACTGCCGCACCTGTGCGGAATGCAAGCCCCGTTTTTTCAGGCCCGACCGAGCCCACCTGATCAAAGCTACACGGCCATTCGAGCGCCTGAGCTTAGATTTCAAGGGACCACTCCCCTCCACCGACCGCAATGTGTACTTTCTCAACATTGTGGACGAGTACTCCCGCTTCCCATTCGCCTACCCCTGCCCAGACATGACCAGTGCCACGGTCATCAAGTGCCTCGGCAACCTGTTTTGCACGTTCGGCATGCCTAACTACATCCACACTGACAGGGGGGCGTCGTTCATGAGCGACGAACTGCGCCAATACCTGCTGTCGAAGGGGATAGCCACGAGTCGGACCACTAGTTATAACCCCCGGGGTAATGGGCAAGTGGAGAGGGAGAACGCGACAGTGTGGAAGGCGGTCACCTTAGCACTAAGGTCTAAAGGCCTCCCCACCTCCCGCTGGCAAGAGGTCCTCCCAGACGTACTCCACTTGATAAGGTCGCTACTGTGTACTGCTACTAACGCCACTCCTCACGAGAAGATGTTTGTTTTTCCCCGCAAATCAACCTCAGGAGTGTCCCTACCCTCGTGGCTCTCCACCCCAGGGACAGTCCTATTACGGAAGCATGCAAGGGGCCACAAAACGGATCCCCTCGTGGAGGCAGTACACCTACTCCACGCAAACCCACAGTACGCGTACGTCAAGCACGCCGACGGGCGTGAGGACACGGTGTCCATAAAGGACCTCGCCTCGGCAGGAAGCGACGACGACCCATCACCACCACCCCCAGAAGAACCTCCACCATCCCCAGGCTCACCACCCCCAGAAGTACCTGCAACACCCCCAACACATGGGTATGCCCAGGAGGGCACCACGGACTCCCGGTCGGAACCCGAGGTACTGTTGCGACGTTCAGGAAGGACTATCACACCCCCGGACAGACTAAATCTGTAGAAGGGGTGAATGTGATGAAATATATGCCTTCATCAGCCCCTGTGTTTTACCTGCTTTGTATTGTGTGTACCGCCCCCTTTTTCCTATTGTGTGTATTGGCTACGCCCCTGTCTTTTGTCATATAAAGGTCTCAAGAGCTGTATGAGTCATTCTATCAGACGAACCCGATGTGGAAAGACCTGCAATGTTCTTAGTGATTAAAAGCCTTTAGTTGAATCCTTTAAACTCCTTGTCTTTGAGTTATTGATGGCACATCAAGTGCAATGAGATATTTTATATCCATCCGAGAAGCAGACAGGGCCTCAGTTAATGTCTCATCTGAAAAACCGCACCTCCGACAGTGCAGCATCCTCCAGTAATGCACTGAAGTGTCAACCTAGAATATGTGCTGAAAACTCACATAAGTGGGGCTTTAACCCATTACCTTCTGATTCAGAGGTGAAAGTGCCACCACTGAGACAAGGCTGACAGCTGAATAATGTAAATGTAATTACAAGATCTGTATTACATTTGTGTACTCTAGTCCAATTATTCCCCTTCACCTGAAGACTACACTTGGTCTGGACTTACCATCTGCAAAGCCACATGAGATGAACTAGTACTTATTGGCCCAGAAATTCGGGTCGGGGGCTTCTCGCGAGTGTAAGCCCCCGATCTGCACTTACCTTGCGCGCCGGCCGTTGAGCTCTGGGCCCCTGCGGAATTCCGATCCGGGGCCTGGTCCAGCTGACGGCGCGCAGTGCTTGCGTATCCCAGAGGCGCAGTTAGTTCAATGCGTCCCCTGGGATCACGTGGGCCACGGGGAGCCAATCGGAGCAGGGAATGCTCCATTCATAAGTCTGACAGGAAGTGCTGTCAAGACTTATAAATACTACGGCCCCAAAATAGCACTAAATCTTCAAATACATTTTTGAAAAACATCACATTTTTTAAATAAACTATAAATTACATGAAATAACTATTTTAAACAATAATTTAAATGTTTGAAAAAAATCATTTTATTTTCTAACGGGGCTAAAAATAAACTTACCTCGCTTTAAAGTATTTAAAAATAATAAACCTGTGGAAAAAATGTTTTAATTTTAATTAATTCACCACTTACCTTGTAAAAAGCAGGCCTTACGCCTGCTTTTTACATTTCTAACTTCTGCAGGCTTACCCTCGTGGGAAAACCTGTAAAAAAAGACGAAGTTCGATGCGCACGCGCAGCCTCTCCCGCGCACGACCTCTGAACCCCTTCGTTCAGAGGAACGGAAGTGCCGGTTTCCCACGCATGCGCAGTGTATGCAGGAAACCGGCACTTCCATCGGGCCTACGGGCGAGTACCCCGTGCGTACTCACCCGTGGAGACCCGAATTTCTGGGCCATTATAAACAGCAGCACTAACCTTGACTGTAGAATCCCAGGAAGAAGTGTATAAATGATCATTGTACCAGCAGATCTTGCTAACAGCATCATCGTGGCCCATCAGTGTATCTTGCCTTCGTCCATAAGCTACTGAGTAAAAATATCTATAACAGGAAATTCAGAGAAATATCAGAGACTATCTACTATACTGACTAAACACACTTACTTGAATCATAGAATCTTACAGCACAGAAGGAGGCCGTTTGGCATGTCGTGCCTGTGCTGGCTCTTAGAAAGAGCTGTCCAATTTAGTTCCACACCTCAGCTTTGTCCCCATAACTTTGCAAATTAGTCCTCTTCAAGTACATGTGCACTTGCCTTTTGAAAGTTCCTATAGAATCTGATCCTACCACCTTTTCAGGTAGTGCGTTCCAAATCAGAACAACCGTCTGTGTGAAAACATTGCTCCTCATTTCCCACAGTATCATAAGGTTTAGACTAGCTATGGAAAAGGACAGGGAGCAATCTAGAGTAAAAATACTTAGAGGAAAGCTGATTTCAGTGGGTTGCGAATGGATCTGGCCCGGGTAAATTGGAATCAAAGATAGGCAGGCAAAACTGTAAACAAACAACGGGCTGCCTTTAAAAAGAGGAGATGGCTGAGGAACTAATACCTTTGGTTAACAAAAAGCTATCAATCTCCAATTTAAAATTAACAATTGATCTAGCATCAATTGCCGTTTGCGGAAGAGAGTTCCAAATTTCTACCACCCTGTGTGTGGAGAAGTGTTTCCTAATTTCACTCCTGAAAGGTCTTTCCCTCCTGAATACAGTGTACAATATTTTCTTTTAAAAGCACGTTTCCATAATTAGCAACATTTGGTAAACAGGCCATTCAATACTTACACATTGTTATCCCACGATGAACATAGGACAGTTGTATCCTCCAGTAACAAACAAGATGACAGGGCCTAACAAAAGATTGATGGGTCAGTTTAGCAGGCTGTTTACAGACCAAAGAATTAAATATATGGGGGAAGATGCTCCGCAGAAATCTCATGCTGTAACTTCGGCAGAAGATTGGTGGAAACCCAGGAGACACAGCGTAAATTGATGTTTATGCCATTTCGCTCGAGTTTCCATCAATCTTTTGCTGAAGTTATAGCGAGAGATTAGGATCACTAGCTTCGGCAAGAGATTGGGAAGCCCTGCGGAAATTACTGACGATGTTGATTATTTATTTAATGATTTTACATTTTGTAATCATTTTAATATAGGCCACACTTCCTTCTTAAATTAGCATACAGACAAAAATGTTAATCAAGATCAACAATATCATCACAGAAATGAGGGGAAAAAACTGTTCCTTTCTCCCTTCAAAGCACAGAAACATGTAATTATTGGTTTTATACCATGAAGCGCCTATAAGATTTCAATGGTGAGGCTTTACCGGGAATGATCACAGAATGACACTGAAACTTGAAATATATGGGAAGCTATATAATCTAAATCAGTCAAAGCAGGGAGACTTCTATGGACTAAAATATATTTAATACCCTCCAGTTGTCTTGATGATTTTTCCCCAGCTCTCGTGAAAGACTAAACTATAGCTTTTAGTAGTCCATCAATACTTCATCTAAGAAGCCAGTCTTCAATTGGAAGCCTAGATGATGAACATCAGTAGGCTATCACCTCTAGTGGGACATTACAGCCAAACTCAATCCTGTTATCACCCGATGACCATATGTGCATTTTCAGCAGCTTACCAGAAACTAGTAGCAAGAACCCGCACTGATTTGTGCCTTCCCTTACTCAGAAACAGAGATTTATTACAGCACTCCCACCAATGTTCTGAGACCAGCTATCTCAACACACCACAAAGGCATCAGACCTGGCATGCTCCAGGTTAGAATGTCTCGGTGGTATGCCGCACAGTGCAGTTTCCCACCGAGCCTCTGGAATAGACCTTGACGAAAACATGCATTAAAGTAGACTTTCCTTGGTTTAAAATTATTTGCTACTTTACCCTCAGGAGCAATGAACATTTGGGGATTCTTTGTCTGACAATTTTTTTTTCTACAGCATCAGAACTCACCATATTTGAAAAGGACATGCTCCGTTGTAACAATTTTGTTTCCTTGGAAAACATTTTGAGTGTTGAATCTGTGGTGTGAATTAGAAGAAAGTACAACATAACTTCATGGCTGTGGAATTGGAAGCTATATAGACATTACAGAATGCAAACAAAAACAGAGACGTGCTATAAAATGGAATATTATGCTAGTCAGCAACACAAACTGCTAAACAATATTATTTTTAAAAAATCATCTTGCAGTATACCCAGAAATATCATTAGTAGCTCAACTGAGAGGCAGTGTAAACCATTGCTGCAGGATCACTGCCATACACTAAACGAAGTTTGGTAAAAATTTGCTTTTACTTCATCAAATCTAAATTTGTAGCCTAGTACCAAGCTGAAGACAGAACACATGGCTAGTTTTCCTAATTACAAGTGATCACATACTCGGAGTTTAATAAATTACCTTGAGAAGTCGTGAAGACTGAAGTTCCATTACTAGCTACAGCGATTCCAGTCACTGCCCTAATTGCAAAAAGGAACCCAAGATAAAATCCAAAGACAAAGACAATCAGAAGCCACAACAGTAACAGGTAAGCCTTCCGGAGGAGGCAGTGAAGACTGATGGGGTCATTTTAACTTTTATCACCGGGCAAAAAAATGGGCATTAGTGAATCAACAGCCCTTTTTACATGTCCAATTTTCTGTTCCATAATGGAAATTACTGGCAATGATGTTTATTTAATTAATAATGGAAAAGAAAATCGGGGGAGATTTAAAACGGGCTGCCGATTCGCTATCAGCTATTTTTTACCCAGCGCTAAAAGTTAAAATTATCCATACGGATTCTTTACAGTCCTTTAAGAAAGCAGTAGATGGAGTTCAGGAAAATGAGGTTATCACAGCATATGGAATGCAAGAGTAGATTATTCTGAAAAATAATTTGTGGATTTGGGGCATCCGAGAGCTTGCGTGCTCACCCATGGGGAGCTGGAAAGGACCTTTAACTTCTGAATTGACTACAGTTCTCTGTGTTTTGCCTCTCCCAGAAGGTGGGAAGCGAGTGAATGGGTTGGTATATGTGGATGACCTCAGTCAAGGATAGGAGCAAACAAATATGACAGGCTTGATGGCCTTTTCTCTTCCTGGATACATAAATATCAGTACTACAATCCAGCTAGAATATATTTACATCGTCAGCTTATCCTTATTACACTGTTCGTCACTCAATTGCATGGAATGAGATATATAACTTACTCCTTGTGAATCTTTTGCTGGTACACTATACTCAGTTTACTGATATTACTCCATGCTAGTTTTAGGCTTTCTTCTGTCAAATCTTCAAATGAAGAATCTTCACAGGGAGAAACTGCAATACAGAAAATTGGTTACAGTGGTACAGGAAACTCCAGCATCCAAAGAGAAAGCACGGTACTATATTATTTATAAATCAAAACCTAATTTAATTTGAATTAAAAAACTTAGCTCGATAAGAGGATAGAGTAGCACCTAAAATCCTGTCTTTGATCCCACCTCAAAACTTCAATCCCAATATATAGGATGGTTTTCACTTTTAAAAGTTCTTTGCTGAAATACATTTGCATGCACTTAAATCCCACTCCTAGTTGGAATGAGTTTACATCATAAAACTACTAAAATGTCTGCATTAATTCAATAAATAGAAGTGCCACATAAGTACATCCATTTATAATTTGGCCATATTATAATCAAATAATATAGGGGAAAACTGCATCACCGTAGAAGATTACAGTACAGAAGGAGGCAATTCAATCCTGTGTGTCAGCTCTTTGCTAGAGCAATCCAAAATTAATCCTGGAGCCCAGTTCTCCCAGCACAACTTTTATAATTGCAGGAGATTAAAATTAACGAATGGTCTGCATGAAATGGCTTCTCTTCCCACTCCCACATCGTTACCTCTGGTGTCCCCCAAGGATTATCTTTGGCCCCCCTTCTATTTCTCAGTTACATGTTGCCCCTTGGCGACATCGTCCGAAAACGGTGTCAGTTTCCACATGTACGCTGACACCCAACTCTACCTCAGCACCACTTCTCTCGACCCGCCACAATCTCTAAATTAACACACTGCTTGTCCAACATCCAGTACTGGATGAGCAGAAATTTTCTCCAAGTAAATATTGGGAAGACCGAAGCCATTGTCTCCAGGCCCCACCATAAATTCCGTTCCCTAGCCACCTACTCCATCCCTCTCCCTAGCATCTGTCTGAGGCTGAACCAGACCATTCGCAATGTTGACGTCATATCTGACCCTGAAATGAGCTTCCGACCACATATCCGCAGCATAACAAAGACCGCCTACTTCCACCTCAGTAACATCGCCCGTCTCCGCCCTTGCCTCAGCTCATCTGCTGCTGAAACCCTCATTCATGCTTATGTTACCTCTAGACTTGATTATTCCAATGCACTCCTGGCTGGCCTCCCACATTCCACCCTACGTAAACTTGAGGTCATCCAAAACTCAGCTGCCCAAGTCCTAACTCGCACCAAGTCCCGTTTGCCCATCACTCGGGCTCGCTGTCGTACATTGGATCCCTGTTAAGCAGCGCCTTGATTTCAAAATTCTCAACCTTGTTTTGAAATCCCTCCATGGTCTCGCCCCTTCCTATCTCTGAAATCTCCTTCAGCCCCACAACCCCCTCCCCCGAGATATCTGCGCTCCTCAAATTCTGCCCTCGAGTATCCCTGATTATAATCGCTCAACCATTGGTGGCTGTGCCTTCAGCTGCCTAGGCCCTAAGCTCTGGAACTCCTAAACCTCTCCGCCTCTCTACCTCTTTCCTCCTTTAAGACACTCCTTAAAACCTACTTCTTTGACCAAGCTTTTGGTCATCTGCCCTAATTTCTTATGTGGCGCGGTGTCAATTTTTTGTCTTATAACACTCCTGTGAAGCGCCTTGGGACATTTTACTACGTTAAAGACGCTATATAAATACAAGTTGTTGTTGTTGAGTATAAATTTAACAGATATAACTTGTCTTGTATAATACTGTGTTTATATTGCAGAATGACTAAGAAATGATTCTCCAATGCCAGATTACAGCTCTTTGTGCTTTAAAAACCCACACTGTTTATTTTACACAGCAGTTGCTACAACACCAGATCAGCATTTTAGCATGAGACGTGGCAATGCCTGGGGAAGACAACATGCAGGCCGATGAATAAAAAATTAGGACCATTGGAGGTAGTTATAAGGTGTGCTCCAATGGCTTAGATTGTTGTCAATGGTGGCGTTACAATCAGAGGTCCTGGTTCATACAGGTTAAGGCCATTAAAAAAAGCAAACCAAGCACTGGGGTTCATTTCTGGAGGAACAGAATTGAAAAGCAGAGAAGTTATGTTAAATTTGCATAGAACCTTGGTTCGACCACACTTGGAGCACTGTGCACAGTTCTGATCTCCATATTATAAAAATGAGATAGAGGCACTGGAGAAGGTGCAAAAAAGATTTGCAGTGATGATAAAGAACTGAGAGGTTATACCTATCAGGAAAGATTGAACAGGCTGGGGCTCTTTTTTCCAGAAAAGAGAGGACTGAGGGGTGACCTATTAGAGGTCTTTATGATTATGACAGGGTTTGATAGGGTAGAAGTAGAAAAGATGTTTCCACTTGTGGGAGACCAAATTTAGGGGCCATAATTATAAGATAGTCACTAAAAAATCCAATAGGGAATTCAGGAGAAATGTCTTTACCAGAAGGTGGTTAGAACATAGAACTCTCTATCACAAGGAGTGGTAGAGGGGAATAGCGCAGATATGTTTAAGGGAAAGCTAGACTAACACATGATGGAGAAAGGAATAGAAAGTGATGCTGATAGGGTTAGATGTAAATAGGGTGGAAGGAGGCTCGTGTAGAGCATAAACATCAGCATGGGCCAGCTGGGCCGAATGGCCTGTTCCTGTGCTGTACGTTCTATGTAATATCACCTTGTTGGTGGTACAGAATGCCTCATACTATCTGATTGGTGGTACACACTACCAGTTGATTTACTTTACTGCTGTGTCACCACACATAAGCCTGCAATTGGTGGCAAAGCATTGAAGTAAATGTGGTATAAAAAATAAATTACCCTATCATAATAATGGCACAGGCTTCTGGATCACTGATTTGTTCATTATTAGTACAGAGTAACTATAATTGCAGCCCACTGATCTTGCAGGTTTACCTGGAGACAACTCTGCCATGGAAGTACTCCGGTTGCATCCTCTGGAAAGACTCTGAAACTTTGGCATTATTCTTTGAGGATGTGGACTGATGAACAACTGTTTTGGAGTCTGTCCAAACTCCAGGATCTGGGTTAGCATTGCTATCTTCTGATTTGGATCCTCGATGCTGAGGACAAGTGTTTGTAAATGTGAGTATTGAACTGATCCCAGTGTTGCATTTGCAACTGCTAAATGAAAGCTACTATAAAAAGACACTGGGGGAAAAATTCGGTATCGCCCCATTTGGGGCGCCATTATTGGCGGTGCACAAAGTTCAGCGCCTGGCGCTAATTATCGCCTCCGACAGCAAACTTGGCTTTTATCGCCCCTGGAGGGGATTGGAGTGCTAAATCAGGCGCTTCACACCTGTCTTAAGGCGCAAAGGACGAGGAGCGAGGCGTTACCTCAGAGCGCTGGCGAAGCAAGGAAGGGCAAATCAAAATAAACCTGCAAAGTGCTGCTCAGTACTCAAAACTCCTTCACACAGCGTTGAATCTCTCCAGAAGTCTCTCTCTCTCTCAGAATGCGTGGTGCAAAAATGTCACCGACAAAAAAAGGCAGGAAGCGGTCGCCTTTAGATAGCGCTCCCCTAGTCCCTTTCTGACAGCAGAACGCTCCCCTCAACCTGTCGTTGCTAGCGGCAGGCGGTAAGGCGGGGATGCCACTCAATATCCGGTCCAGGCCGCTAATGGGGCGTTGCGCACTTGACTGATGTCACAATCTGCCGGTGCAGGAGACCGTGGCGGTAGTGTTTAGCGCTGCCGCAAAATGACTCGTTAATTTCGCGAGCGGCACAAACATCGCCGCGCCCGGCCTCTAGTTGCTTTGCGCCCCAATTGGCACCCTCTTAAGGCGCCAACGAGAGGCGCAAACAACTGAATTTTCCCCCCCACTAAGTTTATTTCCAGATTGGCTCACAAACAGTTCAGGTAAAGTACTGTACATTTTAAATTATGTCCTTCATCCTGATGCTTTAACATGCTACAAAATTATGTAAATTAGGTTTCAAAGAAGCAAGCAAAATGTTAGTTCATTACCTGTCCCAATCAACTCCTCCCTCGTAAGTCAAAGGATGAAACACTGTAACAAATTAAAATTATTACAGTTAGTTTTTTGGGGGGCATTTAATTTTACAATTTTCTTTTCATAACAGAATTGATAACAGTGACTTTAAAAAAACTCAATTAGGAACTATTAAGGAATATGTAAATCAAACATCAAGTACCTCTTTTATGCTAAGACTCTCAGCTGGGTTCTGGCCTCAAGCATTCTAAGGCACAGAGTATTACTGTGTATAATAAAATATTGATGCAGTGGTAAAAAGCAAAGCTAGCCTATTTCCGCCGTTGTCTCATCTTCCCTTGTAGTTGGCATCGTACCTCAGTGATCTCTGCCAGCCATAAGTCTCCCTAAATCCCTCTGCCTTTATATCTCCCACTCAATTTTCAAAAGTCTTCCTAAAACTCCAGGCCTAAAAATTTGGTTGATTTGCGCCTCCCGTTAACACCCAGAGGGAGCTAACGGGGCGCAAAGCAACTAGCGCCTGGGTCCGGCACCGTCAATGCCCCCCGCGAAATTCAGCGGGAGGTTAGCGGCGGTGGTAACCGTTAGCGCCCGCGGCGATGACGTCATCACCGTGCACAGCGCCCAGCTCGCGCCCCGGCCGTGATCTTTGGTAGCGCCCCCTGACTTACCGACGGACACTATGTCCGACGGGGTCGGGGGGCCTACCTGCGGCCGGGGTGGTGCAAAGTAAAGGGGAGGTGCCGGGCAGCCATTTTTGTTGCTGGCTACCTGCCAGCACCTGCCCCCTCTACCGACCGCGGCCTCCTCTACAGTACCCGCCCCCCCCCCCGCGGAGTGCCGGCTGCACTCCGTGAGTCCGGCACTTCTCTTGAGTGTCGGGCTCTTTTGCCGGCACTCCAGCACCAAGTCGCGCTGCACAAGGCCCCTCCCCTTTAATAAGGGGAGGAAGGCCTGCAGTACTGCGGCGCGACATGCTGCAATATTCACTCGCAGTGCCCCAAGAGGGAGGCGGGGCGCATTGGCGCCCCGCCTCCCTCTTGGGGCACGACCGGAGAATTATGGCCACGGGGGCGCTAGTTTTTTTGGGGCGGCGAAGTTAGCGCCTCAAAGGGAGCACGACCCAATTTTTCCCCCTGGGCGTTTTCAGCACCCTGCCCGCCCCAACTCCCACTTTTTTCCTTTTCCTCTCCAACTCAAACGTCTGCTTCTTCTCTTCCATTTGTTAAATTCTCAGACATTTTATTTACATGTGGATTGATATAGGAATGTAAACTGTTTTTACAAGACTTGTATTGAATCGGGGTTATCTTCTCATTACTGTAAATCCAAGCGGAAGAGGAAAAGTTTCAAAAATTTCATTTTTTCTACAACAGTTAGAAAAGAAGCATGATTTAATGCACGTACAGTACTATTAACACTATTAACAGGAATTGACAAGGCAGAAGGCAGATGAGCATGTTTTCTCGCCAGCATAAATTCAGCTAGGGGCCTATCAAGTGTTTGTAGCTGTAAGAACTCTCCATTACAATACTGAAAATAAATGAAGCTTAACCAAAAAGGGTCATTTCATACCAATGAACTAAAATTTACTAGTTTTATAGTTACAATCAAGCCAAATTGGAGATTGTTTTTGGCACTCAAGACAACATACTAAAATATTCAACATCTGAAAACAAGCAATATAACGCATAGTTTGTAGCTATACAAGTAACTTAGGATAAAAGAGTGAAACAATCCATCATGTATGTGTTGTCCTTGAAACGACACAAGAATTAGCTATGACTTAGAATTAATAATCCCAATTACATGGATCCCCATAGAGTCCTGTGTTCAACCATTTTGAAGTGAAAAGAAACACAAAGCAGCACTGATAGGGTAAAGCCGATTGATCAACACTGAAGTACATACAGAAAATACTCAGATTTGGATCCAGTACAGTGAAAGTAAGCATTCAAAAGAATCTGGTTTGGAGGTTAAAAAAAAAACAAAATTCATCACATGCTTTTGTAAAATTTTCAATAAAATTCACAAGAATTAAATGACAAAAGTGTAGGCTACAAGTAAAGGTTTAACTTGGAAGACTCATCATAATTTTTAATAAACACTGAATATGTTTTCAAACTTTAAACTTAAGTTTCCAACCACTGGGCAACTGATATTAAGGAATGCTATTTGAAAGAAAGAAAGAAAAAAAACTAGCCAGTGAAATTGGCTATTAATTTTCGGCTATTGTTTTTTTATTTTCAATAATATTGGTCATAGTTTTAGCTTAACTCACATGGTCTTATAGCATGTTTATTCTTTCACTATTCATAGACTGCGTGAACATAAAAGGGCTTATTTTAATTCAGAAAGCTACAGTACTTAAACTGACAAAAGGTTTTAGTTTGACCCCTGAGCAATGCTACATGACCAGATATAAAATCACACTTCGATTTGTAGAGAACAAGGATTCCCTTATGGGAGTGGTCTTTGGCACCGAGCAGGACAGAAATATCTGATGGAGGCCTAACAATGTAACATATGCATCATAATTAACTTAGGATGACTTGATGAACGAATAGGTCTCCATTAGGTTCTTCCTGAAGCATGATCAAAAGGTTGTATAGATTGATAAAAGGTAAATTATTCATCTTTAAATCATTCTTTGATTGAATATAATATAGCTTGCAAGTAATTTGTTAATGGAAAAAAACGCTGCAAATCGTGGGGAAAGTTGTGATGTCTCTATAGCTGGGCCTTAATGTGGAACTCCCTTGTGTCATTTGAGCTGCTCACTCTCTTCCCATACACTCCACAACACCCTTTTGAAAAAGGGTTAGACCCGAAACGTCGACTCTAATTTCTCTCCACGGATGTTGCCTGACCTGCTGAGTTTTTCCAGCATTTTCTGTTGTTTTTTCGGATTTCCAGCATCTGCAGTATTTTGCTATCGTACCCTTTCTATCCTGTTCCCTACTTTATTAGCCCTAATAATGCTGTGTGCTGAATGTACTGATGGTTGTGCACAAAAAATGGTCCAGTCAGACTGTCGGAATGTACCTTCAAAGGGGCTGGTGAATCAGTAATAGCATACTGTATCTGAAGTCTGAATCAGAGCTTGTGGAGAGTGGATACGATGATTGTCCCTCCATATTCAGTCTCCACAGGTTCCACTTCTGCTAAACTGCTTAAGCTTCTAATTCAGTAAACACTGCACAGACAGCAAGGCCGTAAAATTAAGTTACAGATGCATTTTATGCCTTTAAATTCACGGTTTTGACATTTCAATCGCTGAAACGATTAACTGGCATGGGGATACAAATGTTTACACATAAATATGCATTTTATTACTTAACAAAATTCCATATTACAACTGTTAAAAAAAATGTTGTTTTTAAAATCTGTTAACAATGCTCAGAAAATCATACCATTGTAGGCTGCAATGGCTTCACTCCCCCTTTGCTTGTAGCCAAATATTAGATCGATCCACTCATGCAGATGTTCAGAAACATACTGGCTCTCTAAAGCATCTCTGTTCTTCTGGAGGAAATCGTCAGGACCTAAAAGGCACAATTAATTTGAACTCTTCTTTAGCCACGTCAACTCAGTAATGTAAATAGTATTTTTATAAAATGGATAAAATAGCAGATTTAACATGTTCCCTCACAACTCTGTCCTAGTTTTCAAATTGGCTGGCCACTGTAAATTTTGTTGATTTTTCAATACTGTGTTTTATAAATCATCCACCATACTCTGAAGCTCCTTTACTCTCACATTTCACTGGTGTAATCTTATTCAATGTCAGCAATGACTAATGCTGTAACAAAAAGATCTATCACAGAATTAAGTACTATATTGCATTTTGTCGTATTATTGCAATTTTGCTCAAACCAAATTAAGAGTAATCATATTGGTTTATTTCAAATAATTTTAATTGAAAATCAAGTACTGAAATTAAACATTATTTTATATTGCACGTTCAGTGGAAGAATGAACAAATATTAAATTTATGAAATTGCAATACCTAGAATGTTAAGATGCATACACTGCAAGTTTAGAATTAGTTCAAAGTGATTTCCGCTTTGCACCAATGCTAAATTTGCAGCGTAATTCTGGAGTCAAGAAGTCAATGTAGCTCTGGAGTGAAGCAGAGATTCGATGGAGGCATTAGTCTCACACCGCTTCAGTACGATATTGCATGGAGTGTTTACATAAGAACATAAGAAATAGGAGCAGGAGTAGGCCATTTGGCCCTTTGTTGCACTCCCTCTATGGCAAGTATATCCTTCCTTAGGTAAGGAGACCAAAACTGTACACAATACTCCAGGTGTGGTCTCACCAGAGCCCTATATAATTACAGTAAGACGTCTTTACTCTTATACTCAAATCCTCTTGTAATAAAAGGCCAACATACCATTTGCTTTCCTAATTGCTTGCTGTACTTGTGATTCGTGTACAAGGACACCCAGGTCCCTCTGAACACCAACATTTCCCAATGTCATTCCCAATCTTACTCAACTCACCTTGCCCTCTCTACTCTGAATTCACTGCCTTCCGGTCCCCTCTCAACTTCATCCTCTAAAAAAAAACTCTCCTACCCATATGCATGGCCCTCGACCTTGCCATCTCACGTGGCCTCTCTACTCCTTTCTCTCAATCACAGACAAGGCCATCCCGCCTGGATGGGTGTAGCTGCAACCACACTCAAGAGGTTACACACCATCCAGGACAGAGCAGTTTGCTTGACCAATTCTACTGCCACAGGCTTGATTAACTGATTACAAATGCTCCTGTGTGAAATACATGAAGCATATAAAACAATGTCAGCAAGTTACTATATTTTTCCTCCCCCATGTGTATATGGCAGGGCGGGGAAGAAGACAAGATTATAAATTAAAAATTTATGTTGAGAAGTATCCTAACTAGCAACCTCTATTTTCATAATTAAATGTACACCATTATTGTTTACGTTTCAGCCTTAGGGTACTTTAAGCCTTTAGCGAAGGGAAAAGATGGCCTTGTCCATAAGGGTCTCTAAAAGGAAAAATTTGCAGAGCTATGGGGAAAGAGCAGGAGAATGGGACTAATTGGATAATTCTTTCAAAGAGCCGGCACAGGCACGATGGGCCAAATGGCCTCCTTTTGTGCTGTATGATTCTAAAATTAGAGTTCTGGGAGATGGACTGTATGTTCTCAATTAAATGAAGCATGCTCCATCTTACTAATAGACAGAAGGCTTTGAGCAATTCAACATCTACTACATCCCTTAGGGAATAAATCCTTTGATTCTCAGGATATGCGAGACTTAACTAATCCAACCCTCCCATCTTTCACCCTCCATAAACTCTGCTGCCCATATCCTAACTCGCACTAAGTCTCGTTCACCAATCACCCCTGTGCTTGCTGACCTACATTGGCTCCCGGTCCGGCAACATCTCAATTTAAAAATTCTCAACCTTGTTTTCAAATCCCTCCATGGCCTCGCCCCTCCCTATCTCTGTAACCTCCTCCAACCGTACAACCCTCAGATCTCTGAGCTCCTCCAACTCTGACCTCTGGCACGTTTTATAAAAAAAAACATCCACCATTGGCGGACATGCTTTCAGCTACCTAGGCTCTGGAATTCCCTCCCGAAACCTCTCCACCTCTCTTTCCACCTTTAAGAAGCTCCTTAAAACCTACCTCTTTACCTGCCCTATGTGGCTCGGTGTAAAATTTTGTTTGATAACGCTCCTGTTAAGTGCCTTGGATGTTTCACTACATTAAAAGTGCAAGTTGTTGTGAGTATTGAAATATGTGCGGCACCTCCATGCATGGAATAGTAGAACAAAGAGCTTAAGAAGCTATATCAGGTCTAATTACCTGAAGCCCATGGTGGAAGCTCCACAGAGTCTACCGTCTTCCCTCCCTGCCTCTTCCCAAGGTCCAATTTCAAATTGTTCACAATGAAGCTGGAATTTGTGCCATAAAACTCTGGGATCAACTAGAAATTGAAATAATTATTAGCAAAACAGTTGGCAATTCAGATACTTTATTCCATGGATGGTACCAAAATAAATATAACATTCATCTCTTACCTCTTTGAAGTCTGTCGCACCTTCTAAACAATTTCTCCAGGTCTCTGCAAAACTGAACATAGTATAGAGATATATATATATATACACACACACACAAATATTTATAATGAAGTATCAGATTGTTCCAAGGTATTAATACTAACCTGTTGAACATTCTATCTGCATTGTCAAATTTTCCATTTTGTAAACACAACATGTACTCGGGGGCTGAAAAAGAAAAGGAATGTCTTATTTTCAAAAAAAACTTTCTATATACATAATCCTTCAATTTAGAAACAGAAAATGCTGCAAATATACAGCAGGTCTGTCAGCATCTGTAAAGAGTAAACCCCAGTTAATATTCTGTGCCGGCTGTGTATTTCCTGCATTCTCAGTTTAATTTCAGATTTCCAGAATTTGCAGTTTTTAAAATATTTACATTGTAAATTAAATCATTTTAACCCTTTGAGTACAGTGGAACTTTCCCAGAAAAAAGATGACTAATTTTTTAAAAATATACACTTGATTTGCAACACCTATCCAAGTTAAAAAGACATTAAAGGGAGTCTCATCCACCAGGAGCATATATTGTGAAAGCACACATGCCCAATGATTTTCCATTTATTAATTTTAGTGGATGAACATGCGTTCTGCAGCAGGAATTACCCCACACCAGCGCTATTTAAAGGGATCATCACTAACTTGCAGGTTAGTTGCTGATTGATTTCTACTGGCTCTTGGTAAGTTTGTAGAGGTGTTTGGTGGTTTGTTATCTTATTTGAAGTTGAAGTCTCCAGGGAGTGGTGTGGCAGGTTACTTTAAGGCTTCTGCTCAGACCAGTTGTTTACAGACATGGGTGCAGTAGTTTGTATCCCCCTTGGCCTGCAGCATGACAGGGAGAATAAGCAGAGGCGACACAGAGGAGGACAAGCTGCTTTAAGACAGGGGTAGTGGGGAGGAGGAGGGGGAAAAGGGCTCTCAGCTGGAGGCCATATCCACCCAGGGTCTTCATGGAGCAATACTAACCACGACCTCAGCGAGGAACAGTGTATGCAATGTCTCCACTTCGCCACGGAGTTGCTCACTGAAATCTGCCACCTGTTGCAGGCAGAACTGCAACCTCAGAGCAGTGTGAGGACGGTATTGCCAGTGGCTGTGAAGGTGAGCGTGGCCATGAACTTTTATGTGTCGGGCTCTTTCCAGGCTGGAGTAGGTGACATTTGCAACATCTCTCAGTTCGCCAGTCGCCGTTGCAAAAGAGAGGTCACCGAGGCTCTGTATGTAAAGAGAGGTGAATACTTTTCAATCTCTCTTGCCAGAGAGAAGCAGGTGGAGCAAGCACTCGGCTTTGCCAGAATAGCAGGCTTCCCCACGGTGCAGGGTGTCATTAGCTGCACACACATTGTTTTGTGGGCGTTGCAAGTGAACTCGGAGATGTACCGCAACCGGGAGGAATTCCACTCCCTCAATGTCCAGCTGGTGTGCGACCATACTCAGCGCATCATGCAAGTCAATGCTTGGTATCCTGCTGGCAGCCATGATGCCTTCATTCTGCGGCAGTCCGCTGTATCATCCGCTTTTCAGCCACCACGACAAACCAGAGGGCAGCTTCTGGGCGACAAGGGCTAACCGCTGACCACTTTGCTCATGACTCTGGTGCAGAACCCAACCACACGTGGGCAGTATGCATATAACGAATGCCATGGTACCACACGGAATTTGATCGAGCAGACCATTGGCGTCCTTAAATAACACTTCCGCTGCCTGGGCCGCTCTGGAGGAGCCCTGCAGTACTCACGGCTCAAGAATCGTCGTGGTCTGTTGCAAGCTGCACAACCTCGCCATCAATAGGGCACGACGGAGACGAACACGAGAAGGAGGACACACACTGAGAAGGGAATGGGAGCAGATAGCCGATAGGGAGGAGGCAGGCAACACAGCCCCTTTCTGGCTGAGCTGCCATGATCAACTGATCCGACAGTGTTACCAGTGAACGCAACCCCAATTCCCCATTCACCCGCAGTCCCACACTTTACCTTACCTCTGTTACGAACCATCAGAGCATCCTCTTGGCCACAATGCTACAATAAAAGCCACCACAAAACAAACCTTCCAAACCAACATTATACATCTATCCATCCAATATTACATAACAAAGTCAACGAATCACACTTGTGCATTCCCTTAGTGCCTGTCCTCCATGTGCCTTTGGCTGTCCTAGTGCTCCTACACAGTGCTACCCCAGTGGCTGCAGCATGGCTGGTGGAAGGCTGATAGCTTTCAGTGGGGGAGACAGCAGATGACCTTGCAGGATGAACTCGAGCAGTTCTGGACCTAGAAGGCCCGGCTGTAGACTGCACCACCTTGGCATGGGCAGCAGCAGTCTGGGCTAGCTGGCTGACGGGCAACAGCAAGGGCACTGGTGGAGTGGCAGTGATGGGAGAATGAGTGCTGTCATCCTGAGAAAGGACAGCAGATTCGTGCTCCACAGAGCCACCGTCCCCCGGGGCGGCGCCTCAGCAATCCTAGTAACCTGTTGGAGGACAGGTTGCTGGACTGCTGCGACACCCTACAAGCCCCTTTCAACACTGGTAACCGCAGCCATGATGACACCAGTCTGAGCTTGTGTGGTAGCAAGCTGTGCTTTCATGGCAACAAGCTGTGCTTGCATGACTTTAGTCTGAGCTTCCCACTGGAGCACTCAAGACGTTGGGTGGCTTCTGCTTGTGTTGCAATGGAAGATGAGACATCAGCCATCAGACGCTGCATCATGGCTGGGTCCACAAGTGCGTTAATGGAGTTACCCATCACTTCCATGCTGGAAAGGATGGGCTCCAAGCTCTGCGCAAAACCCTGCGCAAGGTTGGTGCCGGACTCCTCCATGCTCCTTGACATTGCACTCAAGTTTTCTGGCATGCCTACCAATACACCAAGCATGTCATTGTGCATACCCATCAGCCTTCTTCAGTAGGCCGCCCCATCGAAGTCCTCATCCGAGTCCCGTGTAGCAGAACTCATGTGTGATCTCATCCTCCGGGGGCCTGGCATCGGCGCTACCCTTTCCCCGTGCCCTGGCTGCTGGCCACTCGTGCCCGGTGTCTCACCAGGTGCAGATCCCGTGTCTAACCCATCCTCTAAAGTAGGCGAAGTGTCAGTATCTGAGCTGGTGGCTCAGAGTGTGAAATCAAGTGATGGCGCATCTTCTGCATCACTTCTTCCTTCCTCTTGCACTTCCTGCTCCTCCACCACTGCCTGGCCAGTTTTCAGTTCTTGGCTATCTGAAAGGAGAAAGGCACAAGGGTAGGGATGCAGTGAAGGGAGGGGGGGAAAGCAAGAGGTGCATGCTTACACCATCTGTATCTTATAAATCAGAAAAGATTGTGGGATGAGGGTGAAGTGGGATATGAGAAGGCGGATTAGGTATGAGGATAAAGTCATCTTGTATTGTTTCAGTCCCGCCACTGGCCATGGGCTCAGCAATGGCTTCTCCAATTATCTCCTGCACCGTCTTCTCCATGGGGATTAGGTCATGCAGGCATGCCCGTCTCCCTGCGGGTAGCCCCTGCTGCCTCTGTTTATGAGCCACCTTGTCCTGCAAGAGAAAGGGAAGTGTGTCAGTGAATGTGGTGAAATGTGTTTGGGTGGTGTGCCTGTCATAGTTGAATAGCTGGCTGTGTGTGCAAGCTGTGAGATGTACGTGTGAAGCTTGCAGCAGTGGTACCTGTGTGAGGGTGAGGTAAAGCTATGAATGTGAGGTATGAGTCGTGTTTGATAGAGATTGTTGGTAGGTGAATGATGGGGATGATGTGCATTGAGCAGTGTGTGAGGCTGGTGGTGCAGATGGTGGGATATGGAATTTGAAGATGAATTCACTGACCTGGACCACTCCTATGAGGTCATTAAACTTCTTCCTGCACTGCAGCCAGGTCCTCGGGGCTACACTGCTTGCACTGACAGCGAAAGCTATTCTGCTCCCATTCCCTTCTCAGCATGTTTCTGGAGGCGATCCTGGCTCCCTGTGGATAGATGGCACCTCTCCTCCTGTCCACATGCTGCACCAGGGCCTTGAGTGCTGCATCAGAAAATCTGGGAGCCCTCTCTCTGCCATGTTGTGCCATCTTCGCTGTTCCTGTAGGCCACACACTCCTCCCCAACCTCTTCCAGTACCTGCTGCAGCCAGAATGCACCTCCCCATTAAGAGTGGCTTTAAGAAGTGCAGGCTAGCTTTAATTGGTGCAAGCCTCGCATGAACTTGGGCCCCCTGCTGAGGGGTGCAGCCACTCAACAGCTCGCTTAGCGCTGGCTGCACGCTGCCGCCATTTAAATTAGCAGGCAATACCAAGTTTGCATGCTGCCTGCAGCAGAAGGAACTGGCGCGGGTAGTTGCACATTGTGATACCCGTGCCCGTTTTCGGATCTTATCCAAGTTCTAGGCCCAAGATTCTATGCCAAGAGCACGTATTTGTAATGTTTATCAATTAAATATATTACTAACAAACACTCACAAAGAAGAATGGAAGATTGAAGGGCAGAGAAAGCATCCAATGGCAACAGGTCATTTAAAAACCTGTTTTAATCTTTACCTTCCTCTCCCCGCTTTCACTTTCTGAACTGTACAGTTTTAGTGACTTGTATGCAGGGTAGCACTACTCCATAGTGGTACTATTGGTCAAGTCAAGCATGCAGCATTAGAACACTTTTGAACACTGCTTTTCCATTGCAGTGTCCTGATGAACCAGCAGCGCCATGCTCACAGCTGCAGTTGACTTTGGTGAGGGGACAAGATGGGGAATAGTAAATAAAAAATTCTATAAATTTGGAGTTGCTCACTCAATACAAATTTTCTTCAGCACAACATTAAATAGATTACATATTTACAAACTGCAATTTGATCAGAAGTTTTAGATCATCATAAAAAAAATCTGTGTTTAGGTCACCTCTTCAGACAGCTTTTCAAAGACCTGGAAACCTGACGCACAATTTGAATTTTTTTAAATCACAGATGGTTTAACACAAAGGGCAACATCAGCACCAGATTTTACAGTATTATCCTGGGCAAGCTACAAGGGAAGTTATGCTTATTTGCTTTTATGTGGACTTTGATTTTCTACCCGTACAAAAAGTCAGAGAGAATTTTCAACCAAACAGTAGTAAAAAAAAAATGTAACCTTACCAACTCTCACAAGGTAGAAGAGGACATAGCCTGGGGAAGAATAGTGACTTCCGTACATGAATTTTGGGTCGGGCATTTCTCGATAGCGAGTCTAAAATGAAAGAACATTGACAATCTATTTGCTGTGTTTGTGCTTATTTACTCAGTTTGATTTTGATAAAGTTAATAAGGAACACAGATGCGTGTTTTGTAAAATCATTGTCCCCACCCCACTCTCCCCCTTGAACTTTTGCACTAATCAACAGAAAAAATGTTAGTACTGGGAAATGGAACACGTCCCTATTTTGGGCACTCACTGTCAGCGAGTACGCCCAGGCATGGCCAGATATAGATTTAAGCCTTGATAAAGGGTTTTAACCCGAAACGTTGACTCTAATTTCTCCCCACGGATGTTGCCTGGCCTGCTGAGTTTTTCCAGCATTTTCTGTTGTTATTATAGATTTTAGCCACCTCCGTTCTACTCTAACAATGTACCTTAGCCCCAAACTCAGCCTAGTGTCTCCACTTTTCACAATATTCACCTTTATGACGTTTGAGTGAGATAGCCAACCTGTACCAACCTGTGGGCAATATCGTATCATGAACTCACACTTATTAGAAACCAGACAGAGACCGTCCCAACTCATTTCATGCAGGAACTCATGACAGCTGGCTTCAGCTTAGGCTGGAATCTAATCCAGCCCACAACATAATTTCATTTATATAGCGCCTTTAATATAGAAAAACACCCCAAGACACTTCACAGAAGCACAATCAGACAAAACTGGACGAAGAGCCAAAGGAGGAGACCTTATGAGGGGTGACTTTGGTCAGAGTTGAGTTTTAAGGCAGGTCTTAAAGGAGAGGAAGATGGAGAGGTTTAGGGATGGGATTCCAGGGCGTAGGGCCTAGATGGCTGACAGCACAGCTACCAATTGTGGTGCAAAAGTAGGGGGGATGCACAAGAGGCAAGAGATGGAGTAATGCAGAGTTCTCGTAGGGTTATAGGGCTGAAGAAGGTTACAGAGATAAGATTGGAGGGAATGAGGCCAAGAAGGGATTTAAACATGAAGATAACAATTTTGCATGTGAGGCTTTAGGGGACTGTAAATGTAGGTCAATGAGCATAGAGGTTATGGGTGAAGGATAGGATATGGGCAGCAGAGTTTTGGATGAGCTGAAATTTATGGAGGGTGGAGGCTGGGAAGTCAGCCAAGAGAGCAATTGAATAGTTGAGTTCAAAGGTGACAAAGGCATGAATAAGGCGAGAGAACACAGCTTTAATAGGCCCTGGAATATCCAAATCTCCCAACATTTAGTAATTTTCAATCAGGACTTGGCAATGTTGAATCCCATCAGTTTTAAGCCTGTGTTTCTACTTAAATATCTCTTAATATTTTAATGTTCTGTTTGAAACTCTGCCAGACACACTACTTTGCTTTTTTCTCTGAATAGGGTGGTCTAGAGGCTCTTACCACGCCCTCCATTTAACAAAGAACTGTTTTTCCCTTCTTCAATTTCACAGTCATCAAGCAAAATTAACATCAGGCAAAGAGAAATCTGCATGGAAGCAGCTGAAGCAAGGACATTTTATTGCTTCTCTGTTTTTAGAGCAGCATGCTGTATAAACAAGGCAGATCCATAAAAAGGAAGCAGCAAATTTTAATATTGAGCCTGGATTTTTCCAAACTTAATTTTTGTGGTTTATAGTTTCTAGGGTCTCTGTTGTGTAGCAGGGAGTGGCAGTAAACAAGGGCCCTTGAATATATCATTTAATTGTAGTGTAATTAGTGGTATTGATTTGATTTAATTTGAATTAATTAAAGGGTAAGTCATGGCAGCACAGCTTGGTCCCGTGGCATACTCCTCCTGCACTATGTGGGAAATCAGGGACACTTCTCGTGTCCCCGACGACCACGTGTGCGGGAAGTGTATCCAGCTGCAGCTACTGACAGTCCGCATTGCGGCACTGGAGCTGCGAATGGATACATACTGGAGCATTTGCGATGCTGAGGATATCGTGGATAGCACGTTTAGGGAGTTGGTCACACCGCAGGTAAAGGCTGCACAGGCAGGAAGGGAATGGGTGACCACCAGGCAGAGTAGTAGGCGCAGGCAGGTAGTGCAGGGGTCCCCTGTGGCCATTCCCCTTTCAAACAGATATACCACTTTGGATATTGTTGATGGAGATGGCTCATCAGGGGAAGGCAGCAGCAGCCAACTTCCTGGCACCATGGGTGGTCCTGCTGCACAGGACGGGAGGAAAAAGAGTGGGAGAGCTATAGTGATAGGGGTTCTATTGTAAGGGGAATAAATAGGCGTTTCTGCGGCCGCAAACGAGACTCCAGGATGGTAAGTTGCCTCCCTGGTGCAAGGGTCAAGGATGTCTCGGGGCGGCTGCAGGGCATTCTGGAGGGGGAGGGTGAACAGCCAGTTGTCATGGTGCATATAGGTACCAACGATATAGGTAACAAACGGGATGAGGTTGAATATAGGGAGTTAGGAGGTAAATTTAAAAATAGGACCTCAAAAAGGTAGTAATCTCAGGATTGCTACCAATGCCACACGTGCTAGTCAGAGAAGAAATAGAAGGATATTTCAGATGAATACGGGGCTAGAGGAATGGTGCAAGGGGGAGGGATTCAAATTCCTGGAACATTGGAACCGGTTCTGGGGGAGGTGGGACCAGTACAAACTGGACGATTTGCACCTGGGCGGGACCGGAACCGATGTCCTAAGGGGAGTGTTTGCTAGTGCTGTTGGGGAGGGTTTAAACTAAAATGGCAGGGGATTGGGAACCTGTGCAGGGAGACAGAGGAAAGGGAAGCAAGGATAGAAACAAAAGACAGGAAGGAGAAAAGCAAAAGTGGAAGGCAGAGAAATCAAGGGTGTAAATCAAACATGGCCACAGTAAATAATAATTCTAAAAGGACTAAGAGTGTTAAAAAATCAAGCCTGAAGGCTTTGTGTCTTAATGCGAGGAGCATTCGTAATAAGGTGGATGAATTAGCTGCACAAATAGATGTAAACGGATATGATATAATTGGGATTACGGAGACATGGCTCCAGGATGACCAAGACTGGGAATTCAACATCCAGGGGTATTCAATATTCAGGAAAAAAGGAAAAGGAGGTGGGGTAGCATTGCTGGCTAAAGAGGAGATTAACACAATAGTAAGTAAGGATATTAGCTCGGATGATGTGGAATCTGTATGGGCAGAGCTGAGAAATACCATGGGGCAGAAAACGTTAGTGGGAGTTGTATACAGACCCCCAAACAGTAATGCTGAGGTTGGGGATGGCATTAAACGTGAAATTAGAGACGCGTGCAATAAGGGCACAGCAGTTATCATGGGTGACTTTAATCTACATATAGATTGGGCTAACCAAATTAGTAAGAATACTGTGGAGGAGGAATTCCTGGAGTGTATACGGGATGGTTTCCTGGACCAATATGTCGAGGAACCAACTAGAGATCAGGCCATCTTAGACTGGGTATTATATAACGAGAAAGGATTAATTAGCAATCTTGTTGTGCGAGGCCCCTTGGGGAGGAGCGATCATAATATGATAGAATTCTTCATTAAGATGGAGAGTGAAGTAGTTGATTCAGAGACTTGGGTACTGAATTTAAATAAAGGAAACTACGATGGTATGAGGCACGAGTTGGCTAGGATGGATTGGGGAACGTTACTTAAAGGGTTGACGGTGGATTGGCAATGGCAAACATTTAAAGATCGCATGGATGAACTACAGAATTTGTTCATCCCTGTTTGGCATAAAAATAAAACAAAAAAGGTGACTCAACCATGGCTAACAAGGGAAATTAGGGATAGCATAAGATGCAAGGAGAGGACATATAATTTGGCCAGAAAAAGCAGCAAACTTGAGGATTGGGAGCAGTTTAAGATTCAGCAAAGGAGGACAAAGGGATTAATTAAGAGGGGGAAAATAGATTGAGAGTAAGCTTGCAGGGAACATAAAAACTGACTGTAAAAGCTTCTATAGATATGTGAAGAGAAAAAGATTGGTGATGTCAAGCGTAGGTCCCTTGCAGTCAGAATCAGGGGAATTTATAATGGGGAACAAAGACATGGCAGACCAATTAAATACATACTTTGGTTCTGTCTTCACAAAGGAGGACACAAACAATCTCCCAGAGATGTCAGGGAACATAGGGTCTAATGAGAGGGAGGAACTGAATGAAATCAGTATTTGTAGGGAAATGGTGTTAGGGAAATTGACGGGATTGAAGTCCGATAAATCCCCAGGGTCTGATAACCTACATCCTAGGGTACTTAAGGAAGTGGCCCTAGAAATAGTAGATGCATTGCTGGTCATCTTCTAAAATTCTATAGACTCTGGAACAGTTCCCATGGATTGGAGGATAGCTAATGTATCCCCACAATTTAAAAAGGGTGGTAGAGAGAAAACAGGGAATTGTAGACCAGTAAGCCTGACATCGGTAGTGGGGAAAATGCTAGAGTCCATTATAAAAGATGTAATAGCAGAGCACTTGGAAAACAGTGACAGGATCGGACAAAGTCAACATGGATTTACAAAAGGTAAATCATGCTTGACTAATCTACTGGAATTTTTTGAGGATGTAACTGGTAGGATAAGGGAAAACCAGTGGATGTGGTGTATTTGGACTTTCAGAAGGCTTTCGATAAGATCCCGCATAAGAGATTAGCGTGCAAAGTTAAAGCACATGGGATTGGGGGTAAGGTACTGTCTTGGATAGAGAACTGGTTGGCAGACAGGAAAGGGGTAAGCCATTTAGGACTAAGATGAGGAGGAATTTCTTCACCCAGAGAGTGGTGAACCTGTGGAATTCTCTGCCACACAGGACAGTGGAGGCCAATTTATTAAATATATTCAAGAAGGAGTTGGATATATTTCTTGAGGCTAAAGGGATCAAGGGACACGGGGAGAAAGCAGGGACAGGGTACTGAATTTGGATGATCAGCCATGATCTCATTAAATGGCAGAGTGGGCTTGAGGGGCCGAATGGCCTACTCCTGCTCCTATCTTCTACGTTACTATGTTTCTATTAGGACACCAAGTCTCAGCATAAACAAAGTAAGACATGCTTCTGGCTACTGCTCTTTTCATTTTTTAAATTAAACTAGACACAAAGCGGTCTAATATGAATTAAATCACTAAAGTGACAAACATTTTTCACTTGTTAGTCTCATGGCCCTGCTGTGAAGTCAGGAACATTAAAACACAGGGCTGAGAGGAGAACAGCAAAATACAGTACAGTCAATCATAAGTGAGAGAGAAAGAGGAACGGCATTCAATCAGTTGACATTACTTCTGTTCAAGCCAGTTTAGATTTGGGCCAGGCAGTATTCACGATCATTACAAAAAAGGTAAAACAGGTTTAAGAAAATCAGACAAGTAAAGGTGATAAAGGCCTCTGGTCAGTAGTAACTAGCATTGGAGTGAACAGATTTTTTGTGGGTGACTCATTATTGAGAAATCTCATATCTTGCCCTGGGCTCTCAGCATGTAGACCACATGCTCACATGAAGTGTGAGGTAATGCATAGAAGTGTGATGTAATGCATTTGGGGAGGGCTAACAAGGCAAGGGAATACACAATGAATGGTAGGACACTGAGAAGTGCAGAGGATCAGTGGGACCTTGGAGTGCATGTCCACAGATCCCTGAAGGTAGCAGGACAGGTAGATAAGGTGGTTAAGGCGGCATACGAGAAACGTGCCTTTATTATCTGAGGCATAGAATATAAGAGCAGGGAGGTTATGCTTGAACTGTATAAAACACTAGTTAGGCCACAGCTAGGAATTACAGGAAGGATGTGATTGCACTAGAGAGGGTTCAGAGGAGATTTACGAGGATGTTGCCTGGGCTAGGGAATTTTAGCTATGAGGAAAGATTGAATAGGCTGGGGTTGTTTTCTTTGGAACAGAGGAGGCTGAGGAGAGATTTAATTGAGGTGTATATAATTATGAGGGGCCTAGATAGAGTAGATAGGAAGGACCTATTTCCCTTAGCAGAGGGGTCAATAACCAGGGGGCATAGATTTAAAGTAATTGGTAGGGGGTTTAGAGGGGCCCTGAGGAGAATTTTTTTTCACCCAGAGGGTGGTGAGGGCCTGGAACTCACTACTTAAAAAGGATGGTAGAGGCAGAAACCCTCATCATATTTAAAAAGTACTTGGATATGCACTTGAAGTGCCGTAACCTACAAGGCTACGGACCAAGTGCTGGAAAGTGGGATTAGGGTGGATAGCTCTTTATCTGCCTGCACGGACAAGATGGGCCGAATGGCCTCCTTCTGTGCTGTAAATTTCTATGATTCTAGTTTAACCACCTCCATTTTAAGTAGCCTGCACTAAACAAATGGAGATGGGAAATGCTGAGTGTTATGGTTTGCACCATATTGCATTTAAAGCTTTTAACACCTAGAAACACAAATACCCTGTTGCACACCAGATTTGGCCAAATGACTTGCTATTGTAAACTGAAAACAACATCTGGAATTTTCAATGGTTATTCAATTGACTAGCGAGAGATTTACTTTCAACCAAAAAGCTGACAAGATATACTCATAGAATTATATCACCAAATATGTTTTTCCATTTGAAAAGAACCCTTACCAACAATCGATCTAGTCGCTCTTTATTTAAGGCACCCACTGGTTTCCTAAGGTCACGAAATATTTCAGGATTTGACAGATCTGTTTCAAAACAAAAGTTAGAGATGTGCCATTATATCTGCACACATATGTACAAACACCATTTAAAAGAACATGCCAATTTTAAGATACAAGTGGGCCCTTAAGTTTCTGAAAATAACAGATATCAGTGTTACCTAGTTCTGAGCAAGTGTAATCAGCTATGATCCAAGGAAAGATGGGATATTGAGACAGGTCATTACAGCTGCGGTCAGCCAGATTATTGAGGTGCAGGAGGTACTGATAATTTGAGAGATGTCCTCTTTGCCACTGTAGCATGTAGCTTTCAGCTGTGTGCTCGGTAATGTGATTTTCTGTAGAAAGAAATTTTATGGGGAAACAAAACCTTCACAATTACTGATTCAGAATGTAACTAAATGTTCATTTCTTTCTATAAAGGAACCAGTAATTCTGTACTCATCTTATCCTTTTAAATTATATGTACTTTGCAGATTGAAATTAAACATCGTATAATCACAAAGGCTTTTTCTGGTACATAGTTGTAATAAATTGAGTTTAGCTACGCCCCATCCCACTCACTATCTCTTCTTTCAGGAGGAAGACAGGAGAGGTGCCCTGGTCCTTTGCCAACACCAGCACATGATGTATGAAGACAACCCAAAAACAGCTTGCAATTATATGGTACCTTTACCACAGCAAAAAGGGGGATTGGTTGAGGAGAGAACAGTAGAAAACAGTGGGAAGAGCAGAATTAGGGAAGGTGACCAAAGGTATGGTCAAAGATATAATTTGAGGAGACTTTCAAAAGGTGAGGAAGAGAGGTAACAAGGTAGAGGGGTTTAGAAAAAGTATTCCAGAGTCCAGGGGCCTGATGGTTGAGTGGGGGGAGGAGGAGGAGGGGGAGAATAAAGTAGACACGCCGGGGGTAATTTGCACGTTGGATGATAGTGTAAAATAGGCGATATCGATTCAGCCGCCCGTTATTCATCTCTCCTGATTTTCATTTCCATTGAAGTTGGAAATGAAAATCGGGAGCTATATAACATCTGTTTTACACCATCAAAATTACCCCTACCATATGTGGATCAGAGTTAGAACAGCAGACTGTACAAACTGAAATGTAGGGCTGGAGGTGGTTTTAAGTAGTGGGTAAGAACATGGATTTGATATTTTTTTAAAACTCACATTAAAAACTGAAAAAAAATTAAAGGAGCTAAATTAAACCCATTTATCCCCATCTACTCCATAACGCCATTGCCATGATGTGTAAAATTCTGCGACAGAGGAAACAAGTGCACAAGAACCCCAATTGTGACTTGCTTGTTTTCTTTCCTTCTGTTGACAAAGGACCCAATCCACTTAGCATCTCCCCTGAGATTGAGAATAGTCACACAGGGATTTATGGACATAATAAATCCCACCTCTTACCACTTTGGCACCTCAGTTCATCCTTACCAATACAGCCTTTGACTTAGGCTTGGGTCAAACCACAAAAATAGACAAACTGAGCAATGAGAGGTTACTTTATGATTCTGATCCACAGCTAAAAACTTAAAACTGCTCAAAATATAATACTTGCGGGGCACTCTACAATGTTAAACCATGAAATAAAATTAAGATATGGTACAAGGCAGAAGTAGTAAACAAAGCTAAATTTCATTGATGCTGCAATGCTTAAACAGTTATATAAATTCACATCGGATAGGCCACAAAACACACAGTACAGAACAGGCCTCATCATCAAGTAAAAATATTTCTGATAAACACTTAGTTAAATAGTGACTGAAAACAGGGAACTTGGTTGCTAAAATTATTATTCATTAACCCAGAGTGTTTCAGCAATCATTGCTGTGCATCAATTCAGCTTCTTTGTGGGATCTCACAAATCTTCTATGCCAGCTCCCCTGACTGACCCTGAACATTGCTCACACAAAATAAACAGAAACAGGCAGAAAAAGACAATACAGTGGTTCACGATTTTTTTGTTGCATTTCACTTTTGAAAAAGGATCATAAGTTCAAATAAGTATAAGTTCAAATAATTATAAGTTCAAAGTGCAAAAGTCTCACATTGGTTTCAGTGAATTAATTTGCTGTATGTCAAAATAATAATTTTACATGTCAACAAATAAAATGGTATGTTGTAGCACTTTCACCTGAGCAAACACAGACTAGTTCAAGTCCCATGTCTGACTACCACTTGAATCAGCCTATCCCAGTTCAAAAAATGTGGTCAGTTTTCAAGCAGATTTGAGTTGGTTAAATTTTCTTTTTCCAGGATCGGCATTTGCTATTCTATATTCAACAATTAAATGGAAAATAAGCTAAAATACATGGGTAGCATATTTGTGAATTAACTGACCTAAAAAGGTTGCAATATAGTAATAGAGTTCATCACGATCTTTGGAGTTGTAAAATTTCAAGTAGATATCAGAACAAAGATCATTTTCTGTGCAAAAAACCTCAAGACCCTAAAAGGAAAAAAAAAAGTAGTTAATGTCACTGTATTACAACTCAAGGTCAACCCATATGACAGCAAACATTGTATAATCTCCAAAGTTCTATGGTGAAATTAGAGTATAGGCCTCACTTTAAAAGCAAGACACCTTGTTGTACAGTACTAGGGATGATATTAGAAAATATAGAACACTGAACAATGATTGAAGTATTTTCCAATTCTTTTAATGTTTTATTTATGCACATCGATTGTAAATTGTTCCAAAATAAAGTCAAACAAATCAAATTAATGTCACCAGTTACTCACCAAAGGTTTCAATCCGTGCCGCCTTTTGTAAATGCGTCTTACATCATGCAACTTTATTTGTACAACTGTCTCCTAAAACACATAATAGGATAATAATGCAAAGTTTAATAGTTATTTAGGAGTATTACAAAACAAGAGTTTGGTGTCACACACTTACACGGGCTTTTATGATCTGTGCACCCGAGTGTAACTTATACATTGATTTATTTGATATTCTGCCATTCACCCTAAAAGCTCCACTAAGTACTTCAAACAGTTAGGGCAAAGAAATTCAAAATCATGCTTATTGTGTGAGATGCAACAGTTAAAGAAACTGCAATGAGTTGAACTGCATCAAGTATATTAGATGGTGCAGTATGGCTTCAAGCACGAGAAACCAGATTACAATGTATCTCAGTTTTCCATAATAAAAGTCTGATCAGATCACAAAATATTCATCTGCACCAAAATGACACTGCACATACACTGTAGAAAATGTGCTTCAATATACACACAAATACTGCGCGACTGAAGGAGATGGCGGTACTCACTGGCCACAAAATGTTAAGCTCTGAATTTTAGTACTTGCACGCCTTACACATGGTACACCATGAAGTAAATGTCAAAGAAGGCAACTTTGTGGATATGTGCTGTCATGGGTGCATTCCTTATTCAACCGATATGCCTGTCCCCTGTGGAAATAGGTCTCCGTCCCTTTTCTGACCACAGACACATCTAATTGTCTCCGAGACCCACTTTACCTGTCAATTCTTCCATAGTAGATTCAATTAAAAGAAAAATGGAATTGTGGGTTTGGGAGAAATGTTTTTGCTTACAAAGCTCCTCTCTAAACATTCATCCCTCATTGCCTATACGAAGTGCACAGGCTGAAATCAGGATAGCCAACAGGAATCTCTTTCATTGCACCATAACAGAAACTTAGGGAACAAAATCTCACTAAGGCCAGTTGTTACCAGACTGACAAAAGAAGATCATTTGCTGTGGAGCAGGTATCCCAAAGACAATCTCTGGCTCATTGCAATCCACGAATGCCAGCTCCATACAAGTCAATTGAGAATGGGAGGATTATAGAGCTCCTTAGATAAGCCCTGTGAGCAAAGATGTCTCTCCCACTATAACCTACACAACTTCACATTTAATGCAGTGATCAAGTTCACTGAATTTAGTTCAGCCAATATTAAACAGCATCACATTCAACAGGCTGACTCAGGGTGCATTTACAAGTCATACAGCGAATGAAGAGCAAATTGTTTTTACTGTGGCTCTTCCAAACCCCTCTCACTTCCTCTTTCTAGCCTTCTGATGCGATGACTTTACAGGACTGCCCATGATGGGAAAAAATAGTTTGGCACCCGAACTGCTGAAGACCATTATATTGCAGTCAGAGATCAGTAGTTTGGGTTTTCCAATTCCAAGCGTGACCATGAGTCAGATCACTTCTGACTCTGTTTACACTCCAGCTTTAAAGGAGGACTGTTAAATGCACCCATAGAAGTTGTACAGTATTAACAAGCCTTTCTTTTCCAAAAACCCAAATTATTAGTAACTCGATCACTTTTTCTTACAAATATTAACCAAATGTCAAATGCAAAAATTAAATTAATTACAAGCCTTTTCTAAACTTTTTAACTAAGTACTACACAAGAATCTACTTTTAACTGGTGCCCTGGTCACCTGAGAACCAACACCAAACACCAAATCCCTTGGTGCTTTGGGTGAATTGTTTGGGATTGTGAAATGCTGCTTTTTCAATGTGACATTAAAAAAAGAGAAAATAATTCCAACTGGTTTGTTTACAACAGATTGAAAAAAAAGTGTGTAAATATATAGCTGACTGCACAAGGCCCATTGCCATGGTAACACGCTGTCGTGGCTCAGCCTGTATAATGTGTGACAGACCTGTCAAACAGGTCACCAGCCGTCACTGATTAAATCTGGGATTTCTTGGTCTGTATGGCTCAACAGGCAGGACATACACTCGGTGAGTCATTAGGGATATGAGCAGCTTTTTTTTTTAAATTAACAAAAAGCTCAATGGAAGAGAACAATTTAAAAACCTTTAAAAAAACTGAGGTGTAAAGGTAAATGTACAACATCAAGGAATCTTCTAGATTCTAAACAAATTATTGAAATTATATTGTGTAATATAATGATAGCAAATAACTTACTGGATAGCTATTCAGAGGCTGGAAATACAAGTTTTGGTCTGTGATGCAGACATGTCCAGGATTAGATACCAAAGGAGTTACCATTTCAGCCTCACACTCCATGTGGGGCCTTTCAGTGACACTCTGAAATCTACAAGAGACATCAGTTATACCACTGATTGATAAAATAAGGGGGGGTAAATATCAGCCTAAAAGCAATGTGTTTAATAAGACATTACATACATTACAAAACTGTACAGATCATAAAATTACTATTTTGTTATGATGCACGAATTCCAGTATGTTTTCTTTTCATTTGCAAAAAGCTGTTGGAGAAATTGATTCCTAAAATTAGTCAGCAGCAACAGGCCATAAAATATTAACAACTTGCATTTATATAGCGCCTTGAATGTAGTACAAAGTCCCAAGGCACTTCACAGAGCGTTATCAAACAAACGTTGACACCGAGACTCATAGGAGATATTGGTCAAAGAGGATGGGTTTAAGGAGCATCTTAAAGAAGGAGAGGTAGAGGTTTAGGGAGGAAGTTCCAGAGCTTAGGGCCTAGGAAGCTGAAGGCCAGTGGTGGGGCCATGAAAATCAGGTATGTGCAAGAGGCCAGAATTGGATGAGCACAGAGATCTTGGAGGGTTGTAGGGCTGGAGGGATTTTAAAACAAGGTTGAGAATTTTGAAATCGAGCCGTTGACCGACCAGGAGCTGATGGAGCTCTGCGAGCACAGGGGTGATGGGTGAACGGGACTTGGTGCGAGTTAGGACACGGGGCAGTGAGCACAGGGGGTGATGGGTGAACGGGACCTGGTGTGAGTTAGGACACGGGTCAGCGAGCACAGGGGTGATGGGTGAACGGGAATTGGTGCGAGTTAGGACACGGGCAGCAGAGTTTTAGATGAGCTCAAGTTTACGGAGGGTGCAAGGTAGGAGGCCAGCCTGGAGAGTGTTGGAATAGTTGAATCTAGAAGTAACAAAGGCATGGATGAGGATTTCAGCAGCAGATGAGCTGAGGCAGAGGTGGAGACGGGCGATGTTCTGGAGGTGGAAGTCAGCGGTCTTGGTGATCGAGAAGATATGGAATCCGAAGCTCTGCTCAGGGTCAAATAGGACGCCAAGCTTGTGAACGGTCTGGTTCAGCTTCAGCCAGCGGCCAGGAAGAGGGGTGAAGTTTGTGGTAGGGACCAAAGACATTGGCTTCGGTCTTCCCAATATTTAACAGCAAAGAAGGGAGCTATCCGTTGTCCAGACACCACACTCTTGGACTCTTCCCAAAATCCTTTCACCTTCAAACGCCTCCTCAAAATGCTTTAATCATGTGTTTGGCTGTTTCCCCTAATTCTTCTCATTCTGTCTGGCTCTGTGAAGGCCATGGGACGTTCACTACATTAAACGCATTATATAACTGTAGGCTGTTATAGCAGTGGTTGGGCAAATACAACAATGTTATTTAAAGCTAAATTATTTATTATTGAAGCTAAATTTAACAGATTTGCTCTTGGGTAGCTGGTAGTCTAAGTAACTAGCCATAAACATTTATTTATTTGTTGACTATCAAATACCATTTGTTCCATTTTCATTAAAAAAATCATAGCATTAAAAATATTCTAAGACACAACAAAAGACAGTGAAATAAAAGAGGAAGAATATTCACATACATTGTCAAGCATCCATGAAAAAGGTACATCAAAACTAACATACTATGCTTCAGTACCTGGTTCTTAATTTGTCCAGCATTCATAACCTAATTCATGGTACAAATATTTCAGAAATTACAAAAAAAGATTTTTTTACTTCATTTCTACTATTGTGTTACATGCATTCATTAGTAAAGCATTACCCAGTAATAAAATCACTGCACAGTAATCAGCAAGAACCAAGTGTTATAATCAAGTACTATTAGCACTCCCCACCAAAAATGACTTAAAATTAAAAGCAGTGGAAATTTCTATTTAGATACTGGAAACCTGTTCTCAATCTTGTGCATTAGATCACAGAACAGCATTCACTAGACATATTAATAGGTTGAGTATTACACATCTGATCATTATATCTCGTGTACAGTACCTGTTTTTATCAAATGAAGTCCTAGCCAATCGAGATTGCAAAATGGCTGTGATCTACAATGGGAGAGGGGGAGAGAGAAAGGTATGAAGAGGAAGGCAGGTTTTATCCCAGAAAATGTTAGTACAAATAAAATTAATGTAATGAGCTAAGATTAATCCAATACACTAGTTTTAATGTCTATATATTAAATTAAATGATACTTAAAGAAAGCACAATGTGTCGAAGAAGCTACTTCATAACAAATAGATATGCACACCTTTCTAAAATTTACAAACTCTGCATTCATTTGATTACAATTCATGAAGTTGCACACAAATTTAAAGCTAAGAATGATATAGGAATGGATTTTTGTTTGGAGTGCTTTGCTGCTCAGAATCCAAGTAGCCTGCTGTCCGAATCTCGAGTTAAATTCAATAAAACAAATAGAGCTACATCACTTGTTTAAAAAAACCATGAACTTTTATTTTCATGCAGAAATCACTTACCATGGCAATCTGGTCTGCCATTTTGTCCAACTGAGAAGCTCTGTGAAGCTATGAAAGAAACATTCATAATTAAACATTTTAGAGGTTTATTATAGAACTAAAGTATTTTAACCAAAAATACTCATATTGGTTAAGATAAACATAAAGCAAACAACGTCAAATACTTAGGCCTAGATATTTACTGGGGCGGAGTTTCGGACAGGAAATCCGGAAGTCTGCATTTCCCTGTAAGCATTGCGTCTTTTGGCCCCTACAGGTTTGTCACCTAGAAGTCAGCCTGATTGATCAGCTTGGCTTCCAGTTGAGCACTCCGGAGCAAGCCACAGGGGTTCGGGAAGCAGCATTCCTGCTCCTCCTGGCCCACAAACAGTGCTTTGAAGGCATTTACCTTCTCCCCGAAGCTGTCCAGCCTGGGAAACCCAGCCACCCACAGTAAAACCTGCAAAGCAGGTTAAATCAGAGGCTTCCAGCTTCATCAATATATTTAAAATGCTAACCTGCCTCCTGGGAGCGGGTTGGCTGCTTGCCCCTTGCCCCGCCTCCGTAAAACCCAGAAGTCGGCAGATTCGAGCTCGCTTCCCGACTCGCTCGGAATTTTTCCCAAATTAACGCCCTCCCATTTTAAAATTCCACCCTTAGTAACTCAGCTGATGCTGTACGCAACCATTTAATTAAATTCCCATGGCAAGGCAAGGTCATCATCTGGGGCTTGTCCATAAGAGTACGTTGCTGCTGCCAGCTTCTTTCAACCGTTATGGTTCAGGGTTCTCACTTGCACCTCATTGGCAGTAAGGACCACGATGTTGAGAACTTATGTTGTCATTCCTATTCTGGGTCTGCCTCATGGCCTTTTCCATGTTGGTAGTGGTTTGATGGTGAATGCTCTGGTCGAGTCAGGCTCAGAATGGTGCATATTAACGATTTGGAGGAGGGGACCGAGTGTAACATATCAAAGTTTGCAGATGATACTAAGATGGGGGGGAAAGTAGTGAGTGAGGAGGACATAAAAAACCTGCAAGGGGACATAGACAGGCTAAGTAAGTGGGCAGAGATTTGGCAGATGGAATACAATACTGGAAAGTGTGAGGTTATGCACTTTGGCAGGAAAAATCGTAGAGCAAGTTATCTGAATGGCAAGAAACTGGAAAGTACTGAAGTACAAAGGGATCTGGGGGTCCTGGTGCACGAAACTCAAAAGGTTAGTATGCAGGTGCAGCAAGTGATTAAGAAGGCCAATGGAATGTTGGCTTTCATTGCTAGGGGGATAGAATATAAAAAAAGGGAGGTATTGCTTCAGTTGTACAAGGTATTGGTGAGACCGCACCTGGAATACTGCATACAGTTTTGGTGTCCATACTTAAGAAAAGACATACTTGCTCTCGAGTCAGTACAAAGAAGGTTCACTCGGTTAATCCCGGGGATGAGGGGATGGGCATATGAGGAGAGGTGGAGTAGATTGGGACTCTACTCATTGGAGTTCAGAAGAACGAGAGGTGATCTTATTGAAACATATAAGATTGTGAAGGGGTTGGATCGGGTGGATGCGGGGAGGATGTTCCCGATGATGGGTGAAACTAGAACTAGGGGGCATAGTCTTAGAATAAGGGGCTGCTCTTTCAAAACTGAGATGAGGAGGAACTACTTCACTCAGAGGGTGGTAGGTCCATGGAATATGCTGCCCCAAAAAGCTGTAGAAGCTACATCATTACATAAATTTAAAACAGAAATAGACAGTTTCCTAGAAGTAAAGGGAATTAAGGGTTATGGGGAGCGGGCAGGAATTTGGACATGAGTCTAGGTTCGGATCGGTCATGGCCCTGTGGGTAGCGGAGCGGGCCCAGGGGCCGTGTAGCCTGATCCTGCTCCTATTTCGTGTGTCTAATTCTGTTAGATTCAGGAGATGGTTCTGTGATAGTAGATTGGCAGTTAGGATCAGATCAGCCATGATCTTATTGAATGGCGGAGCAGGCTCGAGGGGCCGATTGGCCTACTCCTGCTCCTATTTCTTATGTTATGTTCTTATGAGGTGCCCATACAAGAGGAGTTTGTAATGATCAACCAAACAGGACAATGATGGTTAATTAGGATGCGTAAAGTCTCATTTAAGATTTTGTTCTGAGGCTTAACCTTTAGTAATGTGCGAAGCATCTAGAATCGAATCCATCGATTTGCCTATTCATTACTTTGGTGTGGGCCCAAGTTTCTGAGCTATGTTTAGATATGGATATTACTAATGCGTTGTAGAGACATACTTGGAGATTTGCAACTTATGTTTGATCTCCATATGTGGGAGAGAGTTTGTTGCAGAGCTTAAGTGCAATGCACCTACAGCAGGTCGAAAAACAGTCTCCATTGGAGGAAATCATGTCGCCTAAGTAAGTGAATTGTACCAATGATTCCACTGTCTTGAATGAATCGTCATCTATTATGAAGGTAGCTGGAAAGACATTGTGACATATAGGGGTCGATTTTCAGTGTGCCGTGAGACGGGCTTTTAGGCGTGCGGGGGGCTAAAATCCTGAATTCGGGGGTCCCAACACCATCCCGCCCAAAACCCGCCCCCACGTAAGTTTCAAAGGAGGCGGGTAACCGCCCCGCACTGGGATCCGCCGACCCGAGGCAGGAAGGGATTAGTGCCAATTAACTGCCTGTTAACAGGTAGTTTTTAGCCTAATCCCCATTTTGAAGGTTGTCATGTGGGATTCCCAACGGCTCCAAACCACGCCAAGTTAGAGGAGGTGGGCCATCGGGTTGAAGGACTTGGAGGGGTCGAGATGTCAAGTGTTCAGGTGAGTGATGGGTGCACGAGTGCAAAGGTAAGTGTGTTTGGTGTGTGTAAAGAAGTTTAAATTACCTGTACTTACCTTTACAGCCTTCCTTCCTCTAGGCTTCGGGAGTCCATCATTCAGCCGGCACAGAAAGCAGAATGGCCGCGAGCTGTCAAAAGTGACAGCCTGCAGCTTTCAGTGCCAGAGAGATTTCTAACTGAGTCTGTGGAGAAGGACTCAGGTTAGAAGTAAGACTGTCGGTGTTTGACAGCTTCAAACAGCTGTGAAACACTGATATTTCATCTGTCAAGACCTCTTGACAGATGAAATTTCAGTCTGTGACGTCACCTGTTGCCGGGTGGCCCTTAATTGGCCTGCTGAGCCCGCTGGGCGGGCTCAACAAGGTCAATCAAGGGAAAATCGCGTGGATTGGCTGGACGTCGATGGAGGCGGGACTAAAACCCGAAAGTTGTAGTCCCACCTCCTTCCCGACTTCTGAATGAAAATCCAGCCCATAGTCACTGTCGAAGCTGGTCCTCATCCACTTTTTTCTGTTATTGACGTTGTGATGTAGTGTATGGTGGTGAACTGAAATAACATTTTACAAGGAATCACAGAATGACTCAAAAGTACTTTCACTTCATAACATTTTACCTGAAGTAAACTTTGCACAACATCTTCTGCTTTTGAAGTGTCCTCTATCCGGAAAACATAGTCCTTTGGGCCCTAGTTAAGAATGAGATGAAATTACTTAAATTACCCAAATTACTTTGAATCAGTTTATTTAAAAATTTCTCCTGTGCAGTTCACTCTAACCATGCCAAAATATATATTCAACTTGTCAACGATACATGAACTAAAGTGCACAGTACAGGGAAAATGTAATCACTTTAAAATGGGAGACATTTCTATTTTATGTGATTTATATAGGCTAAATTCAATTTTTTTTAAATGGCTTCAGCCAGCTATATCTTTGAGAGATCTGTGTGAGGATCCCATTGTTCTTTTGTAAAGTTGGTTATGTGGTAACCAATACATGTGAATGGATACACACAATTAGACCAAGACATCCACATCACATTCAAAGAGAAACGTCTGCCCGAAAAAGTTCCCCCCCACCCCCATCCCTTGTTTCAAAGCACATCAGGGTACATAAAATACTGAGCCTTTACAAGAATCCATTATGGGGCATTACTCCATCCAGCTATTAAAGTCTCACCTCACAATGCAGAAGAACTGTTAAAACTCTCACTTTGTTTTCTTCAAACAAATGGTTTTAAAATGAAAACATTGAGGCATAAAACACAACTGCAAAGTTTTAGTTTCAGCAAAAGCAACTAACCTCCTAAGGAAAACTACCAACTGCATTGTTCACAAGCCTCCCATTTTGAAGGTCTATCAAGAAACAAATTTATTACATTTACAAGTCTTGCTGCCTATCAGACTAAGGATACCATTCGAAAATGGATATGCTGACCCCTTGTGGACTGATTTTATTCTCTTTCAGTTTCTTTTGGCTTCTGTGCATTACTTAGACTGTTACAAAATCTGACCAAACGGTTTAAGCTTTTGCGCACTGGTCTGACAGTGTTTTATTGCCCACCTTTGAGAGGGAACAGGATAAAATAAGTGGGCATCCCACATATTCTTCAATGGGCAATATACTGTAATTAGGGGTTAATTTTTGAACCTGGCAAGGTGGCTCAAACAAAAATGCAGGTTTTGGTTCATAGGAGCCTTGGTCTATTTCTGGAACTGCTGTAATGACAAAAGTGTTGGGAAAAGCTTGCACTGCAATGTTTCATCTAATTTATGCCCAAGGTTGATATCTTCCCTCCCCTCAAAAATGTGATCCAATCTGCAAAACTAGACCTGGTCCCTAAATCTAAAGAATGCACTTAGAATAGAAAAATGTATGGAGGAAAAATTCGGTAGCGACCATTTGGGTTGCTAACAACCCAGCGAAAAATACCACTGGCAATCGCTAACTTCAGTTTTAGCGCCCCAAGAGGGAGATGGAGCACTAATTCAAGCACTCCACTTCCTTCTTAGAGCGCTAACCTCGAGAATCGGGCGGTGCGTTCTGCAGCACTATGCACTGGGCCACATAGCGCTGCCGCATGGAAGGGCTCTTCCCCTCATTAAAGGGGAGGGGCGAAGCCCATAACTCTGCGGGGCCCTACCTGGACCACCAAGGAGCAGGGTGCCGGGCTGCTCAAGTGGAGCCAGATCGCAGCACGAACCCCGCGTTCAAAGACGCAACGGGTCGCAAGAAGGCGGACAATTTTCTTTCCCCCGCCCGCCACCTCCCCTTTAGTTACCGCCCCGCAAGCCTCCTGCCGCTTCGTTCCCGCCCCCTGAATCGGCCGCCGTCATCGCCCGGCGCAGATTCAGGGGGCGCGGGCCAATTTTGCAGGCTGTGTGAAAACGGGGAGCTGCGCACGGTGATGACGTCATCATCGCCTGCGCAGCAGAGCAGGCCGCTACCAGTTACCGCCACCGCTAAACTCCCGCTGAATTTAGCAGGAGTCGTTAGTGGTGCCGCGCCCGGACGGAAAGTCGCTTGCGCCCAGTTAGCGTCCCCCGGCAAAATGATTTTGAAAGAATTAAATTCAAACACACAAAAAAGTGGTTTTTAATGGGTAAGTAGAATTTAAGCTATTCACCCATCTTCAACCACGTTTTGATGAGGTGGATCTACAGTAATAAGGCCACTTGAGACATTTACAAAACAAACTGGGGCCAATGCAATTTCATTTGTCTGGCATAGATCTACAAATACCACATCTTCAAAGGTCAGTCTGCTCAATTTCATTTCAAACGAGTTACAATGAACTTCTGATCAGATCACACTGAACTATACATCAAGAGATCATTACAAGCAAAGCATATATCAAATACAGTGGGAGCTTGCTGCAGACATTAGACATATTTTAATGCAAGTTAAAATCATTTTGTTCTTTCACATGCTTAAATTTAGTGCATACATACACAGAATTCAGCAGTTCATTAGCAAGGTTAATAACTAAGGAAAATAAGGGAGACCCCACAACCTACTCTTTCAATTTTATATGGAGCCACTAGACTTTGTTCTTTGATTAAACAGATCTAAAAGACAAAACAAAACACAATTACTGCCAATGCAAAATACAAAAGTTCAAGTCCCCAAATTCCAGCCTTTAACTGCAACTTCAAGAGTAAAATCAGCTTTAGTTGGTAGCTTACCGGTCAGTGAAAGTCTGACACATACAATGTAATGCAGCCAAGTTGTTTCTAATTATTGTACTGGAGTAACTGAAGGGCAAGATTTCCCTTGCAGCCCTTATGTTTCCTCCACTTCCCCAAAGTTGTCACTGAAATATGCATCATCCACACGCAAAATGGCAGGCAGATGGTCCTGTTCTCAGGCTTCAGAGATTCAAGATTCTGAGGGGGATTGACAGGGTAGATGCTGAGAGGTTGTTTCCCCTGGCTGGAGAGTCTAGAGCCAAGGGGCATAGTCTCAGGATAAGGGGTTGGCCATTTAAGACTGAGATGAGGAAGAATTTCTTCACTCAGAGGGTTATGAATCTTTGGAAATCTCTACCTCAAAGTGCTGTGGCTGCTCAGTCAATGAGTATATTCAAGGCTGAGAGAGAGAGATTTTTAGACTCTAGGGGAATCAAGGGATATGGCGATCGAGCGGGAAAGTGGAGTTGAGGTCGAAGATCGGCCATGACCTTATTGAATGGCGGAGCAGGCTCAAAGGGCCGTATGGCCTACTCCTGCTCCTAATTATTATGCTCTTATGTTCCACTAATGCCATTCTGAAGCTGTCCAGTTTTTTCCCCTCCATCCTGTGCCATGCCAAGCTGGCACAGCCAAGATTAGAAACTCAGCAGGAGCACAGACATGAGCCCACACTCCTAACTGCTCTATAACACATGGATGTGCTAATGTGTGCCCTGTAATAATATAAAGTGATAAACTAGAAATAAATAATACTAATTTTTCCAGGATTATTGCTAAGTTTTAAAGTTTTCCTTTGTTTTAATCAATACATAATACCTATGTTGAAATTGGTTCTGGCAAGGATACAAAAAATTTAGAAAACCACAGGGCATTAAAACTTTAGAATGAAAACAATGCCATATTCCTCAAGATTATTCTGAAACATTTACATTTTGCAAAGAGGAAAAATTATTCACCTCCAAACACGATTCAGGATTTGCAGCATTTCTACAGATAGCAGGGCCAGGATTTTACTAACCTCGGCGGGTCTGTGGCGGGCGACGTCGGTGGTGGGTCCCGATCCCGCTGCTGGCTCCATCCCGCTCTGAAATTAATTTCCTTTGCTGGGGCTTGTTAAGCCCGCCCAATTAGAGGAAGCGGGTCTGGTGAAGTCATTTGATGATGCGTCAATAGTTGGTTTCCTTAAAGGGACCATGGCCAACTTTCTTTTGACATTTGTGCTGTCAGTGTTCTACAGCACTGAGGTGATGCAAACACTAACAAGCACTGCTCAGAGGTGCAGGGCTGCACCCAGGCTCTCCCCATGACTCCCTGCATATTCTTATGGAGGGAGTCACAACACACAGGGAGGTCCTTTTCCCTTCCCATGGGCAGAAGAGACCTCCCCAGGAAATCAACTCAGCCTAGTTGCACATTGCAGAGGAGGGCACAAGCAGGGATGTGGTCAGGTGGACCTTGGTGCAGTGCTGCAAACATTTCAATGATCTCAGTAGATCACGAAACGTTAGTACAAAGCCAAACTCAACCTCATCCTGCTGTGCCTCTCATCACATCCCCATCACTCTGCCTTCCCTACCCTATTCCTGCACATGCTTACTCACACCAACTTATCTTGCATCTCCACCCATCCCTATCTACATTATCACATCCCCAACTCACTAGCCACCCCTCACACTCACCCTCATCCTTGTGCAATCATACAAACTAACAACACACAACGAAAGGCAGTTGTGTGTTTTATGCAATGTTCATGTAAAGTTTCTGTTAATGTGCTGTCAAACACTGAAACCTTTATTTTCAACACTTTGCGTTCTTGGACAGATTTGTGTGCCCTTTTGGAAGTGGCTTGGTGAGTTGCAGTGAATGATGAGACAGAACGGTACCCACCACCCCCCCCTCCCCCCGCAATGGTCATGGGTGTGAATGGAATGGCTTGGGCATTGTAGGAATGCTTTATTGTGTTGGTGTGGGGTGGTGCCAGCCTGGTGCATCATGTGGCAGCCAGGGTTTACAGCGTCAAGTGAAGTAAATGTGGCCAAGGTGAGGCCATCCCGGGCAGCAATGTGCTCGGGTGCTAATGCTCTCTGTCCTGTGCAGCATCAGGTGATTGCGGAGAAGGTTGTTGGTGTTGTTATTGGTGCCGTTGGTGTGCCTGGTGATGCTGGTCGTGGTGGGATTCTGAGGACCAAGGTGAGAGAGTATAAAGGGCACCCATGCTGATGTAATAGATGGCAGGTGAAGTAGAGATAACAGAATTGATCCGTCAATGGTGAGAGAGGTAATGACGTCAGACTGGATGGAGACTTGTGTAAAGACTTACAGCATGGTGAATCTGTTGTGGAAATGCAGTGAGGAGGAGCTTGTGGCTGAGGGAAGCTATCTCTGTAAGGTGAGAGTTTTTACTGTACATTTGAAGCTGTCAACTCAACAACTGATTCAATGGCCACTGAACACCCGCCTCAGCTGGAGAGACGTGGGCCGCGGCCGGCGTGGGCCCCGTGGGCCGCGGCCGGCATGGGCCCCGGCCGGCGTGGGCCGCGGCCGGCGTGGACCCCGTGGGCCGCGGCCCCCGTGGGCCGCGGCCGGCGAGGACCCCGTCCGGCGTGGACCCCGTGGGCGAGCACGTAAAATCAAAAGATGAGCTCAAATGTATTCTTAATAATCTCTAAACAAGGTCATAATTACCTGAATTGGGTCCCCCGCCACTACGTGTCAGCTCTGCTCAACGCTGACAGACCTGACATTGGGAAAGTTGCATGGTGGCGGGTTCACAGTGGAGTCCCGACCCGCTAGGGAAAAAAACACTTTCCCACCCGATCCACACCGATCGCACCCGCTGACCCCCCGCAAAGTCTCGGCCAGGTGTTTGGAGAAGTTTTAATGATTCCAGTGCATGTAATAAATGTATGTTATTGAACTTAAATACAGATGCCTTTTAAATAATGATAAAGTAAATTAATTTGGGCTTTATATTATCAACTTCTGAGCCATTTATCCACATAGCCGAAATAACAAAATTTTACTTCAGCTAAAGACATTTTGCAAAATGCACAATGCAGGTGTTAAAGGAGATGCTTCCATACACAGGGAACGCTTCTGAGATTCAATCTTCAAAAGGATTTACTTAAGTTCCATTTTGCTATGTTGGAGAGCACCCTGCAAGGGATGGGATTTGATACAGGAAACACCAAATTCAATGGTTCAGTGCTGCAAGTAAGAAAGGCTTGAGGCAAGTCTTGGCCAGCCCACCAAACAAGCCCTTAAAGTGGATTACAGAGGCTGCTGAGGCTAGATATGCCAGTAACCCTGCTCCAACTGTCCATGGAAAGCCAGCAACCCAGATGCTCTCAGACCACTCCCTCCCAGCTTAGTAAATAGCCCCTCATCACCAAGCATCCAATGCTGCAACCTCCAGCCTGCTTGCCAGAGTCCAGTGTTGCTACCTTTCCCTGCTCTTGGTTGTAAACCAAACGAAAGAGAGATAGATTAAAAAGAGAACAGTAAGAAAGGGGAAAAGAAAAAGAGCAGGGAAAGCGAGGGAGAAAAAGAGAAACAGAAGTGGAGGAAGGAGGCACTGAGCAAGCAATAGAGCACAAGAACACGCAAGTGATAGACTGAGTGAGAGGGGAAGTATGAGCATGAGAGACGATGACAGCCTGCGAGAGGAAGGGTGCGCACGAGAGACAGAGTGCACGAAAGAGAAAAAGCACACACACAAGAGAAATAAAGATGGAAATATTGAGTGCATCTTACCTGACAGCACGTGATGATGAATCCACAAATTCGATTTCTGAAAAAGCATGATTTATTACAAATAAACATGAATTCACCACTGGCCATTGTACCTCACATAAAATTGAAAGCCTGTACATAGATATGTCTAAACTCACTCTTCAAAAGGATTACTACTGTTCTTATCTTCTATCTCTTCAATTCTGCTGCAGTCTCTGAAAGGGAACTGCAAATTTTCAAAGGTTAGTGTACAGCAACAATTCCAATCTCAAAGTTATATGCAAGGACTGGAGTTCAAACACAGGAAATTACTATTCAATCGAAGAAATGTAAAGACTTTGTACACAGACTGCTAATGTCAGTCTTCACAATAAAAAGTGGAAAGATTCCCATCTTAGTTCAAAATTGTACATGTATAAAATTATTTTACATATTGGGTACGAATACAGCGGATCCTTGTAGAAATGCTGACTGAGAATGGATTGGAAAGCAATGGTTTTCAAACTGAAATTTGCATATCCTAGGGTCAACGAGATCTTCCCAAAGGATCCATGAGCACCCGCAATTTCAACAGATCAGCATCCAAGCACAATGGCCTGAATTTTAATGGGAGGCGGGTTGGGAGTGGGGGGGGGGGGTCTCGGAAATGGTTGGGAAACCCAGGAAAATGGGTTTCCTCGCAGGCCATGTCAAATTTAACGGCAGGGCCTGATTTGCATGGAAAACCTCTGCACTAATAGCACGGTTTACTATTAGTATATTGAAGGTGACTTTTGGAAATTTTAGCAGAAGGGATCTGTGGAAATATACCAATATGTGCAGGGAGTCTCTGATAGAAAATTTGAAAACAACTCTTATAAAGAGGTAGCAAAATACTGCAGATGCTGGAACGCCAACTCTCTGACACCTCCTCCTACCTCCACCTAGACCATGACCCCACTACCGAACATCAAACCACCATTTCCAAGACTGTCACTGACCTCATCTCCTCTGGAGATCTTCCCCCCGCTGCCACCAACCTCATAGTTCCCCAACCCCGCACAGCCCGCTTCTACCTCCTTCCCAAGGTCCACAAACAGGACTGCCCTGGTAGACCCATCGTTTCAGCCTGTTCTTGCCCCACGGAACTTATCTCTTCCTATCTCGACTCTATCTTTTCTCCCCTTGTCCAGTCTCTTCCCACCTACATCCGCGACTCTTCGGACGCCCTCCGCCACTTTAACAGTTTCCAGTTTCCTGGCCCCAACCGCTTCCTTTTCACCATGGACGTACAATCCCTCTACACCTCCATCCCCCACCAGGATGGCCTGAGGGCGCTCCGCTTCTTCCTTGAACAGAGGCCCGTCCAGTCCCCATCCACCACCACCCTCCTCCGCCTGGCTGAACTTGTTCTCACATTGAACAACTTCTCCTTTAACTCCACTCATTTCCTCCAAATCAAAGGTGTTGCTATGGGTGCCCGCATGGGTCCTAGCTATGCCTGCCTTTTCGTGGGCTATGTGGAACAATCTTTGTTCCAGTCCTACTCAGGTCCCCTCCCTCACCTCTTTTTCCGATACATTGATGACTGTATCGGTGCTGTTTCCTGCTCTCGCCCCGAACTAGACAATTTCATTCACATTGCCTCCAATTTCCACCCTTCCCTCACCTTCACATGGTCCATCTCTGACTCTTCCCTTCCCTTCCTCGACTTCTCCGTCTCCATCTCTGGGGATAGACTATCGACCAATATTCACTACAAGCCCACTGACTCCCACAGCTACCTGGACTACACTTCCTCCCACCCCGCCTCCTGTAAGTACTCTATTCCATTCTCCCAGTTTCTCCGTCTCCGCCGTATCTGCTCCGATGCCACCTTCCACACCAGTGCTTCCGACATGTCTTCCTTTTTCCGCAACCGAGGATTCCCCTCTACCGTGGTCGACACGGCCCTCGACCATGTCCGTTCGATCTCCCGCACTTCTGCCCTCACCCCTGCCCCTCCCTCCTGGAACCACGATAGGGTTCCCCTTGTCCTCACCTTTCACCCCACCAGCCTCCACATTCAACGGATCATCCTCCGCCATTTCCGCTACCTCCAAAGTGATCCCACCACCAAACTCATCGTCCCCTCCCCTCCCCTTTCAGCATTCCGTAGGGACCGCTCCCTCCGAGACACCCTAGTCCACTCCTCTATCACCCCAAACAACCCTTCCCCTGGCACCTTCCCGTGCAAGCGCAGGAGATGTAACACCTGCCCCTATACCTCCCCCCTTCCCACTGTCCAAGGCCCCAAACACCCCTTCCAGGTGAAACAGCGATTTACTTGTACTTCTTGCAATCTAGTATACTGTATTTGCTGCTCACGATGCGGTCTCCTCTACATTGGGGAGACCAAACGCAGATTGGGTGACCGCTTTGCGGAACACATCCGTTCAGTCCGTAAGGGTGACCCCGAGCTTCCGGTCGCCTGTCATTTTAATTCACCGCTCCATTCCCACTCGGACCTCACCGTCCTTGGCCTCTTGTATTGTTCCATGGAAGCTCAACGTAAACTCGAGGAACAGCACCTCATCTTCCGATTAGGCACTTTACAGCCTTCCGGACTCAATATCGAGTTCAACAATTTCAGATCATAACCTCGGCCCCTATTACTTTTTTACATAATAAGAACATAAGAAATAGGAGCAGGAGTAGGCCAATCGGCCCCTCGAGCCTGCTCCGCCATTCAATAAGATCATGGCTGATCTGATCCTAACTGCCAATCCACTATCACAGAACCATCTCCTGCATCTAACAGAATTAGACACACGAAATAGGAGCAGGATCAGGCTACACGGCCCCTGGGCCCACTCCGCTACCCACAGGGCCATGACCGATCCGAACCTAGACTCATATCCAAATTCCTGCCCGCTCCCCGTAACCCTTAATTCCCTTTACTTCTAGGAAACTGTCTATTTCTGTTTTAAATTTATGTAATGATGTAGCTTCTACAGTTTTTTTGGGGCAGCATATTCCATGGACCTACCACCCTCTGAGTGAAGTAGTTCCTCCTCATCTCAGTTTTGAAAGAGCAGCCCCTTATTCTAGGACTATGCCCCCTAGTTCTAGTTTCACCCATCATCGGGAACATCTTCCCTGCATCCACCCGGTCCAACCCCTTCGCAATCTTATATGTTTCAATAAGATCGCCTCTCATTCTTCTGAACTCCAATGAGTAGAGTCCCAATCTACTCAACCTCTCCTCATATGTCCATCCCCTCATCCCCGGGATTAACCGAGTGAACCTTCTTTGTACTGACTCGAGAGCAAGTATGTCCTTTCTTAAGTATGGACACCAAAACTGTACGCAGTATTCCAGGTGCGGTCTCACCAATACCTTGTACAACTATACCTCCCTATTTTTATATTCTATCCCCCTAGCAATGAAAGCCAACATTCCATTGGCCTTCTTAATCACTTGCTGCACCTGCATACTAACCTTTTGAGTTTCGTGCACCAGGACCCCCAGATCCCTTTGTACTACAGTACTTTCCAGTTTCTTGCCATTCAGATAATAACTTGCTCTACGATTTTTCCTGCCAAAGTGCATAACCTCACACTTTCCAGTATTGTATTCCATCTGCCAAATCTCTGCCCACTTACTTAGCCTGTCTATGTCCCCTTGAAGGTTTTTTATGTCCTCCTCACTCACTACTTTCCCCCCCATCTTAGTATCATCTGCAAACTTTGATATGTTACACTCGGTCCCCTCCTCCAAATCGTTAATATAGATTGTAAAGAGTTGGGGACCCAGCACTGACCCCTGCGGAACACCACTAGTTACTGATTGCCAGTCTGAGAATGAACCATTTATCCCAACTCTCTGCCTTCTGTTAGATAGCCAATCCTCTATCCATGCCAGAATATTACCCCTAATCCCGTGATTTTTTATCTTAAGCAATAATCTTTTGTGTGGCACCTTGTCAAATGCCTTTTGGAAGTCTAAATACACTACGTCCACTGGTTCCCCTTTATCCACCCTATATGTTACTTCCTCAAAGAACTCCAGCAAATTTGTCAAACATGACTTCCCCTTCATAAAACCATGCTGACTTTGTCCTATTAAATTATGATTATCCAAATGTCCTGTTACTGTCTCCTTAATAATGGACTCCAAAATTTTACCTACCACAGATGTTAGGCTAACCGGTCTATAGTTTCCAGCCTTCTGTCTACTGCCCTTTTTAAATAAGGGTGTTACATTAGCAGTTTTCCAGTCTGCCGGGGCCATTGCCGAGTCCAGGGAGTTTTGGAAAATTATTACCAATGCATCCACAATCCCTACCGCCACTTCCCTCAAGACCCTAGGATGTAAGCCATCAGGTCCAGGTGATTTATCCGCCTTGAGTCCCATTATTTTACCGAGTACCACTTCCTTAGTGATTTTGATCGTGTTTAGCTCCTCCCCCCCCTTTAGCCCCCTGTTTGTCCAGTGTTGGGATATTCTTAGTGTCTTCTACTGTAAAGACTGATGTAAAATATTCATTCAGTGTTTTTGCCATCTCCATATTTCCCACCATTAATTTCCCGGTCTCATCCTCTAAGGGACCAACATTTACTTTAGCCACTTACTTACTTATAATTTTTTCCACCCCTTTGTTTTGGGTCCTCCTTCCCCCCCCCTCTTTTCCTTTTGTTTCTCTCTCTCACCTGGCAGCTGTCTCTTACCTGCCAGTACACTTCACACCTAATCTCAGCTGCCTTTTGTCTCCACGGGCCTATTACCATCTCGTCTGGCTTCGAGTACCTTTTATTGTCTCTATTGTTCGCTCGCAGCCTTGCCTTCGATCTATTTTATTTTCTTTCCAGTTTTGAAGAAGGGTATCGACCCGAAACATCAACTCAAATTTCTCTCCACGGATGTTGCCTGACCTGCTGAGTTTTTCCAGCATTTTCTGTTGTTATTTCTTATAGAGGTATTTTGTAATACAATTAAATATAAATTTAGATGAAAACTTCTGATCATTGCCATATTTTGTACCTATTTCTACTTTAAAAAATGGATGAGTCGTGAAGTAAGGAATTTCATAGCACAACTTCTGCATTACCACCTACAGCTACAGCACCTATTTCAATGACACTAACCCATTAAAAAAATTAAACTATTACATCGTCAGGTAAGAATCGCTCAATCTTTCCATCTTTATTTCTCTTGAATGTGTGCTTTTTCTCTGTTGTGCACCCTGTCTCTCGTGCACACTCTTTCTCTTGCTTGCTCTCTCGCATGCTGCCACTGTCTCTCATGCTTTTAATTTTACATAATGAACATAAGAAATAGGAGCAGGAGTTGGCCAATCGGCCCTTTGAGCCTGCTCCACCATTCGATAAGATCATGCAGGTCTTCTACCTCAACTCCACTTTCCCGCTGTATCCCCATATACCTTAATTCCTTATGTATTCAAAAATCTAACGATCTCTGCCTTGAATAGACTCAACGACTGAGCATCCACAGGCCCTCTGGGGTAGAGAATTCCAAAGATTCACAACGCTTTGAGTGAACACTTTTAAATGAAATAATCCCATTTTATTTGTGGCAATGTCTATCCTGGCCAAAACCACAGAAAACATAGCACAACTTTGAGTGTACATGCGGCCAAAAGCCAACTTAAGACCGTAAGTATCACCCATCAAGAAAAGCACTTCCTCAGCTCAATCAGCCTTTCTTCTAGTGCAACTGTGATAAATTTCTTCTTTCTTTGCATACACTTTTATATATTTGGAAATCTTGTGGCATTTTGCATAGCCAATCGGAAGAAATACTCTTTTATCGTTACCTGGCTTGTGTCATCTTGTTGCTGCTTTTCTCCCTCATCTGCTTCAATTCCTCTTTCTGTCCCTCTCTTTCCTGGTTCCCTCCCTCCCCACTTCTGTCTTCTTTTCTGCTTTTCCCTCTTATGTCTTCTTATGCTTGTGTGTGTCTCTTTCTCTTCTTCCCTTCTGTACTTTTGAATGGGAGCTGGTGGGTGGAGTGGGGTGGCATGGCATTGTATGGGAGGGAAGGGTGCTGTCAAGAGCCACAGGCTACGTTATTTGCAGGTGCAGACAGGGCTGCAGGTGGTGATCGGCAATGGGATCTGGGGAGCCCGGTATATTTTCTGGTTGTGGGTGCAGGCTGCTGATTGGGGCAAGAGGATAATCTGGCCAGAGACAAAGCCTTGAATCTGAAGCCAGAAGATGATCACACCCAGGGAAAAAAAGTAATATGAAGGGAGTTGCTCTGTGGAAGATAGCACCATCTACGTTGGAAATGCAAATTATGAGCTGGAAGGACTAAAAGGTAGAGATAATAAGTATATAGTCAAATTTAAACCTTACCAGCATACACCAAAATACCCAGTTGGAAGGAATAAGTGTGCGTTATATTTAAAAGTTTTCAAATATTGTAGCGATACATAAATATTGACCAACATACACCAGGTACTGTAAACATGCAGAACAGTTCTTACTGACTGTACCTTTAAAACAGGTTCTGATATTTGATCTGGTTCAAAGATCAGTGATTTGGAACATATCTTCAGGGAACCTTTAATTGTTCTGTAACAAAAAAAAGGCATTTATAAGTGTTGGTGTCAGATAAACATATCATGATGGATAACTATTATAGTGAGCACAGGCCTATGCATCTCTGTCTGCCCCACAGCAACTGGTCAGTCGGAACCAGAGCAGAAAGTAAAAAAGAAAACTTTCCCCCATTGAAAGTGTTACTATAACATGGATACACAGATGTAAGCAAAAGAAACAACAGAACATCGAAAGAGATAAGGAAAAAGAATCAAACAGCAGTGTTGTCAAGTGTGCTGTAGACTTTCTTATAAAACATGAAATCCTAAGTACGAGGAACTTACTATGGTTTTTAACACAACCCAAAGCTAAACAGATTCAGTTTCTTATCAACTGTAAAGGATATAAAGAAAATAAGCATCAAGTATGACAAACACTTGATTGGGACACACAATCCTTTTCATCAGAAACTTCTTTAAGCAGACAGGTAGAAGGATTTTCTCTGGATGTGAGCATTTTATGTTGGATCGCACACCACAAAAAGATTAGATATAAAGATGTTAGTTGACATTTTTTTTAATAAATCAGAATGATTGGAGATATGCCACAAGTGCTGATAGCACCCCCACCCCCCAGTACCTCACTCAAGTGACCATCCATCTTGCAAGTGTGGATATTGGCAGCCTATGCATCCAGCCTACTCCTAGTCTCACCTGACATTTATATACATCCATTTCCAGCAACAGTCACCAGATAGCAATCGGAAGTGGGAGCCCGCACTGAGTCGTCTTCTCCCAAGCCCAGGGTGACAGAGGCCAATTGTAGCATCTCTGCTGGTTTTTTAAAAATTGCATTATTTAATTATTTCCAAAAATGTTCAGAACATGGGCCAAGTATTTGGCCTTTAACCACCTGGAACAAGGACTAGAAATTCAACTCACTTTCTAGCCTAGGGCAAGCTTAAAAATAAGAGTAATTTTCTAACTTGCAAGCAACTTCGGGGAAAATTATCCTCCAAATACACTGTGGTCGGTTTCTTTCTTACCCTAGAGATTAGCTGCTATACTTCACACAGCCTCCCATTTGCCATGGGAAGTTGAGGCACTTCAGCAGTGCTGCTTGAACACACCAGTAGTAAGAAGCAGGTACCAATTACCCAACACAATAACTTGAGTCGGCACTTCCAGAATTCATATATATAGTACCTTTTTTCTCCTTTGTTGTTGGTAAATACATAATAAAATGTGTGATGGTCAAAGTAATACTCTTCGAGGTCAAGCAGCAGCAGAGAAAACCTGCGATATAAAAAATAAATATGAATCAGGGCGCCAAAAAAATTAATTTCCACTTCCAAACACCAAAGCTTTATATTTAGGTTATTGCTTAGTAGATATTAAGAGGAACAGCCATAAGATTTATACACAATATATTTACACACTAGGTCACAGCAGCTTTTAAATAAAACATATACAAAATACTGCATTCAGGAACCATGCAGCCATAACATTACAGAACTAAAACGGATGTCCCTCAGATACACACACATGCGCGCAATAGAATATATCATTATGCATACACAACAAAATATAAAGAGAAAATTCTACCAACAAGCCAAGCATATATACAACATATATAGCAATTTACTTCAGAAAACAAAGAATTGCACTAAAACATCAAGACTGACTATTTAAAAACTCTTCTGAAAGTAAAACATTGGCTCTAAATTTCCTGGGAAGGTTAACGTAAATACGACGCATGAGCAGAGTTGTGCCGTTTCCCCTCCCCCACCGCCCGCAGAAATTTCCGCGCAAGTGACTTACTATAGTCTTACACTGAAACATCGATACGTGCGAATTTCCTCAATTATTTGCGCTGTTCCCAAGTTACATCCACTGAAACCCAACTTAGCTGATTAACATTGCTCTGCCCCCAAGCATAAGTTTCCTGCATTCACGCCAGTTCTGAACAGCATAAAGTTACCAATATTTTAGGCGCATCAGGATCCAAAGACAATATTTCTGTTGTTTTAAAGCGATTTTTTGCTTTTTCTTTACCGAGACCTGCAAAGTATTTTCTATATCCTTGAATGCTTTTTTATCGCATCAGAATCTGATGCATTAAAAAGAGAAAAGCTACACCTGCTTTTTTTTTTTTTATAAACACACTGTGCTTAATGTGCATGAATGATGGTTTGATAGTGATATGAAAATTAAAGTTTGAAGCTAAGATTAATAGGGACTTAAAGAAAGAAAATGGCATATATCCCACACTTTCCTTGAGCCACGATTGCTTGCACTGATTTTCACCTGTTCTATATCAGTCTTCACATTCTGCTGTAAGCTAATACAAGTCATAGGCCTAGAAATTCGGTGGGCTGCGCCACCAGTTAGCGCCCAAAGAGGGCACTTAGTGGCTTTAGCGCCACTGGCCACACACCCCACGAAATTTAGCGGGGCGCTAATGGCGGCGTTAGCCTGTAGCGCTGCGCCGCCACCGATGATGTCATCGGTGTGCGCAGCGCCCCGATCGCAATATTGGGGCGCGCCCCCCGCTGTAACGCTGGTCGCAATCTGCGACCGGTTCAGGGGGGCTGACCTGCGGCGGTAGTGGCGCTAATTAAAGGGGAGGTGTGGGGCGCCCATTTTTATTGCTGGCCGCCTGCCAGCACCTCCTCGCGCCGCCGTCCCCGGCCTCCTGAGCACCCCCCCCCCCCCCCGGGCAGTGCCGGCTGCGTCCCAAGAGCCTGGCACCTCTCCTCGGTGCCAGGCTCTTTTGCCGGCACTCGCGATCTCTGATCGCGCTGGTGCAGGCCCTGCCCCTTTAAGAAGGGGAGGAAGGCCTGCAGTACCGCAGCGCGCCATGCCGCAGCGTGTGGCGCTGCGGCACGTTGCGCTGCGATATTCAGTTTCAGCGCCCAAGAGGGACGCGCGGCGTCTTGAGCAGCGCCCCGCTTCCGTTTGGGGCGCTGAAACTGAAATCGCGCTGGCACAATCGGCTTCTTCCGGGGCGGAACTTCCGGTGCCCAGGTGAGCTTGGCGCCAAATTTCTAGGCCATAGAATCATAGAAATTTAAGGCACAGAAGGAGGCCATTCGACCCATCGTGTCCACGCCGGTAGAAAAAGAGCTATCCAGCTTAATCCCACTTTCCAGCTCTTGGTCCGTAGCCTTGCAGCTTACGGCACCTCTCAAGAAATTTTTGTGCAAGTTACTGTCAGCAAGATCGGCATAGAAACCAGGATAAAATTTGGTGCAAGTCAGATCGAGAAAATTACAGCTCAACATTTCCTTCCAGACAGAAGTTTGCCTTGTGGCTGATTATGCCATAAGCTTGTGGAAGGACATCACCATTCCGGGCCATGTGGTATCTGAGCCGTTAGTAATTTTAATATTTTACCAAGTCTAAATGTAAGTGTAGCAAATAGCTGGACTAACCCTTTCCTGTAGACCTCTCTTTAACAAGAACCTTCCTAGTAATGGTAAGCTGAAGCAGCAGTTTGGTTAAGCTGAAGCATTTGCAACCATCTTCAGCCAGAAGTGCTGAGTGGAGATCCATCTCTGCCTCCTCCCGAGGTCCCCACCATCACAGAAGCCAGTCTTCAGCCAATTCGATTCACTCCACGTGATATCAAGAAATGGCTGAGCACACTGGATACAGCAAAGGCTATGGGCACCAGAACTAGCCGTGCCTCTAGCCAAGCTGTTCCAGTATAGGTACAACACTGGCAGCTATCTGACAATGTGGAAAACTGGCCAGGTATGTCCTGTCCACAAAAAGCAGCACAAATCCAATCCGGCCAATTACCGCCCCATCAGTCTACTCACAATCATCAGCAACGTGATGGAAGGTGTCATCGACAGTGCTATCAAGCGGCACTTACTCACCAATAACCTGTGCACTAATGCTCAGTTTGGGCTCTGCCAGGACCACGCGGCTCCAGACCTCATTACAGCTTTGATCCAAACATGGACAAAAGGGCTGAATTCCAGAGGTGAGGTGACAGTGACTGCCCTTGACATCAAGGCAACATTTGACTGAGTGTGGCATCAAGGAGCCCCAGTAAAATTGAAGTCAATGGGAATCGGGGGGAAAACTCTCCACTGGCTGGAGTCATACCTAGCACAAAAGAAGATGGTTGTGGTGATTGAAGGTCAATCATCTCAGCCCCAGGGCACTGCTGCAGGAGTTCCTCAGGGCAGTGTCCTAGGCCCAACCATCTTCACCTGCTTCATCAATGATCTTCCCTCCATCATAAGGTCAGAACTGGGGATGTTCGCTGATGACTGCACAGTGTTCAGCACCATTCGCAACTCCTCAGATAATGAAGCAGTCCATGCCCGCATGCAGCAAGACCTGAGCAACATTCAAGCTTAGTGTTGTATCCGTGTGTTAATGGAGACACGGAATGCAGGAGTTGGTTTAACATTTGTTTACTGAACAAAGTCTGGAGGTGAACTAAAAGATACAAGATGCTATACAGGCTTATATACCCGAGTGGTCACTACCGGTATTACAGTACACAGGGGCTCTTAAAGGTACATACACTACAATTCCTCCCCTTTTAGATAATTAGTACATAACATTTTAAGTAATCATTAATTAACATGTTTACAAGAACAATAATCTACACATTTGCTGCAGTTAATCAATTATAAGTCAGTCTCTCTGGAGGCTTCCTGACTCGGTCCGGATAACGCCTCGGTGGTGTAGTAGTTTTCGGTGGTGTAGTAGGTTCTTTTGGCAAGGTTGATTCGGCTTGAATGCCAGTGTCGGGTTCATCTGGTTCCAGTATCACCGGATCGGAGGTAGATACTATGGGTATCGCTGCTTCATCATTAGGCGTATAGAGCTGTGGTGTAGGTTGTCCCTTTTCGGATGACTATAATCTGGTCAGCATGGCGCCTTATTATGCTTTCACCAATGTCCATGGTATACATCAGCGGTCCTAGTCGTGTGCAAATAGTTCCAGGCTGCCATTTCTCAGTACGGTAGTCCCGGGCCAAAACTTGTTGACCTATCTGGAAGGTTCTAGTTGGCCTTTCATTCATGCCTTGAAATTGCCGGTTCTCTACGACCCTTCTGATGTTTGGCTTGATCAAATCCAGCCGGCATCTTAGTCTTCTATTGAAAAACATCATGGCGGGAGTTTGGTTTGTAACCACGTGTTGCATTCCTGTACGCAAACAAGAAGTTATCTACCTTATGTTGTAGATTTATGTCTTCATTACCCATGGTCTTTATGGCCTCCTTGAAGGTCTGGACAAACCTTTCAGCTAATCCATTGGTGGCGGGATGGTATGGGGCGGACGTGTAGTGCTTAACCCCATTGTTTTTTTAAGAACTTCCTGAATTCTTCGGACACAAATTGCGGTCCATTATCAGAACAGATCTGTTCAGGCAGCCCATTCCTGGCAAATATGGTCCTTAATACTGTGATGGTTTTTTCCGTGGTGGTGGAGGACATCTTTATTACCTCCGGCCACTTGGAGTGTGCATCAACCGCGATTAAGAACATTGAGTCCATAAATGGACCAGCAAAGTCGATATGTGCCCTTTGCCATGGAGATGAGGGCCACTCCCATAGATGTAGAGGGGCTTGTGGTGGGGCGTTTTGGACCTTCTGGCATCCTAGACAGCTCTTGGTCATTTCTTCGATGTCTCCATCGATACCTGGCCACCACACAAACGCTCTGGCTAGGTTCTTCATTTTCACTCCACCCAGATGCCCCTCGTGAAGCTCCTTTAGCACTTTATCCTGGAGTTTGGGTGGAATCACCACTCTGGATCCACACATCAAGGTTCCTCGGCACACTGACAGCTGTTCTCTTCTTTGCGAGAATGCTGGCAACAGTGGTTTGCCATGTGCTGGCCATCCCTTCACCGTTAAATCGTAGACTCGAGAGAGAGTCGGGTCATTTCTCGTTTCCTTTTCAATGGTAGAATTTGTTACTGGTAGACATTCCACTATGGTTGAGTGAAACATCTCCACTGGGTCCACTGTAGGTGCCTCTTCTACCGTTGGCAACGGTAGGCGCGATAAACCGTCAGCATTCCCATGCTGTTTTGATCCTTTGTATTCTATGTCATATTGGTGTGCCCCTAGGAAAAGGGACCACCTCTGTAGCCTTTGCGCTGTCATAATGGGAACGCCCTTTTTAGGGTTGAATATGGAGACAAGGGGTTGATGGTCAGTCAACAAGGTAAATTTTTGTCCGTGTAGGTAATGGTTGAATTTCTTCACTCCCCACACCAGGCTGAGTGCTTCCCTGTCGATCTGGGCATAGTTACGCTCAGCTGAGTTCAATGAGCGTGACGCAAAAGCTATTGGCCGCTCCGAGCCATCAGGGAATCTATGCGATAATACCGCTCCTACGCCGTAAGGGGATGCATCGCACGCCAGTCTGATTGGCAGTGATGGGTTGTAATGAGCCAACACTTCCTTGGACGTGATCAAGCCTTTGCATTTATGGAAGGCACATTTACAGTCTTCGCTCCATTTCCAAATTACTCCCGTTTGTAGCAGTGCGTTAAGTGGGTGCAGAACAGTTGACAAGTTCGGTAAAAATTTATGATAGTAATTTATCAATCCCAGGAACGACCTTAATTGTGAGACATTTTCAGGTGCTGGGGCTTTTATGACCGCTTCAATTTTTTCAGGTGACTTATGCAACCCTTCTTCGTTAATTATATGGCCACAATATGGTATTTGTTTCTGGAAAAATTCGCACTTGGGGCGATTTGCTCGTAGGCCCCGTTCTCTCAGCCTAGTGAGCACCTGCTCCAAATTGGCAAGGTGCTCCTTGTCGTTTTCTCCTGTTACAAGGATGTCGTCTAGGTAGCATTGAGTCCCCGGAATCCCTTGCAGGACTTGCTCCATAGCTCTTTGCCAGATAGCTGGAGCTGATGCTACTCCGAAAACCAGTCGATTGTACTGGTACAGGCCTTTGTGTGTGTTTATCGTGAGATACTTTTTAGAGGCCTCCTCAACCTCCATCTGTAGATATGCCTGTGCCAAGTCAATTTTGGTGAAACGTTTCCCTCCGGATAGTGAGGCGAAAATATCTTCTATCCTCGGAAGAGGATACTGTATCGTGTGAAGGACCGGGTTTAAAGTCACCTTGAAGTCCCCACAGATGCGAATTTTTCTCTGTTCTTCAGATTTATCATTATTCAACGTTTTCTTCATGACCGGGACGATGGGTGTTGCCCACTCGCTCCAATCTACCTTGGATAACACGCCTGCTTTTTCCAAATTCTCCAGCTCTGCCTCAACTGCTGGACGAATTGCGTATGGCACCGGCCTTGCCTTAAAAAACTTGGGAATTGCCGCATCTTCCACTTTTATTGAGGCGGTGACGCCTTTCAAGGTTCCTAGTTCCTGTTGAAACACTTCTTTGGCGTTAGCCAAGATGTCTTTTAATCGTTCAGGTATGACGTCATCATTTTTTTTCTTACTGGTCACCGTCAGTGCCTGAATGGAGTGCCAGTCTAAACGTATTGTCCTGATCCATTCACGTCCCAACAACGGTGGACCACCATCTTGCAGAACGTATAAATACAACTTCTGTATTTCCTTGCCGTTGTATACAACAGGCACCCTTATTTTCCCTCTGGGGTATACTTTCTGCCCCGTATATGTCTTCAAGATAATGGATGTGTTTTTCAAAGGTATATGCGGAAATAGCCGCTCGTAATCACGTCGACTTATGACGGTCAGAGCTGATCCTGTATCTAGCTCCATTTTAACTGGGGACCCCGCTATCGTGAGGGTAACCCAAATGGTCTGGTAATCTTCTTTGGCAATTACATTATGTAATTTGAGACAGCTTAGTCTCTTGTTTCCGGAGTCGCTATCGCTCTTCTGGTCTTCGGAGCTACTGTCCGTCATCATTTGTACCTTTCTGTACTTTTCCTTATTGATTTTTTTTCTGTCAGTGGATTTTTTGTTTCCAGATCGGCATACACGTGCAATGTGTCCCATCTTTCCGCATTGCCTGCATGCTTTGTCCTTGAACCAGCAGTCCCTCTGGTCATGGGTGGATCTGCCGCAGCGATAACATTTCTCGAAACCACGTGTCATTTCATGGGTGCCGAAGTCCTGTGGCTTTTGCTGTGTCTCTGCAGCTCCTCTTGCTGCTGCTTCGTATGATATAGCCACACTGAAAGCCTTGTCCAGTGTCAAATCTTTCTCAGAAAGTAGCCTTTTCTGTGTTCCTTCACTTAGGAGACCGCAGACGAATTTGTCTCGTAGAGAATCTGCCAGTCCTGCCCCGAATTGGCAGTGCTTTGACAGCTTTCTTAATTCGGTGAGGTAATCAGCGTTACTTTCATTCTTGTGCTAATTCCTCCTGAAGAATTTGAATCGTTCTGCTATCAGCAGCGGTGTTGGGTTTAAGTGCTCCTGTAGGGTATCAACAATCTCCTTAAAATTCTTGTCCATCGGTTTGGCTGGAGTGATTAAGTTTCGTAACAGCCCGTATGTCCTTGCGCCCATCAGATTTAGAAGTACCGATGCCTTTTTATCATCCTCTACTTCATTCGCTGTGCAATATACCTCCACTCTTTCCACATATGTGGTCCAATCCTCTATATCACTATCGAAAGCAGTAATATTGCCAGTCTTAGGCATCCTGAAAATCAAAAATGGCGCCTCCCGCGCTTTCCTTTCTTCCCTGCCGAGAAGAAAATGGCGTCTCCCGCGCTTTCCCGCCGCTGACAACGTTGTTCTCCGCGGTTTTTATTTACACAGATATTTTTAATAGTTGGAGACTCGTTCCCGCCGGACACTCTGGGACTTTTCCCTCCCTCTGCTTGGTCCGAACGCCGACCTGCTTTGCAGCGCTGGCCGTCTCCCGAGTGCTCCACCCTCCGTCTCTGTTTGCCTCCGCCTTCCGACTCGCTGCTCGGCCCCGCTGCAGAGCCACCCGATCGAGCCCCAGCCCGCCGCCCAGGAAGGATTAGTGCAGTACCTGCCACCAGCCCGGCTAGCTGGTGAAACCAGTGTGTTTGTTTGTTTTTTTTTCTTTTTTTTTCTTCGACCTTCGTCTGAGGAATCGATCTTCTTGAGGTGCTGCTGAATTGCAGGTAAGTCCGTTTCCAATTCGTCGCCACTGTTGTATCCGTGTGTTAATGGAGACACGGAATGCAGGAGTTGGTTTAACAGGTGTTTACTGAACAAAGTCTGGAGGTGAACTAAAAGATACAAGACGCTATACAGGCTTATATACCCGAGTGGTCACTACCGGTATTACAGTACACAGGGGCTCTTAATAAAAGGTACATACACTACACTTAGGCCGATAAGTGGTAAATAACATTCGCGCCACACAAGTGCCAAGCAATGAATATCTCCAACAAGCGAGGGTCTAACTACTGCCCCTTGACATTCAACGGCATTACCATCGCCAAATCCCCCACAATCAATATTCTCGGGGTCACCATTGACCAGAAACTTAACTGAACAAGCCACATAAATACTGTGGCTACAAGAGCAGGTCAGGGGCTAGGTATTCTGCAGCGAGTGTCTCACCTCCTGACTCCCCAAAGCCTTTCCACCATCTACAAGGCACAAGTAAGGAGTGTGATGGAATACTCTCCACTTGCCTGGATGAGTGCAGCTCCAACAACACTCAATTAGCTCAACACCATCCAGGACAAAGCAGCCCTCTTGATTGGCACCCCATTCACCACCTTAAACATTCACTCCTTCCACCACCAGTGTACCATGGCTGCAATGTGTACCATCTACAAGATGCACTGCAGCAACTCGCCAAGGCTTCTTCGGCAACACCTCCCAAACCCGCAACCTCTTCCACCTAGAAGGACAAGGGCAGCAGACGCATGGGAACACCACCACCTTCAATTTCCCCTCCAAGTTACACACCATCCTGACTTGGAAGTATATCGCTGTTCCTTCATCGTCGCTAGAACAAAATCCTGGAACTCCCTCCCTAACAGCACTGTGGGAGCACCTTCACCACACGGACTGCAGCAGTTCAAGGCGGCGGCTCACCACCACCTTCTCAAGGGTAATTAGGAATGGGTAATAAATGCTGACCTTGCCAGCGACGCCCATATCCCAGGGACGAATATTTTAAAAATCAATCTGCGTTATTTTAACCTATATCCATAAACTTGCATGAACAGTTCTTCAAATTTACAAAATTGTATTAAAGCAACAGGCAGTATACAAATATGTCAAGTCAAAATGCAGAACACTATGCTAAAATTAGGAAGAGCTATTCCAGTCAGAACAAGGCACTGCAGCAAACAAAAAATATGTTTTCTAGCTTTAAGCAGGAATCACAATTTATAGCAGATAATTCAAATTGCCAGCTTGTGGCAAACAGTAATTCATTTCCATAGCTATATTTCTGAAGCACAGTTTAAACTATGACTCATAGTTAAGGCATTGAATCTCTTGCTCACTTGTCTTTGTTCAAATAATTAGTAAACAGGGCCACTCAGAGCTGTCATTAAACATCCAACAGGATCAGGAACTTACTCTGCAAATATTTGTGATGTGGAGATGCCGGTGTTGGACTGTGGTGGACAAATGTAGGAAGTCACACAACACCTGGTTATAGTCCAGCAACTTTATTTGAAATCACAAGCTTTCGGAGCGCTGCTCCTTCGTCAGGTGAAGTGAAGAGAAGCCTTCGTCAGGTGAAGAGAAGCTTCTCTTCACTTCACCTGACGAAGGAGCAGCGCTCCGAAAGCTTGTGATTTCAAATAAAGCTGTTGGACTATAACCTGGTGTTGTGTGACTTCCTACATTTGCAAATATTTGGTAACTGCAATCTTCCTCACAAACAGTAAACAGCATAGATACTGCTCTACCTTTTTTTTTTAAATATACAAGGATCACTACTAATAATACACAAGAAATTAGGGCATCCTCCCTTGCTTGTAGATAAAAAGTAAACAGTTTGGTATTTAGGAACTTCTTCTGCATTTCTTCAACCAGCCACCTGCCCCACCCTCACTTCCCCTTGGCCACATGCTGCAGTGACCCCAATCCCTCCCAGCCCTCACACCCCTGCTTCTTCTCAGGGAGATCCTATTCTTTTTTTAATCCTAAGATTCGTTCTTCTATGTTGTCCTCTTTAATTCAACTTCCTGTCGATCCAAGTCCCGAGTTCTCTCTCACGAGCACATGTTGGTTTCTCCTTTCTGTGCCTAGCCTATGACTTCTCTCTACCCAGTCCCAGTAATCACCTCTGACATGCTGACTCCCGTTCTTCTGTGGGATTTTTAACAAAAAAAGTTGCACAGAAAGAGTGGAATGTATAAAGGAGAGTTCGAAGGAATGAGCGACACTTAAAGAAAGAGTGAGAAAAAGAGTAATTGAAGAGAGTCAGAGACAATCAGAGATGTACAGAGGAAATAGGAAAGCATTCAATCTGTACAGAGAGTGGAAGACCAACAGAAAGACGGATCAATAACGAGTCTAGCTACCTGCTCATAATTGAGTGGGGGCACAAAATGAGATCCCAGCCCAGAGTGCTGGGTGCGTACTCTCATCAGTGGGGAAAGCCTAGCACTCTTCATTAGTGGTCAACTTGGTAGTATGGCAATGAAAACCACGCCCATGCTCCAAAATAACCAATCCAAGCTGTCTGTCATTGTTAAATAAGAGAGAGCGAGAGAGAGGCAGATGGACTGAGACAGAAGTCTGAAAAAACTGAGACAAAAGAGCAGCTATAACTGTGGAATTAATTGGACAGCCCGTTCAAGGAGGCAGCATAGACACAATGGGCCGAATGGCCTCCTTCTGTGCTGTATGATTCTATCTGTTAAAAAAAAGTCAAGTCCCCACCCCCATGGGTTACATGGATGTGGACCAATCAGACCTTGACAACTACAATCTTATGCTACATATTTGCCAGGAATAAAATCAGTAGATCAAGATGTGGCTCTATCACATGGTATGCACATACTAGAAGGTGACGCAGTTTCAAAACTCAACAAACTGCAATTTGTTTAGAAAGGATTCTAGATAATTGCCCATAGAACTTAAATTATGTAAAGTATATTTCTTATTCCTTCACAATTTACAAGTATTTTCATGACATTCCATAAACTGGGCTCCACAAAAAGAGGTTATTAAGAGACATTTTACCTGACGGTATATTAATAATGTATATTCTACAATACACACCTCCTGCCCAAAACAATAACCAATGCGCAGAAAGCAGCTTTTGTGGATCAGTGTCTCATTACTGGTGCACTGTGAAGTAATGTGGACATGATAGTACATTTCACTGTACTGTGTATTTTTCAAGATACAATTTATTTCAAGTACCTTATAGCTTTGCTTCCCAGCTGCAAAATAATATCCTTACGATACTATCCTGTGAATCACAAGCAATGTATGAGCCTCTCACAGCATTCAATATAATTACAGCGCTACCTTTAATATAGTTTCTGTTCTGCAATCACATTTTACACAACCGTGGAGTGAATACTAAAGGGAAAGTGAAATCATAATGCAGTAAACTGAAAATCCAATGGGCACTGTGCTCACTTTTATTTAATACATACTGGTAGATGCTGATTGAAAGGAAATAAACTACTCTCAAATAAACAGTGGACTTGCACAGATAAAACTTTCACTAGGCCAACCATCATTCAATGCCTTATATTCCATAACAATACAGCGCCTTTAATGTAGGAAAACATCCCTAGGTGCTTCACAGGAGCGTAATTAGACAAAGGTTAACACTGAGCCAAAGAAGGAGATATTAAGAGGAGTGGAAGAAAAAGGAAGATAAGATGCGTATTCCTCCCCGCTATGAAATTATCTTCCCCACTGTGGCTGTTTCTCTGCTGAGCTGGATGACTCATTCGACTAGTTTTTCTGCTTTGTTGGTTTCTGCTGGTTGCTGTTGTTTCTCCGATGAGCTGGGTGACTCGTTCTACTGGTTTTTCTGCTTTATTGGTCACTGGCTTGTGGTTTTACATTTTCTCCGCTGCTTCTGATCTACAGTGACCCCCAACTTCGCCAACATCTCCCTGCACCGCAACGGATTCTCGTTACCGCGGCAATAAACTCCATCCTTCAATGCTCTACCCTTCAAATAGCTTGTGGACTTCACTCGCCTGCTACACCTCTCTCTGAACTTGGACAACAGTTCGTTGATGCTCCATGCCGACTCCATTCTACCTATGTCAACGTTTTCCTTCCACGGGACCTCCGACGTTAACTCTGGACTCCCTACTATTGTCACCAACCTATTCTCTGCCACTACCAGAAAATATGTAACCCTATGATTGCTACATAACCAGGCCTATGTAACTTGAGTTTTTCCGTGTCCATTCGCGTGCGCATTTTGGCTGCCGCTCCAGACCCGAGCCGTTCACTTCTATTTCCACTTTTTTCTCCCCCTCTTTTCTTTTCATTCTATCCCTCCCTGACCGGTCTCTCCTGTCGTCATGCCACCCTTCACCTCTTCTCTCGGATACAATACCCTCCCAAATCCCTACCCTAACTCTTCCTTACTCTTCAACCTTCCTACTCCTGCCGCCGTCCCAGGCTTGGCATCCTCTTAAGTAAGCCTACAGCCTCCCTCTGTGTCTCTCTTGGCTTCCTCCGAAGGGCTCACCGTGGCACTCGTCGCTGTCTCCTCATGAGTAGCAACCCCAACTGATCCATCCTACTCTCTCACTGACCATCCCGTCCAGCGCACCTGCGGGGGACTAATCTTGCCAATCTCCTCCCCGTCCAACTCACCCCTCCAAGCGCGGACCCTGTGGACGCTGGCAGTGAGTCAGCCATCACTGACCCTCTCCGCATCTCCCTCCAGAATGTCCGTTCACTTGCGAACAAGGCCCTTGCCATCTATGAGCTTATCGTGGACGATGGCATCGACATCATGGCCCTGACAGAAACTTGGTTGAGGGGTGATGATGCCTTACCCTCAAATGAAGTCTCCCCACCTGGCTATACCTTCCACCACTTACCCTGCTCAGACCGCGGTGATGGCAGTGTGGCTTTCATTACCAAATCACACCTTGGTCTGACCCCCTACTCCTCTGGCACTTTCTCCTCCTTTGAGCATCGCACCTTGTTCCACCCCCTCACATCTCATTTAAAATTCTTGTTCTCTACTGCCCACCCAAGTGCAATAAAAATTTATCACCAAGATATCCTCACTGCTTTCCTCCCTCGGTGATTTCAAACTCCATGTCAATTCATCATGCTCTTTCTCCTCTGAGTTCACTACCCTCCCTTAATCTCTCCCTCCATATGAACTCCCTAACCCACATTCACGGCCACCCCCTTGGCCTTGCCATCTCTCATGACCTCGCTACTCCCATCATGTCAATCACAGATAAGGCCATCCCTGACCACTTCCTTGTATTGCTCTCCACCCACATCCCCCACCCAACCCTACTTCCTTCTGTGTCCACCCCTGGAAAAAACTCTCCCAATTCTGTTACAACTGCACTTACGAAATCCCAACTGTCCAGCCTTTGGCCCTCCATTCACCACAACATTTCTGCAGCTACCGAAGTGCTCAACCACACCCTCACCACCATCTTTGATGCCCTAGTCCCTATTAAAACCATTACTCTCTCTTACCCTGGCTGTTCCCCCTGGTACGGCCCACATCTGATTTCCCTCAAGTCCAAGGAACGCACACTTGGTTTAGCCATTCACCGCCAGATCTGGCTGGACCACATAAAGCATTATTGGGTCCTACTCTTGTCTGCCAAAACTGCTCACTATTCCAGGATCATTCTGGAATGCAAAGATAACCTCCGGCTACTATTTTCTATTGCTAACCGTCTTCTTAAACCCCTCTCCCGTCTCCTCCACCTTCACCTCCAACAACAATTGCGAGGAGCTCGTGGACTTCTTTGTCTCGAAGATTGAGACCATCCGATCAGCTGCCTCTGCCACGTCCCTTCCTTCCCCATGACCACCGGGCCAAATTTCCTCTAAAGATCCCCCCTGCCATAGCCCTGAACTTGCATCTTTCTCCAGTTTCTCTCTGATCTCCCCTCTTGACCTCTCCACGCTCATCTTGTCCATGAGACCTACTTCCTGCTCCCTCAACCCTATTCCCACTAAACTGCTGACCACCCAACTTCCTTTTCTGGCTCCCATGCTAGCTGACATTGTTAAAGGTTCGCTCTCCTCAGGCACTGTCCCCCTCTCATTCAAATCTGCCATCATCACCCCTCTCCTCAAAAAAAAACAACCCTCGACCCCTCCGTCCTTGCAAACTACCGCCCCATCTCCAAACTCCCTTTCCTTTCCAAAGTCCTTGGATGTCTTGTCGCCTCCCAAATCCGTTCCCATCTTTCCCGGAACTCCATGTATGAATCCCTCCAATCCGGTTTCCGCCGCTTCCACTGTACCATAACGGCTCTCATCAAGGTCACAAATGAGATCCTTTGTGACTGTGACAAAGGTAAACTATCCCTCCTCGTCCTTCTCGACCTGTCTGCAGCCTTTGACACTCCATCCTCCTCTCCACCATTGTCCAGCTGGGTGAGACAGCACTCACCTGGTTCCATTCTTATCTATCAAATTGTAGCCAGAAAATCACCTGCAATAGCTTCTCTTCCCATTCCTGCATCGTTACCTCTGGGGTCCCCCAAGGATCTATCCTTGGCCCCCTCCTATTTCTCATCTATATGCTGCCCCTTGGTGACATCATCCGAAAACACAACATCAGTTTCCACTTGGATGCTGATGATACCCAGCTCTACCTCACCACCTCTTCTCTCGACCCCATCCACGGTTTCTAAATTGACACACTGCTTGTCCGATGAGCAGAAATTTTCTCCAATTAAATATTGAGAAGACCGAAGCCATAGGGCAGGATTTTCATTCAGGAGTCGGGTTGGAGGCGGGACTACAACTTTCAGGGTTGTAGTCCCGCCTCCATCGAGATGCAGCCAATCCACGCGATTTTAACTTGATTGACCTTGTTGAGCCCGCCCAGCAGGCTCAGCAGGCCAATTAAGGGCCACCCGGCAACAGGTGATGTCACAGACTGAAATTTCATCTGTCAAGAGGTTTTGACAGATGAAATATCAGTGTTTGAAGCTGTCAAACACGGAGTCTTACTTCTAATCTGAGTCCTTCTCCACAGACTCAGTTAGAAATCTCTCCTGCACAGTAAGCTGAAGGCTGTCACTTTTGACAGTTCGCAGCCATTCTGCTTTCTGTGCCGGTGAGATGAGGGACTCCCGGGACCTAAAGGAAGGCAGGCTGAAAAGGTAAGAAAAGGTCATTCAAACTTCCTAAATCACTTTAGACACACCAAACACACTTACCTTTGCACTCATGCACACATCACTCACCTGAACACCGACATCTCGACCCCTCCAAGCCCTTCATCCCGACGGTCCGCCTCCTCTAACTTGGCGTGGTTTGGAGCTGTCGGGAATCCCACACTTCCAACCTTAAAAATAGGGATTAGGCTAAAAACTGCCTGTTAACTACCTGTTAACAGGCAGTTAATTGGCACTAATCCCTTCCCACCTCCGGTAGGCTGGTCCCAGTGCAGGGCGGGTACCCGCCTCCTTTGAAACTGGCATGGAGCGGGTTTGGGTGCAGGATGGGGTCGGGACCCCTGATTTTGGGATTTTAACCCCCCACATGCCTCCAATCCCGACTCCACGGCCCAATGAAAATCCTTCCCATTGTCTTCAGTCCCCGCCACAAACCCCGTTCCCTAACCATCGACTCCATCCCTCTCCCTAGCATCTGTCTGAGGCTGAACCACACTGTTCGCAACCTTGGTGTCATATTTGACCCTGAAATGAGCTTCCGACAACTTATCCATGGCATAACTAAGACCGCCTATTTCCACCTCCGTAACATTGCCCGTCTCCACCCCTGCCTCAGCTCATCTGCTGCTGAAACCCTCATCCATGCCTTTGTTACCTCTAGGCTTGACTATTCCAACACATTCTTGGCTGGCCTCCCACATTCTACCCTATGTAAACTTGAGGTCACCCAAAACTCGGCTGCCCATGTCCTATCTCGCACCAAGTCCCATTCACCCATCACCCCTGTGCTTGCTGACTTACATTGGTTAAGCAATATCAAAATTCTCATCCTTGTTTTCAAATCCCTCCATGGCCTCACCCCTCCCTACATCTGTAATCTCCTTCAGCCCCACAACCACCGCACCCCTCGAGATATCTGCGCTCCTCAAATTCTGTCTGCTTGAGCATCCCTGATTAAAATCACGCCACCATTGGTGGATGTGCCTTCAGATGCCTAGGCCCGAAGCTCTGGAACTCCCTCCCTAAACCTCTCTACCTCTCTTTCCTCCTTTAAGACATTCCTTAAAACCTACCTCTTTGACTAAGCTTTTGGTTATCTGCTGTAACATCTTATGTGGCCCTGTGTCAAGTTTTTGTCTTATGACACTCCTGTGAAGCGCCTTGGGACATTTTACTACGTTAAAGGCATTATATAAATACAAGTTGTTGTTGTTGTACTGGGCTCAGGTCCAGAGTGACTGCCAAAATGGCCACGCGAATGGACAGAGGAAATTAAGGCTACATAGGCATGGTAAAGATTCGGACAGATATGTCTCAATTAAGGAGCAGCCAGCCCAGGAGCCACATAAGCCACTTTGCACGCTTTACTCGAATAAAGGACAGTAAATAAAAGCTGCAACTCAATACTCTGATTCACATTACAAATAACACTAGGCTGCATATCAATCAGAAGGCTATTAAATTACAACCTTATGGCTTGCACTTAATTTTTTTCTAAATGTTCTCATCAATTTTCTACCTTTCTGACAGTATTCAGTGCCACACGCACTGGATTGCAGCAGATACCTCGTCCAACTGGCCATACCCATTATTCATCTTTGAGCTTCGACAATGAGCGTCAGCAAATTATTTAACTGCAGAAGCAATAACAATCTTATCCACACCCTATGTCTACATTCTGCACTTCTAACATAATTTACTGCATAGTGATCAAGAGCATAAGCTCAGCTGATTTTCTGCTCCCTAATCCTGAAGCAGAGAGAAAATGTAACTCCCATCACCACTCCGGCCGAGACCATCTAAGAGGGGTTATTAAACTTCCTGGTCTCTGTGGCTGGGCACCGGATAAAATCCCTGAGCCATCTGGGAAGTACACTTAATTTTGTACACTATCTAACAAATACATTGCAGAACAGAGCATGAGTCTGTCTATGATCCTTCACATCACTGAGTTTCGATTTTGGTCAAATTAATGTGGGACGCACTGAGCAGAGACCAGGGAAAATATAACAGCCAGTTCAAAACAGCCAAGTAAAGGCCAAGGAGGTTTCCTGCCCTCTCTACCACATGAGACATGACTTGGAATGGATAATAGTTGTGACTATTAATTTTTTTTAAACTGATTAATAAAGGAAGTTTTATTTTGTAATTACAACACAGTGAAGCAGCTAGAGAACAAGAACCCCTGTGAAATTATTTTAAATTGCAATCCTGTAGATAAGGAAGTCAACCCCTACAACAACAAAGGAAGAAAGCTGCAGCAAATACTGAACAGGGTGAGATTAAAAAAAAATAAAACTTAGTGATTTGATATAATGTATATTCAACATCACAGGAAATTATCAGATTATTCTGACAAAATCCAAGTTTGAATACAGCAGCTACCTGAAAACAGAAGGCTCTTTAAGGTGCAACATATTGTGATTAAAACCTAAACACAAAATAAGGCTTCCCGCGAAGAGCTGCAACTACAGCCCGAAAAGTCACAACACGTTACAGACACCGTCCCCCAGGATCCCCCTCACCGTGACACCCCTCATCGATCCCGGGACCCTGCTCACCGACCCTGGGACCCCCCTCACCGCCCACCCCGGGGTTCACCGACACCGGGGCTCACCCCTCACCGCCCACCCCGGGGTTCACCGACCCCGGGGCTCACCCCTCACCGCCCAACCCATGGAACCCGCCTCACCGCCCACCAGGACCCCCCTCACAGGGACCCCTTCACCGCGCCCACGCCTGACCCATCTCACCCTTACCCCCAGGATCCTCCTCACCAACTCTCACCGCCCACCAGGACCCACCTCACTGCGCCCGACCCAGCTCATCCCCACCACCAGGATCCTCCTTACCACCCCTTTCCGGCTCACCCCTCGGGACACCCCCGGGACCCTCCGTTCCTGCCCGGCTCCACAGATTTTTTGGCCCAGTTCTCGGGCCTGGTTTTCTATCCTAAAGCCGGGGGTTGGCGTGAAGCCAGAGCAATGCCCGCCCGCCGGCCGAGCCGGTACCGACCTCTCCCTACAGCGCTGCTGCTTCTTCACAAATGCCATCCGGAGAACGTGACATCCGCAGGGCAACGGGACCGGAGAGAAACCAGCACGATCACGGCACAACAGGAAGCCAGGCAGACGGACCGCCCCACGGAACCAGTAGAGATACACCCACAGGAGCCAGCAGGAATACAGACCAAAGACACTCCCACAGGAGCCAGCAGAAACACAGACCAGAGACACTCCCACAAGAACCAGCAAGAATACAGACCAGAGACACTCCCACAAGAACCAGCAGGAATACAGACCAGAGACAATTCCACAGAAAGGGCACAAACCAGAGGCACTCCTATATGAACCAGCAGGAGAGCAGACCAGAGACACTCCCACAGGAGCCAGCAGGAATACAGGCCAGAGACACTCCCACAAGAGCCAGCAGGAATACAGACCAGAGACACTCCCACAAAAACCAGCAGGAATACAGACCAGAGACACTCCCACAAGAACCAGCAGGAATACAGACCAGAGACACTCCCACAAGAACCAGCAGGAATACAGACCAGAGACACTCCCACAAGAACCAGCAGGAATACAGACCAGAGACACTCCCACAAGAACCAGCAGGAACACAGACCAGAGACACCCCACAGAAAGGGCACAGACCAGAGGCACTCCTATAGGAACCAGCAGGAAAAGGAAATAATTTGCATTTATACAGCGCCTTTCACAACCTCAGGACGTCCCAAAGTGCTTTACTTTTGAAGTATAGTCACTGCAACAATACTGTGGAAGAGGAATCCCTAGAGTGTATACAGGATGGTTTCCTGGACCAATATGTCGAGGAACCAACTAGAGCTCAGGCCATCTTAGACTGGGTATTATATAATGAGAAAGGATTAATTAACAATCTTGTTGTGCGAGGCCCCTTGGGGAGGAGCGATCATAATATGATCGAATTCTTCATTAAGATGGAGAGTAGTTGATTCAGAGACTTAGATACTGAATTTAAATAAAGGAAACTATGATGGTATATGGTGCGAGTTGGCTAGGATGGATTGGGGAATGTTACTTAAAGGGTTGACGGTGAATAGGCAATGGCAAACATTTAAAGATCGCATGGATGAACTACAGAATTTGTTCATCCCTGTTTGGCATAAAAATAAAAATAAAAAGGTGACTCAACATTGGCTAACAAGGGAAATTAGGGATAGCATAAGATCCAAGGAGAGGACATATAAATTGGCCAGAAAAAGCAGCAAACCTGAGGATTGGGAGCAGTTTAGGATTCAGCAAAGGAGGACAAAGGGATTAATTAAGAGGGGGAAAATAGAGTATGAGAGTAAGCTTTCAGGGAACATAAAAACTGATTGTAAAAGCTTCTATAGATATGTGAAGAGAAAAAGATTGGTAAAGTCAAGCGTAGGTCCCTTGCAGTCAGAATCAGGGGAATTTATAATGGGGAACAAAGAAATGGAAGACCAATTAAATACATACTTTGGTTCTGTCTTCACAAAGGAGGACACAAATAAACTCCCAGAGATGTTGGGGAACATAGGGTCTAATGAGAGGGAGGAACTGAATGAAATCAGTATTTGTAGGGAAATGGTGTTAGGGAAATTGACGGGATTGAAGGCCGATAAATCCCCAGGGCCTGATAATCTACATCCTAGGGTACTTAAGGAAGTGGCCCTAGAAATAGTAGATGCATTGCTGATCATCTTCCAAAATTCTATAGACTCTGGAACAGTTCCCATGGATTTGAGGGTAGCTAATGTAACCCCGCTATTTAAAAAAGGTGGTAGAGAAAAAACAGGGAATTATAGACCGGTAAGCCTGACATTGGTAGTGGGGAAAATTAGAGTTCATTATAAAAGATGTAATAGCAGAGCACTTGGAAAACAGTGACAGGATCGGACAAAGTCAACATGGATTTACAAAAGGTAAATCATGCTTCACTAATCTACTGGAATTTTTTGAGGATGTAACTGGTAGAATAGATAAGGGAGAACCAGTGTGTGATAAAAATGATAACTTCCAGGAAGTTATGTCATCACTTCCTGTGAACTATGAACTATGAACTGTGTACATACCTCACTTCCTGTCATATGTCACTTCCTGTTGGACTGGTATAAATACTGGTCTGTTCAGTATTGTAAGAGGCTTCTACCAGAGGCATGGTAAAGACCTCTCTTGTGTATATAGTGTGTTTATAAGTTACTTAAAGCTTACTTTAAAGTTACTTGATGGTAAGTCTCCTTTTTCTTACATCACAGTGCATGTGGTGTATTTGGACTTTCAGAAGGCTTTCGATAAGGTCCCACATAAGAGACTAGCGTGCAAAGTTAAAGCACATGGGATTGGGGGTAAGGTACTGACTTGGATAGAAAACTGGTTGGCAGACAGGAAGCAAAGAGTTGGAATAAACAGGTCTTTTTCCGAGTGGAAGGCAGTGACTAGTGGGGTACCGCAGGGATCGGTGCTAGGACCCAAGTTATTCACAACATATATTAATGATCTAGACGAGAGAACTAGATGTAATATCTCCAAGTTTGCAGACGACACAAAGCTGGGTGGGTGTGTGTGCAGTGAGGAGGATGCAGAGAAACTCCAATACGATTTGGATAGGTTGGGTGATTGGGCAGATGCATGGCAGATGCAGTATAATGTGGATAAATGCGAGGTTATCCACTTTGGTGGCAAAAACAGGAAGGCAGATTACAGGAAACTCTCGATTTATCGGCACCTAAATAACCGGAAATCTCTGTTAACCGGCAAAATTCAGGAGTAGGTTCAGGTATGTTTTACTTCATATTAGTGGCCATTCCTGGATCTGTGGCCGGGGATGCCTGGATCTGTGGCCGGGGTTCCTGCACCTGTTGTTATGCAACAGGGTCGCCTGGATCTGTGGCCGTGTATGGGGCTCTCGTACCTTTTACTATACCTCTCTGTAACCCGGACTTTTTGATAAACTGGCACCACGCCGGTCCCGCTGGTGCTGGATAAAAAAGAGTTTCCTGTATTATCTGAATGGCAATAGATTGGGAAAAGGGGAAGTGCAACGAGACCCGGGTGTCCTTGTGCATCAGTCGCTGAAGGTAAGCATGCAGGTGCAGCAGGCGGTTAAGAAGGCAAATGGTATGCTGGCATTCATAGCAAGAGGATTCGAGTACAGGAGCAAGGATGTCTTGCTGCAGTTGTACAGGGCCTTGGTGAGACCACACCTTCAGTATTGTGTGCAGTTTTGGTCGCCTTATCTGAGGAAGGATGTTCTTGCCATGGAGGGAGTGCAGTGAAGATTCACCAGGCTGATACCTGGGATGGCAGGAATGACGTATGAAGAGAGATCGGGTCGATTAGGCTTATATTCGCTAGAGTTTAGAAGAATGAGAGGGGATCTCATTGAAACTTATAAAATCCTAACAGGACTAGACAGACTAGATGCAGGAAGGCTGTTTCCTGATTGCGGGGGAGTCCAGAACCAGGGGTCACAGTCTAAGGATAAGGGGTAAGCCATTTAGGACTGAGATGATGAGGAATTTCTTCACCCAGAGAGTAGTGAACCTGTGGAATTCTCTACCGCAGAAGGCAGTAGAAGCCAATTCATTAAATTAAATATATTCAAGAAGGAGTTAGATAAATTTCTTAAGGCTAAAGGGGTCAAGGGATATGGAGAGAAAGCAGGGACAGGGTACCGAATTTGGATGATCAGCCATGATTGCATTGAATGGTGGAGCAGGCTCGAGGGGCTGAATGGCCTACTCCTGCTCCTATCTTCTATGTTTCTATGTTTAGCGATGGACTCCTCCATTCGCTCCACACTCGCAGCAACCCTGGAGACAAAACCTGCCAGAGACTCCTGCACCTGTTCCTGGAGTTCCAGCACCGCTCTCCTTCTGGATGGACCCGGAGGCACAGGGTCGTCATGCAGCGGAGCCGAGCTGGGAGCGTCCTGCGCCCTCCGACGAGGACTCTCCACTGCTGTCCTTGTCTCCACCATCTGCTGATGCTCACTTGTGAGCTGGGATACACCAGGTGACTACTCTATGTCCCGAAGGTCCCACCGAGGTGTGACTGTCTGCGCAGGTGTGCACTTAATTCTGCTGACGCAGCACCCTCAGAGGTTGCCGCTTCCTCTGAAGAGTCTGAAAGCTCAGGCTCTTCCTCCTGGACAGTGGGGATGGGGGCTGTCGATGGTCCTGTGGGGGAGTAAAAGAAAGAGTTAGAGATGTGAGGTCAAGGTTACATGCACATTGAATAGTGCAGATGATCATAAGTCAATCTGTTAGAGCATCAGATTCATTATCAGTGACTCATGCAATGTTAATGAGAGAGATGCCAAACTATTCTGTCACCAGCTTGCTATGATGCGCCTGCCTGGTCGTCCTCCACTTGGGAATCCTCCTCGATCCCAGCAATTTCCAGGGCCGCCTCCTCCGAGGTGCTGAGCTGTGCTACTAAGGGTAGCCCTCCTGTCCTCATTCTTTCCCTCTTATTGTGGGCTCTCTTTTCCTGCAATGAGGGACACAAGTGGAGTTTGAGTGAGAATGAAGGAGTGAGTGTAGAGATTCCATAGCATAGATGTTTAGAAGGAGACAAAGGGCCCTCCCTGTGTGTTGTAAGTTGTCATTGCATCACAGTGATAGAGAGTGTGAGGGCTGCATGGCCGAATAGTTAAGTGAATGTTACCAAAGAGAGAGAGGGATGTAAGTGTCAAGTGGGATGTGGAGGAAGAGATTGGCAAAGCAGAGTGCTGGTGAGGAGAGGCGATGGGTATCAGATTCAGGGTGATGAGAAAGTCATACTCACTTTTCCTGTGCGGAGAAGGTCATGAAACCTCTTCCTGCACTGCAGCCAGGTTCTGCGGCACATAGAGATGGAGTTGACCTCCTGGGCCACTTGCAGCCACACAACTTTAGTCTGTTGTGGTGGCTTTTTTCTCCCTGGGGAAGAGAAGAACACCTCCTTATTAGATCTTGCTCTCTACACCAGAGCTTGGAGGGAGGGCTCATCAAAGCGAGGTGCACACTTTTGCTTGTTGGTGGACATGGTCGGTAAATGAAGTCCTTCATACAATGTCCAAAGCGTTTCCAGTCTCCAGAAGAAGCAAGGCTGCTTGCAGGCCTTAAATCCAGCAGCACTGATGATGTTATCGGAGGCGACTTTCAGGATGGAAAGACTAATTGGCCAGTGGCTCCCACACGCTGGAAATCAAGTGCCCAATTAGGGGGAAATCGCACTTTTTTCCCACTTCACATCAGAGTCGGGGTCCTGACATGAAAACCACCTGACACGCCCCAGCCCAACCCCAATGGCAAAATTGAGCCCTCAGAGTCATAGAGTTATACAGCACAGAAAGAGGCCCTACGGCCCATCGTGTCCACACCGGCCATCAAGCCCTGTCTATTCTAGTCCCATTTACCAGCACTTGGTCCATAGCCTTGTATGCTATGCTGTTTCAAGTGCTCATCTAAATGCTTCTTGAATGTTGTGAGGGTTCCTGCCTCTACCACCCTTTCAGGCAGTGAGTTCCAGATTCCAACCACCCTCTGGGTGAAAAAGCTTTTCCTCAAATCCCCTCTAAACCTCCTGCCCCTTACCTTGAAACTATGCCCCCTGGTTATTGATCCCTCTATTAAGGGGAAGAGTTCCTTTCTATCTACCCTATCTATGCTCCTCATAATTTTGTACACCTCAATCAGGTCCCCCCTCAGCCTTCTCTGCTCTAAGGAAAACAACCCTAGCCTGTCCAGTCTCTCTTCATAGCTGAAGCGCTCCAGCCCAGGTAACATCCTGGTGAATCTCCTCTGCACCCTCTTCAATGCAATCACATCCTTCCTATAGTGTGGCGACCAGAACTGCACACAGTATTCCAGCTGTGGCCTAACTAGCATTTTGTACAGCTTCATCATAACCTCCCTGCTCTTCTATTCTATGCCTCGGCTAATGAAGGCAAGTATCCCATATGCCTTTTTAGCCACCTCATCTACCTGTCCTGCTGCCTTCAGGGATCTATATACATGCACACCAAGGTCCCTCTGATCCTCTGTCCCTCCTAGGGTCCTACCATTCATTGTGTATTCCCTTGCCTTGTTAGTCCTACCAAAATGCATCACCTCACACTTTTCAGGGTTAAATTCCATTTGCCACTGTTCTGCCCATCTAACCAACCCGTCTATATCGTCCTGTAGCCTGAGGCTTCCCTCCTCACTATTTACCATGCCACCAATTTTCGTGTCATCTGTGAACTTACTGATCATACCTCCTACATTCATATCTAAATCATTAATGTACACTACAAACAGCAAAGGACCCAGCACCGATCCCTGCGGTACACCACTGGACACAGGTTTCCAATCACAAAAACAACCTTCGACCATCACCCTCTGCCTCCTACCACTAAGCCAATTTTGGATCCAATGTGCCAAATTGCCCTGGATCCCATGGGCTCTTCTTGACCAGTTTCCCATGCGGGACTTTGTCAAAAGCCATACTAAAGTCCATGTAGACTACATCAACTGCACTACCCTCATCCACACTGTTAGATCCATGATTCTGAGAGTATGATGTTTTTCAATAACCACACGGATGCTGCAACTTAACAATCAACAGGTATTTACTGGAGTAGGGTAGTCTCAAGACTGGGGTACAGAGGCATGCTCAAGGCTTATATACAGGTGTGGTCACTGCCGGTACTACAGTATACAGGAGCTGTAAAAGTAGTTCTCTCTTAAAGGTACATACACTACAATTCCTCCCCTTTTAGATTAGTAGTACCCATAATATTCAAATAACAATTAACACGTTAACATGTACATTAAACAACAATAGTCCATTTATAGATTCAGTCTTTGGGGCGGCTTCCTGATCCTTTCGGGATAGCGCCTTTCCTGAGGTTCTTGTTCTTGGTGCGGAGGCGATTCTGGCCCCTTTTCATCAGTTAGTTCATCGGGTTCCACTGCTACTGGTTCGGAGGTAGATGCTACCGGTATGTTGGGTTCATCCCCAGGTACGCAAGACATGGGGTTGACTCATTCCTGTGATGCTAAGACCTGATCAATGTGGCGTCTCACAATGTTCTCCCCGACGTCCACTGTTTACATTAATGGCCCCTACCATGTGCATATCGTTCCGGGTTGCCATTTCTCTGTTTGGTAGTCACGGGCCAAGACTGGTTGTCCTACATCGAAGCTCCTTGTCGGCTTCTCATTGATGTGCTGGAATTGTTTATCCTCAAAATTTCTTCGCACATTTGGTCTGAGCAAGTCCAGACGAGATCGCAACCTTCGGTTAAAGAACATCATGGCCGGGGTCTGGTTGGTAACTGCATGTGTCGCGTTTCGTTAGGCTAATAAGAAATTGTCCACCTTATGCTGTAGTGGAATTTCATCATCGCACATGGCCTTTATCGCCTTCTTAAAGGTTTGTACGAACCTCTCAGCCAATCCATTTGTGGCTGGATGATACGGGGCAGATGTGTAATGCCTTACCCCATTCCTTCTCATAAATTTTTGAAACTCTTCGGATACAAACTGTGGTCCATTATCAGAGCAAATCTGCTCTGGCAAGCTGTTCCTGGCAAATATGGTCCGTAGGACTGCAATCGTTTTCTCTGTAGTGGTTGAGGACATTTTTATCACCTCAGGCCACTTCGAATGAGCATCCACTGCTATTAAGAACATTGAGTCCATGAATGGACCAGCAAAATCAATATGCACCCGTTGCCATGGAAAGGAGGGCCACTCCCATGGGTGTAGAGGGGCATGTGGTGGTGCATTTTGGACCTTCTGGCATCCTGAGCAGCTCTTGGTTAGGTCTTCGATTTGTTGATCGATTCCCGGCCACCACACATAAGCCCTAGCAAGGCTTTTCATTTTCACTCCCCCCAGATGACCTTCATGTAGCTCATTTAGCACTCTCTCCCTTAACTTGGGTGGAATCACCACTCTGGATCCACACATCACTGTCCCCTGGCATACTGACAGCTGTTCTCTTCTGGATGAGAATGCTGGCAACAGTGAGTCGCCATGTGTTGGCCATCCCCTCACCGTCAAATCATATACCCGAGACAGCGTCGGATCATTGCGGGTCTCCTCTATATCCGCGTTCGTTACTGTCAATCGTTCAATTATTGACGCATAAAATATCTCGATAGGGTCTGCTGCTGGTGCTTCCTCCACAGTAGGCAGTGGCAGGCGCGATAGTCCATCAGTGTTTCCATGCTGTTTCGTGCCTTTATATTCTATTTCATATTGATTCGCCCCTAGAAACAGGGACCATCTTTGTAACCGTTGTGCAGTCATCACTGGAACGCCCTTCTTAGGATTAAAGATGGAGACAAGTGGTTGATGGTCAGTCAGCAAGGTGGACTTCTGCCCATGCAGATAGTGGTTGAATTTTTTTACTCCCCATACTAGGCTGAGGGCCTCCCTGTCAATCTGGGCATAGTTGAGCTCGGCTGAGGTTAGTGACCGAGACGCAAAGGCTACTGGCCTCTCCAACCCGTCTGGGAATTTGTGCGACAGCACCGCTCCAATACCATAGGGTGATGCATCACATGCCAAACAAATTGGTAGTGCTGGGTTGAAATGGGCCAACACCTCTTTTGATGTGATCAATTCTTTACACTTCTGGAAAGCTCGTCTACGTTCGTCACTCCACTTCCATGGTACCCCTGTTTGCAGTAGGGTGTTCAGTGGGTGTAATACCGTGGACAAATTTGGTAAGAACTTATGGTAGTAGTTCACCAGCCCGAGGAACGACCTCAGTTGTGACACATTTTCCGGAGCTGCAGCCTTGACTACTGCCTCAATCTTCTCAGGGGACTTATGTAACCCCTCTTCATCAATGACGTGGCCACAATACGAGATCTGCTTCTGGAAAAACTCACACTTGTGGCGATTAGCTCGTAGCCCATATTCCTTTAATCTGGTGAGCATCTTCTCCAAGTTGGCGAGGTGATCACTGTCATTTTCGCCCGTGACCAGGATATCATCCAAATAACACTGGGTCCCTGGAATCACGTGCAGGACTTGATCCATCGCCCTTTGCCAAATAGCTGGAGCCGATGCTACGCCGAACACCAGCCGGTTGTATTGATAAAGACCTTTATGAGTGTTAATCGTAAGGTATTGTTTCGAGGCTTCTTCTACCTCCATTTGCAAGTACGCCTGGGCTAGATCAATTTTGGTGAAGCGTTTACCTCCAGATAGCGAGGCGAAAATATCCTCAATTCGTGGAAGCAGATATTGTACCGTGTGAAGGACTGGGTTCACTGTCACCTTAAAATCCCCACAGATGCGGACCTTCTTTGGTTCCCCAGGCGTATTACTCAACGACCTCTTCATTACAGGAACGATGGGTGTAGCCCACTCGCTCCAGTCTACTTTGGACAGTACTCCTGAACGTCCCAACCCTTCCAGCTCTGCTTCGACAGCTGGTCTGATCGCATAAGGCACTGGTCTGGCCTTAAGAAACTTTGGGCTTGCATTTTCCTCTATTTTAATCGTTGCTGTTATGCCTTTTAGTGTTCCGGGTCCCTCCTGGAACACTTCTTTTGCGTCAGTTAGCATTTTTGACAGTCGTCCAGGTGTGACGTCGTCATCCTTTTTGGCCTCAACCTTCAGTGCCTGTATGGAATGCCAATCTAATTGTATCTTCCGGATCCATTCACGTCCTAGCAGTGGTGGTCCTCCATCTGGCAATACATATATATCCATTTTAGGCATTTCCTGGCCTTTATATATCACTTTCACCCTTATTTTTCCTTTGGGGTAGACTTTTTGCCCCGTGTACGTCTTCAAGACAATCTCTGTAGCTTTCAAGGGTATATGTGAAAATAGCCACTTGTAGTCCCTTTGGTTTATGACTGTTAGGGCTGATCCTGTGTCCAATTCCATTTTCACTTGGACTCCGTCTATCTTGAGTGTAACTCAGATAGTCTGGTGATCCTCCATTTTGGTTACCTTATGTAGTTTCAGACAACCCAGCTCCTTGCTTCCGGAGTCTCTGTCATTTTTCTGTTCATCTGAACTACTGTCCATCACCTGGTGTACCTTTTTGTACTTCTCCTGTGGAGATTTCTTACTGTTGGTTTTCTTCCCAGACCTGCGGACTCTTGCTATGTGTCCTGCTTTTCCACACTGTCTGCACTCTTGGTCCTTGAACCAACAATCCTTCTGGTCATGTGTTGTTCTGCCGCAGTGATAGCACTTCCCTGTTCCATAGGACATTTCATTGGTGCCATATTCTTACGGTCTCCGTTGTATCTCTGCAGCGCCCCTTGCGGCTGCTTCGTGTGATACTGCCATACTGAGAGCCTTGTCCAGCGCAAGATCCTTTTCTGATAGAAGCTGTTTCTGGGTTCCTTCACTTTGCAGCCCACACACAAACTTGTCCCTTAACGTATCTGCTAGTTCCGCTCCAAACTGGCAGTGTTTCGATAGCTTGCGCAGTTCCGTTAGGTACTCAGCATTGCTTTTGTCTTTGTGTTGGTTCCTTTTATGGAACTTAAATCATTCTGCTATCAGCAGCGGTGTGGGGTTTAAGTGGTCCTGTAGGATTTCTACTATGCTTTCGAAATTCTTGTTCACAGGCTTCTCTGGGGTTATTAGGTTTCGCAGTAACCCATAAGTTTTTGCACCCATGGAATTTAATAAAACCAGTGCTTTCCTAGCATCTGGCACTTCATTCGCCCTGCAGTACACCTCAATACGTTCCACATATGTCGCCCAATCTTCGACTTCATTGTCGAACGTAGAGATACTGCCACTCTTCGGCATCCCTGGGTGTGATTTAACTGTCAAAAATGGCGTCTCCTGCGCTACCCCTTCTTCCCCGCTGGCACAAAATGGCGTCTCCCGCGCTTTCCTTCCTTCCCGCGCTCGCCCTTCTTCTCCGCTGCGGCTTCTAAAAATGGCGTCTCCCGCGCTCTTCCTTCTCCGCGGCTCAATGGCATCTCCCGCAGTCTCCCTTCTTCTCCCCGCGGACACTGTTCAGCCCTTGAGCCCTGGCTGTGCTCTGCGCATTCTTTTTTTTTTTTGCGCCTTTCCCGTTTCCGCCGCTCGGTCCTGAACCCGGCTGTTCCTTTACCCTCTCTCCGTTTTGTTTTTCCTCGACGCCGCTCGGTTTTCAACCCCCGGCTGCACCCTGTGCGCTTCACCCTCTGTCTTACCCCGTCGATGCTGCTCGGCTTTTCTCCGCCGTCGGTCGGCTCCAGCTGCCGCTGTCCGGGAAGGGTCTGTGCTGTACCTGTCGTCAGTCTATTGCTGATCGTCGTGGCTGGGGAACCAAGCCCGGCTCTCCACAGCCTCCCCTGCGATGTTCACTTTCTGCCGGACAACTGGGCGGTTGCTCGTGGTCGACGCCCATGTTTCTGGCCTCGACTTTCTTCCACCGCCCTCCCGGAGCGAATCCTCGAAGGGAAATGCAGAGTTGCAGGTAGATTCGAATCGACACTCGTCGCCACTGTTAGATCCGTGATTCTGAGAGTATGATGTTTTTCAATAACCACACGGATGCTGTAACTTAACAATCAACAGGTATTTACTGGAGTAGGGTAGTCTCAAGACTGGGGTACAGAGGCATGCTCAAGGCTTATATACAGGTGTGGTCACTGCTGGTACTACAGTATACAGGAGCTGTAAAAGTAGTTCTCTCTTAAAGGTACATACACTACACACACACCTAGTCACCCCCTCGAAAAATTCAATCAAATTGGTTAGACATGATCTCCCTCTGACAAATCCATGCTGACTATTCTTGATTAATCCTTGCCTCTCCAAGTGGAGACTAATTCTGTCCCTCAGTGTTTTTTCCAATAATTTCCCTACCACTGATGTTAGGCTCACTGGCCTGGTTTATCCCTACTACCCTTCTTGAATAATGGTACTATGTTAGCTATTCTCCAGACCTCTGGCACCTCCCCTATGGCCAGAGAGGTTCTGAAAATTTGTGTCAGAGCCCCTGCAATCTCCTCCCTTGCCTCACACAGCAGCCTGGGATACATCTCGTCTGGGCCTGGGGATTTATCCACTTTTAAGCCCGCTAAAACTGCTAGTACCTCCTCCCTCTCAATACTAATTTGTTCAAGTATATCGCAATCCCCCCTGCCTGATTTCTATGCCTACATCGTCCTTCTCCATAGTGAACACAGGTGCAAAATATTCATTTAAAACCTCACCTACATCTTCCGGCTCTACACACAGATTGCCACTTTGGTCCCTAATGGGCCCTACTCTTTCCCTGGTTATCCTCTTGCCCTTAATATACTTATCCTGGGCCTGTGATGATTGACCTCCAACCACCACTACCATCTTCCTTTATGCTAGGTATGACTCCAGCCAATGGAGAGTTTTCCCTCCAATTCCCATTACTTCAGTTTTACTAGGGCTCCTTGATGCCACACTTGGTCAAATGCTGCCTTGATGTCAAAGGCAGTTACTCTCACCTCACCTCTGGAATTCAACTCTTTTGTCCATGTTTAGACCAAGGCTGTGATGAGGTCAGGAGCCGAGTGGTCCTGGCAGAACCCAAACTGGGCATCCCAGACCTGAAACGTTAACTCTGTTTCTCTCTCCACAGATGCTGTCTGGCCTGCTGAGTATTTCCAGCATTTTCTGTTGTTATTTCAGATTTTCAGCATCCGCTGTACTTTGCTATTGTATCAGTGAGCAGGTTATTGGTGAGTAAGTGCTGCTTGATAGCACTGTCGATGACACCTTCCATCACTTTGCTGATGATTGAGAGTAGACTGATGGGGCGGTAAATGGCTGGATTGGTTTTGTCCTGCTTTTTGTGGACAGGATGTACCTGGGCAGTTATCCACATTGTCGGATAGATGCCAGTATTACAGCTATACTGGATCAGCTTGGCTAAAGGCGCGGCTAGTTTTGGAGCACAAGTCTTCAGCACGATAGCCTTTGCTGTATCCAGTGCGCTCAGCCATTTCTTGATATAACGCAGAGTGAATCGAATTGGCTGAAGACTGGCTTCTGTGGCCCTCAGGAGTAGGCCGATATGGATCATCCACTCGGCCTTCTGGCTGAAGATGGTTGCAAATGCTTCAGCTTTGAATTTTGCTCTCACTTGCTGGGTTCCACCATCATTGAGGATGGGGATATTCACAATCTGACCTCAGAACCAGCCTGATGACTCCCAGTGATTCAGAATCACAGAGTGTCCACAGCGCCTGGTCTGCACTCAAGGTCTCCATAATCAGCACCTGTGAAGAGACACTCGACCAGGAAACACCAAGACTGGATCGATGAGAACAACCAGGACATCCAGGAGCTAATAAGCCGCAAGCACAAGGCATTCCTGATCTGGAAACAGCAACACAACTTGAGAGCAAGAAAGCAGCTCTACAGATGCCTGAAGGCAAAGGTCCAACAAAAAACTCGCGACCTAAAGAACAGATGGTGGGTGGAGAAAGCTCAGGAGATCCAGCAGCTAGCCGATAAACACGACGTGCATGGATTCTTTAGCACAGTCAAGATCACCCAAGCACCCAAGGCCCTACCCCACTGCGGGCCAAGAATGGAGAGGTACTCATCAAGGACAGAGAGGCAGTCGGTGCCCGCTGGAAGGAGCACTTCGAAGATCTCCTTAACCAAGACTCTGTCTTCGACGCGAGTGTCCTCAACTCCATCCCGCAGCATGCTACCCGCCACCACCTCAGCACAACCCCAGCCCGGCATGAGGTTGAAAAGGCCATCTGACAACTGAAGAACAACAAGGCCTCAGGAGCAGACGGAATCCCCACCGAGGCACTAAAGCATGGCGGAGAAGCATTTTGGCGCGAATACATGAATTCATTTCTCTTATTTGGAAGAGCATGAAAGGAAATCTCAGAGACGCCGTAATCATGACCATCTTCAAGAAAGGTGACAAGTCCGATTGCGGTAATTACAGAGGAGTTTCCCTGCTGTCTGCCACAGGGAAAGTCATCGCAAGAATCCTCCTCAATCGCCTTCTCCCAGTGGCTGAAGAGCTCCTCCCAGAGTCGCATTGTGGATTCCGCCCACTAAGGGGCACAATGGACATGATCTTCACCGTGCGTCAACTACAAGAAAAATGCAGGGAACAGCACCAACCGCTGTAAATAGCATTCTTTGACCTCACAAAGTCCTTCGACACTGTCAACTATGAGAGATTATGGAGTGTCCTCCTCAAATTTGGCTGCCCTCAAAAACTTGTCACCATCCTCCACCTGCTTCATGACGACATGCAAGCCGTGATTCTGACCAACGGATCCACCACAGACCCAATTCACATACGGACCAGGGTCAAGCAAGGCTGTGTCATCGCACCAATGCTCTTCTCAATCTTCCTTGCTACAATGCTCCATCTCACCCTCAGTAAGCTCCCCGCTGGAGTGGCGCTAATCTACAGAACAAACGGGGAACTGTTCAACCTCTGTCGCCTCCAGTCCGGATCCAAGGGGCTGGATTTTCATTGGGCCGTGGAGTCGGGATTGGAGGCGTGTGGGGGTTTAAAATCCCGAAATCGGGGGTCCCGACCCCATCTCGCCCCCAACCCGCCTCCATGCCAGTTTCAAAGGAGGTGGGTACCCACCCCACACTGGGACCCGCCTCCCTGAGGCGGGAAGGGGATTAGTGCCAATTAACTGCCTGTTAACAGGTAGGTAACAGGCAGTTTTTAGCCTAATTCCTATTTTCATTGTTGAAATGTGGGATTCCAAACGGCTCCAAACCTCGTCAAGTTAGCGAGGTGGGCCGTCGGGATGAAGGGCTTGGAGGGGTCGAGATGTCTGGTGTTCAGGTGAGTGATGGGTGCATGAGTGCAGAGGTAAGTGTTTTTGGTGTATGTAAAGTGTTTAAAGAAGTTCTACTAACCTTTACTTACCTTTACAGCCTTCCTTACTTCCTTCAGGTCTCGGGAGTCCCTCATCTCGCCGGCACAGAAAGCAGAATGGCCGCCGGCTGTCAAAATCTGTAGCATTCAGCTTTCTGTTCCGGGGAGATCTCTAAATCACCCTGAGAGGAAGGAATTAACCTGGAATACAGATTGTCAGTGTTTGACAGCTTCAAACAGCTGTGAAACGCTGATATTTCATCTGTCAAAAGGTCTTGACAGATGAAATTTCAACCCCAAAAGTTGTAGTCCTGCCTCCTACCCGACTCCTCAATGAAAATCCAGCCCAAGGTCATCGAATTACAGTATGCAGACGACACTTGCGTCTGCGCACTCTCGGAGGTCGAACTCCAAACCATCGTCAACACCTTCACCGAAGCATACGAGAGCATGGGCCTTACACTAAACATCCGTAAGACAAAGGTCCTCTACCAACCTGCCCCCGCCACACTGTACTGCCCCCCCCCGATTATCAAAATCCACGATGAGGCCTTGGACAACGTGGACCACTTTCCATACCTCGGGAGCCTACTGTCAACAAGGGCAGACGTCGAAGACGAAGTCCAACACCGCCTTCAGTGTGCCAGTGCAGCCTTCGGTCACCTGAGGAAGAGAGTGTTTCAAGACCAGGACCTCAAACCCGGCACTAGGCTCATGATCTACAGAGCAGTAGTGATACCCGCCCTGCCGTATGCTTCAGAGACATGGACCATGTACAGCAGGCACCTCAAAGCACTGGAGAGGTACCATCAACACTGCTTCCGCAAGATCCCGCAAATCCATTGGCAGGATAGGCACACCAACGTCAGTGTTCCCGCTCAGGCCAACATTCCCAGCATCGAAGCTCTGACCATGCTCAATCAGCTCCAATGGATGGGCCACATCGTCCGCATGCCTGATACGAGACTCCCAAAACAAGCGCTGTACTTGGAGCTCCGACACGGCAAGAGAGCCCCAGGTGGGCAGAGGAAACACTTCAAGGACACCCTCAAAGCCTCCTTGAAAAAATGCAACATCCCCATCGACACCTGGGAATCCCTGGCCCAAGACCGCACAAAGTGGAGGAGAAGCATCCGGGAAGGCGCCGAACACCTCAAGTCTCTTTGCCGGGAGCAGGCGGAAGCCAAGCGCAAACAGCGGAAGGAACGCACATCAACCCAAGCACCCCACCCACCACCATCTGCCCCACCTGTGACAGAGACTGTAAGTCCCGCATTGGACTCATCAGTAACCTGAGAACTCATTTTTAATGTGGAAGCAAGTCATCCTCGGTTCCAAGGGACTGCCTAAGAGAGAGATTCATTGAGCCTCCTCCTCCCATTAATTGTTTAATGGTCCACTACCATTCATGACTGGATGTGGCAGGACTGCAGAGCTTTGATCTGATCCGTTGATTGTGGAATTGCTTAGCTCTGTCTGTAGCATGCTGCTTCCGCTTTTTAGCATGCATGTTGCAGCTTTCCCAGGTTAGTACCGCATTTTTAGGTACATCCGGTGCTGCTCCTGGCATGCTCTTCTACACTCATTGAACCAGGGTTGTTCCCCTGGCTTGATGGTAATGGTAGAGTGAGGGATATGCTGGGCCATGAGGTTACAGATTGTGGTGGAATACAATTCTGCTGCTGCTAATGGCCCACAGCGACTCATGGATGCCCAGTTTTGAGCTGCTAGATCTGTTCTGAATTTGTCCCATTTAGCACAGTGGTAGTGCCACACCACGATGGAGGGTGTCCTCGGTATGAAGATGGGACTTCATCTCCGCAATGACTGTGCAGTGGTCACTGCCACCAATGCTGTCATGGACAGGTGCATCTGCGACAGGTAGATTGGTGACAAGTAGGTTTTTCTCTCCCCACCTGTCGCAGGCCCAGACTGGCAGCTATGTCCTTCAGGACTCGGCCAGTAGTGGTGCTACCGAGCCACTCTTGATGATAGACATTGAAGTCCCCCACCTAGAGTATATTCTGTGTCCTTGCTACCCTCAGTGCTTCTTCAACATGGAGGAGTACTGATTCATCAGCTGAGGGAGGGCAGTAGGTGGTAATCAGCAAGTGCTTTCCTTGCCATGCTTGATCTGAAGCCATGAGACTTCATGGGGTCTGGAGTCAATGTTGAGGACTCCCAGGGCCACTCCTTCCTGACTGTATACCACGATGATGATGGAGGAGGAGTTTGGGGCATTGGCTGAAAGGTATGATTCTGTGATATGACTATGTCAGGCTGTTGTTGATGAGTATTTTGCAGGGTCTGGGCGTGCCATTGTTGTGTTCGTAGCCAGTGCCAAGGTCAATGCTAGGTGGTCTAGTTTTATTCTTATTGTTTTTCATAGCGGGATTTTACAACTGAGCGGCTTGTGAGGGCAGTTAAGAGTCAACCACATTGCTGTGGGTCTGGAGTCACATATAGGCCAGACCAGGTAAGGACAGCAGATTTCCTTCCCTAAAGGGCATTCGTGAACCAGATGGGTTTTTAACAACAATCCGATAGTTTCACAGTCACCATTACCGATACTAGCTTTTCATTCCAGATTTATTTAATTAAGTGAATTTAAATTCCCCCACTGCCGTGGTGGGATTTGAATTCACGTCTCCAGATCATTAGTCTGGGCCTCGGAATTACTAGTCCAGTAACATAACTACTATGCTACCGTTCCCTATAAACACTAGATGTACAAGAATCAGCTACAAAACAGAGAGGCACTCTCGTAGAAAGCAGCAGACATTGCTATAGGAACCAGCTGCAAATCTGACACTCCAACAGGAGATACAGACCCACAGACACTCCCACAAAAAGCAGCAGAGACACAGCTAAGAACCCACAGGGGCACACTGTCCCACAGAAACCAGTAGAGACACAATCCCTGAGACATCCCCCAGGAATTAGCAGGTGACAGACCGAGACACTCCATAGGATCCAGCAGAGACACTGACTGAGAGAGATATTCCCACAGAAACTGACAGAGCAAAGACCCAGAAGACACAGCCACCAGAACCAAGAGAGACACAGACCAATATACAGCTCTACAAGAACCAGCAGAAATACAGACCTAGAGACATTCCCACAGAAACCAGTAGAGACAGAGCATCCTACAGAAACTAGCACAGATATGAACTGAGAGAGGCACTTTCATAGGAACCAGAAGAGACTAAAACTGCAACGCATCTCTACAAGAGCTAGCAGAGACAGACCATCCCGTAGGAAGCAGCAGAGATACGGACCCAGAAATACACCCACTAGAATAAATGGAGACAGCTGAAAGACAGTTCAACAGGAACAGCAGAGACAGACTGAAAGATAGCCTCACAGGAACCAGCAGAGATACAGACCAAAAAACACTCCTATAGGAACCAGCAGCTAGCCTGTCCCACGTGAACTAGGTGCAATCCAGACAGATACACCCACTCACAGCAAAGACGGTTTATAGTACATTTTCACGGCAAGAAGACTATCTGCTGTTCGGTCAGGTTTCAGAATACAGGAAGCTTCGCGATATCCAGCACCGACGGGACCGAGCTGCTGCCGATCTATCAAAACTTCCGGATAGACCAGCGCTAATGTTGAAGGATACGGAGGTTTTCATCTCCGTATCTGACAACAAACACTGTTGCTTAGCAACAGCTTGTAAACACTCGGCCCGTACCTTGGAAGTGTTGTGTATGTACCTTTAAGGGAATAACTGGTCTTAGACTGCAGTACCGGCAGTGACCACCCCTGTATAAAAGGTCCTAGCAGGCTTCTGTAGTTTCAGTTTCAAGCTGCCTCTTGTTCAGTAAAGTACCTGTTAAACTGTTCTCCCGAAGTCTGTGTATTATTGAGGCGCGGACTTTACAGTGGCGACGAGTAAGTTCGAACTCACCTGCAGTGTGGTATCATCTCACGGGGATCTCGCCTGAAAGGAAGGTCCTGGAAGGTCGTAGTCTGAGCAACGGGCATCGACCGAGGGCAACCGCCCAAAGAATCCATCGGTGTTTGGAGAATTGCGGGAGAGACTGTGGTTCCAGCGAATCGTGCTGGTAGCAGGTAGCTAGCTGACCCTTCCGGACTGCGGCGGGCTCAAGCTCGATCGAGCGGCTCTACAAATCGGGCCGCGCAGCATCGCTGGGAAAAGGAAACGAGAGAGAGGGTGGAGCACACAGGGCGCGGTCGGTGCTCGAGAACAGGACAGCGGAGAGAAACTAAACGGGGGGGAAGGAAAGCGAGACGCGCCGAAGCTGCGGGTCGCCGCCATTACCCCATAGAACGCTAGGAGCAGCGTGGCAGTAAGGGGAAGAAGCAAAAGCGCGGGAGGCGCCATTTTATCCCATTGGGGAAGAAGCAAAAGCGCGGGAGGCGCCATTTTATTCCATTGGGGAAGAAGCAAAAGCGCGGGAGGCGCCATTGTAAATCGCCCAAGATGCCAAAAAGTGGCAGTATCACTGCTTTCGACAACGAGGTAGAAGACTGGACCACGTATGTGGAAAGAACTGAAGTGTACTGCAAGGCAAATGAGGTGGCTGATGGAAAGAGGGCGTCGGTATTATTAAATCTGATGGGTGCGAGTATGTACGGCCTATTGCGGAATTTAATTACCCCAGCTAAACCAATGGAGAAAAGTTTTGAGGAGATTGTTCATATCTTACAGGAACATCTAAGCCCTACACCACTGCTGATAGCAGAAAGATTCAAGTTCCATAAAAGAAACCAGCACAAAGATGAGAGCAATGCTGACCTTACGTGAGGAAGGACGTTCTTGCCATGGAAGGAGTGCAGCGAAGATTCACCAGGCTGATACCTGGGATGGCAGGAATGACGTATGAGGAGAGATTGTGTCGATTGGGCTTATACTCACTGGAGTTTAGAAGATTGAGAGGGGATCTCATCGAAACCTATAAAATTCTGTCAGGCCTGGACAGACTAGATGCAGGAAGGATGTTTCTGATGGCCGGGGAGTCCAGAATCAGGGGTCATAGTCTAAGGATAAGGGGTAAGCCATTTAGGACTGAAATGAGGAGGAATTTCTTCACCCAGAGAGTGGTGAACCTGTGGAATTCTCTGCCACAGAGGGCGGTGGAGGCCAGTTCATTAAGTATATTCAAGAAAGAGTTGGATATATTTCTTAAGGCTAAAGGGATCAAGGGATATGGGGAGAAGGCAGGGACCGGGTACTGAATTTGGATGATCAGCCATGATCTCATTGAATGGCTGAGCAGGCTCGAAGGGCCGAATGGCCTACTCCTGCTCCTATCTTCTATGTATCTATGACTATCTTACAGAACTACGCAAGTTATCGAAGCACTGCCAGTTCGGAGCAGGACTGGCAGACACCTTACGGGATAAGTTTGTCTGCGGGCTCCAGAGTGAAGGAACCCAGAAACGACTACTTTCAAAAAAGGACCTGACGCTAGAACAGGCTTTCAGCGTGGCAGTATCCTACGAAGCAGCAGCACGGGGAGCTGCGGAAATACAACAGAAACCACAAGAATACAGCGCTAACGAAATGGCGTATGGAGCCGAAAAGTGCTATCGCTGTGGCAAAACAACCCATGAGCAGAAGGACTGCTGGTTTAAAGACAAAATATGCAGGCAATGCGGGAAAATGGGACATATAGCAAGAGTCTGCAGGTCGGGAAAGAAGACCAACATGACAAGAACTACTAAGGAACAGTACAGGAAAGTAAAGAAACTGACAGATAGTAGTTCAGAAGATCAGGAGAGTGATAAGGACTCCGGGAGCAGGCGACTAAGTTGTTTAAAGTTACACAACGTGATCGCAAAAGAAGATCACCGAACCATTTGGGTCACCCTCATGATAGCAGGGTCCCCAGTGAAGATGGAATTGGACACAGGATCAGCCCTAACTGTCATGAATCGACGAGACTATGAGCGGCTATTCTCACACATACCCTTAAAGGACACGTCCATTTTATTGAAGACATACACGGGGCAAAAGGTCTACCCCAGAGGAAAAATAAGCGTGCCAGTTGAATATAACGGAAAGGAAACACAGAAACTATACATGTATATACTACGAGATGGAGGACCACCATTATTGGGACGTGAATGGATCCGAAGACTACAATTGGATTGGCATTCCATTCTGGCACTAACTGTGACTGACAAAAAAGATGATGACGTCGCACCTGGACGCCTGTCACAAATTCTATCTAATGCAGAAGAGGTGTTCCAACAAGGACTTGGGACTCTAAAAGGAGTAAAGGCAACCATAAAGATTGAGGATAACGCAACCCCAAAATTTTTCAAGGCCAGACCGGTGCCATACGCGATACGCCCAGCTGTGGAATCTGAACTGGAGAGTCTGGAGCGTTCGGGGGTGCTGTCTAAGGTGGACTGGAGCGAGTGGACCACACCCATCATTCCTGTAATGAAGAAAGCATTGAGCAGCACGCCTGGGGAGCCAAGGAAGGTTCGCATCTGTGGGGACTTCAAGGTGACTGTGAACCCAGTCCTGCACACAGTACAGTATCCGCTTCTGCGGATAGAAGATATTTTCGCCTCACTATCTGGAGGGAAAAGTTTTACAAAGATTGACCTGGCTCAAGCGTATCTACAAATGGAGGTGGAAGAAGCATCGAGGAAATACCTCACGATAAACACTCACAAAGGCCTTTACCAGTACAATCGACTGGTATTTGGGGTAGCATCGGCCCCGGCTATGTGGCAGAGGGCAATGGAACAAGTCCTGCAAGGGATCCCGGGGACCCAGTGTTATTTGGACGACATCCTGGTTACGGGCAAAAATGACAATGAACACCTTGCCAACCTGGAACAGGTGCTCACGAGATTGCAGGAATATGGGCTATGAGCCAACCGTCCCAAATGCGAGTTCTTCAGGAGACAAATCTCGTATTGTGGCCACATGATTGATGAGGAAGAGTTGCATAAGTCGCCGGACAAGATTGAGGCTGTAGCCAAGGCTCCAGCACCAGAAAATGTGTCGCAACTGAGGTCGTTCCTCGGGCTGGTGCACTACTACCACAAGTTCTTGCCGAATTTATCTACAATTCTGCACCCACTGAACGCCCTCCTTCAAACTGGTGTAACATGGAAATGGAGTGATGAGTGTAAGCGTGCCTTTCAGGAATGTAAATGCCAAATCACTTCAAAAGAAGTATTGGCCCACTACAACCCAACACTACCGATTCGGTTGGCATGTGTTGCGTTACCTTACGGCATTGGAGCGGTGCTGTCACACAAATTCCGTGACGGTTCAGAGAGGCCAATAGCCTTTGCATCGCGCTCGCTAATCTCAGCCGAGCGTAACTACGCCCAGATTGACAGTGTGATGAAATATTTCCATTCATCACTGCCTGTGACTGAGATCGGTTTCAGTGTCATTTCCCTTCCCCCAGACCTCATTGTATTGTGTACTGGAATGTGCTGTATTGTATACTGGAATGTGCTGTGTGTAGGGCTCCGCCCATACCTGGCCCCGTTTGTAAGCTAGCTTCAGTCTAGCCCCAATCTCCAGAAGGACGACATCTCTCTCGCTTACGTGTTTCGTTCTAAGTTAACAAAAGCCTTGTTTTGTTCTGCTACCTTCGAGTCTCGACATTATTGAGGCACATCAATTTTATTAACTTATTTTTTCAACACTATGGATCAACTCCTGAAACCCGAACGTTTGGATTTGGATCAACATGCTCCGGACGCATCAGCACGCTTCGGACACTGGTTTGAGTGTATGGAATTCTTCCTGGACAATTCCGCAGCCGTCAAAGACGCTACGGACGCTGCAAGGATGAGACTCGGAATTCTGCGGAATTGGGTAAGCCACCGGGTTTACCCCCTCATCCAAGACGCCGAGATGTACCTGGCTGCCTGCGACATCTTAAAGGCGCATTACCAGCAGCCTACGAATGAGGTGTATGCTAGGCACCTGCTCGCCACCCGCGCACAGCGACCTGGGGAATCGGTGGAGGAGTTCCTAAGCACCCTGAAAATGCTTGGCAAAGACTGCAAGTGCCGAGATGTAAAAGCCGCGGTGTACACTGACGAGCTTGTTCGCGATGCCTTCATCACAGGCCTCAGCTCCACTTACATCCGGCAAAGACTGCTGGAAAAAACGGGGTTGGACCTGAAACAGGCTGCGGACACCACGCGATCCCTGGATGTGGCCCAGAGAAACTCGGACGCCTACTCTTCAGCCCGCGCCGTCCACGCCGCCACGTGTGCACCGAGGGCGCCGCCATCTTGGAAGGCATCTTCCCCGCCCGACAGCCCGACACCGGCTGGGCCCCGCTCTCCCCCCAGAAGCCCTACGACAGCCGCGACGCGTCAGGGACCCAACTGCTACTTCTGCGGGCAGCCAAAGCACACCAGAAACCTGTGCCCGGCGAAAGGCACCACCTGCTTTAAGTGCGGTAAGAAGGGGCACTTCGGGAAGGTGTGCAGAGGGAACCCCGCCGGAAAACCCGCCACCGCCGCATGTGCGCCGTGGGAGCGGCCATCTTGGACGCCATCCTGCCCGACCTCGTGGGGTCCGCCATCTTGTGAGCAGACAGCGTGGACGCCATCTTGTATCGATCAGGGCCCTACAGTGGCATCGGTCACAGTGGACCAGACCAGGCCGCACCCGCTATCCAGATCAATGGTGGACATCGAGGTAAACGGGTGCCGGGTTAAATGCTTAATTGACAGTGGAAGCACGGAGAGCTTTATCCACCCAGAACTGGCACAACAACTCTCCCTAAAGGTGGTCCCTACTCAGGGTACCATCTCTATGGCTGACAAAACCCAGACATCGACCATTCTGGGTTACTGCACGGTACAATTGTGCGTTAATGGAACTGTATATGATAATTTTAAAGTATTAATCATGAAGAACCTATGTGCGAGCGTGATCTTGGGCCTGGATTTCCAGTGCAACCACCAAAGCATCACGCTCAAGTACGGTGGGTCCCAGCCGCCCCTCACAGTGTGCGGTCTGGCTACCCTGAAGGTAAAGCCACCTTCGCTATTCGCGAACCTTACCCCTAACTGCCGGCCAATAGCGACCAAAAGCAGGAGGTACAGCTGGGAGGACAGGCGGTTTATCGCGACCGAGGTAGACAGGCTCCTGAAAGAGCGCATTATTGAACGCAGCAACAGCCCGTGGCGTGCCCAAGTGGTAGTGGTCAGGGGTAGCGAGAAGAAACGGATGGTGATCGACTATAGTCAAACGATCAACAGGTACACCCTACTAGACGCCTACCCGCTACCCCGCATATCATAAATGGTGAACCAAATCGCCCAATACCGGGTGTTCTCCACCATCGACCTCAAGTCAGCGTACCACCAGCTCCCTATCAGACCAGAGGACCGCCCGTACACCGCCTTCGAGGCGAACGGACGCCTCTACCAATTCCTCAGAGACCCTTTGGGGTGACGAATGGGGTCTCGGTCTTCCAGAGGGAGATGGACCGCATGGTCGATGACCACCACTTGCAGGCAACCTTCCCCTACCTCGACAACGTCACCATCTGCGGTCACAACCAGCAGGATCACGACTCGAACCTCGAGAGGTTCCTGAAAACCGCACAAAAACTCAACCTCACCTACAACGAGGACAAGTGCGTTTACAACACCACGCGCCTCTGCATACTAGGCAGCGTGGTGGAGAATGGGGAAATCGGACCAGACCCCGACCGATTGCGCCCCCTACGGGAGCTGCCCCTGCCCAACACTCCCAAAGCCCTGAAAAGATGCCTGGGGTTATTTTCTTATTATTCCCAATGGGTCCCCAACTACTCCGACAAAGCCCGCCCCCTCTTGAAAGCATCCTCTTTCCCGCTCTCTGCTGAGGCCCACGCCGCCTTCAAAAGCATTAAGCAGGATATTGAGTGGGCCACGCTACAGGCAGTGGACGAGAACACTCCATTTCAAGTGGAAAGTGATGCGTCTGACTTCGCCTTGGCGGCCACCCTCAACCAGGCGGGGCGGCCCGTAGCTTTCTTCTCGAGGACCCTCCAAGGGCCCGAGATCAGACACTCCTCCGTGGAAAAGGAGGCCCAAGCCATCGTGGAGGCAGTGCGCCACTGGCGCCACTACCTAGCCGGCAAACGCTTCACCCTACTTACCGACCAGCGGTCGGTAGCGTTTATGTTCAATAATAAACAGAGGGGGAAGATTAAAAATGATAAGATTCTTAGGTGGCGGATCGAGCTCTCCACCTTCGAGTACGACATCATTTACCGGCCAGGGGCCCTTAACGAATCCCCTGATGCCCTCTCACGAGGGATGTGTGCCAGCGCCACCGGGGATCGGCTACAGACCCTCCACAATGACCTCTGCCACCCAGGGGTCACGCGGCTGTTCCACTTCATAAAGTCCCGTAACTTACCCTACTCGATTGAGGAAGTTCGGTCCCTGACCAGGAACTGCCGCACTTGCGCTGAGTGCAAGCCTCGGTTCTACCGCCCAGATAGAGCCCACTTAATCAAAGCTACACGGCCCTTTGAGCGGCTCAGCTTAGATTTCAAGGGCCCCCTCCCGTCCGTCGACCGCAATGTTTACTTCCTGAACATTGTGGACGAATACTCCCGGTTCCCATTCGCCTTCCCCTGCCCAGACATGACCAGCACCACGGTCATTAAATGCCTCAACAGCCTGTTCTGCCTGTTCGGTATGCCGAGCTACATCCATACGGATAGGGGGGCGTCCTTCATGAGTGAAGAGCTACGCCAGTACATGCTGTCCAGGGGGATCGCCACGAGCCGTACCACCAGCTACAACCCCCGGGGTAACGGCCAAGTGGAGCGAGAGAACGGGACAGTATGGAAAGCAGTCACCCTAGCTCTAAGGACCAAGGGCCTCCCTATCTCCCGCTGGCAGGAAGTCCTCTCGGATGTGCTCCATTCGATACGGTCGCTATTGTGTACGGCCACTAATACCACGCCTCATGAACGAATGTTTGCCTTTCCCCGGAAATCCACCTCAGGCGTATCCATGCCGTCATGGCTCTCCACCCCAGGTCCGGTACTCGTGCGAAGGCATGTGAGGGTCCACAAGACGGACCCTCTCGTGGAGCCAGTACACCTACTCCACGCCAACCCCCAATATGCATATGTCCGGCACGCCGACGGAAGGGAGGACACCGTGTCCATAAAAGACGTCGCCCCAGCCGGCATCGACAACAACCACGGCAATAGCGGCAACGACGATCACAGCAACTCTTACCCACCCACTACTCTTTCATCACCTCCGGAAGAACACCGACCAACGGCACCCCCACCAACTACCCCTTCAACAACCCTGGCGGCACCCCCGGCAGAGACCCAGGAGGCTACCGGGGACACCCAGCCGACACCCGCGGCACCGCAACAGCCACGTCGGTCGCAGAGGACTATCAAACCCCCGAACAGACTAAATCTATAGAAGGGGTGAATGTGATGAAATATTTCCATTCATCACTGCCTGTGACTGAGATCGGTTTCAGTGTCATTTCCCTTCCCCCAGACCTCATTGTATTGTGTACTGGAATGTGCTGTATTGTATACTGGAATGTGCTGGAATGTGCTGTGTGTAGGGCTCCGCCCATACCTGGCCCCGTTTGTAAGCTAGCTTCAGTCTAGCCCCAATCTCCAGAAGGACAACATCTCTCTCGCTTACGTGTTTTGTTCTAAGTTAATAAAAGCCTTGTTTTGTTCTGCTACCTTCGAGTCTCGACATTATTGAGGCACATCAGACAGGGAGGCCCTCAGCCTGGTATGGGGGGTGAAGAAGTTCAATCACTATCTGCACGGGCAGAAATTCACCCTACTGACTGATCATCAACCCCTGGTCTCAATTTTTAACCCAAAGAAGGGCGTTCCGGTGATGACGGCGCAACGGCTGCAAAGATGGTCACTTTTTCTAGGGCCACATCAGTATGACATAGAGTACAAAGGTACAAAACAACATGGAAACGCTGATGGGCTGTCGCACCTATCGTTGCCTACGGCGGAAGAAGCACCTGCAGTGGACCCGGTGGAGATATTCCATGTGACCATAGTCGAATGTTTGCCTGTTACAAACGCAAGTATTGAGAAGGAAACCCAAAATGACCCGACACTCTCTCGGGTCTATGATTTGATGGTGAAGGGATGGCCAGCATATGGCGACTCACTGTTGCCAGCATTCTTGCCAAGGAGGGAACAGCTGTCAGTGTGCCGGGGAACCTTGATGTGTGGATCCCGAGTGGTAGTTCCACCCAAGTTGAGAGATAGAGTACTCAATGAGCTTCACGAGGGTCATCTGGGAGGGGTAAAAATGAAGAGCCTAGCCAGGGCATTTGTGTGGTGGCCGGGAATCGATAAAGAAATCGAGGATATGACCAAGAGATGCACAGGATGCCAGAAGGTCCAAAACGCTCCACCACAGGCCCCGCTACATCCATGGGAGTGGCCCTCATCTCCATGGCAATGGGTACACATTGATTTCACTGGTCCATTTATGGACTCAATGTTTCTAATCGCTGTGGACGCCCATTCGAAATGGCCAGAGGTCATTAAAATGTCCTCCACCACCACGGAGAAAACTATTGCAGTCCTAAGGACCATCTTCGCCAGGAATGGGTTGCCAGAACAGATCTGTTCCGACAATGGCCCACAGTTTGTGTCTGAGGATTTCCGGAGGTTCCTGAAGAATAATGGGGTGAAACATTACACATCTGCCCCATATCATCCAGCCACAAATGGATTGGCTGAGAGGTTTGTTCAGACCTTTAAAAAGGCCATAAAGGCAATGTATAATGACGACATACCACTGCAACACAAGGTGGATAACTTCCTGTTTGCTTACGGAATGCGACACATGCAGTAACCAACCAAACTCCAGCCGTACTGTTTTTCAACCGGAGACTAAGATGTCGCTTGGATTTGCTCAAACGAAACATAAGACAAGATGTTGAGGATAAGCAGTTCCAGCACATAAATGAGAAGCCAACCAGGAGCTTCAAGATAGGGCAACCAGTCTTGGCCCGCGACTACCGAACAGAAAAAAGGCAGCCAGGCACGATATGCACACAGCAGGGACCACTAATGTACACAGTGGCCGTTGGATAGAGCATCGTGAGATGCCATGCTGACCAGATTCCAGAGTCACAGGAACAAGCCAAACCTGTACCACAAGCATGTGCACCTGGTAATGAGCCCGAAGTACAGATTGCGCCTACCTCAGAAGCAGGGGTATTGGAAGCTGACGAACCAACCAATGACAATGAGCCAGAATTGACTCCACCGCCAGAACAGGATACTCGAGAAAGGCGCTATCCAGTCCGGATCAGGAAGCCGCCTCAAAGACTGAACTTATAAATGACTATTTCAGTTGATGTATATATTACTGAGAAAATTGTAATTGTAATTAGTTATTATTTAGTTGTTAAATGAATGTTATGTACTGTTTATCTAAAAGGGGAGGAATTGTTGTGTATGTACCTTTAAGGGAATAACTGGTCTTAGACTGCCGGCAGTGACCACCCCTGTATAAAAGGCCCTAGCAGGCTTCTGTAGTTTCAGTTTCAAGCTGCCTCTTGTTCAGTAAAGTACCTGTTAAACTGTTCTCCCGAAGTCCGTGTATTATTGAGGCGCGGACTTTACAGGAAGCATCTCTGAAGCTGTTGCTAAGCTACAGAGACGCTTTCCAGAGCCTGACTGTTACAAAAAAAATGCTAGGAGAAGAAAAATAACCTAACCAAAACGGCTGCTGATTTCTGCCGTTAGATCGAGGTTTCCGGACATACAACCTCCGGATAAACCAAAGTTTCCTGTACATGGTATTTTTATATCAATTCTATCTCTAACCAAAGATAAATATTCAACTTTATACATATTACATACCATTTCACAGCACTCAGCAACAACCCAAAAAACATTCTTACAGGAACCAGCAGAAACACAGACCACCCCACCAGAACCAGCAGTGAACCAGAGAGATGTTTCCACAGGAACCAACAGCAAACCATAGATACAAGAATCAGCAGAGAGATGGACCACCCCACAGGAGCCAGCAGAGACTGTCCCATAGGAACCAACAGTAAACCACAGAGATACTTGTACAGGAATCAGCAGCAAATTACAGACATACTCCTACAAGAACTAGAAGTCATAGAACCATCAAAGTTTACAACACAGAAGGAGGCCATTCATCCCATTGTGTTTTTTGCTGGCTCTTTGCTAAAGCAGTCCAAAACTAATCTCACTGCTCAGCTCTCTCCCCATAATCCTGCATTTTCCTCTACTTCAAATAATTATCCAATTTTCCCTTAAAAGATGGAACAGTCCCTGCCTCAAGTAATCCATGTGGCAAAGCATTTCATGCTCTAACAACCCTCTGCATAAAGACATTTCTCCTAACTTCTCACCTTACTCTCTGACACATTTCAAGATTGCATTTGTGTTGATCTTTCAGGCTATCCTTTTTTTGTGGATAGGACATACCTGGACAATCTTCCATATTGTTGGGTAGATGCCAGTGTTATAGTTATACTGGAACAGCTTAGCTAGAATGTCGTAAAAAAAAAACTAACGGAGGACTTGAAAGAATTATTAGAGTTATAGTAGACTTGGCACTAAAATATCAAATCACCGTGGAGTTGCAATAAACAAAACAAACAATACTAAATAAGTGTGAATATGTGTTACAAATTTCTGGTATGCAATAGATAGTCCCTGAGGTTCAGCATCACCAGTCACACCCATAAGTGGACCTTGCGTCCCCTGCCACCTGGAAAGTACCATTATCACCTAGTATCTAGTTACACAATAGTGTGACATTAGGGTTGTAACAATAAGACATTTCATTGTATGTACTGTGCCTGCCCTCTGTGCATTTCTCCTATCTCTGGAAGATGAACTGATATGTAGTCTAGTGAGACAAGGTCAATGGTAAACCAAAGACGTAGTTTATTTTATATGAAATACATGACTGAATAGAATACAATGTTCAAACGCAGCAGCCAATTTGTGCACAGCAAAGCCCCAAATCAACAGTGAGATAAACGACCAGATAATCTGTTTTAATGATGTTGGTTGAGGGATATATGTTAGCCAGGACACCAGGAAAACTCCCCTGCTCTTCTTCAAATAATGCCATGGGATCTCTTACATCCACCTGAGAGAGGAGACAGGGATTCATTTTAACATCTCATCCAAAAGACAGCACCCTGACAGTGCAGCATTCCCTCAGTACTGCACTGAAGTGTCAGCCTGGATTATGTGCTCAAGTCTTGAGAGTGGGGCTTGAACCCATGACCTTCTGACTCAAAGGTGAGAGTGCTACCACTGAGCCAAGGATGACACCTTAGTTAGAACATAAGAACATAAAAACATAAGACATAGGAGCAGGAGTAGGTCATTTGGCCCCTCGAGCCTGCTTCGCCATTCAATAAGATCATGGCTGATCTGATCTTGGCCTCAACTCCACTTCCCTGCCCGCTCCCCATAACCCTTGACTCCCTTACCATTCAAAAATCTGTCTATCTCCATATTAAATATATTCAATGACCCAGCCTCCACAGCTCTCTGAGGAAGAGAATTCCAAAGATTCACGACCCTCTGAGAGAAGAAATTCCTCCTCATTTCCGTTTTAAATGGGTGCCCCCTTATTTTGAAATTATGTCCCCTAGTTCTAGATTCCCCCACAAGGGGAAACATCCTCTCTGCATCTACCCTGTCAAGCCCCTTCAGAATCTTATATGTTTCAATAAGATCCCCTCTCATTCTTCTAAACTCCAATAAGTATAGGCCCAACCTGCTCAACCTTTCTTCATAAGACAACACCTTCATCTCTGGAATCAACCTCGTGAACCTTCTCTGAACTGCCTCCAATGCAAGTATATCCTTCCTGAAATGAGACCAAAACTGTACGCAGTACTCCAGGTGTGGTCTCACCAACGCCCTGTACAGTTGTAGCAGGACTTCCCTACTTATAATCCATTCCCTTTGCAATAAAGGCCAACACTCCATTTGCCTTCCTAATTACTTGCTGTACCTGCATGCTAACTTTTTGTGATTCACATACAAGGACTCCCAGATCCCTCTGTACCTCAGCATTTTGTAATCTCTCCCCATTTAAATAATAATTTGCTTTTTTATTTTTCCTACCAAAGTGGATAACCTCGCATTTTCCCACATTAAACTCCATCTGCCAGATTTTTGCCCACTCACTTGGCCTATCAATATCCCTTTGGAGATTCTTTGCGTCCTCCACACAATTTGCTTTCCCACCTATCTTTGTATCTTCAACAAATTTGGCTACATTACACTCGGTCCCTTCATCCAAGTCATTAATATAGATTGTAAGTAGCTGAGGCCCCAGCACTGATCCCTGCGGCATGCACCCCACTAGTTACAGTTTGCCAACCTGAAAATGACCCATTTATCCCAACTCTCTGTTTTCTGTTAGTTAGCCAATCCTCTATCCCTGCTAATATATTACCCCCAACCCCATGAGCTCTTATCTTGTGCACAACATCTACTGGTTCCCCTTTATCCACCCTGCTCGTTACATCCTCAAAGAACTCCAGCAAATTTGTCAAACTTTATTTCCCTTTCATAAAACCATGCTGACTCTGCTTGACTATATTATGATTTTCTAAATGTCCTGCTACCACTTCCTTAATGATGGACTCCAGCATTTTCCCAATGACAGATGTTAGGCTAACTGGTCGATAGTTGCCTGGTTTCTGTCTCCTTCTTTCTTAAATAGTGGCGTTACATTTGTGGTTTTCCAGTCTGCTGGGACCTCTCCAGAATCCAGGGAATTTTGGTAGATTACAACCAATGCATCCACTATCTCGGCAGCCACCTCTTTTAAGACTCTAGGATGCAGGCCATCGGGTCCAGTGGACTTGTCCACCTTTAGTCCCATTAGTTTGCCTAGTACTTTCTAGTGATAGTGATTGTTTTAAGTTTCCCCCCTACCCCAATTGCCCCTTGATTATCCATGATGCTTTTAGTGTCTTCTACTGTGAAGACAGATACAAAATATTTGTTCAAAGTCTCCGCCATTTCCCTGTTTCCCATTATTAATTCCCCAGACTCTTCCTCTAGGGGACCAACATTTACTTTAGCTACTCTCTTCCTTTTTATATACCTGTAGAAGCTCTTACTGTCTGTTTTTATATTTCTTGCTAGCTTACTTTCATAAGCTATCTTCTCTGTATCATTTTTTTAGTCATCCTTTGCTGGTTTAAAAAAATTTCCCAATCCACTGGCCTTCCACTATTCGTCGCAACATTGTATGCTTTTGTTTTCAATTTGATACCATCCTTTACTTCCTTAGTTAGCCACGGATGGTTCATCTTTCTCTTAGAGTTTTTCTTTCTCCCTGGAATATATCTTTGCTGAGAGTTATGAAATATCTCCTTAAATATTTGCCACTGCTTTTCTACAGTCTTACCTTGTAATATATTTTCCCAGTCCACTTTAACCAAGTCTGCCTTCATACCTTTGTAATTACCTTTATTTAAATTCAGGACATTAGTTTGAGAGCTAGCTTTCTCACATTCAAACTGAATTTGAAATTCTACCATGCTATGATCACTCTTCCCAAGAGGATCCTTCACTTTGAGATCATTAATGAATCCAGCCTCATTACACATTACCAGATCTAAAATAGTCTTCTCCCTGGTTGGTTCCACAATGTATTGTTCCAAGAAACCATCCCTTATACACTCTAAGAACTCTTCCTCAAGTCTAACTTTGCCAATTTGCTTTGTCCAATCAATATGAAGATTAAAATCTCCCATGATTATAGCCGTAGCTTTCTTACAAGCCTCTATTATTTCTTGATTAATACTCTGTCCTACAGTGTGGTTACTGTTTGGGGGCCTGTAGACCACTCCCACCAGTAACTTCTTACTCTTATTATTTCTTATCTCCACCCAAACTGATTCTACATCTTGATCTTCTAGGCCAATATCATTTCTCATTACTGCGCTGATCTCATCCCTTATTAACAGAGCTACACCACCTCCTTTTCCTTTCTGCCTATCCTTACAAAATGGCAAATACTCCTCAATATTCAGTTCCCAACCTTGGCCACCTTGCAACCACATCTCTGTAATGGTTATCAGATCATACCCATTTATTTCTATTTGTGCTGTCAACTCATCTATCTTGTTCCGAATGTTACGTGCGTTCAGATATAGAGCTTTTAATTTTTGTCTTTTTACCATTTTTCCCTACTCTGACCCCTCTTTCTGATGCACTCTTATGTGTATACGTTCTGTCCCTTCCTGTCACACTCTGGTTATCATTACCCCTATCGCTACCCTGCACTTTTGCCTTCTCATTTTTCTTTGACTTTTTTAATTTCCGCTCAGCGTATCCCTTCCCCCCAATATTTAGTTTAAAGCCCTATCTACAGTCCTAGTTATTTGATGCGCCAGGACACTGGTCCCAGCCTGGTTCAAATGAAGCCTGTCCCAACAGAACAGCTCCCTCTTATCCCAGTACTGGTGCCAGTGCCCCAAGAATCAAAACCCATTTCTCCTACACCAATCTTTGAGCCAATCGTTCATCTCTTTGATCTTATTGACCCTATGCCAATTTGCACGTGGCTCAGGTAGTAATCCAGAGATTATTACCTTTGTGGTTCTGCTTTTTAATTTAGCCCCAAGCTGCTCATACTCCCTCAGCAGAACCTCTTTCTTTGTCCTACTTATGTCATTGGTGCCTACGTGAACCACGACAACTGGATCTTTCCCCTCCCACTCTAAGTTCCTCTCCAGCCCAGAGGAGATGTCCTTTACCCTGGCACCGGGCAGGCAACACAGCTTTCGGGACTCACGCTCTTGGCTGCAGAGAACAGTGTCTATCCCCCTAACTATACTGTCCCCTGCCACTACCACATTTCTTTTTGCTCCCCCCACTTGAATGGCTCCCTATACCATGGTGCTGTGGTCAGTTTGCTCATCCTCACTGCAGTCCCTGCTCTCGCCCACACAGAGAGTAAGAACATCGTAACTGTTGGACAAGAGCAAGGGCTGAGGCTCCTCCACCACTACCCCCTGGTTCTCCATACCCGCCTCGCTCGTAGTCACACCCACCTGTTACTGACCACGGACCAAATTTGAATTAATTAATCGAAAGGGTGTGACTGCCTCCTGGAACACAGCGTCCAGATAACTCTCCCCCTCCCTGATGTGTCACAGTGTTTGAAGCTTGGACTCCAGCTCATCAACATGGAGCTGAAGTTCCTCGAGCAACCAACACTTACTGCAAATGTGGTTGCCATGGCCCTCAATAGTGTCCATCAGCTCCCACATGTTGCAGCAGTAACACATCGCCTGCCCTGCCATCTCTAATGTATTTAATTAATTAAGTGTTTAAGTTTTGAACGTTTAGTTTTTAATCCTGGCTGTTAATTTAAACCAATGCCCAAGAAAAAGAGACCAACCAATCGCTTCCCTGCTTTCCTGTGATGTCACTCCTTGTTTTTTGTTGTTCTTTACATTGCCTGCTCCCTCACAGGTCGGTCGGCTCCCGCTGCTGCTCCCAATAGCTTGGTCTGGGCCTCGAGCCTCGGGCTTTATTTACTCGCTCCGCTTTCGCCTGTTCCCTCACAGATTGGTCCGCTCCCATTGCTGCTCCCAATGAGCTTATTTGAATTACCTCAGGTAATGTTTTTATTACTGGAGACTGTCGCCTCCATCTCAGACTGTATTGTAGCTACTCAGGTCCAATGTAGCCTGCTTCACAGATACCTCCAGTAGGACACTCTTCATTGTGTTAATCAAGGATTGGTTCTCATGTCTAAGGGTAAGGGGTAAGCCATTTAGGACTGAAATGAGGAGGAATTTCTTCACCCAGAGAGTGGTGAACCTGTGGAATTCTCTGCCACAGAGGGCGGTGGAGGCCAGTTCATTAAATATATTCAAGAAGGAGTTGGATATATTTCTTGAAGTTAAAGGGATCAAGGGATATGGGGAGAAGGCAGGGACAGGGTACTGAATTTGGATGATCAGCCATGATCTCATTGAATGGTGGAGCAGGCTCAAAGGGCCGAATGGCCTACTCCTGCTCCTATCTTCTATGTTTCTATGTTTCTATGTCAAACATGTGCCTCAAGTTCTCATTGCTAATAAGGACCTACTACATGCTACGACGTACTGTTATAAGGGTTAAAATGTATAAACATTTCTTTTACAGTTCCATTACTGACATCTTCAATCATGTTTGTTTCAAGAAAGGATACAGGGAATAAGGCTGATATTTGTGATTCTGAAAAGAAGGCTCCTGTCGAGATGATAGAAACCCAGAATGCACAGATAGTGGGACCAAGTACTACATCCACAAACATCCAAAAATCTAAATTGCAGTAAGCCCCAACATGAAATATTTAAATATCTCTATCTTAGCCACCGGCAGAAAATCTGTATTACATATAAATTAGCAATCTTGTGCTGCCACATGTTCAAAATTAAAACTAAAATCTAGGATATTTCAAAATTAAGAGATTTTATTCACCAGAACAAAATTTAACAGTAAAAAGTGACACAATTTTAGAAATGTGCTGCAACTGATAGTTTACTACAAATGTGAAGCCCCAAGTAATAGACTATTTTCAGTTGAGTACTTTGTAACCCGTAAATAACTTTGGTAACATTGCATGAGCTTAGCTGATGGGACAAATTTTAAATTCTATCAGAGTCCTTGCGGAAAGGATACATAGGGCTGTAGATAGGACTTTAAACTAATCAGAAGGGGGGAGGGATCTGTCAGAAATAACAAAAGCCTGAAGATAAAAGAAATAGGAGATGAGAGGAAAGGTGAGATCAAGGTAAGGAATAAGGATGATATAAACAGTCAGGGAACAGATACAGTTACAGACAAAAGTATAAAATGATGGTTAAAAATAAAGTGAGAGGAACGGTTAATATAACCAAATTAAATTGCACACAGCATCTGTACCAAAACGGGGGAACTGGAGGCAATAATTTGTAGTGAGGAGCCAGATGTAGTAGGGATAACAGAAACATGGCTACATAAAGAACAGGTCTGCAGGATATAACTTATTTAGAAAGGATAGGGAAGGAAGAAGGAGGGGATAGGAGAGCTGTACTAATGAGAGGTAACATAATGGCAGTTAAAAAAGGGACATAACTAAAATTAAGATAGAAATAGAATTCATATGGATTGAGATAAAGGATAAAAAGGGATCAATCATGCTAATAGGGGTATTCTACAGATCACCTAATAGTGGAAGGGAAGTGGAGGAAAAATATGTAAGCAAATCTATGAAATGAGTAAACGACATAGGGGGAGAAATTCGGTATTGCCCCGTTTGGGGCGCTATTATTGGCGGTGCGCAAAGTTTAGCGTCTGACGCTAATTATCGCCTCCGACAGCAAACTTGGCTTTTATCGCCCCTGGAGGTGATTGGAGCGCTAAATCAGGCGTTCCACACCTCTCTTAAGGCGTTAAGGCTGAGGAGCGAGGCTACCTCACAGCGCTGGCGAAGCTCATGTGATTTCAGTCAGCAATGTAACACAGACACACTGGCACCATTCAGTTCTTAAAGGGGAGTTCTGACAAATGGTCATCGACCTGAAACGTTAAATCTCTTTCTGTCTTCACAGATGCTGCTTGACCTGCTGAGTTTCTCCTGCATTTTCTGTTTTTATCTTAAAGGGGAGGGTTGATCTTGCTCTGCATCCACATCCTGCTCATTGCAGCCTTGAATCTCAGCCTGAATCTCAGCCTGGAGAGACCTGTACATCAAATCTGCTGGAAAGAACAATGGAGAGAACCAGAGGAACAGCTCAGAGTGCAGACCCCATAGTCTCTCCTAAATCGATACAAGGAAGGGCAAATCAAAACCAACCTGCAAAGTGCTGCTCAGTACCTGAAACTCCTTCACACAGCGTTGAATCTCTCCAGAAGTCTCTCTCTCTCTCTCAAAATGTGTGGTGCAAAAATGTCACCGACAAAAAAAGGCAGGAAGCGGTCGCCTTTAAATAGCACTCCCCTAGTCCCTTTCTGACAGCAGAACGCTCCCCTCAACCTGTCGTTGCTAGCGGCAGGCGGTAAGGCAGGGGGCGCCACTCAATTTCCGGTCCGGGGCGCTAACGGGGTGTTGCGCACTCGACTGACGTCACGATCTGCCGGCGCAGGAGATCGTGGCGATATTGTTTAGCACCGCCACAAAATGTCTAGTTAATTTCGCGAGAGGCGCAGATATCGCCGCGCCCGGGCGCTAGTTGCTTTGTGCCCCACTTAGCGCCCTCTTAAGGCGCTAACAGGTGGCGCTACCAACTGAATTTTTCCCCCATAGAATAATAATCATGAGAGATTTCAATTAACCCCAAATAAACTGGAAAGAGGTAGGGAAAGGGGAAAAGGGAATGGAGTTTTTAAGAGTATGTAAGAAGCCCAACCAGAGAGGAATCACTGCTGTATCTAGTAATGGAAAATGAACAAGAGCAGATAAGATAAGGGAAGTAAATGCAGGGGAACATCTAGCTAATAGTGATCATAGCATAATAAGGTTTAAAATAAAGACTGAGAAAGACATAAGTAAGACAAAGACCAAAGTAATAGATTGGAGAAAAAAAAGCTAATTTTGATGGGATGAGAATGGAACTAGGGAAGGTAAACTGAGGAAAAAATCTGACAGACGAAGAGATAGAACAGCAGTGGAAAATATTTTAAAAGGTGATCAATAGAGTTCAGGAGAAATATATTCTGCTAAAAAAACAAGAACCAACTAGTGAAACACCATGGATGAATAAAGAGATAAGGGTAAAATTGAAACTAAAGAAAAAGACATACACTAAGTACATAAAGAATAAAGGAGAGGATAACAAAAGGGAGTGTGAAGAGGTTAGGAAATAAGTAAAAAAAAACAATAAGGAAAGCAAAGAGCAACTACAAAGTTAAATTATCAAGAAACATAAAAATAAATAGTAAAGTATTCTACAGTCACATAAGTAACAACAGAAACATCAGGACAGGGACAGAGCCACTATGGAATGCAGAAGATAAACTCACAGGTAGTGACAGCGAAATGGCAGAAATATTGAAAAGTTACTTTGCCTCAGTATTTACCAGGGAGACTAACAATGTGGACAAGACATTAGAAGAAGAGATTATAAAAGATATAAAGGCCTAGAAATTCAGTCTGGACACTTTTGGGGCGCTAAAGTCGGGCGCTCGCTAAAGTTAGCGCCCGCCGGAAAGTGTAGGCCACATCGCCGAAATTCAGTAGAGTTGGCCCTAAGTTTGGCCGAGCGCTGAAACTGGCGTTGAAATGCTGTGTTCCGGCGCTAAGCCGGCGATGCGGCCTAATAACGCCGAAGCCGGGCGTAGCGCAGGTGCGGTCATGTTTTGATTGACAGCAGACACCCTGACGCCGGCCAGCTCTTAAAGGGGGAAGGGTCAACTTTGACTGCTGCCACGCCCTGCATACTGGAGCCCTGCAGCTAGGCCTCAGCACTACTGGTGTGCCAAAATAGCACCTGAAGCAATGGAGAGGGCCCGTGAGCGAGCGCAGCGCTTCTCAGAGCATGCTCTGAGTGTGCTCATTCATGGTGTGGAGAAGAGAAGAGAGATCCTGTGCCCGGACAGTGGCAGGAAGGCTCCCAGGAGCCAGTACAGGAGAGCGTGGGGCAAAATCGCCCGCAGGGTGTCATCCACCTGTGATGTCCCCAGGAGTGCGGACCAATGCCGCAAGAAGTTCAGCGACCTCACTCGGATGGTCAAGGTGAGTACCCTTTCCAGTGTCCCCCTCATCCTTGCATGTGCACCTCACATTATGGGCAAAGGGACCTCAAAGGCCTAATGGGCAGCCCTCCTCCCGCAGCAAAGGCACTTGCATGTTCATCAATAGCACTTTCTGCACTTAACACACTGGCCAAGCTATTCCACCATGGGAGGCAGTGCACCCAGCAACAGGGCACCACACTGGCCAAGCTATTCCACCATGGGAGGCAGTGCACCCAGCGACAGGGCACCACACTGGCCAAGCTATTCGACCATGGGAGGCAGTGCACCCAGCAACAGGGCACCACACTGGCCAAGCTATTCGACCATGGGAGGCAGTGCACACAGCGACAGGGCACCACACTGTACTTAGAGGCCGTCCTTTCTCTTGCAGGCCAAGCTGGCGAGCAATGTAAGGAGCCAGGCTGTCACTGGTGGAGGCCGTCCCGAGTACCAAGCGCTCACTGATCTGGAGGAGAGCGTGGCACGACTCATGCGTGGCCGGGTGACTGGCCCTGTCGCAATCGGTGAGGCGGACCCTGTACTGGTACCCACTGGTAAGGACATGACCGGTTGCACCTCTCTCGTTGCCCTCGCGCTTCAGATCTACATCCTTTCCCACTGACCGACAAATGCGCATAATGCACCACTCAGGCCTCCCTCGCTGACGGCCTGTCCTCACTCTAAAGCTACTCTTGTGCCTTCCTGCTTTCAGCTGGTGAGGAGGAGGTGGTCCCTGAAGCGCAGAGAGCCAGGCCCTTGGAGGAGGAGGACGTCGAGGACCAGGAGGAAGGCGGCACATCGGGGGAACCCTCCTCCGCGCCAGGGGATGGCAATGGAGGGGAGACGTCTGGCCTGCAGGAGAGCCAGGGGGAGGTGTTGGAGGGGAGGGCCGAAGCTGGTCCCAGTACGGTGGACGCACGCGGGAAGGCTCCGGCAGCACGCCGGCCTTCTGCCCAGAGGTGGGAGGTGTTGGAGGGGAGGGCACAACCTGGCCCAAGTGGGGTCGACGCACGCGGGAAGGGTCGGCCAGCTCGGCGGCCTTCTCCCTGGAGGGAGAGTCCGCCCTCCAGTCCGGACACGGTCCTCGCCCAGGAGGTGCGCGTCCTCGATGAGATGTCGGCGGCGTCTGAGCGGCACCACCAAGAGTTCATGGAGGTGGTCGAACAGATGCCTCACGCCATTGAGTCCCTGGCTCAGAGTGTGGTGGCTTTCGGGGAATCACAGGCCAGGGGGTTCGAACAACTCACGGCAGCGCACGACAGGGGTGTCCAGCAACTGGCCGCAGCGCACGACAGGGGTGTGCAGCAACTCGCGGCAGCGCAGGACGCGGGTGTGCAGCAACTGGCGGCAGCGCAGGACGCGGGTGTGCAGCAACTGGCGGCAGCGCAGGACGCGACTCGCGAGATGAGTGGTGCCGTCCACACACTGGCAGAGCTGATGCGGGCACATACCAGGGCAGTTCGGGCACTCACTTCTGCCACACTCGCTGTGGCACGGAGGCATCGCCATGGCACCCGCCGCCCTGCTGCAGCACAGCGGTCTGGCCTCCCCCAGATTGCTGCGCTTGCTACACTGCCAGCCCGGCCGAGTGCCAGTGTCTCTGGCGAGCAGCGCGCACCTGCCATCAGCCAGCTTGCCCCCAATGGTGCTGCCGACACTGCCACTCCCCCAGCCAAGGTGCGACGAGCTGCTGCTAAGACTGATGCTGCCCAGCCACAGCTGCAGCAGTCAGCAGCCGGCCCCTCCCGGGCCAGGCCTCGTCTAGGCCGACCCCCAAGGGCATCTGCCAACACGCTTTGTGGCCCTCATGAGCCTTCCCCCAGCCTCGCCACACCCGCAGGGCCCAGGTTGAGGCGGAGCAGCAGGTCGGCCAGGGGCCGGAGAAGCCTGTCTAAGGACTCGCCCTCTCGGCACACCCATTAGAGTGTGGTGAGAGCGGTTTCTTTTATATTGGGGGGCTTGTGTTGTGGGGGGCATTATTTTGTTAAGGCCGAGGATCAAGGCATTTTTTGTTTTCATGGGGGTGTCTCTGTTGTGGGGGGGGACTTATTTTTGTAAGGCCGCTGTTGAAGGCCTTTTGGATGGGCCAGTTTTGTTAGTCCTCTCCAGGTTTTGAGAGTGACAGATGTTTTTGACTGTTTTTTGGGGGTCTTGTCTGTTTTTCTGTTTCATGTGGGAAGGGCCCTGAGTTTGTGAAATAAAGCTTTTGATTTATTCAGCATGTCCAGGTGTCATGTTTGAAGTGGTTGTTGCGTTAACCGGCTGAGGGCTTGCGGAGCGGCTGCCTCAGGTGCGTTCATTGCCACAGGCCATTCCCTGACAGGGGGCCTAGAAGTGTCGATCGATAAGCCCCCGGCGGACGGCCCTTGGCCCTTGTCGCTCCCTCCTGGGCTGGTCCTCCTCCTCCTCCTCCTCCTCCTCCTCCTCCTCCTCCTCCTCCTCCTCCTCCTCCTCCTCCTCCTCCTCCTCCTCCTCCTCCTCCTCCTCCTCCTCCTCCTCCTGCTCGTCCTCCTGAGGTGGTGGTGCAATGCCAGGTGGCAGTGCCTGAGTCCTGCGATAGCCAGGCTGTGCAGCATGCAGCACATGACGACGAACTGGGAGACTCTATCCGGCGAATACTGAAGAGATCCTTCAGAACGATCCAGGCAGCGGAACCGTTGCTTGAGGACACCTATTGTTTGTTCGATGATGTTCCTTGTGGCTTGATGGCTTTCGTTGTATGCCTCCTCCGCTGGGGTCCTGGGCGCGCAGAGCGGGGTCATGAGCCATGTACACAAAGGGTAGCCCTTGTCCCCGATAAGCCATCCCCTTGGTGGAGGCTGTGCCTCGAACATGTCAGCCACAGTAGTCTGGCGCAGGATAAATGCATCGTGGCTGCTTCCTGGGAAGCGAGCATTGACAGCTAGGATGCGCTGCCTGTGGTCACACACCAGCTGTACATTTAGGGAATGGTAGCCCTTCCAGTTGCGGTAATCCTCGGCATTGTGGATAGGTGCCCGCATAGCCACATGCGTGCAGTCAATGGCGCCCTGCACCATGGGGAAGCCCGCGATCCTGCCAAATCCGACTGCACGCTGCTCCTGCCTCTGTCGGGTCATGGGGAAGGAGATGAATTGGTGTCTCCTCGCGTAAAGTGCATCGGTGACCTGCCGGATGCAGCGATGCGCGGCGAACTGGGAGATGTTCGCTATGTCCGCAGCAGCGGCTTGGAAGGAGCCGCTTGCATAAAAGTTCAGAGCCACCGTGACCTTCACTTCCACCGAGAGAGACGTCCTGCACATCAGCTGTGGACGCAGATCTGTGTGAAGCAGCTGGCAGATCTCTGCAACCACCTCCCTTCTGAAGCGCAGCCTCTTCACACAATGCGCCGCAGTCATGGTGAGATAGGACACCTGCTGCCGGTATTGCCTGAGTGGGTAAGGCCTACGTTGCCGACGCCTGATGGCCCCTCTGCGTCTAGGCATGGCTGGCCCTCTCTCACAGCGTCTGCGAGCCCTTCGCACATAATGCTGCAACTGAGGGTTGGCCCCCCATACAGCCCCCATAATAAAGTTGAGAACAGATAAATCACAATGAATCAAATGTCAAAGCACTGGCCAGAAGCCAAAAATACCTCTCCTATGTTGTCCCAAATCTGTAACCTCTGTCCCTTGGTCTCTGTCCAGAAATCCAAAGCAGTAAAGTCATTGCAGCAAAATGGCTGGGCTTTATAGGTCAGTGTAAGTGCCCTTTAATTTGCGCTCCCCGAGGCCCACAGGGCCTCTTTTGCGTTCCACCTCACAGTTCTTAGCAGCGCCACGCCCACATTGGGCGGGCGCCACTGAATTTCCGGTTTGGGGCGCACAAACAGCGTTGCGCGACAATATGACGTCATAAGCTGCGCGCGCACCTGAGCGGGCGCAAACACTTTGCGCCGGTGCTAACTGTCAACTGAATTTGGGCGTCGGCGCAGATCGAACTGCGTTCAGGCGCTAAGTGTCTAGCGCCGGAAATATAGCCCTTTTATGGCGTTAGCGGCTGGCGCAACCCACTGAATTTCTAGGCCAAAGACATTTAAGATAGAAAGGCAGGAGATAATTGATAAACTTATCAAACTTAGGGAAGATAAAACCCCTGGTCCGGATGGAATGCATCCCGCATATTAATAGAAGTTAGGGAGTAGATAGCAGAGGCACTATTATATTTATATAAAAATTCATTAGAAAAGGGAATGATGCTAGAGGGACAGCTAATGTTATTCGTATATTTAAAATGGGAGATAGAACAAATCCAGGGAATTATAGACCAATTAGCTTAACGTCAGTGCTAGGAAAGATAATGGAATCTGTACTCAAAGATATAATAAAAAAACAACAAAAATATAACAAAGAATCGTCAGCCCGGATTTCAAAGGGCAAGGTCATGCTTGACCAACCTTATTGAATTCTTCAAAGAAGTAACAGAAAGAGTAGATAAAGGTAATGCAGTATATGTAATATATTTGGATTTTCAAAAGGCTTTTGATAAGGTACTGCATAGTAGACTCATGACTAAGGTCAGAGCATGTAAAGTCAGGGGAAAAGTAGCAGAATGGATAGCAAGCTAGCTATAAAACAGAGTAGAGGTTAAGGGTAGCTACTCAGACTGGCGAAAGGTGGGAAGTGGTGTTCCACAGGGATCGGTGCTGGGACCACAATTGTTCACAATTTACATAAACGATTTGGACTCGGGAATCGGAAGTACAATTTCAAACTTTGTGGACAACGCCAAATTAGGGGTATATTTAATACCGAGGAAGAATGTGAAAAAATACAAGAAGACATTAATAAACTTGCAGAATGGGTGTATAATTGGCAAATGAATTTCAGTATAGATAAGTCTGAGGTGGTGCATTTAGGTAGGAAAATAAGGAGGCCACACACTGCTTGGATAATAAGAGTCTATTATGGGATAGAAGAACAAAGGTACAGATACACAAGGGTGATGCAGGTTAAAAAGGCCATTAAAAAAGCAAACCAAACACCGGGGTTCATTTCTAGATGGATAGAATTGAAAAGCAAAGAAGTTATGTTAAACTTGTATAGAACATTGGTTCGAACACATTTGTGGAGTACTATGCACATTTCTGCTCTCCATATTATAAAAAGGATATAGAGTCACTGGAGAAGGTGCAAAAAGGTTTCACAAGGGTGATATTATAACTGAGAGGATATACTTATCAGGAAAAGCTGAACAGGTAGAGGCTCCTTCCTCTATAAAAGAGAAGGCTGAGGGGTGACCTGATAGAGGTCTTTAAGGTTATGAAAGGGTCTGATAGGGTAAACGTAGAGAAAATGTTTCCACTTGTGGGTGAGTCCGAAACTAGAGTTCATAAATATAAGCTAGTCATTAATAAATCCAATAGGAAATTCAGGAGAAACTTCTTTACGCAAAGAGTGGTTAGAATGTGGAACGCGCTACCACAAGGAATAGCTGAGGAAAATAGCATAAATGCTTTTAAGGGGAAGCTACATAAGCACATGAGGAAGAATAGAATAGAAGGATATGCTGATAGGGTTAGACGAATAGGGATGAGTGGAGGCTCGTGTGGAGCATAAACGCTGGCATAGACCAATTGGGCCAAGTGGCCTGTTACTGTGTTATGGACACTATGGCCGGAATTTTCTGAGGTCTGTGCAGGTGCGATCGGAGGTGGGCCGGGTGGCAAATTTGAAATAAGTTGAAGTGGGTCGGCAGCCCTCATCATCCCGCTGCCATGCACCTTTCCCTCAGGCGCGTTTGCTGGCATGGCAGCGATCTAATTCAAATCATTACCACCTTGTTGTCAGATACTTAAGCGCCTTTTTTAGCCTACTTTTCAGATTTCACTGGATGACCACAGAATTCACTCAGCTCGGAACCACATCTGTCAACCTGAGGCGGGAGTTGAATAGTCATTGATCCAGCTGATTAGTTGACAGTGTGAAATGTACTATAAAAGCTCCCACCTCACAGCTGATCACTTTCCTGAGGCAGAAGCTATTGCTGACTGCATTCCCAGCACAGATTTAGTTTTCTACAGGCTGCAAGTGTTTCCAGCAAAGTTGCCATTCAGTCTCACCTCATTGGTAGAACCTATCACACCATTAACAGATTGCTTCACATCTCTGCTTGACCTGCCATCTGTTTCATCAGCATGGGTGCCGTTTATATTGTCTCACCTTGGTCCTCAGAATTGGACCACGATGAGCCCCAACACCAACACCAACCTTCTCCTCAACCACCTGATGCTGCACAGGACAGAGGGCATCAGCGCAGGGCTGCACCACGCCGTAGGCAATACCCCAACATAGGGTATACAGGCAGAGGATGAGCTTCCTCAACATGACTGAGCAGCAGTGCCAAAAGAGGCTCTGGCTATCGTGCCAGGTCATCACAGACATTTGCACATTGCTGGAGCAAGACCTGCAGCCCAGAGGAGCAGGTGGACACACCTTACCAGTGGCTGTCAAAGTCACCAGTGCCCTCAAGTTCTTCACCTCAGGCTCCTTCCAGGGATCTGCAGCAAACATTTGCGGCATCTCGCAGTCGGCCACCCACAGATGCAACACACAGGTCACCGATGCCCTCTTCAACAAGTCAGCCAATTATATCAACTTTGCCACTGATGAAGCCAGTGTTACTGAGCGGGCATTTGGCTTTGCCGCTCTGACTGGCTTCCCACGGGTGCAGGGCATCATCGACTGCACACATGTGGCCATCAGGGCACCCCATCATAACCCAGGAGTCTTTGTCAACCGCAAGGGCTTCCACTCCCTCAATGTGCAGCTCATCTGTAACCATGCATGTGTGTGCCAAATTCCCTGGCAGCTGCCATGACTCTTTTGTCCTTTGCCAGTCCACCCTCCCTCAGCTCTTCATTCCTCCAAACAGACTTTCCGGCTGGCTGCTTGGAGACAAGGGCTATCCACTGAAGACGTGGTTCATGACACCCTTGTGGAGGTCAAGTACTGAGGCCCAGGAGAGATATAATGAAAGCCACATTGCCACCAGATGAGTCATAGAGCAGACAATAGACATGCTGAAAATGCGCTTCAGATGCCTTGACAGATCTGGAAGAGCCCTTTAGTATGCACCAGCCAGGGTCTCCAGAATTGACGTGGTCTGCTGCGCTCTGCACAATACAGCACAGCAGCAAGGATTAGCGCTGCATGAGGAGCAAGGCACTGAGTGCACAGCCTCTTCAGAGGAGGAGGAGCAGCAGGAGGAGGAGGAGCATCAGCTGGAAGATGAAGTGGGCCAGATCCCACCAGTACCTGAGCACATTGCTGCCTGGGAGGCCAGGGAAGGCTTCATCATGGCCAGATTTACTTAACTTTAAGCAGGACACCCATATGGCTGCGCCAGGTTGGCACCACCCCACAGCAACACTATAAAGGATCGCTACAATGACCAAGCCATTCCTTTCGCACTGACCACCATTGCTGGAGGTACCGTTATGTCTCACCATTCACTGCAACTCACCATGCCACCTCCAAAGGTGCACACAAATTTGTCCAACACCAGAAAATGCTGAAAATAACGATTTTTATGGCTGAAATCACATTAACGGAAACTTGACATTAACATTGAATATAACATCCAAGTGGCTACCCTTGTGAATCTACTTGTGTGTCATCTTTCTCTTATGTGTGCTTCTGCGAGGTGCTACCCCAGTGACTTCAGCAGAGGTAGAGGCAGCCTGCTCACGTCCCTGCTGTAACTGCTTAGACACTCTTAGCGGGTGTCCTCTGGGTTTTGGAGCCTGTGATGGCCCCGCAAAAGTCTGTTCCTCCTGCAACTGTGCAGGGGCAGACTTGGCCATCGCTGTCCGAGGAGACATCTGGGGCTCTGCCTGAAGGGATGGCAATGGGGGAGAAGTGTAAGTGCTTTGAGAGGAGCCCACACTTGCATGTCCCCCCTCACCATCATCCCTCTCTCATGGGTGACTCGCACTTCCCTGCTGGCAAGGAGCAGGAGAGCACCTTGCTGCACATCATGAGGACCTACGTCAACGCTGACATCCCTCCTAGAGAGGAGACCTATGAGCCTCTGCCGCCTATTCTCCATAGATAGTGTAGTGTATGTAACCTGTACTACCTTAAGAGGATACCTTAAGGTGATGGACTACTTGTGGTAAACCACTTTTACCGTTTACTATCGTTACACTATAGTTATCACTGTTAGATCGTTTCCCTATAGTTATCACTGTTCACATTGTTGTATCACTGTACGAGGTCGCCTCTTGTCACGCTGCTATACCTGGGCTGGCCACTGCCGACTCCGCCCATGGCTCCACCTACCTGCCCGGGTATAAAGGTGGTCGACTGGCTGGTATTCCTCCTTCTTGGATCCGATCACCCACGAGGGTGGGCTCTGTTATTTAGTCAATAAAAACCTATAGTTACTTTCTTAACTCGTCGCTTTTCATTGGACGAATTGATAGGTATATCAATTTTATTGACTAAATAACAGAGCCCACCCTCGTGGGTGATCGGATCCAAGAAGGAATGCGTCCCCTCATGGAGCTACCCCTTCCCCACTGTCCAAAGGCGCTGAAGAGAACCCTGGGGCTCTTCGCCTACTATGCCCAATGGGTGCCGAATTATGCGGACAAAGCCAGACCCCTCATGAAGTCCACCTCCTTCCCCCTTACGGAAGAAGCGCGCGCGGCCTTCTCCCTCATCAGGGGAGACATTGCTAAGGCCACTATGCACGCAGTGGATGAGTCCATCCCCTTCCAAGTGGAGAGCGATGCATCCGACTTCGCCCTAGCCGCTACCCTCAACCAGGAGGGGAGACCGGTGGCCTTCTTCTCAAGGACCCTACAGGGCCCTGAGATCCGACACTCTTCGGTCGAGAAGGAGGCCCAGGCGATTGTGGAGGCGGTACGCCGCTGGAGGCATTACCTCGCAGGCAAGCGATTTACCCTCCTCACCGACCAGCGTTCGGTCGCTTTTATGTTTAATAACAAGCTGAGGGGTAAAATCAAGAACGACAAGATCTTGAGGTGGAGAATCGAGCTATCCACCTACGATTATGATATCTTGTACCGGCCTGGTAAGCTGAACGAACCCCCTGACGCTCTATCGCGAATTACATGCGCCAACGCGCAAATTGATAGACTTCAGACCCTCCACAACGACCTCTGCCACCCCGGGGTCACCAGGCTTTACCACTTCATTAAGGCCCGCAACCTGACCTACTCCATCGAGGAGGTCAGGACCATGACCAGGAACTGCCAGACCTGTGCCGAGTGCAAACCGCACTTCTTTAGGCCGGACAGAGCAAGCCTGATCAAGGCCACCCGCCCCTTCGAGCGCTTGAGCATCGATTTTAAGGGGCCCCTCCCGTCCTCTGACCGTAATGTGTACTTCCTCAACATTGTTGATGAGTACTCCCGTTTCCCCTTTGCCTTCCCCTGCCCAGACATGACCAGCACCACGGTCGTTAAATGCCTGAACGACCTCTTCGCCTTGTTCGGGTTCCCAAACTATATACATAGTGACCGGGGCGCCTCCTTCATGAGCGAGGAACTCCGTCAGTTCCTACTAGCGAGAGGCATCGCCACTAGCAGGACCACCAGCTACAACCCCCGAGGGAACGGCCAGGTGGAAAGAGAGAACGCGACGGTATGGAAGGCCGTCCTCTTAGCCTTAAAGTCTAAGGGCCTCCCAACCTCTCGCTGGCAGGAGGTCCTCCCGGCGGCGCTGCATTCCACCCGGTCACTACTTTGCACTGCCATTAACGTCACCCCCCATGAACGAATGTTTGTTTTCCCCAGGAAGTCGACTACGGGAACCACGCTACCAACCTGGCTGACCTCTCCGGGGCCTGTCTTGCTGCGAAAGCACGTGAGGGCCCATAAAACGGACCCCCTGGTCGAGAGGGTGAACCTCCTGCACGCCAACCCCCAGTACGCCTACGTGGCATACCCAGACGGGCGGTAGGACACAGTCTCCTTACGAGACCTCGCACCCTCGGGCACTCCGGAGACACCACCGCTACCCCCCCCCCCACCACCCCCCCAATTCCAGCCCAGGTAGACGGTACGCCGGAACCCCAAGAGCCTTCGCCTACCTCGCAGACGCCAGCATTAACACCGGAGAACGCAACACCGCCGCTGCGACGATCAGACAGGCTTACGAGGCCTCCGGACAGACTGACATACCAGAACTGGTAGTACACTTCACCCCGCCGGACTCAAATCTAAACAAGGGGTGAATGTGGTAAACCACTTTTACCGTTTACTATCGTTACACTATAGTTATCACTGTTAGATCGTTTCCCTATAGTTATCACTGTTCACATTGTTGTATCACTGTACGAGGTCGCCTCTTGTCACGCTGCTATACCTGGGCTGACCACTGCCGACTCCGCCCATGGCTCCACCTACCTGCCCGGGTATAAAGGTGGTCGACTGGCTGGTATTCCTCCTTCTTGAATCCGATCACCCACGAGGGTGGGCTCTGTTATTTAGTCAATAAAAACCTATAGTTACTTTCTTAACTCGTCGCTTTTCATTGGACGAATTGATAGGTATATCACTACTTTTTGATGGCTCCTGTACATTGTAGTACCGGTGGTGACCACACCAGTATATAAACCCTGTGGAGCAAAGTGTATCTCAGTTCAGCCCTGACCCTCAATCACTAAAGACCTGTATACTTACTTCTGTAGTCTGTGTCCTGTTATTCAGTATAACTGCATTTGAAAACACAGACTCAACAGTGGCGACGAGTCTTATCTTACCTAGCGGCAGTTTTGCATCAAAGGAAGCTTCGTCCTCAGAAACGGGCGTCGAACAAGGGCATCTGCCCTCAACATCCTGCTGAGCACTGCATCGCACGGGAGGCCATCGGGAACCCGGGTTGGTTTCTGGCCACGAAGTCAAACATCAGTGAGCATCCCTTCGACGACAGCGGCGGGTAAGCCCGATCGAGCGGCATGGGGGGGAAGTCGGCCGAGTTGTCAGTGGGAGAAGGGGAGGGAAGACGACAAAAAGGGCGGAGAACACGACCACAGCCGGTGTCAGGGGCCGGACTGCAATCGGAGCAGAGACGCGCAGCAGCCAGAAAAGCGTTTATGGCCACAAGGACCGCGGGAGCGGCGGGGAACAAGAACAGCAGCGCAGGGGAAAATAAAGGACCGCTGGGAGGCGTGGACGGCAACAGCATGGGAATCGCCATTTTGAGTCGGCGGGGGAAGAAGACAAGCGCGGGAAAAGCCGCCATCTTAAATAGGAAAAAAAAATAGTAATAATAATATCCGAAGGGAAAGGAGAAACTCAGCAAGGATGCTGATGTAATAAAAAGACTCACACATCAAGGAACTTTAAAGTAAGCTTTAAGCAACTTATAATTAAACTATATACAAGAGCGGTCTTCACCATGCCTCTAGGTGAAGCCCTTTTACAATACTGAGCAGTTCAGTATTTATACTAGTCCAAACACAGGAAGTGACGTATGCACGGGAAGTGATGTATACACAGAGTTCGCAGTTCACAGTTCACAGGAAGTGATGTGCACATAACTTCCCGGAAGTTATTATTATTATCACATTCTTCCCTCCTGCGAGATTAGAAGGCTGTGGTCTTCCTTTTGTTCCGCAGCCGCCGAACGAGGAAGAGTCGCACCCATTGGGTTCCCGTCGTAGAGGGTCGCTGGTCCGCTTACACGCTGTTGGCCATTGGTCAGAGTCTGTGTGGCCTGGATTACCCTCTGAAGGGTCGGGGAGATCATGGCTTCATGTACGAGTCCCAATAGGTGCAGAGTCGGTCTGTCTCTGTTCAGAGGGAGGTGCAGAGCTGGTCTATGGCGGATCAGTACTTTGGTGCGCGGTACTGGGAGGGTCGCAACTTTGAGTACGGGGTTCTACCGGTACCACGCTAGTTGGTGTCAGATCAGGATCCTGGAGAGGGGTACCTGGTAGGTTCCAAGAGGCTCCTGGTAAAATACCATCACTCGATGCCCCACTAGGTCCTGGTGGGCAGGGAGCCAGATCCCGTAATGATACGGTAGATTCTCGGCCGTCGGGATATCGTATGTATGCATAGGTGGGGTTGGCATCAGTTAGTTCGACCTCGTCTACGAGAGGGTCATTTTTAGACGTCTGAACATATCTTCGGAGTAGTACAGGTCCAGGAGTAGTTAGCCATGACGGGAGGGATGTCCCATAAGATGAGCGACGCTGGAATCCAAAGAACCGCTCATGAGGTGTAGTATTTGTGGCTGTAGAAAGAAGGGACCATATAGAGTGCAATGCATCCGGAAGCACTGTTTCCCATTGCTGGTTTGGTAGGCCCCGAGATCTTAAAGCAAGATGTACGGAATTCCAGATGATACCGTTATACCTCTCTATCTGCCCATTTCCGATGGGATGATATGGCGTCGTTTTGCTTGTAGCAATTCCCCGTTCTGAGAGGTAGTCCTTGAATTCCCTTGACATAAAGGATGGACCCCGATCCGAGTGAATGTAAGCCGGCATGCCAGAGAGAGAAAATACCTGCTCAAGGCAGCAGATTACTGTGGATGCCAGCATATTGGAGCAGGGGAAGGCAAACGGAAAACGTGAATATTCATCAATCATGGTGAGCAAATATGTGTTCCGAGTTGAAGAGGGCACTGGGCCCTTAAAATCGATGCTAAGTCATTGCATCGGTTGGGTTGCGTGTATGAGCATACCATCTGAGGGGTGGAAGAACTGAGCTTTTAATTCTGCACAAAGCCAGCATTCTGAGCACATTTTCTTTACATCTCCAGTAGAAAAAGGGAGATTCCATGATCGTACGAAATGTAGCATGCGCGTAACGCCAGGATGACACAATCCATTATGGACATCTATGAGAGTAGAGGATGATATAGTGGAGCAGAATGCTCGTGTGAGGGTATCCAGGGCCACATTCTCCTTGCCAGGTCGATAGTGAATGGTGTAACCAAAAGAGGCCAGTTCCATCCTCCAAAGCTGTATTTTATTATTCTTAATTTTGGTTCGTTTTCGATTATCGAGCATGAAGGCGACTGATCACTGGTCCATGATTAATGTAAAGTGCTGGCGAGCTAGGAAATGATTCCACTTCCGTACCGCCTCTATGATGGCTGTGGCTTCCTTCTCAACCGGAGGATAATGTAGCTCGGCACCTTGTAAGGTCCTGGACATAAATGCTACAGGACGACCTTCCTGATTTAGAGTAGCCAAGATCGCCACCTCCGAGACATCACATTTGACTATGAAAGGGAGAGTCTCATCGATGGAGTGAAGAGCTGCTTTCTCCAACTGTTTTTTGAGAAGGTTAAAGGCTGCAACAGCCGTTGTTTCCAATGGAAATGATCTAGCATGCAGCAAGGGTTGGATTTTGTGTGAAAAATGAGGAATCCATTTAGCGTAGTATGTAAACAGACTGAGAGCCTGACGTAAAGAAGCCGGATTCTTAGGTGACGGGAGCTCTTGGAGCGGGCGAAGTCTTTCTGGGTCTGGCTTAATGATACCATTGCCTACGCAGTAGCCAAGGATGTTGATGGTCGGTTGCGACTCAACAGATTTAGATTCATTCAAAGTTAAGTTACGGTGATGGAGAGCATCCCAAAATTTTTGGAGGTTGGCGTCGTGTTCCTGTTGATCGTGACCTGCAATAGTAATGTTATCAAGATAGGGAAAAGTGTCCCTTAAGTTTTCCTGCTTAACCAGGCCATCCATTGCCCGTTGGAAGACAGCCACTCCATTAGTAACCCCGAATGGAAGGCGACGAAATTGGTACAGCCGTCCATTAGCCTCAAAGGCCGTGTACTGCTTATCCGAGACCTTCAAGGGTACCTGATGATAGGCACTTTTCAAATCGTAAGTTGAGAACACTTTGTATTCGGCCAGTTTATTAACCATATCATCAATGCGTGGCAATGGGTAGGCGTCCAAGTCAGTATATTGATTGATGGTTTGCGAATAATCAATGCATAGTCGTTGTTTGTGAGGTTTTAGAGGGTTCTTGACGATGATGATTTGAGCCCGCCAGGGCGACGAACATGGTTTGATGATATCCTCTGCTAAAAGTCGAGAGATTTCAGCCTCAATAAAAGATTGGTCTTCCTGACTAAAGCGCCGCGATTTCGTTATTATTGGTTTGCATCGAGGAGGAATACTGGCAAATAATGAGGGTTCATCAAGTGAAGCTGCTGATAATGCACAAAACAGTAATTTAGACAGTATATTAGAAATAGTAAGTCCAGGTTTGGATCCGCCGAACTCAATGGTGAGTTTCTTATGCTGTTTTTGAAAATCCAGCCCTAAGGTGAGATCACTACATAAGTCCTTGAGCACCGAAAGTCGAGTGGAGGGATACATGCGACCATTAAGTGTCATATCAATAATACAAAAGCCGGAGATTCTGGTATTAAGTGATGACTGAGCCATCGCAATTGCCTGGTCCGATGGGAAGATATGTAGTTTCAATTTCGCAACAATCTGTTCTCTAATGAAACTATCAGTACTTCCTGAGTCAATTAAGGCATCTAAGGTATGCCCATTAATTGAAGCTTTTGTAGCTGCGTGAAACAGGTTCTGTGGGCAAGCAGCTGTAATTGATGTGGTTGCACAGAGAGTGGCTGAAACTCTAGGTGTGCTTCTTCGGGAGAGAGCTCGAGAGGAAGCTTGATAGGTCCTAGCCGGAGCATCTTGATAGGCCCTAATTGGGGCAGTTCGGTAGGCCTTAGCTGGATAGGCCCTCGTAGAGGCTCTTGATTGGCAAACTTTTGCAAAGTGTCCCTTTTTATCGCAATGACTGCAGATTGCATTGTGAGCAGGGCAGAATTTCCTAGGGTGAAAAGAATCTCCACAAAAGAAGCATTCCTTCCTAGATTGCCAAGAGGCAGCTAAAGTGGGGTCATCCTCCTCTTCTTCATCAGAATTATCATCAGGATTAGATTCCTCCATGATAGAGTTCACCTGAGGCCACTTGAATCGTCTGGTTGCAGTTACAGCAGCAGATCGAGATCTGGGCAGCTGATAGAGGTCTGCATTTTTCTTTGCCAAATCCAGAGAACAAGCCAGGTCAAAAGCCTTTTGTAGCTCAAGTGTTTTACTTTCTAGCAGATGCTGGCGTATAAATGGAGAGGCAATCCCGCAGATGAAAGCATCACGAATCATTTCTTCGCGGTACAGCACAGCCAAGGCTGCCTGAAAGTTACAATCTACGCTGAGCCTGCGAAGTTCCTGGAGGAATTCGTTAATTGATTCCCCTGGCCCTTGTCGGGCTGTGGCCAGTAGATGTCTAGCATAGACCTCATTTGCGGTCTTGGCATATAGTTTTTTAAGTGCCCGGATCACCTCATCGTAATTATCCCATTCATCAACATATTCAAACACTGTTGGGGTCACATAGTTGATAAGTATCCTCAGTTTAGTAGGCGCATCCGCTTTACATTCATCAAGAAAATTCTCAAAAGTACGGTTCCAATGCTTCCATACCCTGCCAGCTGCTGGTGCGTTTGGGTCCAAGTCCAGACGAGTAGGTTTAAGGATGTTTTCCATGATGGGTGGTTCCCTGGATCCTTAACTCCGAGTTTGTCCGAAGGTCTAGTATTTGAGAGTGTAAATACTAAGTTGCTTAAATTGATGTAATAAAAAGACTCACACATCAAGGAACTTTAAAGTAAGCTTTAAGCAACTTATAATTAAACTATATACAAGAGCGGTCTTCACCATGCCTCTAGGTGAAGCCCTTTTACAATACTGAGCAGTTCAGTATTTATACTAGTCCAAACACAGGAAGTGACGTTTCCACAGGAAGTGATGTATGCACAGAGTTCACAGTTCACAGGAAGTGATGTGCACATAACTTCCCGGAAGTTATTATTATTATCACAGATGCCAAAAACGGGTAACATCACTGCTTTTGATAACGATGTGGAAGATTGGGCCACTTATGTGGAACGCATCGAAGTTTACTGTACAACGAATGAGGTACCGGATGATAAGAAAGCACTAACCCTATTAAACTCGATGGGTGCGAAGACGTACGGGTTATTAAGGAACCTTGTAACACCAGACAAACCGGTAGGGAAGAGTTTCACGGATATTGTTACTATCCTGCAGGAGCATTTAAACCCCACGCCGCTGCTGATAGCGGAACGATTTAAATTCTACAAAAGAATTCAACTTAAAGAAGAAAGCAACACTGAATTCCTAACAGAACTGCGCAAGTTATCAAAGTACTGCCAGTTCGGAACAGGACTCACAGACGCACTGAGAGATAAGTTTGTGTGTGGGCTCCTAAGGGAAGGAACCCAGAAGCGACTGCTAGAGGAAAAGGACCTTACGCTGGACAAAGCTTTCAGCATTGCAGCATCCCACGAGGCAGCAGCACGGGGTGCTGCAGAGATACAGCAAAGGCCATTGGAATTCAGCACCAATGAAATGGCATTGGGCACAGTAAAGTGCTATCGTTGTGGAAGGACAACGCATGACCAGAACCAGTGCTGGATCAAAGATAAAGAATGCAGGCAATGTGGCAAACTTGGTCACATAGCGAGAGTATGCCGGTCAGGAAAGAAGACCAGCAACAAAAAGTCACCGCAGGAGAAGTACAAAAAAGTACACAAGGTGACAGAGAACAGTTCGGATGAACAGAAGACGGACTCAGACTCCAGCAGTAAGGAACTGGGTTGTCCGAAAATACATAATGTGGGTAACACAGCAGACCACCAAACTATCTGGGTCATGCTTCGGATAGCAGGAGTCCAAGTGAAGATGGAATTGGACACTGGGTCGGCATTAACGGTCATGAATAAGCAAGATTACAAAAGGTTATTCTCGCACATTCCCCTGAGGGATACGGAGATTGTATTGAAAACATACACGGGGCAAATAGTATACCCCAAAGGAAAGATAAAAGTAAATGTGGTCAACAATGGTAAAGAAAGTCAGAAAATGGACTTATATGTGTTACCTGATGGAGGTCCGCCACTACTGGGACGGGAATGGATCCGGAGAATAAATGTGGACTGGCATTCCATACAAGCACTGACTGTAGATGCCTGTAAGGAGGACAACGTCAAACCTAAACGACTGTCCAAAATCTTAGACGATGCTAAGGAGGTGTTCCAACAGGGACTTGGAACACTGAAAGGAATTACGGCAACCATCAAGGTTGAAGAACATGCAAACCCAAAATTTTTCAAAGCCAGACCGGTGCCTTATGCGATACGGCCTGCTGTGGAAGCTGAGCTGGAAGGGCTAGAACGTTCAGGGGTACTGTCCAAGGTGGACTGGAGCGAATGGGCTACACCCATTGTTCCTGTCATGAAGCGTTCGTTGAGCAACAAGCCGGGGGAACCTGGGAAGGTTCGCATCTGTGGCGATTTCAAGATCACTGTTAATCCAGTTCTTCACACGGTGCAATATCCGCTTCCGCGGATTGAAGATATCTTCGCTTCGCTGCCTGGCGGGAAACACTTCACTAAGATAGACCTGGCGCAGGCGTACCTACAGATGGAAGTTGATGAAGCGTCACGTCAGTATCTCACGATCAACACGCATAAGGGCTTATATCGGTACAATAGACTGGTTTTTGGAGTGGCATCGGCTCCAGCGATTTGGCAAAGGGCCATGAAGCAGGTATTGCAGGGAATCCCAGGCACACAATGCTACCTGGATGACATCCTGATTACAGGAGATAACAATAAGGATCCCCTCGCGAATTTGGAGCAGGTGCTCATCAGATTGAAAGAATATGGGCTCTGAGTTAATCGCCAGAAATGCGAGTTCTTTCAAAAGCGAATCTCGTACTGCGGCCACGTCATTGACAGGGAGGGGCTCCATAAGTCACCTGACAAGATCGAAGCTGTTGTAGAAGCTCCTGCACCGGAAAATGTATCCCAGTTGAGGTCGTTCCTCGGGTTGGTTAACTATTACCACAAGTTTCTTCCAAATTTATCCACGGTGTTACACCCGCTAAATACTCTTTTGCAAATGGGAATACCATGGAAGTGGAGCGATGATTGTAAGCTGGCTTTTCAAAAGAGCAAGGCACTGATCACCTCTAAGGAAGTGTTGGCTCACTTTAACCCAACGCTGCCTATTCGCTTAGCTTGTGATGCTTCTCCATATGATATCGGGGCAGTGCTCTCACATAAGTTTCCAGATGACTCAGAAAGGCCAGTCGCTTTCGCATCCAGATCATTGACCTCCACTGAGCGCAACTATGCTCAGATAGATAGGGAGGCTCTCAGCCTCATGTGGGGAGTTAAGAAATTTAACCATTACCTGCAAGGCCAAAAGTTTACGCTGCTGACAGATCACCAGCCGTTGGTTTCCATTTTCAACCCTAAGAAGGGTGTTCCAGTAATGATGGCGCAGAGGCTTCAGAGATGGTCCCTTTTCCTAGGGGCACATCAATATGATATTGAATTCAAAGGTACAAAGCAACATGGTAATGCTGATGGGCTGTCGCGCCTGCCACTACCTACAGCGGAAGAGGCACCGGCAGTTGACCCTGTCGAGATATTTCACTCGACCATCATCGAATGCTTACCAGTCACCAATGCGGGTATTGAGAGAGAGACCCGAAATGACCCGACACTGTCTCGGGTCTACGACTTGACAGTGAAGGGATGGCCAACACATGGCGAACCACTGTTACCAGCATTCTCAGCCAGACGAGAACAGCTGTCCGTATGTCAAGGAACATTGATGTATGGAACAAGGGTGATTATTCCTCCTAAATTAAGGGAGAGAGTTCTGAAAGAATTGCATGAAGGTCATCTGGGGGGAGTCAAGATGAAAAGCCTTGCTAGGGCTTATGTGTGGTGGCCAGGTATCGACAAACAAATAGAGGATCTGACTAAAAGCTGCTCAGGGTGCCAAAAAGTTCAAAATGCACCTCCAATTGCACCGCTGCATCCGTGGGAATGGCCTTCAGCCCCATGGCAACGTGTGCATATCGACTTTGCAGGTCCATTCATGGATTCCATGTTTTTGATAGCAGTAGACGCACATTCTAAATGGCCAGAAGTGATTAAGATGTCGACCACTACCTCTGAGAAGACGATCGCAGTTCTAAGAACCATATTTGCAAGGAATGGGTTGCCGGAGCAAATATGTTCAGACAACGGACCACAGTTCGTGTCAGAAGAATTCCAGAAATTCATGAAAAAGAATGGGGTGAAACACTATACATCTGCCCCATATCATCTGGCTACAAATGGGTTGGCCGAGAGATTTGTACAAACATTCAAAAAGGCGATAAAGGCCATGAGTGAAGACCATATTCCACTACAACACAAGGTGGACAATTTCCTGATGGCGTATCGAAACGCCACGCATGCAGTGACAAATCAAAGCCCTGCCATAGTGTTCTATAACAGAAGGTTGCAGTCCCGGTTGGATTTGTTAAAACCCAATGTGCGACAGGAAGTCGAAAACAAGCAATTCCAGCATGTAAATAACAAGCCACTCGTAGTTTTGAAATAGGACAACCAGTGTTGGCCAGGGACTATAGGGATGATAAATGGCAACCTGGAACAATTCGTGCACGACAAGGACCCTTGATGTACACGGTAGACGGAGAGAACATAATACGACGTCATGCTGACCAACTTGTGGAATCGAGAACAAGGGTCGACCCCATGTCTACGGCAGAGACACCAGTTGAAGAACTTATTGAGCCTGTAGCATCTACCTCAGACTCGAATGTATATGATGATGTTAAAACCATAGGAGATCAAGTGGATGAGTCACCCCAGCAACGAGAACCAGAGACCCCTGAAACGCGTTATCCGGGCCGGATCAGGAGGCCTCCTCAGAGACTGAATCTTTGAACAGTTCTTGTGTGTAAATTGTATATATGTTATCCATGTAATGTTTAATTTGGGGTGTAAACTGTTAAGCTAAAAGGGGAGGAATTGTAGTGTATGTAACCTGTACTACCTTAAGAGGATACCTTAAGGTGATGGACTCGGCCATGTTCGCGCCCGGGTGGCCCTGGAGATGGAGCACGCGGTGTCCGCCGGTACGCTTGAGTATTTCCGCGACCGGTGGGCGCCGCGGGGGCTGGAGTGCATAATTAATTTGGAAAACCAAATTTTAATTTGATTTAAGATTTAGTTGAACTTTTGTTTATTTACAGTTTTTTGGGTTCAAATAAAAAGAGTTAAGGTGATGGACTACTTTTTGATGGCTCCTGTACATTGTAGTACCGGTGGTGACCACACCGGTATATCAACCCTGCGGAGCAAAATGTATCTCAGTTCAGCCCTGACCTCAATCACAGTGCATTTCTGGCTGTGCAGCTGCCTCAGTCAGCAGGAGGAGAAGGAGCAGCCAACCGTGGAGAGTGGAAAGTGGTGGTCTCCTGACCAGGAAGAGGAGGAGGAGAACGATAGACCACCACCTCCACCTCCTCCACCATCATCAAAGCAGCTGAGGTGCCTGGAGAGATAGGACAGAGGAGGAGAAGGAGAAAGGAGACCAGCATCAACACCAACCAGGGGAGAGGCCTTTCCTATCACTGCCTCCCCAAATTGGCCTCCACTTCAGGAGAGGGAGAGAGGGGAGAGAAACCAACTTCAGCAGGAAACAACCAACTGTTTGGAAGGAGGGAAGAAACATCATTCTGAACATCTACAGGTGGGTGTTATTTGGGGCACTCTCCCAAAGACTTTGTATTTTAGGTGGGGGGAGAAAAGAAGAAGCAAGGCCGGATCATCAAGGGGTGTAGTGTGTGTGTGTGTGGCTCTTGTTAAAAGCTAGGCCACGCACACCACTAATTAGCATCCCTTCTATTGCCTGGCCTGGGAGAGCTGGAGCTGCCCAGGTGAAGTCTTTAATTTCATTAATTGCATCGTTAAGACCTGCTGCAGGACTGAGCCTGGGCATCTCCAGCTTTCCCAGGTGAAGACATCTTCTCCCCCTGCCAGAAGACCACCACCACCAAAGACTTTTAAGCTCCATCGGAGAGTGCGCCCCTGCCAACACCCACCCACCATCCTGAGTGGCAACACTGCCCTTGCAGCCTCCCTCCTTCCCACCCCCCTCTCTCTCTCTCTTTGTCTCTCTCTGCCTGTTTCTCTAAGGCACCTCAGTTTCATCTCTTTTTTATTAATTGCCTATTGAGCAGAGGGGAGAAGGCCTCTCTCCCAATTTAAATCAATAAGGGGAGAGGTGTGTCTTCATTTTAATCAGCTCCCTCTGCTGAATAGAGGACAAAAAAATTACCCGAGGCCATTAAAACCTTCAGGCCTGTGACTTGGGGTGAGTGTAGCCTTTATAAAAGCACCCCAGAATGGCGACTGCACCTTCGCCGGTGGCGGGGCAAGCCAGGACTTATGCGGGAGTGGCAGCCACAGCTACAGCTGCTCCCGTTGCTTCTGCTGCCCCATCACCATTCAGATTAATAACAAAAAAGCTTGGGGTGAAGAGCTACACTCACCCACTATGACCATTGAGGCCTGCGTTAAAGCCATGGCTGGGGTTGTCGGCCCCTCAGCCATCGTCGCAGCCTCAAAAATGTATGGGAAGGCTGTGTTCTTCCTGGGATCGGAGCGGGCGGTGTCCCTGGCCGTCGCCAAGGGGCTCACCGTGGGCGGGACCTTCCTGCCGGTGGATCCTCTCGAGGCCACCGTGCAGAGGATCGTGATTTCCAACGTCCCGCCCTATGTTCCTGGTGAGCTCCTCCTTCCCCATTTGCGTCAACTTGGGGAGGTGAGGTCGAGGATCACACCCATCCCGCTCGGCTTCCGGGAGGCCAGCCTTCGCCACGTCTTCTCCTTCCGGCGCCAGCTGTTTATCCAGCTGGCGCGGGAGGAGGACACCGACGGGGCGTTCGTCGTCCTCCACGAGGGGACCGCCTATCGCGTCTTTTGGACGTCGGACGGTGTGCGGTGCCACGCCTGCAAGGAGGTGGAGCACATCAGGAAAAACTGCCCCGCCTCCAAGGCCGCCGGATCATCTCGTGCGGCCGAGGCTGGCGCCGCCGCCGCTCCTCCCCCGGGATCTGCCCGCACGTCGAGAACGTCTGATGCGCGGTTGACGTCGGGGGCCGATGCCACCAAGGCCTCCGGCGGGGGTGAGGGAGTATGTCCGGCCGGAAGGAAGGCGCGGGGAAAAAATAAACAGCTTAGGGCGGGTCCCCCCGTGGATGGCCAGCCCTTGCCCCTTGAGCCCCTTACACCCGCGCTCCTCGCGGAGTTGATCGGGGCAGACGCGAGTGGGAGGGGCCTCGTGCCTGAGCCTGTGGCCGCAACCGCCGCAGCGGTAACGTCGATACCTGTGGCTGGGCTCGGGCCCGAGGAACCCGACAAACCTGCTCCGCTGGAGGGAGCTGAGGAGGAGGCCTTTGCAGACATGGAGGTCTCCCTCGCTCCCTCCGTGCTAAAAAGAAGGCGCGACCCCCTGGAAGAGGAGGAGGACCGGGAGGAGGAAGGTCCCTCCGAGCAGGGGGAGTCGTCGCCCGCCGCGGGTACTGCGCCCCCTCCGCCCGCTGTCGTCATCACCAGCGATCGGCAGGGGTCGCCTGTCCCTCGGGAGGCTGAGGCAGATGTGTCTGTCCGGCGCGTGCCTCCCGGGGGTGGGGACGAGACCCTGCCCGTGGGGGGGGTCGCGGAACAACCCGCGGCGGAAACTGAAATTGACGTTCTATCGGTGCCGTTACCCCTCGCCGGGTCGGGCGGCCTGGGGTCTGGGTCGGGCGAGCTCGAGGATAATGAGCTCACCCAATGCGACCCGGACATCTCCCAGGGGCTGCTCGACCTGGTAGAGGGTTTAATTCAGAACACCCCATCCGCTGGGTCGGAGGTTGGTGGCGGGGAGGAGGATGGCCCCCTGGCTGCGTCTCTGGTGCCGGACGTACTGGAGGAGCTGGGAATTGTTCTCTCCCCGGTTTCTCCGGTCGTTCCGGTGTCTGGGGCGGAGGGGAGCTCTGAACCGCCACCGTCTTCTGGCCCAGCACCCCTAGGGGAGCCCAGGGAGGAATCCTCTGCCGCCGATCCTGGGGGTGGGATCCAGGCGGAGGCGGGGCTGGCTGGTGCGGCCGAGCCGTTCGCTGCGCACTGCGCGGTGGATGGGTCGGCCGCTGGTGATGACCCCCTGGAGGAGGATGGGGACTCGGTGATGGGCACGGAGGACGATTCGGACTCCAGCGCCGACGAGGCGATGGATGACCTCGTGCCCCTTGCCGAGTCTCCCCTCATTCCCGTAAGGGAACTCCGGGATTTTATGGCCACGTGCCTGGGTCGGTGCAATAAGGTCCGGCTGGCCCTCGACAGGTGGTCGGAGCTGACGCTGCTCATCGTATCCGTCCGCGCCGCCGTTAAGATCATGGGCGCGGACGAGGGTGTGAACCCGCTTGAGCTGTGTCGGCTCAGAACGTTTCTCACTGGGCTGCTGAGGAAGTGGCGGCTGACCAGCGGCTGCACTCCCTCCCCCCGTTAGGTGTAGGTAGAGGTTGCACTATGCTTCTGACATGAAGATAACCATAGCCAGCCTCAACATCAACGGCAGCAGGGAGGCGTGCCGCAGATTCAATAACTTCTTGGTCCTTTGGGACGGGAAGTATGCGGTGTGCTTCCTGCAAGAAACCCACACCGTTCCGGGAGACGAAGCCACGTGGCTCCTGGAGTGGCAAGGAGGGGTCAGCATGAGTCACCTCTCCAACAATTCCAGTGGGGTGGCTATCTTGCTGGCCCCGCATTTTCAGCCGGAGATCTTGGGGGTCAAGGAGCACGTGCCGGGCCGCTTGCTCCAGGTCACTGTTCGCCTGGGGGGCGTGCCGCTCCATCTAGTGAACGTGTACGCCCCTCAGGCCGGTGCGCAGCAAGTGCGCTTCTTTGAAGAAGTGTCCGCTCTTCTGGGCTCCATCGACGTGGGCGAGTGCGTCATCCTCGGGGGGGATTTTAACTGCACCCTCGAGGCGAGGGACCGTCCGGGTCCCCCGCGATGCCCGGCAGCGATGGAGAAGTTGAGGGACCTGGTCGGGTCCTTCGACTTGGTGGACGTCTGGCGAAATCTTCATCCCGACTCCAGCGCCTTCACTAGCGTGAGGTCTGGAGGAGGAGGGTCCAGAATCGACCGCCTCTACATTTCCCGGGCGTACGTCTCCTGCGTTCCGGCGGCTTCCATGCGGCCGGTGTCGTGCACGGACCACCACCTGGTATGGACGGAGCTCGTTCCGCTGCGCGCATGGGGGGGGGTCCGCGTACTGGCACTTTAACAACCTGCTGCTGGAGGACACGCGGTTCCGGGATTCGTTTTGTCGGTTCTGGGCCGACTGGAGAAGGAAGCAGGGGGGCTTCCCCTCCTTGAGGCTGTGGTGGGATGTGGGCAAGGCTCACGTCCGTCTCTTCTGTCAGGAGTATGCGAAGGGGTCGACCTAGAGGCGGGAGGCCCGGGTCGGGCGGTTGGAGAAGGAGGTGCTCGACCTGGAGTCCCGTCTCGGTCAAGTTGTCGGGGACGCGGCCCTGCGGAAGGTGTACGAAGAGAAGAAGGGCGCGCTGAAGGACCTGCAGCTCGTCGGGTCCCAAGGCGCGTACGTGAGGTCGCGGATCCAGCTCCTGCAGGACCTGGACCGCGGCTCCCCCTTCTTCTACTCGCTGGAAAAAAGACGGGGGGTCCGTAAGCAGCTCTTGGGGCTGCTGGCCGACGACGGATCTCTGGTCTCGGATCCGGAGGGAATCAGCGCGGAGACCCGCGCCTACTACGGGGCTCTGTTCTCTCCGGATCCGTCCAGCGGGGATGCGTGCAGAGTTTTGTGGGAGGACCTGCCGAAGGTCAGTCCGGAGGGCGCCGAAAAATTGGACGCTCTGCTAAGCCTGGCGGAGCTGACCGGCGCCCTCCGCCAGCTCTCTAGGGGAAAGTCCCCGGGGCTGGATGGGCTGACCGTGGAGTTCCACAGGATGTTCTGGGACGTCTTAGGGGGCGACTACGCGCGGGTCCTGGGGGAATGTTTGGCGACTGGGGAGATGCCCCTCTCTTGGCGCAGGGCGGTCATTGTCCTGCTGCCTAAGAAGGGCGATCTCCGCCTCCTTAAGAACTGGCGCCCGGTCTCCCTCCTCAGCACGGACTATAAAATCTTTGCCAGGGCCATGTCTGCTCGCCTTGGCACCGTGCTGGCCCACATGATCCACCCCGACCAGTCCTACACGGTCCCGGGCCAGACCATCAACGATAACATCCATCTGGTCCGGGACCTGGTCCACCACTCCCAGAGGGCTGGTCTGTCGGTCGCCTTTCTCTCCCTGGATCAGGAGAAGGCGTTCGACAGGGTGGATCACGAGTATCTCTTCGGGACTCTGCGCGCATTCGGGTTCGGGACGCATTTCATCGCCCGGATCTGACTTCTGTACGCCGCCGCAGAGTGTCTGATTAAAGTCAACGGGTCCTTAACGGCGCCCCTTCGCTTCGGGAGGGGGGTGCGTCAGTGATGCCCCATGTCCGGTCAGTTATACGCCATTTGCGTGGAGCCATTCCTGCGCCTCTTGCGGAAGAGGTTGACGGGACTGGCTCTGCGAGGGCCGGGCGTGGAGGTGGTCCTCTCGGCTTACGCTGATGACGTACTCCTCACGGTCACGGATCCCGCTGACTTGCGGAGGATGCGGGAATGCCAGCAGATTTACTCGGACGCATCCTCCGCCAAGATCAACTGGGAGAAATGTTCCGGACTCCTGGTGGGTCAGTGGCGGGTGGACTCCCTGCCGGAGGAGTTCAGGCCTTTCGCCTGGAGCACCACGCACCTCCTCTATTTGGGAGTCTACCTTAGCTCTGCCGAGGACGCCTGGCCGGCAAACTGGCAAGAGCTGGAGGCTCGCCTAAAGTCACCGCTCGCCTAGGACGCTGGACAGGACTGCTCCGAGTGTTGTCCTACAGGGGTCGAGCGCTGGTCATAAACCAGCTGGTGGCCGCCATGTTGGTCACTTTGATCCCTCCCCCTGCGTTTGTCACCAAGATGCAGAAGAAGCTCATCGACTTCTTCTGGGACAAAAGGAAGCACTGCGTCTCTGCCGCGGTCCTATGTCTCCCGCTTAGGGAGGGCGGTCAGGCGCTGGTGTGCCTTCGCACCCAGGCTGCGACTTTCCATCTTCAGACGCTGCAGAGATACCTGCACGTCGAGAATCCTCCGAGATGGTGTGCGCTGGCGACGTTTTTCTTCCGCCAGCTGCACGGCCTCAATTACGACACGCAGCTCCTGTTTGTGAAAGTGGGCGGCAGGCGTGCCGACCTGCGGGAGCTGCCTGTCTTCTACCAGGAACTACTATGGGTTTGGAACTACATCGCTTCCAGGCGGAGCTCTCCCCCTTCAGGAGCGGCGGCTCTCCTTCAGGAGCCGCTGCTCAGGAATCCGCACCTCCGCGAACGCGGGTTCGGGTGGCTGGCGGAGGGCAGGGCTGTGCCTGGCGGTGGGACCAGAGTCGGGGACCTGCTCGATGGCGGAGGAGCGGGCTGGATGGCGCCGGAGGAGCTGGCGTGGCGCCTGTCCTGGGCCATCGTCCGGCTCGCGGCCGAAGCCATCGAATCGGTGAAAGCGGCACTGGGCCCCGACTCCACTAGGTGTATCGAGGTGGCTCAAGCACGTGGGGCGATCCCGTCCGAGCTTACCCCCGTCCAGACGGAATTCCTCATCGGCGCCCGGCCCCGAAACTCCCCTCGGGAGCCGGCGCCTCACAACTTGAGCCGTCTCGAGGAAATACCCTCCGTGCCTTTTCATTCCGCGCGGAGGGGTTTCCTGTACGGGCTGCTCCTGCACACTCTCCACTTTGCCATCTTCGTCTGCCGTCCGGACATGCCTTGGCGTGGTGTCTTGCCGACTGGCGGTGGCGGAGGTCCCCAATGGAGGGCTCTCTACGCGGGAGTCCTCCCTTGTTCCATCGGGGACTTGGCCTGGAGGGTGTTGCACGGAGCGGTCCCGTGCAATAAGGTTTTAAGTAGATTCACGGACTCCCAGGCCGCCTGCATTTTTTGCGGCCTGGAGGAGTCCATGTTTCACGTTTATATGGAGTCTGAGAGGTTGCAGCCCCTCTTTCACTACTTGAAGGGGCTGCTCCTCGATTTTTGGTTGCACTTCAGTCCCACGCGCTTGATCTACGGTCACCCGGTGCGGAGGGGAGCGGACAGGCTGGAGGACCTCCTTGTGGGCCTGCTCCTGGGCCTGGCTAAAAGAGCAATCAATTGGTCCAGGCAGCGGGCGGTCGAGGGGGTCGTCCAGCCGGATTGCCTGCCTCTCTTCCGCGGCCATGTTCGCACCCGGGTGGCCCTGGAGATGGAGCACGCGGTGTCCGCTGGTACGCTTGAGTATTTCTGCGACCGGTGGGCGCCGCGGGGACTGGAGTGCATCATCAATTCGGAAAACCGAATTTTAATTTGATTTGTTAAGATTTAGTTGAACTTTTGTTTATTTACAGTCTAATGGGGTTTTTTTTTTTGGGTTCAAATAAAAAAGAGGAACCTCAATCACTAAAGACCTGTTTACTTACTTCTGTAGTCTGTGTCCTGTTATTCAGTATAACTGCATTTGAAAACACAGACTCAACAGATAGCATGTGCTCATGTGAGTGCCGCATTAGCAGTTCCATGCCACCTTTCCATGGAAGAGCCTACAGTTGTCATCACCTGTGACACGGTGGTGCTCATGTTGGAGATGGACTCCTCCATTCTCTGAACATTTGCAGACATCACGGTCGCAAAACCTGTTAAAGCCTCCTGCACTTCTTCCTGCACCTCCAGGATCGCCCTCTTTCTGGGTGGCCCCCGAGGCTCTGTGTCTGCATGCAGCTGAGCAGAGCTGGGAGCGTCCTGCGCCCTCCAGCGAGGAGTCTCCACTGCTGTCCCTGTCTCCAACATCTGCTTTTGCTCACTTGTGACAACACGACTCTATCTCACGTGGGACGCACCAAGGTGTGCGTCTGTGTGCTGGTACTGGCTGCACTTAGGTCTGGTGATGGTGCACCCTCAGAAGCTGGAGGCTCCTCTGAGGAGTTGTCTTCCTCTTCCTCCTGGACAGTGGGGGGGTGGGGGGGGTGGAGGGGCTCTTGTTGAACCTGTGGGGGAGTAAAGAGATGAGTTAGCTCTATGCCATATGAAGAATGGGTGCACATACCATTATGCACATGATGACCATTCAGTATCTGATGACATCAGTCACCATTTGAGTAACTGATGTATGCCATGTAGCTGTATGATATGTAATCTGTCACCAGGTTGCTGAGATGTCCCCCTCTCTCCGTCTCCCACCTTCAGCTGCTCAGCGACTCCTGATACTTCCAAGGCAGCCTCCTCTGCTGATGTTAGGGTGGCCAATGACGGAGTGCCACCTACAGTTCTTTCCCTCTCCCTCTCCCTCTTATTGTGGGCTCTCTTTTCCTGCAAGGATGAAAAGAAGAGAAGTTTGAGTGAGAGTGATGGAATGAGTGTAAGGAATGGATGGGTTAGATCTTTAGAGGGTGACTATAATGGAGTGGGTGTCAATGCCAAGTGTCCTCCTTGTGTGTTGTTAGTTGGTATGATTGCTTTAGGATGAGGGTGAGTGTGAGGGGTGGCTAGTAAGATGGGGCTGTGATAACATAGATATAGAGAGAGGGATGGGTAGATGCACAAGGTATGTTGGTGTGAGTAAGGATGGGCAGCAGCAGGGTTGGGAAGGTAGAGTGATGAGAATGTGATGAGAGGCACAGCAGGATGAAGTTAAGTGTGGCTTTGCGCTCACCTTTCCTGATCTAATGAGATCATTGAAACGTTTCCGGCACTGCACCCAGGTCCTCCTCACCATATCCCTGCTGTTCACCTCCTCTGCAATTTGGAGCCAGGCTCTTTTTGCCTCCTGGGGAGGTCCCTTCCGCCCATTGAAAGGGACGAGGACCTCCCTGCATGCTCTGACTCCCTTCACAAGCATATAGCGGGAGTCATCGGAGAACCTAGGTGCAGCCCTCTGTCTCTGTGTTGTCATGTTTCCAAGTGTTTGGAACAATCAAAACCTCCAGTGCAGTAACTGCACACTCCTAGTTGAACCTTCAAATGCAATTTGGCCATGGCTCCTTTAAATATCCTGGCTGAAAACAAGTCATGGATGACATCATCAGACCTGCACCATTTAATTGGGCCGGGTAACGCGCAGGGCGGGCTTAATAGGCCTCATTAGCGCAAAGTCCACTTCTGCACCGAGATGGAAGCAAGAATGGGGTCGCGACCCACCACGGCGACTGCCCGCACCGGACCAGCCCAAGTAAAGAAAATTCCGGCCTATGTAATTCCACGTAATTGTGGGTCATACCTTACACGGAACCATGGTACAGGGAAAACACAAACCTATCTGGTATTACTTATTTTCAGTCTTGCTGCAGCTGATAATTAAATTTACCCAATGTCCTATGAATTGTCATTCTATCGGCCTGACATTTCTAATTTATTTTACCATAATGCTACCTAATTGGAGAAACTCCTTGCAGCCTGCTGTATTTTTGATATCCTGACACAATCAATATATGCACATCTCAATGTGACAAAGGTTTATTCATAATATATACTATGCTAATCGTAGACTCACGACTGCAGATTTTTATTGAGCTAAGAAAGTTCTCGTGCTGCTGAATAAGCTGCAGAATTATTAGCACGTTTTGAGAAAATTTACAATCTATGTTTATGCTTTCCAATGTGATCTGGTGGAATTGTTTCTGTTTCTTTCACTGCCCCACTAATGGTTGCATACTTCTGTGCAACATGTAACAACAGGCACAAGACCACCCTACATTTCAGCAAAATGTGTTACTTACTCCACTTTACCGAGGCACCAGTTCAGAGATATCTATCCAGGATACTTAGAACGTGAAGGCTAAGAGGCAACACTGGGCAATGCAGAAAACATAAGTGAGGAGGAGAAAGTTGAAGTGACAGCTGAGGAAACAGAATCAGCTAGCCACAGGGGCAGATCTAGCTGTTCCTCTAAGCACAGCCCATGTATGCATCCTCACGGGGCTTGTATGTTTAAAGTTGCTGCAAATCAGCATAGAGAAACATAGAAACATAGAGATAGGAACAGGAGTAGGCCATTCGGCCCTTCGAGCCTGCTCCGCCATTCAATGAGATCATGGCTGATCTTCATCTGAGATCTTAGCTGATCTTACCAGTTCAGTACCCCGTCCCCGCCTTTTCTCCGTAACCCTTAATCCCCTTAGCCTTCAGAAATATATCCAATTCTCTCTTGAAAATATTTATTGAATTAGCCTTCACAGCCCTCTGTGGCAGGGAATTCCACAGGCTCACCACTCTTTGAGTGAAGAAATTCTTCCTCATCTCTGTTTTAAATGATTTGCCCGCTATTTTTAGACTGTGGCCCCTGGTTCTGTGCTCCCCTGCCATTGGAAACATTCTCTCTGAATTCAGCCTGTCCAGGCCTGCCATAATTTTATATGTTTCGATGAGATCCCCTCTCAATCTTCTAAACTCCAGTGAGTACAAGCCCAAACTATTCAATCTCTCCTCGTAGGTCATTCCCGCCATTCCAGGTATCAGCCTGGTGAATCGCCGCTGCACTCTTTCCATGGCAAGAACATCCTTCCGCAGATGGGGCGACCAAAACTGTACACAATACTCCAGATGCGGTCTCACCAGCACCTTGTACAGCTGTAGTAAGGTATCCCTATTCCTATACTCGAACCCCCTTGATATGAAGGCCAACATACCATTTGCCTTCTTAATCGCCTGTTGCACCTGCATGCTCTCCTTCAGTGACTGGTGCACAAGAACACCCAGGTCCCTCTGCACTTCCCCATCTCCCAATCTATTGCCATTTAGATAATAATCTACCCTCCTGTTTTTACCCCCAAAGTGGATAACCTCGCATTTATCCACATTATAGTGCATCTGCCACGTATCCGCCCATTCCCCCAACCTGTCCAAATCGCACTGTAGCCTCCTGACATCCTCATCAGAGCCCACCCCTCCTCCTAGTTTAGTGTCGTCAGCGAATTTGGAAATATTGCATCCAATTCCCTGATCCAGATCATTTATATATATTGTGAACAGCTGGGGTCCCAGGACAGATCCTTGCGGCACCCCGCTGGTCACTGCCTGCCACTCCGAAAACGAGCCGTTTATTCCAACTCTCTGTTTTCTATCCGCCAGCCAGTTCTCTATCCACGTTAATACTTTGCCCCCAATCCCATGAGCCTTAATTTTGCATGATAATCTTTTGTGTGGAACCTTATCGAAGGCTTTCTGGAAGTCAAGGTACACCACATCCACTGGCTCTCCCCCATCTATTTTACCAGTTACTTCCTCAAAAAATTCCAGCAGATTAGTCAAACACGATTTACCCTTTGTAAATCCATGTTGACTCTGTCCGATCCTTTCCCCATTTGTCAAGTGCTCCGCTATTTTATCCTTAATAATGGACTCTAGCATTTTGCCCACAACCGATGTAAGGCTTACTGGTCTATAATTCCCTGCTTTCTCTCTACCCCCCTTTTTAAATATTGGGGTAACATTAGCTACCCTCCAATCCACGGGTACTGTTCCCGAGTCAATGGAGTTCCGGAAGATGATCCTTAGAGCATCTGCTATCTCCAGGGCCACCTCCTTAAGTACCCTAGGATGTAGTTTATCAGGCCCCGGGGATTTGTCGGCCTTCAGTCCCCTCAACTTACCCAACACCATATCCCTAGAGATACTAATTTCTGTCAGCTCCTCCCTCTCATTAGTCCCTATGTTTGCCGATATTCCTGGGAGGTTATTTGTGTCCTCCTTTGTGAATACAGAACCAAAGTATGAGTTTAATTGGTCTGCCATTTCCTTATTCTCCATTATATATTCTCCCGAATCGGACTGCAAGGGACCGACTTGGGATTTTACCAGTCTTTTCCTCCTGATATACCGATAAAAGCTTTTGCAGTCTGTCTTTATGTTTGCTGCAAGTTTACTTTCGTATTCTATTTTCCCCTTCCTGATTAATCCCTTTGTCCTCTTTTGCTGTATCCTGTACTGCCCCCAATCTTCCCGTCTGGTGCTTTTTTTTGCCAGTTGATATGCCCTTTTTTTTGATTTTATGCTGTCCCTAATTTCCCTCGTTATCCACGGTTGAGCCACCTTTTTAGGTTTATTTTTATGCCAAACCGGTATAAACATGTTCTGGAATTCTTCCATTCTATCTTTGAATGCTTGCCATTGTCTATCCACTGTCAATCCCCCCAGAAACACCACCCAATCAATCTTACCCAATTCCCGTCTCATACCCTCGTAATTCCCTTTATTTAAGTTCTGGACCTTAGTCTCTGATTCAATTTCCTCACTCTCCATCTCGACTGAGAGCTCGATCATATTATGATCGCTCTGACCCAAGGGGCCTCGTACAAGAAGATTGTTGATAAGTCCCTTCTCATTGCACAATACCCAGTCTAAAATGGCCTGATCTCGAGTCGGCTCCTCGACATATTGGTCCAGATAACCGTCCCGAAAACATTCCAGGAATTCCTCCTCCTCAGAATTTTTACTAATTTGGGTAGTCCAATCAATATGTAAATTAAAGTCACCCATGATGACAGCAGAAACAGTTCTTCCAGTCCTTGGGGAATGTTCAACAACAACAATAGCAACTTGCATTTATGTAGCGCCTTTAACATAGTAAAACGTCCCAAGGCGCTTCACAGGATTGTTATCAAACAAAATTTGACGCTGAGCCACATAAGAGACATTAGGGCAGATTGTTCAAAGGGGTAGCTTTTAAGGAGCATCTTAAAGAAGGAAAGAGAGGCGGAGAGGTTTAGGGAGGGAATTCCAGAGCTTAGGGCCTAGGCAGCTGAAGGCATGGCCACCAATGGTGGAGCGATTAACATCAGGGATGCGTAAGAGGCCAGAATTGGAGGAGTGCAGATACCTCGGCAGGTTGTAGGGTTGGAAGAGATTACAGAGATAGGGAGAGGCGAGGCCATGGAGTGATTTGAAAACAAGGAAGAGAATTTTAAAATTGAGGCGTTGCTCAAGCGGGTACCAATGCAGGTCAGTGAGCACAGGTGTGATGGGTGAGCGAGACTTGGTGCAAGTTAGGATACGGGCAGCGGAGTTTTGGATGAGTTCACAGCAGCCTGTAAGGACTGTTGAAGAGTGTTGAGAGTGCGGGTTCATAAATGCAGCATAAAGGAATATTTCAAAATATTGACAGAGAGTCAGCTTAATATCCTTTAGCCCCCCTGAAACGCTGTCCTCTATACTTTGCAATCCAGTTGACATTGACCTCTCCAGATGGTCCCCAAGACCTGCAATCTTTCATTCGGTGTTTCCGCATTGAGTTGATTGACTTGCCTGGATCCCTCATGAAGTGTGGGAAGGTTTGCAGTTGCTCCTGCAGCTTCCACTTCTTGCAGGCTACTCTGCAATGAGTTGAACCCCTCTCAGATGTTGGCACACAGTAAGGGATTGTACTCCGCCACTATCCCAGCCATTTGCCGCACATTTTGGAAGAGGCCATGCAGAACCTTTATATGTGTTTGATGCTCTGCTAGCTTCCATCTCTTGATTGCAGGTCCCCTGCGATCATCAGCCATTTGTTCTACAGCCAAGGGCTGACGTGTTTTCTGACTCTGCTCAATGACACCAGGCTCCATTTCCATACCTTCATCTTCTAGTTTCTTTGTGCTCTGTGTTTCACCACGTGTCAGTTCTTCATCTATACTATCTGTGTCCCATTTAGTTGGTATCTCTGGACTACATAGTGCAAATGAACCAATGAATGATGGGGTGGATGTGGTCACCAGTTGCTGACAGAGGTAGAGGGGACTGCAAGGACTTGTTCTCCAGCAATTTTTACTGCTATATTCTGGCTTTCAGCCTCGAGAGAACAAAACTACTGTTAACTTTGGTCTGCTCGAGCAGCATTCTATCTTAATCAGTTACTTTGAGGAACGTGATAGCTGATGAAGAGATTGAAGAACACATAGAAAAATTAAATAAAACCCACTGAAGGCACAGAGACTCCCAAATCTACACCACCAGGTGCCAAGTCAGGGTTGAAGCCAATAATTGCCATTGCTTCATCATCATGTGCTGTTAAAGGCCAGACACATCCTTCTCCAGTGGCCTGGCTGCCCCTGGAATAATGTGCTGTCTTCTCCTGCAAGAGAAGTACATTTTATTAATTGATTGCTGAAGATCAGCCAATATTCATGTAATGAATAGTAGTTATAAGGGAGCAAAGATTGTGAGACTTCAATATGCTAGCATGTATTATGTTAAGTATGTGTATTGTATTGAACAATTAACACAAAGACTTAAACGTATAACTCAAACAGGTCTTTACTGGTTGGAGGTAGGGACTGCACGTAGGTCTTTACTTCATGCCCACAGGCGGGAACTGAGGGGAGATCAGTACCCACAGTACTATTTATACCCCTATGGCCAGGAGTGGTACTGCGTATCACTACGCCCTACAAGTAGTGCAGTCCTGTCCATAGGTTCAAAGTAGCACACATATTACATACACAACATTCCTCCCTTCTTAGCTTTACAGTCATCTCCCCATTTAACATAACGTAATAACATATATACATATATAACTTCAGGTTTACATAACAGAATAACATAGATACATAGATAACTTCATGTCAAAACAGATCACAGATTCAGTCTCTGCGGAAAACAGTTCACAGATTCAATCTCTGTGGTGTAGTCAGTTCACGTTGCTGGAGTGACTCATTCAATAGTCCTTCCATGGATTTAACAGTTTGAACTTCCGAACTGAATTGGCTCCGTTCGGAGGGACCACGTGTGTGATCTGGTAGAGGTAATAATGGTTCAGATGGGTCATCTTCTGTTTCGACTTTTCCTTTTCTGCTTCTTGGAGACTCTCTGGGCTCCACTGTCAGCTGCCAGCTGCATGCGCAGTTCCTCCTTCTCTTCCTCCTTTTTCCGTAGTAGAGCCACCTTCTCCCGATGTTCCGTAGACTTTCGGTGCTCCTCCATGATTTCTGTATGGTGGGAGTCGAAGTTACAAGTTGGGCAGGACAGGACATAGTAATATTCGGTGTCGTCCTGATCTAGGCCAGCGAGAGGGTCTTCTATTTCCTCCATACCCAGCTGGGCGTTAGCCAGCTTTTGTTCCAAGTCCAGACATCTTTCCTGAAGAGACTTCTTCATGCGTACCTCTTCATCCAGCTTTTTCTGGGCTTTCAGCAAGTCGTTTACTAATGACCTCATTTGAGATTTTACTACTTCAACTTCTTTTGGAGATTGATTGATCGGACTATTCAATCCCTCTACCGGAGCAGCTGTTTCAGCGGTCTGTTGTTCTACGTTGACGTGAGTCAGCGTACTTTTGGCATCCAAGGGCTGCTCTGTTGCAGTCATCTCAGTCTGTGTTGCCACCTCAGCTCTTCCAATAACCTTTGAGAGCTCCGAACCCCTTTCGTTTGAATATTGAAGTTCGTGTTCAAGTTTTTCCCATTTCAGAGTCCTGTCCTTCAGCATATGCAGGAGTTGGCTGACCGTTAACTCCTCTGACATCAGACGTTTTGTGTGCTCCTGCTCCATTTGTTCCAGCAGCTGCTTCTGTTGTCTTTCCAGATGTTCCCACTCTATATCAAAGAACTCTTTCGTCGCATTCATCTCTTGCTCAAAACGGCGAATCATTTGTTCTAATTGCTGTTGCAGTTTGAAATGGAGTTGAGTTCGAGCCCGGTGTCCCTCAGAAATGTGCATGTCAGTAGACTGGACAGACTCAGAATTCTCTATCTCAGTGGAATTCTGTGCTGAAACTTTGTCTTTTGCACACGGGTTGGTCTTACCATCATCAGTTCCAGAGTCTGGGTTGATTATGTTCACCGAGTTCTCACTCGTTATTGTTTGTAGGAAATGCCAGTCGATATTCATTTTCCTAATCCACTCCCATCCTAGTAGTGGAGGACCTCCTTCAGATAACACATATAAGTCCATTATTTGACTTTCTTCGCCCTTGTGGACCACTGTGACCTCAATTTTCCCGATGGGGTACACTCTTTGCCCCGTGTATGTTTCCAATATGAGCTCCGTATCCTGTAGGGGAATATGTTGGAATAACCTTCCATAATCTTTCTTATTTATGACCGTCAATGCCGATCCAGTGTCCAATTCCAGTTTTACTTGGACTCCTTCTATCTGAAGAGTGACCCAAATTGTCTGGAGGTCTGCATCCTTACCAACGTTGAGTACCCTTAAGCTAGCCAGTTCAATACTGCTTAAGCCAGCCAGTTCATTACTGCTAGCGTCTGAATCGGACTCCTGTTCGGCCACCTTGTGTACTTTTGCGTATTTTCCTTGCGGTGACTTCTTGTTGCTGGTCTTCTTCCCTGACCTGCATACTCTAGCTATGTGTCCAAGCCTACCACAAGTTCTACATTCTTGGTTTTTAAACCAACACTGGTTCTGATCATGCGTTGTCTTTCCACAACGATAACATTTGCCAGAACTCACACCCAATTTGTGTGCACTGAGTTCCGGTGACCGTAGCTGCATTACTGCCGTGCCTCTCGCTGCGGCTTCGTGTGCTGCTACCATAGTGACCGCCTTCTCAAGCGTCAGCTCATTCTCCTCGAGCAGTCGCTTTTGTGTATCCTGTTTAAATAAACCACACACAAATTTGTCTCGTAGTGCATCTGTCAGTCCCGTTCCAAACTGGCAATATTTCGCTAATTTACGCAATTCCAGCAAATATTCAGCATTGCTTTCATGCTGTAGCTGCCTTCTGTCATAAAATTTAAATCGTTCCGCTAGCATCAGCGGCGTGGGGTTTAGATGATCTTTCAGGACAGTAACAATCTCATCGAACGTCTTATCCGCCGGTTCATCTGGTGATAACAGGTGTTTCAATTGCCCGTATGTCTTCGCACCCATTAAATTTAATAATGTTAGAGCTTTATCTTGGTCACGAATTTTATTGGCCTTACAATAATTTTTTACTCTTTCAACATATATGGCCCAATCTTCGAGGTCACTATCAAAGGTGCTAATATTCCCGTGTTTAGGCATTGTAGATTTGCAATTTCTCAGATTTTATTTTCTTTACTTGTTATCAAAGATGGCGGCTTCCCGCTCTTGCCGTCGTCCTCCGCCCACAAAATGGCCGTTTTCCCACGCTTGGCGGTCTTCACCCGTCCCCCGACGCCATCTCCCTTCAGCCCCCGAGTGCGGCCCTTATCTTCGCCGCGATCGCCCGAGTGCAGCCCTTATCAGCGGATGCGATCGCTGGATCGCGAAGTGGCTCCCGACCGACGCGGCTCTCGGCCCTTATCTTTGGTCCCGATCGCTGGCCCGCGCTGCGCCTCGCACTTGAAGGCGGCCCGGCCTTATCTCCGATCGCGATCGATGGCCCTTATCTGCTCCAACTTCCCCAGCCCTGTCTTTGCAGCCAACGCTGCACGGCTTACCCCACCACCTAGGTTGAACAAGGAAACTGCAGAAAGACTTCTGTCAGTCGCTGGAAGCTGTCAGGATGGCTGCTGCACTCCAGTGCTCAGTCGCTGATGGAGGCTTCAGAGTCCTAAGCCTGTCGCTTCTAGTGGGGTGGTGAGGTTTGAAACCTCTCTTCAACTGCCGCAGGGTAAGAACCTGACTCGTCGCCAGTGTTAAGTATGTGTATTGTATTGAACAATTAACACAAAGACTTAAACGTATAACTCAAACAGGTCTTTACTGGTTGGAGGTAGGGACTGCACGTAGGTCTTTACTTCATGCCACAGGCGGGAACTGAGGGGAGATCAGTACCCACAGTACTATTTATACCCCTATGGCCAGGAGTGGTACTGCGTATCACTACGCCCTACAAGTAGTGCAGTCCTGTCCATAGGTTCAAAGTAGCACACATATTACATACACAACATATTACAGAATATGAGACACTTGACTTGAGTGCTGCTGAGGGACTTTGCTTCTGGGACAAGAAACGTGATGCCATGTGATACCCTCAAATGTAATGCTGGACTTATTTTTTATATACTTTTTCTTAGGATGGGGGCAGTATTTATTGCCCATCCCTAATTGCCCTGAGGGCATTAAGAGTCAACCACACAGTGTGGTAGACTGGGTAGGGAGGGCTGCAGGCTCCTTTCCCTGAATGACATTGGTGAACTCACAACATCCGGATTACTTGTTCCATACCATAACCAGGCTACTATACCTGCATTCTTCCAGGGAATATCCAGTGCTGGCCTGAATGCTAGCCAAGCCCTCCTGTAAGCTGTCATGGGCTGTTTATCAGAGGAGCTGTGAATGGAGCTGAATACTGTAGAAATTGTCAGCAAACAGCCCCAGTCCTGACCATATGATGGAGGGAAAGTCATTGACAAAGCAGCTGAAGCTGGTTGGGCCAAGGACGCTGCCATGAACAACTCCTGCAGTGACGTCCTGAGGGCTGTAATGACTGGCCTCTGACAACTACATCGGGTATGATTCCAGCCATTGTAGGGTTTCCCTTTGACTCCATTGACTTCAGTTTTGAGTCATAGATGGATTCCTATAGGGTATAATATGTGAGAGTATCCTGGTGTAAGTGTGCAGATTGGACTTCGGACAATTAGAGATCAACCTCAGGGCATCTAAGGTTCCATGCACAAGCTGACCTGATATAAGTTACTGTGGATGCAAGGGACTTGCAGGTTTACTATGATTGCTATATCAATCATATAAGATAAGGCAGAAGCTAAACCATGTATTTCTTAATACAATAGTAAAGTTGCTGCAACTAGACTCTTGGACCTGTTAATTAGCGTCAGCCATGGCTCTGTGGATAGCACTCTCGCCTCTGTGTAGAAAGGATGTGGGTTCAAGTCCCAAACAGATACTTGAGCACAAAATCTAGGCTGACCCTCCAGTGCAGTACTGAGGGAGTGTTGAACTGTCGGAGGTGCCGTCTTTCAGATGAGACATTAAACCAAGACCCCATCTGCCCTCTCAGGTGGATGTAAAAATCCCATGGCACTATCTTAAAGAAGAGCAGAGAGTTTTCCCTGGTGTCCTGGCCAATATTTATCCTTCAACCAACATCACTTAACAACAGATTATCTGGTTATTTAAGCCCCATCCCCAACTAATCTTGCTTTAATGATCCTCCCGCAATAAAAAACCTGTGCCAATTCTGTCTGACATTTACCAACTCAAGTGTTTATAGGGGAGGACTATGGTTTGCGAACAGAAGTCTGTCAGGATTGAGGTGCATACAGGGTGGCACAGTGTGCTCTAATAGTCAGGCACCAAGGTTGAAAATGTTTTTTAAAAGTACAAAGTATCACTCTAGAATAGTGCAATGACAAAATTATAATGGGGCAGTAATTCCTCCCCAAACGCGTGAGTACGGAAGGGGTACTCACGCGTCTGGCCGGAGGAAATGCCGGTTTTCAGCATGCACAGCGCATGCGCTGAAAACCGGCATTTCCTCTCCTCTAACCCAAGAGGTGAAGAGGCTAGCGCGTGCGCTGTAGGGGGCAGCGCGTGCGTCTTGGATTTCCTGTTTTGGGGGATTTGCGCATGTGTAAAGGCCTCCGGTCTTTACGCTTGTAAAAAGCACACGTAAGTATTTATTTTTACAGGTAAGTGGTGTTTTAGTGCAATTTAGAAATTTTTTTTCCACAGGTTTATTATTTTAAAGAATCTACAATAAGGTAAGTTTAGTTTTAGACCCTTTTTATTAAAAATTTATTTTTTTCAAAAGAAAAAATTATTGTTTAAATTATTTTTTAAACTTATTTATACTTAATTTAATGATTGGGATGTTTTTTAAAATTTTATTTAAAGTTTAAGTAGTGTTTTGGGGTGCAGTACTTTTCATGAGTTTGACAGTTCTTACTCTCAAACTTATGAATGAAGTTTCCCCTCCCCTGATTGGCTGAACAGTGCTCACCTGATCCCAGCCGGCACATCGCACTAACTACGCCGCTGGGTCAGGTTAGCACAGCGCGCCGACATCAGAACCGGGCCACTGACAGGAAATCCACTGCGGGCCAGGTTTCAGATGTCGGCGCGCAGGGTGAGTGCACATCGGGGGCTTGCACGCGCAGCAAGGGCCCGACACCAAGTTCTGGGCCATTATGGGGGCAAAATTCGGTTACGCCCCCTTTAGGGTGGTAATCAAATTAGCGCCTCACATATAGCGCCTGGGGCGGGAGTGCCACCCTGGCCGCTAAATTGAGCTTACCGCACTGGTGAGGAAGCGGAGCACTACCTCGGGCGCTCCACTTCCTCACGGGGTGGTGGGTGGGGTGCAAAGCGTGGTAGCACCAGAGCGCCACGTGGCCACTCCGGGTAACACTGATGCATTGCACCACCCCGCCCCTTCCATTAAAGGGGAGGGCCGCTGCGCACTCTGCAGGCCATTTGATAGCCTCCACTAGCCCACCATGGCAGCGTGGTGCCGTGGCCACAGCCTGGCACGGAGACATGGTGCTGAATGGTGCGATGGCAGCCACAGACCATGCCAAGGGCCGCCAAGAGGGGCCAACCTGGAGGTTGGCCAAAATAAAAAATATCAGTATGGGGCGCAGCTGGACTGCCCCTTTAATTAGCGCCCCACCAGCGGTGTGCGGCCCGGCTCGCGACCCGTGAGGCTGTTGCTGACACTGCCCGCGGCAGCCTTGCAGGGTGCAGCTGAATTTTGGCCATGGGGCGCTAAGAGGTCGCATCGCTCGGCGATGACGTCATCGCTGGCGGCACAGCAGTCCAGGTGCTACCAGCGGTGGTGTAGCACTATCGGCTGGCGCCTCAGTAGTGCCCCGCCGAATTTCTCGGCAGGTGATGAGCCCTTTGCACCCCATTAGCGCCCCCCAGAGGCACTAACGGCGAGTGGAAAGGAGACAAATTTTGCCCCTATATCTTTAATTAGTCCATATGTTCAATATGAGGCCTAGCCCCAGCTCATTTCTCCAAAGCCCAAGTATCAACAATCTGCTTCTTGCCTTCCCAATGCAACTGACATCCCACAACCTGCCTCAAACCAACCTGACATTGCTACTAGCCCACTGCTCTGTTCTAGGAATATTTAAGGCCCATAGCTATCTGCATCTGCCTGAAATTTAACTTTCAAGTGACCTGCCTCCAATCTACCCAACACAGTATATCTCTTCCATGTTCCAACATAAACTGCTCTCCCAAATCTGAGATCCCAGCAATACAAACCATTAAGATGTGTAAATCCCTCCCATACAAATTCAGGCGCATATGTGCACCATTCTTATGAGCATTTTTAATTTATTTTTTATTCATTGATGGGATGTGGGCTTCGCTGGCTAGGCCTGCATTAAATGCCCATCCCTAATTGCCCTTGAGAAGATGGTGGTGAGCTGCCTTCTTGAACCGCTGCAGTCCATATGGTGTAGGTACACCCACAATGCTGTTAGGAAGGGAGTTCCAGGATTTTGGCCCAGCGACAGTGAAGGAACGGCGATACAGGTCCAAGTCAGGATGGTGTGTGGCTTGGAGGGGAACTTGTAGGTGGTGATGTTCCCGTGCGTCTGCTGCCCTTGTCCTTCTAAGTGGTAGAGGTTGCGGGTTTGGAAGGTGCTGTTGAAGGAGCTTTGGCGAGTTGCTGCAGTGCATCTTGTAGATGGTACACACTGCAGCCACAGTGCGCCGGTGGTGGAGGGAGTGAATGCTGAAGGTGGTGGATGGAGTGCCAATCAAGCGGGCTGCTTTATCCTGAATGGTGTCAAGCTTCTTGAGTGTTGTTGGAGCTGCACTCATCCAGGCAAGTGGAGAGTATTCCATCACACTCCTGACTTGTGCCTTGTAGATGGTGGAAAGGCTTTGGGGAGTCAGGAGGTGAGACACTCGCCACAGAATTCCCAGCCTCTGGCCTGCTCTTGTAGCCACAGTATTTATATGGCTGGTCCAGTTCAGTTTCTGATCAATGGTAACCCCCAGGATGTTGATAGTGGGGGATTCAGCGATGGTAATGCCATTGAATGTCAAGGGGAGATGGTTAGAGTCTCGCTTGTTGGAGATGGTCATTGCCTGGCACTTGTGTGGTGCGAATGTTACTTGCCACTTGTCAGCCCAAGTCTGAATGTTGTCCAGGTCTTGCTGCATATGGACACGGACTGCGTCAGTATCTGACGAGTCTCAAATGGTGCTGAACAGTGTGCAATCATCAGCGAACATCCCCACTTCTGACCTTATGATGGAGGGAAGGTCATTGATGAAACAGCTGAAGATGGTTGGGCCTAGGACACTGCCCTGAGGAACTCCTGCAGTGATGTCATGTGATTGAGATGAATGACCTCCAACAACCACAACCAACTTCCTTTGTGCTAGGTATGATTCCAACCAATGGAGAGTTTTCCCCTTGATTCCCATTGACTTCAGTTTTGCTAGGGCTCCTTGATGCCACACTCGATCAAATGCTGCCTTGATGTCAAGGGCAGTCACTCTCACCTCACCTCTTGAGTTCAGCTCTTTTGTCCATGTTTGGACCAAGGCTGTAATGAGGTCAGGAGCTGAGTGGCCCTGGCGGAACCCAAACTGGGCGTCAGTTAGCAGGTTATTGCTGAGTAAGTGCCGCTTGATAGCACTGTCGACGACACCTTCCATCACTTTGCTGATGATTGAGAGTAGACTGATGGGACGGTAATTGGCCGGGTCGGATTTGTCCTGCTTTTTGTAGACAGGACATACTTGGGCAATTTTCCACATTGCCGGGTAGATGCCAGTGTTGTAGCTGTATTGGAACAGCTTGGCTAGGGGCGCAGCTAGTTCTGGAGCACAAGTCTTTAGTACTATTGCCGGAATGTTGTCAGGGCCCATAGCCTTTGCAGTATCTTCAGCCGTTTCTTGACATCACGTGGAGTGAATTGAATGGGCTGAAGACTGGCATCTGTGATGCTGGGGACCTCAGGAGGAGGCCGAGATGGATCATCCACTCGGCACTTCTGGCTGAAGATAGTTGCAAATGCTTCAGCCTTGTCTTTTGCACTCACGTGCTGGGCTCCACCATCATTGAGGATGGGGATATTTTTGGAGCCTCCTCCTCCTGTTAACTGTTTAATTGTCCACCACCACTCACGACTGGATGTGGCAGGACTGCAGAGCTTTGATTTGATCCGATGGTTGTGAGATCGCTTAGCTCTGTCTATCGCATGTTGCTTCCGTTGTTTGGCATGCAAGTAGTCCTGTGTTGTAGCCTCACCAGGTTGACACCTCATTTTTCGGTATGCCTGGTGCTGCTCTCCTGCACTCTTCGTTAAACCAAGGTTGATCTCCCAGCTTGATGGTAATGGTAGAGTGAGGGATGTGCCGGGCCATGAGGTTACAGATTGTGGCTGAATACAATTCTGCTCACAGCGCCTCATGGATGCCCAGTTTTGAGTTGCCAGATCTGTTCGAAATCTGTCCCATTTAGCACGGTGGTAGTGCCACACAACACGGTGGAGGGTATCCTCAACATGAAGACGGGACTTCGTCTCCACAAGGACTGTGCGGTGGTCACTTCCACCAATGCTGTCATGGACAGATGCATCTGCAACAGGTAGATTGGTGAGGACGAGATCAAGTAGGTTTTTCCCTCTTGTTGGTTCCCTCACCACCTGTCGCAGACCCAGTCTGGCAGCTATGCCCTTTAGGACTCAGCCAGTTGTGGTGCTACCGAGCCACTCTTGGTGATGGACATTGAAGTCCCCCACCCAGAGGACATTTTGTGCCCTTGCTACTCTCAGTGCTTCTTCCAATTGGTGTTCAACATGAAGGAGTAGTAATTCATCAGCAGAGGGTGGGTGGTAGGTGGTAAACAGCAGGAGGTTTCCTTGCCCATGTTTGACGCCATGAGTCAATGTTGAGGACTCCCAGGGCTACTCCCTCCCGACTGTCTACCACGGTGCCACCACCTCTGGTGGGACAGGACATACCCAGGGATGGTGATGGTGGTGTCTGGGACATTGGTTGTAAGGTATGATTCAGTAATTATGACTATGTCAGGCTGTTGCTTGACTAGTCTGTGGGACAACTCTCCTAATTTTGGCACAAGCCCCCAGATGTTGGTAAGGAGGACTTTGCAGGGTCGACAGGGCTGGGTTTGCCATTGTCGTTTCCGGTGCCAAGGTCGATGCCAGGTGGTCCGTCCGGTTTTATTCTTATTGTTTTTCGTAGCAGTTGTTTACAACTGAGTGGCTTGCTAGGCCATTTCAGAGGGCATTAAGAATCAACCACATTGCTGTGGGTCTGGAGTCACATGTAGGCCAGACCAGGTAAGGATGGCAGATTTCCTTCCCTAAAGGACATTAGTGAACCAGATGGGCTTTTGCAACAATCGACAATGGTATCATAGTCGCCATTACTAAGACTAACATTTAATTCCAGAATTAAATTGAATTGAATTTAAATTCCACCAGCTGCCGTGGTGGGATTTGAACCCATATCCTCAGAGCATTATGACTGAGCCTTTGGCTTACTAGTCTAGTAACATAACCACTACGCCACCACCTCCCCATAGCATTTTATGAAGCCAATCTTCTCACAGACCCTATATACATCTACCTCATACAAATCCCATTAAAGGTAGTTCCAAAGAGCCATTTACCCCCTGTGTAGGTCCCATAAAGTACACTATGCAACACACACAATGCCACTCCTCTCACTGACTATAAAAATCCTCCCATGGCCACTATATGAGCTGTATAATCTGTAAAATGCATAAATTTATGTTGGCACTATGAATGGGCTTTATAAAATCTATTTGTAGAAGTGTTTACAGGTTTCTATAGAAGCAGCTGTTACAGGGTTTGTATAAGGAATACCTTCATGTGTTTGCAGTGTAATATAATGATGTTTGTATGCGCAATGGCTTTATAGTGAAAATGTGTCTTTTTCCTAGTCTCCCATGACCTACTGTCTATAAGGCATTGCGGCCTTTCTGAGGTATGGTTCCACAGGCATTTGTCACCCCCTGGTGCCTCACCCAAGTAGCCTTTATTCATGTGTTAGTCTTAACAGTGAAACAATGGCTGTAAGGAGCACAGGAGGCCTGTGAGCAATCTGTCTACAGCTCAGATAATGGAAATTTTCCTGGCATTAGGGGGGCAAGGCAGAGGAACCCTCTTCAGTAGTGAATAGCACATGGACCCAAGAAGAGCAGCGAAATTTGTAAAATTCACTATGGGGCCCTTTTCAGTTGGATTTTAATAACTAAATGAAGCTGTACAAGAAGGTAGCTCATGATTTGTGCCCAAATTGCACACTGGAAAATGGGTACCCCAAAAATCAAGCACAGAATTTTACAAACCAGACCCATTACATAAAATTTTATTACATTAAATTACATTACAAAATTTAGGCTGTAGTATCCTTTACGCTCAGTGTGCTAGATTACAATGTAAGAGCCTGAAATTCTGCGTGAACGCTCCTGGGGCTAGATTTTCAGTTGCTTGCGCCAGCAGTTAGTGCCTTAAGAGAAGTGATTTTCGGGCGCTATTCGTGTAGCGCCCCGGTGCAGCGCAGTTTGCGCCCCGCCCCAAATTAAGTTGCCCGTTAGCGCCGGCGCAAACTTTAGCGGCCGCACGGATGCGCGTGCAGAAAACAACTCCTCCAGAAAACAACTCCTCCTCCTCCTCCTCCTCCTCCTCCTCGTCGTCGTCGTCGTCGTAGTGGAACGCCTCTTTTAGTGCTCCACCAACCTCTTAGGGCGAAGCCACTGAATTTCCGGCAACGGGGCGCTACTTTGGGGCGCCCCAAAACTGTCTATACTGAAAATCTAGCCCCTGGTCTTTAAAAAAAAATTAATTCTGTAGGCGATGCGGGCAAGGCCAGCATTTATTGCCCATCCTTAGTTGTCCAAAAATAAAAACAGAAAATGCTGGAAATACTCAGCAGGTCAGGCAGCATCTGTGGAGAGAGAAACCGAGTTAACGTTTCAGGTCGATAACTCTTTGTCAGAACTGGAAAAAGTTGGAGATGAAACAGGTTTTTAAGCAAGTGTAGGAGCAAGGAAAGGGGAGAGGGGAGGAAAGAACAAAAGAGAAGGCCTGTGATAGGATGGAAGGCAGGAGAGATTGAGAGACAAAAGGGATGATGGTGCAGGCAAAAGGAGATGGTAATGGGACAAGTTAAAAAACAAAAGATGACTCTAGATGAAGTGTAAATGGCAGAATGTTCGACAGCTGTTATGTGAGAGAGAGAGAAAAACAAGATAGGGGCCGAGGTTATGGTCTGAAATTGTTGAACTCAATGTTGAGTCCAGAAGGCTGTAAAGTGCCTAATCTAAAGATGAGATGCTGTTCCTCGAACTTATGTTGAGCTTCATTGGAACAGTGTCAGAAGCCGAGGACCGTGAGGTCTGAGTGGAAGTGGAGTGGAGAATTAAAGTGACAGGCGACCGGAAGCTCGGGGTCCCCCTTACGGACTGAACGGAGGTGTTCCGCAAAGCAGTCACCCAATCTGCATTTGGTCTCCCCAATGTAGAGGAGGCCGCATCGTGAGCAGCGAATACAGTATACTATATTGCAAGAAGTACAAGTAAATCGCTGTTTCACCTGGAAGGAGTGTTTGGGGCTCTGGACAGTGGGATGGGAGGAGGTAAAAGGGCATGTGTTGCATCTCCTACACTTGCACGTGAAGGTGCCAGGCGAAGGGGAAGGGGTGTTGGGGGTGATAGAGGAGTGGACCAGGGTGTCGCGGAGGGAGTCTGCAGTTGTTTGGTATAACTGAGTGGCTTGCTAGGCCACTTCAGAGGGCAGTTAAGAGTGAACCACATTGGTGTGGGACGGGAGCCACATAGAGGCCAATTTGGGTAGAGATGGCAGGTTTCCATCCCCAAAACACATTACTGAACCAACTGGGATTTTACGACATTCCGACAGCTTCATGGTCACTTTTACTGATACCAGCTTTTTATTTCCAGATTTTTTTTAAAAACTGAATTGAAATTCCCAAAGTGCTATAGTGGGATTAGAACACATGGCCCAGAATTTACAGTCGGGATGACAGCAAACTGGCAGTGTTCGCCGTCATTTGAAACTGACCGCAACTTCAGGATTTGGTGCGTGCGCAGGCGGAAATCCTGCAGTTGTGTTCAGTCATTGACAGCTCTGAAACAGGCTGCGCTCTGCTTTGCCGCTGACCGCAAATTCCACGCCCACGTCTTTAGGATTATTAGTCCAGGCCTCTAGTGTAAGACCAGTGCTACCCCAGGGAAACAGTGTAAACAGCTGTTTACTCTTATTTCTCTGGGGATTTCATTGGTCTCCTGCCAAAGTTAATTTGTGAGACCAACTGAGGCCCCATGGAATTTCAGGGACTCAAGTTTGTGGTACAAGCAGGCCACCATACTCAGATGGAGGGAATTGTAAAATCGTGGTCACTCGGCCCCTACTGATGATTTTACAATCCCCATCAGCTGAATGCAAGGTCCTGTTGCTATGCAGTCTTGCAAAAATTACTCCTCTAAGAAAATTAAAAACTGTTTGAAATGCAAGGTTTTATCAAAACCAAAGGGTTACTTTGCAGATTGTTGTTAATATTGGAATAGTTGCCAGTATACCGGAACAAATTGAAATTCTATCAGATTAAGGTGCATATAGTTTTAATACAAATTTATCATTCTGTAGGGTTAGATTGCTCTAATACGTTTTCTGGTGGAGTTTTAGTGAACTGTGAAGGAAGAGTTTATATTGTATGTAAATTAAAATGTCTAATTCAGACTCAAAGTAATTCACTCTATGTCCTTTATTGAACTACAACACTATTTAAAATATTAAAATTCATAGCAAAGGAACCAAAAGACATTTTACATAAATTATGCAAACTACTATATTCATATTAATGGCCATGTTAGAGAGTTAAGAGCATAAAGTGGTAAGTGAAGATTTCTGTTTCAGTCCTGCATAAGCCGTCTCCCACCTATAGCAGCTGAAGAGCTGCAAATTTGCATCAAAATAATTGAAATTCCTGGCATTTTGAATGAGAAGTGCTAAAGAGGTAAAATGCCATAATCCATCTGGTGCATTAAAACCCCAAACTTAAGACATCTGTTAAAAAATAACTTCAGGCTGTGATTTGGAGCCAATGACCGGTCAGTGTCAAGTTTCATTTTAATAGTCTTTTAATTGAATAGAAATTGAGAGCTCTATTAAAAAAATTTAGTTACTTGGGAATATCTCATCTGGCTGTGTACTGGTCGATGTATTTGCTTTCCTTTGTGCACTGTTTTAATTAGTTGTTAACTGTTTAAAATAAATGAATTAACAATGGTGTTAAAGCAAGCACATTAACCAGTACACAACCAGAGGAAATTAAAATCCCTGAAGTAGAATTGCTCCAACCTGAAATTGAATTAAAGGTGGAATACTATTAAGAGTTTCTTGCACAAAGCCAAAAATTTATGTCAGCAAAACAGCAACCAGCTCAGAGTGTTAAAAGCAATGTGAAACATCGGAGTCAATGGTGCAGTCCTCACATTATTAGCACAAACCCAGTGCCATTGCCCCATAGGACATCATCATCTTGTCCACACCTGCTCTCCTACTGATCCAGACAGATTGTACCTTTCATTGGAGAGATGAGACAGGCTCGTGCTTACTGAAGGCATATTGGCAAAAGAAAAACCTATAGGGAGCAGAGGGCAAGCTGGAAGTGCAAATTGCCTCTTTTGATGAAACACAGCACTATGGACATCCCTGAAAGTCTTTACCTCTGGAACATGACTGTTAGCCCGGTATTTCCATGGCCATTTTCCCCTAATGATTGTTGTCAAAATTTTCTAAGGACATATAATTTGTTTGAATGGCTTTAGACTGTTTTTCATTAATATCATTCCAGTTCACAATTTGGAAATCTGATATCAGTTTATTGTGATAACGGGACAGGTCTGCTGGAGAGAAATATCTGCATAAATGTCAACTCCTCAGCAGTGTCCTTCACAGCACAAGGTCCATGGGCTGGATTTTGCGGGGGGTCAGCGGGCACGATCGGTGGCGGGTCGGGTGGGAAAGTGTTTTTTCCGCTAGCGGGTTGGAACACTGCTGTGAACCCGCTGCCACACGCCTTTACCAAATGCTGGGTCTGTCAGCGCTGAGCAGACCCGACACGCAGCGGCGGGGGAGGCAATTAAAGTAATTAGCGGCTTGTTTACAGCCACTTATCAATGTTTTTTTCCCCAGCTTTTTGGATTTGACAGGTCGCCCACTGGTTTCCCGCTGTGCCTAGACCTCATCTGTGAAGCTGAGGCAGGAGGTCAGTGGCCATTGAATCAGCTGATGAGTTGACAGCTTCAAATGTCAAGTCAAAGCTCACAGCTGATTGAGAAATGTTCCCTTAACCACTTGCTTCTCTAAACTGCATTTCCACTACAGATTCAGGATGCTGCAAGTCCTTACGCAAGTCTCCATCCAGTCTGACCTCATTACCTCTTCCACCATTGACAGATCGCTTCTGTCATCTCTACTTCACCTGCCATCTATTCCATCAGCATAGGTGCCCTTGAAACTCTCTCACATTGGTCCTCAGAATCCCACCACAATCAGCCCCAACACCAGCATTACCAGGCACACCAGCAGCAGCACCAACAACACCAACCTTCTCCGCAATCAAGTGATGCTGCACAGGACACAAGGCATCAACACCCGAGCACATTGCTTCACAGGAGGCCAAGGCCAGATTTACTTCAATTGACGCTGTACACCCTGGCTGCCACACAGTTGGCACTACCCCACATCAACACCATAAAGCATCCCTACAATGTCCAAGCCATTCCTTTCAAACTCATCACCATTGCAGGGGGTACCGTTATGTCTCACCATTCACTACAACTCACTAAGCCATGTCCAAAGGTGCACATAAATCTGTCCAAGATTGCAAAGTGTTAAAAATAAAGGTTTCAATGTTTGACACCACATTAACAGAAACTTTACATGAACATTGCATATAACACCCAAATGCCTACCCTTGTGTGTTGTTTGTTGGCATGGTTGCACTAGGATGAGGGTGAGTGTGAGGGGCGGCTAGTGAGATGGGGATGTGATAATGTAGATAGAGAGGGATGGGTGGAGGTGCAAGGTAAGTTGGTGTGAGTAAGCATGTGCACGAATTGGGTAGGGAAGGCAGAGTGATGGGGATGTGATGAGAGGCACAGCAAAATGAGGTTGAGTGTGGCTTAGTACTAACGTTTTGTTATCTACTGAGATCATTGAAATGTTTGCAGCATTGCACCCAGGTCCTCCTGACCACATCCCTGCTTGTGCCCTCCTCTGCAATGTGCAACTAGGCTGTGTTGATCTCCTAGGGAGGTCTCTTCCGCCCATTGGAAGGGAAGAGGACCTCCCTGTGTGCTGTGACTCCCTCCATAAGCATATGGAAGGAGTCATGGGAGAGCCTGGGTGCAGCCCTGCACCTTTGTGCAGTGCTTGTCAGTGTTTGCTGCACCTCAATGCTGTAGAATACTGACAGCACAAATGTCAAAAGAAAGTTGGCCATGGTCTCTTTAAGGAAACCAGCTGATGACATGTCATCAAATGATGTCACCAGACCCGCTTCCTCTAATTGGCCGGGAAACGTGCTGGGTTGGCTTAACAAGCCCAATCACGGTAAATTCATTTCAGAGGCCGGGATGGAGACAGCAGCGGGGTCGTGACCCGCCACCGACATCGCTCACCACAGACCTGCCGAGGTTTGTAAAATCCAGCCCCATGTTTCACCAGCAAACAGCAGAACCTTAAGACCAACCAATTAACATATCTGCAGCTTAAGTTATGATAAGCCCCATGCCCACTACATTTTCGGTGCAGCCACAAGTCATATGAATATATTTATGTTTATGTGACTGTTGAAGCTTTTTTGATGATGTTGTCAGCTTTTACTGGTTTTCTGGGTTGGCATGCCTGATAGGGTACAGTAGAATAGTGTGCTATGTAATCCAGAAGGCCTGAACTAATTATCCAGAGACATGAGTTCAAATCCACTACGGCAGCTGAGGAGTTTAAATTTAGTTAAATAAATCTGGAATAAAAAGCTAGTATCAGTTTCAGACCATGAAACTACCGGATTGTCGTAAAAGCCCATCTAGTTCATTATTGCCCTTAAGGTAAGGAAATCTGCTGCCCTTACCTAGTCTGGCCTACATGTGACTCCAGACCCACAGAAATGGCCCAGCAAGCCACTCAGTATCAAAACTGTTACGAAAAACTATAATAAGAATAAAACCGGACGGACCACCCGGCATCAACCTAGGCACTGTATTCGGACATGACAAAGGCACGCCCAGTCGACCTTGCAAAGTCCTCCTCACTAACATCTGGGGACAATCAAGGCTTCTTCGGCAGCACCTTCCAAACCCGCGACCTCTTCCACCTAGAAGGACAAGGGCAGCAGGCACATGGGAACACCATCACCTCCAAGTTCCCCTCCAAGTCACACACCATCTTGGCTTAGAAGTATATCGCCGATCCTTCATTGTCGCTGGGTCAAAATCCTGGAACTCCCTACCTAACAGCACTGTGGGAGTACCTTCACCACACGGACTGCAGCGATTCAAGAAGGCGGCTCACCACCACCTTCTCAAGGGCAACTAGAGATGGGCAATAAATGCTGGCATTGGCAGCGATGCCCTGATCCCATAAACGAATAATTTTTAAAAAATCAACCGCATGAAGTCTCATGGCATCAGGTCAAACATGGCCACGGAAACCTCCTGCTGATTACCACCCACTGCCTTCCCTCAGCTGATGAATCAGTACTCCTCCATGTTGAACACCACTTGGAAGAAGCACTGAGGGTGCAAGGGCACAGAATGTACTCTGGGTGGGGGACTTCAATGTCCATCACCGAGAGTGGCTTGGTAGCACCACTAATGTATGGGCTGGCTGAGTCTTGAAGGACATAGCTGCCAGACTGGGCCAGCAGAAGGTGCTGAGAGAATTAACACGAGGAAAAACCTACTTGACTTCATTCTCACCAAACTACCTGTAGGAGTGGCCACCACACAGTCCTTGTGGAGATGGAGGCCCATCTTCACTCTGAGGACACCTTCCACCGTGCTAAATGGGATAGATTCAGAACAGATCTAGCAGCTCAAAACTGGGCATCCAAAATGAGGTGCCAACCTGGTGACGCTATAACACAGGACTACATGCATGCTAAACAGCGGAAGCAGCATGCTATAGACAGAGCAACACAATCCCATAACCAACGGATCAGATCAAAGCTCTGCAGTCCTGCCACATCCAGTCGTGAATGGTGGTGGACAATTAAACAACTAACGGGAGGAGGAGACTCCATGAACATCCCCATTCTTGAATGATGGCGGAGCCCAGCACGTGCGTGCAAAAGACAAGGCTGAAGAGTTTGCAACCATTTTAAGCCAGAAGTGCCGAGTGGATGCTCCATCTTGGCCTCCTCCTGAGGTCTCCACCAGCAATGACTCCAGTCTTCAGCCAATTTGATTCACTCCACTTGATATCAAGAAACAGCTGAACGCACTGGATACAGCAAAAGCTATGGGCCCCAACATTATCCCGGCTGTCGTGCTGAAGACTTGTGCTCCAGAACTAGCCGCGTCTCTAGCCAAGCTTTTCCAGTACAGCTACAACACTGGCATTTAACCGACAAAGTGAAAAATTGCCCAGGTATGTCCTGTCCTCAAAAAGCAGGACAAATCTAATCCGGCCAATTACCGTTCCGTCAGTCTACTCTCACTGATCAGCAAAGTGATGGAAGGCGTGGTCAATAGAACATAAAGTAAGAATTAGGAGCAGGAGTAGGCCATCCAGACCCTCGAGCCTGCTCCGCCATTCAATAAGATCATGGCTGATCTTCGATGTCAACCCTACTTTCCTGCCCGATCCCCATATCCCTTGATTCCCCTAGAGTCAAAAAGATCTATCTATCTCAGCCTTGAATATACTCAACGACTCAGCATCCAACGCCCTTTGGGATAGAGAATTCTAAACATTCACAAACATCTGAGTGAAGAAATTCCTCCTCATCTCCATCTTAAATGGCCGGCCCCTTATCCTGAGGCTATGCCCCCTAGTTCTAGACTCTCCAGCCAGGGGAAACAACCTCTCAGCATCTACCCTGTCAATCCCCCTCAGAATCTTATTTGTTTCAATGAGATCATCTCTCATTCTTCTAAACGTCAGAGAGTATCGGCCCAGTCTACTTAATCTCTCCTCATAGGACAACCCTCTCATCCCAGGAATCAATCTAGTGAACCTTCATTGCACCGCCTCTAAGGCAAGTATGTCCTTTCTCAGATTGCTTTGGCTGTATTGAAGAGTGGCTATGGAAGGTCAGCAAAGGAATATGGGCTGAACGGATCCCTTTGATTATGACAGATGGGATATTCTGCTGGAACAGGTGCAGCTGAGGAGAGTTGACATATTTGAGGCTTAGGGGAGCCCTCCTCTGTGCCACAATGTGCAAGAAACATAACAGGAATAGAGTGAATACTGTCTCCCATATCCATAGCTCGTGAAGGATGAAATTCTCAGACCTAGGATGAATGCAAATGCCCCCAGATTGATAGCTCAGATTAATCTATGCCTATCGAGTTTCACAGGGACTGTGTACCAAACACGGTGCAGTGTCAGTAAGGGAGCATGGAAAGCAATGGCACCACCTCTTGTGTCTTTCACTCCTGTACTTCCAAGTCCATAATACTCCAGGTTAAACTTTGTGGTTGGGACATAAAAATACTTCTAATTTTACACAAACTGTTGCATGTTGTGCCATCAAGTAAAATGGCACCTGAAAGTACATGTGTGCTGTTTAGTCATTCATTTAGACAAGGTGGAGTGAAGACTAGGTACTGGGATGCCCTCTATATTTTTACAAATGCTAAAAGTGTATTATGCGTCTATATTAAAAGGACAAGGCTGTGTAAAACCAGAGAGCTAAGTTAGATTGGTGGAGGCCTTGCCAACTTTCAAATTCTTAATCAGCATGAGGAAGTAAACCGTCAAATCATGGCAACAGAGGATGTAGGCCAGGAAAAGTTTGGTGGCTTGGTGGCAGCCCAACAAGGCAGGTGTTCTGTTTAACTTCTTCTTGCTCTCCCTTCAGACTCACTCCCTCATTAACACACAGTCATGGTTGCCCAGCAGCAGCAAGACACTCAATATACTGTATTACCATTGATATTGCATGCTTAACTATTTGATGCAGACACCATGGCAACACATGACCCTTTTCTCTTTGTTTAAGAAGTTCCAGGCAAACACTATACTATCCATCACATCTTTCAGAATCAATCCTCAAAAGGCCGGAGTAGGAAATCCCAGAATTACCCATTTTAAACAAGTGAGCAGTGCTGAAAGAATGAATAGGTGAAAAAGATTGCTGATTGAGGTGTGGGACCACGTTTCACAGGATTGCATAAAATTAAGAGAAGTAATAAGCTTGCATATGCGCTGTGCAAGGCTTCCAAAAATTTGCAGCTTGCTAAATTTGGCACCCTGAATCGGGCATTTTATCGAGGTGTACTCTTGGAATGTGACTGTGGCTCCGAATTTGTACAGATTAACACAAACACCAGTTATTTCTGCGGCAGTTCTCCGATATCCTGCTGGAGCTGCTCTTTCATATTCCCAAGTTTCTCATACCTCTGACCTAGCTCTAACCAACTCGTGACTACATACGTATCTCAGAACATAACTTTCACTATAACATTACTACAACCAAACTTGCTTTATGATTTTATTGCTTTTCAATGGATGAATTTATTTGCCCAGGTTTCATTTTCCATTATTTCATATCCCCAAAATCTGTGCATATCATGTTCTGCTGCATGGGGATCCTCCACAGGATATACACAGTGCAGAGATTTTGGAAATAATTTCATTGTTTTCATTCCCAAGTCACTTTGCATCATTTCATTTTTATTTTCATTTGCAGACAAAAGAAAAGTACAGCATTCATGGTTGTAAACTGTCTCCTCCATTGTCCAGCTCAGTATAACTGGCTTTGCTTAGTTCCGCTTTTACCAATTTGATCATGCCCAGAATATCTCCAGCAATGGCTTCTCTTTGCACCTCCACGCTGTCACCTCGGAAGTCGCCCAAGGATCTAGTCTTGGTGTAAGAGTCATGAAAGTTTAAGAAAGTGTAAAGAAAAAAGAAAATACTTTAAAATATTGGTTAAATATTATGGTACAGTATGTATGTACATTTGTTTATTATTGATGCATATTCTAGTATAATAGTTAATTTACCTGACTGACATTGTATTGAGAAACCCCCTCTTTTCTTGTTCCAATAGTATAGTCTGAGAGACCCCCTTTATTCTTGCTACAATGATACAGTCCTTAAGCTTGTCACATGATATCCAGCCATTTTTACAGTTCAAGCTCCACGAGGCTGGAAAAGGTAGAAGCTTTGAGGGCTGTGGTGCAATACAGTTTTTTGACTGTGTGCGTATTAATGTGTTTTACTTTGAAATCCTGTTTAAAATGTACTACAGTAAACAGTTAAAAGACAAAGTTACGTTTTGGAACGTGTTATTTCGACACGCGTCTACTCGTTGCTAAAAGCCTCAAAGCTCAGTGGCTGCATATTGGAAACTACGGAGCGCCACTATATTAGTCAAAAACTAGCTCCCTAAGAAGGAAAGGACGGAATTGTTGGCGAACGTATATACAGGAATGGTCACGGAGCCAGACGACAATATAAGAAAGCAAAGGTACAGTGACTGTTACTTGCCTTGTTCATTCTATTGAGAAGCTAAATAAGAGCTGCGGGTAAAATGGCCGAGGCCTTATGGAGCCGTGAGGAGCTTCCCCAGGCTGTACAAAGGATTGTTGACCAAAAGAGGGAAGTAAAGCTCACCCCAAAGGCAATGGAAGAGGTTAAATAGAAGCATAAGTGCAAGGAGGGCTAAATTAGCTCAGATAACTGGAAAAATGAAGATAATTGATTGTCTCATGGAAGATAATGCTAATATTAAGAAAGTTGAAGACATAATGCATTATGATTTCACCAAGTTGTATGAAGAATTTACTGTACTCAATGAAGATGTATTAGCACTTTTGTCTGAAGAAGAGGGAAACGCTGATCAGCACAACTGGTTTGATCTTAAATCATCTAACATTAAGGACTATGTCAAGACCACAGAACGGTGGATGTTAAAGAATCGTCAAGGTGCTGATACAGCAGAGAAAGAGAAAGATGACGATGAAGTCGGACCAGATGATAGCATTTCAGAGACTTCAGCCAGACTGAGCAAAAATCGAAAAGAAGGTAGCTCTGTTTCTGGACACAGGTCAGTCGCTTCTGCCACATGCTCGTCGCAGCGCATGAAAGTCGACGTTGAACGGGCAGCGTTGATGGCGCGCGCAGCATCTTTATTGGAGAAGCGAGCTCTTGAACGGGAAGAGGCCCAACTGCAGGCCCAACTGAAGGCAAAGAAAGAACAGCTGGAGCTAAAAACAGCTATTGTGGTCTCAAATGCCAAGTTGAGTGTGTTTGAAGATTATGAAGGCTCACAGGATGACATGAACGAATACTGCCAGTCAATGTTGTCAAACAGCGTTGGATCCAGGGCACCTTCAAGAGTTAAAAGAGAGTCTGAAGAACATCTCCTGGCATTACAGCGTGGAAGAGAGGCCTTTCCACTAACAGGAGCACGTGATGCTACCCCAGACGTCAGACGGTCTAGACTAGACCCTGCTGATGACCACCAGAGGCCTGAAGACAGAGAGAAGCCTATACCGAGTGATGCAACGTCAGAACGAAATTACAGAGATGCTTGTAAAACAACAGAATCTGTTTCGACTCCCTCAGAGACATATCAGTGTTCCAAGGCGACCCACTCAAGTATAATCCCTTCATCAGATCCTTCGAACAAGCCATTGACTCCAAAACAGAGAGCAGCAGTGATAAGTTGTACTACCTGGGACAGTACACCAGTGGTAAACCACAAGACCTGGTCAGAAGCTGTGAACACATGAGACCGGAACGGGGATACATAGAAGTCAGGAAGTTGCTGCAGGAGCACTATGGCAACGAGCTGAAGATAGCCACTGCATATATTGAAAAGGCTATCAAGTGGCCACAGATCAGATCGGAGAACGGGGAGGCATTGAACACATATGTTCTTTTTCTCATAGGATGTCGCAACACCATGGAGGATGTTGAATTCATGGAAGAGATGGACAATCCTACGACTATGAGAATCATCATCTCTAAGCTTCCTTACAGGATGAGAGAACAATGGAGAGGAAAAGCATTTAAGATAATGGAGAGATGGAAAAGTAGAGCCAGGTTTGTAGACTTAGTGAATTTCATGGACAAACAGGCTAAAGTTGCTATGGACCCATTGTTCGGAAACATCCAGGATGTCAGCCCAACTACTGATGGAAGAGTGAAAGCCAAGCCTGCTGAATCAAAGACTCTCAGGAAAGGTGGTTCCAAGGGAAGCAGCTTTGCAACTATTGTCACTCAAGCTGGGGAAGAAAAGTCTCAGAACTCATCTCCCAAAAGGAGCAGCACAGTGACGCCTGCTAATGCCTTTCAGAAGCCATGTTTATTCTGCCAGAAGAATCACACATTGGATTTCTGCAGTGACATCAAAGCACAGTCACATAAAGACAGAATTGAATTTCTGAAGTACAATGGCCTATGTTTTGGATGTCTTTCTCAGGGGCACCTGAGCAGAAACTGTAAGCAACGAACAACATGCAGAGAGTGCACTCGGAAACATCCCAGTCTGCTGCATATCCATAAAGAAGAACAAGTCTCTAAGAAGAGTGAAGAAAACAATACCGACGAGAAGGTTGTTTCAAGTGCTCTGGTGTCGCTAGAACCAGAGACTTGTGGATTCACTGGGGCCGGTGACAGCGATTGTATTCTTGCCATCATACCTGTAAAGATCAAGTCTAAGAGGAGTGAGAAGTTTGTGGAGACTTACGCCTTCATGGATCCAGGTAGTTCAACAACGTTCTGCACAGAAACACTCATGCGACAGCTGAACGTTAGAGGCAGAAGAACAGAAATCCTATTACGCCACATGGGTCATGAGAAGTCAATGCAAAGTTATATCCTGTCAGACTTAGAAGTGTGTGGACTTGAAGAGAAGGACTTCATAGACCTGCCTAATGTTTTCACACAGAGGGAGATTCCTGTTAAAATAGGGAACATAGCCCTGCAGAAGGATGTGGAGAGATGGCCTTACCTGGAAAAGGTGCGTCTCCCATACATTGAAGCAGAAATTGGCCTATTAATTGGAACCAATGCCTACAAAACTATGGAGCCATGGCAGGTGATAAACAGCAAGGATGACGGACCCTACGCTGTCAGGACAGCCCTTGGATGGGTAGTCAATGGACCGGTAAGGAGAGATGATGGCAACAAGTCAAACAAGGAGCAACGACAAAATGTCACAGTTAATTGTATCTCTATCGCAAGCATTGAAGAGCTGTTGATACAGCAGTTCAACGCAGGCTTCTCAGAACGCAGCTGTGAGGAAAAGACAGATGTCACAAGAAGACCATCAGTTCATGGATTTGATGACAAGGTCTACACAGTTCATTGATGGTCACTATCACATTGGTTTGCCACTGAGAAGACAGACCGCGAAGATGCCGAATAATCGCTGCACAGCAGAGCAGCGCGCCATCAGTCTAAAGAGAAAGCTGAACAAGAACCCTGACTTTCACGAAGACTACAAAGGCTTCATGAGAAACATCATAGCGAAAAGCTATGCTGTAAAAGTGCCCGAGGAACAGTTGAACAGAGAAGATGGAAGGGTCTGGTACATTCCTCATCACGGTGTGTATCCAAAGAAGAAAAAGTTCCGTGTAGTGTTTGACTGCACTGCCTCATTCAGAGGAACTTCACTGAATGACCAGCTGCTTCAAGGTCCTGATCTTACTAATACCCTCATTGGCGTCTTGACGAGGTTTAGACAAGAGCTCGTTGCCATGATGGCAGATATAGAATCAATGTTCTACCAAGTCAGAGTCCCTGATGAAGATGCTGATCTTCTGCGTTTCTTTTGGTGGCCAGATGGCGACGTTAGTCAAGCTATGGTGGAATGTAGAATGGCTGTACACTTGTTCGGAGCCACATCATCTCCCAGCTGTGCAAGCTACGCTCTCAGAAAAACTGCAGAAGATGGCAAAGGCAAAGCACCATCAGAGGCTGTGGAGACAATCTTCAGAAACTTTTACGTCGATGACTGTCTGAAGTCCGTGTCAACAGAAGACGATGCCATTGCACTGTCAAGAGACCTTAGAACTCTGTGTTCGAATGGAGGATTCCATCTGACTAAGTGGCTAAGCAACAGCAGAGCAGTTCTAGCTTCTATCCCAGAAAAGGAAAGAGCCATTGAAGTCAAAGATCTGGACCTGAGCCACGATGTCCTTCCTATCGAGAGAGCCCTTGGTGTACAATGGTGTATTGAGTCAGACACGTTCAACTTCAGAATAATGGTGAACGAAAGACCATCCACAAGACGAGGGATTCTCTCCGTGATCAGTTCCATCTACGACCCTCTTGGATTCCTGGCACCACTCATTCTGCCGGTGAAGCTGATCCTACGAGAGCTGTGTAGAGACAAGAGAGGATGGGATGAAGATATCCCAGAAGGTCAAGCTCAGAGATGGCTCAGATGGTTGACGGATTTGCAACAACTTTCTAGCTTCAACGTCAGTAGGTGCATCAAGCCTGTGAGTTTTGGAGTTACAAAGACGGCTCAACTACATCATTTCTCGGACGCCAGTGAGGACGACTATGGCACGGCTACTTACCTCTTGCTGACAAATCAACAGGGCCAGAAACATTGTTCCTTCCTCATGGGGAAATCCAGGGTGGCTCCGCTGAAGCAGGTCACCATCCCGAGACTGGAGTTGACGGCAGCGGTTGTTGCAGTTAAAGTTGACAAGGTGATGCGGAAAGAGTTACAGCTCCCATTAGAAGAATCTGTTTTCTGGACGGATAACACTACAGTGCTGAAGTATATAGAAAATGAGAAGATACGCTTCAAGACCTTCGTAGCAAACAGAATCGCATCCATTAGAGAAGCTACACAACCATCTCAGTGGAGGTATTTAAACAACTCATTAAACCCAGCAGATCAAGCCTCACGGGGATTGAAGGCTGAAAACTTCATGAGGAGCAAAACTTGGATACAAGGCCCAAGTTATCTGCTGGAAACAGAGAGATCATGGCCAGAAAGACCAGATATGCCAAGTCAGGTTGCTGAAGACGATGTCGAAGTTAAGAGATCAGTCACAGCAAATTTCATAACTATGAAAGAGAACTTTGACAGTGAACAAGCTTGTTAACCATTTCTCAGGATGGCACCAGTTGAGGAAAGCAGTTGCATGGTTTCTAAGGCTGAAAGAGTTGCTGCTACACCTGGGCGGTAAGAGAAAAAAGTATCGAGCCACTATCAGTCAGTCTGAAAGTAACCCTGATAAGCAGAGAATGCTTCTACAGCAATATATGCACCAGCACAAGACCACATTGGGTAAGAATTCATTGACCATGGAGGATTTGGCCAAGGCTGAGATGGAGATAGTTTGTTTCAGTCAAAGACAAAGATATCCAGAAGAAATCGAAGCTTTACAGCGAAATACTCCAATCAAGAAAGGTAGTCATATCTACAAGCTGGACCCTACACTCCAAGATGGAGTACTGAGGGTGGGAGGGCGACTAAACAAATCTGTATGCCAGAGGAGGCCAAGCATCCTGCTATCCATTCTAAGGACCTCCGGGTTGCTACTCTCATTCTTCAGCATATACACCAGAGTATTGGACACAGTGGGAGGAACCACATGCTTGCGAAGCTAAGACAAAGATACTGGATTCCAGGAGCTAATTCTGTAATAAGAAAAATACTCTCTGAATGCATTGTTTGCAGGCGGTTACACGACCCTGGAAAGACTGATCACAAAGCTCTGCCTGCTACAAGAAGCAGCGTGAAAGGTTCCTGAACAAAAAAAGGGGACATTTATATTGTAAATATGTTGAACTCATTAGTTTATGACTCTTAAAAATGTTTGCGTAATTGCTATGCTTCATGTACCTAGTCAATTAGGGGCCGGAATGTAAGAGTCATGAAAGTTTAGGAAAGTGTAAAGAAGAAAATACTTTAAAATATTGGTTAAATATTATGGTACAGTATGTATGTACATTTGTTTATTATTGATGCATATTCTAGTATAATATAGTTAATTTACCTGACTGACTTATTGTATTGAGAAACCCCCTCTTTTCTTGTTCCAATAGTATAGTCCGAGAGACCCCCCTTTATTCTTGCTACAATGGTACAGTCCTTAAGCTTGTCACATGATATCCAGCCATTTTTGCAGTTCAAGCTCCACGAGGCTGGAAAAGGTAGAAGCTTTGAGGGCTGTGGTGCAATACAGTTTTTGACCGCGTGCGTGTTTAACATGTTTTACTTTGAAATCCTGTTTAAAATGTACTACAGTAAACAGTTAAAAGACAAAGTTACGTTTTGGAACGTTTTATTTCGACACGCATCTACTCGTTGCTAAAAGCCTCAAAGCTCAGTGGCTGCATATTGGGAACTACGGAGCGCCACTATACTTGGCCCCTCCCCTTCCTCATCTACATGCTGCCCCTTGGTGACATGATCTGCAGACACAGGATCAACTTCCAGGTACACCGATGATACCCAGCTGTACCTCTCCATCACCGCTCTCCTGCCTCAGTGTTGATGGACAGCTTGACTAACATCCAGTGTTGGATGAACCACAATTTCCTCCAGTGGAAAATTTGAAAGACTGAAGCCATTGTCTTCAGCCACCACCACAAACTCCGTACCCTTGCCACCGATTCCCTCCCCCTCACTGGCCACTATCTCAAGATAAAATACACTAACTTCATAATTCAACTTGACCCTGAGCTTAACTTCCAACCCCATCTCCTCTCCATCTCAAACACTACATCCATCAACATAACATTGCCTGTCTCAACTCCTACCTCAAATTTTGTCACTGAAACCCTCAATCCAGACTTAACTATTCCTGGTTGCCGGGGACAGCAACGGGGGCAGGTGCTGGCAGGCGGCCAGCAACAAAAATGGCCGCCCGCCACCTCCCATTTAAATAGTGCTGCCCCGGCCGCAGGTAGGCCCCCCTGACCCTGGCGGACATAGCATCTGGCGGTAAGTCGGGGGGCGCCACCCAATATTACAGTCGGGGCACGAGTGGGGTGCTGCGCACGGCGATGACGTCATCACCGGCGGCGCTAACGGTTAGCGCCGCCGCTGATCTCCCGCTGAATTTCATGGATTTCGTGGGTGGCGTTAGTGGCGCCGCGCTCAGGCGCTAGTTGATTGTGCCCCATTACCGCCCTTTTAGGGTGCTAACGGGAGTCACAAATCAACTGAATTTAGTCCCCAAAGAGTTTAACGGTATCAGTGCAGCAGAGAATAAAGTCAAGACAGGGAATAATGGTAAAAAAATTAAATTAAAGGCTCTTTATCTGAATGCACGAAGCATTCATAATAAGATAGATGAACTACTGGCACAAATAGAGATAAATGGGTTTGATCTAATAGCCATTACAGAGACATGGTTGCAAGGTGGCCAAGGTTGGGAACTATATGTTCCAGGGCATTTGACGTTTCAAAAAGACAGGCAGAATGGAAAAGGAGGGGGAGTAGCCCTGATAATAAAGGATGACACAAGGACAGTAGCGAGAAAGGATCGGAAGATCAGAAAGTAGAATCAGTATGGGTGGAGATAAGGAATAAAAAGGGGCAGAAAACACTGGTAGGAGTAATATATAGGCCCCCTAACAGTAGCTATACCATTGGACAGAATATTAATCAAGTAATAGTAAGAGCTTGCAACAAAGGTAATGCAATAATCTTGGGGGACTTTAATTTTCATATAGACTGGACAAATCAAATTGGCAAAGGTAGTCTGGAGGACGAGTTCATGGAATATATTCAGGACAGTTTCCTAGAACAATATGTCATGGAACTAACCAGGGAACAGGCTATTTTAGATCTTGTATTGTGTAATGAGACAGGGTTAATTAGCAATCTCATAGTAAAGAATCCTCTGGGGCAGAGTGATCATAATATGATGGAATTTCACCTTACTTTTGAGAGTGATTTGCCCAAGTCCGAAACTAGAGTCTTAAACTTAAATAAAGCCAATTACGTAGGTATGAGGTGTGAGTTGGCTAAGGTAGATTGGAAAAATAGATTAAAAGGTATGGCAGTAGATAAACAGTGGCTAGCATTTAAAGAAATATTTCATGATTTTCAATAAAAATACATTCCATTGAGAAACAGAAATTCCACGGGAAAAGTGATCCAACCGTGGCTAACTAAAGAAGTTAATGATAGCATTAGATTGAAAGAAGAAGCTTATTATGTTGCAAAGAATAATAATAAACCTGAGGATTGGGAGAGTTTCAGAAACCAGCAAAGGTTGCCCAAAAAATTGATAAATAGGGAAAAAATAAGAATATTAGAGAAAACTAGCAAGAAATATCAAACCAGCTTGTAAGAGCTTCTACAAGTATGTAACAAGGAAAAGAGTAGCAAAAGTAAATGTTGGTCCCTTAGAGGCTGAGACAGGAGAAATAATTATGGGGAATAAGGAAATGGCAGAAACGTTAAACAAATATTTTGTATCTGTCTTCACAGTAGAAGACACAAAAAGCATACCATAAATGGTAGGGAACCAAGGGTCTAATGAGTGAGGAACTTAACATAATTAATATAAGTAGAGAAAAAGTACTGGAGAAACGAATGGGACTAAAAGCCAACAAATCCCCTGGACCTGACGGCCTACATCCTAGGGTTCTAAAAGTGGTGGCTGAAGAGATAGTGGATGCATTGGTTTTAATCTTCCAAAATTCCCTAGATTCTAGAATGGTCCCAGCAGATTGGAAGGTCGCAAATGTAACACCGCTATTCAAGAATGGAGAGAGAGAAAAAACAGGGAACTACAGGCCAGTTAGCCTGACATCGGTCGACAGGAAAATGCTGGAATCCATTGTTAAGGAAATGGTATCAGGGCACTTAGAAAATCATAACATGATTAGGCAGAGTCAACATAGTTTTATGAAAGGGAAATCATGTTTGACAAATTTATTAGAGTTTTTTGAGGATGTAACTAGCAGGGTAGATAAAGGGGAACCAGTGGATATAATATACTTAGATTTCCAAAAGGCATTCGAGAAGGTGCCACATAAAAGGTTATTACACAAGATAAGGGCTCATGGAGTTGGGGGTAATAGCATGGATAGAGGATTAGTTAACGGACAGAAAATAGAGAATAGGGATAAACGGATCTTTTTCAGGTTGGCAAGGATCAGTGTTGGGGCCTGAGCTATTTACAATTTATGTTCATGACCTAGATGAAGGGACTGAGTGTAATATATCCAAGTTTGCTGATGATACAAAGCTAGGTGGGACAGTAAGATGTGAGGAGAACACAAAAACTCTGCAAAGGGATATAGATAGACTAAGTGAGTGGGCATAGAATCATAGAACGTTACAGCACGGAAGAAGGCCATTTCGGCCCATCGTGTCCGCGCCGGCCAACAAAGAGCTATCCAGCCTAATTCCACTTCTCAGCTCTTGGTCCATAGCCATGCAGGTTACAGCATCCCAAGTGCACATCCAAGTACTTTTTAAATGTGGTTAGGGTTCCTGCCTCTACCACCCTTTCAGGCAGTGAGTTCCAGACCACCACAACCCTCTGGGTGAAGAAATTTCCCCTCAAATCCCCTCTAAACCTTCCACCAATTACTTTAAATCTGTGCCCCCTGGTTTTTGACCCTTCTGCTAAGGGAAATAGGTCCTTTCTAGCCACTTTATCTATGCCCCTCATAATTTTATACACCTCAATAAGATCTCCCCTCAGCCTTCTCTGTTCCAAGGAAAACAGGCCCAGCCTATCCAGTCTTTCCTCATAGCTAAGATTCTCTACTCCCGGCAACATCCTTGTAAATCTCCTCTGTACCCTCTCTAGTGCAATCACATCTTTCCTGTAATGTGGTGACCAGAACTGCACGCAGTACTCTAGCTGAGGCCTAACTAGTGTTTTATACATTTGAAGCATAACCCCCCCGTTCTTGTATTCTATGCCATGGCTAATAAAGGCAAGCATTCCGTATGCCTTCTTAACCACCTTATCTACCTGGCCTGCTACCTTCAGGGATCTGTGGACATCTACTCCAAGGTCCCTTTGTTCCTCTACACTACTCAGTATCCTACCATTTAATGTATATTCCCTTTCCTTGTTAGCCCTCCCCAAATGCGTTACCTCACACTTAATATCCGGATTGAATTCCATTTGCCACTGTTCTGCCCACCTGACCAATTTATTGATATCTTCCTGCAGTCTACAGCTTCCTTCTTCAGTATCAACCACACAGCTGATTTTAGTATCATCTGCAAACTTCTTAATCATACCCCCTATATTCAAGTCTAGATCATTGATATATACCACAAAAAGCAAGGGACCTATTACTGAGCCCTGTGGAACTCCACTGGAAACAGCCTCCCAGTCACAAAAACACCCATCAACCATTACCCTCTGCTTCCTGTCTCTGAGCCAGTTTTGAATCCAACTTGACACTTTGCCCTGGATCCCATGGGCTTTTAACTTCGTGACCAGTCTGCCATGTGGAACCTTATCAAAAGCCTTGCTAAAGTCCATATACACTACATCAAATGCACTACCCTCATCTACCCTCCTCGTTACCTCCTCAAAAATTCAATCAAGTTTGTTAAGACACGACCTTCCCTTAACAAATTCGTGCTGACTATCCTTGATTAATCCGTGTCTTTCCAAATGAAGATTTATCCTGTCCTTCAGAATTATTTCCAATAATTTTCCCACCGCCGAGGTTAGGCTGACTGGCCTGTAATTACTCAGTCTATCCTTTTCTCCCTTTTTAACAAGGGTACCACATTAGCAGTCCTCCAGTCCTCTGGCACCACACCTGAAGCCAGAGAGGATTGAAAAATGATGGTCAGTGCCTCTGCTATTTCCTTTCTTGCTTCGCTTAACAGCCTGGGATACATTTCATCTGGGCCTGGGGATTTATCCACTTTTAAAGCTGCTAAACCCCTTACTACTTCCTCTCTCACTGTTTATTTCATCTAATATTTCACACTCCTCCCTCCCGATAGCAATGTCTGCTTTGCCCCTCCTTTGTGAAAACAGACTCAAAGTATTCATTAAGAACCCTACCGACATCTCCCGCCTCCACACACAGATTACCCTCATGATCTCTAATAGGCCCTACCCTTTATTTAGTTATCCTCTTACTCTTAATATATTTATAAAACATCTTTGGGTTTTCCTTGATTTTACTTGCCAAGAATTTCTCATGCTCTCTCTTTGCTTTCCTGATATCATTTTTAATTGCACCCCTGCACTTTCTGTACTCCTCTAAAAATTCTGGAGTATTTAGCCCTCGGTATCTGTCATACGCATCACTTTTTTCCTTTATCCTACCCTGCATATCCCTAGACATCCAGGGGGCTCTAGATTTGTTAGTCCCACCTTTTTTCTTTAAGGGCACATATTTGGTCTGAACCCACCGGATCTCCTCCTTGAATGCCTCCTACTGCTCTGACACTAATTTACCTTCAAGTAGCTGTTTCCAGTCCACTATGGCTAAATCCCCTCTGAGCTTAGCAAAATTTGCTTTTCGCCAATTTAGAATTTTTATTCCTGGTCTATCCTTGTCCTTTTCCATAACTACCTTAAATCTAACAGAACTATGGTCACTAGCACCAAAATGCTCCCCCACTGATATGCCTTCTACCTGCCCAGCTTCATTCCCTAAAATTATGTCCAGAACCGCCCCCTTCCCTTGTTGGGCTTGCTACATACTGGCTAAAAAAGTTCTCCTGGATGCATTTTAGGAATTCCGCACCCTCTATGCCCGTCACACTAATTTTATCCCAGTTAATATTGGGGTAGTTGAAATCCCCTACTATTACTGCCCTATAGTTTTTGCACCTCAGAAATTTGTCTACATATTTGTTCTTCTATCTCCCTCTCACTGTTTGAGGGTCTGCAGTACACTCCCAGCAGTGTGATCGCCCCTTTTTTGTTTTTCAATTCGACCCATATGGCCTCGTTTGATGATCCCTCCAACATCATATCCCTCCTCACAGCTGTAATAGTTCCTTTAATCAATACCGCAACAACCCCCTCCCTTTTTACGTCCCTCTCTATCCCGTCTGTAAACCCTGTAACCAGGAATGTTGAGCTGCCATACCTGCCCCTCTTTCAGCCACATCTCTGTAATAGCTATAATATCATAGTCCCAAGTATCTACCTGTGCCCTCAGCTCATCTGCCTTGTTTGCTATACTCCTTGCATTGAAGTATATACCATTTAGTACAGGCAAACTGTTGTGTATGTACCTTTAAGAGAGAACGGTTTTACAGCTCCTGTATACTGTAGTACCGGCAGTGACCACACCTGTCTATAAAGCCGGAGCAGGCTTCTGTACTTCAGTCGTGAGACGACTCTACTCTAGTAAACACCTGTTGACTGTTAAGTTACAGCCTCCGTGTAGTTCTTGGGGAAACATCCTATTTAAAGAATCACGGATCTAACAGTGGCGACGAGGTTGATTCGAATCTGCCTGCAACTCTGCATTTCCCGTCAAGGAGTCGCTCCGGGAGGACGGTGGAAGGAAGTCGAGGCCAGAAGCACGGGCGTCGACCACGAGCAACCACCCAGTCATCCGGCAGCAAGTGAACATCGCAGGAGTGGCTGTTGAGCCATGACAATCCAGCAACAGACTGGCCAGGTGCAGCGCACACCCTTCCCGGACAGCGGGAGCCAACCGACGGCGTAGAAAAGCCGAGCAGCATCGACGGGGTAAGAGAGAGGGTGAAGCGCACAGGGCACGGCCGGGGGTTAAAGAACCGAGTGGCGTCGAGGAAAAACAAGCCGAGAGAGAGAGAGAGGTTAAAGCAGCAGCCGGGTTCAGGACCGAGCGACGGCAACGGGAAAGGCGCACAGGAGAACGCGCAGAGCACAGCCAGGGCTCAAGGGCTGAATCGCGTCTGCGGGGAGAAGAAGGGAGAGCGCGGGAGATGCCATTGAGCCGCGGAGAAGGAGGGAGAGCGCGGGAGACGCCACTTTTTTTGAAGCCGCAGCGGAGAAGAAGGGCGAGCGCGGGAAGGAAGGAAAGTGCGGGAGACGCCATTTTGTTCCAGCGGAGAAGAAGGGAGAGCGCGGGAGACGCCATTTAGACAGTTAAATTACACCCAGGGATGGCGAAGAATGGCAGTATCACGGCGTTCGACAATGAAGTCGAAGATTGGGCGACATATGTGGAATGCATTGAGGTGTACTGCAGGGCAAATGAAGTGCCAGATGCTAGGAAAGCACTGGTTTTGTTAAATTCCATGGGTGCAAAAACTTATGGCTTACTGCGAAACCTGATAACCCCAGAGAAGCCCGTGGAGAAGAATTTCGAAAGTATAGTAGAAATCCTACAGGACCACTTAAGCCCCACACCGCTGCTGATAGCAGAAAGATTTAAGTTCCACAAAAGGAACCAGCATAAAGACAAAAGTAATGCTGAGTACTTAACGGAACTGCGCAAGTTATCGAAACACTGCCAGTTTGGAGCGGGACTATCAGATACGTTAAGGGACAAGTTTGTGTGTGGGCTTCAAAGTGAAGGAACCCAGAAATGGCTTTTATCAGAAAAGGATCTTAGGCTGGACAAGGCTTTCAGCATGGCAGTATCATAGGAAGCAGCCGCACGGGGTGCTGCAGAGATACAACAGAGACCGCAAGAATACGGCACCAATGAAATGTCATATGGAGCAGGGAAGTGTTATCGCTGCGGCAGAACAACACACGATCAGAAGGATTGTTGGTTCAAGGACCAAGTGTGCAGACAGTGTGGAAAAACAGGACACATAGCAAGAGTCTGCAGGTCAGGGAAGAAAACCAACAGCAAGAAATCTCCACAGGAGAAGTACAAAAAGGTACATAAGGTGATGGACAGTAGTTCAGACGAACAGGGAAATGATACAGACTCCGGAAGCAAGGAGCTGGGTTGTCTGAAACTACATAAGGTAACCAAAATGGAGGATCACCAGACTATCTGGGTCACGCTCAAGATAGACGGAGTCCAAGTGAAAATGGAATTGGACACTGGATCAGCCCTAACAGTCATAAACCAAAGGGACTACAAGCGGCTATTTCCACATATACCCTTGAAAGCTACAGAGATTGTCTTGAAGACGTACACGGGGCAAAAAGTCTACCCCAAAGGAAAAATAAGGGTGAAAGTGATATACAAAGGCCAGGAAATACCTAAAATGGACCTATATGTATTGCCAGATGGAGGACCACCACTACTAGGACGTGAATGGATCCGGAAGATACAATTAGATTGGCATTCCATACAGGCACTGAAGGTTGAGGCCAAAAAGGATGACGACGCCACACCTGGACGACTGTCAAAAATGCTAACTGACACACAAGAAGTGTTCCAGGAGGGACTCGGAACACTAAAAGGCATAACAGCAACGATTAAAATAGAGGAAAATGCAAGTCCAAAGTTTTTTAAGGCCAGACCGGTGCCTTATGCGATCCGACCAGCCGTTGAAACAGAGCTGGAAGGGTTGGAACGTTCAGGAGTACTGTCCAAAGTAGACTGGAGCGAGTGGGCTACACCCATCATCCCTGTAATGAAGAGGTCGTTGAGTAATACGCCTGGGGAACCAAAGAAGGTCCGCAGCTGTGGAAATTTTAAGGTGACAGTGAAGCCAGTCCTTCACACGGTACAATGTCTGCTTCCACGGATTGAGGATATTTTCGCCTCGCTATCTGGAGGTAAACGCTTCACCAAAATTGATCTGGCCCAGGCGTACTTGCAAATGGAGGTAGAAGAAGCCTCGAAACAATACCTCACGATCAACACTCATAAACGTCTCTATCAATACAACCGACTGGTGTTCGGGGTAGCATCGGCTCCGGCTATTTGGCAAAGGGCAATGGATCAAGTCCTGCAAGGGATTCCAGGGACCCAGTGTTATTTGGACGACATCCTGATCACGGGCGAAAATGACAGCGATCACCTCGCCAACCTGGAGAAGGTACTCACTAGATTAAAGGAATATGGGCTACGAGCTAATTGCCACAAGTGCGAGTTTTTCCAGAAGCAGATCTCGTATTGTGGCCACATTATTGATGAAGAGGGGTTACATAAGTCTCTTGAAAAGATTGAGACAGTAGTCAAGACTCCAGCACCAGAAAATGTGTCACAACTGAGGTCGTTCCTCGGGCTGGTAAACTACTACCATAAGTTCTTGCCAAATTTGTCTACAGTACTACACCCACTGAATACCCTACTACAAACGGGGGTACCATGGAAGTGGAGTGACGAATGTAGACGAGCTTTCCAGAAGTGCAAGGAATTGATCACATCGAGGGCGGTGTTGGCCCATTTCAACCCAGCACTAGCAATTCGGTTGGCATGTGATGCATCACCCTATGGTATTGGAGCAGTGCTGTCGCACAAATTCCCAGACGGGTTGGAGAGGCCAGTAGCCTTTGCGTCTCGGTCACTGACCTCAGCCGAGCGCAACTACGCCCAGATCGACAGGGAGACCCTCAGCCTAGTATGGGGAGTAAAAAAATTCAACTACTATCTGCATGGGCAGAAGTTCACCTTGCTGACTGACCACCAACCACTTGTCTCCATCTTTAATCCAAAGAAGGGCGTTCCGGTGATGACTGCACAACGGTTACAAAGATGGTCCCTTTTTCTAGGGGCGAACCAATATGAAATAGAATATGAAGGCACGAAACAGCATGGAAACGCTGATGGGCTATCACGCTTGCCACTGCCTACTGTGGAGGAAGCACCAGCAGTGGACCCTATCGAGATATTTTATTCGTCAATAATTGAACGATTGCCAGTAACTAACACAGATATAGAGAAGGAGACCCGCAATGATCCGACACTATCTCGGGTACATGATTTGACGGTGAGGGGATGGCCAACACATGGCGACTCACTGTTGCCAGCATTCTCATCCAGAAGAGAACAGCTGTCAGTATGCCAGGGGACAGTGATGTGTGGATCCCGAGTGGTAATTCCACCCAAGTTAAGGGAGAGAGTGCTCAATGAGCTTCACGAAGGTCATCTGGGAGGGGTAAAAATGAAAAGCCTTGCTAGGGCTTATGTGTGGTGGCCGGGGATTGATCAACAAATCGAGGACCTAACCAAGAGCTGCTCAGGATGCCAGAAGGTCCAAAATGCACCACCACATGCCCCTCTACACCCATGGGAGTGGCCCTCCTCTCCATGGCAACGGGTGCATATTGATTTCGCTGGTCCATTCATGGACTCAATGTTCTTAATAGCAGTGGATGCGCACTCGAAATGGCCCGAGGTGATAAAAATGTCCTCAACCACTACAGAGAAAACGATTGCAGTCCTGCGGACCATATTTGCCAGGAACGGCTTGCCAGAGCAGATTTGCTCTGATAATGGACCACAGTTTGTGTCCGAAGAATTTCAGAAATTTATGAGAAGGAATGGGGTAAGGCATTATACATCCACCCCGTATCATCCAGCCACAAATGGATTGGCTGAGAGGTTCGTACAAACCTTTAAAAAGGCGATAAAGGCCATGTGCGATGATGAAATTCCACTACAGCATAAGGTGGACAATTTCCTGTTAGCCTACAGAAATGCGACACATGCAGTTACCAACCAGACCCCGGCCATGATGTTCTTTAACCGAAGGTTGAGATCTCGTCTGGATTTGCTCAGACCAAATGTGCGAAGAAATGTTGAGGATAAACAATTCCAGCACATCAATGAGAAGCCGACAAGGAGCTTCAATGTAGGACAACCAGTCTTGGCCCGTGACTACCGAACAGAGAAATGGCAACCCAGAACGATATGCACACGGCAGGGGCCATTAATGTACACAGTGGATGTCGGGGAGAACATTGAGAGACGCCACGTCGACCAGATCTTAGCGTCACAGGAACGAGTCAACCCCATGTCTCGCGTACCTGGGGATGAACCCGACATACCGGTAGCATCTACCTCAGAAACAGTAGCAGTGGAAACTGATGAACTAACCGACGAAAGGGGGCCAGAATCGCCTCCGCACCAAGAACAAGAACCTCAGGGAAGGCGCTATCCTGAAAGGATCAGGAAGCCGCCCCAAAGACTGAATTTATAAATGGACTATTTTCAGTTAATGTTGCATGTTAATTGTTAAATGAATGTTATGGTACTGTTAATCTAAAAGGGGAGGAATTGTTGTGTATGTACCTTTGAGAGAGAACTGTTTTACAGCTCCTGTATACTGTAGTACCGGCAGTGACCACACCTGTATATAAAGCCGGAGCAGGCTTCTGTACTTCAGTCATGAGACTACTCTGCTCTAGTAAACACCTGTTGATTGTTAAGTTACAGCCTCCGTGTAGTTCTTGGGGAAACATCCTATTTAAAGAATCACGGATCTAACACAAACCTCCTTGTTGACTACCATCTAGCCCTTGATTCCTCTGTCCTTCCAATTTACTTTCTACGTTTTTGTTTTCCAATTTCAGTTTTTCTTCCCTCCCTATTGACTCTATAATTAGGTTCCCATCCCCCTAGCAAGCTAGTTTAAACCCTCCCCAACAGCACTGGCAAACCCTCCTGCGAGGATAATGGTCCCATTCCCGTTGAGGTACAACCCGTCTGGCTTGTAGAGGCCCCACCTCCCCCAGAAACGGTTCCAATTCCTCAGGAATCTAAAGCCCTCCCTCCTACACCATCTCTCCAGCCACGCATTCATCTGCTCTATCTTCCTATTTCTGTACTTACTAGCACGTGTCACTGGTAGTAATCCGAAGATTACTACCTTTGAGGTCCTGCTTTTTAACCTCTTTCCTAGCTCCCTAAACTCTGCCTGCAGGACCTCATCCCTCTTCGTACCTGTGTCGTTGGTACCGATATGGACCATGACCTCTGGCAGTTCACCCTCCCCCGTCAGAATGCCCTGCAGTCGTTCAGTGACATCCTTGACCCTGGAACCAGGGAGGCAACATATCATCCTGGAGTCACGTCTGGGCAGTAAGGTGACAGATGGAGTATAATGTAAGGAAATGTGAGGTTATTCACTTTGGTAGGAAGAATAGAAAAGCAGAATATTTTTTAAATAGTGAGAAACTTTCAAATGTTGGTGTTCAGAGAGATTTGGGTGTCCTTGTGCAAGAAACACAGAAAGCTAGCATGCAGGTACAGCAAGCAATAAGGAAGACAAATGGCATGTTGGCCTTTATTGCAAGGGGGTTGGAGTATAAGAGTAAGGAAGTCTTGCTACAATTGTACAGGGCCGTGGTGAGGCCACACCTGGAGTACTGTGCAGAGTTTTGGTCTCTTTATCTAAGGAAGGTTATACTTGCCTTGGAGGCAGTGCAACGAAGGTTCACTAGATTGATTCCTGGAATGAGAGGGCTGTCCTATGATGAGAGATTGTGTAGAATGGGCCTGTACTCTCTGGAGTTTAGAAGAATGAGAGGTGATCTCATTGAAACATACAAGATTTTGAAGGAGATTGACAGGGTAGATGCTGAGAGGTTGTTTCCCCTGGCTGGAGTGTCTAGAACTAGGGGGCATAGGCTCAGGATAAGGGGTAGGCCATTTAAGACCGAGATGAGGATGAATTTCTTCACTCAGAAGGTTGTGAATCTTTGGAATTCTTTGCCCCAGAGGGCTGTGAATGCTGAGTGTTTGAGTATATTCAAGGCTGAGATAGATAGATTTTTGTACTCTAGGGGAATCAAGGGATATGGAGATCGATGGTCAGCCATGATCTTATTGAATGGCGGAGCAGGCTCAAGGGGCCGTCTGGCCTACTCCTGCTCTTATTTCTTATGTTCTTAAGATATCCGCGCTTCTCTAATTCTGCCCTCTTGAGTTTCCCTAATTATAATCGCTCAACCATTGGTGGCCGTGCCTTCTGTTGCCTAGGCCCTAAACTCTGGAATTCCCTGCCTAAACCTCACCGCCTCGCTACCTCTCCTTCCTCCTTTAAGATGCTCCTTCAAACCTACCTCTTTGACCAAGCTTTTGGTCACCTGTCCTAATTTCTCCTTATGTGGCTCATGTCAAATGAAGCGCCTTGTGATGTTTTACTCCGTTAAAGGTGCTATATAAATACAAGTTGTTGTTCTTGTTGTTGTAGTAAAGGTGCTATATAAATGCACGTTGTTTTTGTTCTCAACTGTAAGCTCAATAAAGATAATTGGAAGGAGAGAAACTGCTTCCCACAAAGTCAGTGAATATATCCAAATATCTGCATATTCCTACAGAAAAAGAGATTTGTTTTTTAAAATTCCTATATTAAGTAAACATAATACACAGTGGGGAACAGCCGAAGATCAGTTTGTCCTACTTCTGTGGAAGATCCCGGTAGCTCAATTGTGACTTTGTCGTGCTAAGCCATCATTTTCAATTCTTGAGGAAGATCCTCAAATCTTTTTCACTTGTGAATATTTTATTGTCTGTCACTTTACCATTTGTATTGCTCTACTTCCCAAACATGATTAACAAAAGTGATTTTAAAAAATTATTTTAATTTATTAATTTTAACAGCATTATCCTCTCGCATCTGAGACCTTAGTTATGTTATACTGTAATGCTTTTTTTCTTTCCATCCCCATATAAATTTGAACCTCTCTATATTTCTCATTATATTACCAGCAGGGGGCAGTCAAACCTCATTCATTAAATAAAGATAATAGAAACCAATAAAGCACAATCAGGCTAATATTAGATAATCAGCACCTTATCTTGTAAAATCTATTAGTAATACTCAAGGGAAAACACATGCCATTCTTTTTAATTAACAATTTGCCCACTGCGTGGTTTTCAGCTAATGGATTTGCCAAGCTTTATAACTTCATACACTAAACCTTCTGAGAACTCTTTTTTTTTTACATTTCTTAAAACAGATACTAGCCTCTGCAAAAAGATTAATTCTAACCAGAACTGAAGAATTAGGAAAATGTAGAATGGTATAAATACTCCTTCAATTACAGGATGCTCTGAATGAAGTTATTAAGGATAATTCAATGCATTTTAGCCTGTCTGCTCAGGGATATGGCAATTCACTGCGGTGAAATGAGCATAGATAACAGATGGTTAGAAGTAAATTGTAGATGTGTTTGTGGTCTCAACTTGGTTTGAGTCAAGTATGTACAAGTACAGCAAAACCACAAATAGGCACCAAATCAACAAGGCCCTTGCCCATATACATCTGTAATACATCCCAACCATCTGTTATTTTGATACAAGCACTTTTCCCTCCTTCTAATTGCACCAAAGAATTAAGAGGATAATATGTCAGGATTCATCTGAGCTCACAAGTAAGGAGGTTGTCAACAGTGAGCAGCAATGAAAACCCAGACACACTAATAATGGACATCTGATGTTAAAGGTTCAAAGTTAACAGGCAAAATATTTGTATTTGCTAATGTATAAACATGTAGTTTATAGGGTCAGAATTGTAAGAAAAAGATAAAGTATATTGTGTATATTCTAAAATTATAATTCATATGGCACTAGCAGTTATAACATTAAACTTCCATTAGAAAGAGATAAAATCACATTGCAGTCCATTGATATTTGTCATCAAGATATGTATGTTTTGGTTGGGTTGTTGGAAACAGAGGGAATGCTGGCAAGATTTCCCTCTCGAAATAGCTCAAGCTCATCCTCCAATGTGCCCAGCAAGTGGATTCAATTTCTGTAGAGATATTCATGAGCTTCACTGCTCTTCCTTCTTAAAAAGGAGCATAGCATGAATGTTGGAGGCTAACTAGTCTGGGGTGAAGAAGGGCAGGGAGAATGGAATCAAAATAAAATCTTTTAATAGAGTGAATTTCCACTTTATAACATGGTCTATGTGGTGAATTCCCAAATATAATTGCAGATTAAAATTACTCCTCCTTGGACAAAATAGACTGTCACTCCAACCATAGCTTGCATCACTTAGGAGAGATGAATCCCCTCACACTATGATCAACTATACAGTCCTAGCACATATGTAATAAGACCATTTTAAAAAAAAATGCAGGAATCAAATTACAACCATAAACTTCAATGGTTGCAGTTTTCTGACAAGTTTACAGTGAGGTGTCATTATAATTATTTCCATTACTGCAAGTATTAAATCCTACTATTATTGACATAATTTGATTGGTTGTGTATTTATCATAGAATCACACAGCACAGAAGGAGGCCAGTGCATGTGCCAGCTCTTTGAAAGAGCCATCCAATTAGTCCCACTCCCCCACTCTTTCCCCATGGTCCTGAAAATGTTTCCTTAGACTTTTCTCACATTTTTGCCTTTGGGGGCCCCCACCATTGCCACCTACATTCACACTCACTGATTCAACTGGAAAGGGTGGGGCGGTTCAGATTTGAGACATGTTCATATTTACTTGCAATGCCACTCTGAAGAGCCAATAAGATGTGTGCTTCTGTTGTGTAGGACTATCTTCTCTCTCCCATGACCCTTCCAAGATAGTGCACTGAACAGCCCAGCTGAGAACTGAAAAAACTTGCTCCATCAAGCCAAGCAATTTAATTGTCATTTAAGGCTGGGATTCGAACACCACACCCTTAGAATCAGGAGTCCTCCACTAACCAATGCCCTCCACAAGAGCTGCTGGACCACCTGGCATTTGTATTAAATTGAACCTAATGGAGCATTATCCTCTGTCAGCAATAATGATAACAGTTGCTCCACAGTGTTCGCTCAGCATCAAAACAGCTGTTGTTTTCTAAATAGAAGCCAGCAGGTGTCAGTAATACGAACATTTTGTTGTATAGATTCTTTTCAAATGAAAAGTAAGATATACCAGGATTCAAATGTTACCTAAATTTAGACTTCTTTTCTATTTCAGGATTGGGTTTTTTAGGTCAGTATCGGGCATCACCTTTATAAATTCCAATCATTGAACTGAAAAATATCTTTTGGGAAGAAAAAGCTCTCGTTCTTAATATAGCAACTATCAAATTTAATAAGAAAGGTCATTACAATTGGTGTTAATTGGTGTGAATAAGGCCAGCATTTTCCTGAATTAAGTAAAGACTGTTGAGTAAAACATTTTTATTGCTGGCAATGCTGAGGAACTCAGTGATCATTATAGACTTTGACCTCACTGAATATATATGCCAGAGCAGACTAACACCTGTCTTATGAAGCTTCCTTTTCTGGCTTAACTAGCTTCTTTTGCAACTAACGTAATTGTATTTAACCACATTTGATAGGTATAGAATCTTTTGAACCTAACTTAGCCTTTAGACCATAGTTTTTCAAACTGAGAGTCCCATATTCTAAAGGGTCCAAGAGGGGCTCTATGGGATTGCCTAGAGGATCAGATTTCTATCTATAGATGACAGATTTTTTGTGTTTTCCTCTGTTTGATGACTTATCAGCATGTTATTTCTGTTGCTGTATATATTCTAATAAGAATTGTTTCCTGCAACGATAACACTGGTTTCCTTTGGGTTGCTGTCACTGTCTTTCAGAAGTTTGGACAGGGGACCCAAGAATGTGTCCATGTTTGCAGGAGTTGCCCCACACAGACTGCTGGTAGATTCAGGGAAGCTTCTAGCTCCCTGTGGTGACCATTTATTTATTTTGAACTCAAGCATTGTGATGCTGAAATAAACATTAATGTTTTTCTAATGAAGACATCAGGATTACCTTTATATCATTATAATGTTTACCCTAAACTACTAAAAAAAATTGTATGAGAATGAAACACTTCAATTAAATATGCCTGCTCTGTCATTCTATCCCCCTTCTTCCCTATGGTCTCTCCTATTTTTAATTTTAACTTTAGTTTTGCTGGTTTATTCTAATTCTCTATTAACCAGTGTAACTGTCACCCCTCCCCACAATTAATTATGTTTATGATGTTTAACTCACCTCTGTTTCCACTGTACATTGTGGGAGTGAGGTCAGCCTCTTTTTTTTTTAAAAAGGGGTTTCCTTGGCTGAAAGTCAATGGGCTGGATTTTGCAAGAAAAATAAAGACATGTTAACGAGGCACGCCATTATTAGTGCCCGAATTGGCTAGCAAGTTTAAGATAAAGAGATACACCTTGAGTTGTGAATCTCCAGAACTTGCTGGTTCTTTTGCACCACTCCACCGTTTCCTTCACACAAATGGCATTTCACACATAGCCTCTGTGCTATTTTTAAGAACTTACTGTATTTGTACATTAATTGCTGATTAAGGTTGCTGTAGGGCTGGAACTGAACAGCATAAGTACCTATTTAATGACATGATATTTGTTAATGCAATGCCAATCAACCTCTCTGGCCCAGAAAGGGCAAAATTTAAATTGTTCAATCACATTCCTGCATGTAGTAAATTGTTGTTAGAGATTTTTAAAATGTTAAATTTTAATTTTTTTTGCCACTTTTCCTTTCTCTCTTTTCTCTCTCTAGTTCTCTTTCTGTACCTGAGTTGACTCAAATTCACCCACCTTTTCCATTGTTCCTCTGGTTTTTTTTCCTCAATCCTTAAATCGCATTGGTTAAGGAGATACACTGTTGGTCCCGCCATTCGCTAGTGTCCCAGATACCCCATTGCCCATGTTATAAGCTCACACTTCCAGCAGGTTACAGCACAAAAACATTTTTGAGCTGAAGGAAGATGTTTAACTAATGGCGAGATGCCCCACTCCAGCAAGATCCGCCCAATGTGTTTATTTAATTTCTTGACTAATTTTATTTCTCCTTCTTCTCTTCTAAAGGTGCTGATTCCTTATTGCTATAGTTCCACAAGTGCCCTGCATTTGAGGCTTGAAAAGGAGCTTTATTGATGTTCTGGTCCACTGGCCAAAACCGTGTAATGGTGTATTAAACTCATTAGCGACATATAGGCCCACTGTTATACTTTCCAATTTGCAATTAGTTGACATAAAAGTTATTGACACTCTGGAAATAGTGCCATTTGTCTCAGGCAATCAAGCTGAGGTTAGTTAGTTTGCTAGGCAGGTAATAAACAAAATTTATTTAACCAAGTGATATATCAAGTCCTTTATAATATACAGAACAAAGCCATGGCTCCAGCTGAGAGCTTTCAATTATATAAAATGATTCTACAATTATAAACTGTGTGTGTGCACCAAATAATTAGAAAAATGAAAGATTGCTTGTCAGTCGATCTATTGGTGTTTCCTGTGTAAGAGTTGATAATATGATAGAAGAGCTAGCATTTTGTAGATGGTTAAGTTATTGCAGTAGTAAGGATTAAATGGGATTAACTCTGTCTCCGTACATAGAAAGATATAGTACACAGTAGTTAGGAGTAGGATGGGGTGAAAATGGAATGTTAATTGTTGAACTAGCGCCAGCCCGTCTTGAAATCAGGAGGGGAGTGTGAAAGGAAAGTAAGTCTCTCTGTAATAATAAATATGTAAGAGAGATAAGGAAGTGAAGGCCATCAAGGACAGACGCAGTCACTCATATGTGGGGAATGTTTGGAGAACAATAAACAGATTGTAATATTAATGAGCTTGCACGGGAAGGAGAAATGATCCATGCGTCTGTGGACGTAATGACGTAGTAGCCATGAGTACTCATGTACTAATCGCATGCAGTAGAAATTCACTGACATATTAATCCCAAGCACTCACTTACGTGATTAACCATATAACGGTACTGCAACCCGGTGCACTTTAGGAACTCTACCTAGTCTTGCATAGGGCTACTGTGAGCAGTATTGAAGATGCAGCTTACGAACCCCTGATGAATTCTCTGCTCGTGAGTTTTATTGGTACCAATCTCATAAGCACTGCATGTAGTGGATTGTATTAGTGTGTTTATAATAATGATTATTAATCAAATGTCTCTTGAGTCCACATGTCTGTATAATAAGGCAAGGATAGTGAATATCCTGAACCCAACACTCTGATCTTAAAAAGAATTGTCAAGGCTACTCCAATTGGTCAGATTGTTCAGTGAGTAACTGAGCCAAAGAGGCCAGCTTCAATCCCTGGTCTGTGCTGAATTAACAGATCTCAGCCCAGGTGGTGATAGAGAAGAAATGACTGGGGTTTCCACTCCTGATTGCTATGCAGTGATTCTTCCTGGAAGTGGAAGTGTTTGGACATCAAATGGCATAGTGGTTAGCACTGTTGCCTCACAGCGCCAGGGACCCGGGTTCGAATCCGGCCTCGGGTGACTGTCTGTGTGGAGTTTGCACATTCTCCCCGTGTTTGCGTGGGTTTCCTCCGGGTGCTCCGGTTTCCTCCCACAGTCCAAAGATGTGCGGGTTAGGTTGATTGGCTATGATAAATTGACCCTTAGTGTTAGGGGGATTAAATACGTGGGGTTACGGGGACAGGGTGGGATATGTGTTGGTGTAGGGGTTACGGGGATCGGGTGGGATATGTGTCGGTGCAGGCTCGATGGGCCGAAATGGCCTCTATCTGCACTGTGGGGTTTCTGTGATTCTGTGATTTCTGTGAAGATCTGGCTCGGCTGTAATGGCCTATGCTGTCAAATAGCCTACTATTCAGGCTCACAGATGAACAATGACCACTTAGACAAGATACTGGAGGGTTAATGGTACCTATGGCACCAAACCCTTGCAAGGAGTTAAAGCCTTCAGGACAGGAGGGAGGGGGGGGAGAAAGCTCGTCATAAATAGATATTCTTACAGTCTCAATATTCTAATTTAATTGCTATTACATTGTTTTAACCTTAATGATATGTGGTACTTATGTGTTAATGGTGCTACATGATTTGTGCACTGCGCCCTTAAGGAAGGGATAGTGATAAGAAAATACAAATCACGCAGCATGTGTGACAGCACAGTACTAAAACATTTTTACTGTTTCCATATTCAACTTTTTAAAATTAACACTACAACATCAAGAGGCCTCTCTCACCTTGATAGCATCACAAACAGCGTTCATGCTGTTACAGGTTTATGATAATATTGTGCAATCAAAAGGGATATTGAGGTCATTATAATCTGTCCCTGACACAAGTTCATAACAGTGCTAAAGTCTACTGGAAGCAGTATTAAATGACATTTTAAATATTGATCTGGTGGTGCATAATTCCATACTATAATGTAAGATATGTTTCTGCTATCCAGGTATTAGGAATTACTTTGTATCAGTGCTAAATGGGATACTGAGAATAAGATCCTGCCCTATGTATTAGGACAGATGTAAACAAATGAAACTGTGGACTTAATGGTCTTGATTTATCTTAAAATTTCTGCCTGTTTTAAGGCAGATTTGGGAATCCCAATTTTCCTATGTTTTAAAGAAGATGAGGAGGAGGAGGATATGGAAGAAGCTAGATTGGAGGCTCTTAAAGTGAGCCATCATAGAAAATGTTTGTTTCTTCTATTTAGATACCCATTCAACAGGGTTTACAGACCAAGAAGGTCTGACTTAGTTTTCTCTGCATATTGCAACCTCAGAAGACTGAGCTTGCCCTTGGAGGTTTCTGGGAAGATTTGTCAGCAGCTGGCTGAAGACTAGCAGTGCACTTTCACCAGGAGAACAGTATTATCTGTACCAGTCAAAATCACCACTGCCTTGAATTTCTTTGCAACTGGATTCTTCCATGTGGCATCTGGTGGTCTTTGACACGAGGTAGGCAGTAACTCACCATTGTATAAAGAAGATCACTTATGCCCTCTTCAGGTGGAATGCACAGTTCATTTCTTTCTTAATGAACAAGATAAAGAGAGAGCTATCCAGTTCTACACACTGACAAGGCTGAAGGAGCAATTGAAAGAAAACATACAGCGCTGAAAGCCCTATATGACAACCTCTTAAGTTTTATGAATAGGAAACGTTTTCATTCAATGAATGTGCAGCTTGTGTGCGATGCCAATCATCTTATCTGCACATTAATGTTGCTACCTAGAAAGCTATCATCATGCTTTTTATACTATCGCCCAAAGTCAACACAAACCCCATTGAGTTACTATAGTAGCATGTTAGCATCATTGAGTACTAAATTGTATTATTAGTAAAAAACATCACAGATGGATTGTGGCATAGCTCCGTCTGGTGCTCTTCTGGCGTACAATGGAATCGGTTTAGGTTTAAGGAGCTGTGCTCTTCTGCAAATCTTTAGCAACATTAATAGGAACATACAAACAGGAGTAGGCCATTCAGCCCGTCGAGCCGTGTCCGCCATTCAGTGAAATCATAGCTGCTCTGTACCTCAACTCCATTTACCTGCCTTTATTCCATATTCCTTGATATTCTTACCTAACAAAAACCTATTGATCTCAGTCTTGGAAATTTCAATTGACTGAGCATCTACAGCCTTTAGGGGAACATCGTCCAGATTTCCACTGCCCTTGGTGTAAAAAAGTGCCTCCTGATTGCACTCCTAAAATCTTGTTTGGGATTCCCCTATCAGAGGACATAATTTCTCTATATCTAACCTATCGAATCCCTTTATCATTTTAAACATCTCGATCAGATTATTCCTTAAACTTCTAAACTCAAGGGATATGCAAGCCAAGTTTATGCAGCCTGTCCTGGTAGTTTAACTTTTTAAGCCCTAGTTTCATTCTGGTGAATCTGCGCTGTACCCCTTCCAAGGTCAATATATCTTTCCTGAGGTTCGGTGCCAAAACTGAACGCAGTATTCCAGATGGGCTCTGAACAAGGCTCTGTCCAACTGAAGCATCGCGTCTTCACACTTGAATTCCAGCCCCTTTGAGATAAAGGCTAGCATTCCATTAGACCTTTTGATTACATTTTGTACCTGTGCATTAGCTTTTAGTGATTTGTGTACATGGACACCTACATTTCTTTGGTCCTCCACAGTTCCTAATCTCTCACCATTAAAAAAAATAATTCCGATTTGTCTTTCTCAGATCCAAAGTGGATGACCTCACACTTCCCCACATCTGCCATAGTTTTGCCCACTCACTTAGTCTGTCCATGTCCCTTTGTAACTTCTTGCTTCCATCCACGCAACTTATTCTGTCTTCTAACATAGTGTCGTTTGCAAACTTGGATATATAACTTTCTATTCCTTCATCCAAGTCATTAATATATAGGGTAGTAGATCAATTGTTCATTTTAAATCAGAGATTGATAGCTTTTTGTTAACCAAAGGTATTAAGGCATATGGGTCAAAGGCGGGTATATGGAGATAGATCACAGATCAGCCATGATCTCATTGAATGGCGGAACAGGCTCGAGTGGCTGAATGGCCTACTCCTGTTCCTATGTACATATATTCCTATGAAAATGTGAGGCCCAGTGCAGATCTCTGGTGAACACCTCTTGTCTCACCTCACCAATCAGAGAACATAAGAACATAAGAAATAAGAGCAGGAGTAAGCCAAATGGCCCCTCGGGCCTGCTCCGCCATTCAATAAGATCATGGCTGATCATCGACCTCAACTCCACTTTCCTGCCCAATCTCCATATCCCTTGATTCCCCTAGAGTACAAAAATCTATCTATCTCAGCCTTGAATATACTCAAACACTCAGCATTCACAGCCCTCTGGGGCAGAAAATGCCAAAGATTCACAACCCTCTGAGTGAACAAATTCCTCCTCATCTCAGTCTTAAATGGCTGACCCCTTATCCTGAGACTATGCCCCTTGGCTCTAGACACTCCAGCCAGGGGAAACAACCTCTCAGCATCTACCCTGTCAATCCCCTTCAGAATCTTGTATGTTTCAATGAGATCACCTCTCATTCTTCTAAACTCCAGAGTGTATCGGCCCAGTCTACACAATCTCTCCTCATAGGACAGCGTTTTCACCCCAGGAATCAATCTAGTGAACCTTCGTTGCACCGCCTCCAAGGCAAGTATATCCTTCCTTAGATAAGGAGACCAAAACTGTGCACAGTACTCCAGGTGTGGTCTCACCAAGGCCCTGTAGAATTGTAGCAAGACTTCCCTACTCTTATATTCCAACCCCCTTGCAATAAAGGCCAACATGCCAATTGCCTTCCTTATTGCTTGCTGTACCTGCATGCTAGCTTTCTGTGTTTCTTGCACAAGGACACCCAAATCTCTCTGAACACCAACATTTGAAAGTTTCTCACCATTTAAAAAATATTCAGTTTTTCTATTCTTCCTACCAAAGTGAATAACCTCACATTTCCCTGCATTATTCTCCATCTGCCACCTTACTGCCCACTCACTCAGTCTATCTATATCCCTTTGCAGACTCTTTGGCCGCGATCTTACTTGAAGAGGCGAGTTGGGAGTGAGTCAGCTGAGTTGCGGGTTCCGATCCTGCCCCCAACGACACCCGATGCACAGATGCTATTTTGTGTCAATTGGCCTTTTTAAGCCTGCCCTGCAGGCTTGCCGGCCAATTAAGAGAAAGTGGTGTCAGATGACATCAGTTGATGACGCGTCATCTGCTGGTTTTCTTAAAGGGGACACGTTCATTTATGTTTGACAGATGATTTTTCAGTGTTTGACAGCATTGAGGTGCTGCAAACACTGCCAATCACTGTACAAAGGTGAGCCCTTGCACCCAAGCTCTCCAGAGACTCTCTCCTTAGGATAAAACAGATGGCAGCTGCAGATGAGGTTACAGAAGCGATCTGTTTCTGGTGAGAGAAGTTCTCCCAATGAGCTGTGACTACACAAACACTTCAAACCTTATTACCTACAGAAAAGTCTAAATACATTAAAAATGATTTTCCTTCCATTTCCTTACCTCTGAAACTCACCAGTGTGCCATTGGATCCTTCACACCACTTCTGCAGCTGTCATCAATGAAGAAACATTACAGTAGACTCACAACACGCCTCACTTACCTGGCATAGTGTCCAAATGTCGGGAAGCCCGCAGTCGACCTGGGCAAATCGGGGACCCGACTCCCGGGAAGATTGATTGGAGGCGGGTTGGAAGCAGGTTTGGGACCCACTGTCAATCTTTTTGATTTTGTCAGCAGTCCCGTCTCCAAGCCCGACCCCTGAGCGCCGGCAAAATCGCCCCCTTTGTGTTCTCACAGCTTACTGTCCCATCTAGCTTTGTATCATCAGCAAACTTGGATACATTACACTCGGTCCCTTCATCTAGTTCATTAATATAGATTGTAAATAACTGACGCCCCAACACTGACCCTTATGGTACCCCATTAGTTACAGCCTGACAACCTGAAAAAGATCCATTTATCCCTACTCTCTGTTTTCTGTCCATTAACCAATCCTCTATCCATGTTACTATATTTTCCCCCAACCCCATGAGCCCTAATCTTGTGTAAAACAGAAAGACTTGCATTTATATAGCACCTTTCATGACCAACGACCGTCTCAAAGCGCTTTATAGTCAATGAAGTACTTTTGGAGTGCAGTCACTGTTGTAATGTGGGAAATGCGGCAGCCAATTTGTGCATAGCAAACTCTCACAAACAGCAATGTGATAATGACCAGATAATCTGTTTTTGTTATGTTGGTTGAGGGATAACTATTGGCCAGGACACCAAGGATAACTCCCCTGCTCTTCTTCGAAATAGTGCCGTGGGATCTTTTACATCCACCTGAGAGAGCAGACGGGGCTTCGGTTTAACATCTCATCCGAAAGATAGCATCTCCGACAGTACAGCACTCCCTCAGCACTGTACTGGAGCGTCAGCCTAGCTTTATGTGCTCAAGTCCCTGGAGTGGGACGTGAACCCACAACCTTCTGACCCAGAGGCGAGTGTGCTACCAACTGAGCCACAGCTGACAATAATAATCTTTTATGTGGCACCTTATCGAATGCCTTTTGGAAATCCAAATATACTATATCCACTGGTTCCCCTTTATCTACCCTGTTAGTTACATCCTCAAAAAACTCTAATAAATTTGTCAAACATGATTTCACTTTCATAAAACCATGTTGACTCTGCCTAATCATGTTATGATTTTCTAAGTGCCCTGATACCACTTCCTTAACAATGGATTCCAGCATTTTCCCGATGACCGATGTCAGGCTAACTGGCCTGTGGTTATCTGTTTTTTCTCTCTCTCCATTCTTGAATAGCGGTGTTACATTTGCGACCTTCCAATCCGCTGGGACCATTCTAGAATCTAGGGAATTTTGGAAGATTAAAACCAATGCATCCACTATCTCTTCAGCCACCTCTTTTCGAACCCTAGGATGTAGGCCGTCAGGTCCAGGGGATTTGTCGGCTTTTAGAACAAAGCCATTGGCCTAAAAATTCGTTAAGGCCAGTTTTGTAGAAAAAATGGCGGCTGCCTGCTTCTGACGTGGGACACAGTGGCCTCCATTTTGGTAAGGGTCATAGCGCTGACATTGACAGTGCTGGCCTCTTAAATTTAAATAAGCAGATCGTGATGTCAATCGGCGTGCAACTGCTAATTTTGACATTTTCGCTCTCCATTAGGCTGTGTCCTAACCACACACAGGAAAGCAAGTGTGAAGCAGCCCTGCAGAGATGCTGTCAGTGCTTCTTAAAGAGGCACACACATCTTTCAGGTAAGTTTGGATTTCAGCTTTTGGACTTTTAAAATGTTTTATTGAAGTAGTGGCTTGGTGCAATAGATTTTAAAAGTTCTTCAGGTGTGCAGGGAGTGCTGCTGGACACTTGCAAGGCTTCAGATGGTAAAGGAAGGCCTGTGAGAAGGCAGAACATGCTGCAGATCAGGCAGCTTCCATGGAGAGAGAAACAGAGTTCATGTTTCAGGTCGAGATGCTGCCTGACCTCCTGAGTACTCCCAGCATTTTCTGCTTTTATTTCAGATTTCCAGCATCCACTCACAGAGGGAAGAGGAAGATGAAGAAGAGGAAGATGAAGATGAAGATGATGAAGAAGCAGAAGAGGAGGAAGCAGAAGGAAGGATGCAACCCAGACAGTTCCTTTCTGGCCGGGATATCCAGGATGGAATCATCCGCCTGTGGTACCAGTGACCACAACTACAATTCCAATTTCAACATTGGTCCCACACCTTACCTTCCATCTGTTACTGACCATCACAGCATCCTCTTGGCCACGATGCAAAAGCAAACTTTCCAAACCAACTTTATCCATGTATGCATCCAATATGACATCAAGAAATCAATTAATCATCTTTGTGCATTGCCTTAGTGGCTGTCTTGTGTGTGCCTTTGCCTATCCTAGTGATGTAACACAGTGCTACCTACAGTGGCTGTAGCATGGCTGGTGGAAGGCTGCTGACTTTATCAGTGGGAGATGTTACGTCCGTGTAATAATTAGACACAGACTGCGGAGAACGGTACAACGGTGTTTACTCAACGTGGCTCAGACTGCAACTGAAACAACAGATTACTATTCAGCATTATATACAGGTGTGGTCACTGCCGGTACTACAGTATACATGAGCTGTAGAAAGTAGTTCCCCCCTTAAAGGTACATACATTACAATTCCTCCCCTTTTAGATTAACAGTACCATAACACTCATTTAACAATTAAATATCAAACTAATTACAATTAACACTTTTAACATGCAACATTAGCTGAAAATAGTCTATTTATAAATTCAGTCTTTGGGGAGGCTTCCTGATCCTTTCTGGATAGCGCCTTTCCCGAGTGTCTTGCTCTTGGTGCGGAGGCGATTCTGGCCCCCTGTCGTCGGTTGGTTCATCAGCTTCCGATGCTACTGTTTCTGGGGTAGATGCTACCTGTACGTCGGGTTCATCACCAGGTACGTATGGGCGAGGCATGGGGTTGACTTGTTCCTGTGACTCTAGGATCTGGTCAGCATGGCGTCTCACGATGCTCTCCCCAACGTCCACTGTGTACATTAGTGGGCCCTGCCGTGTGCATATCGTTCCTGGCTGCCATTTTTCTGCTCGGTAGTCGCGGGCCAAGACTGGTTGCCCTACATTGAAGCTCCTTGTTGGCTTCTCATGGATGTGCTGGAATTGCTTACTCTCAACATCTCTTCGTATGTTTGGTCTGAGCAAATCCAGGCGAGATCTTAACCTTCGGTTAAAGAACATCATGGCTGGGGCCTGGTTGGTGACTGCATGTGTCGCATTCCAGTAGGCGAACAGGAAATTGTCCACCTTGTGCTGCAGCGGAATGTTGTCATTGCACATAGCCTTTAATGCCTTCTTAAAGGTTTGTACGAACCTCTCAGCCAATCCACTTGTGGCTGGATGATACGGGGCGGATGTGTAATGCCTTACCCCATTCTTTTTCAAGAACCTCCGGAACTCTTTGGACACAAACTGTGGTCCGTTGTCGGAGCAAATCTGTTCTGGCAAGCCATTCCTGGCAAAAATGGTCCGTAGGACTGCAATAGTTTTCTCCGTGGTGGTGGAGGACATTTTGATGACCTCAGGCCATTTCGAGTGCGCATCCACGGCAATTAAAAACATTGAGTCCGTGAATGGACCAGCAAAATCAATATGCACCCGTTGCCATGGAGATGAGGGCCACTCCCATGGGTGTAGAGGGGCCTGTGGTGGTGCATTTTGGACTTTTTGGCATCCTGAGCAGCTCTTGGTCAGGTCCTCGATTTGTTTATCGATTCCCGGCCACCACACGTAAGCCCTGGCTAGGCTTTTCATTTTTACCTCTCCCAGATGACCCTCATGAAGCTCATTGAGCACTCTATCCCTTAACTTGGGTGGAATTACCACTCGGGATCCACACATCAAGGTCCCCCGGCACACTGACAGCTGTTCTCTCCTTGTCGAGAATGCTGGCAACAGTGAGTCGCCATGTGCTGGCCATCCCTTCACCGTCAAATCATATACCCGAGACAGTGTCGGATCATTTTGGGTTTCCTTTTCGATACAAGCATTAGTTACCGGTAGGCATTCAACCATAGTCGAATGGAATATTTCGACAGGATCCACTGCTGGTGTTCCTCTGCAGTAGGCAGTGGCAGGCGTGATAGCCCATCAGCATTTCCATGCTGTTTCGTGCCCTTATATTCAATCTCATAGTGGTGCGCCCGTAGAAAAAGTGACCATCTTTGTAGTCGTTGTGCAGTCATCACCGGAACGCCCTTCTTTGGATTAAAAATGGAGACAAGAGGCTGGTGATCAGTCAGCAAGGTGAATTTCTGCCCGTGCAGATAGTGATTGAACTTTTTCACTCCCCACACTAGGCTGAGGGCCTCCCTGTCAATCTGGGCGTAGTTACGCTCGGCTGAGGTTAGTGATCGTGACGCAAAGGCTATTGGCCTCTCTGAGCCATCTGAGAATTTGTGCGACAACACCGCTCCAATGCTGTAGGGTGACGCATCACATGCCAACCGAATTGGTAATGCTGGGTTGTAATGGGCCAATACCTCTTTCGATGTGATTAGTGTTTTGCTCTTCTGGAAAGCTCGTCTACATTCGTCACTCCACTTCCATGGCACCCCAGTTTGCAGTAGGGTGTTCAGTGGGTGTAGTATTGTAGACAAATTTGGCAAGAACTTATGGTAGTAGTTTACCAGCCCGAGGAACAACCTCAGTTGTGACACATTTTCCGGTGCTGGAGCCTTGACTACTACCTCAATCTTCTCTGGGGACTTATGTAACCCTCTTTATCGATAACGTGGCCACAATACGAGATTTGTTTTCTAAAAAACTCGCATTTGGGGCGGTTAGCTCGGAGCCCATATTCCTGCAATCTAGTGAGCACCTGCTCCAGGTTGGCAAGGTGATCACTGTCATTTTCGCCCGTGACCAGGATGTCGTCCAAATAACACTGGGTCCCTGGGATCCCTTGCAGGACTTGTTCCATTGCCCTCTGCCAAATAGCCGGAGCTGATGCTACCCCGAATACTAGCCGGTTGTATTGGTAGAGACCTTTATGGGTGTTGATTGTGAGGTATTTTTTTGATGCTTCTTCTACCTCCATTTGCAGATACGCCTGGGCCAGATCAATCTTAGTGAAGCGTTTCCCTCCAGATAGCGAGGCGAAAATATCTTCAATCCGCGGAAGTGGATATTGTACGGTGTGAAGGACCGGGTTCACTTTTACCTTAAAGTCCCCACGGATGTGAACCTTCTTTGGTTCCCCAGGCGTGCTGCTCAACAACTTTTTCATCACAGGGACGATGGGTGTAGCCCACTCGCTCCAGTTTACCTTGGACAGTACACCTGAACGTTCCAGACTCTCCAGCTCTGCTTCGACGGCTGGGCGGATCGCATAAGGTATTGGTCTGGCCTTAAAAAATTTTGGGCTTGCATTTTCTTCAATTTTAATTGTCGCTGTCATGCCTTTTAGTGTTCTGAGTCCTTGCTGGAACACTTCTTTCGCGTCAGTTAGGATCTTTGACAGTCGCCCAGGTGTGACGTCATCATCCTTTTTGTCAGCCACAGTCAGTGCCTGTATGGAATGCCAATCCAGTTGTATTTTCCGGATCCATTCACGTCCCAGTAATGGTGGTCCTCCATTTTGCAATACATACAGGTCTAGTTTTGGTGTTTCCTTGCCGTTATATGTAACGGTCACCCTTATTTTTCCTTTGGGGTAGACTTTTTGCCCCGTGTACGTCTTCAAAATAATTTTTGTGTCTCTCAAGGGTATGTGTGAGAATAGCCGCTCATAGTCCCGTCGGTTTATGACTGTTAGGGCTGATCCTGTGTCCAATTCCATCTTTACCTGGACTCCTGCTATTTTGAGAGCGACCCAAATGGTTCGGTGATCCTCCGTTGTGATCACATTATGTAGTTTCAGACAACTCAGTTCCCTGCTTTCGGAGTCGTTATCACTCTTTTGTTCGTCTGAACTATTCTCCGTCATCTTATGTACCTTCTGGTACTTTCCTTTGGTAGGTTTCTTATTGCTGGTTTCCTTTCCCGACCTGCAGACTCGTGCTATGTGTCCTACTTTTCCACACTGTCTGCACACTTTGTCTTTGAACCAGCAATCATTCTGGTCGTGTGTTGTTCTGCCGCAGCGATAGCACTTCTCTGTTCCATATGACATTTCGTTTGTGCCATATTCTTGCGGTCTCTGTTGTACCTCTGCAGCGCCCCGTGCTGCTGCTTCATATGATACCGCAATGCTGAAAGCCTTTTCTAGCGTAAGGTCCTTTTCAGATAAAAGCCGTTTCTGGGTTCCTTCACTTTGAAGCCCACACACAAACTTGTCCCTTAAGGCATCTGTCAGTCCCGCTCCAAACTGGCAGTGTTTCGATAGTTTGCGCAGTTCTGTTAAATAATCAGCATTGCTTTCATCCTTATGCTGGTTCCGTTTGTGAAACTTGAATCTTTCTGCTATCAGCAGCGGTGTGGGGTTTAAATGTTCCTTTAGTATCGTTACTATGTCTTCAAAACTCTTTTCCATTGGCTTCGTTGGGGTTACTAGATTTCGTAATAAACCATATGTCTTTGCACCCATTAAATTTAACAATACCGACGCTTTCTTGTCATCTGACACCCCATTTGCCTTGCAGTACACCTCTATTCGTTCAACATATGTAGTCCAATCTTCGACTTCATTGTCAAATGCGGTGATACTGCCACTCTTCGGCATTTTGGGTGTGGTTTAAAATGGCATCTCCCAATGGCTTAAAATGGCGTCTCCCGCGCTTTCCTTCCTCCCCCGCTGCTGCCGACACCGCTCCTGGCGGTTCTCATGGCAATGGCGGCGCCCTGTAGGTTTCGCACGCTTCTCTCTCTCCCTCTCTCCGACGCTGCTCGGCCCCTGAACACCGGCTGCGCCCTGTGCGCTCTGCCCTCTCTCTCTCTCCCCCGTCGACGCTGCTCGGCCCTTTGCTGTGCCGCTCAGTCGGCTCTAGCCCGCCGCTGTCCGGGAAGGGTCTGCGCACTACCTGTTGCCAGCCCGTTTCGTTGGACCACCTCGACTGGAAAGCCAAGCCTGGCTCTCTACAGCCTCCCCCGCAATTCTCGAGTCTCTGCTGGATGACAGGGCGGTTTCCCGTGGTCGACGCCCGAGTCTCTGGCCTTGACCTCCAATCCACTGATCTCCAGGAACAAATCCCCGGGAGGTGATGCAGAGTTGCAGGTAGGTTCGAACCTGCTTCGTCACCAATGTTACGTCCGTGTAATAATCAGACACAGACTGCGGAGAACGGTGCAAAGGTGTTTACTCAACGTGGCTCAGACTGCATCTGAAACAACAGCTTACTACTCAGCGTTATATACAGGTGTGGTCACTGCCGGTACTACAGTATACATGAGCTGTAGAAAGTAGTTCCCCCCTTAAAGGTACATACATTACAGGAGACACTGCAGATGGCCTTGCAGGACGAACTCGAGGAGCTGGTGGCTGGGAGTGTCAAATCGAGTGACAGTGTTTCTTCTTCTTCTTCACTCTTCTCTCCCTATTCTTGGTCAACCACTGGCTGGGCAGGCTGCATTTCTTGGGTATGTGAAATGAGGAAGGCACAACGGTAGAGTTGTGGTGAGGGGAGAGCGGGAAAGCAAGAGGTGCCTACTTACACCTTGAGCACCTTATAAATCAGAAGAGATTGTGGGATGTGAGAAGGAGGATAACATATGAGGATACCAGCATCTTGTATCCTTTCAGCCCTGCCACTGACCAAGGGCTCAGTCATGCCCCTGCCAAGAATGGCCAGCGCAGTCTCCTCCAAGGGGGTGAGGTGAAGCTAGGAATGGGAGGTGTGCCTCGTGTTTGGTGCAGATTGCTGGTAGGTGAGTGATGGGGGGACAGAGGGGGGCGGGGAGATGGTGAACATGCAGTGTTGGTAGGAGACGGCTTTTGAAGATTCATTCAATGACCTTGATCACTGGTCTAAGGTCATGAAACTTCTTTGGGCACTGGAGCCAGGTCATGGGGCTGACACTGCTGGCAGTGACGACCTCGGTGATCTGGTCCAACATCGTTCTTTCCGGAGGGCCTCCTGGCCCCTGTGGGTAGAGGACCTCTCTTGCAGTGTTGACCATCTGCACAAAGCTGGAGTGCTGCATCCAAGACCCTGGGTGGCCCTTCCCTAGCTTGTTGAGCCACTTGTGTTAGTGCTGAAGTACTTTCACCATTTTTTTAAGTGCAGAAGGCAGTTCAGTTTTAAGAGCTGAAGACTGCCATTTTGGAATTATTTTTAACGTTTTTTTCAGAAAGCAGTTGAGCTCTGTCTATTTTTAAATGATTTTATTTTTTTCATTTTAGAAGGCTGTTTCCCTTTAAGGGATCAACACTCTTTTCTAAAATGACAGGTTAGCTTGAAGAGAATACTGCCTTGTTCCAGGTGCTCTACGGCCACGCTACATTGGGCCTCCTGCTGAGACTACTGCCCAAAACAACGCGTTACAAAGTAGGTTTTGCGCTCCGATCATATACATCAGCAGGCAGCACCATAATACCGGTGCTACTTGTGCTCTTTTTGCGGGCAGCGGACCTTTTCTGGCTTAATCGAATTTCTAGGCCTTTATCCCTAATCTCTGACTCCTACCTCCCAACCAATCACGTGTCACAAGGTTGCCTTCAATTCCATGCGCTCTCAATTTTGCTAATTCTGCTCTCATTTTTGCTAGTAGAAGTATTAGTCACAATTATATTGTATAACTATGTAACTCAAAGCTTAATTGCTCAGAATGGGGGAAAATTTTCTCTGTGCACTAAATGTATGAAGAACAGGTTTACAATTCCTGTATACCTAGCACACAGGGACATTTCTCCACATTGTATTTGTACATTTTAGACATGGATTATTATCCATTAATAAATAGTCATTTTGATGCTAGACTTGTATTCAAAACAATACAAGGTATTCATAAGCTTTGCAACAATTTCAAATTTATTAAACTTATGGTGATGAAACTATTGTGAACTTGAAGTAAAGCTTATAATTTGATTCAGTTTTCAGTCTGCCTTGGATCCATTCTACAAATAAAATGCTACTGTTGTCTTTTGTGGTTATGTCCATTGCACACAGGAAGCTAAAACACATAAACTGTTTAAATATCAAGCCAATATACCAGCTGCCCCTGTTGAGAAAAAGTCAGATCACATAGCACAATATGTCAAGACAATTTCAAACAGGTCCTTACGAAAATAATGACGTTTCTCAGTTTTGTAGTACTTAACTTTGGTGCTGATAGATGTATCCAATTATTATAAATGGCTCATATTTGGCTCTGGCTGATTTTTTTCCACCAACGCACGTTAGTTTGAACAAGTACGCTTGCTATAGTTGAAGCAAGGAGCACCTTGTGACTAGGAGGCTATTACAGTTTTAAGAACTGAGCATGATGTACCCCTTGTCCATCAGTGCTGTATTGGTTACTAGACTTTGATAATGTGCTCCTTTAAATTGTTTTTCTTTTGAATGTTCAGTTTGTAGGGATATAAGTAGTACAAACCTACTCTGGAAAGAAAGAAGTTGATTTCAAAATGTAAATAATGCATTGCCTAAAGCAATAAAGAAATTTACACAATCAAGATTTGTCATCTAGCCCTTGAATACATTAGATGTTTAAGAACATAAGAACATAAGAAATAGGAGCAGGAGTAGGCCAATCGGCCCCTCGAGCCTGCTCCACCATTCAATAAGATCATGGCTGATCTGATCCTAACCTCAAATCTTCTATCACTCTCCATCCCACCCGAACCCATGTGATCTCCCGGGAGAGGCGAAAAACCAGATAAAAAACCCAATGGCCAATTTGGGAGAAAAAATCTGGGAAATTCCTCTCCGACCCATCTAGGCGATCGAAACTCTTCCAGGAGATCACTCTGTCCCTATATTTTCTACAGTACTTACCTTCTGTAAAGGCGATCTCCACTCCAGCCAGGAACAGGAATAAAACCATCTCCTGAAATCTAACACAGAATTAGAACACAAGAAGTAGGAACAGAACCAGGCTACACGGCCCCTGGGCCCGCTCCACTACCCACAGGGCCATGACCATTCCGAACCTAGACTCATGTCCAATTTCCTGCCCACTCCCCGTAACCCTTAATTCCCTTTACTTCTAGGAAACTATCTATTTCTGTTTTAAATTTATTTAATGATGTAGCTTTTCGAATTTCTCATTGCTGTTGTACAGTAAATTTCTTACATGACTTGAAAGTATTCTAGGCAACCACGTCATTTACCACAAAAAATGCTAACCTTCCCTATGATAGTCAATGATTTCTCACAGGTCTAGATTGCTGTGGTTCAGCAGTAGTCTCTGATGTAAAAAGACTACTGAGCGCTTGGTTTGAGTATAAAACAAGGCTTTAATCAACTGTTTCAAAACCATGGGGCCAGAAATTCGTGGCCAAAGGCGTGAGTACGGTCGGGGTACTCACGCATCTGGCCGTTGGAAATGCCGGCGTTCAGCATGCACAGCGCATGCGGGGAACGCCGGCATTTCCAGACCCGAGGTCTAGGCACAGCGCGTGCGACTGCACAGGCAGCGCTTGCGCAGTGAACTTTGTAGATTTCATTCATGGATTCAGTGAGGGTAAGTCCTTACAAGTTACACTTGAAAAAAGCAGGTGTAAAGTTGTTCCAAGGCTGCGGAGGAAGATATATTTTATCGTGGAGCTTCTGAAATGCAATATTTTTGTTTGGGAAAGGGAGGGAAGTTATTTTAAGAAATTTTAAGTAAGTTTTAAAGTTAAAAAAAAAATTTTAAACGGGTTTTCAGAACGGTAGGTAGAAGGAGCAATTGTGGCTGTGTGAATGGAATGTGAGAATGAGTTATGTATGTATGTCCACATATATTCCTTTACGTATATGTATGTATGTTTTATATTCCTTTACTAATGTGTATGAATGTATGTTTTTAATTATGATTTTCCAATAAGTTACTTTCTCTGAAAGTCATAATTAAATAATACATTCATACACATAAGTAAAGGAATATATACATAACACGCAAAGGAATATATACAGACATACATACTTTCACAAGCTCCACGATAAAAAAATATCTTCCTCCGCAGCCTCTGGAGCAACTGTACCCATGCTTTTTTCATGTGTAAGTTGTAATGACTTGACCTCACTGAAAGCATGAATGAAAGCGGCGAATTTTACTGCGCACGCGCTGCCTGTGCAGTCGCACGCGTTCTGCCTCTGAACCCCTTCGTTCAGAGGACAGGAAATGCCGGTTTTCCCCACATGCACTGTGCATGCTGAAAACCGGCATTTCCTCCGGCCAGACGCGTAAGTACCCCGACCGTACTCGCGCATTTGGAAGGGAATTACTGGTCCAACATTTCACATGTCAATAAAATGAAAAATTTAACAATTGCACGATTTGCCCCCTCGCATCTGCGACTGAGGGTCCAAGGAGGTGCATTGCGCAAGAGGTCATCGTCGTACGTATCCTCACACTGTTCCCTTTCGGGAACTGTATGAAGTGGTGGAACGATTTATGGCCGTGATTAACGCTCATTCCGTGACTGTAACCATCTTTGAATCAGCCATTAGGGTGGTTAGTCCTATGGCGTGAGGGTTTTATGGGCTCCCACAACCCATCTGAGGGGGGGGGGGGCCACCCACACCCACGGACGCAAGTATCCCGCTGGATGTCCACCCAGAATTTATAGTTGGAGCTCCGACTCCACTTGCCGGGACTGTCTGTAGTGGGGTTCGAAACCCTACTGCTTCTGGCCCAGCGGCGGGGATGCTTACTGCTACGCAAAAGGCCCACTCCGCACAAAAGGTGACACCCATACGTTTCCTGCGCCTTTTCCCTCCCCGTGACTGGAGCCCTATGCTGCCACTTGAAAGACCAAGCTATCATCTGCCCTTTTTGCGGCGCCTTTGACTTCTCGTTACCAATGATGAGCAGGCGCTGCGCCTCCACCTCCTTGAGGAGATTGCTGAGGTCATCATCAGTTCAATTGTGAGTTCTTTTAATGCCGTGAAGTGTGCTCATTCCAGCCATTTCACGTTGCTAATCGGATTGGGCCTTTGGCATAGCGGTAGGATCCCCGCCGCTGGGCCAGATCAGGGTAGGGTTTCGAACCCCGCTCCAGACAGTCCCGGCAAGTGGAGTCGGAGCTCGGGCTCTAAATTCTGGGTTGACATCCAGTGGGATATTTGCGTCCATGGGTGTGGGTGGCCCCCCCTCCTTGATATAGCTTGTGGGAGCCCGTAAAACCCTCCCGCCATAGGACTAACCGCCCTAATGGCTGGTTCAAAGATGGTTACGGTCACGGAATGAGCGTTAATCATGGCCATAAATCCTTCCACCACTTCATACAGTTCCCGAAAGGGAACAGTGTGAAGACACGTATGACGACGACATTGCTAAATAAATAAATGGAATTAAAAAAATTCTTTTAGGGCTTTTAAAAGTCTTTAAATTGCTTTAATCTGTTTAAAACTACTTCAGATTCTTCAAAATAATGTAAACATATTTAAAAGTTTATAAAAGTTACCAAAATCTTCAAAAAACTTCCAAAAACCTATTTAAACTGCTGCTTTGCATGTAAAAATGCTTAGCAGCTTGACAGAAACATTGGGGGCGTGTCCTGCTACAATGAGACCTTAAGGGGCGTGTCTCACTTGCACTGCACGCTCCAGGCTTCGCGCTGGCTGCACTCCTGGGCGGCGTGACGTCATACGCTGCCCGGGATTCTTCTGTTTGAAACACCAATTCCAGGCGTCCCTGGAGCTGATCGGCAGGAGCGCAGGGTAAGTGCATATACGGGGCTTGCACGTGCGGCAAGCCCCGTTCACGAATTTCTGGCCCCATGAGATTTCTAGTTACATCACTAGTTCCTGGTTACAGAAACATCCTGAGCAAGCTGGGCCCAAGCCCGAGGTTTTATACTCCTTGGACGGCGCCACCAGTTGGCCGCCCAGTGTTACTTCATGAGTCATGATAAGATTCATGACAGTCTCTATCTCATTCAATTGGCCACTCCATTTTTACATTCTGCATTAGTGCTGCATGATGAGTATTCCAGTTCCTGGTCCACTTAGCATTGCCACCAAGTGGCATTAATACATCAGTTTTATATATGTGTGTATATATATACTTCCTAAAATCAGGGTGGGCCATAAAAAAACTAATACATAAATAAAAACTAGAATGATTCTGTGCTGTGTATTGAACCTAATTTAACTTTTTGAGGAAGTAACTGGAGCAATAGACAGGGGAATGTCTACCAATGTAGTTTATATGGACTTCTAGAAGGCATTCGATAAGGTTCCATGTAAGAGATTGTTAGCTAAAATTAAAGCTGATGAAATTGAAGGAAAATTATTGACCTGGTTAGGAGATTGATTAGGCAGTAGTAGACAGAGAGTAGGGATATTGGGTATGTACTCGAATTGGAAGGAAGTGACGAGTGGTGTCCCACAAGGATTTGTACTGGGGTCTCAACTATTCGCTATATTTATTAATAACTTAGATAACACAATAGAGAGCCATATATCCAAGTTAGACAATGACTCAAACATTGATGGTATAGTAAGTAGTTTAGACGGGAGCATAAAATTACAGAGACATTGATGATTAAGTGAGTGGGCAAAACAGTGGCAGATGGTTTTCAAAGCAGGTAAGTGTGAGGGCATCCATTTTGGACAAAAAAAGGATAGATCCAAGTATTATTTAACTAGTGAAATGGTGGGGGTCCAAAGAGATTTAGGAGTCCATGTACACAGATAACTAAAATGTAGATTCAACAACCCTTGGAAACCAACGCCCCTCCGGAACCTTTTCCTCTTCACTTTCCTCTGACCCTATCCCTCTTCCAATCTCATCCCCTGCCATGTTTTCACTATCCCCTCTGACCTTCCCCTCTCTGACCCCGAACGATCAGTCCTCAGCAAAGGCCTGAGCTTCATCCCCTTACGTCCCCACCGCAATGAATTTCGAGCTCGGCACGATGCTGAGCTCTTTTTCCGTCGCCTTCATCACCGTGTCCACTTCTTTGGTCAGGCGTCTACCCCCCCCCCCCCCCCCACACAGTTGACACATTCTCCCATTTTCAGAATTCTCGTTCTACCTGGAGCCCTCCCTCTGGCCTCTCACCCTCTCTAGATCTTTTCATTGCGTACTGCCGGCGTGACATCAGCCGTCTCAATTTCTCTGCTCCCCTCACTAACTCCAACCTACCTCCCTCTGAACTTGCAGCACTCCGTTCTCTCAGATCCAACACCAACCTTGTCATTAAACCTGCTGATAAGGGTGGTGCTGTTGTTGTTTGGTGAACCAACCTCTACCTTGCAAAGGCTAAATGCCAACTCTCTGACACCCCCTCCTACCTCCCCCTGGACCGTCCATGACCCCACTACCAACATCAAGCCATCATTTCCAAGACTGCCACTGACCCCATCTCCTCTGCAGATCTCCTCTCCACAGCTGCCAATTTCATAGTTCCCCAACCCCACACAGTCCACTTCTACCTCCTTCCCAAGAGCCACAAACAGGAGTGCCCTGGTAGACCCATCATTTCAGCCTGTTTTCGCCCCACGGAACTGATTTCTTCCTATCTTGACTTTATTTTTTCTCCCCTTGTCCAGTCTCTTCCCACTTACATCCACGACTCTTTCAACACCCTCCGCCACTTTAACAGTTTCCAGTTTCCTGTCCTCAACCATCTCCTTTTCACTATGGATGTCCAATCCCTCTACACCTCCATCCCCCATCAGGATGGCCTGAGAGCGTCCGCTTCTTCCTTGAACAGAGGCCCAACCAGTCCCCATCCACCACCATCCTCCTTTTCCCTTCTGAACTTGTTCTCACATTAAACAAATTCTCCTTTGACTCCACTTACTTCCTCCAAATTAAAGGTGTTGCTATGAGAACCTGCATGGGTTCTAGCTATGCCTGCCTTTTCGTGGGATATGTGGAACATTCTTTGTTCCAGTCCTACTCCGGTCCCCTCCCTCACCTCTTTTTCCGGTACATTGATGACTGTATCGGTGCAGTTTCCTGCTCTCGCCCTGAACTAGAAATTTTCATTCACTTTGCTTCCAATTTCCACCCTTCCCTCACCTTCACATGGTCCATCTCTGACTCTTCCCTTCCCTTCCTCGACTTCTCTGTCGCCACTTCTGAGGATAGGCTATTGACAAACATCCACTATAAGCCCTCTGACTCCCACAGCTACCTGGACTACACTTCCTCCCACCCCGCTTCCTGTAAGGACTCCATTCCATTCTCCCAGTTTCTCCATCTCCGTCACATCTGTTCTGACGATGCCACCTTCCATACTAGTGCTTCCGATATGTCTGCCTCTTTCCTCAACCGAGGATTCCTCTCTATCATGGTTGACATGGCACTCGACTGTGTCCGTTCCATTTCCTGCATTTCTGCTGTCACCCCTTCCCCTCCCTCCCAGAACCACGATAGGGTTCCCCTTGTCCTCACCTTTCACCCCACCAGCCTTCACGTTGAACGTATCATCCTCCGCCATTTCCACCATCTCCAGCGTGATCCCTCCACCAAACACATCTTCCCCTCCCTCCCCTTTCAGCATTCCGAAGGGACCACTCCCTCCGTGACACCCTGGTCCACCTCTCAATCACCCCCAACACCTCCTCCCATTCCTATGGCACCTTCCTGTGCAAGCGCTGGAGATGCAACACCTGCCCTTTTACCTCCTCCCTTCCCACTGTCCAGAGCCCCAACCACTTCTTCCAGGTGAAACAGCGATTTACTTGTACTTCTTGCAATTTAGTATACTGTATTCGCTGCTCATGATGTGATCTCCTCTACATTGGAGAGACCAAACGCAGATTGGGTGACCGCTCAGTCCGTAAGTGTGACCCAGAGCTTCCGGTCGCATGTCACTTTTATTCTCCACTCCACTCCCACTCTGACTTCTCTGTCCTCGGCCTCTTATACAGTTTCAACGAAGCTCAACGAAAGCTCGAGGAACAGCATCTCATCTTTCAATTAGGCACTTTACAGCCTTCTGGACTCAACATCGAGTTCAACAATTTCGGACTGTAGCCTCTGCCCCTATTTTTTTCACATGGCAGTTGTTGATGATTTTGCCATTGCCATTTACACTTCATCTCGACTCATCTTTTGTTTCTTTACTTGTCCCATTACCATCTCCTTTTGCCTTGTACAATCATCCCTTTTGTCTTTTAATCTCTCCTGCCTTCCATCCTATCACAGACCTTCCCTTTTGTTCTTTCCTCCCCTCCCCTTTTCCTGCCTCTGCACTTGCTTAAAATCTGTTACATCTCTAACTTTTTCCAGTCCTGATGAAAGGTCAATGACCTGAAACATTAACTCTGTTTCTCTCTCCACAGATGCTGCCTGACCTGTGAAAGATTTCCAGTGTTTTATGACTAAAATGTAATAGTTAGGTTAAAAAAAATAATTAAAAAGGCTAATGGAGTGTTAGCCTTTATAACGGGCGAGCTAGAATATAAAGGGGAGGAAGTTTTGCTACAGCTATACAAAGCCCTGGTTAGACCACATCCGGCAAACAGTTCTGGGAACCGCACATCAGAAAGGATATATTGACCTTGGAAGGAGTACAGTGCAGATTCACCAGAATGTTACCAGGGCTCCAAGGGCCAGGTTATGAGGAGAGATTACATAAACTAGGCTTGTATTCCCTGGAATACAAAAGGTTAAGGGGTGATTTGATTGAGGTTTTTGGAATTTTGAAAGGAATTGATAGGGATGATAGAGAAAAACATGAGTTCAAATCCCACCAAGGCAGCTGTGGTATTTACATTCAGTTAATTAAATAAATCAGGAATGAAAAGCTAGTATCAGTAATGATGACCATGAAACTACCAGATTGTCGTAAAAGTCCATCTGGTTCACTAATGTCCTCTAGTGAAGGAAATCTGTCGACCTTAACCCAGTCTGGCCAATATGGATTCCAGACCCACAGCAATATGGTTGCCTCTTAACTACCCTCTGAAATGACCTGGCAAGCCACTCAGTTGTAGCAAACCGTTAGGAAAAACAACAAGAATAAAATTGGACAGACCACCCAGCATCAACCTAGGTACCATATTTGGAAATGGCAAAGGCACACCCAGCCTAGACAACCCTGCAAAGCCTTCCTCACTAACATCTGGGGACTTGTTTGAAGAGCTGTCCTACAGACTAGTCAAGCAACAGCCTGACATAGTCATATTCACAGAATCATACCTTTCAATCAACGTCCCAGACTCCTCCATCACTATTGCTGTCCCACTGGCAGATCAGAGCCACCAGAGGTGGCAGTGTAATGGTACACAGTCGGGAAAGAATGGCCTTGGGAGTCCTCAACATTGACTCCAGACCCCATGAAGTCTCATGGCATCAGGTTAAAGATGGGCAAGGAAACCTCCTGCTGATTACCACCTACCACCCACCCTCTGCTGATGAATCACTACTCCTCCATGTTGAACACCACTTGGAAGAAGCACTGAGAGTAGCAAGGGCACAGAATGTACTCTGGGTGGGGGACTTCAATGTCCATCACCAAGAGTGGCTCGGCAGCACCACTACTGACTGAGCTGGCTGAGTCCTGAAGGACGTAACTGCCAGTCTGGGCCTGCGACAGGTGGCGAGAGAACCAACACAAGGGAAAAACCTACTTGACCTTGTCCTCACCAATCTAGCTATCGCAGATGCATCCGTCCATGACAGTTTTGGTAGCAGTGACCACCGCACTGTCCTTGTGGAGACAAAGTCCTGTCTATTGCCATGCTAAATGGGATAGATTCAGAACAGATCTAGCAGCTCAAAACTGGGTATCCACGAGGAGCCGTGGGCCATCAGCTGCAGCAGAATTGTATACCACCACAATTTGTAACATCATGGCCCAGCATATCCCTCAGTCTACCATTACCATCAAACCAGGGGACCAACCCTAGTTCAATGAGGAGTGCAGGAGCAGCACTAAGCGTATAAAAATGAGGTGCCAAACTGGTGAAGCTACAACACAGGACTACATGGATGCTAAACAGCAAAAGCAGCATGCTATAGACAGAGCTAAATGATCCCACCAACAGACCAGATCAAAGCTCTGCAGTCCTGCCACATCCAGTCGTGAATGGTGGTGGACAATTAAACAGCTAACGGGAGGAGGAGGCTCCATGAACATCCCCATCCTCAATGATGGTGGACCTGAGTGCAAAAGACAAAGCTGAAGCGTTTGCAACCATCTTCAGCCAGAAGTGCCGAGTAGATGATCTATCTCAGCCTCCTCCGGAGGTCCCCACCATCACAGGAGCCAGTCTTCAGCCAGTTTGATTCACTCCACATGATATCAAGAACGGCTGAGCACACTGGATACAGCAAAGGCTATGGGCCCCGACACTATCCCAGCTCTAGTGCTGAAGATTTGTGCTCCAGAACTAGCCATGCTTTTCCAGTACAGCTACAACACTAGCATCTACCTGACAAAGTGAAAAATTGTCCAGATATGTCCTGTCCACAAAAAGCAGGAGAAATCTAATCCAGCCAATTACTGCCCCATCAGTCTACTCTCAATCATCAGCGAACTGATGGAAGACGTCATCGACAGTGCTATCAAGCGGCAGTTACTTACTAATATCCTGTTCACCAATGCTCAGTTTGGGTTCCACACCAGGACCACTCGGCTCCAGATATCATTACAGCCTTGGTTCAAACATGGACAAAAGAGCTAAATTCTAGAAGAGAGGTGAGAGTGACTGCCTTTGACATCAAGACAGCATTTGGCTGAGTGTGGCAGCAAGCAGCCCCAGTAAAATTGAAGTCAATGGGAATCAGGGGAAAAACTCTCCACTGGCTGGAGTCATACCTAGCACAAAGGAAGATGGTTGTGGTTGTTGGAGGCCAATCATCTCAGCCCCAGGACATCACTGCAGGAGTTCCTAATGGCAGTGTCCTAGGCCCAATCATCTTCAGCTGCTTCATCAATTACCTTCTCTCCATCATAAAGTCAGAATTGGGGATGTTCGCTGATGATCGCACAGTGTTCAGTTCCATTCGCAACTCCTCAGATAATGAAGCAGTCCATGCCTGCATGCAGCAAGGCATGGACGACATTCAGGCTTGGGCTGATAAGTGGCAAGTAACATTTGCGGCACACAGTGCCAGGCAATGACCATCTCCAACAAGAGAGAATCTAACCACCGCCCCTTGACATTCAACGGCATGACCATTGCCAAATCCCCCACCATCAACATCCTGGGGGTCGCCATTGACCAGAAACTTAACTGGACCAGCTACATAAATACTGTGGCTACAAGAGCAGGTCAGAGGCTGAGTATTCTGTGGCAAGTGACTCACATCCTGGCACCCCAAAGTCACGAGTATGATAGAATACTCTCCACTTGCCTGGATGAGAGCAGCTCCAACAACACTCAAGAAGCTCGATATCATCCAGGCAAAGCATCCTGGCTGATTGGCACCCCATCCACCACCTTAAACATTCACTCCCTCCACCACTGGCGCACCATGGCTGCAGTGTGTACCATCTACAAGATGCACTGCAGCAACTTACCAAGGCTTCTTCGACAACACCTCCCAAACCTGCAACCTCTACCACCTAGAAGGACAAGGGCAGCAGGCGCATGGGAACACCACCACCTGCAATTCCTCACTGTCACACACCATCCTGACTTGGAAGTATATCGCTGTTCCTTCATTGTTGCTGGGTCAAAATCCTGCAACTCCCTTCCTAACAGCACTGTGGGTGTATCTTCACCACATGGACGGCAGCGGTTCAAGAAGGCGGCTCACCACCACCTTCTCAAGGGAAACTAGGGACGGACAATAAATGATGGCCTTGCCAGCGATGCCCACGTTCTGTGAATGAATAAAAAAATATCTCAGTACAGTAGAGGCCATACTGCACTGTCGGAGGTACCATCTTTCAGATGAGATGTTAAACCGAGGCCCTGGCTTCCCTCTCATGTGGATTTAAAAGACCTTGTGACAGTATTCGAAGAAAAGCAGGAGAATTCTTCTGATTTCCTGGTCAACATTTATAGCTTAACCAACATTGCTAAAAAAAATAGATTATCTGGTCATTTATCTCATTGCTGTTTCTTGGATCTTGCTGTATGCAAACTGGCTACTGCATTTGCCTACATTACAATAGTGACTACGCTTCACAAGTAATTTATTGGCTGCGAAGTGCTTTGGGACATCCTGAAGGTGTGAAATGTGTTATATATGCAACTTCTTCTTTTACTATCTAGCTATCACTGCTGGAAATGTTTTTAAGCATCAATTGGTATTCTTTACAGATGTGTTAAAAAGTATAGCCAAGGCTCCTCTGTTGGCTCACCTAGGTAAGTTAAAGTAACCAAACCATATAGACCAAGATGGTTCAAATCTCCAATCTATGTCAAGTTAGTTGACCTCAGCGCCAATGGCAGTAGGGTTGTTCTAATTGGGCTAGGAAGGGGAAAAAATCAGCTAGGGTATCTATTTTTGATTGCTACCTAGCCACCCCTGTTGGAAATGCATATGTGTAGATATTGAATTTTTTTTTTAATTCGCTTATGGGATCTGGACGTCGCTGGCAAGGCCAGCATTTATTGCCCGTCCCTAGTTGCCCTTGAGAAGGTGATGGTGAACCGCCTTCTTGAACCACTGCAGTCTGTGTGGTGAAGGTACTCCCACAGTGCTGTTAGGTAGGGAGTTCTCGGATTTTGACCCAGTAACGATGAAGGATTGGTGATATACTTCTAAGTCAGGATGGTGTGTGACTTGGAGAGGAACTTGGAGGTGGTGGTGTTCTCATGCACCTGCTGCTCGTCCTTCTAGGTGGAAGAAGTCGTGGGTTTGGGAGGTGCTGCCGAAGAAGCCTTGGCGAGTTGCTGCAGTGCATCTTGTAGATGGTACACACTACAGCCACGGTGGAGGGAGTGAATGTTTAAGGTGGTTGATGGGGTGCCAATCAAACAGGCTGCTTTGTGCTGGATGGTGTCGAGCTTCTTGAGTGTGTTGCAGCTGCACTCATCCAGGCAAGTGGAGAGTATTCCATCACACTCCTTACTTGTGCCTTGTAGATGGTGGAAAGGCTTTGGGGAGTCAGGGGGTGAGACACTCGCCACAGAATACCTAGCTTCTGACCTGCTCTTGTTGCCACAGTATTTATGTGGCTGGTCCAGTTAAGCTTCTGGTCAATGGTGACCCCCAGGATGTTGATGGTGGGGGATCCGGCGATGGTAATGCTGTTGAATGTCAAGGGGAGGTGGTTAGACTCTCGCTTGTTGGAGATAGCCATTGCCTGGCACTTCTATGGCATGAATGTTATTTGCCATTTATCAGCCTAAGCCTGAACGTCGTCCATGTCTTGTTGCATGCGGGCATGGACTGCTTCATTATCTGAGGAGTTGTGAATGACACTGAACACTGTGCAGTCATCAGCGAACATCCGCATTTCTGACCTTATGTTGGAGGGAAGGTCATTGATTCAAGATTCAAGATTCAAGATTCAAGATCATTTTATTGCCATATGTAACTAGTACAATGGAATGCTTACTCCCCACTCACTCCCACAATACAAGCATATAAATATAAAAGCAAAAAATAAAAACAAGTATAAATAAAAACAATAAGCAAATTAGCAGAAAGTATAGCAATAACAGTCCAAGTTGCAGGATATGATGAACAGTGCAAAAAAGCCTCAATTACCACTGGAAATAATAGTAATGTAACATGATAAATATATGGTAATATAAGTATAATATATATATTTACATAAACATATAACTATAATATGTGGGGCAGTGCGGTTAGCAGTTCAGTAGGCGCACTGCCTGTGGATAGAAACTGTTCTTAAACCTGCTGGTCCTGGTTCGGATGCTGCGGTACCGACGTCCGGACCACAGGAGGGAGAACAGTTTGTGCCCAGGGTGATTGGGGTCCTGGGTTATGGAGCGGGCCTTGTTCCGGCACCTGGTCTGGAAGATCTCCTCGATGGACGGAAGTGCACACCCGATGATCTTTTCTGCCGTATTCACAACTCTCTGGATGGCTTTCTTGTTCTGTGCAGTGGTGTTACCATACCACACATTGACACCACTCGTCAGGACACTATGGTGCCGCGGTAAAAGTTCACAAGCCACTGTGTGCTTATGCCACATTTCCTCAGGCACCGTAGAGGGTAGAGGCGCTGGTGTGCCTTCTTCAGCATAGCCTCAGTATTATGGTTCCAGGCCAGGTCATCAGAGATCTGCAGTCCCAGGAATCGGAAGCAACTGACGACTTCCACTGGTGTCCCGTCTATGCTGATGAGGCGATGGTTCCCTCGGTGGCTTCTGAAGTCCACGATGAGCTCCTTAGTCTTGCCAACGTTCAGGGCAAGGTTGTTGTCATTGCACCATCTTATCAGCTGGACTATCTCATCTCTGTACTCCGTCTCGTCATCGTTGCTTATCAGGCCAATTACTGTGGTGTCGTCTGTAGTGTATGTAACCTGTACCACCTTAAGAGGATACCTTAAGGTGATGGACTACTTTTTGATGGCTCCTGTACATTGTAGTACCGGTGGTGACCACACCGGTATATAAACCCTGTGGAGCAAAGTGTATTCCAGTTCAGCCCTGACCCTCAATTACTAAAGACCTGTTCAATTATTTCTGTAGTCTGTGTCCAGTTATTCAGCATAACTACATTTGGAAACACAGACTCAACAGTGGCGACGAGTCTGATCTTACCTAGCGGCAGTTGCATCAAAGGAAGCTTCGCCTCTGAAACGGGCGTCGATCAAGGACATCCACCCTCAACATCCTGCTGGGCACTGCATAGCACGGGAGGCAATCGGGAACCCGGGTTGGTTTCTGGCCACGAAGTCAAACATCAGTGAACATCCCTTCGACGACAGCGGCGGGTAAGCCCGATCGAGCGGCACGGGGGGGAAGTCGGCCGAGTTGTCAGTAAGAGAAGGGGAGGGAAACGATGAAAAGGGCGGAGAACATGACCGCAGCCGGTGTCAGGGGCCGGACTGCAATCGGGGCAGAGACGCGCAGCAGCCAGAAAAGCGTTTATGTCCACAAGGACCGCGGGAGCGGCGGGGAACAAGAGCAGCAGCGTAGGGGAAAATAAAGGACCGCTGGGAGGCGAGAACGGCAACAGCGCGGTAATCGCCATTTTGAGTCGGCGGGGGAAGAAGACAAGCACGGGAAAAGCCGCCAAGTGCGGAAAGCCGCCATTTTGAAAAAAAATAAAATAAAATAATAATCATATCCGAAGGAAAGGAAACTCAACAAGGATGCTAAAAACGGGTAACATCACTGCTTTTGATAGCGATGTGGAAGATTGGGCCACTTATGTGGAACGCGTCGAAGTTTACTGTACAACGAATGAGGTACCGGAGGATAAGAAAGCACTAACCCTATTAAACTCGATGGGTGCGAAGACGTACGGGTTATTAAGGAACCTTGTAACACCAGATAAACCGGTAGGAAAGAGTTTCGCGGATATTGTTACTATCCTGCAAGAGCATTTAAACCCCACGCCGCTGCTGATAGCGGAACGATTTAAATTCTACAAAAGAATTCAACTTAAAGAGGAAAGCAACGCTGAATTCTTAATCGAACTACGCAAGTTATCAAAGTACTGTCAGTTCGGTACAGGACTAGCAGACGCACTGAGAGATAAGTTTGTGTGTGGGCTCCTAAGGGAAGGAACCAAGAAGCGACTGCTAGAGGAAAAGGATCTTATGCTGGACAAAGCTTTCAGCATTGCAGCATCGCACGAGGCGCTGCAGAGATACAGCAAAGGCCATTAGAATTCAGCACCAATGAAATGGCATTAGGCGCAGTAAAGTGCTATTGTTGCGGAAGGATAACGCATGACCAGAACCAGTGCTTGTTCAAAGATAAAGAATGCAGGCAATGTGGCAAACTTGGTCACATAGCGAGAGTATGCCGGTCAGGAAAGAAGACCAGCAGCAAAAAGTCGCCGCAGGAGAAGTACAAAAAAGTACACAAGGTGACAGAGAACAGTTCGGATGAACAGAAGATGGATTCAGGCTCCAGCAGTAAGGAACTGGGTTGTCTAAAAATACATAATGTGGGTAACACAGCAGACCACCAAACTATCTGGGTCATGCTTCGGATAGCAGGAGTCCAAGTGAAGATGGAATTGGACACTGGATCGGCATTGACGGTCATGAATGAGCAAGATTACAAAAGGTTATTCTCGCACATTCCCCTGAGGGATACGGAGATTGTATTGAAAACATACATGGGGCAAATAGTATACCCCATCGGAAAGATAAAAGTAAATGTGGTCTACAATGGTAAAGAAAGTCAGGAAATGGACTTGTATGCGTTACCTGATGGAGGTCCGCCACTACTGGGACGGGAATGGATCCGGAGAATAAATGTGGACTGGCATTCCATACAAGCAATGACTGTAGATTCCTGTAAAGAGGACGACGTCAAACCTAAACGACTGTCCAAAATATTGGACGATGCTAAGGAGGTGTTCCAACAGGGACTGGGAACACTGAAAGGAATTACGGCAAACATCAAGGTTGAAGAACATGCAAACCCAAAATTTTTCAAAGCCAGACCGGTACCTTATGCGATATGACCTGCTGTGGAAGCAGAGCTGGAAGGGCTAGAATGTTCAGGAGTACTGTCAAAGGTGGACTGGAGCGAATGGGCCACACCCATTGTTCCTGTCATGAAGCGTTCGTTGAGCAACAAGCCGGGGGAACCTGGGAAGGTTCGTATCTGTGGCGATTTCAAGATCACTGTTAATCCGGTTCTTCACACGGTGCAATATCCGCTTCCGCGGATTGAAGATATCTTCGCTTCGCTGTCTGGCGGGAAACACTTCACCAAAATAGACCTGGCGCAGGCGTACCTACAGATGGAAGTTGATGAAGCATCACGCCAGTATCTCACGATCAACACACATAAGGGCTTATATCGGTATAATAGACTGGTTTTTGGAGTGGCATCGGCTCCAGCGATTTGGCAAAGGGCCATGGAGCAGGTATTGCAGGGAATTCCAGGCACACAATGCTACCTGGACGACATTCTGATTACAGGAGAGGATGATAAGGATCACCTCGCGAATTTGGAGCAGGTGCTCACCAGATTGAAAGAATATGGGCTCAGAGTTAATCGCCAGAAATGTGAGTTCTTTCAAAAGCGAATCTCGTACTGCGGCCACATCATTGACCAGGAGGGGCTCCATAAGTCACCTGACAAGATCGAAGCTGTTGTGAAAGCTCCCGCTCCGGAAAATGTATCCCAGTTGAGGTCGTTCCTTGGGTTGATTAACTATTACCACAAGTTTCTTCCAAATTTATCCACGGTGTTACACCCGCTGAACACTCTTTTGCAAATGGGAATACCATGGAAGTGGAGCGATGATTGTAAGCGGGCTTTTCAAAAAAGCAAGGCACTGATCACCTCTAAGGAAGTGTTGGCTCACTTTAACCCAACGCTGCCTATTTGCTTAGCTTGTGATGCTTCTCCATATGGTATCGGGGCAGTGCTCTCACATAAGTTTCCAAATGGCTTGGAAAGGCCAGTCGCGTTCGCATCCAGATCATTGACCTCCGCAGAGCGCAACTATGCTCAGATAGATAGGGAGGCTCTCAGCCTCGTGTGGGGAGTTAAGAAATTTAACCATTACCTGCAAGGCCAAAAGTTTACGCTGCTGACAGATCACCAGCCGTTGGTTTTCATTTTTAACCCTAAGAAGGGTGTTCCGGTTATGACGGCGCAGAGGCTTCAGAGATGGTCCCTTTTCCGAGGGGCACATCAATATGATATCGAATTCAAAGGTACAAAGCAACATGGTAATGCTGATGGGCTGTCGTGCCTGCCACTACCTACAGCGGAAGAGGCACCGGCAGTTGACCCTGTCGAGATATTTCACTCGACCATCATCGAATGCTTACCAGTCACCAATGCGGGTATTGAGAGAGAGACTCGAAACGACCCGACACTGTCTCAGGTCTACGATTTGACAGTGAAGGGATGGCCAGCACATGGCGACCCACTGTTACCAGCATTCTCAGCCAGACGAGAACAGCTGTCCGTCTGTCAAGGAACATTGATGTATGGAACAAGGGTGATTATTCCTCCTAAATTAAGGGAGAGAGTTCTGAAGGAATTGCATGAAGGTCATCTGGGGGGAGTCAAGGTGAAAAGCCTTGCTAGGGCTTATGTGTGGTGGCCAGGTATCGACAAACAAATAGAGGATCTGACTAAAAGCTGCTCAGGGTGCCAAAAAGTTCAAAACGCACCTCCAATTGCACCGCTGCATCCGTGGGAATGGCCTTCAACCCCATGGCAACGTGTGCATATCGACTTTGCAGGTCTATTCATGGATTCCATGTTTTTGATAGCAGTAGATGCACATTCTAAATGGCCAGAAGTGATTAAGATGTCGACCACTACCTCTGAAAAGACGATCGCAGTTCTAAGAACCATATTTGCAAGGAATGGGTTGCCGGAACAAATATGTTCAGACAACGGACCACAGTTCATGTCAGAAGAATTCCAGAAATTCATGAAAAAGAATGGGGTGAAACACTATACATCTGCCCCATATCATCCGGCTACAAATGGGTTGGCCGAGAGATTTGTACAAACGTTCAAAAAGGCGATAAAGGCCATGAGCGAAGACCATATTCCACTACACCACAAGGTGGACAATTTCCTGATGGCATATCAAAACGCCACGCATGCAGTGACAAATCAAAGCCCTGCCATAATGTTCTATAACAGGAGGTTGCGGTCCCGGTTGGATTTGTTAAAACCCAATGTGCGTAGGGAAGTCGAAAACAAGCAATTCCAGCACGTAAATAACAAGGCCACTCGGAGTTTCGAAATAGGACAACCAGTGTTGGCCAGGGACTATAGGAATGATAAATGGCAATCCAGAACAATTCGTGCCCGACAAGGACCCTTGATGTACACGATAGACGTTGGAGAGAACGTAATACGACGTCATGCTGACCAACTTGTGGAATCGAGAACAAGGGTCGACCCCATGTCTATGGCAGAGACACCAGTTGAAGAAGTTATTGAGCCTGTAGCATCTACCTCAGACTCGAACGTACATGATGATGTTCAATCCAATAGGAGATCAAATAGATGAGTCACCCCAGCAACGAGAACCAGAGACCCCTGAAAGGCGTTATCCGACCCGGATCAGGAGGCCTCCTCAGAGACTGAATCTTTGAACAGTTTTGTGTGAAAGTTGTATATATGTTATCCATGTAATGTTTAAATTGGGGTGTACACTGTTAAGCTAAAAGGGGAGGAATTGTAGTGTATGTAACCTGTACCACCTTAAGAGGATACCTTAAGGTGATGGACTACTTTTTGATGGCTCCTGTACATTGTAGTACCAGTGGTGACCACACCGGTATATAAACCCTGTGGAGCAAAGTGTATTCCAGTTCAGCCCTGACCCTCAATTACTAAAGACCTGTTTAATTATTTCTGTAGTCTGTGTCCAGTTATTCAGCATAACTACATTTGGAAACACAGACTCAACATCGTCGGCAAACTTGATAATCCGGTTGTTGCTGTGTATGGCTGTACAGTCATGTGTAAACAGAGAGTACAGCCAAGGACTGAGGCAGCAGCCTTGTGGCGCTCCGGTGTTGAGGACCAGAGTGGATGAGGTGTTGTTCCCTATTTTCACCACTTGAGGCCTACCAGTCAGGAAATCCAGAATCCAATTGCAGATGGGGGTGCCCAGGCCTAGGTCTCTCAGTTTCAGGACCAGCTTGGAGGGAATAATAGTATTAAATGCAGAGCTGTAGTCAATGAACAACAGTCTGACATAAATGTCCCTCCTGTCTAGGTGTTCCAGGGCAGTGTGTAGTGTTAGGGAGATGGCATCGTCTACAGACCTGTTCGCCCTATATGCGAACTGGAACAGGTCCAAGGAATCGGATATGATGCTGCTTATGTGTGTCATGACCAGCTTTTCCAGGCACTTCATGGCTATAGATGTTAAAGCCACGGGACGATAGTCATTGAGGCCTGTTACCTTGGTCTTCTTAGGTAACGGCACAATGGTTGTCTCCTTGAAGCACACTGGTACAACAGACTGCTGCAATGAGATGTTAAAAATGTCCGTGAACACAGGAGCCAGCTGGTCTGCGCAGGCCTTGAAGACACGGGGTGAAACCCCGTCTGGGCCGGCTGCCTTCCGTGCTTTCACCCTCCTGAATGTTCTCCGGACCTCGGATTCAGTCAGCTGTAATGTGTAATCCTCTGGGTAGCTGGGGGTTTTGATGGCCGGCTCAGTGTTCTCCCTCTCAAAGCGAGCATAAAAAGTATTCAGTTCGTCTGGTAGGGAGGGATCAGTGTTGGTGACTTCCGCTGAGCTCCCCTTGTAGTTGGTGATGGCCCTTAGTCCCTACCACATGCGTCTGGCGTCGGAGCCCCTGCCGTACTGAGACTCTAGTTTGTTCTGAAAGTCTCTTTTTGCTGCTTTGATAGCCTTTCTGAGGTCATACTTGGCCTTCTTGTAGAGTTCGGTGTCCCCTGATTTGAAAGCGGTACGCCGTTCTCTTAGTTTGTTGCGGATGTCTGAGTTCGTCCGTGGTTTGCAGTTAGGAAATAAACAGACAGTCTTGGTAGGAATGCAATCATCCACCAGTCTGTTAATGTATCCAGTAACGTGGCCTGCGTACACATCCAGGTCTGGGTTCTTGAAAACACTCCAGTCCGTTATTTCCAGCCCGCCCTGCAGTTGTAGTTCTGTGTCCGCTATCCAGCTTCGCACCGTTTTTATTGTTGTGGGTGTGCTCTTTAACTTCTGTTTGTAAACAGGAAGTAAGAGTACGGAAATGTGGTCTGATTTGCCGAAGCCCGGCCGAGCAATGGCACGGTAGGCGTGCTTTATTGTTGTATAGCAGTGATCTAGAGTTTTTCCATTTCTTGTCGGACAGGAGATGTGTTGAAAGTATTTCGGCAATACTTTCTTCAAACTACAATGGTTGAAGTTTCCCACAATGATAGGAACTGCCTCGGGATACCGGTTCTGAAGTTTACTGACCTCACTGTAAAGCAGCTGAAGATGGTTGGGCCCAGGACACTGCCCTGAGAAACTCCTGCAGCGATGTCCTGGGGCTGTGATAATTGACCTTCAATCACCACAACCATCTTCCTTTGTGCTAGGTATGACTCCAGCCAGTGGAGCGTTTTCCCCCTGATTCCCATTGACTTCAGTTTTAGTAGGGCTCCTTGATGCCACATTTGGTCAAATGCTGCCTTGATGTCAAGGGCAGTCACTCTCACCTCACCTCTGTAATTCAGCTCCTTTTTCCATGTTTGGACCAGGGCTGTAATGAGGTCGGGAGCCGAGTGGTCTTGGCGGAACCCAAACTGGGCATCAGTGAACAGGTTATTTGTGAGTAAGTGCCACTTGATAGCACTGTCGATGACACCTTCCATCACTTTGCTGATGATTGAGAGTAGACTGATGGGATGGTAATTGACCGGGTTGGATAGACAGGATTGGGCTCAAATTTGATGAATAATAAGGCGAAACAGTCTACTAACATTCAGCGCAATTCTAACCCTACCTGCCTGGCAGAAACTGAGCAGGTAGGCAGTAAAATTGCCCAGAAAACTTACCCAGCTGCCAGGTTCCTGCCATCCACGATTTTGACTCAGGCACCTAGATGGGCCCTAAGCTGCCCACCCTAAGATTGCAGGGTCATCATTGATATATGCAGATTGGGGTCTGATGACCTAATTGGAGCATAACTGCTATTTTAATGCTAGCATGAGTGGACAAGTTGCTACGGTTTCCCACCAAGCAAAATCCAGCAAGAAAAGGATTTTGGACCAGAATAGAAGAGGCCATTTAAGCTAAAAAAAAATTACTTTCCCTGTGGGGCCAGAAGGAGCAGGAAAGTTTAGGCCTCCTCTGGCCTGGAAACCTCCCTACAGCCCTCCCACAAGATCTTCCTGGAACTCCCTTCCCCACACCTACCTGCATGCCAGCGGGCGACCAAGGGCCATCTGGATTTTTCACAGGCCGGCTCCTGCTTCCCATCCACTTCCACCATAAAGGTGCCATCCTCTGGCAACCAATGCACTTTTTAAAATGAACATTTAGTCCTTTTTATTTCTCTTTGCTCCTCTTCAACAGTCATTCACTTTTGATGTCTAACTGAGGAAATACTTGAATTGTCCACAGGTTTCTCTAAATCAATGCTGCACTACATAGCAATTAGTAGGAAGCACCCAAAAGCAATATTATCAGCATTTTTTAAAAAGATCCAAGAAGATGTTCCACACACGGCTAAGGGACTGAAAGTTTATGCCAGTTGAACACAGGGTGGCATCGACAATGATTGTCATAGAAATATCTCTATAAAGTAGTTAATTCTCCTTTTTAAGCACAATTGATGACAAAATCACTGCAAGCAGATATAGACAGAATCCAACCATAGGCAGACAAATGATATCTTATGTTCAACACTGAGAAGGCTTGGTAAATAACAATGTTGAGAAAGATTGACTGATACTGTCTATCCATCTCTACTCAGTAGAAGTTGAAAGCTCTTCAGTTACAAACCTTGGGCTCTTTGGTTTGGTAATTACATCTGATCCATCCTGGAGCAAACAACTTGCAAAGATGGCTGCAAATACTATATCCTTCAAGAAATCTCAATAATATTTGTCATTGTTAACACCCTTTAGTGTCATACAAAACCTATAAACACCCAGCGATGGAATATTGTTTGACAGGTTGAAGAGAAAAGCAACTTCTTACTGATGAATTCAGTATAGTTCAAAAACATGCAGACAAATAGACTTGATAAAAAAGAAAGACTTGCATCTATATAGCGCCTTTCACAACATTTGGGACTTTACATCCAATGAAGTACAGTCCTGTTGTAATGTAGGAAACGCGGCATCCAATTTGTGCAGAGCAAGCTCCCACAAACAGCACTGTGATAATGACCAGATAATCTGTTTTAGTGAAGTTGGTTGAAGGATAAATAGTGGCCAGGACACTGGGGAGAACGCCCCTGCTCTTCTTCAAAATAATGCCATGGGATCTATTGGCCCAGAAATTCGGGCCGGGGGCTTCCCGCGGGTGCAAGCCCCCGACCTGCACTTACCTTGCGCGCTGGCCATTGAGCTGTGGGCCCCGTGGAATTCCGATCCTGGGGCTGCTCTAGCTGCCAGCGTGCAGTGCTTGCGTATCCCAGGGGCGCAGTTAGTTCGATGCGTCCCCTGGGATCACGTGGGCCATGGGGAGCCAATCGGAGCAGGGAGCAGGACTGAAAACAAGGGCATATAAAGTAGCCAAATCTAGTGGGAGGATAGAAGATTGGGAAGCATTTAAAAGCCAGCAAACAATAACTAAAAGATTAATTAAGAAAGGGAAGATAGATTATGAAAGTAAACTAGCAAAAAATATAAAAACAGATAGCAAGAGTTTCTACAGCTATATAAAAAGAAAAAGAGTGGCTAAAGTGAACGTTGGTCCCTTAGAGGATGGGACCGGGAAACTAGCGGTGGGGAACATGGAGATGGCAAAGACGCTGAACAAATAGTTTGTATCAGTCTTTACAGTAGAGGACACTAAAAATATCCCAACACTGGACAAACAGGGGGCAATGGGGGGGGGGAGGAGCTAAACATGATTAAAATCACTAAGGAGATGGTACTCGGTAAAATAATGGGACTTAAGGCGGATAAATCCCCCGGACCTGATGGCCTACATCCCAGGGTCTTGAGAGAAGTGGTGGTAGGGATTGTGGATGCATTGGTGATTATTTTCCAAAACTCCCTGGGCTCAGGAAAGGTCCCGGCAGATTGGAAAACTGCTAATGTAACATCCTTATTTAAGAAGGGAAGTAGACAAAAGGCCGGAAACTATAGACCAGTTAGCCTAACATCTGTGGTTGGCAAAATGTTGGAGTCCATTATTAAGGAAACAGTAACAGAGCATTTGGATAAACATAATTTAATAGGACAGAGTCAGCATGGTTTTATGAAGGGGAAGTCATGTTTGACAAATTTGCTCGAATTCTTTGAGGACGTAACATACAGGGTGGATAAAGGGGAACCAGTGGATGTAGTGTATTTGGACTTCCAAAAGGCATTTGACAAGGTTCCACACAAAAGATTACTGATCAAGATAAAAAATCACGGGATTGGGGATAATATACTGGCATGGGTGGAAGATTGGCTATCTAACAGAAAACAAAGAATTGGGATAAATGGTTCGTTTTCGGGCTGGCAATCAGTAACCAGTGGTGTTCCGCAGGGGTCAGTGCTGGGACCCCAACTCTTTACAATCTATATTAACGATTTGGAGGAAGGGACCGAGTGCAACATATCCAAGTTTGCCGATGATACAAAGATGGGAGGGAAAGCAGTGAGTGAGGAGGACATAAAAAACCTGCAAAAGGACATAGACAGGCTAAGTGAGTGGGCAGAGATTTGGCAGATGCAATATAATGTTGGAAAGTGTGAGGTTATGCACTTTGGCAGAAAAAATCAAACAGCAAGTTATTATCTAAATGGAGAGAAACTGCAAAGTGCTACAGAACAAAGGGATCTAGGGGTCCTGGTGCATGAAACACAAAAAGTTAGTATGCAGGTGCAGAAGGCCAATGGAATCTTGGCTTTTATTGCAAGGGGGATGGAGTATAAAAACAGGGAAGTCTTGCTTCAGTTATACAGGGTATTGGTGAGGCCACACCTGGAATACTGCGTGCAGTTTTGGTTTCCATATTTAAGAAAAGATATGCTTGCTCTCGAGGCGGTTCAGAGAAGGTTCACTCGGTTGATTCCGGAGATGAGGGGGTTGACGTACGAGGAAAGGTTGAGTAGGTTGGGACTCTACTCATTGGAGTTCAGAAGAATGAGAGGCGATCTTATCAAAACATATAAGATTGTGAGGGGGCTTGATCGGGTGGATGCGGTGAGGATGTTTCCACTGATGGGTGTGACTAGAACTAGGGGGCATAATCTTAGAATAATGGGCTGCCCTTTCAAAACTGAAATGAGGAGAAACTTCTTCACTCAGAGGGTAGTAAATCTATGGAATTTGCTACCCCAGAGAGCTGTGGAAGCTGCAACATTAAATAAATTTAAAACGGAGATAGACAGTTTCCTAGCAGATAAGGGAATTAAGGGTTATGGGGAGAGGGCAGGGAAGTGGACGTGAGTCTAGATTCAGATCAGCCATGATCCTATTGAATGGCGGAGCAGGCCCGAGGGGCCGTATGGCCTACTCCTGCTCCTACTTCTTATGTTCTTATGTTCTTATTCATAAGTTTGACAGGAAGAGCTGTCAAAACTTATAAATACTATGGGCCCCAAAACATCACTAAATCTTCAAATAATTTTTTTTTTAAATCACATTTTTAAAATAAACTATAAATTACATGAAATAACTATTTTAAACAATAATTAAAATTTTTGAAAAAATTAATTTTATTTTCTAACGGGGCTAAAAAATAAACTTACCTTGCTTTAAAGTAACTAAAAATAATAAACCTGTGGAAAAAATGTTTTAATTTTAATTCACCACTTACCTTGTAAAAAGCAGGCCTTACGCCTGCTTTTTAAATGTGTAAATTCTGGAGACTTACCCTTCTGGGAAAACCTGCAAAAAAAACGCAATTTCGATGTGCACGTGCAGCCTCTCCTGCGCATGCGTACGACCTCTTAACCCCTGCTTTCAGGGGAACGGAAGTGCCGGTTTCCCGCGCATGCGCAGTGCATGCAGGAAACCGGCACTTCCATTGGGCTTACGGGTGAGTACCCCATGCGTACTCACCCGTGGAGACCCGAATTTCTGGGCCATTATGTCCCCCTGAGAGGGCAGATGAGCCTTGTTTTGACGTCTCATCCGAAAGACAGCAGCTCTGACAGTGCAGCACTCCCTCAGTACTGCACATATTTACATACATTATAATGAGGGCCAGTGATTCCATAGCTCCAAGTTTCCTGCTTTACACTCTGGGTAAGTTAGAATGAGAATTATAGGGAGTTGGCAGGATTTGCTGAGACAACTGTACTGGGGTTAAGTTAGAATGAGGATTTGCTGAGACAGGAAGAAGTGAGGAGTTTGTGAGCCTGAAGTTTGTGGAGTGATAACCAGCCAGAAGATGTTCCAGAGCCACTTGGGAAGCTCACATAGATGAGACCTTCAGTAAAGTGCCATATCCACCCAATGCATTAATATGTGCACAATGCAGTGGCCCAAAACACCTACAGAAATATTGACCTCTGCAACAATTTAACTACCATGATCTGTTAACACCTTATTCTACATCCACAGAGCAAAACTCTCTGGACATGGTTGATATAAACTGCATCCAAGTTTAAGTGCATGGGGCTAGTGATGTTTTGCCCCAGTGTTTCCCATTGGTGATCCTAATCTTGTGCTGCTTCTCAATGCTGATTTGGTGGCAGGAATAAATGAGGTGGCTGACTTCTGGCTTGGGGTTGTGGTGGCCCTGCACCTCCTTGGACTGGATCATGAAATGGGCCTGCAGCAACTGTTGCTATGACCATTGCTGCAGTGACTGGCTGGACCTGTCCACTTTCTGGCACAGCTTTTGCCATTTGGGGAGGGGCAAGTTGTGGCATCATCATGAAAGGCAGCAGCTTCTTCCATGCTTATTTCAGTCAGACGCCTGCTGCAGGGCACTTCATTGTCATGTCCACTCATCTGTGTGTATCAGTGAAGCCATGCTTAATAGCTCTTTCCACCCTATCTCCCAGCAAGTTGAAGCAGCATATGTGGGCCTGTTGTAGATTGGAGCCCAGAGCTTCTATAAAAACAATCTGAGCATTTATCAGAGATGCCCCAACTGGGCTTAGGATCAAGCCTATCATAACCACATCGTATTTCACTCGGTCAATGATCATATGATTAGTGACCAGCAACACAATATGCATGTGAGCTGGCTCCACTGCAGATGGCCCTGGAGTTATCATGCATGCCAAAATGGACTGCATTTTTTAAGCAGTCAGAGAAAATGGTACAAATGCAAGTAGTAGCCTCCTTCACAATTGCCACCAGATGCTGCAGAGTGCTTGCCACATTCTTTAATGACAGTAACAAATATCGTTGCTCAGATAGGATCTTTGTAATGCAAGTCACACAAGGTCAGAATGCCAATCATCTGCAGCTGAGGAAGGATGTGAGCTGACGCACTGTCCATCAGGCACCTGGTTCTCCTCTGCCACCTCACTATTCCTGCTCACTCGTGCCTCATGTATCAGCCAATATGCCCTTCTCAGACTGCGTGACTAAATCCTCCAGTGTAGATATACTTGTACTGCTCCCTGCTACAAATGGAGTGAGTGATGTAGGGTGCTTTGAGATACTGGCTGGGACCAGTTTCATGAAACAGGCAAGGAACATATGTCATATGCTGACTACAAGACATTTCTTCAAACAGAACCTACAAAGCCAGTAATATGTGTCATGGTGGTGTGCTGGAATGTCGGCATATGATTGAGTGAGTGAATGAGTGAGTAGAGTAGAGGAAAAGTAATAGAAAAAGGATAATACTAGTCTAGAACTTCGGGGAGACCTCCAGTTCTATCCACTCCTTCTATGCTGAGAAATCTCTGATCAAATTTACTCAATGGTCTAAAATTAGGGGGCCATGATTAGCAAGCAGTGAAGTAATGTTGAGATGTTGGAGGTTTGTAGAGCACATTGAACGAGACACATGTGTCCATCTATATCCCGGCTTGTGAATGAGTAAATCAACATGCATCATGCAGGTAGATTGTGTTGCAAGGTTGGCTTATGGATTCACCTTTTCAATTAGTAATGTGACCACAGTTCTTATTTGAAGTAGCAGTATTCAGAATATAGTCTGCTGCAGTAGGGACATGAATATGGACCTTCGAAAGACCTATTTCTGAGGGCTTAGCATGCAGCCTCAGTCATAACAGGGTGCAAGGAAAATCTTTGTGGCATGCATAATTTACCCATCCACAAGGTAGTGCTTGATGAGAGCAAACTTGAATGGAGGAGGAACCCCCCCCCCCTAATTTTAGGCCATTGAGTAAATTACCTCATGGGCTGCCTCTGCATACTTCCTGATCATCCTTAACCATGTGCATCAAATTAATTGCTCGCGTGTCTGAGTGATATGTTCTAAGTGAAGCAGTCTGCAGTTGCTGCCGTAACACAGCTTAGAAACCAGTAAATAGTAGTTAAGTCAACAATATCAAGCTAAACAATGCTACCACATGGATTCAATACTATAATACCGACGATAACACTTCATAATGGGAGTAATTTTGTAATGCACGCTAAAACTAAGTAAAATTTGCAGTCCATAGCACGCGTGAAATTACTCACTCATACGCACAAATACTGTGTGCATTAATATAACACCAATGATAATTTCCAGACTAAGGATGATGAGTCTGGGAAATGGAAATGTCTCACTGGTACTGTTCAGGGGTAGGTGCGAAGGCACATTTGGGTTGAAATTGCACTGTGCAATATTAGTAACTAATTCCTTTGACTGCCATTTTAACAAAGACACTCATCTGGTTAATTACTTCATTAGAATGTATTCACCACTAATATCGTACAGAACGATTTCTACCCTAATGTTGGGGAAGAATAGAGGGAGCTTTATTTTGCAATAGACTATACCATATCTGACCTGGGAGTGTTTGATGCTGACACTGGTGGATAGCTGAAATGGGAAAATGTTCTATTCTCCAGCACTAACCTCCCTCACTTTAATGAGCACAAAAAGAAGAAAAGAATTCTCATTGTGACAGGAACGTTATAGTTTGTTTTTGTTTCTGATCATCCAATCGTATTTTTTTAAAGAGCTTTCTAATGAGTTGCAGTAAGCAGGTCAATAATATATACTGGCCCACTTACCCACACATTTCCAGAAATTGCTAATATGAATGATTTTATATAATTTACTGTAAGTTGGTTTGGACTATGTTTTTTATATCAGCATGATAATACAAAATTGATCATCCAGCAGAAAGAAAACATTGATTATTAATGCTTTCACATCATTGGCTAAGGTTTAAGGTTTTTAGTACTAACTTTTGTAGTAATTATTTTAACTATAGTCTACTTGTTTATCTATATGCTACTGGCTTAAATGGCAAAAAGGCTATTTTCAGAAAGCTGCGCTACCTTTGATAACCAGTTGTAGCAGTTTTTTGTAGTTTGCATAGAACTGCTGCAAACTGCGGTTTTCTCTTACACGAGGTGACTAACAGCAATACCATACTGTGTGTAAAACATGTTATTCTTATACCTTTAAACCACCTACGTACTTCCTGTGTTTCTTATCAGCAGAGCAATCAGTCATGAACTGACATTTCAGTTCTTTAAACTTTGTAAAACTGACAGCAAAAAACAGAGAAAAGAGGCAAGTGGAGTTGACAGCATCTTTGCTGCCGTCGGGCTTGATAAAAGGAGAGTCCCCAGGCTGCCCCTAGAACTGACAATCCAAAAGTGGTGCCCAATTGTTTTGTAACAGCTGGCAAGCAACAGGGTGTTAACCTGATTCATGGAAATGGCAGGTAGTTCCAGGAATGTTGCCAGTTACAGCTGTTAAAGGATAAACAGCAAGTCAAAGCTAATCCTCACAATATTCATCATTTTTTTTCCTTGACAGCCAGCCAATACTTTACTTCTGCTAACTGCAAGACAAATATAGGTTGTCAAGTTATAACTTGGCTTTACTGTTTTACATGCAGACTACTTATCTGTGCTTGGTACAGAGCTAGAAAACAGACACTTCCCCACACCCTATCCAGTGATGCAACACCCCAGAATTGGGAAGAAAAGGGGAGCTTTTTTTTTAATTAACTTTTTTTTCACAAAGTCTGAACCCATCCTAATTTGTTCAAATATATTATTTTGTGTCTAGTATAATTTCCTAGGATCACACTGTATTTATCCTTTGCATTCTTTTAAAGGTTCTTCATTAGCTCAGTACTAAATCAATTTATTATGTTTATGTTTTGTCAATGTCATCAAAACCAAAGGTCCTAAATTGTCACACAGTTTGCCCAAACCAAAGGATTTCAAACATTTTTAGTCAGGATGTTAATACTACGATAGGGCCTCTCTTTAGAATTTTTTCACCGTTGTGTTATCATCTAATTTTCTTGTTTTTTTCTGCTAGCACCAGGCCATGCACCTCTTGTAGCTGAAAGATGGAAAGGCAGTTTGCTTCCAGGTCTCTGCCAATGCTGCATTCCCCTTGGCCTTTCAAGGTGTATGTGAGGGGGCCAGTGAAGAAGATGACTTTCCTTCCAATTTTCCTGAATACGGTAAGTTTTTGACTGACACTTTCCCACTCTATTGCAAAAATAACAATGTACATTTATATAGCACCTCTAACATAGTAAAAAGTCCCAAGGCGCTTCACAGGAGCTTTATCAAACAAAATTTGACACCGAACCACATAAGGAGATATTAGAACAGATGACCAAGGAGAGAGAGAGAGATAGAGGGGCAAGAGGTTTAGGGAGGAAATTCCAGAGCTTAGGGCCTACTCAGCTGAAGGCACAGCCACCAATGGTAGAGTGATTAAAATCAGAGATACACAAGAGGCCAGAATTGGAGGAGCGCAGAAATCTTAGAGGGTTGTAAGGCTGGAGGACATTACAGAGGTTGGGAGGGAAGAGACCATGGAGGAACTTGTCAGACCGGGAGCCAATGTAGGTCAGCAAGCAGAGGGGTGATGGGTGAATGGGACTTAGTGCGAGATGAGCTCAAGTTTATGGAGGGTGAAGATGGGAGACCAGCCAGGAGAGTGTTGGAATAGTCAAGTCTAGAGGTAACAAAGGCATGGATGAAGGTTTCAGCAGCAGATGAGCTGAGGCAGAGGCGGATGTTATGGAGATGGAAGTAGGTGGTCTTGGTGAAGGAGCAGATATGTGGTCAGAAGTTCATCTCAGGGTCATATATGACACCAAGATTGTGAATGGTCTGGTTCAGCCTCAGACAGTTACCAGGGAGAGGGTAACTGTCTGAGGCTGAACCAGTGGCTAGGGAATGGTAGGGACCAAATACAATGGTTGCGGTTTTCTCAATATTTAGTTGGAGGAAATTTCTGCTCATCTAGTACTGGATATCGGACAAGCAGTGTGACAAATCAGAGACAGTGGAGGGGTCGAGAGAGGTGGTGGTGAGGTAGAGCTGGGTGTTGTCAGTGTAGATGTAGAACTTGACATTGTGTTTTCGGATGATATTACCGAGGGGCAGCTTGTGGATGAGAAATAGGAGGGGGCCAAGGACTGATCCTTGGGGGACTCCAAAGGTAATGGTGTGGGAGCGGGATGAGAAGACATTGCAGATAATTCTCTGGCTACGACTGGATAGTCCCACCCAGCTGGATGATGGTAGAGAGGTGTTGGAGGAGGATGGTGTGGTCAACCTTGTCAAATGTTGCAGACAGGTCAAAATATTTTGTATCTGTCTTCACAGGAGAAGACACTAACAACATCCCAATAATGGATAATCAAGGGGCCACAGGGAGGGGGAAACTAAAGACAATCACTATCACTAAGGAAAGAGTACTTGGTAAAATAATGGGACTAAAAGATGACAAGTCCCCTGGACCAGATGGCCTGCATCCCAGGGTCTTAAAAGAAGTGGCTGCAGAGATAGTGGATGCATTGGTTACAATATGCCAAAATTCCCTGGACTCTGGAGAGGTCTCAGCGGATTGGAAAACCGCAAATGTAACACCCCTATTTAAGAAAGGACGGGGACAGAAAGCAGGAAACTATAGACCAATTAGCCTAACATCTGTCGTTGGGAAAATGCTGGAGTCCTTCATTAAGGAAGCAGTAGCAGGGCATTTGGAAAATCATAATGCAGTCAAGCAGAGTCAGCATGGTTTTATGAAAGGGGAATCATGTTTAACAAACTTGCTGGAGCTCTTTGAGGAGGTAAGGAGTAGGGTGGACAAAGGTGAACCAGTGGATGTGGTTTATTTGGATTTCCAGAAGGCATTCGATAAAGTGCCACATAAAAGGTTACTGCATAAGATAAGAGCTCACGGAATTGGGGGTAATATATCAGCATGGATAGAGGATTGGCTAACTAACAGAAAGCAGAGAGTCTGCATAAATGGGTCATTTTCTGTTGGCATATGGTAACTAGTGGGGTGCCACAGGGATCGGTGCTGGGGCCTCAACTATTTACAATCTACATTAATGACTTGGATGAAGGGACCGAGTGTAACGTAGCCAAGTTTGCGGATGATACAAAGATAGGTGGGAAAGCAAGTTGTGCAGAGGACTCAAAGAACCTGCAAAGCAATATAGACAGGCTAAGTGAGTGGGCAAACATTTGGCAGATGGAGTATAATGTGGGAAAGTGCGAGGTTATACACTTTGGCAGGAAAAATAAAAAAGCAAATTATTATTTAAATGGGGAGAGATTACAAAATGCTACAGTTCAGAGGGACCTGGGGGTCCTTGTGCATAAAACACAAAAAGTTAGCATGCAGGTACAGCAAGTAATCAAAAAGGCAAATGGAATGTTGGCCTTTATTTCAAAAGGGTTGGAGTATAAAAGCAGGGAAGTCCTGCTACAACTGTACAGGGTATTGGTGAGACCACACCTTGAGTCCCAATAATGGATAATCAAGGGGCCACAGGGAGGGGGAAACTAAAGACAGTTTTGGTCTCCTTATTTAAGGAAGGATATACTTGCATTGGAGGCAGTTCAGAGTCAATTCACTAGGTTAATTCCAGAGATGAGGGGGTTGACATATGAGGAAAGGTTGAATAGGCTGGGCCTATACACATTCGAATTTAGAAGAATGAGAGGTGATCTTATTGAAACATATAAGATACTGAGGGGCTCGACAAGGTAGATGCAGAGAGGGTGTCGTAGGGAAACCTATAATGCGGGGGCACAGTTTTAGAATAAAGGGTCGTCCTTTTAGAACTGAGATGAGGAGGAATTTCTTCTCTCAGAGGGTCGTAAATCTGTGGAATTCTCTGCCCCAGAGAGCTGAGAATGGCTGGGTCATTAAATACATTTAAGATGGAGAAAGAAAAATTCTTGCAAGATAAGGGAGTAAAGGGTTATGGGGAGTGGGCGGGGAAGTGGCTTTGAGCCCAAGATCAGCCATGATCTTACTGAATGGCGGAGCAGGCTCGAGGGGCCAAGTGGCCTATTCCTGCTCCTTTTTCTTATATTTCTTATGTTTCTTAGAAGGATGAGGAGGGATAGTTTCAGCAGTGGTCAGCAGTTTTGTGGGAATAGGGTCGAGGGAGCAGGAGGTGGGTCTTGTGGACAGGATGAGCTCAGAGAGGGCCTGAGGGGAGATAAGAGACCAACTAGAGAAAGATGCAAGTTCAGGGTTATGGCATTAGGGGAAGTTTGTCCGGTGGGCTAGGGGAAAGGAGGGAAGTAGCAGATGTAGCTGAATGGATGGTCTCAATCTTAGTAACAAAGAAGTGCATGAGCTCCTCACACTTTTTGTTGGAGGTAAGGGTGGAGGAGGCAGGGGAGAGGGGTTTAAGAAGATGGTTTATAGTAGAGAAGAGAATCTGAGAGTTATATTTGCATTCCAGGATGATCCTGGAATAGTGAGCAGTTTTGGCAGAGGAGAGCAGGACCCGATAGTGCTTTATGTGGTCCAGCCAGATGTGGCGATGAAGTTTCAGGAAGCCCAGGAAACCCATGGATGCGCCGTTAAACGTGAATGTAGGTTAAAATATCGCTGAAATTGATCGATCAGCATATACGAACATACGAACAATGACTGACAGGTAAAGACCCTGTGGTCCGTCCAGCCTGACCCACACAATAGTGATACCTTGTACATCACAAGATACACTCTCCACACCCCAAACCATGGGATCTCCTCGGAGAGGTGAAAACACAGATAAAAACCCAGGCCAATTTGGGGAAAAAGAATCTGGGAAATTAATTTCCAACCCATCTAAATGATCAAAACTATTCGAGGATTCGATTCTGGTTCTGAATTCCCTGCAATATCTACCTTTTGTAAGAGGTGATCTCCGCCCAACCAGAAACAGGCCCAGTTCTTGCTTGAAGGAATTCTGCAAATCGGCATCCACCGCACGAGTCATCAGCCTGTTCCAGAGTGTAGGGGGTGGCGTGTGCCCAGTCAGCTCTGCCCCTGACTGTCTCTGAGCGGTTCGACTCGCTCCACACCCCCCTGGGTTCTAGACACCGGACTTAGGTACAGGCGGCGATACAGAAAATCGAGTAGACAAGTGGTTTGGTGCAAGAAAACCAAATTTTATTAAAAGGCTGAATAAAACACAATACTACTGAGAATTACTGGTATAGTTACAGGCATAAACAGTTAATACACTTATATGGGAATGGGGAAAACACGGCACATCGAGGGAAACAAATACATTAAAAATCCCCTTATCCTTATCCCACCCCCTATACCTAACTAGATTAAGCTATGAGGGGCCAGGAATTCATGCTCACCAATTCAAAACCTGTTGCTTTAGCTGGTGGGGTTTGAGGTCTGCTCTTTCTGTCCTTTGGGGTATCCCGTCGCCACGTGGTCACAGGGCGCGGCACTGAAGTTGTTTGTGTGAGGCACCCTCCCTTTTTCTCCGTTAACGTCTTCGTCGAGTACTTCGTCACAATGGGCCTTCTTCTCCTTCGGGCAGTCGTCGACGGTATTGCTGTGGTCGGGGGTCGGTTGGCGGTCTTTACCGTTTAATGATTTTGCTATCCATCCTTCGAACACCAGCTTATTCTTCAACTGGGCTATTACTGTCCATGTGACAAACGCCAGCTTATAACTAGGCCGTTTGTCTTGATTTTGCTACCCATTCTTCGAACACCAACATATTCTTAAATTGGGGTTTTACTGTCCATGCATGTAACGCCAACTTATTCACCAAACGCCGGCTTATAACTAGGCGTTTGTTCCCTAACGCGTCTTTCGCTGCCCTTCTCTGCTCTCATCGGTTTACCGTATTCTTCGTCTCGTCTCGTCTCGTCTGCCCGTTTGTGGCCTGTGTGGTTTCAAACTCGGGTCTCGTTCTCCTCCCGCATTGGGCCCTCGGTGTACTGGGCGTCCTTGGTGTTGAGCGGTGCGGGGAGCGAGAAGAGAGCCCATCATGAGGCCAGGGCACGAGAAAGCTAAGAGCAAGACCTAAGAGCGATAAGAGCAAGCACGATAAGAGACCGATCACTACCGATGGACCTACAATTATACCCAATTCTTCATTCCTTATCTGCGCGCCAAATCAGGTCAGTCCTTTGTCTAACTTTTGGCGGGCTCGTTTAAACTGATTACAGCCATTTACTTTAACGACTCCTGAAATGGTTGTCTCTGTGTTTTAATGGTTTCAATGTCCTGGCTGTTGGTTATGTATGAAACTTAATCAGGTTTTCTTGACTTGATGGCTTCTGTGAGCTGTTACCGATTAAATATGCAGAAACCTAATGGCCTTGATTGAGGCCCATTCTAACCTGATATGTTTTAAGGTGAATGGAATGCATATTCTGTGTTTGCTTTAACTGTCTGGCTCCACAAAGTCTCTTCACAGATTTATGCATTTTAAGTTTCGTTTCAGGTTTGAAAAAGGTGCCTGCCTGTTTGCAGAGCCTTGCTTTTAAAATCCTGTACTTTTGGTCACGAGGTTGCAGAAGCCATTTTGGGTACCCTGCCTTTTCATAACTTGTCCATACAGGGTCCCTTTATCCATAACTTTGGGGAATGTGGGAATTTTGAGAACCCTACAAGAGCTCCACTGTTCTCTGGGAAAAGAACCACCTCCTGACAGCTAACCTAGATCTGGACTTATACTACTTCAAATTGTGACCCCTGGTCCTCCCTAACCTATTTAATTGGAACAAACTGTCAACTGGAACACAATCTTTTCCCTTTAGCATCTTTTCAACCTCAATCAGATCACCTCTAAGTCTGTGCTTCTCTAAAGTATAGAGTCCCAACTCTTTTAGCCTATCTTGATAACTAAGATGTTTTATACTGGGGATTAGACTAGTGGCCCTCCTCTGCACCCTTTCCATAGCCTCAATATGTTAATAGCTAACCTGCCTCTCCAGAGGGGGGGGGGGGGTTACACGCTACCAGCCGAACCCGCCTGAGTTAAACCTAGAAGATGGTGCGTTGGAGCCACCGTCCGGACGCAAATGTATTTTCGGCCACTTTAACTCCCCCACCTGCACCTAAAGCCATGAGCTGCTCTATGGTAAAATTTCCCCGCCCCACAGCAGCTGAGTCTTACAGTGTAGTCCTCTGGAGTAGCATAGTCTTGACGTCCAGAGAAGTCCAGGAATTTGGAAGCCAAATTTGAGCAAAGGTTCCGTGCTCACTAATGAAAACAAAGAGCAGGCATAGTTGATGGATGGGCAGTGGGCCCAGGTGACTTTAAACTTGTAGTTAACTTGTAGTTAGGGCTAAAATTCACCCACTATTAGAGCCAGGGGAACTTAACCAGTGGCAGACAGGAGATTGGGGGAGAAAGGGCAAAGTATGGCAATGGATGGCCAAAGATAGAGTTGCACACCAAAGGAGCTCCCCGGGGAGCTGCCAGCCTTGGAGTTATGTCCCATGGCAGATATAGCAGGGAAGTAACGGCATCAAATCTATGTCCTGCCACTCTGTGGCACTGTACATTTGTGATCTCTTGATAATAATTGACTGCAATAAGATGTTACAGTCCTAAGCAAAGTACCTCGGCACCTTACTCACTCATGGTAATGTATCCAGAGACCTGGCCCATTTTCAGTTAAAACATTTCTGCTCCAGCCTCAACTTCCAGAAATTAGACATGAGTCACAACATTCTAACAATTACTTTTGAATTCAATGAAAGGAGGTTTATAGAACAGAAAATAGTGGGTGTACCAAGAATTGCATTTCAATATATTAGAAATGACTGGGGTTAGAATAATTAGACTGACAACCTAAGGAATCAGTGACCTTCTTAGATCTCAGCTCCAATACATACTTCAACCAAAATATCATTATTACTAGACAACTGAGGAGACCATTCTATTTACTGGATGTAATGCATGAAAGAACATTAAAGTAGCAGCAACTTCAAATTTGCTACAACTCCTCCTTATTGCACAGTGAGATGCCTCAGCTAACATTGGAGCATGTCCTGATAGTTATCAGGAATAAAAGACCCATATGTCTCTGTAGGAGAAGGTGGCACTAAACAGAAAACTGGTCACCACTACCAGAGAGGACCTGTTATAATCCACAAAGTGATCCTGTTTGAAGAAAGGGCTGTAATGTTGCAACAACATGACATCAGAGAGGTGGCAGGAGGTGCTCAAGTGGGCAAATCCCTACTGAGGATTCTCTTACCTTCTCTCGCTGCCAATCCTAGTAATTGTCAAAGATTATGTCAACTTTGATGACTGTCTCTGGCAGATTATGATACAGATAGATACTTACCTTAACTTCATTCTGCATTTGCTTTTATAATTGTCCCTCTTTAAGTCTTCACAGGAACAGCACAGTAAGTAGATCTGGCACCCTGTCATGATTCCAGCCCATCTATCCCAGGGAGATATAGATAAGAGTATTTGGGAAACACTGAAGTGGAGTCACTGAGCACAGGGGAGCAGAAGCAAAAGATGCAGGAGAAGGATGAAGAGGAAGACCCTTGGTTGAGGCGGAGGGCACCTCCTCCAGCAGCTGCAGGGGCAGTAGACTGAGAACTCCAAGGCCATACTTACAATAGAATAATGATAAGAGAGCATGATGGATTGTTGCTGTCACTGGGTGATGTGCCCAGCAGCTTTCAATGGAAAAGAATATCAGGCGTGGTGTAAAACGGGCTGCCGATTCGCTATCAGCCCATTGTGTGATTTCACCCGAGGAGTCCACATTCTGTTTGTGTGATGTTATGATGCACAGCACATTTAGAATGAGTCACAGCTCTAGGGCCATTTGCGGTGCAGCCCATTATAGCTTTGGCCTTGTTGCCAGTCTTAGGATCGCTTATGAATGCTTGGACTGCTGCAATGCAGGTCTTTGGCTGCATTATGGACAGACTCACAGAAGAGGTTGCTTAAACCAGGAGGGACATAATGGTTACCTGTTCAATGCCACTCCTATCATGGCATCTGTCAACTCAGATCGACAGAGAGTGGCAGAGAGGATCAGACAGTGGATGTTGGTGCTGTCTCCAGAAGGCTCTACTTCAACAGCTATCAACCTAACCCCTTCACTATACAGGGACCTGAAAGCAGGCAGGGCAAGGCTGTCCCTGCAGCAGCAGTTCAGCTGCAGCTTGAAGCTGGCCCATCTGATGTGTAGAGCTCACAGAGATCGAGAGCCACTGCAGTCCTGGACCTTGCTCCCATCTTCCTGGTTTTCTCCTGCCTCAGGGGAACCATTTAGATAAAGCACCAGACTAGTTAACCATGCACAAAAGACACCCACTGTTAGGAACGTGAAGCACTGTGGTGGAAAGAATTAAGAATTAGATGCCTGTGCAATAAATTTGTTGGCTGCAAATTATGCTTTGTGCAAAGCCCCATTAATGTTACTGGGAGTTGAGGTTATTGTAGTAGGTCGAATGATAGTAAGAGGGACTGGATGGATTCAGAATTGGTTTTCCAAAGATGTCTTTATTCTAGAAGAAGATAAAGGATGGAATGTAGGGGTTCTACTGGATGATGCAGTACCTGGAAGGTTTCCAGGATGAGATTTCTCTGCATGCTTCGGCCAGTAGAAGCCTTTCTTCTCTCTGGCCTGTTTGGAGCCTTGTCTTCCTCAACTATCATATTATCCTGTTCATCTCCTGTCCACTCCACTTCTTGCTCATCAAGGTGGATTTCCTTGTCAAGTGCTATATTGCGAAGCATACAGAGTGCCTCTATGATCCTGGTTACTTTCCCCAGATTATCTTGCAGCACGCCTATGGAATTAGTCATTGAATCCTCTGCTTCAGAATGTTCTCAGTGATCATTCTAGTAGAAATAAGAGCTTCATTATATAGTTTTCCTGCATCAAAAGATGGAGCCTGCAGGGTATCATTAACCACAGCAACAGTGGTCCTCTAGCAACCAACCCTTTAACCTTTGCCCTTCTGTAATGATGGATTGTCTGAGCCTGAGGATGAAGGCATCATGTGATGATGATCACACACACTACCTGGACATTAATGGAGTAGTACCGCTTTAGATTCATGTAGGCTACCATGCTCTTATCAATCAACTCTGTGAAAGCTAGTGAGTTATCATAAGAACATAAGATGAGAAATAGGAGCAGGAGTAGGCCATTTGACCTTTCGAGCCAGCTCCGCCATTCAATAAGATCATGGCTGATCTTTTACCTCATCTCCACTTTCCATATCCCTTGATTCCCTTAATATTCAAAAATCTATCGCTCTCTGTCTGGAATATACTCGCTGACTGAGCCTCCACAGCCCTCTGGGGTAGAGAATTCCAAAGATTCACCACCCTCTGAGTGAAGAAATTTCTCCTCATCTCAGTCCTAAATGGCCAACCCCTTATTCTGAGAGTGTGACCCCTGGTTCTAAACTCACCAGCCAGGGGAAACATCCTCCCTGCATCTATCCTGTCAAGCCCTGTAAGAATTTTGTATGTTTCAGTGAGATCACCTCTCATTCTTCTAAACTCCAGAGAATATAGGCCTAGTCTACTCAATCTCTCCTCATAGGACAACGCCGCCCCTCCCCCATCCCAGTAACCAGTCTGGTGTACCTTCGTTGCACTCCCTCTATGGCAACTATATCCTTCCTTAGGTAAGGAGACCAAAACTGTACACAATACTCCAGGTGTGGTCTTACCAGGGCCCTATATAATTGCAGTAAGACATCTTTACTCTTGTACTCAAATCCTCTTGTAATAAAGGCCAACATACCATTTGCTTTCCTAATTGCTTGCTGTATCTGCATGTTAACTTTCAGTGATTCATATACAAGGACACCCAGGTCCCTCTGAATACCAACATTTCCCAATCTCTCACCATTTAAAAAATACTCTGCTTTTCTATTTTTCCCACCAAAATGGATACCTTCACATTTCTCCACATTATATTCCATTTGCCATGTTTTTGCCCACTCACTTAGCCTGTCTATATCCCCTTGAAGCCTCCTTGCATCCTCCTCACAACTTACATTCCCACTCAGCTTTGTATCATCAGCAAACTTGGATATATTACATTTGGACCCCTCATCCAAATTGATGTACATTGTGAATAGCTGAGGCCCAAGCACTGATCCTTGCAGTATCCCACTAGTTACAGCTTGCCAACCCGAAAATGATCCGTTTTTTCCTACTCTCTGTTATTTGTCCGTTAACCAATCCTCAATCCATGCTAACATAATACCCCCAATCCCATGAGCCCTAATTTTGTTTAATAACCTCTTGTGTGGCACCTTATCGAATGCCTTCTGAAAATCCAAGTATACCACATCCACTGGTTCTCCCTTATCTATTCTGCTAGTTACAACCTCAAAAAACTCCAACAGATTTGTCAAACACTATTTCCCTTTCATAAATCCGTGTTGACACTGCCCAATCCTATTATTATTTTCTAAGTGCCCTGTTACCATGTTCTTAATAATAAATTCTAGCATTTTCCCTACTACTGATGTCAGGCTAACAGGTCTGCAGTTCCCCATTTTCTCTCTCCTTCCTTTCTTAAATAGCGGGGTTACATTTGCTATCTTTCAATCCGTGGGAACCGTTCTAGAATCTATGCAATTTTGGAAAATGACAACCAATGCATCCACTATCTCTATAGCCACCTCTTTCAAAACCCGAGGGTGTAGGCCATCAGGTCCAGGGGATTTATCAGCTTTCAGTCCCATTAATTTCTCCAGTAATATTTTTTTTACTAATATTATATTCTTTCAGTTCCTCATTCTCGCTAGAGCCTTGGTTCTCCGCAATTTCCGGGAAGTTTTTTGCGTCTTCTTCCGTGAAGACAAACACAAAGGGCTGGATTTTACTTACCGAGATGAGTTGGAGGCGGGACTGCTGCCTTCCGGGTTCTAGTCCCTCCCCCAGCGACGTCTGATGAACTGACGTTATTTTGCCCTGATTGGCCTTGTTAAACCCGCCCTGCGGGTTTGCCGGCCAATTAAGGGAAAGCTGGTGTCAGATGACGTCAGTTGATGACGCTTCATCTGCCGGTTTTCTTAAAGGCATATGCACCACACTTGTTTGACAGATGATTTGACAGTATTTGATAGCATGGAGGTGCTGTCAAACACTGACAATCACTGTCCAAAGGTGAGCCCTTGCTCCCAGGCTCTCCAATTACTCGCTCCTTAAGATAAAACAGATGGCAGCTGCAGCTGAGATTGCAGAAGCCATCTGTCACTTCTCCCGATGAGATGAGGCTACACAAACACATCACTCCTTGTTACCTGCAGAAATATCTAAACACATTAAACATTACTTTCATAACATTTCCTTACCTCTGATACAAACCATTGTCACTTTGCATCCTTCACACCAATTCTGCAGCTGTCATCCAAATGCCAACATAACAACAGACCCACAGCACGCCTCACTTACACTGGCAGGTTCCCCGATGTCGGGAAGCCCGCAGCAGAAGTCTCAAAATGGGAAAAAGCCTCTAACTGCCTGTTAACTACCTGTTATCTAAGTGGCTATAATCCTCTTCCCGCCGCTAGGAGTCGGGTCCCTGCACAAATCAGGCACCAGACTCTCGGGAAGATTGGTTGGAGGCGGGTTGGAAGCGGGTTCTGGACCCGCTCCCATTTAAAAAAAAATTCCCAGCAGTCCTGTCTCCAAACCCGCCTCCTCAGGGCAGGTAAAATCCAGGCCAATGTATTTGTTTAATTTCTTGCCATTTCTTTATTCCCCATTATAATTTCTCCTGTCTCAGCCTGTAAGGAACCCACATTTACTTTCGCTAATCTTTTGACATGCCTGTAGAAGCTTTTACAGTCTGTTTTTATGTCTCTCGCTAGTTTACTCTCATATTCTATTTTCCCTTTCTTTATCAATTTCTTGGTCCTCTCCTTAATTCTAAAATCCTCCCAATCCTCAGGTTTACTATTCCTTTTGGCAACATTATAAGCCTCTTCCTTTGATTTAATACTATCTTTAACTTCTCTTGTTAGCCACGGTTGGACCATGTTTCCTGTGGCCTTTTTTTGCCTTAAAGGAATGTATATTTGTTGTAAATTATGTATTAATTCTTTAAATGCTGGCCATTGCTTCTCTACCATCATACCTTTTACTGTAGTTTCCCAATCTACCTTTGCCAACTTGCCCCTCATACCTACGTAGTTTAATTTGTTTAGATTTAAGGCCCTAGTTTCGGATTTAACTAAATCACTTTCAAACTGAATATAAAATTCTATCATATTCTGGTTACTCTTCCCTAAAGGCCCCTTTACTACAAGGTTATTAATTAACCCTTTCTCATTGCACAATACTGTACTAGATCTAAAATAGCCTGTTCCCTAGTTGGTTCCTCAGCAGAAGCCAAGTGTACATGTTTGCTGCTTTCTGGCATCAATGGACACACCTATACACGGCTTGTACAAGTTAATGTCTCCGGTGCCCCCTGAAACCCTCCAGTGGTGTAGGAATTGACTGCTATGCTGATCTTTATTGACACTGACAATTCAACAGAAACTCAGGACCATGGTTTCAGGTCCTCTTTCAGTAGGTGACTCAACCTTCTAACACCGAGCCTCTGGGGCAATGCTCTTACTAAGGTTCAGGAATGTCCATTGGGCTTTATAAACTCACTCAGTTGGGTGCTTTCCTCCTCTGGTGCTGCCTTACTGCTGTTACATCGAAAAGAGCATCCTGGTCAGCCTCCTCTGCCTCCATATAGCACAAGTATAGAGAGATTCCAAAGGGGAAAATCTTGCAGCTTTGACAGTTCTCATTGCAGTGAAAACCTTTGAGAGACACCCTTTAAGATCTAGAGTAGCAACAAAACAGTGACTTTTTCTCAGAATTCTTGCTGACACGGACCTCACAGCACGCAAAAAGCTCCTTGTTTTTTGCTAGTTCATGACCTCCAATTGTTGATAGGACAGGGATTTAGGTCGCAGTTCTTTCTGACGTCATTATCGTGACAAAACTTTATTGATTTGGACACCCGTGCCTCCTTCAGGTGCAGCGCTGTGGAAACCTTGCCAGATGAGGACAGGAAGCTCATGTACAGTTCAATGGGAGCGGCGATCCAGTGTTACAGCTCTCTACCTATATGTCCAGTTGGCTGCTCTTCCCATTCAGGTACCCCTGGGGTGCTATACCCAGGAAAGTTGGTCCTCTGGTTTTCAGTTATAAAAAGTCTACTATTTATTAAATATCAATTGCAGAATTGTAAAAAAAAGTTTCTTCATTCAGATTATATTTCATATTAACCATAAAGGATACAGAAATAGAATTATGTTGGTACAAACATAATTTAATTCTGCCCAATACTATGAAACCATAGCATAGAAGTTTTATTGGTGTTATTAGCACATAGAGGGGGAGAAATTGGCAACTGATCGAAAACAGGCATGGGGATCACAGTATGCGAATTAACCCGTGCCCGTTTATTGTGTTGCAGGCAGCACATTGGTGTTGCCTGCTCTTTGACACGATTTCTGCATGAAGCCAGCAATACCCACACTGTTCATTGGTTGCACACATCAGCAGGAGGCCCGATATCACAAATGCCTAGCATTACTTAAAGGCAGCCTGCACCTCTTAAAGGGGTGGAGTTTTTTCAAAAGGCAATCTGGGCTGTGATACTTTGAGCAATGGCTGAACAAGTGAGAGAGTGAGCATCAAGGTTTTCAGACAATGCACTGGAGGTCTTGGTGGAAGAGGTGGAAAGGAGAGACATCCTGTATCTGTAGGGAGGGAGGAGCCCCTCCAGACAGATGCTCAGGAGGCAGTGGGAAGAAATAGCAGAGGAGGTCAATGCCAGGAGTGTTGCTCCAAGAACATGGATGCAGTGCAAGAAGAACTTTAATGACCTGACATGAGTTGTCATGGTGAGTGAGTTCATTTTTAAATGGCATATCCTCCCAACTGCTCCACTCACCTCATCCACGGCTTAATTCATTACACCTCTATCACCCACCTACCAACAGTCCAAAGATGTGCGGGTTAGGTTGATTGGCCATGATAAAAATTGGCCCTTAGTGTTAGGGGGGATGAAATATGTGGGGTTACGGGGTTACGGGGATAGGGCTTGGGTGGGATGGCTGTTGGTGTAGGGACCGGGTGCTAGGGTTTGGATGATCAGCCATGATCTCGTTGAATGGCGGAGCAGGCTCGAAGGGCCTACTCCTGCTCCTAGTTTCTATGTTTTTATGTAATCTCTATCAACCAGTACTCAGCCCTTCAATTCATATGCTTTACCTCACACACTTAGCACTGGTGTAAGTCTTGCACCCATAACTCACAGCTCACACACACTGGCCGCTATTCAACCATGACAGCCACATCACCCAAACATATTGCAGGACACTCACTGTCATACTTCCCTCTTTCTTACAGGAAAAGGTGGCACATAACAGCAGGCAGCAGCAAAGAACTGCAGGAGGACAAGCGGCCTGCATGTTTTAAGCCCCATGGAGGAGGCAGTACTGGCCATCATAGGGAAGGGGCATTGCTGAGGCCATGGCCACTGGTGGGGCTGAAGCGATCGATGATGAGGGTCCCTGCGTACCTAATCCTCCTTCTCTCATCCCACTTCTCCCTCATCCAGCAATCTCTTCTGACTTAGAAGCTGCAGATGGTGTAAGCACACATTTCTTACTTTCTCCTCACCCAACCCTTGTCCCTTTTTCATTTCAGATACCCAAGAACTGGAGCCTTCTTAGTCAATGGAGGAAGAGGAAGATGAAGAGACACCATCACTCAATCTTACACTCGCAGTCACCACCTCAGACCGCTTCCATTAAAGGTATGAGTGCTGCAGTAGAAGCTCAGACTGCTACCTTGCAAGCTCAGACTGCTCCCTTCATGGTTCTGGGTACCACTTTTCAAAGGGGCCTCCAGGGTGTCACAGCAGTCCATCAATCTGTTCTCCAACAGATCAGTAGGATTACTGAGGCGCCGCCCCGGGAGAGTGGCAGTGGCTCCATGGAGCACGAACCTGCTGTCCTCTCTCAGGATGACAGCATTCTTGCTCCCTGCCACTCCGCCAGTGCCCTTGCTGTTGCCTGTCAGCCAGCCAGCCCAGACTGCTGTAGTCCAGGCCTTGATGGTGCAGTCTGAAGCCGGGTCTTCTAGGCCCAGAGCTCCTCGAGGTTGTCCTCCAAGGCCATCCGTAGTCTCCTCAATTGGATGTCAGCAGCCTTCCACTACACATGCTGCAGCCACTGCGGAAGCACCTCTTAGGAACACTAGGAAAGGCAGAAGCACATGGAAGACAAGCTCTAAGAAAATGCACAGGGTGATTATAGTTTATTTTTGGATGCAATATATAATTGATTTTCTAAATTTGGATTGCAAAGTGCATTTCTGGTGGGTTTTATTTTTGTGTTGTTGGAAAGAGGACAATGTGATGGTCCGTGACAGAAGAGAATGGCACTGTAAGTGTATGGGGAGATGTGGTTGAGGTTATTGGTATCGCTCATGAATTATTTGGTCATGTAGCGCCCAGGCAGAAAGGGGCTGTCTACGTTGTAACCTCCCTTCCTCTTCCTCCTCTTCCTTATGCTCCTGCTCCTCACCTAATAGATGGTGGCAAGGGCTGTACCCTCATAATGGCAAGGTTGTGTAGCATGCAGCATACTACCCCAAACATTGATACCCGCTCAGCTGAGTACTACAGGGCTCCTCCAGAGCATTCCAGGCAGCAGAAGTGTCGCTTGAGGACACCGGTGGTGTGCTCTATAATGTTGCTTTTGGAAGCATAGCTCCCATTATAGGCCTGTCCACATGTGCGTGGGTTCTAGACTGGATTCATGAGCCATGTAATGAGTGGATAAACCTTGTCGCCCAGACTTTGACTTGTCGTGGTGGGTCAAATACAGCTGGCACAGAGGACTGCCACAGAATGAAGGAATCACGACTACTGCCTGGACAACTGGCGTTCACCTGCATGATGCACTGCTTGTGGTCGCATACAATGTTCCCCATTCACAGTTTTGCACATGCGCAAAAGTTAACTTGGGAAGAGCCGGTCCTGGGCTGTGCGGGACCAGCAGAAAGCTGTATGGCCACGGAGGGAATGTTGGTCGCACACCAGCTGCACATTGAGGGAGTGGAATCCCTGTCGATTCAGGAAAATGGCTGAGTTCAAATGAGGTGCAAATGACACCCTGCACCATGGGGAAGCCTGAATCTGAGCAAACCCTGGTGCTTGCTCTGCCTGCATGTCTCTGGCAAGAGGGAATGAGATGAAGCTGTCTCTCTCTCTGTACAGAGAGCCTCAGTGACCTTCCTTATGCAGCAGTGCACTGCAAACTGCAAGATGCTGCTTATATCTCCAGCAGCAGCCTAGAAGAAGCCCAATGCATGAAAGTTAAGAGCCACTTTCACCTTGACAACCACAGGCAATGTTGTCCTTTCCCTGCTTTGAGGTTGCAGTTGTGGCTGCAGCAGTTGTCAGATTTCAGTCACAACCTCTTTAGGAAAGTGAACACGTCTCAAGCATTGGTTCTCGCTGAAGTTCAGGTAAGAAAATTGCTCCCTAAAGACTCTCTGTGGATATGACCTGCTGCTCAGAGCCCTTCTCCCCCTCCTCCCTCTTCTAGCAGCTTGTCCTGCTCTGCGTGGCCTCTCTTCATTCTCCCAGTCATGCTCAATTCCAAGAGGAAGGCCTACCAGGCCAGCCATGTCTGGAAGTAATGAACAAAAAATACTTCAGCACCAGCCAGACTACTCCCTGTAGACTATTCAAACTTTAGGCAATTATGGGAAATTTCCAAAAACACATGCAATTGCACCAGCAGTCGGAAGAAATAATCCAGCAACTAACCAGTAAATAGCTTGTGATTCCTTAAAATAGTGTTGGTGGGGGGTCCATCATGCCGTTTAATGTTGTGTTCAGTTGTGTGAGGTTAAGACAGGACATAGGCTGAAGCATGGCATTCGAAAATGGCAGTGTTGGCATCAAATCAGCGTTGCACACTGACTGACATTATAATCTGCCTGCTCTGCATGCTGCCGGCAGTTGTTAGGTGCACGCGCAATCCCCTTTACCAAGATGGTGTCCGGTGTACAATGTTGCGAAGAATAGTGGAAGGCCAGAGGATTGGGACATTTTTTTAAACCAGCAAAGGATGACTAAAAAAATGATAGAGACAAGAGTAAGCTAGCAAGAAATATAAAAAGACAGTAAGAGCTTCTACAGGTATATAAAAAGGAAGAGAGTAGCTAAAGTAAACATTGGTCCCCTAGAGGATGAGTCTGGGGAATGAATAATGGGAAATAGGGAAATGGCGGAGACTTTGACCAACTATTTTGTATCGGTCTTCACGGTAGAAGAAACTAAAAGCATCCCAATAATGGATAATCAAGGGGCAGTGCCAGCTGCATTCGAGCCGTCACTGCAAACCAGAGGGTGGCTACTGGGTGACAAGGGCTATCCGCTAATGACATGGCTCATGACTCTGGTGCACAACCTAAAGCACACGGCGGCAGCATGCCTACAACGAAAGCCATGCTGCCGCACAAAATGTGATGGAGCAGACCATTGGCATGCTGAAACAATGCTTCCGCTGCCTGGACCGCTCTGGAGGAGCCCTGCAGTACTCGGCAGAGTGGGTGTCAAGGTTTGTGGTGGTCTGCTGCATGCTGCACAACCTCGCCATCATGAGGGCACAGCCCTTGCCACCAGCAATACGGCGAGCAGTTGAGGAGGAGGAGCAGGAGGAAGAGGAAGGAAGCAACCTAGACAGCGCCTTTCTGCCCGGGCTGTCTGTGAAAAGCTAAGTTGAGTACGATACAATTAACCGCATCTCCAATTCCCCATTCACCAACAGTCCCACTCCTTACTTTCCCTCTGTCACTGACCATCATAGCGTTCGCTTGACCACAATGAAAAATAAAAGCCACCACAAAATAAACAATCCAAACCAAATCTATAAATCAAATAATATCATATTGCATACAAATGTTAGAGGACAGATTTCTGGACTGCTGTGACACTCTGCAAGCCCCTTTGAACACTATAATTCACAGCCATGATGACAGCAGTCTGAGCTTCAACTGCAGCATTCAGACGTTGGGTGGCTGGTGCTTGTGCTGCAATGGAAATTCTGACGTCGGCCATCAGACGCTGCATCATGGTTGGGTCCACAAGTGTGTGAACAGAGTTTTCCACCACTTCCATGCTGGAAAGGATGGGCTCCAAGCTCTGCGCAAAGCCCTGTGCCAAGTTGGTGCTGGACTCCTCCGTGCTCCTTGACATTGAACACAGGCTTTCTGGTAGGCTTCCCAATGCACCAAGCATTTTGTTGTGCATAGCCATCAGCCTTCTTTTGTAGGCTGCCCCATTGAAGTCCTCATCTGAGTCCTCTGCATCAGAACTCATGTGCGACCTCGCCCTCCAGCAAGCTGGCACCTGCACTATCTTTTCTCCCTGCCCTGGCTGCAGCGCACTAGTACCCAATGTCTCACCACGCACAGATCCTGCCTCTAATCTATCCTCTAACATACACGCAGTGTCAGTGTCTGAGCTGGTGGCTGCGAGTGTGAAATCAATTGATGGGGCTGTTTCTTGATCATCACTCCCTTCTTGGTGTTCCACCACTGCCTGGCCAGGTTGCACATCTTGGGTGCTCCCAGATACCTCTGATCAGCAAGAAAGTAAGAGATGCATGCATATACCATCTACAGCTTGAAAATCAGAAGAGTGTGCGCGATTAGGCAGAAGTGGGATGTGAGAAGGAAGATTTGGTATGAGGATACCGTCACCGTCGATGGTTTCAGCCACGCCACTGGCCATGGTCACAGCAATGGCTGTTCCAATAATGGCCTGCATTGACTGAAAGCAAATATGCAGGTGCAGCAAGCAGTTGGGAAGGCAAATGGTATGTTGGCCTCCATTGCAAGAGGATTTGAGTACAGGAGCAAGGATGTCTTACTACAGTTATACAGGGCCTTGGTGAGACCATACCTGGAGTAAGAGCCGCAGGCGGGCTGAAACGCTTCAAGGACGCCCTCAAAGCCTCCTTGAAAAAGTGCAACATCCCCACCGACACGTGGGAATCCCTGGCCCAAGACCACCCAAATTGGAGAAGCATCCAGGAAGGCGCCGAACACCTCGTGTCTCTTCGCCGGGAGCAAGCGGAAGCCAAGCGCAAGCGGAAGGAGCGCACGTCAACCCATGCATCCCACCCACCTGCTGCTTCAACCACCGTCTGCCCCACCTGTGACAGAGACTGTAGGTCCCGCATTGGACTCATCAGTCACCTGAGAACTCATTTTTAGTGTGGAAGCAAGTCATCCTCGGTTCCGAGGGACTGCCTAAGAAGAAGAAGAGTACTGTGTGCAGTTTTGGTCTCCTTACCTAAGAAAGGATATACTTGCCATAGAGGGAGTGCAGCAAAGGTTCACCAGACTGATTCCTGGGATGACAGGACTGTCGTATGAGGAGAGATTGGGTCGACTAGGCCTGTATTCACTAGAGTTTAGAAGAATGAGAGGGGATCTCATTGAAACGTATAAAATTCTGACAGGGCTGGACAGACTGGATGCAGGGAGGATGTTTCCCCTGGCTGGGGGGTCTAGAACGAGGGGTCACAGTCTCTGGATATGGGGTAGGACATTTAGGACTGAGATGAGGAGAAATTTCTTCACTCAGAGGGTGGTGAACCTGTGGAATTCTCTACCACAGAAGGCTGTGGAGGCCAAGTCACTGAATATACTTAAGAAGGAGATAGATTTTTAGACACAAAAGGCATCAAGGGATATGGGGAGAGAGCAGGAATATGGTATTGAGATAGAGGATCAGCCATGATCACATTGAATGGCGGAGCAAGCTCGAAGGGCCAAATGGCCTACTCCTGCTCCTATTTTTCTATGGCCCAGATGTTCCGATCACAGGCCTCCTGCGGGCGGAGGGCTGCGATCTGAAAAATCTGCGCCCTTACCTGCGGCTCCGGGGAGGCGCAGAGTTCCGCTGCTGGGCCTCTCCAAACTGCCGGTGCGCAGGGCCCACGTATCCCAGAGGCGCAGGTAGTTCACAGCATTCCTGGGATCACGTGGGCCATGGGGAGCCAATCAGAGAAGGGAATTTCCATTCATAAATTTGACAGGAAGACCGATCAAATATATGAATGGAGATCACCCCCAAAAACATAGTAAAACTTCAAATAATTTTTTTTTTTAAATCACATTTTTAAAATGACTTGAAATGACATAAATTTACTATTTTAAACAAAAATTTAAATTTTTGAAAAAAATAATTAAAGTTTTTAACGGGACTAAAAATAAACTTACCTTTCTTTAAAGTATTTTTAAATGATAAATCAGTGGGAAAATTTTTACTTTTTTCAACTCTTATCCTGGTAAAAGCAGGCCTTACAATTCTTGTGCCTGGTAAAAGCAGGTGTAAGTGTTTTCTGTGGGCGGAGGGTCTCCAAAAAGTGGAACTCTCCACCCGCAGAGGCCCTTCTCCCGGGCAGCCGGAGGATCTGTCAAGAGCTTTCTTGACAGATCGGAAATGCCGGTTTCCAGCGCATGCGCAGTGCATGCCTGAAACCGGCATTTCCGATGTCCCCACGGGTGGGTACACAGCGCATACCCACCCATAGGGATCGGAATATCCGGCCCTATGTCTCCTCCATGCAGGCATGTCTGTTCTCCTCTGGTTAGCTCCTGCTGCCTCCTTACAACAGTGATACACTCCAAAAGTACTTCATTGCCTGTAAAGCGCTTTGAGACATCCGGTGGTCATGAAAAGCGCTATATAAATGTAAGTCTTTCTTTTCTTTCTCCAGTTGTGTGCCACCTTGTCCTGCAAGAGAAAGGGAAGTTTGTTAGTGAGTGTCGTGCAATCTGTTTGGGTGATGTAGCTGTCATGGTTGAATAGCTGGCAGTGTGTGCAAGGGTGAGGTGAAGCAAATGAATGTTAGGTATGAGTCCTGATTGATAGAGATTGTTGGTAGGTGAGTGATGGAGGTGTATTGAATTGAGCAGCAGTTGAGTTGCTAGGATATGGATTTTGGACCCCTTGCTGATGAGTGCAGCTAATGAACAGCGCTGGCTGCACGCAGAAATCATTGTAATGAGCAGGCAACACGAAATTAGCATGCTGCCTGCATTTCAATCAACGGACACGGGTTAGTTGCGCATCGCAATACCGTGCCTGTTTTCGGGGGCTATTCAATTTAGCCACCTTCAACTTTTAGCAAAGCCTTCCTTGTATTAGGAAATGGGATTGAAACTCCCATCTGTAATTTGATTTGGACCTCAACATTTTAAACTGAGGTTCAAACTTTTTTCCAAAGATTTACATTTAGATTTAGGAGAATGTGATGCCAGGAGCTGAGAAAGGACCCGTGAGGTTTTGCCCATTCACCATCACCAAAAAACAGTACGTTTGGCATGTAACCCTTGTAACCAATTTGTGTGTTGTTCACAAGGATAACACCTGTACATTAGTATTCAGGGCCTCTCTGTTTTATATTCTATTGATACCCCTGAAATATAATCAGATATCAGCATTTTCCACCACAGAATAAAGAATTGCACTAGTGTGTTATTCCACTGAGGTGAAGCAGTAACTGAACGGTATCTGTGAATTGGGCTAAAAGTCCCGCTATTACTGTGAAACATGGGTAGGTTTCAATAAAGGCCTGTTACCACTGTATTCCACTCATGGCATTTAGGTCCTAGAGATATTTCTTAGTATAATATTTTGTGTTTCATCCAGCAGATGAAAAGTGACGAGAAGAAAATCTAACTCTTTTTGGCTGTAGCACTGAGGACCATTTGTACTCAGAATATTGAACATTACGTTCAAGGTCATCAGCAACATTTTTTTGTAAACATATCCAAAGCAAGAAAGATTGTTCAAATAAAGGACAAATGTATTCATCTAAACTGCAGCTTAATTGGAAATGTTATAAAAGGACACATCTGTAGATCTACTGGTATTTCACTGTCTTCACTTAGTCCATCATTTTACATTTCGAAACTGCTAGTCAGAGGCATCTCAGAACAGATATTTTATGCAGAAGGATCCTTGGTGGTAAAATCATAGAATTCTCCTCCAGTGATATCATGAACAGGGAGTGGAAAGCACCACTCAGAGGACAATGGGCTATAACATTCTGTTACTGGAAAGGAAGCTGTGTAACTGCAAGGACATTTTTTACACAAAATGCCTGAGCCAAGTCTGCCTCCTACAAGCTGTTTTATAGAATAAAATACAGTTGTTCAGGAGCCAACTTCTGAAAAGTAGCCAAATAAATAAAATCATAGCACAACCATTTGTACAATAGGCCTAAAATGTTTCTTAGGCTTTCTTCGTCATATATGTCTCAAACTTTTTCTGTAACTTCCGATTTGTCTGTTCTAAGTTCCATGATTTTTGAACACCAGAGGCCTGAAAATGTACAGATATCAGAATTATGTGATAAAATTCACCTTTTGAACATTAAAGAATATACACAATTGAGAAACTGCAGTTTTTCAAGTTGTTTATACAGTGGTTAATAAGTTTCAAAACCCAAATTCTTTAATGGGGAAAAAAATCAATACTTTTAATATGTAAAATAAAGAGTGAATATATTTGGAAAAGAACGATGTGTAAATAAATACTAGAAACCTTTGATAATTTTTCTGCAAAGAAGAAATCCAGATTTGGGTTCCTTTTTTTTTATTATTACTGAAGAAACTAAATCAAAATAGTAAGCATAATCACACAAATTGAGACTGGTTGTGCCAGCAAAGTTAAATGGCACCTGAAATATTTTTCAATGCTTACAAAATTACTTACAAACAACTCTATTTATTATTTCATAAATAGGCGCAACAGTTTCCATTAAAAAAGATTAAATATAGACATACAGTATGAAGAAACAATTATATATAGCCATATGTCAAGGTTATAACTTAGCTGTCTCCAATCAGTTGCTGCATCTAATAAACACCAGAGAAGCATTTGGCAGTTTTTTTTTGTTGCTTTTTTTGTTACACAAAAGTATAGAGTGACATAATTACTAACCATTACACCATAGAAGATACAAAAACATCTATGTAGTACAAAATAAATGCGTTTTGCTTTTTAACACTTAAAAACTGTTCATGCTATTCTATGAGACAATTTGGGGTTGCTTAATAAAATTGTTGGAAGCAATTTTGCAAATATATAACTATGAAACCATTTTCTTACAAATTAAGCAAAAAATACTAATCTTGCCAATCTGGTCCCATTTAAATGATATAATCTCACTGGACAGAGCCAGTATAAAGTTATGTTTTAGCTAGGAAAACCTTTTATCATTTTATACTCTAAGAGAGTGCAACACAGACCCTATTTACAAACTTGCTATGAGTGCTATACCATCAGTCAATGTTTTCACTGGTTAACTATCAACAACTGATGGAAGATCTAGGATTATGTTCCTAGAATGACATAAAATTGCTAAGGCAGTTCACTACAGCAGCACTCCACAGCAAAACCAACAGTAAGCAAAATGATCCAAGTTTCCTTCAGAAATGAAGAGGGACATTTGTCCAATAATAATCTTCGATGGAAAGAAGCAAAATGATGTCTCATAAATTGGGCAATCCCACAAGCTTAAGTGCAAGCTTAAAGATCTAAGTGCTTAGCGACTTGTTCTCTAAAAGGACACAGAACTGCCTTGATGCAATCCATGTTTGAAGACTACCCTGCAGTCATCATAGGAAAGAATGTCATATTCTCAGGTGAGGTACAGTGTTTTATCCCTCTGCAAACTGCTGTAGAGAAAAATGAGAATTGTTAATTTTTGCAAGAAATAAATGGAGGTATAAAAATTAAAACTTAATACCTTAATACAAAAGCAAAATATTGCGGATGCTCTAAATGTGAAATAAAAACAGAAAATGCTGGAAATACTCAACAGGTCAGGCAACATCTGTGGAGGGAGAAACAATATTCCCTGTAATTCTTTTTGGGCTGCGCTGCCCATTCAAACTTCTGTGCATGTGCCGTTTTTCCATTGAGAAACCGTCAAGCAGCCTGCACGGGAGCTTCAGACAGCTGTGCTGCCACATGGCTGTGCAGCTAAACGGGAACATTGGAAACAAGGTTAACAATTCAGGTCGATGACCTTTTGTCAGAACTCTGGTTAATGGTCATCAACCTGAAACGTTGACTCTGTTTCTCTCTCCACAGATGCTGCCTGACCTGCTGAGTATTTCCAGCATTTTCTGTTTTTATTTATAGATTCACTTTCTTGTGTTTACTTAAACTGAAGCCACCTTCAAGTACCATATATATTGTTAGCAGACTTATTACCAGGGAAAAGGCCAGTTGTTGCATAATTGCAGATTGAATGTTATTAATTCATTTTAAATCATAATGCATACTGACTGGGTCATTTCCTGGTAATCAACTATATAGCACCATTAATAATCTTGAAAAACTTGGGCTAAAATAGGAATTAGGAGACCAATTTCCAGATGCGATCTCCCATGCCCAAATTACCCCAGAAGTACGCTATCTGCCAGCTGGCGATTTTTGAGTGCGTTGGGCTTCCTAAATATGCTAATCAGGGGCCTAAGGCCTGTTTTAAGACTACAATAGTAAATTCAACAAAACTGGGTGAAGCATGTCAAATTTTCCAGGGCCCTGAACAGCGAACTACATCGGGATAGCCAATTAAGGTCTGTAGCTCACCAGTATTATGTAGATGAGGCCTAAGGCCCAATTTCCAACAAGCCTTGGGCCTTCATCTTTGGGCACGCGTTACAGGTGCACTGTCCACTTCATGCCGGATTTTACTGTGAGACCATTTCCCAGCCATTGTCTCAAAACTACTGCAATGTGCAAAAGTAAACAAATGGCTATGGCTCTTGTGGCTGGGGGTCCAACCAGGAACATCCGATTCAACATTCGAAGTGATGCGGGCATCTCTAGGGGTTAGCCCTTTGTAAGCTAGCTCTAACCTTATAACATTGCATAACATCAACTGATCAATAACGTAAATTAAAACAAATTCCTTATAGATAAGGATATATAATAAAATGTTACAGGACCAAACTCTTTTTTCAGGATTTGACTGTTGGAGACCTCAAAATACATGGGCAGCAAAGAAGGGTAGTCATATAACAAGGAGAGGGCCACTCATTTTTATTTTTTCATTATGGATCTCTCCGCTGTTCGAAACGGACACTCTGCATCTGGTCAGGCACACCAGTCAGATTATAGGGAGGCCTAATTTCTATTGAAGTCAGGGCAATAATGAGCTCAGCATGCTGTGTTCTTGTTGGGTGCAAGGACGCGTGCTGAGTGCATCAGGTGTGTAGTAAGCATCAGAATCCACGGCCTATAATATGGGGTAAGTGCCCAAAGTACAGCCCCAGTATCTTCCTCTGTATTATCAGTGCTATTTGTGTCCTCTCATTATTTGTGTGTAGGATAAGGGTATAGAGTTAATAATGATACAATGTAGCAACATGGGGTAGCAAGAGATGGAAAAGAGAACATAACTGTGGCCAGAGCGCAGGAAACAGCAATTGTTTATGTAACAAATCTAAGGAGGAGGAGAAACATGGGGTAGAGGAAAGTCATTGTCAATCTTGGGACAATGATCAGTTAGGGATAGTGGTAATGGGTTGTTTGTCTGTCATAGGTGTAGACTGTTTTGGGAATGGGCAAAAGTTAGAAGTAAGGATATGGAGAAGTTAAAGTAATCAATAATTAACAATAGTAAAATCATGAGACTGATACATCAAATCCGAATAACCAACATGCATATGGACACAAAATATTGACATTCACTATAGTTTCATAAACCCTACACATGCATCAGTTGCATTTGCACATTTGTCAGAGATAACAATTGCTAATTATTTTGTTATTGTGTTTAAAATATTGACAATAGGCACAGAATAAATATGATGGAAAACACGCTCAAAGAAAAAACGTGTTTTAATCATACTCTTTGTCATATGAAGGAATCATGAGGATGATTCTATGATCTGGTGCGCCGAGCAGGTGTGACGGTTGCAGGAAACAGAAAATCACATCATTCAACTCATAACATTCAAGTATTTGCAAACTAAAAGACTGAGTTTAAACTGGTAGAACCCAATTTCTGGAGCAGGACAGGGTGTAAGTTACTGCTGGAGGGAAAAGCCAGCATCTGACCAGAATGTGGATCAGATGCCAGCTTTGCCGTGATTCTGCTGATTTGGATCGAACCTTTAAATTCCAGTCGAGGACGGGTGTGGGTGGATCTTCTGTGATACGTCAAAGGAGTATGTCTAGGGGAATTCCCGTGCTTCCCCCAGAAACGCCTCCCTTTACATCCTTAAAAGGCCTCAGCGGAACACACACCAGTTGAGATCTGGCATAAATCTCTCTTTGAGGCATTCTAAAGGCTGCACACCTTCACTCAAGTAAGGCAATCAATCTTGGGAGAGGATTGATTTCCTTCTCTAGTTAGAGTCGCTTTAATGGGAGCAAAAGATTCTTAATTTTTTTTTTTTTCTTCAGCCCATTTGGGCCCCTGAGGACTTAGCTTCACCTTACAAGGTCAAATATGCTTCAGACAGGAGAGCCGCCTCTTTAGTACCCTTGCAGGCACTGGTGGCCTGAACCACCTATGCAAATGAACCTGCCCTCAGAATTTGGGAGAGGGTCACTGGTTTTGACTGAGGGCCGGCGGGGGTTCCACTTCACTGAGTTATGCTTGCAGAATGGGCCCCCAGCAATTTCCAGGCCATAGAGTGTCTATGTGCTTGATATGGAAAGTACACTTTCTCCCCTTGACAGCACACTGACTTACCTAACTCTAGAGAGCCTATGCACAAGCAGTGCCAAGGCTTAGGGACGCTAAGACTAAACAGGAATATAGCTGGAGCTTAAAAGCTAAAACTTCACATCCAACCAGCGCAAAGCACTGGTAAGCTTCTTTGTGCTTGCATAGAATCATAGAATGGTTACAGCACGGAAGAAGGCCATTTGGCCAGTCGAGCCCGTGCCAGCTCTTTGCAAGAGCACTTCAGCTAGTCCCACTCCCCGCCCTTTCCCCACAGCCCTGCAAATTTCTTTCCTTCAGATACTTATCCAACTCCCTTTTGAAAGCCGTGATTGAATCTGCCTCCACCACTCTTTCCGGCAGTGCATTCCAGATCTTAACCACTCGCTGCATAAAAAAGTTCTTTCTTTTGCCAATCACCATAAATCTGTGTCCTCTGGTTCTTGATCCTTCTGCCAATGTGAACAGATTCCCTCTATCTACTCTGTCCAGACCCCTCATGATTTTGAACACCTCTATCAAATCTCCTCTGCTCCAAGAAGTACAACCCCAGCTTCTCCAGTCTATCAATGTAACTGATTCCCTCATTCTTGGAATCATCCTCGTAAATCTTTTCTGCACCCTCTCTTAAGGCCTTCACATCCTTCTTAAAGTGTGGTTCCCAGAATTGGACACAGTACTCCAGTTAGGGCCGAAGCAGTGTTTTATACAGGTCCATCATAATTTCCACACTTTTGTACTCTATACCTCTACTTTTGAAATCCAGGATCCCGTAAGCCTTTTTCATTGCTTTCTCAACCTGCCCTGCCACCTTCAACGATTTGTGCACACATACCCCCAGGTCTCTCTGTTCGTGCAACCCTTCAGGATTGTACCATTTAATGTATATGTCCTCTCCTCATTCTACCAAAATGTATCACTTCACAATTTTCTGCATTAAATTTCATCTGAACATGTGTCCGCCCATTTCACCAGCCTGTCTATGTCTTCCTGAACTTTATCACTCTCCTCCTCACTCTTCACTATACTTCCAAGTTTTGTGTCATGGGTTTGAGCTCCATTTGCACCAGCTTGTCTATGTCTTTCATTAAAGCAGCGGCTTGCAGAGTTAATTGTAGCTGAGTGGGAAGATGGCCTTTACCACTCCCTCCTAAAAAAATCTATGACCCCTTTACTTTCTCCAACTACTGTTCTAAAGAAAGAACTTGAAAATGAATCACTTTCCTTTTTAAATGCAGTTACTGTTATTTTGTAGGCAAATTCAGCAACTAATCTGTGCACAGCAATGTCCCACAAAAAACAAATAAGATAACTGATTGGATAATCTGTTTTGACGCAGGTGGTGTTTGACGAAAGAATGTTGGCATCCTCATCTTCGAATAGTGCCATGGAATCTTTTATGTCCATTTACAGGCAGACAGGCAATGTTCCCTTTAAGCTGCGCAACCGCATGTGCGGAATTTTGAATGGCCCGTACAGCCCGTTAAAGGGGCAGCGCAGGCCAATAAAGATTAGAGGGAACATTGCAGACAGGATGTTGGTTTAACATCTCATCCAAAAGACAGCATTTTTGACAATGCAGTGCATCCTCAGTATTGTGCTAATGCATCCGTTGATTATCCGTTGTGCAAATGGAGCTCAAACCCATAATCATCTGACTCAGAGATGAGAGTGCTACCATTGAGTCAATCAAACGCCAACTCAAACTCTATTCCATCTCTATCACTAAAACTCTCACCACTGTTTATTCGAGACCTTTTAATCTGGAACATCATACTGAGATCACGTTAGTCAAAGTCACAAACATCTTGATTAGCTGCAACTGTGGCTTTCCACTTCTTAACCTGCTTGACCTCTCCAACGACTTCAACACCGATGATCATTCCACCCTCCACCAACTTGCTTCCTTTGCAGTTCATCTGAAATATAACAACCAAGATAATGCAGCACTCCCTCGGTCCTGTACTAGATTATGGGCTCAAGTTCTTATGTGGGCTTGAACCCACAACCTACTAACTCGAAGAGTTCTGTCAACTGAGTCAAGCTGAGATCTAAATGGGAGTAAGGAAAAAAAATCCTTCTGGCTCATGATATTCTTTGGGTCAATTTTTAGTACTCAAATCTTACACTCATTACACTACTAGGTGTATTCTATAGGTCACCAACTAGTGGGAAAGAGATAGAGGAGCAAATTTGTAGGGAAATTACAGAGCGGTGTAAGAACTATAGAGTAGTGATAATGGGGGACTTCAATTATCCTAATATAGACTGGGATAGCAATAGTGTAAAGGGCAGAGAGGGGGAAGAATTTCTGAAGTGTGTTCAGGAGAACTTTCTTGATTAGTACGTTTCCGGCCCAACGAGGAAGGAGGCATTGCTGGATCTGGTTTTGGGGAATGAGGTGGCTCAAGTGGAGCAAGTGTCAGTAGGGGAACATTTAGGGATCAGTGATCACAGGATCATAAGGTTTAGATTATCTATGGAAAAGGACAGGGAGCAATCTAGAGTAAAAATACTTATTTGGAGGAAGGCAAATTTCAGTGGGTTGAGAACGGATCTGGCCCAGGTAAACTGGAATCAAAGATTGGCAGGCAAAACTGTAATCGAACAATGGGCTGCCTTTAAAGAGGAAATGATTCGGGTACAGTCGAGGTACATTATCACGAGGGGGAAAGGTAGGGCAACTAAAGCCAGAGCTCCCTGGATGACAAAAGAGATAGAGAGTAAGATGAAGCAGAGAAAGAGCGTGTATAACAGATGTGAGGTTGAGAATACAAGTGAGAATCAGGCTGAATATAGAAAGTTCAGAGAGGAAATGAAAAAGAAAATAAGAGGGGCAAAGAGAGATTATCAGAATAGATTGGCAGCTAACGTAAAAGGGAATTCAAAAGTCTTCTACAGGCATATAAATAATAAATGGGTAGTAAGAGGAGGGGTGAGGCCGATTAAGGTCCAAAAAGGAGACCTATACATGGAGGCAGAGGGCATGGCTGAGGTACTAAATGAGTACTTTGCATCTGTTTTCACCAAGGAAGAAGGTGCTGTCAAAGTCATAGTGAAAGAGGGGGTTGCGGAGATACTGGATGAGATAAAAATTGATAAAGAGGAGGTACTAGAAAGGCTGGCTGTACTTAAAGTTGATAAGTCTCCAGGACTGGATGGGATGCATCCTAGGATGCTGAGGGAAGTTAAGGAGAAAATCGCAGAGGTACTGGCCATAATCTTCCAATCCTCCTTAGATACGGGGGTGGTGTCCGAGGACTGGTGAACTGCAAATGTTACACCCTTGTTCAAAAAAGGGTGTAAGGATAAACCCAGCAACTACAGGCCAGTCAGTTTAACCTCGGTAGTGGGGAAGCTTTTAGAAACGATAATCAGGGACAAAGTTAACAGTCACTTGAAAAAGTGTGGATTAATTAAGGAAAGCCAGCACGGATTTGTTAAAGGCAAATCGTGTCTAACTAACTTGATTGCGTTTTTTGATGAGGTAACAGAGAGGGTTGATGAGGGCAATGTGGTTGACGTGGGGTACATGGACTTCCAAAAGGCATTTGATAAAGTGCCACATAATAGGCTTGCCAGCAAAGTTGAAGCCCATGGAATAAAAGGGACAGTGGCAGCATGGATATGAAATTGGCTAAGTGACGGGAAACAGAGAGTAGTAGTGAACAGTTGTTTTTCGGACTGGAGGAAAGTATACAGTGGTGTTCCCCAGGGGTCGGTACTAGGACCACTGCTTTTCTTGATATGTATTAATGACTTGGACTTGGGTGTACAGGGCACAATTTCAAAATTTGCAGATGACACAAAACTTGGAAGTATTGTGAACAGTGAGGAGGATAGTGATAGACTTCAAGAAGATATAGACAGGCTGGTGAAATGGGCGGACACGTGGCAGATGAAATTTAATGATGAAAAGTGGAAAGTGATACATTTTGGTAGGAAGAACGAGGAGAGGCAATATAAACTAAAGGGTACAATCATAAAGTGGGTGCATGAACAGAGAGACCTGGGGGTATATGTGCACAAATTGATGAAGGTGGCAGGGCAGGTTGAGAAAGTGGTTAAAAAAGTATACGGGATCCTGGGCTTCATAAACAGAGGCATAGAGTACAAAAGCAAGGAAGTTATGATGAACATTTATAAAACACTGATTCGGCCTCAACTGAAGTATTGTGTCCAATTCTAGGCACCGCACCTTAGGAAGGTTGTGAAGACCTTAGAGAGGGTGCAGAAAAGATTTATGAGAATGGTTCCAGGGATGAGGAACTTCAGTTATGCAGACAGACTAGAAAAGCTAGGGCCGTTCTCCTTAGAGTAGAGAAGGTTGAGAGGAGATTTGATAGAGGTGTTCAAAGTCATGATGGGTCTAGACAGAGTAGATATAGAGAAACTGTTCCCATTGGCTGAAGGGTTGAGAACCAGAGGACACAGATTTAAGGTGATTGGCAGAAGAACCAAAGGCGACATGAGGAAAAACTTTTTTATTCAGCGAGTGGCTAGGATCTGGAATGTACTGCCTGATAGGGTGGTGGAGGCAGATTCAATCATGGCTTTCAAAAGGGAATTGGATAAGAAGGAAAAAAAATTGCAGGGCTACGGGGAAAGGGCGGGGGAGTGGGACTAGCTGAATAACTCTTGCAGAGAGCTGGCATGGGCTTGATGGGCCGAATGGCCTCCTTCGGTGCTGTAACCATTCTATGATTCTATCTTCATCTTCCTACTGTCATCTCTGTTGATTTATTTTAGGCACAGTACCATCCTTGATAGTTTTCTTGGATGGCGTTAAAATGTTTGACTTAAGTTCAACAGTCACGTTTACTGTTTAAGAATAGTGGGGGAGAAGATTCCAGCTTTTTATGTTGCTGGGATAAGGACATGTCTCCAAAGGGTTAGGCCAAATTATCAACAGTTCCAATGGCTAACAAATTTGTATCAAGACCATCCTGGTCATGCACTTCCTAATCATAACGATAACTGTACAACAGAAGAATCAATAAAAATGGAAAACAATTCTTCCCAGCTGTAGAACCGACTGACCACCTAGTACCTGGGCGCTGGGTTATTAGGTGTCACAACAAAACAGTAATCATAAGCTTTTGTTAGAGACAATGGCCTAGAAATTTGGTAGCGTCCACTCTTGGGTCCCTTACCCGCAGTGTGCTAACAGCCCGTGCTCAAATGTTGTGGTTGGAGGAGCATTGGCTTTTGGTAATTGAGTTACATAGCGTGGGTCTAGAGGAGGAATGGGTGCGCCTCAGTGTCAGCGATCGGAAGGCTGGCGAGGGTCGGGTAAGAAGATTGGGGGGGGGGGGCTGCAGTAGTGTTGGGGGGGAGGGTCGGCATTGCTTTCGGGGGATGATCGGAGGGCTGTCGGGGGTCAGCAATGAAGATGGCAGGGTGCCTGCAGCATTGTTGGGGGGCTGGTAGTGATGTCGGGGAGGGCTAGGTCGTCGGGCTGGAGTTGGAGGAAGATGGGGGGTGCCTGCAGTATTGTTGGGGGGAGGGTCAGCATTGCTGTCAGGGGAGGTGATCGGAGAGCTGTCGGGGGTCGGGTATGAAGATGGCGGGAGGCCTGCAGTATTGTTGGGGTGGATATTAGTGATGTCGGGGAGGGCTAGGAGGGAGTGCTGGGGTTGGAGGAAGATGGGGGGGCTGCAGTATTGTTGGGGGGGACATTAGTGATGTCGTGGAAGGCTAGGAGGTCGAGGCCGGGGTCAGGAGGGAGATCGGGCGGGTCTGGAGGTCGGAGTCGAGAGTGAGGTCCGAGATCTCGGGCCCGGGAGCGGCAGTGACAGTGGTAAGTAGTTAGCTTTTTTTAATTTTATGCTGTTTAGCATTGGTTTTCCTGGGGGTAAACAGCACTGGCTGCCTCAGATGCCAATCAAATTTGCAAGAGAGAGCAAAAGCAGACGTTAGGCCATTAACATATTCAAATAAGGAGCCTAACGCCTGCTTCAGATGTGGGTAAACAATGCCTCTTGTTTGGCCCTTTCCAAAGTGCTGTCCAGCACAGCCTGTGCCAGGAGGGTGCGGATGCGAGGCAGCCGTCATTTTTTTCCAAAACTGGCCTTAACTGATTAGCTAATGAGGGGAATTTCACAGCCAGTAAGTCTATTTGTGAATTCTTTTTCATTACTCAGAAATTCTTATAGTAATTTCATTGTGCAGTATCCTCTTGTGAGGTGCTATCTCCCAAGCAGGTTTGCAATCTAACTTTCTGCTTCACCTGGATACTGGACAATCCATGAGGTCCTGCATCTCCAGAACAATAACCTATTTAGCACTTCTTTGGGACTTACCCACAGTGCTTTTCAGAAGGCCTTCGATAAAGTCCCACACAAGAGGTTGGTGAACAAAATTAGGGCACATGGAATTGGGGGTAATATACTAGCATGGATTGAGAATTGGTTAACAGACAGAAAACAAAGAGCAAGGATAAATGGGTCTTTTTCAGGATGGCAGGCTGTGACTAGTGGGGTACCACAAGGATTGGTACTTGGGCCCCAGCTATTAACAATCTATATCAATGATTTGGATGAGGGGACTAAATGTAACATTTCCAAATTTGCTGATGATACAAAGCTAGGTGGCAGTGTCAGTTGTGAAGAGGATGTGAAGAGGCTTCAAGGGGATCTTGAAAGGCTCAGTGAACATGGAACATGGAATATAATGTGGATAAATGTGAAGTTATCCACTTTGGTAGAAAAAACAGAAAGGCAGAGTATTTCCTAAATGGTGAAAGATTGGGGAATGCAGATGCTCAAAGGGACCTGGGTGTCCTTGTACATGTGTCACTGAAAGTGAATGTGCAGGTGCAGCAAGTCATTAGGAAGGCAAATGGTACGCTGGCCTTCATTACAAGAGGATTTGAGTACAGGAGTAAAGAAGTCTTACTCCAATTATATAGGGCCTTGGTTAGACCACACCTGGAGTACTGTGTACAATTTTGGTCTCCTTACCTAAGGAAGGATATACTTGCCATTGAGGGAGTGCAACGAAGGTTCACGAGATTGATTCCTGGGATAGCGAGACTGTCGTATGAGAAGAGATTGAGTAAACTAGACCTGTATTCTCTTGAATTCAGAAGAATGAGAGGGGATTTCATTGAAGCATACAAAATTATTACAGAGCTTGATGGGGTGGATGCTGGAAGAATGTTTCCCTTGGCTGGGGAGTCTAGAACCAGGGGCCACAGCCTCAGGATAAAGGGTAGGCCATTCAGGACTGAGATGAGAAGACATTTCTTCACAAAGAGGGTGGTGAACCTTTGAAGTTTTCTTCCCCAGAGGGCTGTGGAGGCTCACTGATTGGGTATATTCAAAACAGAAGTCGATAGATTTCTGACTAGTAAGGGCATCAAGGGATATGGCGATAGGGCCTGTGAATGGAGTTGAGGCAGAAGATCAGCCATTATCTCGTTGAAGGGCCGAATGGCCTAATCCTGTTCCTATTTCTTATGTTCTTATGCTTCTGCCTATCATTACTAAAACTGACTGCTCATAATGCTAAAGTTAGAAGAATTTAAGTGCCTATCGTACTGCTTGCCACTCCAAGCTATTAATGTATCAAGTTATGTAATTATGTAACAAAATGCCATTGGTCCATTTGTAAATCTAGTGTGCACTACAACAAAAAAGAAAGTTGCCAATTGAGTTGTAATAAAATATTCACTGTTATGAGATCCCTGGTCTCCCACAATTGACTGGTTCTGCTGGTTCACTAATGTTTACCTGTGAATACTTTGAGTTGCAAGAGTTTCACAAACAGTTTGGCATCAGGAACAGTGAAGGGATATTTAAAATGCAGCTAGATGTTCTAATTGATTCGTCAAGTTATTAGGAAGATGGGTTTCTATGGGCCAAATGGACTTTTCTAATCCTTGCTTTTTCTTATGTTCTTTTAAGTGTTATGTTTCTGCAATTGGGTCTTATTCTAACTGCTGTTTGATCTTGAAGATTGAAGTTGGTCTTTGAGGTTTTGTAATCTTTATTACTTTATCTGGATTCTGATGAATGAACATGATTTCTCAGGAAAGTTACAGCTGATTAATACAGCCCAATTAAGAAAAGTGCCACATAGTCCCACAATTCCATTAGTGTCTAACTAATTATGAAGAACAAAACAAAACAAAAAGCCCTTTTTCATTATGAGCAAAATTTTGGGACATAATTTCAAAACAGTTACCTGTATTAACAATCAAATGATAGTTCCCCACTGTCTGGGAGTTAATGGGCAGTCAAATAAGGGAATTAACCAAATGACAGGTTAGGCACTGGTGTCACTGCTATTCTAGGATATCCATACTTGCAGTTAAATTACTCTCACATGTTGGTCTTTGTAATGTTATCCCATTTGGTGTTGTCTTCATGATGTCCTTTGTGCTACATTGAGTCCAAGTTATATTCTTTATCTAGGACCACAAGATTGCTAGAATCTTATTGAGGTGGTCTACTGATAATAGCTCATTTGAGCTATTTGTACAAGTTCTCAGGAACGTGACAATTTTTTGTCAACTCTGGACATCAGAGTAAGTTTCCAGGAGTTATGGGGTAAAAATTCGGTTGCATTGCGTCTCCCATTAGTGCCCTAAGAGGGCGCTAATGGGGCACAAAGCAACTAGCGCCCGGGCACGTTGCCGCCCACGCCTCTCACGAAATTCAGCGGGAGGTTAGCGGCGGTGCTAACCGGTAGTGCCCTGCAGCGCTGCGGGCGATGACATAATCGCCGTGCTAAGTGTCCCACTCGCGCCCCGGCTGCGATCTTCGGGAGCGCCCCCTGATTTACCGCCGGACGCTATGTCCGACAGGGTCAGGGGGGCCTACCTGCGGCTGGGGAGACGCTATTTAAAGGTGAGGTGTGGGGCGGCCATTTTTGTTGCTAGCTGCCTGCCAGCACCTGCCTCCGCTCCCGTCCCCAGCCTCCTGAACGCCCCCCCCCCCCCACCCCGCAGAGTGCTGGCTGCGCTCCAAGAGCCCGGCACTTCTCTTGAGTGCCGGGCTCTTTTGCCAGCACTCCCAATCCCCGGGGGCCCAGCTGGGCCCCGGGTCGCGCTGTGCAAGGCCCACCCCTGCATGTAGTGCCGCGAGATTCCCTCGGAGCGCGCCAAGAGGGATGCGGGGCGCTTCTAGTAGCGCCCTGCTTCCCTCTTGGGGCACTACTGGTGAATTTCTGGTGTGGAGGTGCTGATTTTTCTGTGGCGCTAAAAGTAGGGGTGCTACTCAATTTTTAGCCCTTAATCTTTAATTCCTGGACAGTCCAGGACAATCCTGGAAAGTTGATAATTCTAACATTTTTTTCATTGCATTACAAATATAAGATATAACAATATTTACTCAACTGTTTCAGAAAATATTGAATATTTAGCTGTAAGTATATTTCAAAATAGAAAAGTTCAAAATATAGCTATTCCTATATTTTACTTATTTTCAAATGCAACCAACAAAAAAATCTAAGCATGTAATAATAGCCCTTTGACCCCATCTAAAGTTTGAAGCTGTGTTTCTGGCTTTATGTGCAACTACTGACCACTAACCCATTACTGCAGTAGTCATTCCAGTCAACACTCTGTGGTGGGGGATTTCGGCAAACTGAACGAACACAGTCCATTGTTGGAGTAGCAACAGGTGCAGCTGTAGATGTTGAGTTGATTATGTTCTGAAACTCAGATTGTAAGAACCCCTGAAGCAGAAAATAACAAGGATTTTCAGGGTTGTCAATCATGAAACAATGAAAAAAATAAAATGAAAAGTGAATTCACTGAGATTTTTTGTTCTGTAGCTTCCTGTTGACAAATAATCATTCTGATTGGGGTGGGGGAGGTGGAAGAGAAACAAAAAGATCAATTTTACGTTTTAACTAACAATGTATTTACAATACCAGGAGAATACATGGATCATTGAATGAATGTTGATCTTTGAAGCTTCAAATACTTGCTATTTTCACCCTGTAATTACTTTTTAAGCACCTTTAATGTCAGATGTTATCCTAACAAAAACATATTGGTTTATTATATTTGCTATTCTGCACCATTCCCTTGTCCCTAGCTACTGAGAAAATAAGTAATTCATTCACTTTAGTCAAGGTAAACATTTAAAAATTCCAATTTAGTACTGAAAGCAAGAAAATATAATTTAACAGATGATTGTTATCAATACAACAGTTGCGAAGAATAAACCAACAAGCAGCTTACATTATTCATAGTCAATATTTTTCTGTTTGTTAAATTGTGGCCTTTGAGAATCCACACAATGACTACATCACATAGGTAGTTTGCTTATTACCCTACATGGATCTCAGATAAATATACAATGCACAACACAAAAGTTTACTGGTACTGTTTTAAGAATAAAATTGTAATGCTAGAAAATGAGTGCCTCCCTGATTTCATATCATATCCTGGGATCAGCGGCATTTATATATTCCAGGTAGGAGCCAAGGTATTTAAGGTGCCAATGGGCCACCTGCCTCAGGTTGAGGTGGGCAGCAGTGGGGGCGGGGTGGTGTTTGGTGGGCGAGAGGAAGGATTTGACTGCAGCACCTTGCTGCAGTACAAGTGGGATCTGCAGCCTGAACCCAACAGATTCAAAAATATACTGAAGTCTTGCCACTTTCCAATTAGGCCAGTTTCCCAAAAGTGATTGATTGCTTTGCCCCCACTTCAATTACAATTTCTGATGGATAGTGACCCAGCATAACCAGGTTCTGGTCCAAATTTCACCCCTGCCTATCTAGGTAACATCACTTTTCAACCCCCAGGCATCTGGAAATTTGGGGCTAATGCTTCGATTTTTTAATCCTCTTACTGTTCACTTCCTCGCGCTACTTTTTTTTCCTGTCAAAATGATTGCTGCTTTGTGATTAATTTGGTCAGGTGTAAAGGAAGGTGGATGAGTTGATGTATTCCCAATGATGCGCCCAAATAAATACGAATGAAACTTATCAGAATTGTTCTGGTAAGCAGGTCTTCTCTGAAGTATTTAGGTAACAGGTTGGGGCAATGCAATTAATCTATTCCAATGTGTCCTAAATCTTTAATGTCATCATTGTATTGCACTTGCCAATGGCAGCATCTGTGAAGTGGTGTGAACGGAGAGTGTATCATCATATAGCCTCACTGTTATGGAGTGGGGCAGAATTATGCCTAAGCATGCTCAAATAAATGCAGAGTGTGTAATTTAGTGACATAATTCTGCCACTACCAGACTGCCTTTTCCTCAAAAGAAAAGCCCGTCCGCTGACTATGATGGAAACAATTAAACAAATAAAGATGCTATGGTGCAGCAACTCAGTGCGGCATGCAAATGCCACAAATTGATAAAATGCTGGTTCACGTAGATGAATTCATATGTGATGAGTTCCTGGTTTTAGCAGGCACCAGATACTTCCCAACAGGGAGCAAAATAGGGCAAGTCAGAGTATGAGCCATTTTAAGCTGCCTTCTCAGACTTTCTGGCGCTGGGTAGAGTAGATAGACAGAGGCCTGGGTGCAGGTTGCTTGCTTCCCAGTACAACACAAATGGTGTGTTAGATAGGGGATCTAAAGGAGGAGGAAAAAATCCTGCAAATCAAAATAGCTGTTAATCACTGTAATGCGTAAAATCAACAGTTACAGTATTCTTAAGTTAATAAAAATCAAAATAGAACATTTGTATTGGGAGTTTAAGATATCGGAACATTTATGCATCTGTTCCGTAAAGCACAAATAGGTCAATAAACAACTTGAGTTGAATCAAGTTTAAGAGAGAAGAAAGGATGAGGTGGAGTTCTTATTGTTTTTCCAAGCTGTCATTACTATTTTAATCTTGATAAATATAAATGCAATGGTAGTTAATCTCTGGAACATACATTTGGATCTGGCTGAAAGAGCAGGCAGCAGGTGGCTGGGTATTTTATTTAACTCTATTCATGTATTGTTCTCCAAACTACTCTCCTTCATTCACTCACAAAGGCACCATCTGCTTCGCTTTTATCTTCATGTGTCTCAACTAACCAAAATTCAGCCTAACAGCTTTTGTTAGAAGTTCTCAGAAAAGAAATACCCAAAAAAAGGCCAAAAATAACAATTCCAGAGAAAGCAGAACAGCACTGAACATAAAAAAAAGACATTCATCACTTTACACAGAAACACTGGGTATTTGGGGAAACAACAATAAATCTTAAATTTTATACATTTAAAAAAACATTACATTTGCTAGTGTAAAATTTGTTTTTAACCAAATGCACCTACAGGAAGTCACAGAACCCTTAAGGCTACTTATGCACAGTAATGAGATGCCCTAATGTCATTTTTTAAAACTATTTTGAAGTTAATTTACATTAATAAACCCATAACATATTTTTTTATATTTTTCAGTTTTTGTCTTGAACCCTCAAAAGATTAAAATTATGTATTTGAATTTGGTCACATTTCCCCTTATCCTAGGATAAGATTGCAAATTAAATTGATGTAGTTTGTGCTCAAAAACTCTCTTCAGACTAAGAGAGCTGAAGTAGAATACTGTGCCAAGTAAACAGCAATGACTGTTCTCTATCAGTCATTCATGAAGTCTGATGAAAGATAAGTTGAGCTTAAAAATTAATGCAAAGAAGTCTAATTACACAATACTGGACATTTTACAGTTTGATCCTGCAGCAACAATTACCAGCTGTTTTTCTGTGATTGGTGGCATCCATGCCTAGAATTTTAAATTTCATTTTCATGTGCTAGACTGGAATCAAAAAGGGGGCCCGATAGAGATTAATTTGGTGTCAGAGGGGACATTTGCTCTGTAATTAGATTTTTGAGTCCTAGCAATTTGCTCTGCTGCTGTGCTAAGTCTTATGAAGCCTGCAGCAAAACAGAACACTGATCTTCATCTCTGCACTTTACTGTGAACTAATTTCATTTCCTGCCTATCTGAAGAGGTGTTTTCATCAGGCATCAGGGTTTTTGTCTTCGTGGCTGATTTATTCATCAATCTCAATGTGATTTTGTTTTTTTTACAACCTTGAAATTACATCCAAATCCACACACATCTGTTTATTACATGAGAAAATTGAAAATCTGTCTTTGTAATATCATACAAAGATTTTTCCACAAGGTTATACAGCAAGTCGACAGATATTAATGATTTCATTTTTGGAGCTTCTTTTGCTTGCAGTGAACAGAATAACAAGGAGGATTGGTTATCTGAACAAATATTCCAGCCTTGTGATTTTGGATCTGGAGTATTCTCAAGCTTACATGTAAACCCCTCCAGGATGTTCTGTATATAATTCATGATTTAGCCAGTATTTTTTAATAATGATATAATATATGATCTCTAAAGTAACCGTCCCATATTAAATATTTTGCATCATGTTATATTGAGCATATTGAACAAAACTATGCTGTAAAACATGCTGTAATTATAATGATTGAAAATGACTTGTCAAGAATAATACCTTTGAAAGCCAAATTTTCCACAGAGCTTTAACATTTAGAAAACTAGAATATTTTTTACAAAGCAGTACAGCTTGTAGTGTACTACCAAGCTATAAAGACCAGAAGGCCCCAGGTTTGATTCACAGCCAGGGCTTGGGGGTTACAATCAACCTCATCACCCCTGGGCTAGGGAAGGAAAAGAAAATTAGTCAGGGTTTCTTTTCATGATTGCTATTCAGCGACTGATGCCAGAATATGCATATATATGAATGAAGTGCAAAAGCAAGACTGTGATGCTTTCCACAGTTAAATAGCCTACTGCGTTTCACTGTCTATGCTTATATATGAAGAATGGCTATTTTGGAGAGGTATCATAAGGCTACCAGGTCTTGTAGTTGCCAAGAAAATCATACAAAAAGGCAGTGACTATGTGCAACAAATCCATGTTTTCCATTTCTCTTGGTATTTATTACTTATTCCTACGAAACGTTCTTCAGCTGGGAAGATGGTATCATCTAAGCCAATGATGATGCTGAGTACCTTTGTCCAGTAGGAAGTATGACTGAAGCTGACTGACAAGTTGACTACTCTCTTTTCTCTCTTACCACTCCTTCTTGCCATTGGAATACACCACCACAATGTGGTCACCCATTTAATTGTCTTCAAACTGGTGAAAATCACCCAACCAAGTGTCAAGACAGCTCTACAACTAAAACCTGCCATTTTATCATTAAGACTGAAGAGCTTGATTGTTTTGAGCTAGCTCACCACCCTGACATGGGTCAGTATAACCTCATATTCAAATTGTACTCTAAATACAAATTTTTTATTTAGTTTATGCCAGCTACTCATTTGTACTGACCTGCTGCATGGTAGGTGAGTGCAGGGGAGGTTGAACCTGCATTGATAGCTGATGATTTCCTATTTGCTGAGACATAACAGATGTCTGCTGCTGGTGAAGCTGGTGCTGTTGCATGGATAGCTGGTGCAGTGGTGGGCTGATCTGAAGAGATGGAGGCGGAGAGACGGTCATATTTGCTATAGAAACAGTCACTGGCATCTGACCATTGGGTTTGGGAGCAATACTCCGAGACAGATTGGGATGCATGGCAGATATGTGAGGGTTCATACCAGGCTGTTGATGATAGGCACCTGAACCAAGGTACATTGGAGAGGGAGCCTGTGAGTGACCAGAAAACACTGGCTGCTTTGAATTCATTATCTGAGAAGCCTGGGATGTCTTTGTATCAATAGGATCATTGTAGCTCTGTAGAGAAGATCACCAAGATAGTTAACTGTTAACTGGTTTTAATGGATTTAATATTAAGATAGCCTTGAACAATATATAATTTTCTTACATAATTATTTAGTACTTGTCATTTTCTTTCACTGATATTGATTCTTAGTATTATATAGATTGGATAGTTTAAAGAAATTGCATTAAATGTGCAAGGGACTATCTTGTACAATTAGTGTCATGCTGCGCCTTTACTCTTCTCTAACGAGTCATCACCAAACCAAAAAATAATCAGAATGTATCAAGAAGCAATTTTCATCATACTGTACTCAATGCCTTTGTCAAAAGCTTTGATTGTTAGCTTTAGTTTATTTTTGAACCAGTCTTTTTGGAAAGTTTTTATTTCTCTTTGCAAATATGTGATGAACTAACAATACTATACAAAATCTAGGTGCTCTGCCAGTTATACAAGTTATTGTTGGCAAAAGGTTAAAAACACAAGCACAAACATGAATACACCAAATATATGCAGAAATAATCTAAAAACAATATTTGCTACAGAGATGATAACACCAGAATGCACAATTATATATGTCACTATAAATTGAAAATTGCATTAAGTGCATAAGTCACAAAAAGCTTTCTCTGACTCTAAATGTGTACATAAATGAAAACACTTTTAATACTTTCATGGAACTGAACAGCAAATTGCTGTTTATCAACCAGAATGAAATGACAATTGATTAACTCATGCAATGTAGGAGGGGTAGGAAATTTAGGAGGGGTCTTTAGAACTCTGAAGAACAGTTTTCTGGGCCCCATGGAATATAAAAGCAGACTTCTGGGTGCAGGGTGGGGCAGGAGGGAGAAGGAAATTTGAAAGAACGATCCTGAATGCATTGATGATACAGGACATTACCTTGGAAACCAGACTGGCTCTGTAAGCTGCCAACTGTTTGAGATACTCCTTTTTGGCAGCTTCAGTCTTCTTTTTGTATACCTATAAGACAGTGTAAAGGACTATTAGCAGATGACAGCATTAGCTGGCTACAGTACAAATTCAACAAAATTATCTTTCAAGCAGTAAGCCCTAAAAATGTCAAATTAGATTAGCAAAACCATTATTTTTATTGAAGCCTTTAAAACTCAGCTAGTCAATTTATATAATGCTCTTTCCTCTTGAGTCTTCCCGTTTCCAGAAAATGTTAAAAAGAATTGTCTTCGAACTACTACTATTCTACTGGTAAATATCATTATCACCATCTGCATAAATTGACAGACAACTGTTGCAGGGAAAGTTTACTCCTTGTCGTAATCGTTTTTCACTAGTTTGTTATTGTATTAAAGAACAATTAGCTTTAACAATTATTTTTCATTAAGTATATTCTTAATAGCTGAACCTTTGGGCCTAGAAATTCAGTGGCGCCCCGTTTGGGGCGCCAGTCTCGCCAGGGCGCCGGAAGTACCGCCCCGGAAGGAGTCGCGAACGCCCGCCGGAAATTCAGTTTCAGCGCCCCAGACGGAAGCGCAGCGCTACTCGAAGCGCCCCGCATCCCTCTTGGGGCGCTGCAACTGAAAATCGCAGCGCAACGTGCCGCAGCGCCACACGCTGCAGCACGGCGCACTGCAGTACTGCAGGCCTTCCTCCCCTTCTTAAAGGGGAGGGGCCTGCTGCAGCGCGATCGGCGATCACGAGTGCCAGCAAAAGAGCCTGGCATCGAGGAGAAGTGCCGGGCTGTTGGGACACAGCCGGCACAACGCGGGGGGGGGGCGCTCAGGAGGCCGAGGATGGCGGCGCGAAGAGGTGCTGGCAGGCGGCCAGCAAAAAAACTGGCCGCCCCGCACCTCCGCGCCTCTACCGCCGCAGGTAGGCCCCCCTGAACTGGTCGCAAATTGCGACCGGCGTTAAAGCAGGGGGCGCTACCAAATTTCGCGATCGGGGCGGTAGCAGGGCGCTGCACACACCGATGACGTCATCGGTAGCGGCGCAGCGCTAACGGCTAGCGCCGCCATTAGCGTCCCGCTAAATTTAGCGGGAGGCGTGGCCAGTGGCATTAAACCCACGAAGTGCCCTCCTTGGGCGCTAATGGGTGGCGCAGCCCACTGAATTTCTAGGCCTTGGTATTTAATTTTTGAAAATATGTACATATATAGGAGTCTCTACTCTAGTACGTCAGCTGAAGAGAGAGTGAGGCTGACTCTCTTGGCCCTTCCCAATGCTAAAAGTTTTACGCTGGGAGTGCTAAGGATGAAAATATACCCCATTATCTTTCCTCCCTGTTGTATACAAGCTTTAATTCTAAATCATGCTCTTAGTTCCTTGCCTTTACAAGACAGCAATGAGAGACAAGTAACAGTAAGAGTGCTTAAACAGAACACAATGAATGAAACAGTTAACCAGTTCCAACCCATACTCCAGAGACTTGAGTACAAAAATCTAGGCTGACACTCCAATGCAGTGCTGAGGGAGTGCTGCACTGTCGGAGGTGCCGTCTTTCGGATGAGATGTTAAACCGAGGCCCCGTCTGCCCTCTCAGGTAGATGTAAAAGATCCCATGGCACTATTTCGAAGAAGAGCAGGGGAAGTTATCCCTGGTGTCTTGGCCAATATTTATCCCTCAATCAACATAACAAAAACAGATTATCTGGTCATTATCACATTGCTGTTTGTGGGAGCTTGCTGTGCACAAATTGGCTGCCATGTTTCCTATATATATTACAACAGTGACTACACTTCAAAAAGTACTTCATTGGCTGTAAAGTGCTTTGGGAATGTCCGGTGGTCGTGAAAGATGCTATATAAATGCAAGTCTTTCTTTTATACTGTGGCAAGGCAAAACATGGGGAATCTATGAATGAGTTTTATATGTAGAAGACTCGGCCTGTGGTAGGTAATCTAACATTTTTCCTCATTTGAGAACAAGACATCTACATAGTAAGAACTTACATTTATATAGCACTTTTCACATCCTCGTTTTGCCCCAAATGCTTCACAGACAATTAATTATTTTTGAAGTGTATTCATTGTTGTTAAGAAAGGGAAAATGCAGAACACAATGGGCACAATAAGAACCAATTTCTACCCCATGAGCTCTGCTTAAAGGAGTGACAGTTGCCACTGAAGCACTAAGCACCTCAGGTTTTTAATGGGGCGCGCCACTGCTGACAGTCCTGTAAGCTCAGCCAAGGGATTGTCTGCTACTGAGGTTCTGGTGGTCTGGAGCTTCGTCATGTAGATCTTCACAGATCATATTGTGGACTCTTCTATACGTACAGGCTGCATTGCACAGTATCAAATTAGTTCATGAAGTGCTCATGTTGAGCTTTCAAAGAATGTTGTTGGCAGACCCTTTGAGGTCCAAGTTCATGCAGTAGCTGAAGGAGGCTGTTACAAATTTTGGGTCTGTTGCAAATACAGGCTTGAGTTCAGTATCATCCGATTTACCCAGAAGCAGATCCTGCTTACCTTATGATCAGGAGTTTATCATTACTGCCTAATATCTAGTCATTTGATTGTTACAACTCCCAGGGTTGGACTATGAAAATCCCTGGTTATATAGACTGGATATGGTGATCTCAATGTGCCTCCATGTACTCTTCTCCAGTCTTCTAAACAGTGGCCTCCTTTACACTTTAACGAGACAAGGCCAAATGTAAAGCTACAAGCTGATTTATTTTACAATTATTAGCTGAACAAATGGGGTTAACATCTATAGTAATTCTCACCTCACTTCTACTTAAATCATTAAACCTCCTTGAAGTGTAGAAAGTAACAAGATGCACTACTCTGTTCTTGTTCGCAGGCTAAGTTAGTGTTTTTAAATCAAGGTTTCCTCTGGACCTGGTCTGCTCTCATCTTAAAAAGGAGGCCTAGGCCTCTGTCCATCTTTCTCAGCAACTTCTAGAACTGACTTCTTGGTCAAGTATTTCTCTGTTCTTTTGTTCTCTCACAGGACAGGAAGCCAGCAGCTTGCCCTCTGCCCCTTTCCCTGTCCAGAAGTTAATCATTGGGGCTGCTAATTAAACCAGCTACCGCCCCCAGGGTGTGAGCTCCTTAGAAACTATTTCCCACTGACCACAAAATGACTAAGATCACTCACAGGAAAGAAGCCATATCAGCATAATCACCCAATCTTGTGTCTGGGATGAGCTAATTACATTTAGTTTTTCAAGTTGAAGTAGCATGCAAGAAGCAATATGCATATATCAAGCTTCATATACCCTTTCCAGCCCTCCTGTGCAGAGAATGTAGCCCCTTGAGACCAAAATATGACTTAAAGTAACTTTATAATATAAATCATACCAAGAATTAGTCAGAAATCCCAAAACAAAATGGAGATTTCAAGCTGGCCCTCTGGCCAACAGTTTGCATCTCTTACAATTCCACTTCCAGTTTCTCTACCTCGTTCATGGTCAGTGCTTCATCAAATGTGCTCTCCTGCAAGTCGCTAACAGACACCGTCGTATTAGTTATATCTGTGACAGTATTTGCCATGGTAGGAGTGGGTGTTGCAAAGTGTAGATTTGGCTCAGCCACCTACTCCTCTTGAGCATTTGGAGGAGCAGTTTACAATTGTTACAGTAAGAAATCCTTTGAAGAAGAGCTGCACATGGCAAGAGACTGCAGTGTGCTACACCGAAATGCTGCAAAGTGGGTCTGTGTGTTAGAGAAGGAATGAGTAGGAAAATAGGAAGATAAAAGAAAATTATGCTAGCCATGAGTTTCTGACTCTCCCTATTACTTCTATCCCAATGACATTCTTCTTATAAGTTGAATTTTTAAGGCGACTAATTATCTCCAACTGTGTTTTGTTGACAGAAAAGATCAATGCTAACGGCTTACACTCGAGACATGCTGGCCTCAATATTAATTCCCCCACGAGAGCCAGGAGAGGGTCAGGTTAAAGAGTTAAATACGGGGAACGCGTCCCCAACATGCTGCGCATGCACCCGCTGTCTTTTTTATTGGGCCTCAAGCCTCATCGCGCCTCCACAGTCAGCTTGCCATGTCGAGGGATCCAATTTGGGCTGCCTGCCTTGATGAAGCAGCTGCAGAAATTCAAATTCTTACAACTCTTAACTTTGGATTAAAGGGCAAAAACCCTTTAATGTAAGTTTAAGTACTGAAGGGAAAGTCTTCTTTCCTTTCTCCTCTATTGTTACAATCAGAAAACATTTAGGCCTAGAAATTGGACAAAAACCTGCCAGTGTCACCGCGGCCTCGGGTTTCCGGCCACTGAAAATGGCTACAGAGCTACACGGCACAAATTTGTGCTGGGTGGGGGGGGGGGGGGGGTGCTAAAGAGCTTTAGCCCAGCGCTAACTTGCAGTGCAATGCCCTCCCGGTGGCATTAGTGGAGGCATCCGACCCGAAGTTCCCGTTCAGCATTGCAGCTTCTTACAGCCTCTGTGAGCGAGGCTGTGGAGTTCGCAAGGAATTGTGGGCAATTAAAAGGGCTACGAATTAAAGAGGCAATGCATTCAGAACTAATAAAAATTAAAATGAAGAGAAAAAATTCAGTTTTCAGCCCTTACTGCCTTTCAAAAAAAGATTAACATTAAAAAGTCCCAAATGGGAGTCTTCAACACTTAAAGCTGAATTCCCTTCTGAACCTCAAAAAATGGGAAAAGTGGTTCAGCACTAACACAAATGGCTAGCAAGCCAGGGGAGGGGCACCCAGGGTCTCGCACGCAGCACTCCAGCATTGTGCAAGGGGTCAACACCGCAAGAGAGAGGTCCTCTATCCACAGGGGCCAGGAGGCCCGCCAGAAAGAAGGATGTGGGAGCAGATCACCGAGACCGTCGCTGCCAGCATTGCCGCCTCCACGACCTGGCTCCAGTGCCCAAAGAAGCATCGTGACCTCAGACCACTGGTCAAGGTCAGTGAATGCATCTTCAAAAGCCGTCTTCTACCAACTGCATCACTAGCCTCACACACTGCTCAATGCACGACTGCGCCGCATCCATCACTCACCTACGAACAATCTGTACCAATTACAAGGCACATTTCACATTCCTAGCCTCACCTCACCCCCATGGAGGAGACGGTGCAGGACATTTTTGGCAGGGGCATGGCTGAACCCTTGGCCAGCGGTAGGGCAGAAAGGATACAAGATGCAGGTATCCTCATATGTTATCCTCCTTCTCGCATGCACCTCTTGTTTTCCCACCCTCCTCTCACCACAACTCCACCCTTGAATCTTCCTCATTTCACACACCCAAGAAATGCAGCCTGCCTAGCCAGTGGTTGGAGGAGGAGGAGGAGGATGAGAAACAGGAGAAGAAGAAAAAGAAGAAAAACAACACTTTTACTTGATTTGATACTCCCAGACACCAGTTCCTCAAGGTCAACCTGCAAGGCCATCTGTAGTGTCCCCCACTGAAAATCAGCAGTCTTCCATCAGCAATGCTGCAGCCACTGGGGTAGCACTGCGTGACATCAGTAGGATAGTCAAAGGCACACACAAGACAGTCACTAAGAATGTATAAGGGTGATGAGTTGATTTCTTGATGTCATATTGTATGAATGTATAAAGTTGGATTGGAAAATTTGCTTTGTGGTGGCTTTTATTTTAGCATCATGCCCAAGAGGAAGCTGTGATTGTCAGTAACAGAGGGAAGGTAAGGTGTGGGACTAATATTGAAAGGAGAATTGGGGTTGTGGTCACTGGTACCGCAGGCGGATGATTCCATCTCGGATATGCCGGTCAGAAAGTAGCTGGCTGGGTTGCATCCTTCCTTCGGCTTCCTCCTTTTTGGCTTCATCCTCTTCTGTTGCTTTCTCTTCCCTCTGCTAGCGGATGCTGTAAATCTGAAATGACAGCATAAAATGCTGGAAATACTCAGCAGGTGAGCATTTGCAGCATTTTCTGTCTTCTCCGAGGCCTTTCTTTACCATCCAAGGCCTTGCAAGCGTCCAGCAGCACTCCCTACACACTTAAAAAAAACTTTTAACATCTATTGCAGCAAGCCACTACTTCAGTAAAGTCAAAAAAACAGTCCAAAATCTTAAATGCAAACTTATCGGAAAGATGTGTGTGTCCTTTTAAGAGGTGCTGACAGCACCTCTGTCAGTCTGCTTGCACGCTGGGTTTACCTGGCGTGCATAGGACTTGGTGCTGAGCTCAGCGGTATGGTCGAAGTTCACCGCTGTGCCACTTTTCTTTTCAGGGTGATAACTCTTAACAGCAGCGCTACTGGGACCACGAAAATGGAGGATGCCACGGGACCCGCCACCAGATGGCGGAAGAGCAGCGGCCGCCGCTTTCTCCACATTAGCGATAAGACCTTTTGAATATTCCTTTGCTTTCTGTGAACATATTTCCTGCAACTTTTCTTTTTAAAATAACGTCAAAAAGCAGAATGCTGAATTCTAATGATTCTAAGTGCTGAACAATCACAGTTTCCTGTGCAGAAATGGCTTGTTCTCGATGAGTGACTTAGGGTGTGAAAGTTAAGTTTAATAATAGATCTCATGGCAAAGCCTACAAATTGAGAACAGGTTGGATCTACACAAGGAGTGATCACAATATTTTATCTTTCACTTTTTCAGTGTTAGGCAGGACCATTTCTGTAACTGGAAAGACTGTGCATAATAGCATTACGTGAAAGCACTGTTATTGCTCCGAAAAACACATCATTGCAATGTTGCTTGGGGCCATAGTTCTAAATGAGCAAAATGCCATAACAACATCACTCAGGAGCCATTGTTCTAATTGAGAAGTACAGCACAGCAATATTCTAGCTAAAAACACAGGGGGGGGGGGTGATTTCCTGTTTGGACACAGGTGGAAAACTAGCAGTTGTGCATTGGCCATCATCTATAAGGAAATCAAAAAAAACCAGTCCAAAATCTTAAATGCAAACTTACCAGAAAGATGTGTGTGCCCCTTTAAGAGGTGCTAACAGTGCCTTTGTCAGTCTGCTTGCACGCTGGGTTTACCTGGCGTGCATAGGACCCAGACCAAAATCTTAAATGCAAACAGGCAGCTTATCCACAACCGCCAGTTTAATCAGAAAAATTACCCCCCAATAACAACATCACGTGGGGCAATTATTCTAACTGAGAAAAACAGCACTGCAACATTTGAGAGGGGATTTTTAACTCCCTCCGCCTGGCAGAAACGGAGTGGTAGCGGAGTTCTAATTTAAGTGGTCCATTTATTGCCCTACCACCGTTATTCCCAGGGCCTATCGCTGGGTGGCCCAGGCGCTTGCCTGCATCAGGATATTGTTGCAATTCTAACACCCAATTGGACGGAGCGTGTGCCGTGGCTGCTCTGCTGAGTAAATCCTGGCTGGTGAGAGCAAGAGGCCCAAAAAGATAAGTGTTGAAATTTTTTTTGTGGGCCAGGAGGAGCAGGTGTGCTCCTTTGGTCTCCACGGGAATAACGTGGGCCACTGCCTCCCGGACTCCACCCCGTGATCGCACCCACGCCCCGTGATCACCCCGCGCCCCGCGATCGCACCCTCGATCTCCCCCGCCCCGCGATCACCCCCATGCCACGTGATCGCCCCCACATCGCACCCACGCCCCCGCGATCGCACCCACGCCCCTCGATCGCCCCCACGTCCCGCGATTGTACCCACGCCCCACGATCTCACCCACACCCCGCGATCACATCCACACCCCGCCTCCTCCCCCACACCCACCCTCCTCCCCCACACCCCGCCTCCTCCCCCACACCCACACCCCGCCTCATCCACCACACCCACACCCGCCTCCTCCCCCACACCCACGATCACATCCACACCCCGCCTCCTCCCCCACACCCCGCCTCCTCCCCCACACCCACACCCCGCCTCATCCACCACACCCACACCCGCCTCCTCCCCCACACCCACGATCACATCCACACCCCGCCTCCTCACCCACACCCCGCCTCCTCCCCCACACCCCGCCTCCTCCCACACCCCGCCTCCTCCCACACCCAACCTCCTCCCCCACACCCACACCCCGCGATCACATCCACAGCCCGCCTCCTCACCCACACCCCGCCTCCTCCCCCACACCCACACCCCGCGATCACATCCACAGCCCGCCTCCTCACCCACACCCCGCCTCCACACCCCGCCTCCTCCCCCACACCCACACCCTGCCTCCTCCCCCACATCCACACCCCGCCTCCTCCCCCACACCCCGCCTCCTCCCACACCCAACCTCCTCCCCCACACCCACACCCCGCGATCACATCCACAGCCCGCCTCCTCACCCACACCCCGCCTCCTCCCCCACACCCACACCCCGCGATCACATCCACACCCCGCCTCCCCCCCCACACCCACACCCTGCCTCCTCCCTCACACCCACACCCCGCGATCACATCCACACCCCGCCTCCTCCCCCACACCCACCCCGCGATCACATCCACACCCCACCTCCTCCCCCACACCCACACCCACACCCCGCCTCCTCCCCCACACCCAGCGATCACATCCACACCCCGCCTCCTCACCCACACCCCGCCTCCACACCCCGCGATCACATCCACACCCCGCCTCCTCCCCCACACCCACACCCTGCCTCCTCCCTCACACCCACACCCCGCGATCACATCCACACCCCACCTCCTCCCCCACACCCACCCCGCGATCACATCCACACCCCACCTCCTCCCCCACACCCACACCCACACCCCGCCTCCTCCCCCACACCCACACCCAGCGATCACATCCACACCCCGCCTCCTCACCCACACCCACACCCTGCCTCCTTCCCCACACCCACACCCCGCGATCACATCCACACCCTGCCTCCTCCCCCACACCCTCACCCCGCCTCCTCCCCCACACCCACACCCCACAATCACACCCACACCCCGCCTCCTCCCCCACACCCACACCCCGCCTCCTCCAGGTCGGGTTGGCCTCCAGGCCACTCGACAGTCAGCGAGCTACAGCGGGAAACCCACAGGAAGCGTGCAGTTCGCCGGATGTGTATTAATGAGGCCTGGCTCTCAGAATGGAATGGGCCTTCCATCAGAGGGAACTGGGTGGCCAGCTCATCCTCTCTGCCAGCCAATCGCTCGATAGTTCAAATTCCCCCGTAGATATTTCAAGTAATAATGAAGGTTAAAATTCACCTACAGCTGGGGTGCAAAACCGGCAGTAGCGGATTAGCTGCCCATTATACACCCCGCCCGAAAGGAAAATCAGGCAGGTGTACATTCGACACAACTGCTCATTTTGTGCCTTTGCCCAAGTTGAATTTTACCACCAATGGCTGTCTTGCCTGAGACTGCATTAAGAATTCATTAAAGCAGAACAAACATGCTTTAATATGTGATACCAACAGAGATTTAAAAATTCAAATCTATTTTTATATGCTGCAAAAACATTACTGCAATTTCCAAAGGGTTAAATGTGGTATCACTTTTCTTACTTAGAATTGTAATAAAATAAATTCTATTACTGATTGGAGTTCACTGCTGGCAATGATTTTGAAATGTTTATGAAACAAAATGGCTCAGCTTTGCCATAATACCTTGTTTTTGTGGATGAGCTTGTATTTTGTCCATTTATCCCACTCGGATGCACAAGCCCAATCTATAATGGCTCTATGTTTACAATATTGCTCATGTGTACAGCTGAGTCACAGGAAATGTATTGTAATTTTATACACGTACAATATAAGGCTTTTTAAATATATTGCTGTAATCAGACATCCAATCAGAAGTAAAACAAGTCAGGAGAAATAAAAGAAGAAAGCTGTGATCCCTTATCTATCTGTTTTCTGAGCACCAATGAGGAGTAAATGATTTGATTGACTTGACTGGACATAATATTAATGGAATTACTGACAGCTCAGAGAAGAAGACATTGGTTTCTGGGCTCAAAGGATTTGTCAGCTGCCTCAGAAGTATGATTCCAGCTCTTCACATTCTTGCTGCTCCTAATTCAGCAGGACAGGCTCATAATTAAAGCAAATTAACTATTTACACTTGCCACTGCTACCAGGGGAAGGACGACATCAGCAGGAAGGAACGAGTGGAAATTAAATTCTTCCCACTTCTATCAGCTCTGCCCTCATATAACATATTAGCAGCAATTTTATGAAGCGTCAAACACAGAATAAATACCGTGGGTGAAGTAATTAGGTGTTGCTATTGAGTTAAACTGCTTGAGTTAAGGTTACTGAATATAAATTATGCAGCTGAAAGTAAGCATATGTTGTAGTGTTCAACAGTTGCTAATGTTACCTGATCATTAATTTGTGGATCAGTAAATTAATCCATGGCAGTCAGCTCCTTCTGCAGCTGGCTTTATGTTTTAAAAAACAAACAAAACACAAATCACTACTTGTTACACAGGGAAGCCCTGCTAATATTACCCCCGTTTGGCATAGAAAGGTTTATCTGGACAAAGACTTCGGGCAGGATTTTTATTCAGGTGCGGGTTGGTGTCGTGTAATCCGCGTTTCGTGTTATCCACATGAATCTAATTCGATGTGGGAGATTGATGCTATTTTAACTAAATTGTCCAATTGAGTTCCAGCGTGTAGGAACCCATGGCAAATGAGTTTCTGCAGTCTGAAAGTCGCCTCCGATGACATCATCATTGCTGCTGCATTTAAGGTCTGCAAGAAGCCTTACTTCTTCTGCAGACTGCCAACCTTTTGGCATTTGCTGATACACTGAGCTGGAAGCAGAATGGCCAGAGAAAGACCGAGGTCTGCACCCCGGTTCGACGACGTTGCCCTGCAGGCTTCAGTGGAGGGAGCAAGAGCTCACAAGGAGGTGCTCTTCCCTTCATCAGGAAGAAACCTCCCCAGCAGACAAAGGCTGCGTGGCTGCAAGTGGCAGAGGAGGTCAACTCCTTATCGGCTACCCGCAGAACCTGGATACAGTGCAGGAAGAGATTTCATGACCTTCAGTGCACTGGAAAAGTGAGTATGAATTTCCCATCACTCTCAATCTGATCCCCATTGCCTTTCCTCACCAGCACTCAGCTTTAGCAATCTCTTACTCCACATCCCACTTGACACTGACATCCATGCACCCTTACCCATTCCCTCTCTCTCTATGCTCACATTCACCTAACTATTCGACTATGCAGCCCTCACACTCCCTATCACTGTGATGCTATGAAAACAACTGACAACACACAGGGAGGGCCCTTGGTCTTGCCACCTCATTCCATCTTTGTCTCCTTCTAAGCATCTATGCTATGGATTCTCTACACTCACTCCTTCATTCTCACTCAACCTCCACTTGTCTCCCTCATTGCAGGAAAAGAGAGCTCACAATAAAAGAGAACGAGCGAGGACAGGAGGAGGGCCACCATCAGTAGCCCACCTCACCCCCTGGGAGGAGGCGGTCCTGGAGATCGTAGGAGTGGAGGACGACGTGCATGTGGGGGACGGACAGACGGGTGCATCACACTAAGCTGGTGAAAGAATAGTTTTCCATCTCTCTCATTGACATTGCATGAGTCGCTGATAATGTTTCGGAAGCTCTAACAGATGGACTAATGATCATCTGCAATATGCATACAACCTTGGCATCACATCTCTGACAATTTCCTTTACTCCCCCACAGGACCATCGCAAGCACCCATCCCCACTAGCCAGGAGGAACAGGCTGAGCCTCCAGACTCCTCAGAGGAAGCTGCAACCTCTGAGGGCGCAGCGTCAGCAGAATTCAGCGCACCCAGCACCAGCGCAGACACTCACACTTCGGTGGGACCTTCGGGACATAGAGTAGTGTTGTCACCTGGTGTATCACAGCTCACAAGTGAGCTTCAGCAGATTGTGGAGACGGGGACAGCAGTGGAGAGTCCTAGTTGGAGGGCGCAGGACTCTGCCAGCTCGGCTCAGCTGCATGTTGACCCTCTACCTCTGGGTCCATCCACAATATCAGCAGTGATGACACTCCAGGAAAAGATGCAGGAGTCTCTGGCAGGTTTTGTCTCCAGGGTCGCTGCGAGTGTGGAGTGAATGGAGGAGTCCCTCGTTAACATGAGCAGAGCCTTTGTGGAGTCATTGGCGCATGAACGCATCAACATGGAAAGGATGGCAATCTCCATGGAGGTGCTAAGTCGCCAGAGTGTTGAAAACATGGTGAGTGTTCAGAATAGACTGACATCTCTGGAGGAGCAATGGTCAGCTATTGAACAGAGAAACCAGACCTTCATGGCAGTCCCTCTGAGTAGGACTGCCAGTGCAGAGACAGGTCCCCATGACCCCCCTGATGTGCAGCAAGGTGCTCTCATGCCACTTGCAAGCGCTGAGGGGGACCTGACCCATGAGAGGGAAGTTGGTGGCAGACATCAAGGAAGTGGGGGCTCCTCTCCAAGCACGCTCACTTCCATGCCACTGCAGAGCCCTCGGTCAGAGTCCCACCAGAGTCCACACCCAACTGAGATCAGCATCTCAACCCCTGCACAGCCGCAGGAGCAGCAGACTGTTGACGACCCCTCACAGGTTCGCCATCCCAGAGGATGCCCGCCAAAGGTGTCGAGACAGGAGCAGCAAGAAACTAAGCAAGGGGCCTCCACATCTGCTGAAGCCACAGGGGAAGCACTACGTAGGAGCACGCGTAAGAGAAAGATACTGCGCAAATAGTCACAAGGGTAGTCACTTGGGTGAAATTTGATGTTTTATGCGTAAAAGCCATCATATGAATCATGTACATAAAAAATCTGATGGCTACTGCTGTAGTTGTGGCGTGTGTCATTTCGCGAATGGGACTTCCACATTGAGGGCTTAGGATTACTTGCACTTGTCAGTATGGTGGTCAAATTGCAAGGAATCGGCTGGTTCATGACCATTGTCAATGCTCAGGTAAGAAGATGTGAGGCAAAAGTGCTTGAGTGGCTAGGCTAAGCAAATCTGGCCAAGATGAGTGCGTTCCTTGCATCCTGGGCAGCTATGTTCTCGCGTACTGCTGCCGCTGGTTGATGGGCCTCTGCAGGATGTTCATTTTTGCTCTCCTCCTCCTCTGAGGAGGAGGATATGTGAGGAGCCACTTGGTCCTCAGGAATCTGCAAGCCACGACGCTGTGCCATGTTGTGAAGTGCACAGCAAACCACAACGATTCTGGAGACCCTGGCTGCTGAGAACTGCAGGGCTCCACCTGATCTATCCAGGCATCTGAAGCGAACCGATGGTTTGCTCGATTATGGCTCTGGTGGGCATGTGGCTGGAGTTGTAGCTCTCCTCAGCTTCGTTGGATGGTCTCCTCAACGGCGTCATTAGCCACGTCCTCGGGGGATAGCCCTTGTCTCCAAGTAACCATCCGTTAAATTGGTCTGGCGGACTGAATAGCGCAGGCACACTAGACTGGCGCAGTATGAAGGAGTCATGGCAACTGCCAGGGTATTTGGCACAAACATGCAAAATGTCCTTCTTGTGGTCACATACCAGCTGAACATTAAGGGAGTGGAAGCCCTCGCGATTGACAAAAATACCTGGATTGCGATGGGGTGCCTTAAGGGCCACATGTGTGCAGTCAATGATGCCCTGCACCCTTGGAAAGCCTGCCAGATGAGCTAATCCAACCGCACGAGCATGACACTTGCTCGATCCTTGGTGAAATGGATGTGATTGTGCGCAAGGGCAAAGAGGATATTGGTTACCTGCGTGATGCAAGTGTGTGCGACCGCCTGGGAGATGCCACTGATGTCTGCTGCTGATCCCTGGAATGAGCCTGAGACAAAAAAGTTGAGTGTGGTGGTGACTTTAACGGCCACTGGGAGGGGTTGTCCACCTTGTCCTCTGGCCTGCAGGTCTTGTTGCAGCATTGCGCAGATGTTTCCCACTACCTCTCGCGAAAGTCGGAGCCTCCTTTGGCACTGCTGCTCAGACATGTTGAGATAGCTGACCCTGTGTCTGTATGGGTGGTATCTCCTGTGCCGACGGGCTTCCATACGCTGTGCATCTTCAGATGGGTGAGCAGCAGCTTGGCGCGCCTGTTGTTGCTGCTGCTGTTGGGGCTGCTGTTGTTGCTGCTGCTGTTGGGGCTGCTGTTGTTGTTTGGCCTCATCTAATATCCAGAAGGGAAGGAAATAAATGGCTCCCATGCTTCTGGTAGATGCCTCAGTTGAGGAAGCGCTCAGTGAAGGTGGCGAGAGGGGTTTCCCAGGAGGTCACACTGGAGATGGGTGTCAGGCTCCAAACTTCCACAGCTGTGGTTATGCCTTCTAAAAGTTCCCCCAGACCGGAGACTACAAAGTCCTGCCACCTGCAAATGATGGCTGGTCAAATCTCCTCTTTAATGGTTGACCTGCAGCTGATAGTCAGCAATCCAATTGTGCTCCCGCCAGGTTTCAACGTCGTGTTTCAGAACAGGCGTGTTTCACGTGGGAAAAGGTTAAAATCGCAATGGCCATTCAAGATGGCATTATAGAGGCAATTTAGTGCTTGTTAAGGGCCTTAACGGCCTATCCCGCCTCTTGGAGGCGGGACCATCAGACACGAATTTTTGAAAATTGCGTGGAGGCGGGATCAGGCCCGCCCACCAGTTTTTGCAATTGTAACTACTCGCACGCCTCCAATCCCGCCTCCATGGCCCAATGGAAATCCTGCCCTGCATGTCAACAGTGTCTTAAAGAACGGTTAAAGAAATTAATTGTAACAGGAATTTAAAGAAAAATACCAGCAGTGTTGATATGATGTGGACTTCAGATAAGAGAAAGGGGAGAGGCAACTAAAATAAATTGTGTATCATGAGTGTATAGATGGAGGTGGTGAGGAGGAGTAGGTGGAGGTGGACTAAGTGGAGGAGGAGTTGGAGGAGGAGGTGGCAGAGAGAAGGAGGTGGCAGAGAGAAGGAGGTGGTGGAGGAGGTGGTGGTGGTGGAGGAGGAGGTGGTGGAGGAGGAGGAGGTGGTGGAGGAGGAGGAGGTGGTGGAGAGAAGGAGGTGGTGGAGAGAAGGAGGTGGAGAGGAGGAGGAGGTGGTAGAGAGAGGAGGAGGTGGAGGAGGAGGTGGAGAGAAGGTGGAGGAGAGAAGGAGGTGGAGAGGAGGAGGAGGTGGAGGAGATGGAGAGAAGGAGGTAGAGAGGAGGTGGAGGAGGTGGTGGAGAGAAGGAGGTGGTGGAGAGAAGGAGGTGGAGAGAAGGAAGAGGAGAGAAGGAGGTGGAGAGGAGGAGGAGGTGGAGGAGATGGAGAGAAGGAGGTAGAGAGGAGGTGGAGGTGGAGGAGGTGGTGGAGAGAAGGAGGTGGTGGGGAGAAGGAGGTGGAGAGAAGGAAGAGGAGAGAAGGAGGTGGAGAGGAGGAGGTGGTGGTGGAGAGAAGGAGGTGGAGGAGCTGGTGGAGGAGGAGGTGGAGAGGAAGTGGAGAAGAGGAGGAGGTAGAGGAGGATGAAACGGAGAGGATGAGGTGGAGGAGGAGAAAGAAGAACTGTTACTTCAGGTTAACATTCTTGTACAGTTGCTTTGTTGCAAAATTCATCAATAAATTGTGAAGCTGTGCTACCGACATGAAGCCTCGCTAGACGCAAGCACAGGGTGCAGAATTGGGACAACAACTCTGTAGCCCTAACTCCGACCCTGCTCACCTCTAACAAGGTTCCATGCTGGGCAGTAAGGCCTCTCAATTTCTGCCCTATAGAGCATTTGTAATGCTTGTAAATAGCGCATAAGCACTTATTCAATGCTTGAAGTACTGTTCCCATTACTTGGCTTAATAGTGTAAGGCAAGACACTCTGGGCTGGATTTTCATTGAGGAGGCGGGTCCTTTGAAACTGGCATGGAGGCGGGTTGGGGGCGGGATGGGTTCGTGCCCCTCGATTTCGGGATTTTAACCCCCCACACGCCTCCAATCCTGCCTCCATGGCCCAATGAAAATCCTGCCCCTTAAATCTATGGGGTGGCACATCTCAGTGTAAGTGGCAAGATGCATCTGCCCAGATCTTTGCTGTTGACCCCACCAAGGTTTCTGGAACAGGAAGAGGACCCATGATTTGCATGTTTTCTGAGGGATAGAAGCACATCTGAGATGCTTGCCGCGCCCCCCCGCCTCCCCACCCTGCTCCCCCAAGCCATCCCAAAGAGGCAGAAGAGTCCTGTGTCAGGGAGATGGTCGGGACCAACCCTGGTAGAAATATTTATTGCTCCTATGGCCCTGAAGAAAGGAAGCACCTTTCAATCTTTTGAAACATTTTGCCTACTCAAGTCTTCAGGGGTCTAGGTCAGAATTCCAGCCTGGACCCAGTGGTGGGCCCCACAGACAGTCCTCGGTCAGCAGGTATGCCTGGTCTCACCAGGATTACCTGAGCCAATCACATGTTGGGTCCCAATAAAGGTTCAGAGTGTGGGTACTCTGACGTTTGCAGTTCCAGTGCACCGCCTGCTCCCTTACATTGATGACCTTGTAAGGGGTAGGCAGAGGTTTTGCCCCCACAGGACCATCCCGGATATTTTGGCACAAGGCAGGGACCCAGCATCACCAGATCCCAACCTCGTTACCAGCTGTTCTAGTGGATTCTAGCTGAAATTACGGAGGAAGAACGCTGGAATTGTGGTGGATTGTGTGGCCATTATTTTATACTGAGGCTAATATTACAATGAGATTAGTGAAACAATGTAATTACTGCACTTCCTAACATATATGTGAGTTTAAAAAAAAATGAAGTCCAAAATTATGATTTAATAAAAAGCTCAAAACAGTTTGCAATTCAGCTAATATACCATCAGCTACACAGTAAACTTGTCACAGCTGTCAGCATGGCAGTGTGGGAGTAAAGTTTGTCACACAGCCTGTTCCAGGAACTGGGCCAACCTGGGCCCCTGAGGAACAATAATAGCACAAACAATGTTATAACATAAGAAACCAGAAACAAGAAACGACTGTTTATCCTATCCAGCTCATCTGTTGTCCAAATTCAAATTAAGACACATCCAAACCATTTCATTGCTTTCCTAATGTGCTGAACATTGAGTGCTTTACGTTAAAAGAGCTTGCATTTATATTACACCTTGCACATCCTCAGGATGTCCCAAAATGCTTCACAGCCAATGTGAACTGTGGTCACTGTTGTAGTGTAGACAAACACAGCAACCAATTTGCACACAGCAAAGTTCCACAAACAGCAATAAGATAAATGACCAGCTAATCTGCATGCTGTTGGCTGAGGGATTAAAGTTTGCCAGTGCTGAACAACCTTTCTTGCTCTTCTTCAAATAATGCCATGGGATCTTTTATATTCACGTTGAACAGGCAGACACAGCCTTGGTTTAGCATCTTGCCATTTACTGTCAGCACCTCTGACAGTACAGCATTTCTTCACTACTCCAGGGTGCAGGTGCTCCGACATTTGGAGTGTCCGCACACAGCCCCACTCCCTAACAGCGATGACTTGAAGTCAGGCAAGGTTATCTGATCAAGTGTCTGGAGTGGAGCTTTTTAAAAATTCATTCTCAGGATGTGGGCATCACTGGCAAGGCCAACATTTATTGCCCATCCCCAGTTTGTTACAACTAAGAGTCAAAAATGCTGGTGTGGTACTGGAGTCACCACTATAGGCCAGACCAGGTAAGGATGGCAGGTTTCCTTCAGTGAATCAGTTGGGTTTTTATGACAATCCGACAGTTTCATGGTCATTTTGACTAATACCAGATTTTTTAAACTGAATTCAAATTTTCAAACTGCCATTGTGGGATTATGAACTCACATTCTCTGGATTACTAGTCCAGTAACATAACCATTACACTACCATGTTTGAACCCATAACCTAATTTAGAGGGAAGAGTGCTATCACTGAACTAAGAGTGACACATGTGCAGTCACTATTGTTATGTGGGTAAACACAGCTGTAATTTACATGTAACAAGGTCCCACAAACTGCAAGAAAACTGAATGCCCAATTAATCTTATTTTTGGTGGGGTTGGTTAATGCTGCAAAATTAGCCAGGACACTTGGAAAACTACCTGATCTTCTTCTAATAGTGCTGTGGGACCTTTGATCTCTAGCTAAGAGGCATAAAGGGCCTTGGTTAAATGTCTCATCTGAAGAAAAGCATATCTGACAATCCACAATGAAACACTGCATTTGAACTGCACTGAATTGTCAGCCTAGGTTCTGTGCTCTAATCCTGGAGTGAGCAGTGAATCAATCAACTAATCCAAAGATCATGGCCTAGAAATTACTTACCTGAGTGCCAGCCATTAATGCTGGTTCTCTGGAAAGAAATGGCGACTGCCTTGCTTCCGGCCGCCTCCGGCGTGGGATACGATGGCCGCCATTTTGGTAAAGGCCACAGTGTGCCGTTGACAGTGCTGGCCCCTAAAATATAAATTAGCGTGCAACGCCAGACTTGACAACACGACTGCCAACCTGGACATTTTCGCACACCACAACTCCGGGTCCTAAGCACGCACAGGAAAGCATGCATGAAGCAGCCCTGCAGAGACGCTGTCAGCAATTCTTAAAGGGACACACACCTCTTTCAGCTAAGTTTGGATTTAAGCTTTTGGACTTTTAAAAAATATTTTATTGAAGTAGTGGCTTGGTGCAATAGGTGTTAAAAGTTTTTAAAAAGTGTACAGGGAGTGCTGCTGGATGCTTGCAAGGCTTCAGATGGTAAAGGAAGGCCTCTGAGAAGACAGAAAATGCTGGAAATACTCAGCAGAGTCAGGCAGCATCCATGGAGAGAGAAACAGAGTTCACATCTCAGGTCAAGATGCTGCCTGACCTGCTGAGTATTTCCAGCATTTTATGCTTTTATTTCAGATTTTCAGCATCTACTCGTAGATGAACGAGGAAGAAGCAGAAGAGAACGGAGCAGAAGAAGAAGAAGCAATAGAGGAGGAAGTAGTAGAGGAGGAATCGGAAGGAAGGATGCAACACACGCAGCCCCTTTCTGGCTGGGATATCTGGGATGGAAACGTCCACCTGCGGTACCAGTGACCACAACCCCAATTCTCCTTTCAACATTTGTCCTGCACCTTACCTTCCCTCTGTTACTGACCATCACGGTGTCCTCCTGGCCACAATGCTGAAATAAAAGCCACCACAAAGCAAACTTCCCATCAAACTTTATACATCTATCCATCCAATATGACATCAAGAAATCAACTAATCACCCTTGTGTATTCCCTTAGTGACTGTCTTGCGTCTGCCTTGCAGGGCGACCTCGAGGAGCTGGTGGCTGGGAGTGTCAAATTGAGAGACGGTGTTCATTTTCTTCTTCTTCTTCACTCTCCTCTCCCTTTTCTTGATCAACCACTGGCTGGGCAGGCTGCATTTCTTGGGTATGTGAAATGAGGAAGGCACAAGGGTGGAGTTGTGGTGAGGGGAGGGCTCAAAAGCAAGAGCTGCATGCTCACAACATGCATACCTTCTAAATCAGAAGATATTGTGGGATGAGGGAGAAGTGGGATGTGAGAAGGAGGATAACGGATGAGGATACCAGCATCTTGTATCCGTTCAGCCCCGCCACTTGCCCAGGGCTCAGCCATGCCCCTGCCAAGAATGGCCAGCACCATCTCCTCCAAGGGGGTGAGGTGAAGCTAGGAATGTGAGGTGTGCCTCGTGTTTGGTACAGATTGTTGGTAGGTGAGTGATGTAGAGGCGGAGGGGGGGCGGGGAGACGGCGAACATGCAATGAGCAGTGTGAGAGGCTAGGGGTGCAGTTGGTAGGAGATGGCTTATGAAGATGCATTCATTAACCTTGACCACTGGTCTGAGGTCATGAAGCTTCTTTGGGCACTCGAGAGCCAGGTCGTGGGAGCGACACAGCAAGTAGCGACAGCCTCGATGATCTGGTCCAACATCCTTCTTTCTGGAGGGCCTCCTGGCCCCTGTGGTAGAGGTCCTCTCTTACAGTGTTGACCCCTTGCACAAAGCTGGAGTGCTGCGTGCGAAACCCTGGGTGGCCCGTCCCTGGCTTGTTGAACCATTTGTTTTAGTGCTGAAGCACTTTTACCATTTTTTTACGTGCGGAAGGCAGTTCAGCTTTAAGAGCTGAAGACTGCCATTTCAAAATTATTTTTAATGATTATTATTTTTTTTTCATTTTAGAAGGCAGTTCCCCTTTAAGGGATTGACACTGCTTTCCAAAAAGACAGGCTAGCTTTAAGAGAACGCTGCCTTGCTCCAGGGACGGTATGGCCACGCTACATTGGGCCTCCTGCTGAGACTACCGCCGGAAAAAGATTGTTGCACGACAGCTTTCGCACTAATGTTAATCAGCAGGCAGCAAAATACCGGTGCTGCCTGCGCTATTATTGCGGGCAGCTGTTAACTTTGGCCTGTGGTGGCACCGGCAGGTTTCCAGTCTTTTTGAATTTCTAGGCCCTTTTATGTTATTACATGACATAACTGAAAAGTTATTTCCTGACCTGGCGCCAAGCCGATATCCCTCTACTCCCTGTTGAATCATAACAGGTTAAAAAAAAAATTTCAAAATAAAGTCAATGGGGCAGATTTTCCTCCCTCCTTTTGCCCAGATTAGGGAAAATCTGGGGCAAGCGGGAGAGCAAATTCAGGGAGGAAGACCATTGCTTTCCTGCTGCTACTTCCAGGACTTCAATGTTGTAAGTGACAGGCATCTCATATGTCTGTCCAAATACGGGTGGGTATAGTATATAATACAAAGGATGGGAATACATCATAAGAATCTTGCACACTAGGAATGCTATGTATTCCTGGCACACGGTGTTTCTATAGCGTGGGTTGGAGATTTACATTTTGAAGTCCCTAAGGGAGTGCAATTGATCACGAGACAGTCGATTGCATGACAATTTTCAAATTATTACAAAAATACGAGGCTCTTCTTTAGCTGCCCTAGAAACAGCAGGTCCCATTACACTGTGGCAAAACCACAAGCGTTGTTGCAGTAAATTCTCTCCTGCCTCTCCCCCTTCCCAAGATGGGCTCTCCAGTTGAGGTATGTATCCTGCTGGGAGCTGCGGAAAATATTTAAATGACCCTCACCCCGGACAATCGGTCAGTTTTGGGGCGGGGGGAGCATGGGCCAGATAGGGCTCCCACCTCACTGAACTTTCATTGACCTTCCACCCAAGAGAAGAATCTACATTTGCCCAGTACATCGAAATATAATGAATTATTTAGGTCATCTGCATACTGCACCTATAAACAGAGCCGAACTACACATTAATCAGTGTGGCTCAATACTGTGTACTTGTTCTTACCTGTTTTTGTTCTTCGCCTAAACCATCCCACATTGAAGCAACAATCTTTGAAACTTCACCAAAAGTGGCATTTGGATTTTGACCTTTGATGGCTGCTTGAGTATCACGAAAAAATAGAGCATAGGCTGACACAGGTTTCTGTGGCTCATTTGGATCCTTCTTTTTCTTCTTTTTTGGAGTTTTGGGTTTTTTTCCCACATCTACAGCTGCTCGTTTTTCACCACCATTCACCTGTATTATGAAAGAACCAGAGGCCTGGATTTATTCATGTTCACATTTACATTTAAACTGATACAATCCTTTTCAATATTGTGAAAAGTACTTCATCCATTATAGAAATATCCAGTGACTTAATTGATAATGGATTTACTATGGTTCTTGGCTGTATTACAATGGTATATTTTGGTTTTCTTCCTGTAACTTGTTTATGTACTTTCATTAAATCATTTTAAAAGCTAGGTAAATCAAGTATGAAAAAGTAATTAGAAATGCACTATACAGTACTATATCTATGAGTAAGAATCGAATACTTTTAATCTATTAATGTATTTGGAATAATGCCATTTATGCTGTGTAAGTATGCTACTATTTGTGTTTTAAGTCATTCTGTATAAATAGTAAGCCACTCAAACACAGACAATACAAAGTAAAAGAAGAATCTAGAAATTACTATTGGTGACATTATTATGGAAACACTTAATAAGTGTCAACCCAATCATTTTAAATGGATTAACATCTCTGTTAAAATAGTGGAGAGAGAAATATGATGCAAGCATGCCAAGCATTCATATGATAACATCGATAACAGTCATTTCTAGCTATTTGTCTGATTTGCAGTAATGTTTTGCAAACTTTGACTAAACAAGCAGAATAGCTACAATGAACTTAATGTGACCCACCTAAAAGTTTTCAGTTAAATAAGTTATCACATCGGCCAATTATACTACAATATATATATTAGATTATAATTTATTTCATTGCAAGGTGTAAAAATGATGAAGCCTACAATAGAGTCAATGTCCCCCTGAAATATGTATATTTAAGTGTTTCAATCTCCCTCTTCTCAGCAAAACAGCTGAATTATGACATCAATTGTTTAACAACATCTACATTTATATGATGTAAACAATAGATTGAAATTGAATTAATTATTCAAATGAAATATGTGGAACAATTTTATACTGGCAAAACTTCAGTAGTGTTTACTATCACAACAATGCTATAACTTTACAATACAAAGCACACTGGAAAAATGTATGTTCCAAATTAACTGCGTCAATCATATTCCAATATTACTGTGCTATTTCATTCTCTGTGGGTCACTGACCATACTTTCACAATGTTGCCAATAGTGATGGTAGAGAAAACCACAGACTCACTTTTCCACTTTTGCCCCGACTTTGTTAAAATGTTCCACTGTGTAAAAAGCATGCTGTACTCATTCAATATCTCCCACAACTTTTCAATTCTGAAGTGCAATCAATGCAAATATTACAAAGGAGTAACTTTACAAAACTCAGACTACTGTATAGCAAATAAACACCAGGGCCGTTCATATAGTCTATGTTTGATAGTAAGAGGAACAACACTGGCAAAATAGAAGGGTGCAAAATTTCATTCCCGTAACAGAATAGTGGAATATTTTAAGGAAATAACTACAGAAGGATTTACTTGCAGCTTTCAGGGGCAGCAACATGATTCCCACAGGATCTGATTAAAAAATATATTAATTTGAAAATCCATCCATTTTAAGATTCACCTCACTGAAAGGACATTGGGAATAGACCCATCTTCAGTCTGTGCAACTATATAAGATATTCGAGAATGTCATTGGACTGCTTCTTTTGCCAATTTTCTCCTGCTTCTCTTCCTCTGAAGACATTGGGGATGAACGTCCTCAGGAATTTTCCTGCTCCGCCGCTGTAAATATTCATGGAAGTTCAGCGGAAAACCCGTTTATGCACGTATATGGAGTCTCTGCTGAACTTTCACCAAAGTTACAGTGGCAGAACAGGATAAACCCCAAGGAAATTCACCCCATTGACTCCTAGCTGGATATGGTACCACAGGCAACATTCATCCTCTGGTACCTCACAGAGATGGCCATGATTCACATGTGAATCTTCAGAGTGAGTGCCGGAAGGCTATTTAACCATAGGGGACATCACAGCTGAGCTGGTGCAGTCTTTACCAGTTGTCAACACACATGCACTTCCAGTAGGAGTTGTTGGATATTGGTTGGAAGCAGGAACCTTGGCTAATTGTTTTTTTTATCGCTCCCTAACCTAGGAATGTCAATGCCAATTACAGGGGCCTACTGCTGCCCTGGCAGAGATTAGCTAATTGAACTAAACTGTGGTCTTCCTGGTTTGTAGCTCACCTATTCAATGTATGAACATGCTAAGCCTTCAGGGAAGCTACTTGAGCTTTAAAAAAAAGTCACTGCCTATTAATGCATTTAAATGCCATTTTAATTCCATGAGTATTCACTCTAAAGCAAGACATACAGCAGCCAAATTCCTGCAGAGAAAGAAATATCAAGAAATATTTATAAGTGAAATAAATATCAAATGAACTTAATTTGACATGCATTTGTTTTAATGTTTAGTTTTTATTGTAATTTGTTTTCTTCTTTGGGCAGTTTAAATCATCTTATGTTGGTGGTAATAAATGGAAAGAATATAAATGGAGGGTTAAAATAAATGGAAAAATAAATAAATGTGAGAATAAAGGTGTTATCATTTAGGTTTCGTGCTTACAATATAATTTGTCCTTTGTTAGAAAAACAAACATTTTCTCCCTTTCAAACCAAGATACAGCTTAAAATGTCTATTAAACTGCAGTAAATTGATCTTTTCATTTGGTGTAATTGGAATACTGTAATATCTTATCACTTAAGATATTACATAATTCACAAAAGTTAACATTGGTTGGAGCACTGCATTTTACCTCAAATGAAAAATATGAAAGGAAAGCACAACCAAAATAATTATTTAATTGTAAAGAATTCTACAATTTATATATTGAGATTTAGTTAGCTATAACTAGTCCTCATCTCTATCCATTTTGTCTTCATCTGAACTCCTTTTCCTTTGTTTAACTTCACATGGCACTCTCCCTTCCTGTGTGCTAATTAATTCTCCTCTTGCCCAGGGAGAAGGAATTATACCATTTGGGATCTGCATCTTTTGATGATATGCATCGTCCCACAGAAAATATTTCAGTTCCACTTCATAGGGTTGTTAATTTCTCTCAGTGCACTGCCTCCAAAAAAGATTGTCTTTTCCTACTTAATACCTGGTTAGCTTTCGCAGTTCAAGCAGCTACACACATGGTAAGCAAGTTGTTATTGGGGAGTTGAGTGGAATGGTGTGTTCGACACTTCTGGGGCTTTGCACTTCTGGGGACCTGGGTTCAAATACAGCCCAGACTGATGTGTGAAACCAAAACAATGGGCTGGATTTTTCCAACCTCGGTGGGTCTGGGGCGGGCGATGTCTGTGGCATGTGGGGACCTGGCATCTGTCTGGATCCTGGCCTCCGACAAGATTTTATGATGATGGGGCTTGTTAAGCCCACCCTGCGAGGTTCCCGGCCAATTAATAGGAAGCAGGACTGATGACATCATTTGATGATGCGTCATCAGCCAGTTTCCTTAAAGAGGTCATGTCCAAATTGATTTTGACAGTTCTGCTATCAGTGTTCTGGGCAGCACTGAGGTGCTGCAAACACTGCACAAAGGTGCACGGCTGCACCCAGGCTCTCCCATGACTCGCTCCATATGCTTATGAAGGGAGTCACATCATGCAGGGAGGTTCTCTTCCCTTCCAATGGGTGGAAGAGACCTCCCCAGGACACCAATGCAGCCTGGTTGCACATTGCACAGGAGGACACAAGCAGGGATATCGTCAGGAGGACCAGGCTGCAGTGGCGCAAACCTTTCAATGATCTCAGTAGATCACGAAACGTTACTGCAAAGCCACACTCAACCTCATCCTCCTGTGTCACTCATCACATCCCCACCCTACTCCTGCACATCCTTACACCAACTTACCTTGCACCTCCACCCATCCCTCTCTATCTATATCATCACTTCTCCATCTCCCTAGCCACCCCTCACACTTGCCCTCATCCTAGTCCAATCATACCAACTAACAACACACAAAGGTAGGGACTTGGGTATTTTAGCCAAGTGCATGTAAACTTTCTGTTAATGTGTTGTCAAGCATTGAAATCTTTATTTTCACCACTTTGCCTTCTTGGACAAATTTGTGTGCAGCTTTGAAAGTGTCTTAGTGAGTTCCAGTGAATGGTGAGACATAACGTTCCACCCCCACCCTCAATGGTGATGGGTGTGAAAGGAATGGCTTGGACATTGTAGGAATGCTTTACGGTGCTGGTGTGGGGTGTTGCCAACCTGGTGCATCATGTGGCAGCCAGGGTGTACAATATTAAGTGAAGCAAATCTGGACATGGTGAGGCCATCGGTGGCGTCCTGGGCAGCAACGTGCATGGGTGATGATGCCCTGTGTCCTGTGCAGCATCAGTTGATTGCGGAGAAGGTTGGTGTGGATGTTCGTGTTGCTGGTGTGCCCGGTGATGCTGGTGTTGGGGCTGATCGTGTTGGGATTCTGAGGTCCAAGGTGAGATTTTTTCAAGGGCACCGATACTGATGGAATAGATGGTAGGTGAACTTAAGATGACAGAAGTAATCTGTCAATGTTGAGATAGGTTGTTCCAATGATGTGCCAGTGGATAGAGAGATTACTCCAAACACTTCAAAAGTGCATAAAACTCAAAGGTGGGTTTCAAATACTGAAGGCTGAAGCTTCTGAGATTGGAAAGTGACCCCCTGTAAAATGGTAGCTTTTATACCACTTTTGCAGCTGTCACCTAATGAAAGAAATGGAGAGTTGTTCAGAACCCGAGCAACGGGAACCTCGTGGAAAACTTGGTAAAATGCTTTGTATCTGGTAAAATGGTGATTAAATTGCTTTAAACACCCTCTTAATTAGCACAATTGCATAACTCAACGCTTAGTGCCGTGTCTGCAAAGCACAGGCAGAACCGGCACTAGGGAAACTCACAAGGAGGCGGGTTTAGAGCGGAATACCACCCCACTGTCAATCTTTTGGATTTTGACAGCGGAATCGTCTCTGAACCCGCCTCTAAGCGCTGGCAAAATTCAGCCCAATGTGTGAAACCTTCAACTTCAATTTTTTTAGGCTGCCCATTATACACCCGATTTTCTTTGCAATGACGGTTGATCTGATATTGTCCATTTTACGCCCCAGCTGAATTCCATTTCCTAGCACCTTGATGAACACAACTTTTTAAAAAAGTTATTGGCTCTGAAATTCTGATGGGGTTCTACCAATCCTCTGCTATAATTTAGGCAGGGGACCAGCACAAGTTCCAGAGAAATGGCACAAATGGCCATTTTCAGCAGTTTACACCATTTTCCTGGGGGTTTCCTTTGGTCTCCCACCGGAGCTACAATGGGAGACTGGAAGAACCCGCACCTAATTTCAGGGCCATTCTCTTTCCATTATTATTGGAATAAATCATCAAGTCATCCAAACAGTAGTCAAAAATAAGTACCTGTCATAAGGAGTGAACGGACAAAGTTATTCTTTCCATAAATTCAGAATTACTAGGCTTTTACAGTGTTGTTCCTTTCTGATTGCTATGTATGTGCGCCCCTGTCTTTTCACATGTGGACAGAATTTCCTTAAGCTTGAGCAGTTTGGTTTGATTGTGGTCATTGCTTAGCATAATTACATGAGTTTTCTCCATCGGTAGTGGAGATGGCCTATTTGCTCTCTCCAGTGTTAATTGTATGACATTGCTAGGGTTGACCATAAATACTGAGATCAACCCCAGGATTCCCAAGACTGGTTTAGTAGATTAAATATAAACTTAATGTCATCAGGGTATTAACATTCAAATAGCTTTCAGGAAATACTTTCGGTAATTATTTCTTTGTAAGATTGCCCATGTTCAGAAATTAATATTTTTTCCACTTCACACACTGTGACTGTGCTTTTCAATTCCTCATAGGACTTTAAGAAATATGCTAGAAATTAAATGTATTATAGGTATTTATAAAATGATGATTCCCTTTTTAAAATTTAAGTAATATAACTGCAAACTTATATTTTAAAAATCTATTTTTTTTAAATTTATATTAAAAATATCTCAATATGTGTGTTCATACCACAAGCATGGAATTACAAAGTGTGTAATAAATCGTCATTTTTTATGTTTTTATTGGCATCATACATAGGTAGGCAAAACCCAAGCAGTAAGTATTTTTTATACTGTAGTCATATATTTTCTTAAAGGTATTTCACTGTCAGCATTTATTTAAAATTACATAGTTTGGACATTTATAATTTATTTTATATTATTCTGTGGGGAGGGAGTTTGCTCGCTTTCTCTGATTTTAGATAGTTTTGTTTAAACAGTGAGCATCAATGACATAATTGGAATTGGCTTGGAGCAGTGACAAAACTCGAGGGAGCTAGATTAACATACATAGTTGAATTAACAAATTGCTGATGGACCTTGCATTAATGGCAGTTCTCTACTGATGTTAGTTCAGTTTCCTCATACTGTCTGACTCAGTAACTCCTCCAAGTCATTGTATTGGAAGCTTTACATAACAGAGCTTTACACACCTTGGATGTCTCATCGGTTTCATCTTCATGGACTGAGCTGGATGGTGATGGAGTAGCGGACTTGCTTCCTGGTGGGGATGGTGAGCTGTGTTGGATAGCATTTCCTCCCATATTAAGACCAAGTTGTGCACTGAGTTGTGACTGGTTTATAGTGGTCAGCTGACCACGTTGCATTACTCCCGGGTGTCTGATGTCTGCAGATCGGATAGCAGATCTCATAATTGACATCTGTGGGTGAGCACTGTAATGAGTAGTTTCTGTGTTTCCCAGATCATGCATCTGGAAAAGAAAATGATGGTGGTGGGGAAATCATAAATAAAATGTACTGAAGAAAAACACACATTTGTACACTGAGATGGATGGCTTTGATTATTCTATGATCAGATTGATCTCACATGTTTTATTGGCATTTATCCTACATAAATTATGAAAATGCATTTTATTGAAAATTAATATAAAATTATACATTGAAAAGAAACCACTGCTGAGACTGTCTCCTAACCAAGGACAAGTCTGAGTGATTAATTTATGTGTAAGTGCATTTTAATTCTAAATGGAAAGAGATAAAAATGCTAAATGCTAATGGGCCATTTTCAGTCATAGTACAGTATAAGCAACCTTACTGCACATTGTACAGTGCACTAAGCAAACAGTTACTGCACATACTATGCTGATTGCCACCTCAGAAGACTGTAATCTGTTGCCTCAGGTGATATTTTCCATTACATATATTTTCAGCACCAGAGTTCACAATACAATTGGAAGATGTTTTGTGCTGTGGCCTTTTGTTTACTGGATCTACAGTGAGATAGCCACTGTTGATTTTATTTGTGGACTTTACAAAAGCTTTAGTGAAACACAGTTTATGCCCATCTCACATTTATAAATATTTCAGACACCAAGATGTCTAAATAATTACATAAGTCTGAAATAGAATATCTTCATATCTATTGTGGTCAAGTAAGTGTGCCATCATAAAGTAACTGTGCACACAGTAGCTCCATTAAAATTCTAGTCATCCAAATGGAAGCAGACAAAGTAACTTAAAGGGGTCATGTGGAAGCTGTTTCAACAGCGATCTTATCTCAGCTATATATTCATGCTGTTGGGCTCAATAATGATTCCAAGCCAGCACCATATGTTACTGACTGTATCTCTACTGCTGTTAATCCAAGTCTCTCGTGCCTTTAAGCTCAGACCCCAGACAGTTTCCTTATATGATGGAATTCACTGTTTTTTAAAAGGAGGTTCCAGCTGCTTAAAGTTATCTATCCCTGTGTAAAAGTGTTGTCTGCCTCAATTGGCATTGACTCCGACCCATGGCTCAATTGGCAAGTACATCATATGGTGTTGTGCTGAGCCATACAGAAGGAAAGAAAAGAAAGAACTTGCCTTTATATGGAGCCTCATGACATCCCAAAGAGCTTTATAGCTATTATATAAATCTTTTGAAAAGTAGTCAGTTTTTTTTTTGTAGGCAAACAAACTAAGACATGCAGACCAAGGAGGACCTGGTTGCATCTACGGTTTGTGCTGAGTTTACTGATCTCATGCAGCGGAGCAGGAATAGAGCTGCAATTGACCGCAATGTCTCAAACTAGAGAGGAGAAGAACTGGCTAGCGATCCTGCTCTTAATCTCTGTCAGGTGATTCTGGCTGGCGTGTGCTCGTTTAGTAGAGATACCAACGTTCTTTGCTGTAATGCATTCTATTGTTGAATATCTTGAGCAAGTCAACATTCTCCCTTTCTCCAATACCACAAAAATGAATAACATGGTCCTTCATCTCATGGATGTTTGTTATAAATTCAAGTCTGTGTAGATACTTTTAGATTGAGTGGCAGCATTTGCTCTCGTATGCAGTTTGAACATCTTACTTTTATGGGACTCACACTGCCCTATATTGACCTGTATGATAGCAGGACCCAGGGATGTAACAGTCATATCCCCTTGTGATCTGGATGTCTGTGACTTTCGCACATGTATTTCTTCAATATCTCCACTGATGAGGCGAGGCTGGATTTGAATCAGTACGCTGCTTTATTTCACAGTAAGGTGAACATACAGTGTAAGTATTATGATCAGATTCCCTTAGTTCAATTGGTAAAACTAACTTCACGTAATGATAAAAATAATGAATTCTCCATGCTACCCCAGTCTCAAGGGAACTTCCAAATTAAGCTAGCAGCTTCCAAAATAAACAGCAAAACAAACAATTTTGGCAGAAAAAAAAGTACAAGTATGAGCTTCTGTATAACAGCTTAATGAAACACAACAATTCACCTTTAAGATCCTAGCGTCAGCCTTCCTCAGCTACTGTTCTAAGTTACTACTGCTACCAATAGTACTACAACAATTACATGGGGGAAACATTAGGTTGCTTTGTGCCTCCAGTTAGCACCCCCAGGGGGCGGTAATGGGGTGCAAACCCCCTAGCGCCTGGGTACAGCGCCACTAACGCCTCCCACGAAATTCAGTGGGAGGTTAGCGGCGGCAGTAGCCGGTAGCGCCCTGATGATGCTGCGCCTCCGGTGATGAGGTCATTGCCGTGCACAGCACCCCACACGCAAACTTCGATCACATCCCCTGACCTACTGTGACAGGGTGGTATTTTTGCGGCCACGGCGGCGCAAATTAAAGGGTAGGTGCCGGGCGGCCATTTTTTGGGCCACCTGCCAGCACCTGCCCCCTTCCGCTTTTTTATGCGGCGTGCCGGCCGCAATCGGTCAGCCCGGCACTCTTCGGCTGTTTTCCCGGCACTCTGCTCCCCGGTGGTTCAGCAGTGCCCCGGTGCGCGCTGTGCTAGGCCCCTTCCCTGTAATCAGGGGAGGAAGGCCTGCAATACCGCAGCACTACGTGCCGATGCGTGTTGCACTGCTGCACGTAGTGTCACGATATTCAATGGTAGTGCCCCAGGGAGGAGGGGGAGCGTTTCCAGTAGTTGAATTTACGGTGCAAGGGCGCTAAAAGTGGTGCCCGGGCGAAGTTAGCGCCCCAAAGCGGACGCCATCGAATTTTTCTCCCCATGTATTTATACAGCACCTTTAATACAGAAACACATTCCAAAGTTCATCACAGAGGTGTAATCGAAAAAAATGAATGTTGAGTCAAAGAGGAGATATTAGGAGGGGAGGCCAAAAGCTTGGCCAATTAGGTCACTTTTAAGGAGGGTCTTATAGGAGAAGGAGGTGGAGACTCAGAGGGCATTTAGGGCTATCCCTCTTTAAAGTGATGTAAGTTAGATCAGTAGATCCTAGGGCATAAATATAGAATTTAGGACTTATGGGGAAAGAAATTGGTCTAGCATTGGAAACCAGCGTGAAATCATCAGCCTGAGGTGCGCCAAAAATTGGGCCATTCGCCTCATCTAGAGAAAATCGGCGAGCTGTGGACACCAGTCGAGCGTTCCGATGCAGCTCGCTGGTCAGGGCCTTTGAAAAATTGGTTGGCTCAGACGCTGCGCCGGCCTGCAATTAAGTCCTCTGGGGGGAGGCAAATGGGACAGGGCGAGCACGGGCTGGCAGTGGCCCGCAGTACTGTTGTGGAACCAGAAGGAGCAGGAGTGCTCCTCCTGACTCCATATTAATGGAAGTAAAAAAAATCTTATTTACCTTTTCTCGGCAGCCTTCAGCAGTCCCTTTAAAAAGCAATGGTTAGGCCGCTGTAGACCCAGAAAAGCAGAGCAGAGCAGTGGTGGCACATTCTCCGTAACTTTTAAGCTGAATTTGGTAGTGGGGTCCTAAAACAGGTATTAGGCCCATGATTAGCATATTCAACAGACTTAATGCCTGTTTTAGGTGAGCGCCCCGGACACTTGAATATCGCCAGAAATTCACCCCTCTAATGCTCATTTCATGCTCGATAAGCGGGCCTGATGCAGCTCAATTTCTCCCAAATGATGTGACACTGGTCTAAAACCCTCGCTTGCGTGGTTGTACCTTACAGACAAAAACATACATCCTCTCTCACTTCTAGCTGAATTTAGGGTGGAAGTTAAAGTGGTGTAAAACTGCCGTATTTGCTCCAAGTACAAAATTCCAACCCCCCACCTGCCAATTAGATCTGTTGAGTTTACGCTTTACCAAAACATTGGAATTTCAGGCCAAGTGATTTTACATGTTTTATAATTAAGCTGCTGATTTAGTTTTTTTAAAGCTTAAACCAAATAATTATTCAATTGAAATAAGTCAACAGCAACATATATTGATATATATCAATGCAACATACTGGAGCTTTAGGACATGGGCTAGAACCCACCACTCTCACGTGGCAAGTTCCACGGGAGAGCAGGTGCTGGAAGAAAAGTGAATACAAGGGATGAAGAGAAAATCAAAAGTAGTCAACCTAAGCCACTCACATGAACCCCTAGGAGATGAGTACAGAAAGGAATTCCCTGAGATCTGGGAGAAAATTACTGGTCCAAGCTCTCCGTTCAAGGAATGATGTGCTGCTATGCATTAAAAGTAAGGAAAAAAATCTTGAGGTGCTGTATCTATTACATAATATATGCAGCTCAGAAACAGGCCATTTGGCCCAACAGGTTCATGCTGGTGTTTATTCTCCACATGAGCCAGCTTTCACCCATTCTTCATCTAACCTCATCAGCATATCCTTCTATTCCTTTCTCCCTCATGTGTTTATCTAGCTTCCCCTTAAATGCATCCATGCTAGTCGCCTCAACTACTTCTTTTGGTAACGAGTTCCACATTCTAACCACTCACTGGATAAAGGAGTCTTTGCCAAATTCCCTATTGGATTTATTAATGACTATTTATGGCCCCTAGTTCTGGTCTCTGCCGCAAATGGAAACATCGGGGCCGATTTTCCCGCAGGTGCGGGGAATTGTCGGGTTCCGACACGAATCTAAATGGGTCTGCCATATCGATGCAATTTTCTCTCAATTGGCCAATTCATTTCCAGCGTGTGGGAACCCTTGCTAATTGACTATTTCCAGTCAGAAAGCCCCACAGTATGTTGTCATCATTCGTGGTGCTTTCAAGGTCCACAGCAAGCACTGCATCCTCTGAAGGCTTCCAAACGAACCATACAGGATGGCAGAGGAGCCTGCAGCAGCTGTGGCCAGTGCCAGACCCCGAGCTGCCTCCAAATTCGACGAGGCTTCACTGCAGGCATTATTGGATGGGGAGGTCCTCTTCCCTAGGTCAGGGAGGAAGAGGCCTCCCACTGAGACCAAGTCTGCATGGATGCAGGTGTCAGCAGATGTCAACTCGCTGGGAGTCACCAGAAGAACCTTGGCATTACATCTCCAGCTCCTTCCTTTACTCCCCCACAGTACCATCCAGAGCCCCCGTCCCCACTGTGGAGGAGGAAGAAGCTGTGCAGCCAGACTCCTCAGAGGAAGCTCCAACCTCTGAGGGCGCAGCGTCAGCATAAGTAAGTGCACCCAGCACCAGCGCAGGCACTCACACCTCGGAGGGACCTTCGGGACATAGTGTTGTCACCTGATGTTTCACAGCTCACAAGTGAGCATCAGCAGATTGTGGAGACAGGGACAGCAGTGGAGAGTCCTCGTCGGAGGGCGCAGGACTCTGCCAGCTCAGCTCAGCTGCATGTCGACCCTCTGCCTCTGGGTCCATCCGCAAGAGAAGAGGTGATGGATCTCCATGCACAGGTGCAGGAGTCTCTGGCAGGGTCGCTGCGAGTGTGGAGCAAATGGAGGAGTCCATAGCGAAGATGAGCTGAGCCTTTGCGTAGTCATTGGCGCATGAACGCATCACCATGCAAAGGTTGGCACCCTCCATGGAGGAGATAAGTCGCCAGGGTATGGAAAACATGGTGAGTGTTCATTATAGAATGACATCTCTTGAGGAGCGATGGGCATCTATTGAACAGAGAAACCAGACCTTCATGAAAGTCCTTCTGAGTAGGACTGCCAGTGCAGATACGGGTTCCCATGGCCCCCTGATGCGCAGCAAGGTGCCCTCAAGCCACATCCAAGCGCTGGCCCCTTCTGGCCTGTGCAGCTTCAGGTGAGTGAGCAGCAGCCTGGCGCTCCTGCTGCTGCTCCTGGTTCTGCTGCTGATGCCTCTCCTGCTGGAGATCCTCTAATGGCATGAAGGGAAGGGAAAAAAGGCCTCCCATACTTCTGGTAGATGCCTCCATTGAGGAAGCGCTGAGTGAGGGTGCCAAGCGGTGCTTCACAGGAGCTCACACTGGAGAAGTGTGTGAGGCTCCAACCTTCCACAGCTGTGCCTAAGCCTTGAACAAGTTGCCCCAAGCCTGAAACAACAAGGCCTTGCAACCTACAAATGTTGTCTGATTAAATTTCTTCTTTCCTGATTGACCTGCAGCTGAAAGTAAGCGAGACGATATTGTTCACACCAGGTTTCATCAGCGGGGTTCCCACCAGGCGTGTTTAGCGTGGGAAAAGGCTGAAAATAGCAAGGGCCCCTTAAAATGGCATTATAGATGCCAATTATTGGTGATTAGGGTGTCTAAAGACCAGTCCCGCCTGCTGCGGGCGGGACTGATTCGGGTCGCATTGAAACGCCGGGGCGAAAGTCGGACGGGGCGGGGAATCAGGCGGGGGTGGGGTTGCGACCCCCTATCTTTGCGATTTCCCCCCCCCCCCCCCACACACCTGAAACCCCGCCTGATGGCTCCAGGAAAATCGAGGCCATCTTCTCTACAGCTACCCTAGCAAACCCTTTCATAATCTTAAAGATGTCTATCAGGTCACCCCTCAGTCTTCACTTTTCTAGAGAAAAAAGCCCCAGCCTGTTCAATCATTCCTGATAGGAATAACCTCTCCATTCTGGTATCGTTCTATTAAATCTTTTTTGCACCTTCTGCAGTGCCTCTATATCCTTTTTGTAAGATGGAGACCAGAATTATGCACAGTACTCTAAATGTGGTCTCACCAAGGTTCTATATAAGTTTAACATTACTTCTCTGCTTTTCATTTCTATCCTGCTAGAAATGAACCCCAGTGCTTGGTTTGCTTTTTTATGGCATTATTAACCTGTGTTACTACTTTTAGTGATTTGTGTATCTGCCCTCGCAGATTTTTCTGATCCTCTACCCCATTTAGACATTTAGGCCTAGAAATTCACTATAACCCCGTTTGGGGCGCCAGCCTCGCCAGGGCGCTAAAAGTAGCGCCCCGGCAGCATTCGCGGCCGCCCGCCGGAAATTCAGTTGGAGCGCCCCAGAGGGAAGCGCGGTGCTACTAGAGGCGCCCCGCATCCCTCTTGGGGCGCTGCAACTGAATATCATAGCACAACGTGCCGCAGTGCCACACGCTGCGGCACGTCGCGCTGCGGTACTGCAGGCCTTATTCCCCTACTTAAAGGGGAGGGGCCTTGTTCTGCGCGATCTGGGGCCCAGCTGTGCCCCCGAGGACCGCGAGTGCCGGCAAAAGTGCCCGGCACCGAGGAGAAGTGCCGGGCTCTTGGAATGCAGCCGGCACTCCGCGGGGGTGGGGGGGTGGGGGGAGATCAGGAGGCCGGGGACGGCAGAGCGGAGGTGTGCTGGCAGGCGGCCAGCAACAAAAATGGCCGCCCCACACCTCTCCTTTAATTTGCGCCTCTACCGCCGCAGGAAGGCCCCCCTGAACCGGTCACACATAGCGTCCGGCGTTAAATCAGGGAGCGCTTCCTAATATCGCGGCCGGGACGTCAGCGGGGCACTGCGCACACCGATGACGTCATCGGTAGCGGCGCAGCGCGAACAGCTAGCACCACCATTAGCGTCCCGCTGAATTTAGCGGGAGGCGTGGCCAGTGGCTTCTGACCCACTTAGTGCCCTCTTAAGGCGCTAACGGGTGGCGCAGCCCACTGAATTTCTAGGCCTTAGGCTGGAATTTTCTGTCTGGGCGGGTGCGGGCGGTCAGTGTGGCGGGTCACGACCCCGTTGCTGCTTCTATCCCACTGCAGAAAATGACTTTGCGATAATGGGGCCTATTAAGCCCACCCTGTGCGTTATCCAGCCCAATTAAATGGTGCAGGTCTGATGACATCATCCATGACACGCTTTCTGCTGGTATATTTAAAGGAGCCATGGCCACATTGCATTTGAAGGTTCATCTAGGAGTGTGCAAGCAGCACACTGGAGGTTTTCATTGCTCCAAACAGTTGGAGAGATGGCTGCACAGAGACAGTGGGCTGTACCCAGGTTCTCCGATGACTCCCTCCATATCCAATGGGTGGAAGAGACCTCGCCAGGAGACAAAAAGAGCCTGGCTCCAAATTGCAGAGGAAGTCAACAGCAGGGATGTTGTGAGGAGGACCTGGGTGCAGTGCCGCAAATGGTTCAATGATCTCATTAGATCTGGAAAGGTGAGTACAAAGCCCACTCAACTTCATCCTGCTGTGCCTCTCATATCCCCATCACTCTGCCTTCCCAATCCTTCTCCTGCCCATCCTTACTCACACCAACATACCTTGTAAGTCCACCCATTCCTCTCTATCTACATTATCACATCTCCATCTTACTAGCCACCCCTCACACTCACCCTCATCCTAATGCAATCATATCAACTAACAACACACAAGGAGGTCACTTGGCATTGCCACCCTAATCCATCATAGTCTCCCTCTAAAGATGTAATCTATCCATTCCTTACACTCATTGCATCACCCTCACTCAACCTTCTCTTCTTTCCCTCCTTGCAGGAGAAGAGAGCACACAATAAGAGGGAGAGGGAAAGAACTGGGGGTGGGCCTCCATATTTGCGACCCTCACAACAGCAGAGGCTGCGTTGGAAGTCTTGGGAGTGGCCAAGCAGCTGGAGGTGGGAGACGGAGAGAGGGGGACATCTCAGCAACCTGGTGACAGAATTACATATCATACAGCTACATGGCATACATTAGTCACTCATATGGGGACTGATGTCATCAGGTACTGAATGGTCATCATGTGCATAATGGTATGTGCACCCATTCTTCATATGGCATAGCTAACTCATCTCTTTACTCCCCCACAGGTCCAAGGTCCAACAAGAGCCCCTCCTCCCCCCCCCCCCCCCACTGTCCAGGAGGAAGAGGAAGCCAACTCCTCAGAGGAGCTTCCAGCCTCTGAGGGCGCAGCTTCACCAGACATGCGCGCACCCAGCACCAGCGCAGAGACGCGAGATATAGTGTTGTCACTGGGTCCATCACAAGCGAGCAAGAGCAGATGGTGGAGACAGGGACAGCAGTGGAGACTTCTCGCCGGAGGGCGCAGGACGCTCCCAGCTCTGCTTAGCTGCATGCAGACGCTGAGCCTCGGGGGCCATCCAGAAAGAGGGCGATCCTGGAGGTGCAGGAAGAAGTGCAGAAGGCTCTGACAGGCTTTGCGAGTGCGATGTCTGCAAATGTTCAGAGAATGAAGGAGTCTATCTCCAACATGAGCACCACCATGTCGCAGACGATGGTGATTGTAGGCTCTTCCACGGATAGGATAGCCACCTGCATGGAGCAGCTAATGCGCTACTCACATGAGCACATGGTCTCTATGGAGAATAGATGGCTATCTATGGAGCATAGATGGCAGAGGCTCATAGACCTCCTGTCTAGAAGGGATGTCAGTGTAGACATGGGTCCTCATGGCCCCACTGATGTGCAGCAAGGTGCTCTCCAGCTCCTTGCTAGCAGGGAAATGTGGTGGCCTATGAGAGGGATGACGGTGAGAGGGGAGAGGGTAGTGTGGGCTCCTCTCAAAGCGCTCACACTTCTCCCCTGTTGCCACCCCCTCACTCAGAGCCCCAGATGGCTCCTTGGATCGCGATGGTCGAGTCTGCCCCTGCACAGTTGCAGGAGGGACAGACTTTGGCAGGGCCATCACAGGCTCCAAAACCCAGAGGACATCCGCCAACTGTGTCGAAGCAGCCGCAGCAGAGAAGTGAGCAGGCTTCCTCTACTTCTGCTGAAGCCACAGGGGTAGTATCTCATAGAAGCACGTGGAACAGAAAGATGACACACAAGTAGATTCACAAGGGTAGCCACTTGGGTGTTTTAGTCAATGTTAATGGCAAGTTTCCGTTAATGGATTGTCAACCATTAAAATCTTTATTTTCACCACTTTCCTGGCTTGGACACATTTGTGTGCACCTTTGGAAGTGGCTTAGTGAGTTGCAGTGACTGGGGAGACATAATGGAACCTCCAGCAATGGTGGTCAGTGTGAAAGGAATGACTTGGTTATTGTAGGGATCCTTTATGATGTTGCTGTGGGGTGGTGCCAACCTGGTGCTGCATGTGGCAGCCATATGGGTGTACAGCATAAAGTTAAGTAAATCTGGACATGATGAGGCCATCCCTGGCCTCCCAGGCAGCAATATGCTCAGGTGCTGGTGTCCTCTGCCCTGTGCAGCATCAGGTGGTTGCGGAGAAGGTTGATGGTGGCGTTGTTGTTGGTGCTGCTTGTGTGCCTGGTGCTGCTGGTGTTGGGGCTCATCATGGTTAGATTCTGAGGACCAAGGTGAAACAGTATAAACGGCACCCATGCTGATGGAACAGATAGCAGGTCAAGTAGAGTTGACAGAAGCAATCTGTCAATGGTGAGAGAGGTTCTTCCAGTGAGGTGACGCTGGATGGAGACTTAGCTGGAAACACTTGCAGCCTGCAGAAAGTTAAATCTGTGCTAGCAATGTAGTCAGCAACAGCTTCTGCCTGAGGAAAGTGATCAGCTGTGAGGTGGGAGGTTTTATAGTACATTTGATGCTGTCAAATAATCAGCTGGAGCAATGGCCACTCAACGCCATTGAGTGGCCACTCCCGCCTCACGTTGACAGATGTGGTTCCCGAGCTGCGTGAATCCCGTGGTCATGCAGGGAAATTTGAAATGTAGGGGGGAAAAGGCTTTTAAGTGCCTGACAAGAAGTTTATAATGATTTCAATTAGATCGTCCGCCTCTGCTGGTTGGGTCGCTGCCGCACCGGCAAACGCTCCCGAGGGAAAGGCACGTGGGGGCGGGATGACGACGGGTTCCCAACCCCTTCCGACTTTTTCAAATTTCCCACCCTATCAGCATCGTGCCCGCACGGGCGCCAGAAAATTCCAGCCTTATTTCCCAAGAAATATGTGGCCTTCTTATTCTTCCTAAAATGTACCATCTCACACTTATCTATATTGTTCATTTGCCAATTACACGCCCATTCTGCAAGTTTATTGATATCTTCATGTATTTTGTCACAGTCCTCCTCTATATTAATCACACCCCCCAATTTGGTGTCATCCGCAATTTTGAAATTGTACGTCCGATTCCCGAGTCCAAATTGTTTATCTGCTTCTGGGCCTAAGCTGCTGGTTAAAAAAAATACCCAATACTGGGACTCAGTTTATTCTTGCAATTGGTTACAGTAGTGCAACTACTAAATATTAAAAAGCAAGGCCTACACTGATAAATATTACAACAGATTGGTGATTATCCACTGTTCAATTAGGGTCATAACAGCATACAAGTCATTTAAATTTCATAAAAGTCTTCCTTAAGCAGACAGTTTCGTAGTACTACTCAACATTTTGTAAACATTCTCTTTGAATTATTAACATATAAACTGCATCTATCAAACACACATGAAAGACCCTGATTAAAGTTAATAACAGACTCAAACACTCAGCTTTCTTCTGTGTACTGCAAGTGGTTTATTTACATGCTTCCGCCATTTAACCTTAATGCCACCACAACAGTAGATCAGTGAAAAATGAAACTTTATTCATATTTAAGCATCAGCATGGAAAACCCATCCTAAACTTAAAAATAATTCAAACAGTACCTTATAACCCCTTTAATTTGAAATCATCTGGGCTTAGTAAAAAATGCACCGTACAGACAGAGGTACAATATCATATTTGTATGGTAAACCAATAAATTATAAATATAGTTTCAGTTGTGACTAAACCAATGATGACCAGATCAAGCAAAGGCCAACTTGATTCATGTATTGACCTTGAAACCAACTCTACAATGAACTCTGAAGGCCTATTCTCGGACACATCTGTATCCTGTTTGTAGCTTTTTGATTATAAAACAATAATCCCCTAAATTTAAAAACAATCCTTTTTGAGGAAATTAAATTATTTTGTACTACACATCTACTGACCCTCTAAATCTCTCTCTTATTTTACTTTTAAAGATTTAATTCCATTCATTCTGAGCTCATTAATGTCAGTGGGGGGTGGGGGGCAGGTCAAGAGAAGATCGAGGGGTTAAGCAGGGAGAAGATTGAGCAGTCAAGCAGGGAGAAGATTGAGCAGTCGAGCCGGGAGCAGCAAAAAGACTGGGGCTGGAGGAAGATGGGGAGTCCGAAGAGAATCGGGGGCCAGAGGAGCAGCACGGCAAGGGCCAGAGGAGGGATCGTTTGGGGATCGGAGGCCTGAGGGGGGGTGGGTTAGGCAGGGACCCTGGATCCAGGAGTTAGGTGTAAAGACACTTACCTCGTGGATGCAGCAGTCCTTGCCTTGCTGTAGCTGGCAGGTTTCACGAGGTGTGTAAAACCCGACCAGCTACAGTTAAAGACTAAATGGAGGTTAAAGAAGAGGCTGCCAGCCTCATTATAATACTTAAATAGACGGCCTGCCTTCTGGCAGTGGGTTAGCTGCCCGCCTCCTGTCCCGCCTCCGTTAAAACTGGAAGTGGGTGGGTTGGAGGCGGGTTCTGGTCAGGATTACGACTTTTAACACTAACTATCCGCATGCCTCCAACCCACTTTTTTTTTTTTTTTTTAGGTAAAATTCCCGCCAATGCACTGTTTGTGGGGAAAAAGAAACATGGTGACTTACCGATGTAAAATGACTGTTCACATTTAGGAGGGCACATAACATCGTTAATTAATAAATAATGAATACTTATACTCACAGAAAGTTTCTTAAAGGAACAGCAGAACTTTTAAAGTGAATAGATTGCAGTTTACTTTGCACAGTTAAAAAAAATGTTTTCTCCTGATTTGAAAACACAGACTATTTGCCACAGAGAATTGTCTGGCTCTTGACCTAGATGCTATATAATAGGCCTACAAGAATAAAAGTAATAATCCCTCTACTGAAAGTTTTGTTGAAGGGTCCACACTTGAAATGTTAACTCATCTGTTCTCTCCATCGATGCTGCCGGACCTGCTGAGTGTTTCCAGTATTTTTGGCTGGGATTTTCCCGTTTCCCACCCACCTGGAGTGGGGGGGACCTGGTAGACTGCAAGAAACCCAGAAGTCCGGGTTTCCCGGCATGCTGTGGAGTTTTAATTCCACAGCGTGCGTGTGACGTGATGGGCGGGTTTGCCGCCTGGAAGCCAGCTTGATTGACAGGCTGGCTTCCAGTCGGGCAGGGAACGCTGGCTGACTAGGATGTCGCAGCAACAGTTAAATGCTGGGTCCAAGGCGGGTGGGGGTGGAGGTCCGATTCCTGGCCCTGGGGCGAGGGGTGGGTGGGGGAAGAGGTGAGATCCTGCTCCTCCCGGCCAATAAGGATTGCACAGCAGATTAAAGCAGAGGCTTCAGGCCTCATTATAATATTTTAAATGCCAACCCGCCTCCTGGCAGCGGGTGGCTGCCCGCTCCCCCCTCCCCGTCCTGCCTGAGGAAAAGTTGAAAGTGGGTGGGTTGGAGGTGGGTTTTAGATTTTTTACAACTTTCACTTCCATCTCCCACCACCAACCCATCCCTTTTTTCACATGAAAATTTCCCCCTCTGTGTTTGTTTCACATTTCCAGTATCTCAGTAATCTCAGGATTGCTACCAGTGCCACGTGCTAGTCAGAGTAGAAATAGAAGGATATTTCAGATGAATACGTGGCTAGAGGGATGGTGCAAGGGGGAGGGATTCAAATTCCTGGGACATTGGAACCGGTCCTGGGGGAGGTGGGACCAGTACAAACTGGACGGTTTGCACCTGGGTGGGACCGGAACCGAAGTTCTAGGGGTAGTGTTTTGTTAGTGTTGTTGGGGAGGGTTTAAACTAAAATGGCAGGGGGTTGGGAACCTGTGCAAGGAGACAGAGGAAAGGGAAGCAAGGATAGAAACAAAAGACAGGAAGGAGAAAAGCAAAAGTGGAAGGCAAAGAAATCAAGGGTGCAAATCAAACAGGGCCACAGTAAATAAGAATTCTAAAAGGACTAAGAGTGTTAAAAAATCAAGCCTGAAGGCTTTGGGGGAAAAATTCAGTTGTTTGCGCCTCCCGTTTATGCCTTAAGAGGGCGCTAATGGGGCGCAAAGCAAGTAGCACCTGGGCGCGGTGATGTTTGCGCCGCTTGCGAAATTAACTAGACATTTTGTGGCAGCGCTAAACACTACCGCCACGATCTCCTGCGCCGACAGATTTGACGTCAGTCGAGTGCGCAACGCCCTGGTAGCGCCCCGGACCGGATATTGAGTGGCGTCCCCTGCCTTACCGCCTGCCACTAGCAATGACAGGTTGAGAGGAGCGTTTTGCAGTCAAAAAGGGACTGGGGGAGCGCTATTTAAAGGTGACCGCTTCCTGCCTTTTTTTGTTGGTGACATCTTTGCACCACGCATTCTGAGAGAGAGAGAGACACTTCTGGAGAGATTCAACGCTGTGTAAAGTAGTTTTGGCTACTGAGCAGCACTATGCAGGTTCATTTTGATTTGCCCTTCCTTGCTTCGCCAGCGCTCGGAGGTAGTGCCTCGCTCCTCAGCCTTTGCGCCTTAAGACAGGTGTGAAGTGCCTGATTTAGCGCTACAATCACCTCCAGGGGTGATAAAAGCCAAGTTTGCTGTTGGAGGTGATAATTAGCGCCAGGTGCTAAACTTTGCCCCTTTGTGTCTTAATGCAAGGAGCATTTGTGATAAGGCGGGTGAATTAGCTGCGCAAATAGATGTAAACGGATATGATGTAATTGGGATTACTGAGACATGGCTCCAGGGTGACCAAGACTGGGAATTCAATATTCAGGAAGGACAGGAAAAAAGGAAAAGGAGGTGCGGTAGCATTGCTGGTTAAAGAGGAGGTTAACACAATAATAAGGAAGGATATTAGCTCTGATGATATGGAATCTGTATGGGCAGAGCTGAGAAATACCAAGGGGCAGAAAACGTTAGTGGGAGTTGTATACAGACCCCCAAACAGTAATGCTGAGGTTGGGGATGGCATTAAGCGTGAAATTAGAGATGCGTGCAATAAGGGCACAGCAGTTATCATGGGTGACTTTAATCTACATAAAGATTGGGCTAACCAAATTAGTAACAATACTGTGGAGGAGGAATTCCTAGAGTGTATACGGGATGGTTTCCTGGACCAATATGTCGAGGAACCAACTAGAGATCAGGCCATCTTAGACTGGGTATTATGTAATGAGAAAGGATTAATTAGCAATCTTGTTGTGCGAGGCCCCTTGGGGAGCAGCGATCATAATATGATCGAATTTTTCATTAAAATGGAGAATGAAGTAGTTGCCTCAGAGACTAGCGTCCTGAATTTAAATAAAGGAAACTACGATGCTATGAGGCACGAGTTGGCTAGGATGGATTGGGGAATGTTACTTAAAGGGTTGACGGTGGATAGGCAATGGCAAACATTTAAAGATCGCATGGATGAACTACAGAATTTGTTCATCCCTGTTTGGCATAAAAATAAAACAGAAAAGGTGACTCAACCATGGCTAACGAGGGAAATTAGGGATAGCATAAGATCCAAGGAGTGGACACATAATTTGGCCAGAAAAAGCAGCAAACATGAGGATTGGGAGCAGTTTAGGATTCAGCAAAGAAGGTCAAAAGGATTAATTAAGAGGGGGAAAATAGATTATGAGAGTAAGCTTGCAGGGAACATAAAAACTGACTGTAAAAGCTTCTATAGATATGCGAAGAGAAAAAGATTGGTGAAGTCAAGCGTAGGTCCCTTGCAGTCAGAAACAGGGGAATTTATAATGGGGAACAAAGAAATGGAAGACCAATTAAATACATACTTCAGTTTTGTCTTCACAAAGGACGACACAAATAACCTCCCAGAGATGTCAGGGAACATAGGGTCTAATGAGAGGGAGGAACTGAATGAAATCAGTATTTGTAGGGAAATGATGTTAGGGAAATTGATGGGATTGAAGGCCGATAAATCCCCAGGGCCTGATAATCTACATCCTAGGGTACTTAAGGAAGTGGCCCTAGAAATAGTAGATGCATTGCTGGTCATCTTCCAAAATTCTATAGACTCTGGAACAGTTCCCATGGATTGGAGGATAGCTAATGTAACCCGACTATTTAAGAAGGGTGGTAGAGAGAAAACGGGGAATTATAGACCGGTAAGCCTGACATCGGTAGTGGGGAAAATGCTAGAGTCCATTATAAAAGATGTAATAGCAGCGCATTTGGAAAACAGTAACAGGATCGGACAAAGTCAACATGGATTTACAAAAGGTAAATCGTGCTTAACTAATCTACTGGAATTTTTTGAGGATGTAACTGGTAGAATAGATAAGGGAGAACCAGTGGATGTGGTGTATTTGGACTTTCAGAAGGCTTTCGATAAGGTCCCACATAAAAGACTAGCATGCAAAGTTAAAGCACATGGGATTAGGGGTAAGATACTGTCTTGGATAGAGAACTGTTGGCAGACAGGAAGCAAAGAGTTGGAATAAACGGGTCTTTTTCTGAGTGGCAGGCAGTGACTAGTGGGGTACCGCAGGGATCGGTGCTAGGAGCCCAGCTATTCACAATATATATAAATGATCTAGACGAGGGAACTAGATGTAATATCTCCAAGTTTGCAGACGACACAAAGCTGGGTGGGCGTGTGTTGTGAGAAGGATGCAGAGAAACTCCAGTATGATTTGGACAGGTTGGGTGATTGGGCAGATGCATGGCAAATGCAGTATAATGTGGATAAATGCGAGGTTATCCACTTCGGTGGCAAAAACAGGAAGACAGATTATTATCTGAACGGCAATAGATTGGGAAAAGGGGACGTGCAACGAGACCTGGGTGTCCTTGTGCACCAGTTGCTGAAGGTAAGCATGCAGGTGCAGGAGGCGGTTAAGAAGGCAAATGGTATGTTGGCCTTCATAGCGAGAGGATTTGAGTACAGGAGCAAGGAAGTCTTGCTGCAGTTGTACAGGGCCTTGGTGAGACCACACCTTGAGTATTGTGTGCAGTTTTGGTCGCCTTATCTAAGGAAGGATGTTCTTGCCATGGAGAGAGTGCAGCGAAGATTCACCAGACTGATACCTGGGATGGCAGGAATCACGTATGAGGAGAGGTTGGGTCGATTAGGCTTATATTCGCTAGAGTTTAGAAGAATGAGAGGGGATCTCATTGAAACTTATAAAATTCTAACAGGACTAGACAGACTAGATGCAGGAAGGATGTTCCCGATGGCGGGGGAGTCCAGAACCAGGGGTCACAGTCTAAGGATAAGGGGTAAGCCATTTAGGACTGAGATGAGGAGGAATTTCTTCACCCAGAGAGTGGTGAACCTGTGGAATTCTCTGCCACACAGGGCAGTTGAGGCCAATTAATTAAATATATTCAAGAAGGAGTTGGATATATTTCTTGAGGCTAAAGGGATCAAGGGATATGGGGAGAAAGCAGGGACAGGGTACTGAATTTGGATGATCAGCCATGATCTCATTAAATGGCGGAACAGGCTCGAGGGGCCGAATGGCCTACTCCTGCTCCTATCTTCTATGTTTCAGGTTTTTTTTGTTTTTTGCCAATAATGGAGGCATTAGGTTGTGTCCCTTGAAATAAGTAGCTTGGATTACTTGACAGAATTTTAGGTGTAATTGTATTTTACTAGATTAATGTCTACTTTCAAATCTTTCATGCTGTTCTAATTACTACAGTTCGTACAATGTTGTGCAACAGGATCATGAAACCAGTTGGAGCTCCTCTGATCCTAACAGTACATACAGATGTTCCTACTGTGGAACAAACAAAATACAAATCAATAAAAATGTAAATTAAAAAAAACTCACTGCAAGAAGTATTATTCCAGTATCCTGAATTACGCAAATGGGTTTCAGGTTAAAATAAACAAATGAAACACTAAAAACAAACGGAATGAGTTGTGTCATGTATGTTGGATGAAGTACCGTTTTTGAATTCATTTCTTTAACGTACAAGTTCAAACAGCCATGTATTTACATTGCTGAATTGACATTTGATTGACAGTAAGGCCTGGGATAAATGGAGCTCACAGGATGGAGTGGAAGAGACTGGTGCTGGCCCAATGGGCCTGGGGCATTACAGCACCCACAGACGTGCAGGTACCATTACAATCATCATAACATCTGGTGAAATTTATGCAAATCAGTCTTCTAAAGTCAATTTTGTTGGCAAAGTTTTAAGTACAGCAATTTAAGTAATTGTTTAATATCACATAACACTAGCATATGTTTCACTGACCCTTCGTAGCCTGAAGGAAAATTTTTGCAACATGTCCAAAAACAACTTAATGGTACGATTTTTATTTTTTAAAGTGTGTGTAATTAACAGACAGGTGCTTCAAATGTTCTCAACATGTTCTGGTACTGAGCTAAAGTATTCAGTAGCACTCTTTTCCAAACTATCAATTCAGGAAATAAAACTGTAATGGAAAGCACATTTATTTGTCACAAACTTTAAAAAGTCGTATCAGTTTTCATAGGTTCTAATGTATAAGCTAAATCCAAAGCTGGAAAAATAGTAGCCTAGAAATTAGATATAGCCACAAAATGGGCAGTGTTAAGGCCAAAAGATGTTAAACTGCGCCACCTGAAAATGGTCTAGGTAGCACGCAAAATTCGTGCTCACTCTTGATTAACATGATTCTAGTCATGATTTCAGCGCTAAAACTGCTGCTCATTAGCTTAACGCTCACCAGGTGGACCAGTATCGGGGCCAGTCTAATTCACAGTCATGTGTGCCACGGGCTTTTTCCACTACTTAAAGGAGAGGTGCATTGATGCTACAGCACCTCATTGTCAGTGCAGTTGGGTTTGCAGCTGCCCCAACAACCAGAAGAAGCAGCTCAAGGACAAGCAAGAGTAGTGTACAAATTGCAGATCATCACACCAGGGAGAGAGCCAGGAGGTTCTCCAATGAAGCGCTGGAGGCACTCGTGTGGCCGGGGGAGAGGAGGTAGGTTGTCCTCTACCCGCAAAGTGGCAGGAAGCCCTTGCCCTACACGTCCCGTACCATGTGGTAGGAGATAGCGGACCATGTGACAGCCAGCACTGTGGTGCCACGGTCCGCCATCCAGTGCAGGAAGAAGTTTAATGACCTCACACGGGTGGGCAAGGAGAGTGAAGACTTCAGCAAATCCCACATACCACCATCTGCACCACAAGCTTCACACACTGCTCAAGGCACCACACCCCCAGCACTCTCATACCAACAATCTCCACCTTTCACCACTCGCATCTCAGTTGTAGCTTCACTTCACTTCACGCTTACAACCTTACCACTGCTGCAACAATCACACCCACATCTCGCACCTTGCACACACTGACAGCTATTCAACACATTGCACTACACTCACATTTCTTTCTCTTGCAGGCCAAGCTGGCACATAATCGCCAGGAGCAGTAGCAGATAGGGGGGAACCAGGCAGACATGAAGGGTTTTAGCCAGCTGGATGAGTGAGCACTCCAGCTAATTGGGCGGCACGTGGTAGAGGCTGTAGTAACCTTGGGGACAACAACAGTATGTTCATTCCTAATCCTTCTTCTCACGTCCCACTTACCCCTCAGCCCACAATCTTTTCGCACTTTCAAGCTACTCATGCTGTATGCATGCATATCTGGCTTCCCCACACCCCGCCACCCCCCCGCTCCCCTCACCATAACCCGACTTGTGCCTTTCTGCTTTCAGATAATCAACAAGTACCCGAGCAGCCGGTCACTGATGTCATCAAAGAGAACAAGGGGGGGGTGGGGGGAGAAGAGGAAGAAGACACAGCGTCACGGCATCTCTCACTCGCAGATACCAATTCAGAAACTGGCACTGCGCGTACTTTAGAGGCTAGTGTAGAAGTGGGATCTGCACAGGGTGAGGCACCGGGCACGAGTGGACTGCAGCAAGGCCAGGGGCAAAGGGTAGCTCGGGAGCCAGCTCCCCAGAGAGTGAGCTTGCGCATGAGATCTGCTGCACAGGACTCAGATGAGGACCTCGATGGGGAGGTCTTCAGAAGAAGGGCGATGGGCATGCACACCGAATTGATGAGTGCAATGGCAAGCCTGCCAGAGAGCATCTCGGCAATGTCAAGGAACGTGGTGGAGTCCGGCTCCAACTTTGCACGGGGATCTGCACATAGCATGGAGCCCAGGATTTCCAGCCTGGAATTGATGGTACACTCCCAAAGAGACTGTGGCGACCAACGTTCCCTCTAAGCTGTGCGCGTGCACGGCCGGGTAGTAATCTGCAAGGTCCCGCGCAGCTGCTCACAAGCTTTTACACTGGAAATACCGCGCAGGCACAGAAATTTAATGGGAAGAAACAGGCTGCACAGAACATAGTGCAGTCTACAGGGAACAGTGGTGATGACCCAGGCGTGATGGTGTGAATGATGGGTGATGTCGCAGCTTCCATTGCAGCACAGGCGGAAGTGACCCAATGTCTTAATGCTGCAGCAGAAGCTCAGACTGCTCTCATGTGTCTCTGCTTGGTGCCACCGAAACTCAGACTGCTGTCATGCAATCTCAACTTGAAGCCACCCAAGCTCAGACTGCTGCCATCGTGGCTGGGTTTACCACCGTTGACCGGGGCTTTCAGGGTGTCGCAGCAGGCCAGCAATCTGTACTCCAACAGATTGCTAGGAATGCTGAGGCACTGTCCTGGGTGTGTGGCAGTGGGCCAGTGGAGCAGGACCCTGTTGTCCTCTCTCACAATGACTGTATTCCTGTTCCCACTTCTGCCACTCCGCCATTGCCTTGCCACTGTCCGTCAGCCAGCCAGTCCAGACTGCTGCCGCCCATGCCGAGGTGGTGCAGTCTACAGCTGGGCCTTCTGGGGCCAGAGCTGCTCGAGGTCATCCTGCAAGGCCATCTGAAGTCTCCCGCACGGAAACTCAGCAGCCTTCCACCAGCCATGCTGCAGCCAATGGGGGAGCACTTCGTAGGCGTAGGAGCAATAGATTAGGAAAAGCCACATGAAAGACAGGCACTATGGCTGGAGGTTTACCGGTGCTGAGAGGGTGGGATCAGGGGTGGGTTTGCTGTCAAAATAGAAAAGATTGACATAGGGTCAGGAACCCGCTGTCAAGCTGCCTCCACGCGATCCCCCAGGTGTCGGGTCTATCAGCGCTGAACAGACCCGACACCAAGCAGCGGGGGAGACAATTTAGATCATTAAATGCATTGTTAAGAGGCAATTATGTCTTATTTTAAGCTCACCGTTAGATTTTTAGAGTTCGCCAACGGCTTCCATGCTGATCGTGGATCACGTCAGTTAAGGAGGTCGGGTGTTGTGTCAGCACTAGGGTTGCAAAGGGGTGGAAAGTTTCCGGTAAATTTCCGGAAATTTTCCATGGGAAGTTTAGCTTGGGAATTTTGCCCAAAAAAGCACATGCTAGCATAATATTGTTTTTTTTGTATTTCTTTCTTTTTTTTCCCCACAGGTCCTCTCTTAAAATTACTAACAGAGATGGAATCTTAATTATTAAGGAATTTCTTAATCAATATATGTTTATCTTCTTACTTGGCTTGTTTTAATAATTACAAGTTTTGTGTGTGACTGTGAACAAATGTGTCCTGATTGGTTGGATGAGTGGATGAGCGATTAGCTCCCTCTATTTGTAATATTTGCATATCGAATTGTGATTGGCCTGCAGGCATTTGTAAGACTGCTATAGTTTTTTTAAGATCCAGGTTAGGGGTCCTGAGGGAAGTCATTTTGTTTTCTGCTGATGTTGTGAAGATGCAGTAAGTAAATCAGACTTTATACCAAATAAACCAGTTACTTGTTGAACTCTGTTGTCCTTCAATTTAAAATATACAAAATAATACACTATTGGTGATGTAGCGTCGTGTGTGTACAGGTCATGCTTCCATCACATGGAGCATCAGCAAAAATGTACTCACCCTGTTGCAATCGTGCTGATCGACCGCAGTTCGACACAGAGATGAATGCCCTTTATTTCTCTGCATAGAACAATGCCACGTTTATCGTCGGATGTGTGGAAGGATTTTACCCCAGGCATTAAAGATGGAAAGACTGTGTACATGTGCAAACACTGTAGAAAGCCATATGTAAAGAATGCCACAAAGATGCAGCAGCATTTATCCAAATGCAACAACTTCACTCAAAGCTCACAGCAGTCAGCCCAGATTTCCTCTGCTTCCATTCAAGAAGATGATGGTTCTCATTCAGCATCAGGCTCCTTATCATCAGCTACTCCTGGCCCACTTGGTAGGTTCTTTGATACAATGGATAACCATAGCCAGAAGAATGCAGATGAGTGCCTTGCTCGAGCTGTATATGCAACAGGCTCACCCCTCATGCTCACAGCCAATGTGTACTGGAAGAGATTTTTCAATGTTATTCGCCCTGCATACTGTCCTCCCACCAGACATGCTTTGTCTACTTATTTGCTGGAGGCTGAGTATAACAGAGTCCAAGGAAAGTTCAAAGAAACAATAGCGATGGCAGACTGTGTTGCAGTTATCTCAGATGGGTGGTCAAATGTACGAGGGGAGGGCATCATAAACTACATCGTCTCCACTCCTCTCCCAGTGTTCTTCAAGAGCACAGACACGAAGGACAACAGGCACATACATTGCTGATGAGCTGAAAGCGGTCATCAACGATCTTGGATCACAAAAGGTCTTTGCAGTAGTTACTGACAATGCTGCGAATATGAAGGCTGCTTGGGCTCAAGTGGAGGAGGCCTACCCTCATATTACGTCTATTGGGTGCGCAGCTCATGGGCTTAACCTGCTCCTCAAGGACATCATGGGTTTGAGAACCATGGAAGCACTGTACAAGAGAGCCAAGCAAGTTGTTAAGTATGTCAGGGGAAAACAGGTAGTTGCAGCAACCTACAACTCCAAGCAAATGACAAAGAACAAGAACACCACACTGAAGCTGCCCAACAACACTAGATGGGGTGGTGTCATAATGTACAACAGCCTTCCGGAGGGTAAGGAGTCGCTGCAAGAAATGGCAATATCCCAGTCTGGGGATATGAAAACCACCATCAAGAAAATACTGCTGGATGATGTGTTTTGGGAGAGAGTGGTTAGCAGCCTTAAACTACTCTCACCAGTAGCATCTGCAATTGCTCAGATTGAAGGAGATGACGCTGTCTTGTCAGATGTTCTCAGGCTTTTTACTGATTTAAAAGAACAAATCAGCATTGCCCTACCCACATCCCTGCTGCTCAAAGCAGAGGAGAAGGCAATTGTTCAATTCATACAGACGCGTCAAGAATTTTGTGTCAAGCCGATTCATGCTGCAGCATACATGCTGGACCCAAAGCATGTTGGGAGACCAATACTTTCTGGAGAACAGATCAACAGCGCTTACAGTGTGTTTTCTACCCTCTCACACCATCTCAATCTGGATGTGGGCAAAGTTCTGGGAAGTCTGGCAAAGTTCTCTACCAAGCAAGGTCTTTGGAATGGGGATGGGATATGGGAATCATGCAAGCATATCAGTGCACATACCTGGTGGAAGGGACTTTGTGCATCTGAGGCCCCGTCACCTATTGCATCGGTGATACTCCAAATCCCACCTTCATCAGCGGCCTCTGAACGAAACTGGTCACTTTTTGGGAATACGCATACAAAGGTGCGCAACAGGCTGACTAACAAGAGAGTGGAGAAACTGGTGGCTATCCGGGCGAACCTACAACTTATTGAGCCAGATACAGAAGTGTCCACCACACAGCTAGACACTGACACAGAGGAGGAAATGGACACGTCAGAGAATCAGGAGGAGCAATGAGGAGTAGAAGACTCAAAGGGACAAAATAAGGACAAATTACAGGCTAAATAAGCTGACGCTCTTTTTATTTTATTTTAGATGGGTCTTTTTTGTGGGGGTTCAATAAAGTTCAAAATTATAACCTAAATAAAGTTTTGAAAGCCTGTTTTTATTTGTATGGAACAGTATGTCTATTTTGACGACAAAGATAATATAAGGGTCAGAGACAAAAACCATCAGTGTGCAAAAAAACTCAAAATTCCCATAAATTCCCATGGAAAGTTTCCTCTTAAAAATTCCCAGAATTTTGCAACCCTAGTCAGCACGGGCTGATTTACTAACTTGACAGCTTCAAATGGTCTATAAAAGCTCCCATTTCATAGGTCTTCACTTTCCAAGGTTAGAAGCTCTTGCTTTTTGCATTTGGAAGACAGATTGAGCTTTATGCAGCTAGCAAGTGTTTGGAGTAAACTCTCTATCCAGTGTCACCTCATTGGAAGTGCTCCCTCACCATTGACAGATCGCTTCTGTCATCTCAACCTCACCTGTCATCTATTCCATCAGCATCAGTGCCCTTGAAAAAATCTCACCTTGGTCCTCAGAATCCCACCATGATCAGCCCCAACACCAGGCACACCAGCAGCACCAGTAGGATGAGGGGTGGCTAGTGAGATGGAGAAGTGATAATGTAGATAGAGAGGGATAGGTGGAGGTGCAAGGTAAGTTGGTGTGAGTTAAGATGTGCAGGAGTAGGGTAGGGAAGGCAGAGTGAGGGGGATGTGATGAGGGGCACAGCAGGATGAGGTTGAGTGTGGGTTGGCAGTAATGTTTTGTGATCTACTGAGATCATTGAAAGGTTTACGCCACTGCAGCCTAGTCCTCCTGATGACATTCCTGCTTGTGCCCTCCTGTGCAATGTGCAACCAGGCTGTGCTGGTCTCCTTTGGAAGGGGAGAGAACCACCTTGCTTGCTGTGACTCCCTCCATAAGTATATGGAGGGAGTCATGGGAGAGCCTGGGTGCAGCCGCGCACCTTTGTGCAGCGCTCGTCAGTGTTTGCAGCACCTCAATGCTGTAGAACACTGACAGCACAACTGTCAAAGTAAATTTGGACATGGCCCTTTTAAGGAAACCAGCTGATGACTTGTCATCAAATGACATCATCAGACCCACTTCCTTTTAATTGGCCGGGAACCTCGCTGGGCAGGCTTAACAAGCCTAATCAACATAAAATCACTTGGCAAGTGTGGGCTGGAGCAGGCAGCAGGCTGGGACCGCGCGATCGACCCTGGACCCGCCTCGGTTGGCGAAATCACGGCCTAAGGGATTGCGCAAGGGTGGTTAGTTCATATTGTAATGTAAATATGTGTGAATTGATTTGTGATAAATTTATTAATTTTGTTTGGTATCTTTTGAGGTGTCTCTCATTTCAGCTTTGTGCCCAGGTGGGCGCTGTGACATTCTGTGAGGCAGGGATGGTGTGATGGGGATGTGGTGAGCAATGGGGATCTGGGGTTTCATTAATTGGAACCGGAGTCTGATGAGGCGTTCACGGAGAGCCCGTCCGGAAGGACAATTGGCTGCCTGCCTCCTCCCTCCCTCCCTCCTCTTCCTGTTGCTTGTCATCCTCCTTTACCTCTTTCTCCCCATCCTCCTACTCGTTCTCCTCTCCCTCGTCCTCCTCCGGAGGTGGTCCCGCAATCCCTGGTGGAAAGGGCTGTGCCCTAATGATGGCCTAAGTTGTGACGCATACAGCAGACCACCACAAAATGGGACATCATCTCCGCCGAGTACTGGAGGGCTCCTCCCGTGTGGTCAAGGCAACAGAACCATTGCTTTAGTAGCCTGATGGTCTGCTCAATGATGTTCCTCGTGCAAGCATGGTTCTCATTATATGAGTGCTGGGCACAAGTGTTGGGGTTGCAGAGGGGAGTCATGAACCAGGTGCAGAGCGGATAGCCCTGGTCTTCGACCAGCCACCCTCAAGTTTGTTGTGGTGGCTGGAAGATGGCTGGAAGTTTGCTGGCACACCGAACTGACACAGGACGAAGGCATCACGGCTACTGCCAGGATAATAGGCATTGACATTGAGGATTTGTTGTGTGTGGTTGCACACTACCTGTACATTAAGTGAGTTGTAGTCTTTGGGTTATGGAAGAGCTCAGGATTGTTATACAGCGCCCGCAAAGCCACATGTGTGCAGTCGATGGCACCCTGCACCATGGGGAAGCCCGCTATCCTGGCAAAGCCACATGTGTGCAGTCGATGGCACCCTGCACCATGGGGAAGCCCGCTATCCTGGCAAAGCCACATGCGCACTCATCCTGCTCCTCTTTGCTCAAAGAGAAGAAAACATAGTCCCTTCTCCTGGTGTAGAGAGCCACAGTGACCTCCCGGATGCAGCGATGGATGGTGAACTGAGAGACGTTAGCTATGTCTCCTGCTGCAGACTGGAAAGATCTGCTGGCAAAGAAATTGAGGGCCATGGTGACCTTGACTGCCACTGGGAGAGCCATGGTCGCCCTGCTCTCAGGCTGCAGGTCTGGTTGCAGGAGGTGGTAGAGTTCTGTGACCACCACCTTGGTGAAATGTAGTCTCCTAAGACACTGCTCCTCGCTTAAGTGGAGGTAGGAGACGTGCTGTTGGAAGACCCTAGATGGGTAAGTCCTCCTGTTGAGAGCCCTCATGGCCCTCCTCCCTCTGCGCGCATGTTCCCGTCTTCCTTACTGCCTCCACTCCCTCTGCCGAAGATCCTGGAGCGTGAGGTTGACTGCCAGTACAACCCCCATGACTGTGAGCAAGTGTTGTGAGCAGAAGCCTTTAAAAAATAATGAAGGCGTTCTGCACTTGCAACAACACTCCCTGTTACCAAAGAACCTTGAAAGAAGCTGGTGGAGTTGCAGAAAGTAGCACACAGCCAGTCAGACTGGAGAACCATGTCAGATGCAACTGATTGCTGATGATCCCTTTAAATATCACTGCTGGGGCCTCCTTCCTGCTTTTGAATGCTTGCTCTGCCTCTCGTTGTTTAGGCAAGTTTAGGTTGTAAGTTGAGCGGCAAAATCCAATGCTATAGATCGGGCGTCACTTGAGCGTTGCACACTCACTTACGTCACAATCTGGTTAATTTCAATTCCTCCAATGGTTGCGTTTATCGGCAGCGCTGCTGGCCCCCGCAAAATTGCGGCCGCCGTGGGACCCACCACCAGCTGGCGGAAGAGCGGCAGCCGCCATTTTTGCGCCATATTATGCCGGTAACAGGTGGCGTTAAACACCCAAATTTTTAGCCCAGTAAGTTTGCCACTGACATGCGCTGTGAACTTAGGAGCGTTTCTGGTGATTCCAGAGAATTGTGTGTTCTGACTGACAAGAATTTGTAAAGTATTATTTTGATCAGGATCTATTCCTGACAACAGCCACTTTCATTTCAAACTGAGAAACTCTTCACTTTTGTACAAAGACCCATCATTATTGCTGTCATTTACTATAATCTATATCAAAGCACTTGTGCATTGGCTCTAACTAGTAACTACTACTTTGCTGTTTCTGTTCTGGCCAGCTGTTCCCTACTACTGCACATTGCTTTCCCCGTCCGCCAACTAGTGTACAATGTGGGTAGCCCTGAGGCTCTGTTTGTTAATGTTACTTACCAGCTGCTGCCTATGTGGTGTTAGCAAGCAGATCTGGAAGTATGCCAGCTTTCAGCAGAAGAGGTGTGGTGTCCCTGAAGCCTTCCCTGCCTGTCACCACTTGACACAGAGCAGTGGTGAGCATGATCCCCAGGGCCACTGACAGACACTGCTGGAGTTTAATGTAACTACAGTCTATGGCTGTATTTACATGCTGCTAACTGTGTACTACTGGCAATGACCAAAGGAAAACTCTGCAGACACCTTCAGTGAATATCTGATGATTAGTCAAGCTACCTTCTACATGCAGCTAAAGACAATACTGTCACTGTAACCCTTAAAAGGGTGATAGTTTAAAGAATTAACATTACTTTTTGGTTATCTGTTATGCTACAAAACTATTTAGAATCAAATCTGTGAGATATGTCTTCAATGCTCTAACCTCCAAGATGTTCAACAAAAGAAATAAGTTTTGCAATGGATTAATTAAACAATGATGGGTGTTGGGTTCTTCTTCTTATGCTCTCCCCTCTTCTCCTGAAAACACTGGGGATGGTTCCATGGATATTGACTGCCCTTTGGTGTCTTGCCAAATCAAACATTTTCACGTGTGTTGCCAGATTATTTAGTCATACTGGATAACACAACCAATCCCAATCCTCTTCTCACCTGACATCCACACATGCACACTTTCCAGCAGGGATCAGTGGGTAACAATCAGGAGTGGGAACATTGGCTGATTCCCCCTTCTTCCCTCTCCCCACCACCCGAAGCTAAGTTTTATCAACAGGAGGATGGGGGGATTTTCAACTGCCAGCTGCCCATTTCTCATCTTAAAAATAGGTAGCCAGCAATAAAAAATTGTGATGCAGATTTCAGGTGGGCCTGTATATGGGCGAATGGCCCACTTGCCTGAAACAGGTGGGAAGCTGCCTAAATATACAAACAGGGTCTCACGCCATTTGTAGGAACCCAATTGCAATTTTCAACTACAAAAGTACACTTCACCTATTTATACCAGATGGCGAGTGGCCTAACCAGTGGTTATTAAACGGCCCAGGAAACTTCTAATTTTTATTCTTGGTGTGCCCAGGTGGAGCTGACAGCCTGCTAAAGGCTCCTTCCCCTCCTCCAGGTTCATCTCCTCCGCTCCCAGGCCCGACCTGTCACTCGGCTCAGCATGGGAGCCAGCTGATTTCCCGCCCTTGCATGAGTGGCGAGCTGCCGGGACACCCACTTGGTGCCCACAGCTTACCAGCAGCTTGAGACTCATGCTGGTACAACCGGGCAGTCTGAGCAGCTGCTCTGACGGCTTCGCGCCCATCTTGAGCACTACTTTAAAATCACACCCCAACCACCCCAGAGGTCAAACCTGGGACCACTGTGGCCTGCACAAGTTAGTATTACAAGAGCCAATGCACATACAACAGAGTCATCAGAGGAGCTCAACAATGGTGGCTGTTGAAAACAGCACAGAATTGCACTGATTTAGCAGACTGAAAGAAATGGATTACTCCTGTTATATTAATGGCTGAAATCATCCCTTATTGATTTTTCAAATTAAAGCATTTACTGCTGTTTTATATAATTCAATTTTAATGTAAAAATTAGTGCTTTGGAATGTAAGTTAGAAGAAAAGTAAAACAAAAAGTGTACATGTATATATTTTTTAAATTTCAACCGTTTTCCCCAAGATTCTTCAGTCAGAGAGCTCGAAGAGGCACTGTGCCAGTAAATACAGCAAAACTACCAGTTTAAGAGAGCAGATGGGCTTGGCCAATCAGATTGGGCATTTTAATTTAGGTTTTTTTTAAATCTGGAAATAAAAAGATGGTACCTGTAAGAGTGACCATGAAGCTATCGCATTGTCATTGAAACCCAACTGGTTCACTAATGTCCTTTAGGGAAGGAAACCTGTCCTTACTCAGTCTGGTCTATTTGTGATTCCAGTCCCACGCCAACATCGTTGACTCTTAAGTACTCTGTGAATTGGCCTAGCAAGCCACTTAGTTGTATCAAACCGCTATACGCAGCAGTCAGGGCAACTAGGGATGGGCATTAAATGCCAGCCTTGCCAACGATGCCCACATTCTAAGAATTCATTTAAAAAAACAAAGGAGTGGAGCCTGTGCCGTGCACATTCCTCTTACTGGCACCTCAAAATTGCATCAGGGTCCTATGTACATCATAGGATGCCGATTAGCATATAACAAGTAGGCTCCTACCTGAAACAGGCGGGTGCCTGGCCGCCCATGCGAAGGCCCCAATGAAAATGCTGATGGGTAGATCGGGAGCCGGCACCCCGTTCCCGCTGAACAGAGGCCGTCAAAATTGGGGCCATTATGTTTACGTTGCTTTGCCTGCACAAGAAAGGGTGCAGAATAAAAACTTGGCCAATGTTGTTAAATAATCCATTTGCTCATAGCAACATTAAATACTTGCAAGTGTGCTGTTAGAGTGGTTCTATATAATTTGTCTTCTACAATGCACAAACTGCTAAACTGTTGTCTGTTAAATTATTGCTACATTATACTTAAATTGTTTACAACTTCACATAGAGACTTTGGCCCCGATATTTACAGGGTGGCGGGGGATGGAGGAGTTCCAGATGGGAAACCTATGAGTACGGGTTTCCTGGACGTCCTGCTGAAATTAACAGCAGGATGTGTTTTAAAGTTTTTCACCAGGTTGGGTGGGAAAGCCTGTGGTACAAGGCTGCAGCTGGGGGTGGAGAAGATCAAGGTCAGGGGGAAATCGATGTTGGGAGAAGATTGAGGTCGGGCAGGAGATCGGGGTCGGGCAGGAGATCGGGGTCGGGCAGGAGATCGGGGTCGGGCAGGAGATCGGGGTCGGGCAGGAGATCGGGGTCGGGCAGGAGATCGGGCAGGAGATCGGGGTCGGGCAGGAGATCGGGGTCGGGCAGGAGATCGGGCTCGGGCAGGAGATCGGTGATCACAGCGGGGGGGAGAGTCAGTGATTGCGAGGGTGTCGGTGATTGTGAGGGGGGTCGGTGATTGTGAGGGGGGTCGGTGATTGTGAGGGGGGTCGGTGATTGTGAGGGGGGTCGGTGATTGTGGGGTGGGGAATGATCTTTGCTTGTTGGGCCTGGAGGAAACATTCCTTCTCCTTCTGGCTCATAAACAGTACTATAAATGCACGTACCTTATGGATCCAGCCCTTCTCGCCTCCTTTTACCTGCTGGGTTTCGGGAAACCCGGCCGAAATGGGTTAACAATTTTTTTAAACCTGTTAAAATGGGAGGTACACACGCAGCCTCCTTAAAAGATTTTACCGACTGAGAGCTAATTGGTTGGCCGCCCCCTGACCCGCCTCCTTGGGTGAGTTGGGGTCGGGTTTGAGATTTTTGGGGGTTAAAATTCCCCCTTGCTTTTAAGAGTTGATTGACTTGTAAGTCCATAACTGGTTATCTTGAGATCACATAAGGAACTGACACAACTTATGTTCCGAGATGAAAAGTACAGCATAGCACACCATTTGAAAAGTTTAATTCTGTTTATTTGAATTTAAATGGACCAAAAAGTGAGTTCTTGTTAATATTATGCAATTTAAGCATGAGAAGAAAAAGCTGAAATTGTCTTTTTGATTTTGCAATTCTCCAAAATCCAATGAAACTACTGCATTGATTTTTTCACTGTATAATTTCAGTCTTTATCAAGAGGGCATTCAACCGTGAAATTGAAAAAGTGTATGCTATTAAATGAACGTTACCATCTTTTGCGAAACAAAAAAAATAACCAGCTTAACTACTAGAATATATAATGACAACTTCTTCTCAGAAAGCAGTTAAAGTAATAGGTTTTTAAATCCCTAACGTGTGGTTTGAACAGATATATGACGGATCAGTGACAAAGACAGTGTTCTATTGTTTAAAGATTGAAAAAACTGTTGTCCTTGCTTAAAATAAACTATTATATTCATTGAAAAACAAACTTTTTCTAGGAGAGGGGAGTGTGGGGGGATGAATAGAACTCTTAAAACGTGTCCATTGTGAATGAGAGGTACATTGGGAAGAACCTTCCACTTCTGGGTCATATGCTGCAATTCCAAGAAAAACTACTCTCATTGCCTCTGCATTGAATTGAGCTTTGAGCAGACTCAAACCACTTCCTTTTGGGGTCAACTTCATAATACAGAACTGTCGATAAATTGGTATTAAACTGGCAAGGTCACAAGGCTGGCTAGTGTGAAAAGTGGAAATATATGTCTTGCATTAACAATGTTTTTCTGTGAATGGAGTTAAGATACATCGGTGGAGTAATGTGGAATAATTGCTATTGTGTATTGAGGGACTGCATAAGAAGAGAAGATTGTGTATTTAACTATGCTATACCTGGCCTGGGAGTGCTGTTCTGATAAGTGTAAAAAAGGGAGGAAAGTGTTCAATTGCTAAGGACAAGTATTCATCATCTTGAACGCCAGAAAACCCAAAATATTTTATGGGCTCTGCATGAAAAAATGTAACATATATCAGCATTGAAGCATGTTCACCAATAATGTCAAATACGCATTACATGTGTTTGGGGATAAAAAGTAAATTAAAGATCATATGGCCTTGACATTGCTCAAAGGTTTAGAAGCTGTTATACATGGGCACACAGTAGGCTTTATTAATGTGCGGATGTATGTACATATATCTTAGACTACAATTTGTTTTGAAACCATATTAAAATTCAAGATGGTTATTTTAATTAATTAGGTGCTGTATGATTTTAAATTTTTTTTTTATTGGCTGTCTATTGATCTTGTTCAAATTTCTGCAAGATAATATTTTAGTGGGAGCTAGGACTATGGTCCAAGTCTATAACTTACACAAATGCCATTTAATAATTTGATAATTGTACATAGGTAACTGACACTGCCTACACAATATTTTTCAATAAATCTAAATGTGAAAGCTGACATTAGCTGTTTATGAAGGCCTAGTCGATAATGACAATATCCTTACAACAAAATAAAAATGTTTGTAATATGCCAGGGAATCATAGTGAACCCAGAAATATATACAGATTATGGCATAAAGATAATAATGCTGTGGGCCATGGCTAACCAGTAAAAGTGTTTCTGCCATTCAGATAGGAACTAAATATGCTTAACTCTTCAAAACCGTTGCTCCTGACACTATCCACTAAGCATACTTTCAAGTTTTTGTAGCAGACAGTTATTTCTGGAATATGCAGTTTATGTACCCATGCTACTGACCTTCCTTCTCCCCACCTCCCAAAGTTCTTAACAATCACAGAGCCAGAATTCAAGGACTAAAAGGGGGGGGGAAGCAATATAAGATACAAACCATAAATTTCTGACATTGATTCTTGCTCCATAGGTTTGAATATCTTCAGTAACAGATGGTATTTTTAAAGAGACTTTTTAATGGCATTTTTATGTGTTGTTAATCAAATAAGGAACTGTTTGTTAAACACTTCAACATTGAGACAGTACCAGGTTAAAACCCAGTCAACGCAAAGCATATCTCCTAAATTTAGTTACCAAAACTGGTTACTATAGCAGATTATTTTGTGGATAATGCCTTCACTGGTCAATTATGGCTGCAGACAGGTCCCTCGTGGCTATTTACAATTTAGTGGAATGCAGTATCTGACAAAGGTTAAGCAACATTACAGCACATTCTTGATATGCTTCTAGTTATTTATCCTCTTACAATTAATATAGTTTTTCTGCTCAAGGTCATTATTTCCAGATACAGAATCATTAGGAGCATTCAGGTTGTTACTTTGTTGTTAAAAAGGTTAAGAGGTGTGAGAATCAAGGAAGTCTGAGAATGAAGCGTGAAAATGAAAAACTTTTCTTTATCATGGTAAGTCCAATAGAAAGTGACTGTGAAAATACTCATTTCCCTTGTGATTCAATGTCTTCAGAAACTGATGATTATTTACCATTCCCTGGGGTAAGATATGAAGAAACCACCTAAAAATGATCACTAACATTTACTATAGTTGTTTTATATGATTTAATAATAGAAATGTGGAATCATTTTACAGAAATCCTACATTAAGTCTATGTTAGTATCTTGGCTATAATTTATTACTAATGATTAAACGATCCAACTACAAGAAGAAAATTATTGGAAGATCCTAGAAAATGGAAGAGTTTTCAGAACAGCCAAAATGATACTCGCTAATGGTTAAATATCTGATTACCATTGCCTCTTGGAAAAAAATTATATTGAGAGTAAACTATTTCCTTTGGTCTCAAAGGGTCAGTCATCAACTGTGACCAAGACAGATAATGGTCGTCTGCAAAGATCTGCTCTCAGTCCCTCTTCATTTTTTCCTCCTTTCCTGTGGATAAGCAACTGGAGGGCCAGAAATTCCGTCGGAGCTGCTCCCACTCCGCCACCATAACTTTGCTGGAAGTGTGGTGGAAATACCATTTATGCGCATAAATGAAATTTTTACTGCACTTTTGTTGAAGCTATGGCAGTGGAGTGGGAGAAGCTCTGAGGAAATTCCCAGCATGTGGTCTCAGTTTAACATTCCACACACCAACATGGCTAAGGCTGGAAATTCCTTGGACCTGCAGGAAATCAAAAGTTTTGCCTCACCACTCTGCCCTGCCACTCATTAGTTCCCATAACTCAACAATGTCTTATTCATGAAAAAGTGCAACCAGGTTCAAGTTTTGCAATAATCAAAGAAATGCAACTGTAGGGCATCTGAAATGTCATAAAACATCAAAAATAAAACAGAAATTACTTAAAATCTACAGCAAATCGGTCAATATCTGAAAAAAAATGTTCAATAGAAATAAAAATCAGGAGAAATGTAAAATGGGCTGCCGACTCGCTATCACCCATTTTATAGCATCGCAAATAATGTCAAGATCTGCCCCACTGAGTGCTGTAATTTCCCTTCTACCTAACAATAAAACTCAATAAAAAGCTGGCAGTTTTTTTCCAATTCGGAAGCCTGTGTCTTTCTTCGGACTTGTGTATTTTTCTATTGCAGGCTACCCTCTATATTTGACACACCTTATATAGTTATTTGCTAGTTTTCATTCACATGAAAATATTGTATTAAATCATTTTTCTGACCTGCAGTTAATGCCATATGCTTAAGATTACAAAGTAATGAATTGCTCTGAACAGCAAGGCCACTCAAGGGACATGTCAGGATCAAAAGACATTTGGGGACACACTAATTAAAATACTGACAAAATTAATTAAAAATCAATGTATTTAAAATAGTTACCGGAAAAACACACCAGAACTATAAGAATCCAGGTTACCAGGGCTAGTTGAGAGGTTAGAGAGAGTGTTAATAATAAAAACAATTTGCATTTATATAGCACCTTCAACAGAGAAAATGATCCCAAGCCACTTCACAGAAGCATAACATAGGAGCTGCCGCCTCCAGAAAGTAGAAGGCCAATTTTAACTCTGGGTGGGAAACGGGGCTGCGGGAGCTGAAGCGGGCAGTGAACCGTCCGGCCCCCTTTCTGCATATGCCGGCGGGCTGGAGACCATGCAGAATCAGGCCTGCAGTTAAAATGCACATCCTGATGACATCATTGGGATGTGACACTGCCATTTTAATTAGGCCCTTACTTCTTCTGGGATGGATGGCCATTCCATGCCTGAAGTCAGGTAAGTAAAAATGGTAGGGCAAGGGAGCAGGACCATGTCGGGAACCCCTCCACCATCTTACCCTTGCTCCCACACTGCTTCTACTGAGTAGGGAGGAGTTAAAAACAGGTTTAAGAGTCAGGAGCAGACAGTCCAACTCTGTCCTGGCCAATATTTATCCCTCCATCAACATTACTAAAAGAGATTATCTGGGCATTATCACATTGCTGTTTGTGGAAGCTTGCTGTGCGCACATTGGCTGTTGCGTTTCCTACATTACAACACTGACTACACTTCAAAAAAAGTAATTCATTGGCTCTAAAGCACTTTGGGACATCCGGTGGTCATGAAAGGTGCTATAAAAATGCAGGTATTTCTTTTTTTTTTCTTTTCTTTTTTTGGGCTGAATTTTAATGGAGAAGGCGGGTTGGGAGCGTGGGGGCCCCAAGGCGGTTGGGAAACCCGGGGGAACGGGTTTCCCTCAGGCCCTGCCAAATTTAATGACAGGGCCTGATTTGCATAGGAAGCCTCTGCTTCCCACCTGCAGCCAGCCAGATGGAGAGGCTGGATGGCTCCAGGCGGGTAGGCCTGCGGCACTAGGCCGCAGAGAGAAGGAAGGGAGGGAGGAAGGGATCATGTGAGGGCCAGGACAGCCAGAGGAGTGGGTCTGGGGAGGTGAACGGAAGCGATTGGGGGCTGGGACCAGCATGGGAGGGGAGGGGTTGTCTGAAGAGATTGGTGGCCGGGAGCAGCGGGGGGGGGTTAGTGAGGAGGAGTGGCGGGTGGGGGGGCAGAGGCAGAGGCAGATGACATTGGAGGGCCGGAGGAGGAGTAAGGGGGGAGGCAAACGACATCGGAAGGCTGAAGGAGCATGGGGCAGGGGGGGAAGGCCTCGTCGGAGGGGGGGGGGGGGGAGAATCGGAGGGTTCATGGGGGTTTCTCCGATCATGGGAGGTGGGTTAGGTAGGGACCCTGAATCCAGGAGGTAAGTGTAAAGGCAATCCCCACCTGACTTTAGCTGGCGGGTCTCACGAGGCGTGCAAAATCTGACCAGGTAAAGTTAAATTCAAAATGGAGGTTAAAGCAGAGGCTTCCAGCCTCATTATAATATTTAATAGGCAACCTGCCTCGTGGCAGCGGATTGGCTACCTGCCCCGTCCTGCCTCCGTTGAAATCAGAAGTGGGCGAGTTGCAGGTGGATTCATGTCGGGATCCAGATTCTTAACACTTTAACTACCCACATGCCCCCAACCCACCCGTTTATTTAGGTTAAAATTCCCCCCTTTATATTATAAAATCTCACTTATTTATTACTCACATGTCTGATTAAAACAGCCCATGGCATCACAAAAGTAATGCTTGGAATGTGAATATAAAATTTGACCCATAAACCTCGTTCCATCTAATATATTGGCATTTGCCCTTCGACTCTACTGTCCCTTGAATTATAATGTTTGACTTACCATCTTTTTCTAGAGCTCAGATTTATCCTGTAACAAAAGTTTGTTAGTTTCTTTCTGAAAGAAATTCAAAATACCATGTAAGATATTATAAAATTGGCATCAATAATTTAATTTTTTTTTAAATTCAAATGTTATTCCAAGATATTGGTTGGGTTGATCCACTGAGCAAACATTTTGCCATAAGTTGATTACTGTCAGGAGAAGTTGACCTGAACATCTATATTTAATAGATTCTTGTCATTATTTTTAATGAGGGCAGTCGAACAAGGGGGTGCATATTTTCCTCTGTTGGACTGAATGACTTTATAACGCTATTTTTTCCAAATTTCAAAAGCTGTCCATCAATAAGGCAGCTGCACATGGTTTTCCTGCGGGGTGATTTTGTGAAGCACAAATTAACTAGTGAGAATGACAGAAAACGGAGCAATCACACATAGCTGTAATAATGCTTCTTTCACCAATCGCAAGTTGCTAAATTGTTACTTAACCAGTATAATTGCCAAAAATGTGATAATCCAGCTGTGGAGTATGCAATACATTCATGTAATGGTTGCACTAAGGTGGAGGAAATCCCAGTCTGCCCACAAAGCTTTGCATCAATGGTGCAATCACTAACAGAATTACACATTAGTTCTGCTTTGGTTGTAGGAGCCATGGCAGCGACACTAAGCTGGTTTACGAATTATGCAATAATTTCACCAAATTCTTCCATCAAATTTCTTTAGTAACATTTCTTTAGTAATATTCTTTTGCTTTGAGTATACTATATTGGGGTGATTTTCTAACTTTGTGCTCCTAGTGGGGAGAGTGGCAAAAAGCTAGAAAATTACCGCTAATATCCCAGTTTCTAGTCAGCCTGCCAAAATGTATATTATTGGCAAGTGGCATTTAAACCATTACTGGAATAGTTTGAAACTTTTTATGTTGTGGCTATGGTGTTTCAATAATGTGGTTTACTTCTGACCAATGCATTTTATTGCATTTAGAATTTACAAAAGGTCATGAGAAAGAAACATATAACACATATTAAAAACCCGATCATAGTCAGTTTAATTCAGTTTCAGAGTAGATATGAAACAGTGCTACAGATGCACATAATGAATCAGTTCACTAATTTACTTTTATCAAACCTTAATTACTTCTGCAGTTGGGACATAGAAGGAAAATTAATTGTGTTTTTTTAAAAATAAACAGCAACTCTTCTAAAGAGATAATTATATCATTTTATATCACCTCCCATAGCAGGTTGCTGTGCTACAGACATTTTAAATGTGGCGGGCATAGTCTGTATTCAAACCAAAGGGAATTCAAGGGGACTTATTTTCATGTACTGGTGTAAATCAGTTCGAAATGGTTAAGAACTGGTGCAAATCTCGTCAGAATAGTAATACACTAATTGCACTCAATTGTCAGGAGTCAGCCTATTTGCTTAATTATTCACAACTGTAAGTGCAGATTTGGACATGTGCAGGGAGCACATTAGTGATGGGTGCAGAAAATTAAATGTAGGTGAAATTTAAAGATGTGGGTAATTAAAGAGAGGTGGCAGAATAGGAGGACAAATATTCTTACTGCCTTTGGAAATGCTCCAAAGGCATCTCAACCCATTGACAGCTTTTGCCAAGACGGGGGGGAGGGGGGGGGGGGGGGGAGAAAAGCCACAATGTAAGTTTTACAATATCACTAGAAACTGCTTTTGCGAATAGATGTGGATGAATGCTTAATGCGTTCCTCTGTCCTGTATTTTAATGGAGGCAGTAACACATTTAAATAATGTAACAATGTGCAATGAGCACTTCAAGTGTTTAGGCACTAATATATATCTTAGTTCAAAGTCGTTTAATTACAGTTATCTGATAATTCAAATTTTTGGCACTAAAATCCAACTTTAATAATTGTTTAATACAAATGATTGGATAATTCAAATTTTTGCACAAAAATTACTTTGAAATAAAGTAGACGAGTAATTTCTAGCCAGATCCCAGCAAATAAAAATTTGCTTAATAAAAGTATTACCATTAAATTTTAGGTATATAACAACATTTTTACAAGACTTCTGAATTATCAATAACACTGTGGTATTTTTATTGGGCAGTCACAATATTTAGATTATTTTTAAATAATAAGTATTAGCTGCATCGATACTATCGATACTTCTTCTTAGTTTACGTAAAACTATTTCAAAATGTGAGTTCAAGACTCACTTTTTATTTATATCTTACCACACCCCGCCCCTCCATATAGTTGTGTATTAGTTTCTCAGGGTAAGGAGTGTTAATAAGGCTTGGCTTTGCCATCTCCCACAACCTCTCTACTACCATGGTCACGATCACTTGCTTATATCCCTTGTACGATAGCAAAATACTGCAGATGCTGGAAATCCGAAATGCTTATATCCCTTCCTACTCACATTCACTAGCCACTTCCAAATCCACTTCCTTCTGTGTCTACCCTGGAAAAAACTCTCACCGAGTCGCTTACAACTGCACTTCCAAATTTCCAACTACCTAGTTTTTGGTCCTCCGTTCACCACAATACTTCTGTAGCTGTCAATTTGCTCAACCACTCCATCACCTCCACCTTTATTGCCCTGCTCTCCAGCAAAACCTCTCGGGGGGAAAAATTCGGTTGATTTGTGCCTCCCATTAGCGCCCTAGAGGGCTAGAGGGCGCTAACGGGGGGTGCAAGGCAACTAGCGCCTAGGCGCGGCACCGCTAACCCCTCCCGCCAATTCAGCTGGAGGTTAGCGGTGGCGCTAACTGTTAGCGCCCCGCGGCGCTGCGTCTCCGGCGATGATGTCATTGCCATGCGCAGCGCCCCGCTCGTGATCTTCAGTAGTGCCCCCTAACTTCCCGCCGGACGTTATGTCCAACAGGGTCAAGGGGGCCTACCTGCGGCCAGGCTCTTTTGCCGGCACTCCGATCCCTGGTGGCCCAGCTGGGCCCCGGGCCGCGCTGCGCAAGGCCCAACCCCTTTAATAAGGGGAGGAATGCCTGCAGTACCGTGGCATGACGTGCCGCAGCGCGTGGCACTGCTGCACATAGCGCTGCGATAGTCACTCGCAGCACCCCAAGAGGGAGGCGGGGCACTTCCAGTAGCGCCCCGCCTCCCTCTTGGGGCATTACCAGTGAATTTTGGGTGCGGGGATGCTAATATTTTCGGGACGCTACTTTTAGCGCACCGAAAATATTAGCACCCCTGCGAAGTTAGCGCCCCAAAGGGGGCATGACCCAATTTTACCCCCTTACTCTCTCCCATCCTGGTCATACCCCCTGGTATAGCCCCCATCTTTGCTCCCTTAAGTCCAAGGGGTGCAGACTTGAACATATATGTTGCACAACTGGTTTAGCTATCCATCACCAGATCTGGCTGGACCACATAAAGTGTTATTGTGTCCCACCCTCCTCTGCCAAAACCATTCACTACGCCAGAAACATCAAGGAGAACAAAGATAATCGAAACTTCTTTTCACCAGTTGTCTCCTTAATTCCCTCTCACCTGCCCCTTTCACCCTCACATCCAACAAGTGTGAGGAGCTCATAGAATCATACAGCACATGGACTTCTTTGTTACCAACATTCCCCAACACATTGGTAAGCTGGAGCAAGAAGGAAAAGATGGAACAGGACACACCTCACCGGAGGGCGAGCTCGTGTTCTAGCTCTGCTATGGAGGCCACAGATGAGGACCTTCAGGGCCCCATCGTTAAGAGTACGGATAAGTGTGCACCAACAATTGTTCGGTGATGGCCTCCCACGAAGCTTCCACACCATGTCAGACAGTGTGGAGGAATCCACTTCTAACTTGTGGGTCATTGTGCATAGCATCGAGGCAATGCCCTCACTAAATCATATGGCATCTCTCCCTGAACAGGTCACCTGCTAGTCTTCTTAATTTTGAAGTGGTACATGTTAACAGAAAGGCCTAAAAAAGCAAAACAAAAATAACAAAAAAAGTGGATGGGGAAGCGCAAATTAGGAAGGTAACAATAAGCTGATTTTTGTAATAATTCAATCATGGGTTATTATAATTTTACTCAAACTATTAACTTTCTGTCTCTAGTCTCCCTACCTTTCCACCAAACACTGATACTGTTGAAAATCAAAGACTTCTACTCCCTCCAAAAAGAGAATGATCATCAAAAATTTACACATTTATTATCTGCTGTGGTGATAATGATGATGCAAAATAAAACACATAATTAAAATAAACGTCTTTTAGAATAAAACTGGCTTGTATTTTACACGTTAAAAATAACTAACATGATAAATCATTTTTGTATTTAATCAACCGAATAATCTTGATTGCATCTCAAGTGGAAAAAGATTTGAACAAAATGGTTATTGTTTACCAGAATTGGAAATAAATATTTTTCACACAATAAAGGGCTCAGACAACATGTTAATTGTTTTTCTGTGCAAATGTCCACATCCTCTGGGTGTAGCTGCAAACTCTTTGAATTCAAATATTCATGTTCTTGTGAAATAAAAAAATCTTACATAAATTCTTAAGCTTGTTTTGCGTGCACCCATGAACTTGTAATAATTTATGCAGTAGTTTATTAATACTAGAAAATGAGAATTATGCACAATATGTTACATTATTTGCTTTCTAAAACAAAGACTCCACAATATCCATCAGAGAAGTTGTATAAAGAATCCATTTAGTAGCCGAATTGCAGATTAAATGTAATACTGGCTTTGTTTATACAGAAATTAGTACATTTCTTTGCATGTAATTATTAGGCAACAAAGTTATATTTAAAAAAATCACTGCAATCCTCATTTGCACTAAAATAGCTATTTCTCAATCAAAGATTGTGTTGAATCCCTCAATTGCTACATGTAATACCAGTTTCTTTATTAAAATGATGATATTTAAATATCCCAACCTGCAAGCGATCCGTTCATGTGTGAATTGTTTCAATACTTTCATTCAGGTAGTCAGGAAACTTGAAATGTATAATTCGTGTTTTTCATTTCTTGTTGAAAAAACTACAGAAAATGGTTCAGTGCTTTCAGTTTTTCCATTACTTTCAACCAAACCCTTTTTATTACTCGTTTTAGTAAAACACATTAAAATCAAATATCTCCTGTAGCAAAACGATTCAAGCCCCTGGAACTCAAATAATTTTCTAATAAAAAATGCATGAGACAAATAAATGCACTTTATGTTCCACAAGAAAAGACAGTTTCAACAGCCTAATGCACAGAGAAAATTCATTTTATCAGTCATCCATTTCATTCTTGGCTGCTGCTACAAGCTCTCTACCGTTGCTAGGTAACCATAATTCATAGTAGCTCTTAATGGATACTCTGCTACCACTGAGAACATTTAGGTGAAGAGAATAAATGCCTTGGGTGAATCTTGGAATCTTTCATTATGCATGTCATTCTATTTTTGTAATGCTATAATGCTGCAATGTTTCTGTGGTAGGAAACTGAGTTGTAGTAATTGCATATTTCACTGTAATATGTTTTGTAAGCAGAGCAGCACGTAGTTGTCTAAAATGAGCTATTACAAACATGATTGAAATTGACCTTTTCTGCTCTTGAAGCCAACAAATAAACCCACAGCTGTCTTGCCATAAGCAACACAAAAAAATAAACTGGCTAGGATTTTATAGACAGATATTCAGAATATAAGCTCTTAAGAGCAAAAAAGATTCACAATTTCCATTGTGTGTATTATTTCTACATATTTTTCAAGTTTGAAAAAAACATTAAAATAATGGTCAGAAAAAAATATTGAAAAATGCAACAAGAATTATGGTCAGACTATTTTGACTCATTGTGAGAGGGGTTTATTATAAAATTAGCAATATAACAATATATCTTAACTTGGTTACACTACATTTTACAGGGACATAGCTCTAATAGACCTGACTCTCATTACTAGCTACAACTGAGAAGATTAGGTTTATTCTAAAGCTAATGTCCATAATATGGTTTTGCTGTATATTTAGGGATTTCTTCTGCTTTGTACAACATGGCATAATTAATATTACTGTTCACAGAAGGCACAGATGTCCTAATGAGAATTTTAGCAATGTTTACATATCACTGCATGCCTTTCATCTATTGTTGCACTAATTGTATGTCATGAGAGAGTTTACGCACTTTAATTACAGAATGTTTATCTTTAGTTAAAAGAGACAACAATATGATTGCTTTCCAAACTCCTTTTGTTGAGTGGCAGCAGGCTGTTCTACTGTTGTGGTATCTCAACAGAGCTGGATAGTGTCCTCATCAGACATTCCATCAGGGCTCACTCGATAATGAGCAGGAGCCAGAGCCCTGTCTGTCTTTCCCATCCCTAGTCCAGGGCGCTGAGGTGAATTGTAGGGCTCCTACAACTGCCTGGGGCTGAGGCCAACTAATTCAGCACAGAATAGAAACCAAACTGTGACCTTTACTTTATTATATAGATATATACACATACATATACATGTACATACATATATAATATTCTGTAGCAGCCATCGTTTTTCTTCTTAGTAGTAAATGTTTCATATCATTCACTGTTCAATGCTAAAGTTAATAAAACAATATTTTGTACAAAGCACTGTAAGTACATTTTTTCTTGCACTTAATTATCATTTATCAAAGTACAGAATATTTGTAATCAATTGCAACAAACTTTATTGGGGAAAAATTGGGTGGCATCCCTTTGGGGCGCTAAAGTCGCCGGGGTGCTAATTTTAGCACCCCGAAAAAGTTAGCGCCCCTCCGCCGGAAATTCAGTAGTAGCGCCCCAAGCAGGAAGTGGAGCTCTACTGGAAGCGCTCCACCTCCTTCTTGAAGCGCTACTACTGAAGATCGTGGTGCTATGTGCAACAGCGCCATGTGCGTCGGCATGTAGCACCTCGTCATTGCAGGCCTCCTCCCTTGGTTAAAGGGGAGGGGCCTAGTGCTGCGCGCACCGGGGCCCTGCTAGACTACTGGGGAGCGAGGTGCCGTGGAAACAGCCTGGCACTCAAGAGGAGTGCCGGGCTGAGCCATCGCGGCCGGCACCCCGAAAAAAAGGGGAAAGGAGGCAGGTGCTGGCAGTCGGCCACAAAAAATACGGCCGCCCAACACCTGCCCCTTTAACTACCGCCGCTGCCACTGCAAAAACGCCCCCTGACCCTGTCGGACATATCGTCTGGCGATACATCAGGAGGCGCAAGGGAAATTTGACGTCATCGCCGCCGCTAGCCTTCCACTGAATTTCACGGGAGGCGTTAGCGACGCTGCACCTGGGTGCTAAGGGATTTGCGCCCCGTTAGCGCCAACGAGAGGCGCAAATCAACCCAATTTTTCCCCCATATCCTTTATTCTTGAGTATAATAAGCTTATTTAAGCAGTCTGAATATGACTGCTACTGCCATGTTTATTTTCTGTCTAAATTGACAAGTTACTTTAGCTATGAGAAATGCCAGAGATGTAGGTGATCTTCAAAAAGTGAAAGGCATGATGGCCTAGATACTGAGCTAGTACAATCATATAAAACATCGCCATGTACCCATAGAAACCTCAGCTTGGTTTCAGTCCAATGATGTGTAACAACATACATTTACAATTTCTTGCATGGTTGTTAAGGTTTCTAAGTGTGCATGCTGGTAACTTCAGCCCTTTATTAGAGGTCTTTCTTACATCTTGACAACTGTGGGCGCTCTACTTAGGATCTGGTTTGTCCAAGTTGTCTGCAGGATATCTGGGACTACCTTGCTTCACCACACCACAGACCAATAAGTCCATATTGAAAATCTCAATAAAACATGTAAGGTATTTTATCTGGTGTATTTTTTTTATTCTTGCAATACTTTTGCAACTATTTACTTCCCCACATAAGGCTCCTCCACAGTATGTCCAATTCTTTGACTGAGAAAGCAATCATGTGATTTTTCCCTAATATCTGCTGCTAGAAGATGTACAAAAGCATCAAGCGAACACTCTAACCTTTCCTCCATTTGGCTCTTCTGATAAAGGTTGAGATCATAAATGTACTGAGAGAGGAACTTTCTCAAGTACATTAGAAAGTAACAGAATTTGACAACCGAAACCACGGCCCCGATATTTACGGGGAGGATGCAGAGGAGGCAGAAAACAACCGAGGAACCCAGCAGGATCTCATTAACAGTTTTTTGTTCAGTTTCCCGCCCAGCAGCTGGCCAAATGGGCAGCCTGGTCAGCCAGCGATGATAACACCTGCGGCATGAGACCACAGCCAGGGACCCTTGGGGATGGTCCGCGGCAATCGGGGGGGTGGGGGGGGGGGGGGAAGTTTGGCAATCAGGACTGGGGGAAAGGGGTCGTCGATAGGGGAGGGGGAAGAGAGGCCACGATTGGATGCAGGGAGAGAGGCTGCGATCAAGAGGGTGAGAGAGGCCGCGATCGCAAGGGGGGAGAGAGGCCACGATCGGAAGTGGGAAGAGAAGTCGGCAATCGGGAGGGAGGATGGTGATCAGGGCTGGGAGAGGTCGAAGGCTTCCTTGAAGGGCCTGGGAGGACCACTCCAGCTCCTCCTGGCCCACAAGGAGTGCTGAATAAAGTACTTATCTTGTGGATCTAGCAGCTCCCGCTTCCTTTTCACTGCCAAGTTCCCCAACCCCAGGAAACCCGTGCAGCAGCAGTAAATTTTAAATTGGGCTCTCAATTGCACTGTGGGAGTTGATTAAATATGTTAATTAAATGTCCCACCTCTCCCCGTGCTCGGTGTGTTGGGAATGCGTTCCCCGTATTTAATTCTTTAACACCCCCACGATCCTCTGCCACCCGTCATGGGGGGGGGGGGGGGTTAATATTGAGGCCCATATATTGATACTGTTGCAGTAGAGGCAAATTATAGTAAATTAAGGGAGTGGATATTGAAATGCATGGCTTGATTGGCAGAAACAGCTCGAGGGGCTGAATGGCCTACTCCTGTTCCTATGTTGATTCCTTGACTTTGCGCTCTTTATCATCTGTATCTTAAATATGTATATTTTACACTTTAATGTAATACTGATTTACTCTCTATTAGATTCAACATAGACATGGGAGGTGGTACTACTATAGAAGCTTTAGGATACGGGGGGAATGAGATTTGTTGGGTCAAATGTCCTTTTCTTGCCTATGAGTTTTCTTATGTTCTTATATCGAACAATTGGAACTGTGGCTCTATTGATTGGATATACAAAATGATGCTGTTCAATCTAATAACTAGCTTTTACACGTGTACTCAGAGTTCAAGTTATTATAGAGCAAGTAGTTTTACTGTCCACAACTCAGTAGCACAAATGCAGTTTAACACAGCTAGCTTTTGATATTACTTCACAGTACTTATTCCATTTCACTTCTTTTCTTGATCTATGTCTTTTGGTTTCTATTTCAGTAAGCAGAGTTGATTACCACAAAAACAAATCAGAAACCTACACAGTACTTTTAAAGAAGTGAAGATTCTGAAAGATTGTTTGTGGTCCCTAAGTTTATTTGTAAGATATATCTTTTATTTAATTGATCTTTTCTTTACCATTTTAATGTTTTTGACAGTAGTTCCAAGGTAATATTGAACAATTAGTCCTTTTGGTGTTTTTTTTTAATTGAAAGCTGCTTATATCCTCTCTGCTAAGCCTGCCTCCTTGAATATACTGGTAGTCCTTTCTGTAGTTGTAAAGCATTAAGAATTCATGCAGCCATCATATGATTGAATCCACTGTTTTTCCCCAAAAGATCTGAAGAAGCATTTTTTAGTCCCACATGACACGCTGAGCACCTACTGATGTGATGGTTGTCAAAATGAGTGTATAATAGGCCATGTGTAAAAGCAGCCTAGCCTATACAAGAGCTAGGCACAAAGCATGCATCCAAAAAACTATTCTCAGTACCAATCCCATAAGGTTTATGCCTGGAGTGGCTACCACTACAAATTGGCCAAGTTATTCTTTGGTTAGATCCTCTCCAATTTGACAGAAAAAAATACTTGGTCCTGGATTTTAACTGCTAGCCGGTTTCTGGTTTTCAGGTTTTGCAGCAAAATGAGACCTGGCCAATTGTAACGATGGGGCGTGATTTAAATCCCGCCGGCCGATTCCCATCCGTTCCAGATGGGAGGTGGACAGGAGAGTGGTGGAAGTTACTGTTTGTATTATTAACATTAGTTAGTGTGTTTGTATGCAATTCCTTTGTCTACTATTTTAACATAGAGGTTAATCCATTAAGTGTATGTCAATATTGTAAACAATAATTTCTAGGCCGTACTGTTTTAAGGTTTCAACTTTGTTCATAATATGTTTAATAAAGTCAAGGGAGAATAAGACATCAATCTGATAACATCTTTCAGGAGGTCATGAACTCATTGACAATTGTGAAAAATTACAAATATATCAAAACAGTTGAAATGACTATACCACTATAAATGTTAGAGCTGAATTACAAATTACTTGGGGAACTACTGACAAGCTATTTGATTAGAAAAATAACAAATGAAGTACCTACCACAGAAAGGCAGTTTGAAAGCAGGGCTCCATCTTGGCCTAACATATTGGATACTGTTATTGCAGGAAGATTCATGTTCTGCGGGTTGAATTGAAGTAGCCCATTCTGAGGCATTGAGTGGCAGATTGAGTGGTAGCCGGATTCTGTGTCAGACAAGTGAAGAAGTGAATGGTCTGGCATGGTAGGAGGAGTAATAGGAGGGATATCAAAATCCTCATCTCCGATGCTTGGGACTGGATAAGTCTGCGGAAAAAAGCAGCATTTTTAATAGATATCTTAGTGATGATCATACATTAAAAAAAAAAATCAGGGCTCCCTCAGGCAAAGTCAATATCATTATGGAATTTCTAGCCATAAGTGTTGATAGTTGCTATCAAGCAGAATTTACCATTTTATTTTGGAGAGTATTGTACAAACACTCAATTCAGACAGCATAATTTCCAGCATTTTCTATTTTTAACTCATGTCGGCCGGGTTTTCCTGGCCTCGGGAAATCAGACGGGTAAGAGGTGAGAAAGGCTGGAACCATAAGGTTACAGCACTGCTTGTGGGCCAGGAGAGCAGGAGTGCTTTCTCCCAGCTCAACAAGCTAACCTGTAAATACGCCCCCCGCAAGCTGTCCGACCCCTCACCTTCACGATCTCTAACCCCCGATATCCCCCCTAGCCCCGCGATTACTGACCACTCTGCGATCACCAATTCCCTCCAATCTCCCCGTGATCTCCCCCATCTCCCTGACTCCTCGTGATTTCACTGTCAATCATACATTTGATGAATCCAAACGTGCCCATGTACACGCCAATCCACACAATTCTGGTTATGGTTTCTAAAATAAAAAGAAAACTAGAAATGCTAATTGGAAACTTATGAAAGTTACTTTCTTTTAAACTGAAAAACATAATGCTACTTGCAATATATTTGAAATGACTGAAAATTAGAATAAGGGTTTAAAAAGTGATTTAAACCTGCCATTGGCAGTAGTGCAAAATATGCAATGGCAAATAAAGGCTGCAGTGTGTGTAATGCAAATCAATGTCATCACGTAAAGTGGTAATGAGTACCTCATTCTGTATGGTACAGGTACACAAAACAATGAATGTCTATGCTGAATAGGAGGACTTTTAAATTAGTTAGTGGCAGTGAGTTGCTGAACCATACAGACCAAGAAGTTCTTCAGGTTTGAGTCAACAGTAAAGAAATACTTGTACTTTATCACATCTTTCAGAAACATCCCAAAGCACTTCACATACGATGAATTATTTTGATGTAGAGCCGCAATCATCAATCAATCAATTTTGAACTGAATAGCCAAAATAGTAGAATAAAAGTCAGAGGCAGTGGTTAACAAATTATATCGTGCTCTGTCTCCAGTTCTTGTCACTGAGACACAAAGGAGATATTCAAGTGTCAGAGGCAGTGTGTAGAGAAGGGCAAAAAGGCTGCTCCCTAGGGCATAGTTTTAACCCCCAAAAACAGGTGGGTTTGGGTCAGGTAGGGAGTTAAAATTTAAAACGTTTCAAATTCGAACCCAACTTGCCTCGAACACGCCCACTTCCGGTTTTAATGGAGTGGGACGGGGAGGGGATGTGGGTGACCAATCTGCTCTCAGGAGGCAGATCAGTTATTGAAAATTTTGAATGAGGCTGTGTGCCTCTATTTCTTCAAGTTTTCTATTTTTAAACTCAAAGTCGAAACGTTAACTCTGTTTCTCTCTCTACAGATGCTGCCTGACCTGCTGAGTATTTCCAGCATTTTCTATTTTTAACTCATGTCGGCCAGGTTTTCCTGGCCTCGGGAAATCCGACGGGTAAAAGGAGGTCAGAAGGGCTGGAACCATAAGGGTACAGCACTGCTTGTGGGCCAGGAGAGCAGGAGTGCTTTCTCCCAGCTCAACAAGCTAACCTGTAAATACGCCCCCCGCAAACTGTCCGACCCCCCACCTTCATGATCTCTGACCCCCGATATCCCCCCTAGCCCCGCGATTACTGACCACTCTGCGATCACCAATTCCCTCCAATCTCCCCGTGATCTCTCCCATCCCCCTGACTCCTCGTGATTTCACTGTCAATCAGGCTGAGTGTCGGGCGGGAAATCTGGAGGAAAAAAAATGCAAACATGCCCTGCATGACTGTAGGGTGTCCGGGGAAACCCATACTTCCAGGTTTCCTGTCCATAACACCTCAGCCCCAGCCGCACCCCGCCTCCTCGAAATAAATATCCGGTAAATATCGGGCCATGGTGTCAGAGGTCTGAGTTTTGAGAAAACTGGAGAAACTTGGGAGGCAAAATTTGGCTTCTTTCCACCATGCCATTAGCGCCTCGGGGGGGAGCACTAACGGGGTGCAACGGGCTTATTGCCCGGGCGGGGCTCCCAAGAAATTCGGCAGGGTGCTACTGAGGTGCTAGCCGATAGTGCCGCGCCCCAGCCCGTAGCGCCCCGAGCCACTGGCAATGACATCATCGCCATGCGCCGCGAGCCCTTAGCATCCCACCACGACCCCATACTGCCCGCAGCAGAAATTCGGCTGCGCCCTGCGAGGTTGCTGCGGGCGGTGTCAGCGCCAGCCTCATGGGTCGTGAGCCGGGCCGATCTCCACTCGCGGGGCACTAATTAAAGTGAGGTGCGGCCGTGATCCGCGCTGCCATTTAATTTTTTTTGGCCAACCTTCAGGTCGGCCCTCCATGTGCCACCGTTTTGCAACCCGGCACCGTGTATCGGTGCCGGGCTGCAGCCATGGCACCATGCCGCCCTGGTGGGCTAGTGTGGGCCATTGGAGGCCCTGCAAAGCTCACAGTGTCCATCCCCTTTAACGGAAGGGGGGGTGCTGCTGTAACTCGTCAGCACTACGCAGAGCAGCCGCGTAGCACTCTGGCGCTATCGTGCCCCCGAAGTGGAGTGCCCGAGATAGCGCTCTGCTTCCTCGCCGGGGTGGTAAGCCGAATTTAGCGGCCGGGGCGGTACTTCCATAAATCTCCGGTAATAATTCGGTTACCGCCCCCAAACGGGTCGTGACCAAATTTCGCCCCCTTGGACTTTATCGTCTTGAAAGCAGGCATCTGAGAGGTGATGCTACAGCGGTATATATGACAGTACGCAGTATGGAAAAGACAAATCCAAGAAATCACTTTGAACTAAGTTGCAAGACTAGGATAAGCGGACAGAAGTTCAAATTAGCAAGTGGTACATTTATGATTGATGTCGGGAAGTTCTTCACAAAAAAAGCAATCAATACATGGAATGGATTTCTAGGTAGAGTAGTGGAGGCAAAAACCCTGGAATCATTTAAGGAACAATTGGATGTAGCAATGGGGAACATTTAGGGTCTTTGTAGATGGATGAATTAAGATGGACCAAATGGCCGTACTCATTCATAATTGTCTTGTGATCTGTGAATGCAGTGACTGTTGTTATTTAGTCAAACGCAGGAGCGATTTTTATGTGCTGCAAGATTCCACAAACAGAGTAATGAAATGAATGGCCAGTTAATCTATTTTTGGTAGTAATGATTGAGGCAGGAATATTGGCCAGGTAGTAAGAAAACTCACTGCTTTGTGAATATTGTCAAGAGATCTTGAACATCCACTGATCATACCAAACAGCACCTTGGTTTAATGTCTCATCCAAAAGATGGCACCTTTGACAATGCAGCACTCCTGCAGTACTTGATTGAAGTATTAGCCTATATTATGTGCCCAAGTCCTGGAGCGGGGCTTGAACGTCTAATTCAGAGGTGAGAGTGATACCAACATGAGCCAAGCTGCCACTCAAATGGAAATAACAACAGAAAATGCTGGAAAAACTCAGCAGGCCAGGCAACATCTGTGGAGAGAAATTAGAGTCGTAATTTCGGGTCAAAACCCTTTTTCAAAACTGGAAAGGAAATGAAATAGATCGAAAGGAGGGCTGGGGAGGGAACAAAAGAAGTGAAGAGACATTAAGAGATATTCAAAACGAGACGAGATGGTGATAGGACTAGTAAAGAGACAAAAGTCGGCTCAGATTAGGTGTGAAATGTACTGGCAGAATGAGAGACAGCTGCCATGTAAAAAAAAGAGGAAGGGCGGGGGGGTGGGGGGGGGGCGGGGGCGGTGGAGGGAAAACCCAAAACAAAGGGGTGGGGAAAAAAAAACTATATAAGTAAAAACGTAATAGGGGCCGAGGTTATGATCTGAAATTGTTGAACTCGATATTGAGTCCGGAAGGCTGCAAAGTGCCTAATAGGAAGATGAGGTGCTGTTCCTCGAGTTTACGTTGAGCTTCCGTGGAACAATGCAAGAGGCCAAGGATGGTGAGGTCCAAGTGGGAATGGAGCAGTGAATTAAAATGACAGGCGACCGGAAGCTCGGGGTCACCCTTACGGACTGAACGGAGGTGTTCCGCAAAGCGGTCACCCAATCTGCATTTGGTCTCCCCAATGTAGAGGAGACCGCATCGTGAGCAGCAAATACAGTATACTAGATTGCAAGAAGTACAAGTAAATCGCTGTTTCACCTGGAAGGGGTGTTTGGGGCCCTGGACAGTGGGAAGGGGGGGGGAGGTATAGGGGCAGGTGTTACATCCCCTGCGCTTGCACAGGAAGGTGCCAGGCGAAGGGGAAGGGGTGCTGGGGGTGATAGAGGAGTTGACTAGGGTGTCTCGGAGGGAGCAGTCCCTACGGAATGCTGAAAGGGGAGGGGAGGGGGAAGATGCGTTTGGTGGTGGGATCACTTTGGAGGTAGCGGAAATGGCAGAGGATGATCCGTTGAATGTGGAGGCTGGTGGGGTGAAAGGTGAGGACAAGGGGAACCCTATCGTGGTTCCGGGAGGGAGGGGCAGGGGTGAGGGCAGAAGTGTAGGAGATAGAACGGACACGGTCGAGGGCCGTGTCAACCATGGTAGAGGGGAATCCTCGGTTGAGGAAAAAGGAAGACATGTCGGAAGCACTGGTGTGGAAGGTGGCATCGTCGGAGCAGATGCGGCGGAGACGGAGAAACTGGGAGAATGGAATAGAGTCCTTACAGGAGGTGGGGTGGGAGGAAGTGTAGTCTAGGTAGCTGTGGGAGTCAGTGGGCTTGTAGTGAATATTGGTCAATAACCTATCCCCAGAGATGGAGACGGAGAAGTCGAGAAGGGAAGGGAAGAGTCAGAGATGGACCATGTGAAGGTGAGGGAAGGGTAGAAATTGGAGGCAAAGTGAATGAAATTGTCTAGTTCGGGGCGAGAGCAGGAAATGGCACCGATACAGTCATCAATGTATCGGAAAAAGAGGTGAGGGAGGGGACCTGAGTAGGGCTGGAACAAAGAGTGTTCCACATGTCCCACGAAAAGGCAGGCATAGCTAGGGCCCATGCAGGTACCCAGAGCAACACCTTTGATTTGGAGGAAATGAGTGGATTTAAAGGAGAAGTTGTTCAATGTGAGAACAAGTTCAGCCAGGTGGAGGAGGGTGGTGGAGGATGGGGACTGGACGGGCCTCTGTTCAAGGAAGAAGCGGAGCACCCTCAGGCCATCCTGGTGGGGAATGGAGGTGTAGAGGGATTGTACGTCCATGGTGAAAAGGAAGCGGTTGGGGCCAGGAAACTGGAAACTGTTAAAGTGGCAGAGGGCGTCCGAAGAGTCGCGGATGTAGGTGGGAAGAGACTGGACAAGGGGAGAAAAGATAATGTCAAGATAGGAAGAGATAAGTTCGGTGGGGCAAGAACAGGCTGAAATGATGGGTCTACCAGGGCAGTCCTGTTTGTGGATCTTGGGCAGGAGGTAGAAGCGGGCTGTGCGGGGTTGGGGAACTATGAGGTTGGTGGCCGCGGGGGGAAGATCTCCAGAGGAGATGAGGTCAGTGACAGTCTTGGAAACGGTGGTTTGATGTTCGGTAGTGGGGTCATGGTCCAGGTGGAGGTAGGAGGAGGTGTCGGAGAGTTGGCATTCAGCTTCCGCTAGGTAGAGGTCAGTTCGCCAAACAACAACAGTACCACCCTTGTCAGCAGGTTTAATGACAATGTCAGGGTTGGATCTAAGAGAATGGAGTGCTGTAAGTTAAGAGGGAGGTAGGTTGGAGTGAGTGAGGGGAGCAGAGAAATGGAGATGGCCGATGTCACGGTGGCAGTTAGCGATGAAAAGATCTAGAGAGGGTAAGAGGCCAGGGGGTGGGGTCCAGGTAGAACGGGAATTCTGCAAGCGGGAGAAAGGGTCAGTCGTGCGGGGGGAAGACTCCTGGCCAGAGAAGTGGGCACGGAGACGTAGGCGACGGAAAAAGAGCTCAACATCGTGCCGAGCTCGAAATTCATTGAGATGGGGGCGTAAGGGGATGAAGCTCAGGCCTTTGCTGAGGACTGATCGTTCGGGGTCAGAGAGGGGAAGGTCAGAAGGGATAGTGGAAAAGCTAGAAATGGCCATAAAAGATAACCAAAACCCGCTAGACTCCATAATAACAGAAAAAGAACTTTTTGAAAAACTCAAGGACCTGCGACCAGGAAAAGCTTGCGGGACAGACTGCATACTAAACGAGATGATTAAACACACAGACGACAAAATGAAACTGGCTATCCTAAAACTCTTCAACTTGGTTCTGAGTGTCGGTTACTTCCCTGATATCTGGAACAAAGGACTCATAACGCCCATATACAAAAGTGGGGACAAAGTCGACCCAAATAACTATCGAGGCATCTGTGTAAACAGTAACCTGGGGAAGGTATTCTGTAGCATCATAAATAAAAGACTTATAAACTTCCTTGAGGAGCACAATGTCTTGAGTAAAAGCCAAATTGGATTCCTGCCAAACTATAGAACATCAGATCATATCTTCACCCTACAGACCCTAATTGACAAACACGTTCACCATAACAAAAGCAAAATCTACGCATGCTTTATAGATTTCCAGAAGGCTTTCGACTCCATCTGGCATGACGGTTTATTCCTGAAACTTATCGAAAGCGGGGTAGGGGGAAAAACATATGATGTAATTAAATCAATGTATACAAACAACAAATGTGCAGTTAAAATTGGAGACAAACAAACAAAATACTTCCCACAGGGGCGGGGGGTGACGCAGGGCTCGCCAACCTCACCGACACTCTTTAATATTTACATAAATGAATTGGCAAAACTACTTGAACAATCTACAGCACCCGGCCTCACCCTATATGAATCCAAGGTTAAATTCCTCCTCTATGCAGACGACCTGGTTCTGCTGTCACCAACTAAGGAGGGTCTACAGCAGAACCTGGACCTGCTGGAGTCGTACTGCCAGACTTGGGCCCTGACAATAAATCCCCAAAACACCAAAGTCCTTGTGTTCCAGCAAAGATCCAAACATCAGGGACCCAAAATAAATTTCACACTAGGAACAACCAAAATTGAACAAACCACTAACTACACATACTTGGGCTTAAAAATCAGTTCTACGGGAAACTTCAAACTGGCTGTGAATGAACTGAAAGAGAAAGCAAGAAGGGCTTTCTATGCCATTAAAAAATCAATCCAAATAGAAATCCCAATTAGCATTTGGCTAAAAATTTTCAAATCAGTAATTGAACCAATTGCACTCCATGGCAGTGAGCTATGGGGACTGCTAACACAACAAGAATTTGCAAAATGGGACAAACACCCAATTGAGATCCTACATGCAGAATTCTGTAAAAGTATCCTCCGGACTCAAAGGAAAACAGTAAACAATGCATGCAGGGCGGAACTAGGCCAATATCCATTAATAATCACTATCCAAAAAAGAGCCACCAAATTTTGGAATCACCTACAAATGAGCAACCCCCAATGCTATCACTACGATGCCCTGAAATGCCAAGAGCTGACCATAAAGAAGAATACCCTCAGTCAACTAGTCCTGGGACTCAGTGAAGTAACTACTAACACTACTAACAATAACCAGCCCCAGGACAGTGACAGCGTAACACAAAGAATTCGACCCAACACAATCGTCGCTAAGCAAAAGGAAAAATATCTGACATATTGGGCAGAAACAACAAAAACCCAAAGCAAACTCAATTGCTACTTGGCCCTAAACAGACAATACAACATAGCTGATTACCTGACCATGGTAAAGGATAACAAACTGAGAAAAACCTTGACAAGGTACAGACTTAGCGAACATAGCCTGGCGATCGAAAAAGGCAGACACAGGCAGACCAGGCTGCCAAGAGAGGACAGGATATGCTCTCACTGCAGTCAGGGAGTAGTGGAGACAGAGATGCACTTCCTCACAGCCTGTGGAAAATATCAGGGCATCAGGGAGAATTTCTACCAAAAATTCTCACAAATATGCCCTGAATTCAGAAATCTGAATGACAACCAAAAACTCCCATACCTACTGGGGGAGGAGAGAAGCTGTGTAGCACTGGCGGCACACTATGTTACAGCTTGCCATGAACAGAGGGACAACCAGTAAACTAAGAAAAGAGTATATATAAATAATGCGAATGTATATTTATACACTCAGGGATATACCTGTTTATACACTGTATGAATAGAACTGCGTTTATGTGTTCAACCATAAATGTATTTTGATGCTTTGGCAACATAAGATGTACCTTATCATGCCAATAAAGCGATTTGAATTGAATTGAATTGAATAGTGAAAACGCGGCAGGGGGTGAGATTGTGAGAAGGGGGGTCAGAGGAAAGTGAAGGGAAAGAAGGTTCCGGAGGGGCGTTGGTGTCCAAGAGTTGATGAAGCTTGCGATCCTTGACATCGGAAAGCCACTCAAATTCCTGGTATAGAGCTTGAACCCACAGCCTTCTGACTCAGAACCAAGAGTGTTATCAATGGAGTGAATCCCAGGGGAGCTACGATCGACCTCAGGGCCCTAGCTACAGCAAAGAGAATCTGCCAGGCTTACATAGGAACTGAAATAGATAATGTGGCACATCAAACCTGCTGCACTAGTTTCTGTTGGCCATGGCAGCTCTACTGTTTTAGTCCAGCGACGTTTCACTAGGGTGATACTTGGGATGAAGGGGCTGAGTTATGATGAAAACTGGGTAAATTTGGGTTATATTCCCTGAAGATGAGCAGGTTAGGGGATGATTTAATTGAGATGTTTAAAACACTGAAGGGAATTGGCAAGATAACTAGGGATTGACTCTCCCTTGTAATCGAGCATGTCTCCTCCATTTGTCTTAAAACCTGCAATCATAGAACAAATGCCAGAGGAATATGCACCACACAGTATCAAATATCGCAGCACAAAGACACTGAGTTAGCAAATGGAGTGCAGCTTTAAGCTGATGATGCAGATGTAAGATAATTTGTGCTTAAACAGTAAAACTAAAAAGGTCACCAGCGATTACCCTGCTAAGAAAAGATAGGAAGAAAATCTTTTTACTTCAAAAAAACTGCCACAAACATTTCAGCGCTGAACATCTCGAACACTTTTCAGATGCTCAAGATATATTATGGGGCGTTACCCTAATTTAAATAAAAATCCTTAATGAGTTTTGTGCACAGCACAGGCATAAGCTCCATGCATTCAAAGCACGTGCCCATTGCATTCACATTTGAAAAGCGGATCAGGCTTTTGCTATTACTCCTGATAATATCTGCAAGTTTTTCATACTCCATTTTCATCGTCTTTATCTGTTTCTTAGTCTCATTTTGTTGCTTTCTATAATTTTCTAAGTCCTTATTCTTGCATAAGTCTTTTATTTAATCTGGGTCCTAACCATTCACATAGACCCTGGTTGCATCACCCCAGAAGTATGTCATTTTCCTATTAAGTATGAATACCTGTTTTGTAATCCACTAATTACCTCTTGAATGACTGTACTGCTAGTCTGTACATTTACCAACTAATAATTTCTCCCACCCTGTTCCAACCAAATTTCATCTTTATTCCTTCAAAATTAGTCTGATTTATATTCAAATTCTTGATTTGTCTTCTTCCTTTCTCTCCTACAAGTCTGATAGTGATTTCAATCATATTATGGTCATTATTCTCTTACTAATAAATCACTAAAACTATCTTAAATGCATTCAATAAATCTATTTTCTTTCCTATTTGTATTTGAATTTGCTCCCAATCTATATGGAGGTTAAACTCCCCAATTATCAACAGACTTTTCTTCTTGCAGGCCTTCCTGATCTGCATATACGCACATTCCTTTGTTGGGTCTCACAGCAGGAAGGTCTATAAAAGAATCCCACCTGCATTTTGCATCCTTTCCTGTTCCCTAGCTCTACCCATAGTGGTCCACCTGCTGATTACACTCATTTAGATCTCCTTTTCTACCATAATGATGACAGATTTCATTAATACTACCATTCCTTTTTCAATTTTCCCTATCTGTTCTAAAAATCCAATATCCTGATCTATTTAGCCCCTAGTCTTGCCCAGGCTGTAATTGCTACCATATCATACCCTCTAGCTTTAATTTGCTTTTGGTTTTTCTATTTTATTTATGATACTCATGTCATTTGTATAAAGACAACTTGTTTTATTGACTGCTTTTTCCTTCTTTACAGTCTCATTTATTGATTTCCTTTGCCCGTTCATTTACCATCCTTTCTAACTTCTGTAAAACTTTCCACCTCCACGACCACAAAGTTTTCCCTTTTCCACTATCCTAACTTCACCGCCCCCCACCCCACCCCACACCCAGGATCTATTTTTAAATTTTGATTGGCTTTTTCCCTTGCAGTCTAAATCATTCCCTTATTTTCCTTTGCGTGTCAGCCAGTGGCTCAGTTGGTAGCACCCGCGCCTCTGAGTCAGAAGGTTGGGGGTTCAAGTCCCACTCCAGAGACTTATAGGCTGACACTCCAGTGCAGTACTGAGGGAATGCTGTCGGAGGCGCCGTTTTTCAGATGAGTCTGCTCTCTCAGGTGGACATAAAAGATCCCATGGCACTATTTTGAAGAAGAGCAGGGGAGTTATCCTGGTGTCCTCGCCAATATTTATCCCTCAATCAACATAACAAAAATAGATTATCTGGTCATTATTACATTGCTGTTTGTGGGAGCTTGCTGAGCGCAAATTGGCTGCCGCGTTTCCTACATTACAACAGTGTCTACACTTCAAAAAAAAAAGTACTTCATTGGCTGTAAAGTGCTTTGGGATGTCCGCTGGTCGTGAAAGGCGCTATATAAATGCAAGTCTTTCTTTCTTTACCCACGAGATGTTGGTTTAAGTAAAGCTGTTCCTGTCTTTTAGATTCCCTCTTACCTAGAACTGGTCCCAATGTTCTAGAAATCTAAAGCTTTCCTTCTACACTATCTTTTAAGACATGGAGGGGGGAAATTTTAACCGTCAAAAATAGGTGGGTTGGTTTCGGTGGGAGCTTAAAATGCCAGAAATCTGAAACAGGTACCCAACTCACCTCAAACCCATCCACTTCCAGTTTAAATGGAGGTGGGACGAGGGGTGGGCAACAATCCACTCACAAGAGACAGGTTGGTCATTTAAATATTTAAAGAGGCTGTGTGCCTTCAATTTAACAGTGATTCTATTTTTAACTGCAGTAGGCCGGGTTTTCCAGGCCTTGGGAAACCCGGCACGTGAAAGGAGGTGAGAAGGGCTGAATCCATGAGGTAAGTGCCTTTACAGCACTGCTTGTGGGCCAGGAGGAGCAGGAGTGTTTCCTCCAGGCCTAACAAGCTACCTGCATCTACCTAGTCGGGGGGGCGGGGGTAGCAGCGGTTGCTAGTGCTGTTGGGGAGGGTCTAAACTAGCTTGGCAGGGGGATGGGAACCTGAGAGTGGATTCAGAAGGGACAGAAGCAAAGCTGGAAATGGAAGGCAGAAAATTAGTAAGGTGAGTTTGGAAGGCAGAAGAAACAAAGGCTTGAAAATAGACAACAAGGGAGTTTGGCAGTGCTAAATGGTATATACTTCAATGCAAGGAGTCTAGGGAATAAAGTAGATGAGCTGAGGGCACAGGTAGACATGTGGGAGGATGATATTATAACTATTACTGAGACATGGCTGAAAGAAGGGCAGGAATGGCAGCTCAACATTTCTGGTTACAGAGTTTTCAGCCGAGATAGAGAGAGGGATAAAAAAAGGAGGGGGGTGTTGCAATATTGATTAAAGAAATAATTACAGCTGTGAGGAGGGATGGTATCTTAGAAGCAGCATCCAACGAGGCCATTTGGGTTGAACTGGGCATCATACTGCTGGGAGTGTACTATAGACCCCAAACAAACAGTCAGGGGGGGGGCTAGAAGAGCAATTATGTAGGCAAATTTCTGAGATGGGCAAAAGAAATAATAATAGGGGATTTCAACTTCCCTAATATTAACTGGGATAAAATTAGTGTGAAAGGTATAGAGGGAGCAGAATTCTTCAAATGCATTCAGGAGAACTTCTTTAGCCAGTATGTAGCAAGCCCAACAAGAGAGGAGGTGGTTCTGGACCTAGTTTTAGGGAATGAAGCTGGCCAGGTAGAAAGGGTATCAGTGTGAGAGCATATTGGTGGTAGTGATCCTAATTCAGTTAGATTTAGCATAGTTATGGAAAAGGACAAGGATAGACCAGGAATAAAAGTTCTCAATTGGGGAAAAGCTCATTTTACTAAGCTGAGATGTGATTTAGCCAAAGTGGACTGGAGACAGAAACTTGAAGGTAAATCAGTGTCAGAGCAGTGAGAGGCATTCAAAGAGATAGTGAGGGTTCAGAGCAAGTATGTTCCCTTAAAGAAAACGCGTGGGACTAACAAATCTAAAGCTCCTTGGGCATACAGGGAAGGATAAAGAAAAAAAGGGAAGCTTATGAGATACCGAGGGCTCAATACTGCAGAAACCCTAGAGGAGTATAGAAAGTGCAGGGGTGAAATTAAAAAGGAAATTAGGAAAGTAAAGAGAGGGCATGAAAAAATATTGCCAAGTAAAATCAAGGAAAACCCAAAGATGTTTTATAAATACATTAAGAGCAAAAGGATAACTAAAGTAAGAGTAGGGCCTATTAGGGACCATAAAGGTAACCTGTGTGTGGAGGCGGAAGACATAGGTATGGTTCTTAATGAATATTTTGCATCTGTTTTCACAAAAGAGAGGGACGATGCAGAAATTGCAATCAGGGAGGGGGAGTGTGAAATATTAGATGATATAAGCATAGTGAAAGAGGAAGTATTAAGGGGGAAACATTTGGTCGCTTTGCGCCTCCCGTTAGCGCCCTAAGAGGTCGCTAATGGGGCGCAAAGCAACTAGCGGCCGAGCACAGCGATGTTTGCGCTGCTCACGAAATTGACCAGACATTTTGCAGCAGCAATAAACACTACCGCTACGATCTCCTGCGCCCGCAGATCGTGATGTCAGTCGAGCGTGCAACGCCCCGGTAGTGCCCCAGACCAGATATTGCGTGGCGCCCCCTGCCTTTCCGCCTGCCGCTAGCAACAACAGGTAGCGGGGAATGTTTTGCAGTTGGGAAGGGACTGGGGGAGCGCTATTTAAAGGTGACTGCTTCATGTCTTTTTTTGTCGGCAACATTTTTGCACCAAGCATTCTGAGAGAGAGAGAGAGAGAGAGACTTCTGGAGAGATTCAATGCTGTGTGAAGGCGTTTTGGCTACTGAACAGCGCTTTGCAGGTTCATTTTGATTTGACCGTCTTTGCATCGATTTAGAAGAGACTTTTGGGGCTGCGCTCTGAGCTCTTTCCCTGGGCCTCTCCATTGTTCTTTCCAGCAGATTTGATGTACAGGTCTCTCCAGGCTGAGATTCAAAGCTGCAATGAGCAGGGTGTGGATGGAGAGCAAGATCGACCCTTTCCTTTAAGAACTGGCCGGCGCCAGTGTGTCTGTGTTCCATTGCTGACTGACATCACATGAGCTTCACCAGCGCTCTGTGGTAACACCTCGCTCCTCGGCATCAGCGCCTTGAGAGGTGTGTAGCGCCTGATTTAGCGCTCCAATCAAGCACTCCAATCACCTCCAGGGGCGACAGAAGCCAAGTTTGCAGTCGGAGGTGATAATTAGCGCCAGGCGCTAAACTTTGCGCCCAGCCGATAATTGCGCCCCAAATGGGGCGATACCGAATATCTCCCCCAAGGGGTTTAGTATCTTTGAAAATGGATAAATCCCCAGGCCTGGATGAAATGCATCCCAGACTGTTGAGAGAAGTAAGAGAGGAAATAGCAGAGGCTCTGACCATCATTTTCCAATCCTCTCTGGCTACAGGTGTGGTGCCAGAGGACTGCTAATGTGGTACCGTTGTTTAAAAAGGGAGAAAGGGATAGACCGAGTCAGCCTAACCTCGGTGGTGGGAAAATTATTGGAAAAAATTCTGAGCGACAGGATAAATCTTCATTTAGAAAGACACGGATTAATCAGGAACAGTCAGCATGGATTTTTTAAGGGAAGGTCGTGTCTGACTAACTTGATTGAACTATTTGAGGAGTTAACAAGAAGGGTCGATGAGGGTAGTGCATTTGATGTAGTCTATATGGATTTTAGCAAGGCCCCGCATGGCAGACTGGTCTCGCAGGTAAAAGCCCATGGGATCCAAGACAAAGTGGCAAGTTCGATCCAAAATTGGCTCAGAAGCAGGAAACAAAGGGTAATGGTCAAAGTATGTTTTTATGACTGGAAGGCTGCCTCCAGCGGGGTTCCGCAGGGCTCAGTACTGGTTCCTTTGTTTTTTGTGGTATATATCAATGATTTGGACTTGAATGTAGGAAGTATGATAAGAAGTTTGCAGATGATACAAAAATTAGCCATGTGGTTGATAACGAAGAAGAAAGCTGCAGACTGCAGGGAGATATCAATGGACTGGTCAGGTGGGCAGAACAGTGGCAAATGAAATTTAATCCAGAGAAGTGTGAAGTAATGCATTTGGGGAGGGCTAACAAGGTAAAGGAATACACAATAAATGGTAGGACACTGAAGTGCAGAGGATCAGAGGGACCTTGGAGTGCATGTCCACAGATCCCTGAAGGTAGCAGGACAGGTAGATAAGGTGGTTAAAAAGGCATACGGGATGCTTTCCTTTATTAGCCAAAGCATAGAATATACGAGCAGGGAGGTTAATGCTTGAACAGTATATAGTTAGGCCGCAGCTAGAATACTGCGTGCAGTTTTGGTCACCACATTACAGGATGGATGTGATTGCACTAGAGAGGGTTCAGAGGAGATGCACGAGGATGTTGCCTAGGCTGGGGAATTTCAGATATGAGGAAAGATTGGATAGGCTGCAGTTGTTTTCTTTGGAATAGAGGAGGCCGAGTGTAGACCTAATTGAGGTGTATAAAATTATGAGGGGCCTAGACAGAGTGGATAGGAAGGACCTATTTTCCTTAGCAGAGGGGTCGATAACCAGGGGGCATAGCTTTAAAGTAATTGGTAGGAGGTTTAGAGGGGATTTGAGGAGAATTTTTTTCACCCAGAGGATGGTGGGGGTCTGGAACTCTGTCTGAAAGGGTGGTAGAGGCAGAGACCCTCATCACATTTAAAAAGTACTTGGATATGCAGTTGAAGTGCTGTAACCTACAAGGATACGGACCAAGTGCTGGAAAGTGGGATTAGGCTGGATAGCTCTTTGTCAGCCGGCGCGGACAAGATGGGCTGAATGGCCTCCTTCTGTGCTGTAAATTTCTATGATTCTATACCCTGTCAAGCCCTGTAAAAATTTTGTAATTTTCAATGAAATTGCCTCTCATTCTTTTAAACTCTAGAGAATATAGGCCTAGTCTACTCAATCTCTCCTCATAGGACAATACCCCATCCCAGGAATCAGTCTGGTGAACCTTCGTTGCACTCCCTCTATGGCAAGTACATCCTTCCTTAGGTAAGGAGACCAAAACTGTACACAATACTCCAGGTGTGGTCTCACCAGGGCCCTATATAATTGCAGTAAGACGTCTTTACTCTTATACTCAAATTCTCTTGTAATAAAGGCCAACATACCATTTGCTTTCCTAATTGCTTGCTGTACCTGCATGTTAACTTTCTGTGATTTGTGTACAAGGACACCCAGGTCCCTCTGAACACCAACATTTCCCAATCTCTCACCATTTAAAAAATACTCTGCTTTTCCATTTTTCCTACCAAAGTGGATAACTTCACATTTCTCTGTATTATATTCCATTTGCCATGTTCTTGCCCATTCACTTAGCCTGTCTATATCCCCTTGAAGCCTCCTTGCATCTTCCTCACAACTTACATTCCCACCCAGCTTTGTATCATCAGCAAACTTGGATATATTATATTTGGTCCCCTCATCCAAATCATTGATGTAGATTGTGAATAGCTGAGGCCCAAGCACTGATTCTTGTGGTGCCCCACTAGTTACAGCCTGCCAACCCAAAAATGACCCGTTTATTCCTACTCTGTTTTCTGTCCGTTAACCAATCCTCAATCCATGCAAGTATATTACCCCCAATTCCATGAGCCCTAATTTTGTTTAATAACCTCTTGTGTGGCACCTTATCGAATGCCTTCTGAAAATCCAAATACACCACGTCCACTGGTTCCCCCATATCTATTCAGCTAGTTACAACCTCAAAAAATTCTAACAGTTTTGTCAAGCACGCGGGTGGGGGTGGGGCTGCAGAGGAGGCCGGGGACAGCAGAGGGGGCAAGTGCTGGCAGGCGGCCAGCAACAAAAATGGCCGTCCGGCACCTCCCCTCTAATTTGTGCTGCCCTGGCCGCAGGTAGGCCCCCTGACCCTGTTGGACATAGCGTCCAGCGGTAAGTCAGGGGGCACTACCGAAGATCGCGGCTGGGGCGCTGCGCACGGCGATGATGTCATCGCTGGCGGCGAAGTGCCGTGGGGCGCTAACGGTTACCGCCGCCGCTAACCTCCCGCTGAATTTCACAGGCGGCATTGGCGGCGCCACACCCAGGTGCTAGTTGCTTTGCGCCCCGTTAGCGCCCTCTTAGCAACCGAATTTTTAGGCCTAAGCACCTAAAGTTACAAGGGGAGTCACTTGGGTGATGTTTCTTTTTTTCCTGACTCTTGCTGGTTTATTATCCTTTTGTCATGTGTTAAAGATAAATTATGTCAAACAGCTGATTGTGTGGCCTATCTGTTATGGGAAATGGCAAAAGCGCATTGAGGGCTCAGGGCATCTTGCTTTTGTAATGCGGATGGTAAAAGTGATAGGAAATAACAGGGTATAGCAGAGATGAAGTATGACATTGGACAAGTGTCGCCTACAATTACAGAGCCATATGGTGGCCACCTATGGTTGAAGAATAAGCTTATGCTAATGTGGCATGGCAGTGTGCATACCCTGCTTGACGGGCAGCAGTGAACTGGAGGAATGATGCATTGGTCACAACAGGGAATGCATTGCGCCCCTTGTCCTCCTCCTACTCCTCTTCCCAGGAAGATCTGCGCTGAGCCACGCGGCTGCTACTCCTCCGATTATGAGGAACAGGATGAGAGGGCATAAATGTTTCCCATCCCCTTGCTTTAGATTTCATTTGAGGCAACAATCTTGCAAGCACACAGTCGAAGTGGCCTGAAATTATTCCATTTATGCCACACTGCAGATGGGTATCAGCTTTAACAGTCAGAAGGTCAGCAGATGTGTAAAATGTTATCCCATACCTACAACAGCAAAGTTGTTGCATGTGAATGTCAGCCATGTTTCAGGGGCGCTTTTAAAGTCGGGAAACAGGAGCCAGAAGCACGAAAATAGGAAACCACTATGAAAATAGGATTAGCAAGGCAGTTAACAGGCTGTTAACTGCCTTAACTACCAGCCCCACCGGTTGGAGACAGGTCAGTTTGGGAGCGGCTAAACAGACACTCACGAAAATCGGGTGGCGGCGGGTTGGGTGTCTGAAGCCATTTTTTCTGATTTGCCCAACAGACCCGCCTCCAAACCCACCTCCTCAGGGCTATTAAAATCGAGCCCATTGTATTTGTTTAATTTTTCTGCCATTTCCTTATTCCCCATTATAATTTCTCCTGTCTCAGCCTGTAAGGGACCCACATTTACTTTCGCTAATCTTTTCCTTGTTACATACCTATAGAAGCTTTTACAGTCTGTTTTTATGTCTCTTGCTAGTTTACTCTCATATTCTATTTTCCCTTTCTTTATCAATTTCTTGGTCCTCCTTTGCTGAATTCTAAAATCCTCCCAATCCTCAGGCTTACTACTCTTTTTGGCAATATTATAAGCCTTTGCCTTTGATCTAATACTATCTTTAACTTCTCTTGTTAGCCACGTTTGGACCACTTTTCTTGTGGGGTTTGTGGGGTTTTTGTGCCTTAAAGGAATGTATATTTGTTGTAAATTATGTATTAATTCTTTAAATGCTAGCCATTGCTTCTCTACCATCATACCTTTTAATATAGTTTCCCAATCTACCTTAGCCAACTCGCTCCTCATACCTATGTAATTTACTTTGTTTAGATTTAAGACCCTAGTTTCGGATTTAACTAAATCTCTTTCAAACTCAATATAAAATTCTATCATTATTATGGTCACTCTTCCGTAAAGGCCTCTTTACTACAAGGTTATTAATTAACCCTTTCTCATTGCACAATACTAGATCTAAAATAGCCTGTTCCCTAGTTGGTTCTTCAACATACTGATCTAGAAAACTATCTTGCATACATTCCATGAATTCGTCCTCCACACTATTACTGCAAATTTGGTTTGCCCAGTCTATATGTAGATTAAAGTCCCCCATGATTACTGTATTACCCTTGTTACATGTGCCTCTAATTTCCTGATTTATACTCTGCCCTACATTATAACTACTGTTTGGGAGCCTATAAACAACTCCCACCAATATTTTCTGCCACTTGCTGTTTCTTAGCTCCACCCAAACTGATTCTACTTCTTGATTTTCGGAGCGAAGATCCTTTCTCTCTACTGTCTTTATCCCATCCTTTATATCAGGGCTACCCCTCCTCCTTTTCCATTTTGCCTCTCTTCTAAAAGTTAAGTATCCTGAAATATTTACTACCCAACCTTGGCGACTTTGCAACCACAGAGGTGATTTTGCTAATGGGGGAGCATTGGAGGTGGGACTGCTGCTTGGCAGGTCGATGTCCCGCCTCCATCGATTTGTGGCCAACCCATGCTATTTTCCCTTGATTGACCTTGTTAAGCCCAAACAGGCCAATTAAGGGAAAGCTGGTTGCAGAGAACATCAATGTATGACGTTTCATCTTTCAAAAATTTTTGACAGATGAATTGTCATCGTTTGATAGCTCTGTGAAGCTGTCAAACAGTGACATTGGGCTGGATTTTCATTGAGGCGGCGTGTAGGAGGCGGGACTACAACTTTCGGGGTTGTAGTCCCGCCTCCATTGAGTTGTGGCCAACCCACATGATTTTCACTTGATTGACTTTGTTGAGCCCGCTCAGCGGGCTCAGCAGGCCAATTAAGGGCCACCCAGCAACAGGTGACATCACAGACAGACATTTCATCTGTCAAGAGCTTTTGACAGATGAAATATCAGCGTTTCACAGCTGTTTGAAGTGGTCAAACACTGACAATCTGTACTCTAAGTTAATTCCTTCCTCTCAGGATGATTTAGAGATCTCTCCGGAACAGGAAGCTGAATGCTGCAGATTTTGACAGATCGCGGCCATTCTGCTTTCTGTGCCGGTGAGATGAGGGACTCCCGAGACCTGAAGGAAGGAAGGCTGTAAAGGTAAGTACATGTAAGTAAAACTTCTTTAAACACTTTGCACACACCAAACACACTTAGCTCTGCACTCATGCACCCATCACTCACCTGAACACCGGACATCTCGACCCCTCCAAGCCCTTCATCCCGACAGCCCGCCTCGCTAACCTGGCGAGATTTGGAGCCGTCGAGAATCCCACACTTCACCAATAAAAATAGGGATTAGGCTAAAAAAAGGCAGTTAATTGGCACTAATCCCCTTCCCGCCTCGGGGAGGCGGGTCCCAGCGCGGGTCGGGTACTCACCTCCTTTGAAACTGACATGGTGGCGGGATGGGTTCGTGCCCCCCGATTTCAAGATTTTAACCCCGCCTCCATGGCTCAATGAAAATCCTGCCCATTCTCTGTAGTTTGATGAGGTCTTGCATACAAGACCTCATCAAACCTCTTTCTTTTGCAGAAATTAGATTGTTGTTGCATTGGAGAATGCAACAGCCATCTGTCATCTCTACCGCAGAGGTGCGAGACTCTCCACGTACCCACCGATTGAAGCCTGCAGGAAGAATCAAAGGTAAGTACACTTTTTCTAACACTTTATACTTACCTCAGATACTTACCTCTCCACATTTGCACCCATCACTTACCTCCACAGCACACTTTTGGACCCCTCCGCCCCCCACAGACCCACTACTCGCCTTGGTGACCCTGGCGGGGTTCGTAGCCTTCGGGAAGCCCGCATTTGTGTGGGCAAAATGGGGATAATCCTCTTATCTGCCTGTTAACTACCTGTTAACAGGCAGTTAAGGGGCTGTAATCCCTTCGCGCCTCCAAGGAGACGGGAACCGGCGCGGGACAGCTACGCACCTCCTGGCAAGATGGCACGGAGGCAGGTTGGGCACCCGCCCCCAAATTCTGCCATTTTCCCGGCAGTCCCACCTCCATACCTGCCTCCCCAGGGCTGGTAAGATCGCGGCCCACGTCTCCATTATGGCTATTAGATCAAACCTGTTCATTTCTATCTGCGCTATTAATTCATCTATTTTGTTGCAAATGCTTTGCGCATTCAGATACAGTGCCTTTAGTTTTGACTTATTTCTATTTTTCCCTGATGTCACCTTAGTCACTGATGCCTTATTACCTTTGTTACTCTCTCTGTCCCTTCCTGACCCACTCTGCTTACTTTTTCCCAAATATCTACTCTGCTTTGCTCTAGAGACTTGACATTTCTTCACTACTTTTAAATTTACTCTTTCCTGAATCCTCCCACCCCCCCTTCATTAGTTTAAATCCCTGTCTACTGCCCTAGTTATTCGGTTCACCAGGGCACTGGTCCCAGCCCGGCTTAAGTGAAGCCCGTCCTAACGGAACAGCTCCCTCTTTCCCCAGTACTGGTGCCAATGCCCCATGAACTGAAACCCCTTCCTCCCACACCACTCTTTGTGGCACGCATTTAAACCTCTAATCTGTTTGTCCGTATGCCAATTTGCGCGTGGCTCAGGTAACAATCCAGAGGTGATTACCTTTGAGGTTCTGCTTTTTAATTTGGATCCTAGCTCCTCAAACTCCCTCGGCAGAACCTCATTCCTAGTTCTATCTATGTCGTCGGTTCCTACGTGGACCATGAAAACTGGATGCTCCTCCCACTCCAAGTTCTTTTTCAGCCGTGAGGAGAAGTCTTTAATCCTGGCACCGGGCAGGCAACACAACCTTCGGAACTCTTGGTTGCGGCTGTAGAGAACAGTACCTATCCCCCTGACTATAATGTCCCCTACCACAACTACATTTCCTTTCATCCCCCCACTTGAATGGCCTCCTGCACCATGGTGCCATGGTCAGCTTGCTCATCCATCCACACAGGCAGCAAGAACCTCATACCTGTTGGACAAGGGCAAAGGCTGAGTCTCCTGCAGCATTGCACCTGGGGTCCCCTTACCTGCCTGAGTTGCAATCACACCCACCTGTCCCTGACCACCAACCAGACCTGTACCACTACCTAGCCTAAGGGGTTTGACTGCCTCCTAGATCAAAGAGTCAGAATTTGGAGAAGAGGGGGAAGGAGTTGTTGATTTTTGCCTTCACTACTTGTAGTGATTTGTGTTACAGGTAGATATTTAATTTCAGTACCCTTAACTTAATCTAGATCAAGTAAGTAGTCGAGAAACTACACTGTAAACTAAGTTACCTAAATACAAATTTAATTAAATAAAACAAGGTCATATAGGAATGGCAGTGCAGATGGTGTGCTGCAACTGCAGCATGAGAGAGTTTGTGGAGAGTATTGTGATCCCGGACAACCACGTTTGCAGTAAGTGCCTACATCTTGAGGAACTTAAGCTCAGAGTTTTTGAGCTGAAGTCTGAGGTGCAGAAATTGCAGGGCATGAGGGATGGGGGGGGAGGTACCTAGACACTATGGGCTCGATTTTGCCAGGCCCGAGGAGGCGGAATTTGAGGCGTGGGAGGTGGTAAAATCGCAAAAAAAAGCGGGCGGGCCTGATTCCGCCTCCGAGCAATTTTCCCACATGCGTGTTTTCTGACTCCGTTTCCATCCCGCCTCCAAGAGGAGGGATAGGCCCTTAAGGCCCTTAACAACCAGTTAAGTGCCTCTATAATCCCATTTTGAGAGGCCTTTCTGATTTTAACACTTTTCCCACATGCTGCACGTCTCCTCTGGAACACGCCAGTGAATCCTGGTGAAAGCACAAATGGATTGCTTACTAACAGCTGCAGCTCCACCATTAAAAAAGGAGTTTTCAGCAATCAACATTTGCAGGTGGCAGAACTTTGTTGTCTCAGGTCTGGGGGAACTTTTAGCAGGCCTACTCATTGTTCTGGAAGTTTGGAGTCTGACACCCATCTCCAGTGTGACCTCCTGGGAAACCCCTCTCCCCACCTTGAACGAGCGCTTCCTCAACTGAGGTATATACCAGAAGAATGGGAAGCATTTATTTCCTTTCCTCCTGGACATGATTTGGATGAAGACCAGCCGCGGCTGCAGCAGAACCAAAGCAGCACCAACTGCAGGAGCAACAGCAGGAGCTCCAAGCTGCTGCTCACCCACCTGAGGCTGCACAGGCCAGAAGGCGCCAGCGCATGGAAGCACGTCGGCGCAGGAGATACCCCAAAACAGGGTTTACAGACTGAGCAGCAGTGCCAAAAGAGGCTCCGACTTTCGCGAGAGGTAGTGGGTGTCATCTGCGCAATGCTGCAGCAAGAGCTGGAGCCCAGAGGAGCAGGTGGACACCACTTACCAGTGGCCATCAAAGTCACCACCGCACTCAACTTTTTTGCTTCAGGCTAATTCCAGGGATCAGCAGCAGACATTAGCGGCGTCTCCCAAGCGGCCGCACACACTTGCATCACGCAGGTAACCGATGCCCTCTTTGCCATCACTCATATTTACATCAATTTCTCCAAGGATCAAGCCAGTGTAACTGCGCGTGCGGTTGGGTTTGACAATCTGGCAGGCTTTCCAAGGGTGCAGGGTGTCGTTGACTGCACACGTGGCCCTTAAGGCACCCCATCACAATCCAGGTATTTTTCTGAACCGTAAGGGCTTCCACTCCCTCAACATACAGCTGGTGTGTGACCACAAGAAGGAAATTTTGCATGTTTGTGTCAAGTACCCTGGCAGTTGCCATGACTCCTTCATACTGCGCCAGTCTAGTGTGCCTCCGCTCTTCAGTCCGCCAGACCAACTTTTCGGATGGCTACTTGGAGACAAGGGCTATCCCCTGAAGACGTGGCTAATGACGCCGTTGAGGAGCCCATCCAACGAAGCTGAGGAGCGCTACAACTCCAGCCACAATTCCACCAGATCCATAATCGAACAAACCATCGGCTTGCTGAAGAAGCGCTTCAGATGCCTTGATAGATCAGGTGGAGCCCTGCAGTACTCAGCAGCCAGGGTCTCCAGAATGGTTGTGGTCTGCTGTGCACTTCACAACATGGCACAGCATCGTGGCTTGCAGACACAACCACTAAGTGATTAGTTTTTGGTACAGATTATGTCCCTTTATCAACTCGTAGACTTGGCCTTCATGTCCACCTGTGCCAACTGTTAGTACGTGGTTGCATTTCTGACGTCCGGCTTTTTGAACTTTAAACAATTATCCCAGAATTGTTCCCAGACTTCCCTCCCCTTCATTACTGAAGACTTAGAATCCAGCAGGAAGACGGTCCCATGGGTGCCCGAGTGGTTGTTCATGTGAGTCTAGACTTTTGAGTGTTGGCGGTCGTTTTGGTCATGGAGAACATCGCACCCAAGTCTGATCCTGTCCTCGTGAGACGTCCAAATGCATTCACTTTTCAGTTGGCGTCACCGGATAGTGATCAGGAACGGAAAACCTGACTGATTTTTGTCCCCTCCCTAGCCCAGGGCCACTGAGGACTGCTGCAGCATCCCAGCTGCTGCTCTGGTTGAGATTAGCTAATTTAGTATAGATCTGGGATTAAAACTTGAGGCATTCTAATCTGTGTGGCTCAGTTACATGCTGACATTACCAGCTGAACTATTGGTGGAGCTTATTTTAACAAACGGAATAAAAAGGGATTTGATCAAATAAATAGAGAAACTGTTTCTGCGGGTTGGAAACCAGAGGACACAGATTTAAGATAATCGGTGAGGGGGGAAAAGATGAAAATTTGAGTTGTTGTGATCTGGAATGGACTGCCTGAAAGGATGGTGGAAACAGATTCAATCGTAACTTGTAAAAGGGAATTGGATGAATACTTAAAAGGAAAAAAATTGCAGGGCTGTGGGGAAAGAGCAGGGGAGTGGGACTGATTGGATCGCTCTTTCAAAGAGCCGGCACCGACACGATGGGCCGAATGGCCTCCTTCTGTGCTGTAAGATTCTATGATTCTATGCCTGAGGAACAAGTGGCTCATCACATAGCCTCCTCAGATGAGGAGGAGGAGAGCGACAACGATCAGCTTGCAGAGGCGCATCAACCAGCCACAGCAGTATGCGAGCACATTGCTGCCCAGGACGCAAGGGACGCACTCATCTTGGCCAGATTTGCTTAGCATAGACAATCAAGCACTTTTGTCTTGCAGCTTCTTACCAGACCATCGACAATGGCCAAGAACCCGCAGATTCCTATCACTATGACCACCATACTGACAATTGCAAGTCACCCTAAGCCCTCAAAGTCCGATTTGCGAAATGACACAGGCCACAACTTCAACAGTTTGACATCAGCATTTTTTTTAATCACAAAAAGGAACTGATGGCATTTCAAAAATAAACACAACACGACACCCAAGTGACTACCCTTGTGACTACTTGTGCATTATCTTCCTCTTACGCGTGCTCCTACATGGTGCTTCCCCTGTGGCTTCAGCAGATGTGGAGGCCCCTTGCTCACTTTCTTGCTGCTCCTGTCTCGACACCTTTGGCGGGCATCCTCTGGGGTTGCGAGCCTTTGAGGGCTCAGCAACAATCTGTTGCTCCTGCGGCTGTGCAGGGGTTGAGACGCCGATCTCTGTTGGGTGGGGACTCTGACCGAGGGCTCTGCAGTGGCATGGTCGTGTGAGTGCTTGGAGAGGAGCCCCCACTTCCTTGTTATCTGCCACCAACATCCCTCTCATGGGTCAGCCCCACTTCAGACCTAGCAAGTGGCTGGACAGCCCCTTTCTGCACTTCAGGGGGGCCATGAGGACCTGTTTCTGCGCTGGAAGTCCTACTCCAGAGGACTTCCATGAAGGTCTGGTTTCTCTGCTCAATAGCTGACCATCGCTCCTCAAGAGATGTCAGTCTATTCTGAACAATGACCATGTTTTCACGACCAAGGTGACTAAGACATGGCCGTAGCCATCCTCTCCTCTACGGTAGCCATCTTTTCCGTGGTGATGCGTTCATGCGCCAACACCTCCACAAAGGCTCTGCTCATGTTAGCGATGGACTCCTCCATTCGCTCCACGCTCGCAGCGACCCTGGAGACAAAACCTGCCAGGGACTCCTTCACCTGTTCCAGCACCACTCTTCTTCTGGATGGACCCGGAGGCACAGGGTCGACATGCAGCCGAGCTGAGCTGGCAGAGTCCTGCGCCCTCCGAAGAGGACTCTCCACTGCTGTCCCTGTCTCCACCATCTGCTGATGCTCACTTGTGAGCTGTGATACACCAGGTGCCAACACTACACTATCTCGCGCAGTTCCCACCGAGGTGTGAGTGTCTGCGCTGGTGCTAGGTGTGCTGAATTCTGCTGACGCTACGCCTTCAAAAGTTGCAGCTTCCTCTGAGGAGTCTTGAAGCTCAGGCTCTTCCTCTTGGAAAGTGGGGACGGGGGCTGTCGATGGTCTTGTGGGGGAGTAAAGGAAAGAGTTGGAGATGTGAGGTAAAGTTTGCATGCACATTGAATTGTACAGATGATCATAAGTCAATCTGTTAGACCTTCAGAATCATTATCAGTTACTCATGCAATGTCAATGAGAGAGGTGCAAAACTATTCTGTCACCAGCTTGCTGTGATGCACCCGTCTGTCCGTCCCCCACTTGCGTATCCTCTTCCACTCCCATAATCTCCAGGGCTGCCTCCTCCACAGTGGTGAGCTGGGCTACTGAGGGTGGCCCTCCTCCTGTCCTCACCCTCTCCTTCTTATTGTGGGCTCTCTTTTCCTGCAGTGAGGGACACAAGTGGAGTTTGAGTGAAAATGAAGGAATGAGTGTAGAGATTCCATAGCATAGATGCTTAGAAAGAGACAAAGATGGAGTGAGGTGCCAAGGCCAAGGGCCCGCCCTGTGTGTTGTAAGTTGTTGTCATAGCATCACAGCAATAGGGAGTGTGAGGGCTGCATAGTCGAATAGTTAAGTGAATGTGAACATACAGAGAGAGGGAATGGGTTAGAGTGCAGGGATGTCAGTGTCAAGTGGGATGTGGAGGAAGAAGTTGGCAAAGCGGAGTGCTGGTGAGGAGAGGCGATGGGGATCAGATTGAGGGTGATGGGAAAGTCATACTCACTTTTCCTGTGCGGAGAAGGTCATGAAACCTCTTCCTGCACTGCAGCCTGGTTCTGCGGCACATAGACATTTAGTTGACCTCCTGGGCCACTTGCATCCACACAGCGTTAGTCTGCTGGGGAGGCTTTTTCCTCCGAGGAAGGGAACAGCACCTCCTTATTTGATCTTGCTCCCTCCACCAGAGCTTGCAGGGTGGCGTCATCGAACCGTGGAGCACACTTTGGCCTACTGCTGGACATATTTGCTGAATGAAGCGATCACAACAATGGCCATAAATTTTGCAGTCTCCAGAAGAAGCAAGGCTGCTTGCAGGCCTTAAATCCAGCAGCACTGATGACGTCATCGGGGGAGACTTTCAGGATGGAAAGACTCATTGGGCCACGGGTTCCCACACGCTGGAAATCAAGTGCCCAATTAGGGGAAAATCACACTTTTTTCCCACTTCACATTGGAGTCGGGTTCCTGACCTGAAAAACACCCGACACGCCCCCAGCCCACCCCAATGGTTAAATCCAGCCCAATGGGCGCGATTTTCCCATTGGAGGCGGGTTTCGGTTTGGGTGGGTTCCAAACCCGCCTCCACGGTCAGGTGGGAAAAATTTGCGATTTTTCCCTAATTGGCCAGTTACTTTCAGGGGTGTGGGTTCCCCTGGGCCAATTAGTCTTTTGGGACTGAAACTCACCTCTGCTGACGTCACTTAGCCAGCTTCATTTATGGGCTGCTTGCTGCCTTGGCTCATTCCACTAGTTTTTGGTCGATGGTGCACCACCTCCAAACTTTTATCTCCTTGAAGAATGACCAGCTCCAAGGCAAGGGCCTCCCCGAGGTTCTCGGATGCGTCGTTGGGTATGCTAGTTGAGGGGGCGAGAGCAAGCAGGGAGGTGCTCTTCCCCTCATCTGGGAGGAAGAGACCTCCCAAAGAAACCAAGGCTATGTGGGGCCAGCTGGCAAGGGATATAACCTTCAGATCAGTGTGCAGCAGAACATGGCTGCAGTGCCGTAAAAGGTTTAATGACCTTGTAAGATCAGGCAAAGTGAGTATATCTTCAGCTTGACCCTCCTTCTGCTCCCGTTCTCCTCATCACCAGCACTCTGCATAGTCAAGCTCCTCCTCCACATCCCACTTTACCCCCTTACAACTCTTGCACCCTTCACCATCCCTCTCACTCTATGAACCCAATCACTTCACTATTCAACTATCATGTGTTAAAAAGGTGCCACAATGGGCAACCTATGCAAATCTAGCCAGGATGAGTGCATCCCTTGCATCACGGGCAGCCATGTACTCGCATGCTGCAGCTGCTGCTGGTTGATACGCTTCCGCTCGGTCCTCCTCCTCCTCATCTGAGGAGGCTATGAACTGAGCCATTTGCTCATCAGGAATCTGCAAGCCACGACACTGCACCATATTGTGCAGTGCACAGCAGACCACGACCATTCTGCAGACCCTGGCTGCTGAATACTGCAGGGCTCCACCTGATCTGTCAAGGCATCGGAATCGCATCTTCAGCAAGCCAATGGTTTCCTCGATGATGGACCTGGTCGAAGTGTGGCTGGCGTTGTAGCGCTCTTCAGCCTCATTAGCTGGCCTCCTGATCGGCATCATTAGCCACTTCTTCAGGGGGTAGCCCTCGTCACCAAGGAGCCATCCGTTAAGTTGGTTTGGCAGATAGAAGAGCGGAGCAACACTAACATTCCACAGGATGAACGAGTCATGGCAACTACCACAGAACTTGGCGCAAACATGCAAAATTTCCTTGTGGTTACACACCAGCTGTACGTTGAGGGAGTGGAAGCCCTTGCGGTTGACAAAGGTAGCTGGGTTGTGATGGGGTGCCCTAAGTGCCACATGTATGCAGTCTATGACGCCCTGCACTATTGGCAAGCCTGCCATATTTGCAAAGCCAACTGAATGCGCGGTTACACTTGCTTGACCCCTTGAGAAGTGGATGCAATTGTGCGCCTTTGCGAAAAGGGCATCGGTAACCTGCGTGATGCAACTGTGGGCGGCCGACTGAGCGATGCCACTGGTATCTGCTGATGATCCCTGGAAGGAGCCTGAGGCAAAAAAGTTGAGTGCGGTGGTGATTTTGACAGCTACTGGTAAGGGGTGTCCACCCGCTCCTCTGGGCTCCAGGTGTCGGTGCAGCAGTGCACAGATGTCTCCGACAACCTCTCGCGAAAGTCTCAGCCTCCTTTGGCACCGCAGCTCAGTCATGTTGAAGTAGCTCATCCTCTGTCTCTAAACCCGAAGAGGGGAGTATCTCCTGTGGTGACGTGCTTCCATGCACTGGCGCCTTCTGCCCTGTGCAGCATCAGGTGGGTGAGCAGGAGGTTGGCGCTCCTGCTGCTGTTACTGCTGAGCTGCCTGGTTCTGCTGCTGCTGCGGCTGCTCCTCATCCGAATCTGAGCTCCATGGTGAAAGGAAATAAATGGTTCCCATGCTGCTGGCAGATACCTCCGTTGGGGAAGCGCTCAGTCCAAGCGGGGAGAGGGTCTTCCAAGGAGGTCCCACAGTTAAGAGATAGAAGCTGTAGCACCTCCGACTTCGGTAGGCCTGCTAAAAGTGCTGAAAGACCTGTGGAACAAAAGTTCTGCCACCTGCAACTGCTCCCTGATGAAAGCTCCGTTTAAATGGTGGAGCTGCAGCTGTGAGGAGGCCACCCACTTGTCAACCCGCCAGGATTAGCTGGCGTGGTTTAGGAGGGTCGTGCAACACGCACAAAATGTGGCAAAATAACAAAGGCCTGTCAAAATAGGATTATAGAGGCCCTTAACGACTATTTAAGGGTCTTAACTACCTCTCCCGACTGATGGAGGCGGGACTGAATCGCACCCATGAAACCCGCCCTCACTTTTTGCGATTTTGCCAACTGTCCCGCCTCCAAAGCCGCCTCCTTGGGGCTGGGAAAATCGCCCCCAAACACTTACAGCTGACTGACAGCTAACTGCCACTGGCAGGCAGCTTCTACTTACCCAACATTTAGCAGAAATTCCCACTCTTTCAAAATTCCCAAATAAAACACTCTGTTCAAGTCCAAACCATTTAATCCCGCTCTGTCTTCTCCACATCACAGGCATTCAGTACTGTATACTTGTTAAATAATTTCAGACCTCACAGGGAATCCCTAAACCTGCTCATCCTGGATTGATGGTAACCTGTCATCTGTTTCACTTTTTCTTTTCACCCGAGGAGTGATCATCTTCTGGAATGCACATTACATTACAGAATTTTTGTGGTTGTTGCTCACGTCCATCTATTTTCAGCATAAGGAAATCCAGCTAGAGACGTTTCTTGAATTTGTGGCTGTCTTGAACATTCTTAGCTTTCGGGAGCGGCTACATGATAGGAACAGAAGCAGGCCATTCTACCCTCAAGCCCGTTCCCCCAATCAATTAGATCATGGCTGATCTGTATCTCAAATCCATTTATCTACCGTTGCTCCATATCCCTTGATACCCTTACCTAATAAAAATCTGTCGATCTGTAGGATTCGCAAAATCCAGAAAATACAGTCTAGATTGGTAAAACCCCTGAAATGGCCACATTGTGAGAACACAAGATGGAGTTGGCAGTTCTCATGGCTCAGTTCAAAAGGACACACCAGCAGTATCTTACAGCAGCCTGAGTCATCACCGATTAGAAGATTCCAGAACTTACTGCTATTGATATGATAATATGGTTACAGCAGTAACGAATTCGTAAACAAAAGTATTTGCACCTGGAGGTGCGCTAATTGCTAGCAAAACGCAAACCCATCTCTGAAATCGCTGAGCACAGAAAAAAATACATTATCTGTACCAAACTCAGGAGGGACACAGGACAGATCCCATCAGTTTCATTTACAAGACATTAAAATAAAGTACTTGCTTTTGTCAAAGCAGCCTGCCCATTACCTTGACAAAAGAAAACCCCTGATTTGGCGCCGAGATAAGGGCAAGGAAACAGTATAACTGTGGAGAGAAAATCGACAGCAAGACATTCATTCAGTGAGATTCAGACAGATCCATCACAGATACGAGGTCAAGGACAGAGCGAGGAGGACCCACAAGATTGTGCAGGAGAGCAGATTCAGAAGTTCAGTCCAGATCCAAGACCATCAGGAGTTCGAAGGCTGAGTGGAGAGGAGACGGTTCGAGGAGTTCGGAGGACTTTCAAGATTGTGCAGGAGAGAGATTCAGCCAGACTCAGACAGATCCATAAGATTCACCAGAAGCAGTGAAGTCCAAGTCCAGATACCATCAGGAGTTCGAAGACCGTGCGGAAGAGTAGACGGCTTGAGGAGTTCGGAGGACTTCCAAGTTTGTGCAGGAGAGCGGGTCCAGGAGCCGGTCCCATAAGGAAGATTGGAGATCCCGGACGTAACAAGGAGTACCAAGGTCCAGGAGGGTTTTAAAATTCTGGTGAGCATAAAGGCCCAACTCTACCTAACTGACATAGTTGAGGTATATTTTAGCAACGGGAGGGTTTGTAACATTAAGGGTTTTGTAATTCAGGAGTGTGATTTATCCCTCGATGTGTCCGTGCGCTTTTCCCACCCCCGTTTTAGTATACCGCTGATTAAGAATTGTTGTATGATTTAAGATAGTCAAAGTTATTCCTTGTGTGTTAAATTTTAGTTCCCATTGGGAGACGTGCTAATGATTTTTGTCTAAACTGATTCTTGCATTCTCTGTGTTTATTCTCCTTGAAAATAAAGATATTTCTGATTTAAAACTCACCTTGTCTCACCTGATCCATTTGTCTTCCGAGTCACAAGTTGGGCCACACATCAAGGTTGTCTGGCAATAAGCCCAGTGTCTAGAACCGGTGAGGGGGGAGCGCTTCAGAACCGCTCACGAGCAGTGCGAAATCAAAACCGATCTAGCACACCATAAGCTCGTTAAAACGACCCCTTACAGATCTCAGTCTTGAAAATTTTAATTGACCCAGCATCCACAGCCTTTTGGGGGAGGGAATTCTAGATTCTATCTACCAATTTCACTCCTAAATGGCCCAAATCTAATTTTAATATTTTGCCCCCTTTTTCTGGGTTCCCCAACTTGAGGAAATAGTTTCTATATATGGGCCATATTTTGCGACCCCTATGGGTGCGTATGAGGTGTATATGCGCCCGTAGGGGCCGCGCAAGTTCCGGGTTTAGGCATGCGAAGCGCATGCGTTAAAACCCGGAACTTGCGATCTGTCTAGAATCCTCTGCATCCTCAGGAGATGGGTCACTGCGGGCGGAGGGTTGCGCTATTTGCTCAACTTTTACCCGCTGAATGCCTGTGAAATTCTTATGCCTGGTAAAAGCAGGCGTAAGGCCTGCTTTTACCAGCATAAGAGTTTTAAAAAATAGAAAAATAAAATTTTATCATTCATTTATACATTAAAAATCCTGTCCAATAAGGTATGTTTATTTTTAGCCCCATTAAAATATATAAAAACAAATTTCAAAAAATTACATTTTCATTTAAAATATTTAATTAAATAGCATTCTAATCAATTTTAAATATGTAATTTTAAAAAATTTATTTCATGTGTTCGTGTACTTTTTAAGTGATCACCATTCATATTTATGGGAGTTCTGTATGTACGGAACTCCCATAAGTATGAATGGGGATTCCCTTCTTTTATTGGTTGGGCCAGCCCACGTGATCCCAGGGGCGCTTGAGAACCGCATGCGCCCCTGGGATATGTGGGCCTCTGCCTGCACGTACCCGGAGAGGCCCAGGATCGCAAGCCTCCGTATCGCCCGGGCCACCAGGTAAATGCGTAGATTTTTTACAGATCGGAGGCATTCGCCCATGGGAAGCCTCCGGTCGCAAATTTTGGACCATTGTTTAAAACAACTGCTCCATGGTCCCGCCAACAATAGCAACAAATAAACAACGATTCTCTCCACAATGCAACAACAAACTGAAAATATTTTGAACACAATGGCGTCATAACAGATTTTCCGATTTTGCAGAATTAGGGCACATTTTCTGTGTGGAGACATAACGCCTGCCACAAACATGTGCCCCTGACTGTTTGATCTTTGTATCCTCAGGGTCAGTTCAGTAATTTTGGAATATTCACTGAGCCCCACCAAGGGCTCCAGCAGTAATTGGGGTGGAGATTGTTGCAATACAGCAACTCTGGCGGTTTCTGAGCTGCCAGTAAAACCAAGAAATTCTTTAAAAAATTTGGCTTTGGCACGATGGCCTACTTTACAATTGATTGCACAGACTTTCTGGACTTTAATATTTAAATAGCAGTGCTGGATGCTAGGAACAAAGAGCCATTCATTATGTCCAGTGCTGGGTGGTCAAATGGCAGAAAATATGTTCATAGAGTGTGAAAACAGACGTGCCCAATTTCAGTTTCTTTCCTTTCCTGTTATACTTCTACCCAGAAAGTGGTGAAGGAAGTGCAGAAGATCCCAGCCCTGGTATGAATAAAATACCACATCATGGTAGCAATGGATTATGGGAAAAAAATTCTGATGCACGCAATTAATTCTCTTGTACTGGTGACATTCATGACTTGTGCCTGAAGGTGGAAATTACCCTGTGGTCAGTGTTGTAATCTCCTCCATCTTGGATAAGCGTTGTGTTATCTTGAACTGTACTTTTCAGTCATTCCTCTTGTCTGCTAACAAAAAATTGATGCAAAGAGAGGGAAGTGTACACCACATGTAGCATTTAACATGCATGAGGATAGAATAGTAGATTTGATTATGTGTGTGAATTTCTGCACCATATAGATTAATATCAACACACAGGGGTACTACAAATGCAGGTAGTGGACACCTCCAACTGACTCACCATTTGTCATTGGATACTTGTCTGCAACCCAGCCAAAATAGACAACTATCTCCAATCTTACAGGTGACCAAAGGCATCTTCAATCAGCTAGGTTTTGATGAGGCTTTGAAGGTAAGAAAGCAGATGGGTTTAGGAAGAAAATTCCCAAATGTAGGGCTCAAAACTGCTAAAGGTTTTGTCATCAGTGTGGGAACAGGGGTGGGGGTGGAGGTTAGGAATGCAAAGGACGTCAGAGTCAGAAAAGTGAAGAGCACACACTGGTGCATAAGGTCGAAGGAGGCTGCAGAGCTAGAGCGGGGGAGGTCATGGAGGGGTTTATAAATGAGTACAAGGGTTTTGAATTCAAAGCATTGGGGGAGGTTGCTGGGGATAGGAGCTTTAGGGCAGTGGGATGTGGCAAAGGCGTGAGAGTTTCAGCAGCAAGTGATGTTGTAGAGATGGAAATATGTGGTCTTGTTGATGGATGGGTCGAGGGGTTTGAAGTCAGCTGAGGGTCAAACAGGATGTGGTTACACACTGTTGAATTTAGCCTGACCAAGCAGTAGGGGAGGGAGTATGAACTATGCAGTTTTTGATGAGAGTCGAACAGGACGTCTTTGGCAGCACATCCCAAACTAGTGACCTCCACCACCTAGAAGGACAAGGGCAGCAGGCACATTGGAACACCATCACCTCCAAGTCACATACCAGCGATGTTCATATCCTGAGAGTGAATATTAAAAAAAGTTGGATGAAGATTTGCTTATCAAATTCCAGAAAGTCCCACCTCCAGGTCAGGATCTTCTACCCCCACCCCTGCAATGATTCCTGGGTAGAACTGGAGAAAGTGAGATGGAAAATGGAAAGTGTTAAGTCTGTGTGTTATATTGAGAATTAATACACAGACCACAAGAGTAAAAATTAACAGGTCTTTACTAGTCGAAGGTCAGGGCGGAACTGCCCAATAAATCATTACACAGCACTTATATACTGGTGTGGTCACCACCGGCATTACAGTATACAGCGGCCAAGATAAAGTAGTGCAACTCTTAAAATAGTTCTCTTAAAGGTGGAACGGTTACATACACTACAGAAAGGGGACATGGTTCACTGCATTCCTGACCAATTTCTTGGCCATCTGCTTTCTTGCTGGACAGGTAACATTCAATATGTCCACTCATATATGGATGAATGTATTGATATTCAAATGATATTCATCCAACATATTTTCTCTCATTTCGCTAATGGCAACAGGTCCAGAATTGCTATGGCAGCAGAGAGGGTAATTTGCACTTAGAAATCCTGAAAACTTGTGCAATCAATTGCAGATTCATAGGGGGGGAATTTTAACCCCCAAAAATGGTTGGGTTAGGGTCGGTACAAGTCAAAATGTAAAAAATCTCAAAACACAAACCCAACCCACCTCGAACCCACCCACTTCTGGTTTTAATGGAGGTGGGATGGGGGGCTTACGACCAGACTGCTCCTAGGTGGTGAGTTGGTCATTTAAATATTTTAATGAGGCTGCGTGCCTCAGATTTTTTTCTCTGTTCCAGCTTTAGTGTTGGCCAGCTGGGTTTCCCGAGCCTTGGGAAACCTGGCAGCTAAAGAGAGGTGAGGACTGCTGTAAGGAACAGGTAAGTGCTTTTCCAGCTTGTGGGCCAGGAGGAGCAGGAGTGCTTCACCCGGCACCGCAAGCAGGCCTATTAACATCCTTAGCGATCAGACCACCCCCTCAGTGATCCAATCCCCTCCTGATATCCTCCGAGGCTCCCGATCTCCTCCAGCAGCCCTCCCATCCCCCCCCATGTCCTCCATGGGCCGCCCGCGATCTTCACCCTTCCTCTTCTAATCTCTCCGGCCTCTCCATCAATGTCTCCCCCCCCCCCCCCGACCCCCGATCTCTCCAGGCCCCCTTATTGATGTACCACCTGACCCTCGATCTCTCCACATCTCCACCCCCCACCCCCCAAATCGATGTCCCCCTGAGCCCCGACCTCTCCCGGCCTTCACCCAATTGCTGTCCCCCCCAATCCCCGGTCTCTCCCTCCCTCTTCTCCGCTCCTCTCAATGTGGCTGGCTGTGGCCGGGAGTCCAAAAGTGGTAATCAGCTCCTGCCATTAAATTCAGCAGAACCTGCGGCACCGTCAAACTGTCCCGCCCCCTCCCCCCACCTCCCCATTACTAGCAACTCAGAGGCTGCCAGCAATGCTATGCAGAAAATCTACCCCTTCCTTCGCATCCCCACTACAGGACTCCTTCACGGAGGGCAGGGAGACCACCAAAATATTTTATTGGCCTCGTGTCTGGATGAGTCGCTAGGTTGGGAGTTCTGCCACACTGAAGATTTCTGCAAAAACAGTGGATCTGGGCTCTAAGTCATATGTCTGTTTATCAACTACAAAACACACAAATCTTCTCCACACTCCCAGCACGTTTCAAGCATCACTTTTAGCAAGAAGATCAGATCAGCACATCCATATCCTATGTTCCTATCCTCTTCTGAAACCATGCTGTCTTTTCTGCAGTTTCACATACAGATGTCATTGTAGTCTATTGATGACCACACTAGCAAATGCCTTCCAGCCACACTAAGTGCCTACTTTTTCCTCTCCCATTAAAATTCCTGTGCTGTTCCGTCCATTGAAATCAAACATGAATAATTTTGTAATCACTGCCTGCTCTGCGCAAGACCCCGCCAGCGGAACTTAATCTCGCAAAATTTACTCCAGAATGTTGGTTAAATTATTTTTGTTAAAATCCGCAAACAAACACACACGACCTGAAAAGTGATGCGCAAGCGATATGTGGTGTAATGCTTTAAGGCACCATTGCAAAATGCCAAAGTAGTGATAGCGTAAGCATTCACGCTTGCAACACTCTGTTAAGTTAATAGACTCAGCCACATAGCTGAGGGCAGGCGCTTCCCTCACTTTCTCTCTCTTTCAGTTTAAAATAGCTGAAGTCAAGCCCCAAATACTTCATTTCTACAGTTCCTTCCATACCGACCACAATTTATATGACATGTTTACATAATATGCTCCACAGTTAGCATCCGTAACTATTCTTTCAACCAGTTATTAAACCTAAATAGAGAGGCTTATTTTCAATAATAATGACTTTATGACTAATAATTTAGTGTACAACTATAGACAGAGTCACCTATAGTAAACAATTCTGGAGCAATGGGAAACTGATCCTACACAAGCACTGCAAACATTTCACCACTGATTTCAAAACATAAGAGACCATTGAGCAGTTCCCAAAAAAGATGGAGATACATCTCTCCTCCCACCCACATCCCCCCCCATTTTTTTTAAATCTTAATTTTATGAATATTATACTCATTTTTTAAACAGTTGAGAGTTTTGTATTGCAATTCGCAGCCTGGTATTACAGATGGCTTTTTTCCAAAAAACTTCAGATTTGATTCCACTATCAAGACAAAAATGTGAAACTAGGATCAGTACCCAAATGGAGCCAGGTTCCCTGAAAACATAATGAATTTTTTTGCTACCAGAAATCTGTAATATTTGAGCCCTGATTTTTCTGGGTTCAGAAAAATGGGGTTCAGCCAGCCCAATTCACAGGCTTGCCTGCATCTGCAGCAGAGGGATGGCCTGGCTGAATTTTCCATTGGGAATCCCTCCCCCTATTTGAATAGGCCACAGGCACAGGAGAGCTTGGCCTGCAGAGAGTTGGCAGGGGAGAGGAAAATCCATCCAGGGAGCAGCTCTTAAAGGGCTGCAGCTAGCCATGAAAGAGCAAGTTGTAGTGAAGACAGAAACATTTCATAATTGATCACAGTGACACAGTGGAGATGTAGGGGCAACACTGTTCGCTTTCTAACTAAAGGACTGGAAGCCCTGTTTCAGGAGGTGCAGCAAATGAGGGGCTGAAGACCACACTCTAGTAAAAGCAGTGGTGCAAGTAATCAAAGCACGCCACTGATCACGTCCATGCTGTTACTCAGGTCCCTTGCACCTGACTGCAAATGAGAAATACATTTGCTGATATCGGGGTAAGTGTGCTCCTTAATATTAAACACATTTCTTGTGGGGCCTTTTAAAAAATTCATTCAGTACCGGGAATTGGGCGTTGTCAGCAAGGCAAGTATTTATTGCTGATCCCCAATTGCCTTGAGAAGGTAGTGGTGAGCTGCCTTCTTGAATACAACTGAGTGGCTTGCTAGACCATTTCAGAAAGCAGTTAAGAGGCAACCACATTGCTGTGGGTCTGGAGTCACATGTAGGTCAGACCAGGTAAGGACGGCAGATTTCCTTCCCTAAAAGACATTAGTGAACCAGATGGGTTTTTACGACAATCTGGTAGTTTCATGAGCACCATCACTGATACTAGCTTTTTATTCCAGATTATTTTAATTGAATTTAAATTCCTCAGCTGCCATGGTGGGATTTGAACTCATGTCTCATGGATCATTAGTCCAGGCCTCTGGATTATTAGTTCAGTAACATAACCACTATGCTACTGTACCCACAAGTCAAGAATGGCATAAGCTTAAAATGAAAACCCGCACACTCTCTAGGAGATAGCATTTTCAGCATTGAAGACACCCATCGCACTGTTACACACATTATTTCAGTGTGCCAAAGCTGTATGCCACACTACTCTTGGAGGTGAAGATGGCAAATGTGGCAAACCAAATAGATATGCAGTCTGATAGCAAAATACTGCAGATGCTGGAAATCCGAAATAACAACAGAAAATGCTGGAAAAACTCAGCAGGCCATGTAACATCCGTGGAGAGAAAATAGAGTCGACGTCTCGGGTCTAACCCTTTTTCAAAACTGGAAAGGAAATGAAATAGATCAAAAGGCAGGGCTGGGAGAGAACAAAAGAAGTGAAGAGACATTAAGAGGTATTCAAAACGAGACGAGATGGTGATAGGACTAGTGGAGACAAAAGACAGCTCTAGATTAGATGTGAAATGTTCTGGCAGAATGAGAGACAGCTGCCATGTGGGAGAGAAAAAAAAGGGGGGGGAAAGGGCCAAAACAAAGATGTGGATAAAATATAAGCAAAAATGTAATGGGGGCCGAGGTTATGATCTGAAATTGTTGAACTCGACGTCGAGTCCGGAAGGCTGTAAAGTGCCTAATCGGAAGATGAGGTGCTGTTCCTTGAGTTTACGTTGAGCTTCCGTAGAACAATGCAAGAGCCCGAGTACAGTGAGGCCTGAGTGGGAGTGGGGCGGTGAATTAAAGTGACAGGCGACCGGAAGCTCGGGGTCCCCCTTACGGACTGAACGGAGGTGTTCCGCAAAGCGGTCACCCAATCTGTTTGGTCTCCCCAATGTAGAGGAGACCACATCGTGAGCAGCGAATACAGTATACTAGATTGCAAGAAGTACAAGTAAATCGCTGTTTCACCTGGAAGGGGTGTTTGGGGCCCTGGACAGTGAGAAGGGGGGAGGTATAAGGGCAGGTGTTGCATCTCCTGCGCTTGCACGGGAAGGTGCCGGGCGAAGGGGAAGGGGTGCTGGGCGTGATAGAGGAGTGGACTAGGGTGTCTCGGAGGGAGCGGTCCCTATGGAATGCTGAAAGGGGAGGGGAGGGGAAGATGCGTTTGGTGGTGGGATCACTATGGAGGTGGCGGAAATGGCAGAGGATGATCCGTTGAATGTGGAGGCTGGTGGGGTGAAAGGTGAGGACAAGGGGAGCCCTATTGTGGTTCCGGGAGGGAGGGGCAGGGGTGAGGGCAGAAGTGCGGGAGATAGAACGGACATGGTCGAGGGCTGTGTCAACCACAATAGAGGGGAATCCTCGGTTGAGGAAAAAGGACATGTCAGAAGCACTGGTGTGGAAGGTGGCATCGTCGGAGCAGATGCGGCGGAGACGGAGAAACTGGGAGAATCTCTTATCTTATCTCTTCCTATCTCGACTCTATCTTTTCTCCCCTTGTCCAGTCTCTTCCCACCTACATCCGCGACTCTTCGGACGCCCTCCGCCACTTTAACAGTTTCCAGTTTCCTGGCCCCAACCGCCTCATTTTCACCATGGACGTACAATCCCTCTACACCTCCATCCCCCACCAGGATGGCCTGAGGGCGCTCCGCTTCTTCCTTGAACAGAGGCCCGACCAGTCCCCATCCACCACTACCCTCCTCCACCTGGCTGAACTTGTTCTCACATTGAACAACTTCTCCTTTGACTCCACTCATTTCCTCCAAATCAAAGGTGTTGCTATGGGTACCCGCAAGGGTCCTAGCTATGCCTGCCTTTTTGTGGGATATGTTGAACACTCTTTGTTCCAGTCCTACTTGGGTTCCCTCCCTCACCTCTTCTTCCGGTACATTGATGACTGTATCGGTGCCGTTTCCTGCTCTCGCCCCGAACTAGACAATTTCATTCACTTTGCCTCCAATTTCCACCCTTCCCTCACCTTCACATGGTCCATCTCCGACTCTTCCCTTCCCTTCCTCGACTTCTCCGTCTCCATCTCTGGGGATAGGTTATTGACCAACATTCACTACAAGCCCACTGACTCCCACAGCTACCTGGACTACACTTCCTCCCACCCCGCCTCCTGTAAGGACTCTATTCCATTCTCCCAGTTTCTCCGTCTCCGCCGCATCTGCACCGACGATGCCACCTTCCACACCAGTGCTTCCGACATGTCTTCCTTTTTCCGCAACCGAGGATTCCCCTCTACTGTGGTTGACACAGCCCTCGACCATGTCCGTTCCATCTCCCGCACTTCCGCCCTCACCCCTGCCCCTCCCTCCCGGAACCACGATAGGGTTCCCCTTGTCCTCACCTTTCACCCCACCAGCCTCCACATTCAACGGATCATCCTCCGCCACCTCCAAAGTGATCCCACCATCAAATGCATCTTCCCCTCCCCTCCCCTTTCAGCATTCCGTAGGGACCGCTCCCTCCGAGACACCCTAGTCCACTCCTCTATCACGCCCAGCACCCCTTCCCCTTCGCCCGGCACCTTCCCGTGCAAGCGCAGGAGATGCAACACCTGCCCTTATACCTCCCCCCTTCCCATTGTCCAGGGCCCCAAACACCCCTTCCAGGTGAAACAGCGATTTACTTGTACTTCTTGCAATCTAGTATACTGTATTCGCTGCTCACGATGTGGTCTCCTCTACATTGGGGAGGCCAAACGCAGATTGGGTGACCGCTTTGCGGAACACCTCTGTTCAGTCCGTAAGGGGTACCCCGAGCTTCCGGTCGCCGGTCACTTTAATTCACCGCCCCATTCCCACTCAGGCCTCACTGTACTCGGGCTCTTGCATTGTTCCACGGAAGCTCAACGTAAACTCGAGGAACAGCACCTCATCTTCCGATTAGGCACTTTACAGCCTTCCGGACTCAACATCGAGTTCAACAATTTCAGATCATAACCTCGGCCCCTATTACATTTTTGCTTATATTTTATCCACATCTTTGTTTTGGCCCTCCCCCCCCCCCTTTTTTTTTCTCTCCCACATGGCAGCTGTCTCATTCTGCCAGAACATTTCACACCTAATCTAGAGCTGTCTTTTGTCTCCACTAGTCCTATCACCATCTCGTCTCGTTTTGAATACCTCTTAATGTCTCTTCACTTCTTTTGTTCTCTCCCAGCCCTGCCTTTCGATCTATTTAATTTCCTTTCCATTTTTGAAAAAGGGTTAGACCCGAAACGTCGACTCTATTTTCTCTCCACAGATGTTGCCTGGCCTGCTGAGTTTTTCCAGCATTTTCTGTTGTTATTTTAGATATGCAGTCTTCCAGGTTAAGGCCCTCTGTTGCTGCTAGGAGGTTCCTCAGGAGTCAGCAGAAATGTATAAAGAAGTTAAGCCTGGTCTCCTAAGTGTCATTTCCCGTGTTCCCCATCACCCTCACCCAGAGTTTCCGTTCCTTCCAGAAACGCAGCCACCACAGCCTGCTGTTTACTATTGAGTTCCTGGACCTTTTTCAATGCCTTGCACAAAGTAGTCCAAATGAAGCCTCACCGATGATCTATACATGGTTCAGATATCCTGTTTTGGCTTATGAAACTTATGAAGCTTTGCCTGCTAGGTTAATTCAGGCACATTTCTGAATTTCTAATATTCACTTTCAATGATGAAGCTCTGCTATGGAAGCACAAATTTGTAAAATTACCTCTGTAGCTCCATTACCCGGCTGATGCATCCCAATACTTGATTAGCTGTGATGAGTTTTTGACATGTTTATTATAATTTAAAATGGCAGTTTTCTTAATTGTTACTTTCGTGTGGAATGATCAGGAAGTTTGCCTGCCCGCTATTCATAGCTCTAGCATTTTGCTTTATTCTTCTTCAGTGCAAATTTACTTTCTAAACATTAAGTTCCAATTTTTGCTTTTCTAATTTGAAGCCAGTTAGAATCAAAGATCTATTCACAAAGCTTATACAAACAACAGTATGGATAGATGGCCCCAAATAAAGGATGATTCATCCCTCCCATCAACAACAACTTGGGTATTTATATAATGCCTTTAAAGTAGTAAAATGTCCCAAAGCGCTTCACAGGACTATTAAAAGACAAAAAAATGTTGACACCGAACCACATAAGGAGAAATGAGGGCAGGTGACCAAAATCCTAGTCAAGGAGGTAGGCTTTAAGGAGCATCTTAAAGGAGGAAAGAGAGGTAGCGAGGCAGAAAAGTTTAGGCAGAGAATTCCAGAGCTTAGGGCCTAGGCAACAGAAAGTACGGCCACCAATGATTGAGCGATTATAATCAGGGATGCTCAAGAGGGCAGAATTAGAGGAGCGCAGATATCTCAGGGGGTTGTGGGGCTGAAGGAGATTACAGAGATAGGGAGGGGTGAGGCCATAGGAGGGAGTTGAAAACAAGGATGAGAATTTTGAAATCAAGGCATTGCTTAACAGGGAGCCAATGTAGGCCAGCGAGCACAGGGATGATGGGTGAATGGGACTTGGTGTGAGTTAGGACACGAGTTCTGGATAACCTCAAGTTTACATAGGGTAGAATGTGGGAAGCCAGCCAGGAGTGCATTGGAATAGTCAAGTCTAGAGGTAACAAAGGCGTGGATGAGGGTTTCAGCAGCAGATAAGCTGAGGCAAGGGCAGAGATGGGTAATGTTACGCAGGTGGAAATAGGCGGTCTTAGTTATGCTGCGGATACGTGGTCGGAAGCTCATTTCAGGGTCAAATATGACACCAAGGTTGCGAACAGTGTGATTCAGCCTCAGACAGGTGTTAGGGAGAGGGAAGGAGTCACTGGCTAGGGAACAGATTTTGTGGCAGGGACCAAAAACAATAGCTTTGGTCTTCCCAATATTTAATTGGAGAAAATTTCTGCTCATCCAGAACTGGATGTCGGACAAGCAGTCTGACAATTTAGAGACCATGGAGAGGTCGAGAGAAGTGGTAGTGAGGTAGAGCTGGGTGTCATCAGCACATATGTGGAAACTGATGCTGTGTTTTCGGATGACATCGCCAAGGGGCAACATGTAGATGAGAAATAGGAGGGGGCCAAGGAGAGATCCTTGGGGAACACCAGAGGTAACGATGCGGGAGTGAGAAGAGAAGTCGTTGAAGGTGATTCTCTGGTTACGATTAGATAGATAAGAATGGAACCAGACGAGTGCAGTCCTACCCAGCTGGATGATGGTGGAGAGGCGTTGGAGAAGGATGGAGTGGTCAACCGTGTCAAAGGCTGCAGACAAGTCAAAAAGGACGAGAAGGGATCATTTAGCTTTGTCATAGTCACAAAGGCTTTGACAAAGGTGACCTTTTTTGTGACTCTGATGAGAGCCGTTTCGGTGCTGTGGTACAGGGTGGAAACCTGATTGGAGGGATTCAAACATGGTATTGTGGGAGAGATGGGCACGGTTTTGGGAGGTGACAACACGTTCAAGGACTTTGGAGAGGAAAGGGAGATTGGAGATGGGGCGGTAGTTTGCAAAGATGGAGGGGTCAAGGGTTGTTTTTTTGAGGAGAGGGGTGATGACGGCAGATTTGAGGGAGAGGGGGACAGTACCCGAGGAGAGAGAACCGTTAATAATGTCAGCTAACATGGGAGCCAGAAAAGGAAGTTGGGTGGTCAGCAGTTTGGTGGGAATAGGGTCGAGGGAGCAGGAAGTGGGTCTCATGGACAAGATGAGCGCAGAGAAGTCATGAGGGGAGATCAGAGAGAAACTGGAGAAAGATATGAGTTCAGGGCTAGGGCAGGGGGAAACTTAGAGGAAGTTTGGCCTGGTGGGCTAGAAGAAGGAAGGGAAGTGGCAGAGGCAGCTGAACAGATGGTCTCAATCTTAGAGACAAAGAAGTCCATGAGCTCCTCACACTTGTTATCAGAGGTGAGGATGGAGGAGACAAGGGAGAGGGGTTTAAGAAGATGGTTAGCACTAGAGAATAGGAGCCGGGGTTTATCTTTGCATTCCAGAATGATTCTGGAATAGTGAGCAATTTTTGCAGATGAGAGCAGGACCCGATAATGCTTTATGTGGTCCAGCCAGATCTGGCGGTGAAAGGCTAAACCAGTTGTCCACCACATCTGTTCAAATGTCAGCTGTGGCTCAGTGGGTAGCACACTCGCCTGAGTCAGAAGGTTATGGGTTCACGTCCCACTTCAGGGACTTGAACACGTAAGTCTAGGCTGACGCTCCAGTGCAGTGCTGAGGGAGTGCTGCACTGTCGGAGGTGCCATCTTTTGGTTGAGACGTTAAACCGAGGCCCCATCTGTGCTCTCAGGTGGACGTAAAAGATCCCATGGCACTATTTTGAAAAAGAGCAGGGGAGTTATCCCCGGTGTCCTGGCCAATATTTATCCCACAATCAACATATCAAAAACAGATTATCTGGTCATTATCACATTGCTGTTTGTGGGAGTTTGCTGTGTGCAAATTGGCTGCTGCGTTTCCCACATTACAACAGTGACTACACTCCAAAAGTACTTCATTAGCTGTAAAGCGCTTTGAGATGTCCGGTGGTCGTGAAAGGTACTATATAAATGCAAATCTTTCCTTTTAAGTCTGCGTCCCTTGGACTTAAGGGAGCAAAGATGAGGGCCATACCGGGGGAACAGCCAGGGTGAGAGAGAGTAATTGTTTTAATAGGGATTAGGGCATCAAAGGTGGTGGTGAGGGTGTGGTTGAGCAGATTGGTAGCTGCAGAAATATCATGGTGAATGGAGGGCCAAAAGCTGACCAGTTGGGATTTCATAAGTACAGTTGTGAGAGAGTTTTTTTTATTCGTTCATGGGATCTGCAGCGACAATGAAGTAACGGCGATATACTTCCAAGTCAGGATGGTGTGTGACTTGGAGGGGAATTTGGAAGTGATGGTGTTCCCATTCACCTGTTGGCCTTGTCCTTCTAGGTGGTAGGGGTCGCGGGTTTGGGAGGTGCTGCTGAAGGAGCCTTGGCGAGTTGCTGCAGTGCATCTTGTAGATGGTACACCCTGCATCCACAGTATGCCGGTGGTGGAAGGAGTGAATGTTTATGTGGTGGATGGGGTGCCAATCATGCGGGCTGCTTTGTCCTGGATGGTGTCGAGCTTCTTGTGTGTTGTTAGAGCTGCATTCATCCAGGCAAGTGTACAGTGACATGAATCTTGTCATTCATGTGGAAATGACTTATGAAATGATACTGGGCGGCCTGCTGGTGGCGCTGTCCAGGGAGAGTATAAATACTCAGGCATGGGCCCAGCTTGCTCAGGACATTCTTTAACAGGAACTAGTGAAGGACACAACTAGATCTCCATGTTGAAAAACAGTTGATTAAAGCCTTGTTTAATACTTAGACCAAGTGCCTAGCAGTTTTCTTACATCATAGAGTATTTCATCACACTCCTTACTTGTGCTTTGTAGATGGTGGAAAGGCTTTGGGGAGTCAGGTGGTGAGACTCTCACCGCAGAATAACTAGCCTCTGACCTGCTCTTGTTGCCACGGTATTTATGCGGCTGGTCCAGTTAAGTTTTTGTTCAATGGTGACCACCGGGATGTTGATGGTGGGGGATTCGGAGATGGTGATGCCGTTGAATGTCAATGGATGGTGGTTAGACTCTCGCTTGTTGGAGATAGTCATTGCCTGGCACTTGTGTGGCACGAATGTTACCTGCCACTTATCAGCTAAAGCCTGAATGTCGTCCAGGTCTTGTTGCATGCGGGCATGGACTGCTTCATTATCTGAGGAGTTGTGAATGGCACTGAACACTCTGCAGTCATGAGCGAACATCCCCATTTTTGACCTTATGATGAAGGGAAGGTCATTGATGAAGCAGCTGAAGATCGTTGGGCCTAGGACACTGCCCTGAGGCACTCCTGCAGCGATGTCGTGGGGCTGTGATGACTGACCTCCAATCACCACAACCATCTTCCTTTGTGCTAGATATGACTCCAGCCAGTGGAGAGTTTTCCCCCCAATTCCCATTGACTTCAGTTTTACTAGGGCTCCTTGATGCCACACTTGGTCAAATGCTGGGAGAGAGATTTTCCCAGGAGCAGACACAGAAGGAAGTTGGGTTGGGGGGGGTGGGTGTAAGGGGGATGTGGGTGGAGAGCGATATGAGGAAGTGGTCAGAGATGGCCTTATCTGCAATTGACATGATGGGAGTAGCGAGGCCACGAGAGATGGCAAGGTCAAGGGGGTGGCCGTGAATATAGGTTGGGGAGTTTACATGGAGGGAGAGATTAAGGGAGAATAGGAGTCTAGTGAACTCCGAGGAGAGAAAACATGATGAATTGAGATGGAGGTTGAAATCATCGAGGATGAGAAGTCGTCGGTGCAGAGGCTGAGGGAGGAGAGCAGTGAAGATATCTCAGTAATAAAATTTTAATGGTACTTGGGTGGGTGGTAGAGAACAAGAATTTTAAATGAGAGATGAGAGGGGTGGAATAAGGCGAGATGCTCAAAGGAGGAGAAAGTGACGGAGGAGTAGGGGGACAGACCAAGGTGTGATTTGGTGATGAGAGCCACACCACCATCATTTGAGCAGAGCAGTGGTGGAAGGTATAGCCAGATGGGGAGGCTTCATTTAAGGGTAAGGTGTCATCACCCTTTAACCAAGTTTCCGTCAGGGCCATGATGTCGATGCAATCATCCACAATAAGCTTATGGATGGCAAGGACCTTGTTTGCAAGCGAATGGACATTTTGGAGGGAGATGCGGAGAAGGTCAGTGATGGCTGCCCCACTGCCAGCATTCACAGGATCAGCACTGGGGATGGGATGAGTTGGATGAGTAGGAAATTGGCAAGATTTGCCCCCAGTGGGCGTGCTGGGCGGGAAGGTCAGCAAGAGAGTAAGATGGGACAGTTGGGGTTGCTGCTCATAAGGCGGCAGCGACGAGTGTCTCGATGTGCCCTTCATAGGAGGCACACAGGGAAGCTGTAGGCATATCTAAGAGTGAGTCAAGCCTGGGCCGGCGGCAGGAGAGTACCAATAAATTAAGTGAAGCCACCGAGAAACCCAAAATCTATACAGGAGGCTGCATCTATTTGCATCACGTGATGGAAGGCACAGACTTCTTTTTGCCACTGACACAGGGTGTGGGAGGACAATACACACGCAACAGTTTGTCTGCAATGTGTAATTTGATCCAGTTATTGTCAGGCAGGCTACAAAGGTCAGACACTATTGAGTTCAAAGAACACACAGCACTAACACTATCGAGTTCAGAGAACGCACAGTGCTAACACTACTGAGTTCAGAGAATGCACAGTGCCGACACTACCGAGTTCAGAGAATGCACAGCGCTAACACTATCGAGTTGAGAGAACGCAGTGCTAACACTGTCGAGTGCAGAGAACTCACAGTGCCAACACTACTGAGTTCAGAGAATGCACAGTGCTAACACTACTGTGTTCAGAGAACGCACAGTGCTGACACTATCAAGTTCAGTGAATGCACAGCGCTGACACCACTGAGTTCAGACAATGCGCCCAGAAAGTAAAAGTTTCTATTTCAGCCTCTGTGATCACCATGGGGACTGTGATTAAATTATTAAAAGCAAAGTAACATAATGATCAAAGTGGTCAGGTTACTCACTTCACATCACTTGGCCACTGGTTCAAGTGAAATAGCTGATGTTTATGTCAGCTGGCCACAGGTACAATCAATTCAATGTAATCAATGCTCAACTATGTTATGTGGCACAGGTCAGAGGAAGAATGACTGGTAGGGGCTAACTGTCAAAGGGAAGTTTATAGAAGCACACATATTTAACACTGGAGGAAGCTGTTTAGCCCTTCTTGTCCTTACTGATTTTAGATCACTCTTGGGGGCTGATTTTCCACAGTCTCATTTTCCTGCTTTCTCCTCAAATCAATCACATTTCCTGCTTTCCTCTAAGCCAATTCAATTTTTTCTTCTTTCTCTTTATACTCTTTTATATTCTTCTTTAAGTAATTAGCTAGTATCTTTTTGTATGCTGCTATCGATTCAGTATCGATCATCACTTGTGGCAAAGCATTCCACATTCCAATAACTAAAACGTTTTTGAAATCTCTCCTTTATGTATCTAGTGCTTATCTTGTGATCATGGCCTTATGCCTTCCATTTACCAATGTTTAACTTGTCATAGAATCATAGAATGGTTACAGCACCGAAGAAGGCCATTCGGCCCATCGAGCCCGTGCCGGCTCTCTGAAAGAGCACTTCAGCTTGTTCCAATTCCCGCCCTTTCCCCGTAGTCCTGACAATTTTTTCCCTTCAGGTTTTGTCCAATTCCCTTTCGAAAGCCGTGATTGAATCTGCCTCCACCATCCTTTCAGGCAGTGAATTCCAGATCCTAACCACTTGCTGAGTAAAAAAGTTTTTCCTCATGTTGCCTTTGGTTCTTCTGCCAATCACCTTAAATCTGTGTCCTCTGGTTCTTAACCCTTCTGCCAATGGGAACAGTTTCTCTCTATGTACTCTGTCCAGACCCCTCATGATTTTGAACACCTCTATCAAATCTCCTCTCAATCTTCTCTGCTCTAAGGAGAACAACCCCAGCTTCTCCCTTCTATCCATGTAACTAAAGTCCCTCATCCCTGGAATCATTCCCATAAATGTCAGTGTCAGCCATGTCTCAGTGGGTAGCACTCTCGCCTCTGAGTCAGAAGGTTGTGGGTTCAAGTCCCACTCCAAGGACTTGAGCACATAAATCTAGGCTGACACTCCAGTGCAGTGCTGAGGGAGTGCTGCACTGTTGGAAGTGCTGTCTTTTAGATGAGGCGTTAAGCCAAGGCCCCGTCTGCTCTCTCAGGTGGACGTAAAAGATCCCAAGGCACTATTTTGAAGAACAGCAGGGAATTATCCCCGGTTTCCTGACCAATATTTATCCCTCAATCAACATAACAAAAACAGATTATCTGGTCAATATCACTTTACTGTTGTGGGAGCTTGCGGTGTGCAAATTGGCTGCCGCGTTTCCCACATTAAAACAGTGACTACATTTCAAAAGTACTTCATTGGCTGTAAAGCGCTTTGAGACATCCGGTGGTCATGAAAGGTGCTATATAAGTGTAAGTCTTTCTTTTTAAATCTTTTCTGCACCTTCTCTAAGGTCTTCACATCCTTCCTAAAGTGCGGTGCCGAGAATTGGACACAGTGGGCTCGATTTTAATTCCCGAGGCAGGTTGGAGTCGGGTTGCGTGATGGGCGGGTTCGGGAACCACTTCCGGCAGGAACAGCTGCAGGGTTGCGATTTTTATTCAAGTACCTTGTTAATTTCATGGAGGCACACTGGCCAATCCAATGAGTGGGATCAGGTCAGCTGGCCGCCTCTGATTGTGGTTCCCTGCACTTCTTTTCACAGCTATGACTTCTTCCAGAGGCAAGGCAGTTCCTCGGTTTAATGATGAGTCCCTCCAAGTTATTGTCGATTCTGTCAGAGGGCACAGGGAGATTCTCTTCCCTCCTGATGGCTGGAGGAAACCTCCTCAGCAGACCAAGGCAGCTTGGCTGCACATTGCTCAGGAGGTGAGTGCAAGGTCCATTTATGCACGCTCACAGATCCAGTGCCGCAAAAGGTTTAATGATCTTGTGCGAACATCAAAAGTGAGTATCCCATCTCACTTGCCTTCACTCTGCTTCCCTTCTCTTCTCATCACCAGCACGCTATGTTGTAAGCCTCCTCCTTACCCTTACTTCCCTTGCACCCTTTCCTATCCATCTCTGTCTCTGCACTGAATCACTTCAGCATCCTGCCGAGGCACCTTTTAGACTCGCACTCACTGCCGTGCAGTGACAACAACTAACAACGTACAAGGAGCTACCTTCCTCTTGGCACCTTACCCCATCTTCGTCTCACTCAAATCTTCTATGGTCGGGATTAATCACACTCACTCCATCACTGTGGTTGAAACACCGCTTGTGTCCCTCCTTGCAGGAAAAGATAGCCCACAATAAGAGGGAGAGAGCACTGACTGGAGGAGGAACAGCTTCCCTTGCAACATTGACCAGTGCTGAGGAGGCAGCAAATGAGATTGTTGGAGGTGGCGAGGACCTGGAAGTGGGCGATGGAGAGACGGGCACTCTAGTGGAAGCTGGTGACATAATAGATTTTCACCTCTCTCAGAAAGCAATTCAATGATTAGGCAGTCTGCAGCCTTCCGGTCTCAATATCGAGTTCAACAATTTCAGATCATAACCTCGGCCCCTATTTCATTTTCACTTATATTTTTCCACTCCTTTCCTTTCCCCCCCCCCCCTTTCCTTTTGTTTCTCTCTCACACCTGGCAGCTATCTTTTGCCCTGCCAGTACACTTTACACCTAATCACAGCCTATTACCATCTCGTCTAGCTTCTAATCTCTTTTACTTCTTTTGGTTCTTTTATTCTTTTGTCCGATCGCAGCCCTGCCTTCGATCTAGTTCCTTTTCTCTCCAGTTTTGAAGAAGGGTCAAACCCGAAACGTCAACTCAAATTTCTCTCCACGGATGTTGCCTGACTTGCTGAGTTTTTCCAGCATTTTCTGTTGTTATTTCGGATTTCCAACATCTGCAGTATTTTGCTATCGTACCGATGTTCATAGAGAATCGCTTTGTATCATCTGTTCAAAAGGATGTACCTGCTACATCAATTTCAGATGTCTAATTCAAGCCTTTACTCTCCCACAGGACCATCGAGCGCCCCCCCTCACCCCGCACAATCCAGGACTAAGACCTGGACATCTCCTCAGAGGAACCTGAAGCCTCTGAGGGACCAGCGTCACCAGGACTCAGCAACGCACACCTTGGTGGGGCCATCGCGAGTTAGAGTAGTGTTGCCACCTAGTCTATCACAGCGCACAAGTGAGCATCAGCAGATGGTGGAGACAGCGACAGTAGTAGAAAGTCCTCCTCAGAGGTCGCAGGACACTCCTAGCTCTGCTGAGCTGCATGCAGACGCTGTGCCTCTGGGGCCATCCAGATAAAGAGTGGTTCGTGAAATACAGGAACAAGTGCAGGTGTCTCTGGAAGGGTTTGCCTCCAGGGTTAGTGCGAGTGTGGAGAAAATGGAGGAGTCTATCTCTAACATCAGCACTGCCGTGGTGGAGGCAATGGTGCATGAACGCGCCGCCATGGATAGAATGGCAACCTTCGTGGAAAGGATGGCTACCTCAGTGGAAAGGATGGCTACGGCCATGGAGGAAATAAGTCGCCAGAGTCAGGAAAACATGGTGACTGTTCGGAATAGACTGATGTCTCTGGAGGAGCGATGGGCAGCTATTGAGCAGAGAGACCAGAGCTTCATGGACGTCCTTTTGAGGAGGACTGCCAGTGCAGATACGGGTCCTCATGGCCCCCCTGAAGTGCAGCAAGGTGCTCTCCTGCCACTTGCCAGCACTGAGGTGCGGCTGACCCATGAGAGGGATGTTGTTGGCAGGGCAGAAGTGTGGGCTCCTCTCAAAGCGCTCGCACGACCATGCCACTGCGGAGCCCTCAGTCAGAGACCCACTTTGCAGAGACAACTGAGATGGCTGTTTCAGCCCCTGCACAGTCGCAGGAAGAGCAGACTGTTGAAGAGCCCTCCCAGGCTCCCAAACCCAGAGGGCGCCCGCCAAAGGCATCTAAGCAGGCGCAGCATCAAGTGAGCAAGGTGCCTCTACATCTGCTGAAGCCAAAGGGGAAGCACCACGTACAAGCACGCGCAAGAGAAAAAGTAAGCATCTATAGTCACAAGGGTGACTATTGTTAGTATATTTTTCTGACTGTTGTTAGTATATTTTGTCATGTGTTAAAGATAAATTATGGCAAACAGTTGATTGTGTGGCCTATGTGTTCTGGGAAATGGCAAAAGCATATTGAGGGCTCAGGGCGACTTACATAGAAACATAGAACATAGAAAAATAGGAGCAGGAGTAGGCCATTTGGCCCATCGAGCCTGTTCCACCATTCAATATGATCATGACTGATCCTCCATCTCAATAGCATATTCTTGCTCTCTCCCCATTGTGTCTAGAAATCTAACTATCTCCTTCTTAAATATATTCAGTGACTTGGCTTCCACAGCCTCCTGTGGTAGAGAATTCCACAGGTTCACCATCCTCTGAGTGAAGAAATTTCTCCTCATCTCAGTCCTAAATGTCCTACCCCATATCCTGAGACTGTGACCCCTTGTTCTAGACCCCCCCAGTCAGGGAAAACATCCTCCCTGCTTCCAGTCTGTCTAGCCTTGTCAGAATTTTATACGTTTCAATGCGATCCCCTCCCATTCTTCTAAACTCTAGTGAATACAGGCCTAGTCGACCCAATCTCTCCTCATACGACAGTCCTGCCATCCCAGGAATCAGTCTTGTGAACCTTCGCTGCACTCCCTCTATGGCAAGTATATACTTTCTTAGGTAAGGAGACCAAAACTGCACACAGTACTCCAGATGTGGTCTCACCAAGGCCCTGTATAACTGTAGTAAGACATGCTTGCTCCTGTACTCAAATCCTATTGCAATGAAGGCCAACATACCATTTGCCTTCCTAACTGCACCTGAAAGTTTGCTTTCAGCGACTGGTGTACAAGGACACCCAGGTCCCTTTGTACATCAACATTTCCCAATCTATCGCCATTTAAATAATACTCTGCCTTTCTGTTTTTCCTACTGAAGTGGATAACTTCACATTTATCCACATTATACTGCATCTGCCATGTATTTGCCCACTCACTCAACTTGTCTAAATCGCCTTGAAGCCTCTTTGCATCCTCCTCACAACTCACAATCCCACCTAGTTTCATGTCGTCAGCAAACTTGGAAATATTATATTTGGTTCCCTCACCCAAATCATTGATATATATTGTGAATAGCTGGGGAACAAGCACTGACCCCTGCGGTACCCCACTAGTCACCACCTGCCACCCTGAAAAAGACCCATTTATTCTTACTCTGTTAACCAATTTTCAATCCATGCCAGTATATTACCCCCAATCCCATGTGCTTTAAGTTTGCACACTAACCTCTTATGTGGGACTTTATCAAAGGCCTTCCGAAAATCCAAATACACCACATCCACTGGTGCTCCTATTCTACCAGTTACATCCTCAAAAAACTCCAGTAGGTTTGTCAAACACGATTTCCCTTTCCATGTTGACTTTGTTTAATCCTGTTGATATTTTCTAAGTGTCCTGTTATCTCATCCTTTATAATAGACTCTAGCATTTTCCCTACATTTGTAATGCTGATGATAACAGTGATAGGAAATAAGAGGGTATAGCAGAGATGAAGTATGACGTTGGACAAGGGTCACCTGCAATTACAGAGCCATATGGTGGCCACTAATGGTCGAAGAGTAAGCTTATGGTAGTGTGGCATGGCAGTGTGCATACCCTGGTTAACCGGCAGCAATGAACTGGAGGAATGCTGCATTGGTCACAACAGGGCATGCAAGGATCCCCTCGTCCTCCTACTCCTCTTCCCAGGAAGCTATGTGGTGAGCCACGTGGCTTCTACTCCCCGATTATGAGGATCAGGATGAGAGCGCATAAATGTTTCCCATCCCCTTGCTATAGATTTCAATTGAGGTAACAATCTTGCAAGCGCACAGTCGAAGTGGCCTGGAATAATTCCATTCATGTCACACAGCAGATGGGTGTCAGCATAAACAGTCAGAAGGTCAGTAGATGTTCAAAATGTTATCCCATAGCTATAACAGCAAAGTTGTTGCATTTGAATGTCAGCCATGTTTCTGGGCACTTTTACAGCACTCCACCAATGAATGCAATCATGTCCTCCAGCAACTCGTCTCCTTGAACCTGACCTGTTTCTGACTAGTCGGGAAACAGGAGCCAGTAGCAGGAAAATGGGAAACCACTATGAAAATAGGATTAGCAAAGCAGTTAATAGGCTGTTAACTGCCTTAACTACCTGTCCCACCGGTTGGAGACGGGTCAGTTTGGGAGCGGCTAAACAGGCACTCAGGAAAGTCGTGAGGGCGGGATGGAGGCGGGTTGGGTGTCTAAAGCCATTTTTCCCGATTTTCCCAACAGACCCGCCTCCAAACCCATCTCCTCAGGGCTATTAAAATCGAGCCCAATACTCCAGTTGAGGCCGAACCAATGTTTTATACAAGTTCATCATAATTTCCACGCTATTGTACTCTATTCATGAAGCCCAGGATCCCTTAAGCTTTTTTAACCACTTTTTCAACCTGCCCTGGCACCTTCAACGATTTGTGCACATATACCCCTAAGTCTCTCTGTTCATGTACCCCCTTTAGGATTGCACCGTTTAGTTTATATTTCCTCTCTTCATTCTTTCTACCAAAATGTATCACTTCGCACTTTTCTGCGTTAAATTTCATCTGCCACGTGTCCACCCATTCCACCAGCCTGTCTATGTCTTCTTTAAGTCTATCACTATCCTCCTCACTGTTCACTATACTTCCAAGTTTTGTGTCATCTGCAAATTTGAAATTGTGCCCTGTACACCCACATCCAAGTCATTAATATATATCAAGAAAAGCAGTGGTCTTAGAACCGACCCCTGGGGAACACCACTGTATACCTTCCTCCAATCCGAAAAACAACCTCTCTGTTTCCTGTCACTTAGCCAATTTTGTATCCATGCTGCCACTGTCCCTTTTATTCCATGGGCTTCAACTTTGCTGGTAAGCCTATTATGTGGCACTTTGTTAAATGCCTTTTGGAAATCCATGTACACCTCATCATTAAAAAACTCAATCAAGTTGGTTAAACACGATTTGCCTTTAACAAATCCATGCTGGCTTTCCTTAATTAATCCACACTTGTCCAAGTGACTGTTAATTTTGTCCCTGATTGTTTTTGAAAGCTTCCCCACTACCGAGGTTAAACTGACTGGCCTGTAGTTGCTGGGTTTTTGAACAAGGGTGCAACATTGACAGTTCTCTAGTCCTCGGGCACCACCCCTGTTTCTAAGGAGGATTGGAAGGTTATGGCCAGTACCTCTGCGATTTCTTCCTTCACTTCCCTCAGCATCCTAAGATGCATCCCATTTGGTCCTGGTGACTTATCTGCTTTCTAGTACCTCCTCTTTATCAGTGTTTATCCCATCCAGTATCTCCTCTACCTCCTCCTTCACTATGTCTATGGCAGCATCTTCTTCCTTGGTGAAGACAGAAGCAAAGTACACATTTAGCACCTCTGCCATACCCTCTACCTCTATGCACAGATCTCCTTTTTGGTCCCTAATCAGCCCCACCCCTCCTCTTACTAGCCGTTTACTATTTATGTGCCTATAGAAGACTTTTGGATTAACTTTTATGTTGGCTGCCATTCTATTCTCATAACCTCTCTTTGTCCCTCTTATTTTCTTTTTCACTTCCCCTCTGAACTTTCTATGTTTACCCTGATTCTCAGATGTATTCTTGACCTGACATCTGTCATAAGCGTTCTTTTTCTGCTTCATCTTACTCTCTATCTCTTTCGTCATCCCGAGAGCTCTGACTTTAGTTGCCCTACCTTTCCCCCTAGTGGGAATGTATGTCGACTGTACCCGAACTATTTCCTCTTTAAAGGCAGCCCATTGTTCCATTACAGTTTTGCCTGACAATCTTTGATTCCAATTTACCTGGGCCAGATCCGTTCTCATCCCACTGAAATTAGCCTTCCTCCAATTAAGTATTTTTACCCTAGATTGCTCTCTGTCCTTATCCATAGCTAATCTAAACCTTATGATACTATGATCACTGTTCCTTAAATGGTCACCTACTGAAACTTGCTACACTTGACCTACCTCATTCCCCAGAACCAGATCCAGTAATGCCTCCTTCCTCATTGGGCCAGAAACATACTGATCAAGAAAGTTCTCCTGAACTCACTTCAAAAATTCTTCCCCCTCTCTGCCCTTTACACTATTACTATCCCAGTCTATATTAGGATAGTTGAAGTCCCCCATCATCACTACTCTATAGTTCTTGCATCTCTGTAATTCCTCCATATTTTTCCCACTAGTTAATGGCCTATAGAATACATCTAGTAGTGTAATGGCACCTCTATTATTTCTTAACTCTAGCCAGATAGATTCTGTCCTTGACCCCTCCAGGACATCCTCCCTCTCCAGCACTGTAGCATTCGCCTTAACCAATACTGCCACACCACCTCATATCTTTCCTTCCCTATCTTTCCTGAACACCTTATATCCAGGAATATTTAGTACCCAATTCTGCCCTTTTTTGAGCCAGGTCACCGTTATTGCCATGACATCATATTCCCATGTGGCTATTTGCGCCTGTGGCTCACCAACCTTATTTACCACGCTTTGTGCGTTCACACACATGCACTGTAAACCTATGTGTTCTCTCTTAGTCTGACCCCACCTAATACCTTACTATTTCTTATTCTAGTGCTATCTCTCTCTCCCAATCCTTTGTGCACCTTGTTTCTCCTTTCGAATGCTACATCCTGGTGCCCATCCCCCTGCCAACTTAGTTTAAACCCTCCCCAACAGCACTAGCAAACCACCCTGTGAGGATATTGGTACCGGCTCGGTTGAGGTGCAACCCATCCGGCCTGTACAGGTCCCACCTCCCCCAAAACCGGCCCCAATGCCCCAGGAATCTGAAGCCCTCCCTCCTGCACCATCTCTCCAGCCACGCATTCATCTGTGCTATCCTTCTCATTCTATACTCACTGGCACGTGGCTCCGAGAGTAATCCAGAGAGTACTAGCTTTGAGGTCTTGCTTTTTAATCTCTTTCCTAGCTCCCTGAAATCTGCCTGCAGGACCTCATCCCTCTTATTACCTATATCGTTGGTACCTATATGGACCAAGACCTCTGGCTGTTCACCCTCCCCCCTCAGAATGTTCCGCATCCTTAACCCTGGCACCAGAGAGGCAACATACCATCCTGGAGTCACGTCTGCGGCCGCAGAAACGCCTGTCTGCTCCCCTAACTACTGAATCCCCTACCACTATTGCTTTCGCTATCTTCCTCCTCCCACCATCCCCCGTAAAGCTGAACCACCCATGGTGCTGTGGACTTGGCTCTGGCTCTGGAACCATTGCCCTCACCAGTACTCAGAACAGAATACTGGTTGGAGTGCAAGATGCGCTCAGGGGACTCCTGCACTATCTGCCCGGTCCTCCTCTTCTGTCTGGCGGTCACCCATTCCCTCTCTGCCTGCACACTCCTTAGCTGTCCATTATTGTTTATCATCTTGAATATCCCTATCAAATCCTCTGTCAATCTTCTCTTTTCAAGAGAATCCAGCCCAAGTTGCTCTAGCCTTTCTTCAGAACTCAGACCCCTGATCCCTGCTATAATTCTGGTAAATCCATGTTGCTCTTTCTCCAGGGTTATTATATCCTTGAATCAGTTTAAGTACCCATGATGGGGAAAAAAATACAGGGAGAAATTTCCCTAGACTCCACGCCACTGGGGTCTTGCACTCAGTGGAAAATCATAGGTGCATCTACTGCGATTTTCCGTCTATTAAAATCTATGGACAGAAAGTTGCAGGCTGTACACTCCTGATTTTCTGACAAGCCGCTCGCTGTGTGTGAGGCCCTACCTGTAGTGAGGTGTCTTGGAAAATTCTGCTCACAGAATACTAACAAGCATGATATTTATACTACAGGTACACTATCCCTTATCCGAAAGTCTTGGAACCAGCTGAGTTTCGGTTTATGGAATTTTTCGGATTTTAGAAGGTATTATTATAAGACTGGGAAATTTGTATTTAATATAAATTGTAAAAGTTCAGGCTACCTCTTGCGACTGTTCCGTGTCTCATTCCCCTTCCTGCTTCTCTGGAAAGCCGGATATCGGCTGTCTCCTACTAAGCTGGCCCGCAAATCAGGTCGGGGGTCGGGTGGGGGCGGAGAAAAGAATATCGGATGGGCCGCGGTTCAGGTCGGGGTCGGGGGGGGGGGGGGGTCCGGGGTTGGTCGGGGTCGGGGGGCGGGGGGGGACGGGGTCGGGGGGGGGGGGCGGGGAGAAAAGAATATCGGACGGGCCGCGGTTCGGGTCGGGAGAAAAGTATATTGGACGGGCCGTGGTTCGGTTCGGGGGGAGAAAAGAATATCGGACGGGCCGTTGCAGCTATCGGACGGGCCGCTGTATTGTTGGGTTCACTCTCCCAGTACCTCCTTCACACTGCCCGGCTCGGCCTGCAATCTCCTACCCAGGAGGGAACTCTGTGACCCTCTGCCCTGCTCAGCGTAAGTCGTGCGCCACTCTGGTCATGTCGTGCGCACGACTTACGCTGAACAAAAAAGCTTTCGGTTTTTAGAGGTTTTCAGTTTTCGGAAGTTCGGATAAAGGATAGTCTACCTGTACATGGGGGACAGTGGAACATATAAGTGATAGTAAATCAGTTATGCATCAGTTGTTCATTAACATAAATAGCATATTAGAACAATATCGATGGAGTACACAATGAATAAACCAAGAAATGTCAGCATATAAATTCATATATGAATTTAAAATTCTCTCACTCTATAAAATGACACTTTTGTTGCAGATATTCATTTCCATAGTTGTCCTGCTGCACTAAACAATGTAACACGAATAGTGCCATTGCAATGATAAGATGATTGTGTGGCCCCAATAGCTGATCCCATCTCCTCTGGAGATCTTCCCCTCAGAGACTCCAACCTCATAGTCCCCCTACCCCACACAGCCCGCTTCTAACTCCTTCCCATAATCCACAAACAGGGCTGCCCTGGAAGACCCATCAATTCAGCCTGTTCCTGTCCCATAGAACTTACTTCTTCCTATCTCGATTCTATTTTTTCTTCCCTTGTCCACTCTCTTCCTAACTGCATCTGCGACTCTTCCGACACCCTCCGTCACTTTAACAGTTTCCTGGTCCTAACCGTCTCCTTTCCTCCATGGTCATCCAGTCCCACTGCACCTCAATTCCCCACCAGAAGGGCCATCATTTCTTCCTTGAACGGAGGCCCAACCAGTCCCCAATCCCCCTCCGCCTGATTAACTTGCATTGAACAACTGCTCCTTTGACTCCACTCACTTCCTCCAAATATGCCTGCCTTTTCGTGGAACATTCTTTATTGCAGTCATAATCAGGTTCCCTCCCTCACCTCTCCCTGGTACACTGATGACTGCATCGTTGCCGCTTCCTGCTCTCACCCTGAACTGGAAAATTTCATCAACTTTGCTTCCAATTTCCACCCGTTCCTCGCCTTCACATGGTCCATCTCTGACTCTTCCCTTCCCTTCCTCGACTTCTCTATCTCCATTTCTGGGGATAGGCTGTCAACCAAGATCTACGATAAGCCCACCGACTCCCACAGCTATCTTGATTACACTTCCTGTAAGGACTCTATTCCATTCTCCAAGTTTCTCCGTCATATCTGTTCTGATGATGCCACATTCCACACCAGTGCTTCCAACATGTCTTCCTTTTTCCTCAACCGAGAATTCCCCTGCACCATGGTTGACAGGGCCCTCAGCCGTGTCCATCCTATTTTCTGCACTTCTGCCTTTACCCCTTTCCCTCCCTCCCAGAACCACGACAGGATTCCCCTCGTCTTCACCTTCCACCCCACCAGCCTCCATATTCAATGGATCATCCTTCGCCATCGTCAGCGCGATGCCACCACCAAATGCATCTTCCCCTCCCCTCCCGTTTCAGCATTTCGAAGGGACCGTTCCCTCTGTGACACTCTGATCCACTCCTCTATCACGCCCAAGACTCACTCCCCTTCCCACGGCACCTTCCCGTGCAAGTGCAGAAAATACAACACCTGTCCTTTCACGAGCTCCCTTCCCACCGTCCAGGGCCCCAAACACACCTTCCAGGTGAAACAGTGATTTACTTGTATGTCTTACAATCTAGTATACTGTATTTGCTGCTCACGATATGGTCTCCTCTACATTGGGGAGACCAAATGCAGATTGGGTGATCGCTTTGCTGAACACCTTGTTCAGTCTGCAAGCGTGACCCTGAGCTTCCGGTCGCTTGCCATTTTAATTCTATGTCTCACTCCCACCTGACCTCTCTGTCCTCGGCCTCCTATACTGTTCCTATGAAGCTTAATGGAAGCTTGAGGAATAGCACTTCATCTTTCGATTAGACATTTTACAACCTTCTGGACTCAACATTAAGTTCAACACTTTCAGATCATAACCAATGCTCCCATATTTTGGCCAGCAGATGCTGGTAATAGTTCTGCTGTTGCCATTTACAGCTCCTCTAGACCCGTCTTCTGTTTCTTTACTTGTCCCATTACCACTCCTTTTTGTCTTGCACCATCATCCCTTTTGTAATTTAATCACTCCAACCTTCCACCTTATCACAGATCTTCCCTTTAGTTCTTTCCACCAACTCTCTCCCCCAACACCCCCCTTCCCCTGGCTCCGTACTTGCTTAAAAACTGTTAAATCTCTAACTACTTCTGTGGTGTATGTAACCTGTTCCACCTTAAGAGAACTTAAGCCTGTTCCACCTTAAGAGATGTACTACTTTCTCTGGCTGCTGTATACGTAATACCGGTGGTGACCACCGGTATATAAGCACTGTGTAGTAATATTGTATTTAGTATAGTCCTGACCTCCAACCAGTAAAGACCTGTTGAACTTTAATCTTGTAGTCTGTGTTAGTAATTACAACTAGAACACACAGACTTAACAACTTCCAGTTCTGACGAAAGGTCAGCGACCTGAAACGTTAACTCTGTTTCTCTCTCCACAGGTGGTGCCTGACCTGCTGAGTATTTCCAGCATTCTATGTTTTTATTTCAGATTTACAGCATCCACTGTATTTTGCTTTTGAACATGTACAATACACTAGTTGTGGGAATAACTCATGCAGCCCATAATGACAATGTATTATAAGCTTAATAAAAGGTATTAAAAAAACATTAGGGACGATAGTAATCCACCCCACCTGGCAGGAGTTGCTGCAGAGTACTTACGGCTCTGTTCCCGCTGCGTTCCTGCCGGCTGCCATTTTAATCACACAGTTTTTTAGTTGGTCAAAATGCCTGCTAGAGACAAACAGGAGCCTCATGAATACATACAGCACACTGGAACATAAGTCCTATGACCTTCAGAGGCGGGGGCCTCATGAATACATACAAATCAGGCTCCTGAGATGTCATTCGGAGCCCAACATGATTTTAACATGAAATCACAGAAGTCTCGCCCAACACCCAAACTACTAGTAAAACTTGGCATGATTGATCACTCAGGGCCACTGATAGCTGTATTTAAAGAGACATCATCTGCAGCTCATAGGACTTATGTGCCATTGTGCTGTTTGGATTGCCAGAAAAGTTTCCAGCTTCCAGATTGCTTCTTTGATATTTTTTTGCCTTGCTTACCCTCAGCGAGCTCTAACTCTTAACATGGGTGCCATTATTGGCAGTTTGATTTGGATGGGGTAAGAGCTGGAGAAATGGGAGCAGCAGCCTCAGCAACCAGCACAAGCAGCAGTAACTGGGCCTACTGGAAGATTGCAAGTGAGGGGCATGGCTCATAGGAGGCCATATCTAGCAGAGGGTGTATAGGCCAAGAGTGAGTTTCTTGGATCTATCTGAAAAGCAGTGCATCAGGAGGCTGCACTTCTCCAAGCAAGCTGTTGCAGACCTGTGCAGTTTCCTGCGACATGACCTGCTGGACCATGCTTTGCCAGTGGCTGTAAAAGTCACCACAGCTCTTAACTTTTTTGCCACTGGCTCCTTCCAGGCTGCTACAGGGTTCTTCTCCCACATATCCCAGTCTGTAGTGCACAGCTGGACTAAGCAGATCACCAATTCCATGTTCATCAGGGCTAACCAGTACATCACGCTCCCCAGTGATGTCAACAGTCAGCAGGAGAGAGGTCAGGGATTTTCAGCAGCAGCTGGTTTCCTTCGCGTCCCATGACTGCACACAGGTTGCTATCAGGGCACCAGAACACCAGCCAGCAGCATTCATGTACAGGAAGGGCTACCACTCCATTAATGTCCAGTTAGTCTCCGATCACAGAAACAGGATAATGCAAGTGAATGCAAAATTCCCAAGCAGCTGTCAAAATAATTTTATCCTGCAATACTCAACCATCACAATATTCAAAACTTCCAGGAACGTGACAGCATGTCTGCTAGAGGAAAAGGGATACCCCTTACATACATTGCTCACGACACCCCTTCACAATCCCACCACGCCTGAGCAACACAGGTATAATCAAAGCCGGAGAGATACCAGGATCATATTTGAGCACACCATTGGGCTCTTTACACAGAGGTTCAGGTGTATTGACAGGTCTGTGGGCTTCCTACAATATGCCCCACAAAGAGTCTCCCACATTGTAGTGGCGTGCTGCATCCTGCACAACTCTGCCATACAAAGAGGTCTGTATTTGAAGGAAGCACAGCAGCAGCAGTCCTCATCAGATGAGGAAGGCCAAGGTGAAAGCAAAGACTTGTTACTCACACAAAAGCAAAATACTGCGGATGCTGGAAGTCTGAAATAAGAACAGAAAATGCTGGAAATACTCAGCAGGTCAGGCAGCATCTGTGGAGAGAGAAACAGAGTTAATGTTTCAGGTTGATGATCTTTTGTCAGAACTGGAAAATGTTAGCTCTGCCCCCGGACAGCAACTGCTGATGATTCTGCTATTCCCATTTGCACCTCCTCCAGGCCCATCTTTTGTTTCTTTACTTGTCCCAATACCACCCGCTTTTGTCTTGCAGTCATCCCTTTTGTCATTCAGTCTCTCCAGCCTTCCACCCTATCACAGACCTTCCCTTTTGTTCTTTCCTCCCCTCGCCCCTTTCCCTGCCTCTGTACTTGCTTAAAACCTGTTATATTTCTAACATTTTCCAGTTCTGACAAAAGGTCATCGACCTGAAACGTTAAATCTGTTTCTCTCTCCATAGATGCTGCCTGACTTGTTACTCATGTTGGAACCCTTGAGATACTCATGGCCAGCACAGGTGCGCGAGCCTGTGAGGGCCTATCTGTAGACTTCGGCTGCTGCCGGGGCAGTCTGGCCCAGCTGACTTCCTGGCACCATGGCAGGTATTGGTCGAGGAGGTGCTGACGGAGCAGACATCCTAAGAGAGAACAACATGTACTGCTCTCACTGCCACTCCCATGGGGCTGTTGCTCATCAGTCCACTGATGTTTTTTTCATTCATTCATGAGATGTGGGCGTTGCTGGAAAGGCCAGCATTTATTGCCCATCTCTAATTGCCCTTGAGAAGGTAGTGGTGAGCTGCCTTCTTGAACGGCTGCAGTCTGTGAGGTATAGATACTCCCACAGTGCTGGGAGGGAGTTCCAGGATTTTGACCGAGCAACGATGAAGGAACAGCGATATATTTCCAAGTCAGGATGGTGTGTGACTTCAAGGGAAACTTGCAGGTAGTGGTGCTCCCATGTGCCTGTTGCCCTTATCCTTCTAGGTGGTAGAGGTTGCGGGTTTGGGAGAGCAGACTACAGAAGATGAGCGACTCCTGGAAAGCCCCTATCTATTGGTCTACCAAAGCTGGAAAGGCTGGTGACAATGACTCTTTTTGTGAGGGCCCAACTGCAGCGCCCTGAAGGTGGTCACATTCTCCAAGGTAGACTGCAGAGTGCTGACACCACACAGATTGGAAGCGGAAGCCATGATGCCGAAATTCCTTGGCAGGCCTTCCAATACCTGGTGTAGTTACTGCTTATCATAGCTGAGTCCCTGAAGTCCTCATCGATGCCCTGCTTAGCAGAGCTAGGAGAGGACCTTGCCCTCCTGCTGTGTCCCTGCCACCAGCACCTACTGCTGCTCACTCATGCTGACCTCTCTACCTTACTGTCTAACCCACGCAGAGTGACAATATCTATGCTGGTGCTTGGGAGGGATAAAGCATGTGATGGTGCTTCCTCAGGAGGACTGTCCTCTGAGATGTCTTCGTCTGCAGAGTCCAGGAGCCAAGAAGGACCTAGAGGAAAGCGAAAAGGGACAAGAGGTAGGAAAGGAACTAATAGGCTAGACATTAGCAGGCGATAGTCTTCATAATGCCGCTTAAAGTTGTTCCCAATTTGCGCCTGTAACATAGTAAAACGCACTTCACTGGAGTGTAATCGGACAAAAATTGACATGGAGCCAAAGAAGGAGATATTAGGATGGGTGACTAAAAGCTTGGTCAAAGAGATAGGGGGGAGAAATTCATTATAGCCCCGTTTAGGGCACTAACTTTCAAAAGTTGAGAAAATTAGCGCCAGGTGCTAATGTTTCTAAACATTTAAAGAATTCGGTTTTGCGCTCCAGAAAGAAAGTGGACCATTAAATCAAGTGCTCCACTTCCTTCTTGGAGCACAATTGGCAGCAGGTGGGGCGGAGTCTTCAGCAGCGCAGCACACTGGGCCATGCAGCGCTGCCTTAAACTTGGTGCGGGTTAGGATACTGGCAGCAGAATTTTGGATGAGTTCAAGTGGTGGGCTCACAAGCTTAGCTTGGTGGGCAAGAATTACATAGAAATGACAGCACAGAAACAGGAAATTCGGCCCAACTGGTCTGTGCTGGTGTTTATGCTCTACACAAGCCTCCTCCCATCCTATTTCATCAAACCCTATCAGCATATCCTTCTATTCCTTTCTCTCTCGTGTACTTAACTAGCTTCCCCTTAAATGTATCTATGCTATTTGCCTCAACTACTCCATAGACTATATAAGCTGTGTCTTTATGCATCTCTCCACTTCACCTGACGAAGGAGCAGCGCTCCGAAAGCTTGTGATTTCAAATAAAACTGTTGGGCTATAACCTGGTGTTGTGTGACTTCTTACATTTGTCCACCCCAGTCCAACACCAGCATCTCCACACCATGACTCCATATGGTAGCAAGTTCCACATTCTAACCACTCTCTGGGTAAAGAAGGTTCACCTGAATTCCTTATTAGATTTATTAGTGACCATCTTATATTTACGACCTCTAAATTTGAATTCCCCCACAATTGCCAACATTTTCTTTGTCTACCCTTACTCTATCAAACCCCTTCATAATTTTTAAAGATCTCTATTAGGTCACCCCTGAGCCTTCTCTTTTCCAGCAAAATGAGCCCCAGCCTGATCAGTCTTTTCTGATAATTATAAATTCTCAGTTCTGATGATATCCTTATAAATCTTTTGTGTACCTTTGGCAGTGCCTCAATATGCTTTTTGTAATGCATAGACCAGAACTGTGCACAGTATTCTAAGTGTATAGAACCTTGGTTAGACCATAAGGTTAACATAACTTCTCTGCTTTTCAACTCTCTTCCTCTAGAAATGAACCCGAGTGCTTTATTTGCATTTTTTATGGCCTTGTTAACCTGCAATGCTACTTTTAATGATTTGTGAATCTGTATTCAAGAAAGGAAGGAGAGAAAAAGCAGGGAACTACAGGCCAGTTAGCCTGACATCAATCGTCGGGAAAATGCCGGAATCCATTGTTAAGGAAGTGGTATCAAGTCACTTAGAAAATCATAGCATGATTAGGCAGAGTCAACATGGTTTTATGAAAGGGAAATCGTGTTTGATAAATTTATTAGAGTTTTTTGAGGATGTAACTAGCAGGGTAGATAAAGGGGAACCAGTGGATGTAGAATATTTGGATTTCCAAAAGGCATTCGATAAGGTGCCACATAAAAGGTTATTACACAAGATTAGGACTCATGGGGTTGGGGGTAATATAGTAGCATGGATAGAGGATTGGTTAACGGAGAGAAAACAGAGAGTAGGGATAAACAGCTCTTTTTCAGGTTGGCAGGCTGTAACTAGTGGGGTGCCGCAAGGATCAGTGTTGGGGCCTCAGCTATTCACAATCTATATTAATGACGTAGATGAAGGGACCGAGTGTAATGTATCCAAGTTTGCTGATGATACATAGCTAGGTGGGACAGTCAGCTGTGAGGAGTACACAAAGGCCGCAATTTTCTCATCGGTGTCGGGATGGGGATGGGTCAGCTGGTTTCCGAGTTCCAGTCCCGCCCCCAGCTGCCTCCGCTCTGCAGACATGATTTTCCCTTGATTGGCCTTGTTAAGCCTGCCCTACGGGCTTACCGGCCAATTAACAGGAAGCGGGTCTGATGACGTCATTTGATGACATGTCATCTGCTGGTTTCCTTAAAGAGACCATGCACAATTTTATTTTGACAGTTGATTTTCAGTGTTTGACAGCACTGAGGTGCTGAAAACACTGCACAAAGGTGAACTCTTGCACCCAGGTTCTCCAATGACTCCCTCCATATGCTTATGGAGGGAGTCACAGTATGCAGGGAGATTCTCTTCCCTTCCAAGGGTGGAAGAGACCTACCCAGGACACCAACTTACCTTACACCTTCACCCAACCCTCTCTATCTACTTTATCACTTCCCCATCTCACTAGCGATCCCTCACACTCACCCTCATTCTACTGCAAGCATACCAGCTAACAACACACAAGGGTGGGCACTTGAGAGGTTTAGCCAATGTCCATGTGAACTTTCTGGTAATGTGTTGTCATACAGTGAAATCTCTTTTTCAAAAAGTGCCCCTTATTGGACAGGTCTGAGCGCACATTGAGAAGTGTCTTACTGAGTTCCAGTAATTGTTCAGTCATAGCTCTCCCCCTGCTCCCCCCCACCCCCATGGTGATGTCATCGCTGGCCCCCCGCTTCAGCAATTTTGTCAGGGGCTGATGCTCTGTGTCCAGTACAGCATCAGGTGATGGCGGCAAAGGTTGGTGATGAGGTTGGTGATGATGTTGGTGCGGAGCCCGCCGTCAATCAAAATGACTTACTTCTGACCCGCCTCCAAACCCGCCCTCTGAGCGCCAGCAAAATCACGGCCAAAGAGTCTGCAAAGGGATATAGATAGACTGAGTGAGTGGGCAGTAAGGTGGCAGATAGAGTATAATGTAGGGAAATGTGAGGTTATTCACTTTGGTAGGAAGAATAGAAAAAGAGAATATTTTTTAAATGGTGAGAATCTTCCAAATGTTGGTGTTCAGAGAGATTTGGGTGTCCTCGTGCAAGAAACACAGAAAGCTAGCATGCAGGTACAGCAAGCAATAAGGAAGACAAATGGCATGTTGGCCTTTATTGCAAGGGGGTTGTAGTATAAGAGTAAGGAAGTCTTGCTACAATTGTAGAGGGCCTTGGTGAGACCACACCTGGAGTACTGTGCACAGTTTTGGTCTCCTTTCTAAGGAAGGATATACTTGCCTTGGAGGCGGTGCAACAAAGGTTCACTAGATTGATTCCTGGGATGAGAGGGCTGTCCTATGATGAGAGATTGTGTAGACTGGGCCTATACTCTCTGGAGTTTAGAAGAATGAGAGGTGATCGCATTGAAACATACAAGATTCTGAAGGGGATTGACAGGGTAGCTGCTGAGAGGTTGTTTCCCCTGGCTGGAGAGTCTAGAACTAGGGAACATAGGCCTAGAAATTCAGTATAGCCACGTTTGGGGCGCTACAGCCGGGCGTTCGCTAAATTTAGCGCCCGGCACAACTTAGCACCACCTTCGCCGATATTCGGTTGCATCGCCCCAAGAGGTTGCTGCTGCGCTAAAGCAGGCGATGTACGATTATCATAAGGCGCTAAGCTGGCGAGCCGCGGCACTACCACTGAGGGCGGGCGTAGCGCAGGTGCAGCGAGTTGCTGATTGAAGGCAGACACGCTGGCGCCGGTCAGCTCTTAAAGGGGGAGGGTGGATTTGTTTGGCTGCCACACCCTGCACACTGCAGCCCTGAATCAAGGCCTGAACATAGCTGCTTCAACAGTTCAACGCCCACGACTATGGAGAAGACTAGGGAGCGAGCGCAGCGCTTCAGCGAGGGTGCCCTGAAGCTACTGGTTGGCGCAGTGGAGCGCAGGCGACTTGTCCTCTTCCCTGATAGTGGCAGGAGGCCGCTGCCCAGTGAGTATAGAAAAGCCTGGAGGGAGGTGGCTAACAGGGTGACCTCCAACAGCATGGTTGGCAGGACTCCTGTGCAATGCAGAAAAAAGTTCAACGACCTCACTCGGGTTGTCAGGGGGAGTACCCTTTCCAGTATCCTCCTCATCCCTGCATGTGCACCTCACTTTATGGCCAAAGGGACCTGAAAACCCCAATGCCCAGTTCTCATCCAGCAGCTATGGGACTGTCATGAAAATCACTTGCACATTCAGCACTTTACACACTGTCAGGGCTATTCCACCATGGGAAGCAGTGCAGGCAAGATGAGGGCTTGACACTGTCAGGGCTATTCCACCATGGGAGGCAGTGCAGGCAAGATCAGGGCTTGACACTGTACTTAGAGGCCGTCCTTTCTCTTGCAGGGCAAGCTGGCCCACAACCGCAGGCAGCAGCGACGGACCGGGGGAGGCCGTCCTGACCTCAAACAGCTCAGCGACCTGGAGCGTGTGGAGCACATTATGGCAGGCCGGCTGATTGGCCCCGTCGCCAGTGGAGATGCCGACCCTGTTCTGGGCAGCAATGGTAAGGTCATCACCTTTTTGACCTCTCTCTTTCCACTTGCGCCTCACAGCCGACCAGGGAGTGCCTGTGCTCTGTCAGGTTGGCAGCATTCCTGCAGTCAACACTGTCACTCCTCCACTGTAGCTGCCACCACCCGTAGGACAGACTGCTGCCGCCCAAGCAGAGTTGGAGCAGTTAGCAGCCGGGCCTTCCAGGCCCAGAGCTGGTCCAGGCCGTCCCCCAAGGGCATCTGCCGTCTCACCATCTGACCCTCAGCAGCCTTCCCCCAGCCTTGCTGCAGCCACTGGGGTCCTATTGAGGAGGAGCTGCAGGGCGGGAAGGGGCCACTTGCGGAAGCGAGGCGGATCACCCTCGCAGGGGAAAAAGGTGTGGCCAAATGTTTTTTTTAATATATGAGGCCGAGACTGTTGTGTTTGTTTTTTATAAAGGCCGAGGATCATGGTCATTTTTGTTTAACTGTTTTTTTCATTTTCTGAAGGGTGTGAGATCCAGTTATGTCTCTGACTGTTTTTTGGGGGGTTTATCTGAATTAGTTTGTCATGCGGGAAGGGCACCGAGTTTGCACAGTAAAAATTTTTCTTTAATCACATTGTCCATGTTTGCATTTTGAACTATTTGTTGCCTTGACCGGCTGAGGGCTTGCAGAGCAGCGCCATTCATCTTCTTTCATTGGCACAAGCCATTCCCTGAGAGGGGGCCTAGAACAGAGTTGCAATAAGCCACTGGCGGACGGCCCTTGCACTTTGTGCCTCCCTCCCGTCTTGGTGCTCCTCCTCCTCCTCCTCTGGTGGTCCTCCAATGTCTGCTGGCAGTGGCTGAGTCATGAGGATAGCCAGCTGGTGCAGCATGCAGCACACTACAACGAAATGGGAGACTCGCTCAGGCGAGTTGTAGTGTCCGTGTGTTGATAAAGACACTGAAGACAGGAGTTGGTTCATAGGTGTTTACTAAGCAAAGTCTGGGGGGGGTTCTAACGGATATACACAATATACAGGCTTATATAGCCCGAGTGGCCATTACCGGCATTACAGCACACCTGGGGCTCATAAAGGCACATACACTACACGAGTACTGTAGGGCTCCCCCGGAACGATCCAGACAGCGGAACCATTGCTTGAGCACGCCGATTGTGTGCTCAATGATGTTCCTGGTTGCTTGATGGCTGTCATTGTATCGCTCTTCAGCAGGGGTGCTGGGCGCACGGAGTGGGGTCATCAGCCAGGTGCACAAAGGATAGCCTTTGTCCCCGAGAAGCCATCCTCGTGGGTGAGCCTGGGCTTCGAAAATGTCTGCCACAGAAGTCTGGCGCAGGATGAAGGCATCGTGGCTGCTGCCTGGAAAGCGGGCATTGACAGCTAGTATGAGCTGCCTGTGGTCACACACCAACTGCACGTTGAGCGAATGGTAGCCCTTCCGGTTGCGGTAATCCTCGGCATTCTGTAGAGGTGCCCGCAAAGCCACATTCGTGCAGTCAATGGCGCCCTGGACCATGGGGAAGCCCGCTATTCCTGCAAATCCCATTGCACGCTCTTGCTGCTTGTCCACGGTCATGGGGAAGGAGATGAACTGATGTCTCCTTCTGAAAAGGGCATTGGTCACCTGGCGGATGCAGCAATGTACCGCGAACTGGGAGATGTTGGCAATGTCCCCAGTAGCGGATTGGAAGGAGCCGGTGGCATAGAAGTTGAGAGCCACCGTCACCTTCACTGCCACCGACAGACGTCCTGCTCCTCAGCTGTGGCTGCAGATCTCTGCAAAGCAGGCGGCAGATCTCAGTGACCACCTCCCTTCTGAATCGCAGCCTCCGAACACACTGTTCAGATATGAGAACTGCTGGCGGTATAGCCTGGGTGGGTAAGGCCTCCTGTGCCGATGCCTGTTGGCCCTTTGCCGTCTGGCCATGACTGGCACTCTCTCACGGCGTCTCTGATCCCTTTGAATGCAATGCAGAAAGCCAACGTTTCCACCCATTGCAGCCCCCATTATATGTGGCGACTCAAGGCTATAGCACTGAAAGTTAAATCCAAGTGCAAAGCTCTGGCCTGAAGCCAGAAGTACCTGTGCGAGCGCCGAGTCAAACCAGAAAGCTCTCTCCCTTTGTCTCTCTCCAAATATCCGTCTCTCACAAAGGAGGAGTGGAACAAAATGGCTGCCACTTATAATGCAGGAGGAGTCCCCTTTAATTAGCGCCCCCCGCAGCGATTGGGAACCGTTCCCCTCTACCAGTCGCTGGGGGCGCCAGGCGCACAGAAGGGCGGCGCCACTGAAGTTCCGGTTCGGGGCGCACCAAGGGCGTTGCACCATGAAATGACGTCAGGATCTGCGCGCGTAGCTGAGCGGGCGTTGCGGTTTTGCGCCGCCGCTAAATCTTGAGTGAAGTTCGCGAGAGGCGCAGATCGCGCCGTGCCCGGGCACTAGCCGCCTAGCGCCCCACTTCTCCTCCTCCTAAGGCGCTAGCGGCTGGCGCTAAGAACTGAATTTCTAGGCCATAGTCTCAGGATAAGGGGTAGGCCATTTAAGACTGAGATGAGGAGGAATTTCTTCACTCAGAGGGTTGTGAATCTTTGGAATTCTCTACCCCAAAGGGCTGTGGATGCTGAGTCTAAGTATATTCAAGGCTGAGATAGATAGATTTTTGGACTCTAGGGGAATCAAGGGATATGGAGATCAGGTGAGAAAGTGGAGTTGAGGTCGATGATCAGCCATGATCTTATTGAATGGCGGAGCAGGCTGAAGGGGCCGTATGGCAAGTGATTAAGAAGGCCAATGGAATGTTGGCTTTCATTGCTAGGGGGATAGGATATAAAAATAGGGAGGTATTGCTTCAGTTGTACAAGGTATTGGTGAGACCGCACCTGGAATACTGCATACAGTTTTGGTGTCCATACTTAAGAAAAGACATACTTGCTCTCGAGTCAGTACAAAGAAGGTTCACTTGGTTAATCCCGGGGATGAGGGGATGGACATATGAGGAGAGGTTGAGTAGATTGGGACTCTACTCATTGGAGTTCAGAAGAATGAGAGGCGATCTTATTGAAACATATAAGATTGTGAAGGGGTTGGATCGGGTGGATGCGGGGAGGATGTTCCAGATGATGGGTGAAACTAGAACTAGGGGGCACAGTCTTAGAATAAGGGGCTGCTCTTTCAAAACTGAGATGAGGAGGAACTACTTCACTCACTCAGAGGGTGGTAGGTCCATGGAATATGCTGCCCCAAAAAGCTGTCGAAGCTACATCATTACATAAATTTAAAACAGAAATAGACAGTTTCCTAGAAGAAAAGGGAATTAAGGGTTACGGGGAGCGGGCAGGAATTTGCACATGAGTTTAGGTGCGGATCGGTCATGGCCCTGTGGGTAGCGGAGCGGGCCCAGGGGCCGTGTAGCCTGATCCTGCTCCTGTTTCGTGTGTCTAATTCTGTTAGATTCAGGAGATAGTCCTGTCATAGTGGATTGGCGGTTAGGATCAGATCAGCCATGATCTTATTGAATGGCGGAGCAGACTCGAGGGGCCAATTGGCCTACTCCTGCTCCTATTTCTTATGTTCTTATGTTCTTATTCCTGCTCCTATTTCTTATGTTCTTATGTACCCCTAGATCTCTTTGCTCCTCTACCCCATTAAGACTTGTATTTTCCAAAGAGTATGTGGTCTCCTTATTCCTTCTACCAAAATGCACCACTTCACACTTATCTATATTATTAAAGTTAATTTGTCATTTACATGCCTGTTCTGCAAGTTTGTTAACATCTTCTTGTATTTTGTCACAATCTTCCTCAGTGTTAACTATATCCCTAAGAGGAAAGGAGCGGCAGAGGCAGCTGAACGGATGGTCTCAATCTTAGTGAGAAAGAAGTCCATAAGCTCCTCATACTTTTTGGAGGTGAGGGTGGAGAGGGCAGGACAGAGGGGTTTAAGGAGACGATTGGTAGTGGAGAAAATAAGCCGGGGTTATCGTTGCATCACAGGATGATCCTGGAATGGTGAGTAGTTTTAGCATTGGAGAGCAGGACCCAATAGTGCTTGATGTGATCCAACCAGAGCTGGTGATGAATGGCTATCAACCTGGCTGACTATTTGCTGAGATGAATGAAGGGTTACAAGTAATATGCAGACACCCTGTTCAAATGGTAATCAGCTTCGCCTTCCCTGATTCTTGTGGTTTTACCTGGGCCATTGTTCTACAGGGCTTTCTGGTCTATTTGGGTGAGGGTTGGTCAGGTATTCTTGCCCCCAGTCTTGCTCTTCTCCCTGGTATTACGTGCTGTTTTGTCCTGCAGACAGAGAGGTGAGAGTTTGTGAGTGGCAATTAAAAAGGTAAGTGGAGATATATGTAGGGTTTCTGCATATAGTGCATCTGCTAAGAGCTGGAGCAGAAGCAAAAAACACCGAGGGTGGGGAGGTGATGAATGTAAAGTCGTGTGTGGAATATGAAGTGAGGAAGGAGTGCTAGGAGCAGTTGCTTTTTGTGCAAGTGGTAGGATATGAGAAGGGAATGCTATTAGTGCCTGGTGTGAAGACAGTAAAGGAAGAGGTAAGAGTGTTTGGAATGAGACAGAGAGGTGGTCCAGTGGGCCCTTGTGATTGAATGCTAAAGGATGCGATGGAGAAGAGAATTATTGAGAGTACTGGGGGAGGGGGTGAAAGAAATGTTGTGAGGTGTTGTTGAAAGAGATGGACAGATGAAGAGCTGTACTCACCCATGCTGCTGTAGTAAATCTCAGCCTACATTGAACCCAGGTCCTGGGGGTGATGCTGCTGGCACTGACCCTCTCAGCCACCTCTGTCCAGGTTTGCTGGATATTTGACCTGGTTATGCTCTTGCAGGCGCTTGAAAACAGTACCTTCCTCCTTGCCCTGACCTTCTCCACCAGGACCTCCAACGAGCCATCAGAAAACCTAGGGGCAGCCCTCCGACTCATTACTGCCTACAGAATTCTGTCCACACTATTGCAAATAAATCTGACACCAGGGAATGCAACTTCCCTTTAAGAGGTGTATTCCCACTTTAAATAGACCAAGGGAAGCCTACATGATAAGCTCGACAATGTTATTCAAATGCGACCCTGGAGTTAAAGTTATCCGGGTCTCATGCTAGCGAAGTCAGGGGGATTTGCCGCTCACCCCACCCACTGCCCGCCCAATTTCTGCTCCGAGTTAAACTCAGTTGCATCATATCAGATACGTACGTATCTGTAGGGATTTTTACCTGATGCTTTTATTGCCATTTTAATCTTTGAAGCATTACCACGTATCTGCTCGGCCAAAATCTGACATTTATCATTTATCCATTAAGGAAATTACAGTCATTTGCAAAATTAGAAAAAAATGCTCCTGTAGGCATCCAACTAAAAAAGTTGTAAAATTGAGCATGTAAAAAAATCCTGTACTGTGGTTAGGTGTCCAATGAGAAAAGTTGAAATGGTATATCTGAACCTCAATATTAGGAATTAAATGAAATATTAACTATTACAAACATAGATTTTTAAAAACTGGCTTATGTCACATATTCGACCTGACCAGGTTTGTGAATCTTATTAATGGATTTTTTCAAATCATATCAGTAAGATTCCTACATCTGAGAGAGAAAAAATAGAAAATCCTAAAACCATAGAATCACAGAATGGTTACAGCATGGAAGGCGGCCATTCGGCACGTTGAGCCGGTGCCGGCTCTCAGCAAGATCACTTCAGCTAGTCCCACTCCACAGTAGCCCTGTGATGCGCCATCAATCACTCGAAAGACTGAGGTTAAGCGAGTAACAACCAGGCTTTTATTAACTAAAGAATGAAGGTCTAGTCTCGAGTGGTCGACCCGTCCAGAATACTAAGGGACTGGGAGGTAGTCACTTATATACCTGGAATAGTGGGAGGAGTCAGCAGAGGCATGTCCAGACCTGTACCTAGTGGAATACACATACACATACAGACAGGTATAACAGTGGTTTACCACATTCACCCCTTGTTTAAAAATGAGTCCGGCGGGGTGAAGTGTATTTAAAAGTTTGTGTATTGGAGTCTCTCCGGAGGTCTTGTCTGCCGCTGTGATCGACGTGGCGACGGCAGGGGTGGTGGAGCTTCCGGCGTCACGTCCCGTGTAGGCTGGGGCACTGGAGTGTAGTCCTCGTGGGTGACGGTCCAAGGCGAGCCGGCTGCTGGGGTTGGATATCGGGTCGTGGGGGGGGGGGGGTGGTAATGGGTAGTGGGTTACAGCGGTCCCCGAGGGTGTCGTGGGGGGGGGGGGGGTGGTAATGGGTAGTGGGTTGCAGCGGTCCCCGAGGGTGCGAGGTCTCGTATGGAGACTGTGTCCTCCCGCCCGTCCGGGTACGCAATGTAAGCGTACTGGGGCTTGGCGTGGAGGAGGTCGACCCTCTCGACCAGGGGGTCCGTTTTATTGGTCCTCACGTGTCTTCTCAGTAGTACCGGCCCTGGGGACGTCAGCCATGGCGGTAACGCTGTCCCCGATGTGGACTTCCTTGGGAAGACAAACATTTTCTCGTGAGGGGTGGCATTGGTGGCAGTGCAGAGCAGTGACCGAATCGAGTGTAGCGCATCGGGGAGCACCTCCTGCCAGCGGGAGGTCGGAAGGCCCCTAGACTTTAAGACTAGTAGGGCGGCCTTCCAAACTGTTGCATTCTCTCTTTCCACCTGTCCGTTCCCCCGGGGGTTGTAACTGGTGGTCCTGCTTGTGGCTATACCCCTAGCGAGCAGGTACTGGCGGAGTTCGTCGCTCATAAACGATGAGCCCCGGTCGCTATGGATATAGCTGGGGAAACCGAACAGGGTGAAAAGGCTGTTCAGACATTTAATGACCGTGGCACTGGTCATGTCCGGGCAGGGGATAGCGAACGGGAAACGGGAGTACTCGTCAATGATGTTGAGGAAGTACACATTGCGGTCGGAGGAGGGGAGAGGCCCTTTAAAATCGACGCTCAGGCGTTCGAAAGGGTGAGTGGCTTTTATCAGGTGGGCTCTGTCTGGTCTATAAAAGTGCGGTTTGCACTCAGCGCAGACTTGGCAGTTCTTGGTCATGGTCCTGACCTCCTCAATGGGGTAAGGCAGGTTGCGGGCCTTGATGAAGTGGAAGAACCTGGTGACCCCCGGGTGGCAGAGGTCATTGTGGAGGGCCCTCAGCCCATCGATCTGCGCGCTGGCACAGGTGCCACGCGATAGGGCATCTGGGGGTTCATTGAGCTTCCCAGGCCGGTACAAGATCTCGTAATTGTAGGTGGAAAGTTCGATTCTCCACCTCAAGATCTTGTCATTTTTGATTTTGCCCCTCTGCTTGTTGTTGAACATAAAAGCAACTGAACGCTGGTCAGTGAGCAGGGTAAATCGTTTTCCGGCCAGGTAGTGCCTCCAATGACACACAGCCTCCACAATAGCCTGGGCCTCCTTCTCGACCGTGGAGTGTCTGGTCTCCGGGCCCTGGAGGGTTCGCGAGAAGAATGCCACAGGTCTCCCCGCCTGATTAAGGGTGGCGGCCAGAGCGAAGTTGGACGCATCGCTTTCCACCTGGAAGGGGATGGATTCGTCCACGGTGGCTTTGGCAATGTCCTCCTTGATACGGTGGAAGGCCGAGCGGGCCTCTGCCATCAGGGGAAAAGAGGTGGATTTGATCAGCGGACGGGCTTTGTCTGCATAGTAGGGGACCCACTGGGCGTAGTAGGAAAAAACCCTAGGCACCTCTTCAGAGCTTTTAGGCAGTGGGAGTTCCATAAGGGGACGCATCCGGTCCGGGTCGGGACCGATGACCCCGTGTTCCACAACACAGCCAAGGATGGCGAGGCGGTCTGTGCGGAATATGCACTTCTCCTTGTTATATGTCAGGTTCAGGAGTTGGGCGGTGCGGAGGAATTTCTCGAGGTTTGCGTCATGGTCCTGCAAGTCATGGCCGCAGATGGTCACATTGTCTAGGTAAGGGAAAGTGGCCTGCAGCGCGTTTTGATCGACCATCCGGTCCATCTCCCTTTGGAAGACGGAGACCCCGTTGGTAACGCCAAAGGGAACCCTAAGGAAGTGATAGAGGCGGCCGTTTGCCTCAAAAGCAGTATACTGGCGTTCTTCGGGGCGGATGGGGAGCTGGTGGTACGCTGATTTCAGGTCAATGGTCGAAAAGACGCGGTACTGCGCGATCTGGTTGACCATGTCAGCTATGCGGGGGAGTGGGTAGGCGTCCAGCAGGGTGTAGCGGTTTATTGTTTGGCTGTAGTCGATGACCAGGCGTTGTTTCTCGCCGGTCTTAACGACCACAACCTGGGCTCGCCAGGGGCTGGAACTGCCCTCAATAATCCCCTCCTTCAGGAGCCGCTCCACTTCGGTTTTGATGAAAACCCTGTCCCCGGCACTGTATCGCCTGCTCTTTGTGGCGATGGGCTTACAGTCGGGGGTGAGGTTAGCAAACAGTGGGGGGGGGTGGGACTCTGAGTGTGAGTGTGGAGAGGTTGCATCTGGTGCGCGGCGGGCAATTTGGAGGCTTCTGGCTGCGGACTGTGAGTGGGGGGAGGGGGCCACCGTACGCCATTGTAACGCTTTTGAGGTGGCACCGGAAATCCAACTCCAGTAGAACGGCAGCGCAAAGTTGGGGCAGGACCAGGAGTTTAAAATTATTGAACACAGCCCCGTCTACTACTAGTGTCACCACGCAGTAGCCGCCAATGTCCGCTGACTGGGACTCGGCGGCCATAGAAATCCGCTGGTGCGCAGGCAGGACTGGGAGAGAGCAACGCCGCACCGTGTCGGGGTGGATGAAGCTCTCTGTGCTCCCGGAGTCAAAAAGGCAGTTTATTGCATGGCCGTTTACCTTAACGTCCATTTTGGACCGAGCTAGTTGGTGCGGTCTCGTTTGGTCCAGCGTAACAGAGGCCAGCGTAGGGGTCGGTGTGTCGCTGCGGGTATCAGATATCAGATGGGGGGGGGGGGGGGGGGGGTTGGCGGCCTGCTGCGTCCCGGCTGGTGTCCAAGATGGCGGCGTCCATGATTCCCATGTGGCTGGAGTCGTCCAAGATGGCTGCTGCTGCGGTGGTTCGCACATGGCTGGGGAGGCCCAAGATGGCGGCCCGCACGCGGCGCTGTTGGGGGCCCAAGATGGCGGCTCGCACGGCCCACACGTGGCGCTGCTGGCGTTCGGGGTGGCTTTGGCCTTGCAGACGCTAGCGTAGTGTCCCTTTTTCCCGCAGCCCGAGCAGGTCGCATTCTTCGCCGGGCAGCGCGCTCTGGGGTGTTTGGCCTGGCCACAGAAGTAGCATTTCTGGCCTTGGGATACTGCTGTCTGGCTTTGGGACACTGCTGCGGTGGTTGGGCCGTTGTTGGGCTGTGGCTGGGGTGGCACGGTGCTATGGGGCTGTCCTACCGTGTCCCAGGTTGTCGTTCCCCGCGGCGTCCATGGTGCAGAGGAGTAGGCATCCATGCCCCGGTAGGCTGCGTCCAGCGTTAGTGCGATTTCGGAGGCTTTGTCGAGGGTGAGGTCACTCTGCTCCAGCAGTCGCTGTCGGGTGTAGTTGGACCTGTGGCCCGCTACGAAGGCATCCCGGATCAGTTCCTCCATGTACTTAGTGGGCGTTACCGCCTTACACCCACAGGCCCGGCCAAGCACGGACAGTGCTTGGAGGTATTCCTCAGTCGATTCCCCAGGTTGTTGCTTGCGACTCCCCAGGAGGTGCCTGGCGTAAACTTCGTTCACAGGGCGCGTGCACTGGGTCTTGAGGAGCTGGAGGGCGGCTGTGTACGAGGTCGCGTCCCGGATGACTGAGTACACTCGGTGGTTCACCTTGGAGATCAGGACAGACAGTTTGTTCGCATCCGTTACGACCGCAGTGGAGGCAGTCAGGAATGCCTCGAAGCACATGAGCCAGTGAGCAAACTTGGTGGAAGCGTCCGCTTCCCGACTGTCCAGGTCCAGGCATGCTGGTGTGAGGATCTTCTCCATTATAAAAAATTTAGTTAATAAAATTGATGCGCCATCAATCACTCGAAAGACTGAGGTTAAGCGAGTAACAACCAGGCTTTTATTAACTAAAGAATGAAGGTCTAGTCTCGAGTGGTCAACCCGTCCAGAATACTAAGGGACTGGGAGGTAGTCACTTATATACCTGGAATAGTGGGAGGAGTCAGCCGAGGCATGTCCAGACCTGTACCTAGTGGAATACACATACACATACAGACAGGTATAACAGTGGTTTACCACACCCTGCAAATTTCTTTCCTTCAGATACTTATCCAACTCACTTTTGAAAGCCTCCACCACCCTTTCAGGCAGTGCATTCCAGATCTTAACCACTCGCTGCATAAAAAAAGTTTTTCTTACATCGCCTTTGGTTCTTTTGCCAATCACCTTAAATCTGTGTCTTCTGGTTCTCCACCCTTCTGCCAATGGGAACAGTTTCTCTCTATCTACTCTGTCCAGACCCCTCATGATTTTGAACACCTCTATCAAATCTCCTCTCAATCTTCTCTGCTCCAAGGAGAACAACCCCAGCTTCTCCAGTCTATCAACATAACTGAAGTCCCTCATTCCTGGAATCATTCTTGTAAATCTTTTCTGCACCCTCTCTAAGGCCTTCGCATCTTTCCTAAAGTGTGGTGCCCAGAATTGGATACAGTACTCCAGTTGGGGCTGAAATAGTGTTTTTATCATCATAATTTACACACTTTTGTACTCTATACCTCTATTTATGAAGCCCAGGATCCCATAAGCCTTTTTAACTGCTTTCTCAATCTGCCCTGCCACCTTCAACGATTTGTGCACACAAACCCCCAGGTCTCTCTGTTCGTGCACCCCCTTCAGGATTGTACCATTTAGTTTATATGTTCTCTCCTCATTCTTTCTACCAAAATATATCACACTTTTCTGCGTTAAATTTCATCTGCCACGTGTCCGCCCATTTCACCAGCCTGTTTATGTCTTCCTGAAGTCTATCACTCTCCTCCTCACTGTTCACTATACTTCTCAGTTTTGTGTCATCTGCAAATTTTGAAATTGTGCCCTCTACACCCACGTCCAAGTCATTAATACACATCTAGAAAAGCAGTGATCCTAGAACCAACCCCTGCGGAACACCACTGTATACCTTCCTCCATTCCAAAAAACAACCATTCATGCTGCCACTGTCCCTTTTATTCCATGGGCTTCAACTTTGCTGGTATCCCTATTATGTGGCACTTTGTCGAATGCCTTTTGGAAATCCATGTACACTACATCAACTGCATTACCCTCATCAACCCTCTCTGGTACCTCATCAAAGAACTCAATCAAGTTAGTTAAACACGAAATAACAACGGAAAATGCTGGAAAAACTCAGCAGGCCAGGCAACATCCGTGGAGAGAAATTAGAGTCGACGTTTCGGGTCTAACCCTTTTTCAAAACTGGAAAGGAAATGAAATAGATCGAAAGGCAGGGCTGCGAGAAAACAAAAGAAGTGAAGAGACATTAAGAGGTATTCAAAATGAGACGAGATGGTGATAGGACTAGTGGAGACAAAAGACGGCTCAGATTAGGTGTGAAATGTTCTGGCAGAATGAGACAGCTGCCATGTGGGAGAGAGAAAAAGAAAGGAAAGTGGGGGGGGGGGGGGGAGAAACAAAACAAAGGGGTGGATAAAAAATAGAAGTAAAAATGTAATAGGGGCTGAGGTTATGATCTGAAATTGTTGAACTCGATACAGGTAGACTATCCTTTATCCGAACTTCCAAAAACCAAAAACCTTTGAAAACCGAAAGTTTTTTCGTTCAGCGTAAGTCGTGCGCACATGACATGACCCAAGTGGCGCAAAACATGGCAGGAGTGGTCCTCCGGGGCCCAGAACAAGATTTCCTGCAGATTGTCGACACGCCGGCCTTCGCTCTCGATGTTAAGTGTGACTGAGGGAGCTCTGCCTTTCCCTGTGAGCAGGGCAGAGGGTCACAGAGTTCCCTCCTGGGTAGGAGATTGCAGGCCGAGCCGGGCAGTGTGAAGGAGGTACCAGGAGAGTGAACCCAACAATACAGCGGCCTGTCTGATAGCTGCAGCGGCCCGTCCGATATTCTTTTCTCCCCCCCGCCCCCCCTCCCCCGACCTGATTTGCGGGCCAGATTAGCGTAGGAGTCAGCTGATATCCGGCTTTCCCACAACTGGCGGCGGCAGTCGAGCCCCAGACTCCTGCTAAGTAAAGGAATTCATATACGGAGCAGGGGGAGCTGTAAACAGACTGGGAGCGGCAGCACAGAGAAGCAGGAAGGGGAATGAGACACGGAACAGTCGCAAGAGGTAGTCTGAACTTTTAAAATTTATATTAAATACAAATAATAATTACCAAATTAATTTAATGTTCAGAGTTTCCCAGTCTGAAATAATACCTTCCGAAATCCGAAAATTTCCGAAAACCGAAACATAGCTGGTCCCAAGGTTTTCGGATAAGGGATAGTCAACCTGTACAGGTAGACTATCCTTTATCCGCACTTCCGAAAACCGAAAACCTCAAGTTTTTTCGTGGAGCGTAAGTCGTGCGCACGACATGACCTGAGTGGCGCAAAACATGACCCGACGCAGCCGATGCTTGACCCACGCAGGTGTGAGGCCTCAGTTGTGTCTCAGCACTGTCACACGTGCGCCTGCTGCTCTCTTTGATATTTGTTGGTTTTTTATGATTTGTGAAAATGCTAAAAAGAGCTGCAGATACTCCTATGGGTAACAGTGAGAAGCAGAGAAGGAAGCATCTCTCATTATCGATATCGCAGAAAGTGGAGTTATTGCAGAAGCTTGATCGTGGTGTGTCTGTGCGACATCTTACTGAAGAATATGGTGTGGGAAGTACCACCGTATATGACTTAAAGAAACAGAAAGACAAGTTGTTGAAATTTTACACTGACAGTGATGACCATAAACTAATGAAAATGAGGAAAACATTGCATAGGGCAAAAAATGAAGATCTTGACCGTGTGCTGATTGAGTGGATTCAACAACGCAGAGGTGAACGTGTGCCACTGACTGGTTTGATGGTCATGAAGCAAGCTAGAATATACCATGAAGAACTGAACATTGAAGTTGAGTGTGAATATTCAGAAGGTTGGCTGCATAAATTTAAGAAGCGTCATGGTATAAGATATCTGAAAATCTGTGGTGAAAAAGCTTCTGCTGATCATGAAGCAGCTGAAAATTACATAGATGAGTTTGCAAAAATAATATCGGATGAAAACCTCGGTCCTGAACAAATTTACAATGCTGATGAAACAGCTCTGTTCTGGCGCTACGTTCCTAGAAAAACATTAGCAACGGCTGATGAGAGTGCACCAGCAGGTTTTAAGGATGCTAAGGACAGGTTGACTGTTCTTGGGTGTGCCAATGCTGCAGGCACACACAAGTTAAAGTTGGTAGTGATTGGAAAAAGCCAACATCCGAGATGTTTGAAAGGTGTATGCAATTTACCTGTGCATTATTATGCAAGCAAGAAAGCATGGGTAACCAGAGGAATATTTTCTCACTGGTTCAATAACCACTTCGTACCAGCGACACGAGCTCATTGCAGACAAGTTGGACTGGAAGAAAACTGCAACATTTTATTGTTCCTGGGCAACTGCTCCGCACATCCCCCTCCTGAACTTCTTGTGAAAAGTTATGTTTTCGGCATTAACTTTCCCCCTAATGTGACATCTTTAATACAGCCTTGTGACCAAGGAATTTTACGCTCCATGAAGAGCAAGTATAAAGACGTTTTTTTGAACTCTATGCTTGATGCAATCAACAGAGGCATAGGAATCCAAAGCTTCCTGAAAGAGTTCAATGTTAAGGATGCCATTTACGCAGTTGCTAATGCTTGGAACGATGTTGACAAACCAACATTAATAAATGCTTGGCACAGACTTTGGCCTTCAACGATGTTTCATGAAGATGGACCTGCAGATGAAGATTTTGAAGGATTTCCTGTCAGTCAGGAGAAGATGATATCAAACCTCCTTACTTACGCCAAAGGTTTATCATCCGAAAGTGTAAATAAGTTAGAGGAAGCTGACATCGAAGAAGTGCTGAACATTGACAATGATGCACCTGTTGTGCATTCGTTGAGTGATGGGGAAATTGCTGAAATGGTGTTAAATAAAGACAAGCATGAGGATAGTACTGATGATGATGATGATGATGATGACATTGTGAACACAGGTGAAAAAATCCCCATAGACGATATGGTGACAATGTGTGATCAGTTAATTGCTGGCCTTGAACAACGTGCATTTATCAGTGAGCAAGAGATTATGCAAGTTTACTCAATTAAAGAGAGACTGCTTAGACAGAAACCAATGTTAATGAGCCAGATGACACTGGAAGACATCTTTAAAAAGGCCGTCTGTCGTAGTGCTGCTTCATCACTTGAGAATCCTGTTCCTGGCCCATCTTCAGATGTCCGACTCCAACCTGATGACGACGATGACAACACTGATGTACCCTCTTCTCCAAGATCCTCAAGCCAGATGTAATGTACCTTTACTGCATGTATATGTACAGGTATTTAGCTTAGTTTGTACCTGCATATGTTTGAAGTTTTACTGAATGTTTTCCTTACAAATAAACTGTACTAGAGTATTTAGCCCTGTAATACTACAGTATTTATAGTCTTTATTTATCCCACTCAGTGTGAATACAGGTATTCATAAGGTTCGCTGCAGAAATATTAATGTGGTGGCTTACGGGGTGCTGCCCCGTAATACCTTCTGAAATCCGAAATTTTCCGAAATCTGAAACACGGCTGGTCCCAAGGTTTTCGGATAAAGGATAGTCTACCTGTATTGAGTCCGGAAGGCTATAAAGTGCCTAATCGGAAGATGAAGTGCTGTTCCTCGAGTTTACGTTGAGCTTCCATGGAACAATGCAAGAGGCCAAGGACGGTGAGGTCCGAGTGGGAATGGAACGGTGAATTAAAATGACAGGCGACCGGAAGCTCAGGGTCCCCCTTACGGACTGAACGGAGGTGTTCCGCAAAGCGGTCACCCAATCTGCGTTTGGTCTCCCCAATGTAGAGGAGACCGCATCATGAGCAGCGAATACAGTATACTAGATTGCAAGAAGTACAAGTAAATCGCTGTTTCACCTGGAAGGGGTGTTTGGGGCCCTGGACAGTGGGAAGGGGGAGGTATAGGGGCAGGTGTTACATCCCCTGCGCTTGCACGGGAAGGTGCCAGGCGAAGGGGAAGGGGTGCTGGGGGTGATAGAGGAGTGGACTAGGGTGTCTCGGAGGGAGCGGTCCCTACGGAATGCTGAAAGGGGAGGGGAGGGGAGGGGAAGATGCGTTTGGTGGTGGGATCACTTTGGAGGTAGCGGAAATGGCGGAGGATGATCCGTTGAATGTGGAGGCTGGTGGGGTGAAAGGTGAGGACAAGGGGAACCCTATCGTGGTTCCGGGAAGGAGGGGCAGGGGTGAGGGCAGAAGTGCCTTTAACAAATCCGTGCTGGCTTTTCTTAATTAATCCACACTTGTCCAAGTGACTGTTAATTTTGTCCCTGATTACTGTTTCTAAAAGCTTCCCCACTACCGAGGTCTAACTGACTGGCCTGCAGTTGCTGGGTTTATCTTTACACCCTTTTTTGAACAATGGTGTAACATTTGCAATTCACCAGTCCTCTGGCACCACCCCCGTATCCAAGGAGGATTGGAATATTATGGCCAGTAACTCCGCGATTTCCTCCCTCAATTCCCTCAGCATCCTAGGATGCATCCCATCTGCTCCTGGTGACTTATCTACTTTAAGTACAGCTAGCCTTTCGAATACCTCTTTATCAATTTTTATCCTATCAAGTATCTCCACTACCTCCTCCTTTACTATGTCTGTGGCAGCATCCTCTTCCTTGGTGAGGACAGATGCAATCCTACTGCATATTAAACACAAACTTATGATTTGATATCAAATATACACATATTTGTGAATATATATATTATAACCTTTAAATTAAACTGAGAGAGAGAGAGAGAGAGAGTGTAAAGTATTTTTAGCAATTGACTGAAACCATTTTTCAACCGTTTACTTAAAAATACACATTAAGGAAGAAAATACTGTTTACTGGATCAGCATGGGAAATGCATTCTATTTTTGTTTTGAAAGACAGCCTTATAAAATATGAGACAAACAAGTTACACAACACTGTAGTTCTCAAGACCCTGTGATTTAAATGATACACAACATTTAACATGACAGCTGCCTCATTAGTGTGCAGTTGGAACTTGAAAACAGAGTACAGTTCCCAATGCTGGTTCTGCACTGGAGCATTGTGAAAAATGCCTTAATATATAATGACATAACAGCAATATTCTTTGAAATTATGTATAATTTGTAGTCTGTTACTGTAAAAATCTTGTTCTGAAATATGAATCAGTAATAACATCAATTTGCAGTCCATAGCTGTAACCATCATTACTGATAGTAACATTTCCACACTACAGTATATTATAAAATATAATTGCACAAAAAATCTTTTGACCATGCCTTCTCCACTTACAGAAAATAAATAATAATTCTACAATTAAAAGAAGATATTTATTTCTATGATATAACAAGCAAGGTTAAATTGCAAAATAGAAAATATTATAAATTTATGTGTAATATAAACTGATTTTTTGGGGGAGGATTAGCCACTGAAGTGCACCTTAGACTACCAGTTTGTCAGTCACATTTAATTTCCCATAGAAAACAGTTTACTTTTCACTAGCATATTCAAGGCAACCAGAACAATTTTTGTTCCTGTAATGAAGACCTCTGGGACAGTGCACAGTAATCACTTTGCTAAATTGCAGACTTGTTTCAGTAACTAGTATAGGCTTGTTGAGATGTCAGTCTGCATCACACTAACTTGATTAATCTAAACCTGTCAGCTCTGTCGTTTATAAGGTGAAAGATCAGCAGGTCAAGCAGATTTAATTGGCTGATTCTCTGCAGACTGAGATAAGGTACTAGTCATTTGTTTCATACAACTCAGGGAACTCACTTAAAACTGCCTTCAATGTACATTCAGACTCATTTGTCGATTATGAAAATGTATCTAAAACATATTTTATCTTCATTTTTGTTTTAAAAAAAAGATAAAATAAAATAAATTACAACACAAATCCTATTAGGAATATGAGGATGTATTTTCTGATCACTAAGGCCAGTGATGTTGGAGCGGGACAGGTAATGAGCAGGGGGACTGATAAAACTGGCTCAGATCCATATAACTGAATCGGTACCACTTGAGTGCCAACTGCAATTTTTTGGCCGACCTTTTATACTGGCCTAAGGTGGTATCGCCATAAAGGAGCCATTACTTCATTTAAATATCAGAATGCATTCAAATAAAGCATAGCCCAATTTTCCATCCACACAGGACAGAATTAGATGGGTGCTTTCTTCGCTAATCTGGATTGGGTACAAGTGAAGCTCCATGAGCAATGGAGCTCTTAAATGGTGAAAGACTTTTTATTTATTTTTTATTTCCTGTTTTACAGTATGTTTAGTACTGGACTCTTAATTTTTTTTCACATTTTATGAGAATAGTTTTCATTTATGATGTTCAAAATAAATTAGTGAAAGTAGTATTTTTTTTATTCATTCTCGGAATGTGGGAGTGGCTGGCAAGGTGAGCATTTATTGCCCATCCCTAGTTGCCCGAAAAGATGGTGGTCAGCCTTCTTTTTGAACTACTGCAGTCCATGTTAGGTAGGGAGTTCTAGGATTTTAACCCAGTGACCATGAAGGAATGTCGATATATGTCCAAATCAGGATGATGTGTGACTTGGAGGAGAACCTGGAGGTGATGGCGCTCCTATGCATTTGTCCTTCTAGGTGGTGAAGGTCACAGGTTTGGTGCTGTCAAAGAAGCCTTGGCCAGTTGCTGCATCTTCTAGGTAGTCGTGGTGCGCCAGTGGTGGAGGGAGTACCTCCAATCATACAGCACTCCCTCAGTAATGCATTGCAGTATCAGCTAGGTTATATGCTCAAGTCTCTAGAGTGGGACTTGAACCAACAACCTTCTGATTCAAAGCTGTGAGTACTACCTCTGAACCAAGGCTGATAACTATCGATTACTAGCTAGCAACCTTTGTTGGAAATGTGCATGTATGTTGCCAGGTGATGAGAGAATGTGCCAAAACTGTGATAGTCGAACAGGTGGCCAGCACTCGCTCTTCAAGCTAACATGAAGAATATCTGTTTCCATGCTGTACAGGAGCACTACCACTGTCTGCTGAGGTATATCCTAGCATGAGTCATTGGCCTGGAAGTTGCGGTCGGCGGCATATCTACAGGGTATGTCGCGGCATCCAAATAGAATTTACCTGATGTGGGCTCTCCTTCGCGAACTTGCTGTTTGACGCTGTGTACTAGCGGGCAGCGTAATGGGCCACGGATCCCAGGGGCGCAGCGTGTGCAGAAGCATACCTGGGATCACATGTGCCTGGTACGCCAATCATCAAACAGAAGGCCTCTCATTCATCTATGATCTCCGGAAAGGAAAAAAAAAACCTAATTACTAAAGCTTTCTGGGATAAACATCTATACTTTCAGTTTGAATTTTTTTTGAGCTTATGCTCCACATAGATGCAAAACTTTTTTTTATCAAAGTATCAACCACTTCCTCAGAACTTTTCATGGACAAATAAATACTTTCCATGGACAAAATCCTAAAATGCTTCCATTTCCAGCCTCATAAGTTTTTTAAATTACTTGGATTTGTCAGGAGGTATCCCCTTACGCTGCGGAAACAGGCCCTGCTCCCACCAGTCGTAAAATTTTCGTACGTAATTGCTGGGTAGTTGGTGAGCAATTAGGTTTTCAATGTCGGTGCAGTGTCGGTGCGGATGATCTGTCAAGTTGGAACTTGACAGATCGCAAGTTCGGGATTTAGCGCATGTGGAAATCCCAAACTTGCTGTCCGTTTCAAAGGCGGTATGATGGCGTACTCTCAGAGTACACCGTCATACCCACCACAAATTCTGGCCCATCGATTTTCAAAGTAGAAAAGGATACAGACTGGCCCTGTTTTGCCCTTAAAAACAGATACCCAGCAACTGAAAATCAAAGGGCAACTTGGCTGCCTCTTTGATGCCCATATTTAGGCGGGCCTGTAAATGGGGAGAAGCCCGTCCACTTGAAACAGGCATAAAGCTTCTTAAATATGAAAATTATGGTCGGTTGTAGGTTCCAGGCTTGCAAAATTCACGTACAAATGGGGAGAGCATACTCCGCCCTTGGGTAGACAATTGAATGAAACTCTCACACCTAGGAGCTGCCCTATGTTGACAGTTCTGGGAACCAAATGTTTCTTCACAGGGAGGAGTTTAATACTCCCAGGCCTTCTCTCCTGTACCTCCTAGCAGCTAAGCCACATAAATAAGAGATCTGGGAACAGAGCGGCAGTCTATTCCCTTAGCCAAGAAACGTGTGTGACTGAAGAAGGGTAGAAAAAGGGGAAATAATGGGGGCAATTTTATGACTGCCAGCAAGGAACCTCACCTGATACAATGCATATCGGAAATTGATAAACTAGCCACACCAATTTTCCGACCATTAAAATTAGATGATCAAATAATCATTCGCAGTATCTATGTTCTCTCCAAGGTGCACGGCACACTGATCTGTAAGCTGCTGCGCATTTAAATTCACAGGCCGCGCAGTGAGCGGGACAGCTGGAGCGGCCCAATACGCAACGAGCGGGAAAAAGTCATAGCAATGAGAGAATGGCCCAGGACCTGACAAAGCCAATCCGAATTGGAACAGCATTTGGTAAGAGTCCTGGAACCTGCCGAGCGTTGTCTTGGACAGCCGCTGACTAATGGCGGCTGCAGGACCCACAATTCTCTGCGCTCCAACAACCTCTCTATCCACCCCACCGATTTCTCCGGCTAGAGTGCACATACTCCCCAGGGCCATGGTGCAGTCTTGAAAGAGTCGGACTTGGTGGAAGAAACCAGGAAGTGGCGGGTAGAATGGGGGAGGTGCTGGAACAGCGATTTAATGCTGCCGGGGCCCTCGCAGCACGTCCGCCAGGCCCGGCGGCTCGGATTAGGGGCCCGAGACCCGCACTCGGTGTTGCTGAGGCCTGTGTTGTGCTCGCGCCTGCTGTTTCCTGGAGCCACACCATGTGTGCTCCGCACAGACAGGCAGTCTCCAGCTGCACTTTGGAACAACATACCACAGGAGCCAATCGGAGAAAGTTGAGGACCTCAATGTGTGTGGCAGGCAGGAAAGTGAATACAGTTATAGTTTTATTATCTTATATTTGGCAGATATTTATTTTTAGGTTAACTTTTTTTTTAATTATCCCAATCTCTAGACAGCGAGTGTCTTGGTGAACCTATTCAGGCAAAACTTTTTTTTATGTTTCAATTCATGCGGTGTAATGCAGACAAAGGTGAGCTGTGGATGTGTAATCCAAGAAGACGGTCCTGAACTGGAAATGTTGATGTGAATGATGAGTGTCCGATTAAAGCTAAGCAATATCAAGACAGTAGGGGGAGGGAAAGGGAAGCACTTTTAAACCTTAAATTAGGCCGCAGTTCCAAAAGCACTTTTGCTCCCATGGAAAGTGGTTTTGGGTGCATCTCAATGAGAAAGTGGTGGTATAACTTAAGAGATGATTGAGGTAACTAAAGACCTGAGGCATGAGTCTTGCAGGACCCAGAATTCTCTGCGCTCCAGCAGCCTCTCTATCCACCAGAGAATTCCAGAGCTTAGGGCCCAGGCAACAGAAGGCTCATATCCACCCTGCTGACTTCTCCAGCTAGAGTGCGCATGCTCCCCAGGGCCGCAGTGCAGTCTTGAATGGCTCCTTAAAACCTACCTCTTTGACTAAGCTTTTGGTCACCTGCCCTAATTTCTTATGTGGCTTGATGTCAAATTTTTGTCTTATAATACTCCTGTGAATCGCCTTCGGATGTTTTACTACATTAAAGGAGCTATATAAATACAAGTTGTTGTTGTTGTAGTGGTTTATGTTTGCACAGAGTGCACGTTAACTCCAGCTTTAGTTTCTCACAAATGTTGGAAACAAAGTTATTGCTAATGTCTGGTGTAATAATAAGAAAATTTAACAGAACAAGTCGTCGTCATACGTGTCTTCACACTGTTCCCTTTGGGGAACTGTATGAAGTGGTGGAAGGATTTCTGGCCTCGTTAACGCTCCTTCCGTGACCGTAACCATCTACATACCAGCCATTAGGGTGGTTAGTCCTATGGTGGGAGGGTTTTACGGGCTCCCACAACCCATACGAGGGGGGAGGGGCCACCCACACCCACAGACGCAAGTATCCCGCTGGATGTCAACCCAGAATTTAGAGCCGGAGCTCTGACTCCACTTGCCGGGACTGTCTGGAGCGGGGTTCGAAACCCTACACCTTCTGGCTCAGCGGCGGGGATGCTACCGCTACACCAAAGGCCCACTCCAACAGAACAAGTCATTTGGTTCATCGAATGTTTTCCTTCCATCAACAATATCCAGTCTATTTGTTTTGGGATGAGATGTTAAATCTGCTCCTGTGGTTCAGATGGATCAATAAAACAAATCCTGTCTGACTGACCTGATTGAGGTAGTTTGGGATATGTGAGACTTTGTCCTGAATGTATATTGAAGTGAGGTTCCTTTTCTCCAAACCTCCAAACATAAGAACATAAGAAACAGGAGCAGGAGTAGGCCAACTGGCCCCTCGAGCCTGCTCCGCCATTCACTAAGATCATGGCTGATCCAATCTTGGCCTCAACACCACTTTCCCGCTCTCTCCCCATAATCCTCGACTCCCTTGTAGTTCAAATGCCTGTCAATCTCCGCCTTGAATATATTCAATGACTCCGCCTCCACAGCTCTCTGGGATAGAGAATTCCAAAGATTCACGATCCTCAGAGAAGAAATTCCTCCTCATCTCCGTCTTAAATGGGCGACCCCTTATTCTGAAACTATGCCCCCTAATTCTAGATACCCATACTAGGGGAAACATCCTCTCAGCAGCCACCCTGTCAATCCCCCTCAGAATCTTATATGTTTCAATAAGATCACCTCTCGTTCTTCTAAACTCCAATGAGTATAGACCCAACCTGCTCAACCTTTCGTCATAAGTCAACACCTTCATCTCAGGAATCAACCTAGTGAACCTTCTCTGCACTGCCTCCAATGCAAGTATATCCTTCTTTAAATATGGAGACCAAAACTGTACGCAGTACTCCAGGTGCAGTCTCACCAACGCCCTGTAAAGTTGCATTCAAACTTCTCTACTTTTATACTCCATACCCCTGGCAATAAAAGCCAACATTCCATTAGCCTTCCTAATTACTTGCTGTACCTGCATGCTAACTTTTTGTGTTTCATGTACTAGGACCCCCAGATCTCTTTGTACCGCAGCATTTTGTAGTCTCACTCCATTTAAATAATAATTTGCTTTTTCATTCTTCCTTCCAAAGTGGATAACCTCACATTGTCCCACATTATACTCCATCTGCAAAATTTTTGCCCACTCACTTAACCTATCTGTATCCCTTTGCAAGCTCTTTGGGCTCGATTTTCCAAGCCCCGAGGAGGCAGGCATGGAGGCGGGACAGCACGTAAAATTGGAGAAATTGGGGGCGGGTGGCAAACCCGCCCCCATCCCGCCTCCATGCCCTTTTGCCAGGAGGTGGGAAGATGTGCAGCTTCGGGTCCCGTCTCCTGGAGGCGGGAAAGGCATTTAATCCTTTTAGCTGCCTGTTAACAGGTAGTTAACAGGCAGAAAAAGGGATTAGTGCCATTTCACCTTCACAGGTGAAGACTTCCCAACCTCGGAGAACCCCACCGGGTTGGAGGAGACGTGGAGGAGGTCTGCAGCGGTCAGAGGCACCTGGAAGTAAGGTGTAGAGGTGAGTGATGGGTGCAAGTGTGGAGTGCTAAGTATGCAAGGTGAGTGATAAGTTTAAAAATGTGTTCACTTACCTTTTTTTTTAACTTCTGTAGCCTTTAGCCGTGCTGGATTGGGAAAGCGGACACCCACCTTTTCAATTTCAGGTAATGGCTGATGGACCCTCCGATCCATCAGACATCTGAAATTTACTTTTTTACAATGTTTTTTCAGTCCTCACCACAAAAAGGAATCAAACTCAAGAGAATGTCAGTGTTTGACAGCTTCACAGAGCTGTCAAACGCTGTCATTTCTTCTTTCAAGAAGTCTTGACAGATAGCACGTCTGACATTGACGTGATTGGTCAGTGACTTCTTCCCTAATTGACTTGCTGAGCCCGCCAGGCCGGCTTAACAAGCTCAATCAGGGAAAAATCCTTCTGAATGGTCAGGCGAGGATGGAGGCGGGACATTGACATGACGAGCAGCAGTCCCGCCTCCAAGTCGCCTCCATTGACAAAATCCAGCCCTTTGTGTCCTCCTCACAACTTGCCAACCCACCTATCTTTGTATCATCAGCAAATTTGGCTACAGTACACTCGGTCCTTTCATCCAAGTCATTAATGTAGATTGTAAATATTGTAAATTGCAAACCTTGACATAATGACCATCTTTGGTTTAACTGCTAATCAATTTAACCTGAAGCTTCTTGTTACAAAGGAACAGAAGATGACCTGGACAATCTTAGACAGTTGACAAAGGGTTTGACCCGAAACGTTGACTCTATTTTCTCTCCACGGATGTTGCCTGGCCTGCTGAGTTTTTCCAGCATTTTCTGTTGTTATTTCGGATTTCCAGCATTTGCAGTATTTTGCTATCAATCTTAGACAGTTAATGTGACCTTGTTAACAGTTGCTAATGTGTTAGCTTCGGTGCCTCTATTGGTTCAGGCCAATCTGCCATTAACACCTCACATGGGACGAGTCCCGACCCGTCTGGTTTCATCCTACTCCACCATTGTCCCGAGTAATCTCCAATATTAGCATATCCTAATCGGACAACGACCCCGAGATGTTATGATTAACTTTGATGGGACACCTAGACACGTGTAACATAGTTTTTGTAAGAGCTGTGACCTGTTAGAGATTAAATATAGCCACTGGTGACGTTTATAAACTAAAAAAGAGCAGCTGATTTCATGATTTTTAAGAGTTTGTCTGGTTGCCTCATGATTTGAGATGGTGGAGTGGCAATATGGCATTACTGTATATATGCTTTTAAGTGGTTGCTTTGCGGTCATTGTTGTAAAATTTGCCCACAGAAATAATGGTCGTGCTCAAAGGAGTTTGTGGCCCGCACAGTACAAAAAAATTGGAGGGAACATTACTCAGCAAATTTCTGATATGCACCGCCGGTGAGTGAGCCTTTACGCCAGCAGCCCCGGCTGAAAGTAATAGAATCATAGAATGGTTACAGCACAGAAGGAGGCCAATCAGCCGGTCGAGCCCGTGCCGGCTCTCTGCAAGAGCACTTCAGCTAGTCTCCCTCAACTGCCCTTTCCCCGTAGCCCTGCAAATTTTTTTCCTTCAGGTATTAACCAATTTTCTTTTGAAAGCCACGATTGAATCTTTCAGGCAGTGCATTTCAGATCATAACCACTTGCTGAGTAAAAAAGGTTTTCCTCATGTCGTCTTTGGTTCTTCTGCCAATCACCTTAAATCTGTGTCCTCTGGTTCTCCACCCTTCAGCCAATGGGAACAGTTTCTCTCTATCTACTCTGTCTAGACCCATGATTTTGAACACCTCTATCAAATCTCCTCTCAACCTTCTCTGCTCTAAGGAGAACAACCCCAGCTTCTCCAGTCTATCAACAAACTGAAGTTCCTCATCCCTGGAACCATTCTTGTAAATCTTTTCTGCACCCTCGCTAAACGTTCACATCCTTCCTAAAGTGTGGTGCCCAGAATTGGACACAATACTCCAGCTGAGGCCGAACCAGTGTTTTATAAAGATTCATCATGACTTCCTTGCTTTTGTACTCTATGGGGGTGATTTTCACTCAGAAGTTGGGAAGGAGGCGGGACTACAACTTTCGGGGTTGTAGTCCCGCCTCCATTGAGATGCAGCTAATCCACGCAGGTCACTGGAGAACAAAATGGATGAGATCAAACTGGATCTCTCCACACAGAAAAGGACAAAGGAATGCTGCGCCATGATCTTCACAGAGACCTGGCTGAACAACGGCATCCCTGACACCACCATCCAACTAGAAGGACGCACGGTCTTCCGCGCCGACAGAACTGCAGACTCCGGTAAGAGCAAGGGAGGCGGTTTGTGCATTTACACTAACAATGCCTGGTGCACTAACACTGATATAATTGATAGATCCTGCTTGGCTGATTTGGAATTCCTCATGGTAAGGTGCAGACCCTTCTACCTGCCTCGGGAATTCACGGCTGTTATCATCACTGCGGTCTACATCCCACCACACGCTAATGCCAAACTAGCACTGAAGGACCTCTACAGGGCCATCAGCGAACAACAAACAGCGCACCCAGACGGAGCTTTTATCATCGCGGGGGACTTCAATCACATAAACCTAAAAACTGTACTACCGAAATTCCACCAGAATGTCTCCTGCCCCACAAGAGGGGAGTACACACTGGATCAAGTCTACAAGAGCATTGTAGACGCTTATAAGGCCATTCCCTGCCCCCACCTTGGGAAGTCTGACCACCTCTCCCTGTTTCTAGCCCCGGCATACAAACCGCTCATCAAAAGAGGGAGAACATCAGTGAGAGCAGTGAAAGTATGGCCAGAGGGGGCAGTATCGGAGCTTCAGGACTGCTTCAAATGCACTGATTGGGGCATGTTTGCCCATAATGACAGAGGAATACGCATCCACAGTGCTATTCTACATCAACAGCTGCGTCGAGGTCGTCACGACCCATAAAAATATCAGGACATACCCCAACCAGAAACCCTGGATGAACGGAGAGGTCCGCGCACTGTTGAAAGCACGCAAGGCAGCATTTAAATCTGGCGACGAGGCGGCTTACAGTGCAGCTAGGACCAACCTAAAAAAGGGTATCAGGACTGCCAAAAGGAAACAGACACTGCGGATAGAGGATCACTTCCGCAACAACTCGGACCCCCGGCGCATGTGGCAAGGCATCCAGTCCATCACTGACTACAAGGGCAAAAACACCAGTCCCCCGGTTAGCGATGCCTCCCTTCCGGAGGAGCTTAACAACTTCTACGCTCGCTTCGACGGGGACAACAGGGAGCCGGCTACCAAAGCCTTGCCACCCCCGGAAGACCAGGTGCTCACTCTGTCGACCTCCGACGTAAGGGGTGTTCTACGCGGAGTGAACACACGAAAGGCGGCTGGACCGGATAGCATCCCTGGACGGGTACTCAAGGAATGTGATCAGCTGGCTGATGTCTTCACCGCCATCTTCAATCTGTCATTGGCCCAGGCAGTAGTCCCTACATGCTTCAAGACCGCTACCATTATTCCTGTGCCAAAACAAACGGCTGTGACGTGCCTGAACGACTATCGACCTGTCGCACTCACACCCATCATAATGAAGTGTTTCGAGAGACTGGTCTTAGCCCACATCAAAGCCAGTGTTCCTGCCTCTCTTGACCAACACCAGTTTGCCTATCGTGCAAACAGATCAACGGAGGATGCAATCACAACTGCTCTACACGCAGCACTGAATCACCTAGATGGTAAGGAGACCTACATCAGAATGCTGTTCATAGACTACAGCTCAGCATTCAACACTATCGTCCCCAACAAGCTGGCCACCAAACTCCAAACTCTTGGCCTGAACACTTCCCTCTGCAACTGGACCCTGGACTTCCTAACAAACAGACCCCAGTCTGTCAAATTAGGTAACCCCCCTGACCCTGAACACGGGGCCCCCACAAGGATGTGTGCTGAGCCCCCTCCTCTACTCCCTCTTCACCCATGACTGTGTAGCTGTTAATGGTTCCAACACCATCATCAAGTTTGCGGATGACACCACGGTAGTAGGCCAGATCACCAACAACGATGAGTCAGCCTACAGGGAGGAGGTCCAGCATCTCGTGAAGTGGTGCGCCAATAACAACCTGGCCCTTAACACCAAGAAAACAAAAGAAATCATCGTGGACTTCAGGAAGTCCAAAGGCGGAAGTCACACCCCCATCCACATCAATGGGGCTGTGGTGGAAAGGGTGGACAGCTTTAAGTTCCTCGGAGTCCACATCACGGAAGACCTCTCCTGGTCCCTCAACACCTCCTCTCTGGTGAAGAAGGCCCAGCAGCGCCTATATTTCCTAAGGAGGCTGAAGGGATGTAATCTGTCACCCCTGATCCTCTCTAACTTTTACCGCTGCACAATAGAGAGCATCCTAACAAACTGTATCACAGTATGGTATGGCAGCTGTAGCTACTATGACCGGAAAGCCCTGCAGCGGGTAGTCAAAACTGCCCAACGCATTACCGGCACCCGGCTACCGACCATAGAGCACATATACCAGAAACGCTGTCTACGGAGGTCACAGTCTATCATCAAAGACCCTACCCACCCCAGCCACAGTCTGTTCGCCCTCCTGCCATCTGGGAGACGCTACAGATGCATTCGCACCCGTACGACCAGATTTAGGAACAGCTTCTTTCCCAGGGCTGTCATCCTACTGAACTCCACAAATAAACTCTAAAGCCTGCACATCTGCCAATGCACTTTATATGGTTATATTTATGTTAATATACTACAAGCCAAATGTATGTTGAATGTTTAAATGTCTTAATCCAAATGTACACTCTCGGGAGCCGCAAGCCTACATTTCGTTGTACTGCACTTGTGCACTAACAATGACAATTAAAAAAAAAAGTTGAAGTTGAAAGGATGCATCCCATCCGGTTCTGGTGACTTAATGCAACTTGGAGAAATGTACAACAAAAACCACTACACTGCCAGTGAAATTAAGTAAGTGAACCAATTTCAGTTATCTAAACCTTTCAACTAGATTGTTGTCTACACTGATATCTGTCTGTCTATCTACCTATCTATCTATACACATGCACAGACCTTTCCTTGGGATTGCACCTTGACATGGTGGAAAGGCTTGCATGCTCCTATGACCTTGAGATCTATGCTGGCAGGAATATAACTCCTGGCAGGGCCACTCAAGCTAGACAGGTCAAAAGGTACGATTGTAAATGGGTCTGTGAGACTGATGCAAATTTAACATAATTGGGCAATTGATATCCAGCGTGTGGGAAGCCTTGGCAATTGAGTATTTCGGGGTCGATTTTCGTTCAGGTGCGGGGAATTGGCGGTTTCCCCGAATTTAGTGATTCCGACACAATTGTAAATGGGTCTGTGAGATTGATGCAAATTTTACACAATTGGCCAATTGATTTCCAACGTGTGGGAAGCCTTGGCAATTGAGTATTTCCAATCAGAAAGTTGCAGAATATGACGTCATCATTGCTGCTGCTTTTAAGGTTCACAGCAAGCCTTGCTTCCTCTGCAGGCTTCCAACCTTCAACATTAAGATGACACAGGAGCCTGCAGGAGGAACGGCCAGCAGGAGGGCCAGATCTGCGCCCAAATTTGATGAGGCTTCACTACAGGCATTATTGGATGGTGCTAGGGCCCACAGGGAGGTCCTCTTCCCTTCTTCAGGGAGGAAGAGGCCTCCCAGCCAGACCAAGGCTGTGTGGCTAGAGGTGGCAGGTCAAGTCAACTCCTTGGGGCTAACACGAAGAACGTGGTTGCAGTGCAGGAAAAGATTCCATGACCTTCTTCGCACTGGAAAAGTAAGTATTGTATGATGTTTCCATCGCCCTCAATCTGATCCCCATTGCCTTTCCTCACCAGCACTCAGCTTTAGCAATCTCTTCCTGCACATCCCACTAGACACTCACATCCATGCACCTTTACCCATTCCCCCTCTCTCTATGCTCACATTCACAGAACTATGCCACCATGCAGCCCTCACACTCCCTCTCACTCTGATGCTTTGAACACAACTGACAACACACAGGGAGGGCCCTTGGTCTTGCAACCTCACGCCATCTTTGTCTCCTTCTAAGTATCTATGCTATGCAATCTCTGCACTCACTCCTTCATTCTCACTCAACCTCCACTTGTCTCCCTCATTGAAGGAAAAGAGAGGTCACAACAGGAGAGCGTGAGCCGGGACAGGAGGAGAGCTGCCCTCATTAGCCCAGCTCACCCCCTGGGAGGAAGCCGTCCTAGAGATTGCCGGGGCAGACCGAGATATGGACGTTGAGGAAGGATAAGCAGGAGCATCCCTGCAAGCTGTTGACAGAATAGTTTTCCATCTCTCTCATTGGCACTGCAAGAGTCGCTGATAATGATTCTGAAGCTACATCATATGGACTTATGATCATCTGCAGAATGCAATGTGCATGTAACCTTGGCATCACATCTCTAACTTTTTCCTTGACTCCCCCACAGGACCATCGAGAGCCCCCGTCCCCACTCTGCAGGAGGAAGAGCCTGAGCAGCCAGACTCCTCAGAGGAATCTGCAACCTCTGAGGGCGCAGCGTCATCAGCAATAAGTGCACCCAGCACCAGCGCAGACACTCACACCTCGGTGGGACCTTCGGGACATAAAGTAGAGTTGTCACCTGGTGTATCACAGCTCACAAGTGAGCATCAGCAGATTGTGGAGACAGGAACAGCAGTGGAGAGTCCTCGTCGGAGGGCGCAGGACTCTGCCAGCTCGGCTCAACTGCATGTCGACCCTCTGCCTCTGGGTCCATCCGTAAGATCAGAAGTGCTAGAACTCCAGGCATAGATGCAGGAATCTCTGGCAGGTTTTGCCTCTAGGGTCGCTGCGAGTGTGGAGCGAATGGAGGAGTCCTTAGCGAACATGAGCAGAGCCTTTGTGGAGTCATTGGCGCATGAATGCATCACCACGGAAAGGATGGCAACCTCCGTGGAAAGGATGGCTACAGTAGAGGAGAGGATGGCTACGGCCATGGAGGAGCTAAGTCGCCAGAGTGTTGAAAACATGGTGAGTGTTCAGAATAGACTGACATCTCTGGAGGAGCGATGGTCAGCTATTGAACAGAGAAACCAGACCTTCATGGCAGGCCCTCTGAGTCGGCTGCCATTGTAGAAATGCGTCCCCATGGCCCCCCTGATGTGCAGCAAGCTGCTCTCAAGCCACTTGCAGGCACTGAGGGGGACCTGACCCATGAGAGGGAGGTTGGTGGCAGACCTCAAGGAAGTGGGGGCTCACAGGCTCGCCATCCCAGAGGACGCCCGCCAAAGGTGTTGAGGCAGGAGCAGCAGGAAAGTGAGCAAGGGGCCTCCACATCTGCTGAAGCCACAGGGGAACCACTACGTAGGAGCACGCGCAAGAGGAACATAAAGCACTAATAGTCACAAGCGTAGTCACTTGGGTGAAATGTGTTTATTTAAAAAATGCCATGTTGGTTATTGTAAATAAAATTTCTGATGGCAACTTCTGCAGTTGTGGCGTGTGTCATTTCGCAAATGGGGCTGGAGGTCCTCTAATGCCAAGAGGGGAAGGGAAAAAAGGCCTCCCATGCTTCTGGTCGGTACCTCAGTTGAGGAAGCGCTGAGTGAGGGTGGCGAGAGGGGTCTCGCAGGAGGTCACACTGGAAGTGTGTGAGGCTCCAAACTTCCACAGCTGTGGTTATGCCTTCTAAAAGTTCCCCCAGGCCTGAGACAACAAAGTCCTGCCACCTGCAAATGATGACTGATCAAATATCCTCTTTAATGTTGGACCTGCAGCTGATAGTCAGCAAGCCAATAGTGTTCACGCCAGGTTTCACAGGCGTCATCCCCACCAGGCGCGTTTTGCGTTGGAAAAGGGTTAAACAGGCAAGGGCCTGTTAAAATGGGATGTTGCAGGTGGGACTGATTCGGGTCAATCAGACACACCTAGGTTAAAATGGCATAGAGACGGGAACCAGGCGGGGGGGTTCGCGACCCCTAGGTTTTGCGATTTTTAACCCCCCGCACGCCTAAAAGCCTGCCTCACGGCCCAATGAAAATCGAGGCCGATGAGTCTGTTACAGACTTGCAAATATAACCATCAACTGTGGAGACCCACAATCTGCTGGATCCAAGGCAAGCGGATGCTCAGATAGAGTCAAATCTTGCTCTGGTCAGACAGCAGTGGAAGAAATGGGTAGCTTCATGTGCCACTAGGCACAGGAGACTCTAACTAATGTAGAGTCTGGAAGAACAAAAAGATGGGCAAGAAAAATAAGATGAAGATATTCAGAAGTGCAGTGGAGTTAGTCTTTATATATGGTGATGAAGTCCAACACCGCCTTCAGTGTGCCAGTGCAGCCTTCGGTCACCTGAGGAAGAGAGTGTTTGAAGACCAGGACCTCAAACCTGGCACTAGGCTCATGGTCTACAGAGCAGCAGTGATACCTGCCCTGCTGTATGCCTCAGAGACATGGACCATGTACAGCAGGCACCTCAAAGCACTGGAGAGGTACCACCAACGCTGCCTCTGCAAGATCCTGCAAATCCATTGGCAGGATAGGCGCACCAACGTCAGTGTTCTTGCTTAGGCCAACATCCCCAGCATCGAAGCTCTGACCACGCTCAATCAGCTCCAATGGACGGGTCACATTGTCTGCATGCCCGATACGAGACTCCCAAAACAAGCGCTCTACTCAGAGCTCTGGCACGGCAAGAGAGCCCCAGGTGGGCAGAGGAAACGCTTCAAGGACACCCTCAAAGCCTCCTTGAAAAAGTGCAACATCCCCACCGACACCTGGGAATCCCTGGCCCAAGACCGCACAAAGTGGAGGAGAAGCATCCGGGAAGACGCCGAACACCTCGAGTCTCTTCGCCGGGAGCAAGCGGAAGCCAAGCGCAGGCAGCGCACGTCAACCCAAGCACCCCACCCACCCGCCCCTTCAACCACCATCTGCCCCACCTGTAACAGAGACTGTAGGTCCCGCATTGGACTAATCAGTCACCTGCGAACTCATTTTTAATGTGGAAGCAAGTCATCCTCGGTTCCGAGGCACTGCCTAAGAGAGAGAAGAGATGGTGATGACACTTGGACATTTACGAAGAAACTGGAAAAGGAACCAGATGACACCTACACAAAACTGTGGAAAAAGCCTTAGATGTCTGCTGAAACGACCACATCTCCAATGAGATATTATATGAAGACTTACACAAAATAACAACTTGTAATAATGCATATAATGCTGAAGCTTGCTGACAATTCCTTCACAGCAAAACAGGAATCAGTTTAAGAATTATAATTCTGGGAGCCAAAACATAGAAACAAAAAGGTTAGATTCAGGGAGGATGTTTCCCCTGGCTGGGGAGTCTACAGCCAGGGGGTCACAGTCTCAGAATAAGAGGTTGGTCATTTAGGACTGAGATGAGGAGAAATTTCTTCACTCAGAGGGTGGTGAATCTTCGGAATTCTCTACCCTAGAGGGCTGTGGAGGCTCAGTCGTTGGGTATATTCAAGACAGAGATCGATAGATTTTTGGATATTAAGGGACTCAAGGGATATGGGGATAGTGCAGGAAAGTGGAGTTGAGGTAGATGATCAGCCATGATCTTATTGAATGGCAGAGCAGGCTCGAGGTGCAGAATGGCCTACTCCTGCTCCTATTTCTTATATGTTATTAAAAGAGAGGTTAGCCTAGAATTAAGTACTATACTCAACTTGTAGTGGATACAGAAATTCCCAAAGAAGATTTACCATCATGCATTACATGTGCTTTACAGCTGGGTTTGTTAATCAGAAAAATGAAAATCAAAAGTATTTGAGCCACTACCTTCTATTTTTGCTACTGAGAGGAAAGGCTGGCTAATAACAATGCTGTGACTCCACTTGTCAGAAGATGTTAAATACATCAGTGTAAATTAGGCAGAATTTTAAAAAAAAACCTCAACACTAGTTGTATAGATAATGCTACAGTTTTATTACCCATGACTATTACATTCTGCATAATAGAAACTTTGGTCTAGAAACTGGACTGCAACACGAACGTTGCCAGTTTCACTGTGGCCTCGGGTTAACGGACGCCGAAAATGGTAGCAGCGGTAGGAGAGAAAAATTTGCGCTGGGGAATAAAGATTAGCCCACAGCTAAACTGACTGTGTAACACCCTCCTGGTAGCGTTAGTCCCGGCATCAGTCCTGAATGTGGGGTCCAGAAGCAGTGTTGCAACTTCCATCAGCCTTTGGAAGCGAGGCCATGATTTCGATAGGCATTGTGGGTTATTAGAAACGTAGAAAAATAGGAGCAAGGAGCCATTCGGCCCTTCGAGCCTGCTCCGCCATTAAATATGATCATGGCTGATCCTCTATCTCAATACCATATTCCCGCTCTCTCCCCATACTCCTTGATGCCTTTTGTGTCTAGAAATCTATCTATCTACTTCTTAAATATATTCAGTGACTTGGCCTGCACAGCCTTCAGTGGTAGAGAATTCCACAGGTTTACCACCCTCTGAGTGAAGAAATTTCTCCTCATCTCAGTCCTAAATATCCTACCCCATATCCTGAGACTGTGACCCATCGTTCTAGACACCCCAAGCCAGGGGAAACATCCTCCCTGCATCCAGTCTGGCTAGCCTTGTCAGAATTTTATATGTTTCAATGAGATCTCCTCTCATTCTTCTGAAATCAAATCAAATCAACTTTTATTGTCATTGTAAGTGCACAAGTGCAGTACAGCGAAATGTAGGCTTGCGGCTCCCGAGAGTGTACATTTAGATTAAGACATTTAAACATTCAACATACATTTGGCTTGTAATACATTAACATAAACATAACCATAATAAAGTGCATTGGCAGATGTGCAGGCTTTAGAGTTTATTTGTGGAGTTCAGTAGGATGACAGCCCTGGGAAAGAAGCTGTTCCTAAATCTGGTCGTACGGGTGTGAATGCATCTGTAGCGTCTCCCAGATGGCAGGAGGGTGAACAGACTGTGGCTGGGGTGGGTAGGGTCTTTGATGATGGACCGTGACCTCCGTAAACAGCGTTTCTGGTATATGTGCTCTATGGTCGGTAGCCGGGTGCCGGTAATGCGTTGGGCAGTTTTGACTACCCGCTGCAGGGCTTTCCGGTCACAGTAGCTACAGCTGCCATACCATACTGTGATACAGTTTGTCAGGATGCTCTCTATTGTGCAGCGGTAAAAGTTAGAGAGGATCGGGGTGACAGGTTACATCCCTTCAGAACTCTAGTGAATACAGCCTAGTTGACCCAATCTCTCCTCATACGACAGCCCTGCCATCCCAGGAATCAGTCTGGTGAACCTTCACTGCACTCCCTCTAATGCAAGTATATCCTTTCTTAGGTAAGACCAAAACTGCACGCAGTACTCCAGGTTTGGTCTCATCAAGGCCCTGTATAACTGTAGCGAGACATCCTTGCTCCTGTATTCAAATCCTCTTGCAATGAAGGCCAACATACCATTTGCCTTCCTAACTGCTTGCTGCACCTGCATGTTTGCTTTCAGTGACTGGTGTACAAGGACACCCAGGTCCCTCTGTACATCAACATTTCCCAATCACCATTTAAATAATACTCTGCCTTTCTGTTTTTCCTATGGAAGTGGATAACTTCACATTTATCCACGTTATTCTGCATCAGCCATGTATTTGCCCACTCACTCAACTTGTCTAAATCGCCTTGAAGTCTCTTTGCATCCTCCTCACAACTCACAATCCCACCTAGTTTCGTGTTAAAAGGGCAATGCATTTTTGTTTGCTTAAAAGGGCAATGCCTCTGGGGTAGAGAATTCCAAAGAGTCACCACCCTCTGAATTTTCAGCCCTTACAGCTCTACTGCCTTTAAAAAAAAAAAATATTTGAAAAAGCATTCCCAAATGGGAGTCTTCAACTCTTAAAGCTGAATTCCCTTCCGCACTTCAAAAAATGGGTTTGGTGCTTCATTACTAACACAAATGACTTAGCAAGCCAGGGAAGGGGCACCCAGGGTCTCGCACGCAGCTCTCCAGCTTTGTGCATTACGTCAACACTGCAAGAGAGGTCCTCTACCCACAGGGGCCAGGAGGCCCTCCAAAGAGAGTGATGTGGGACCACATCACCAAGGCTGTCACTGCCAGCAGTGTCGCCCCCAGCATCTGGCTCCAGTGCCCAAAGAAGCTTCATGACCTCAGACCATTGGTCGAGGTCAGTGAATGCATATTCAAAAGCCGTCTTCTACCAACTGCCTCACACACTTTTCAATGCACGACTCCTCCCCTGAAATCACTCACCTACCAACAATCTGTACCAATCACGAGGCACATCTCCCATTCCTAGCTTCCGCCTCACCCCCGTGGAGGAGGCGGTGCTGGCCATTCTTGGCCGGGACATGGCTGAGCCCTTGGCCAGCGGTGGGGCTGAAAGGATACAAGATGCTGGTACCCTCATACTTTAGCCTCCTTCTGGTATGCACCTCTTACTTTCCCAACCTTCCCTCACCACAACTCCACCCTTGTGCCTTCCTCATTTCACACACCTAAGAAATGCAGCCTGCCCAGCCAGTGGTTGACCAAGAAGAGGGAGAGGAAAGTGAAGAAGAAAAAGAAGAAACAGTCAGTCGATTTTACACTTCCGGCCACCAGCTCCTCAAGGTCGACCAGCAAGGCCATTTGCAGTGTCCCCCACTGAAAGTCAGCAGCCTTCCACCAGCCATGCTGCAGTCACTGGGGTAGCACTGCATGACATCAATAGGATAGGCAATGGCACAGACAAGACAGTCACTAAGTGAATGCGTAAGAATGATGAGTTGATTTCTTGATGACATATTGGATGTATAGATGTATAAAGTTGGATTGGAAAGTTTGCTTTGTGGTGGCTTTTATTTCAGCATTCTGGCCAAGAGGACACTGTGATGGTCAGTAACAGAGAGAAGGTAAGGTGTGGGACAAATGTTGAAATGGGAATTGGGGTTGTGGTCACTGGTACCGCAGGCGGATGATTCAATCCCGGATATCCCAGCCAGAAAGGTGCTGTCTTGTTTGCATCCTTCCTTCTGCTCCCTCCTTTTCGGCTTCTTCCTCTTCTGCATCTTCCTCTTCCCTCTGCGAGCAGATGATGTAAATCTGAAATAAAAGCATAAAACGCTGGAAATACTCATCAGGTCAGGCAGCATCTCGACCCGAGATGTGAGCTCTGTTTCTCTCTCAACAGATGTTGCCTGACATGCTGATTATTTGCAGCATTTTCTGTCTTCTCAGAGGCCTTCCTTTACCATCCAAGGACTTGCAAGCATCCAACAGCACCCCCTGCTCACTTAAAAAACTTTTAACATGTATTGCAGCAAGGCATTACTTCAATAAAATAAAAAAATCCAGTCCAAAAGCTTAAATGCAAACTTACCTGAACGATGTATGTGTTCCTTTAAGAGGTGCTGACAGCGCCTCTGAGTCTGCTGAACAATAGGTTTTCATGGTGAGCTAAAGACCCAGCGCTGAACTCAGCGCTAAGGTTCAATTTCGCCAAGGTGATATTAAGTCGACATTGCACGCCAACTGACGACACCTCTCCCTAATTTAAATTTCCACGGCCATTGCTTTTACCGGCGGCGCTGCCGGCCCTCGGTAAATGGCAGATGCCGTGGGAAATGTGACCAGCTGGCGAAAGAGTGGTGGCCACCATTTTTTTTTGCAAAATTTTGACGTTAGCGGATAATGTAAAGCACCCAAATTTTTAGCCCACACTACCATGATCATACGGCAGAAAGATAAGTCTTTCTAATTGCTGCAAAAGAATACTCAAAACTCTTCCTTCTCATTTTTTTCCATTGGTTCAACATGTATTCAAATTGGGTATTAAAATAATCTTGAAATTAGTTTCTATGATGCACCACAGGTGAGTTTTCTGGCAAATTAGAAGAAAAATGAAGAGCTGGAAATCACACATGCAGACCTTATGCTGATCATGTTATGAGATGTGTTTTAAAAATAATTAAAATGATTAAACTTACCTAAGGAAAAATACCTCACCCTCATTATATTATTAGTTATAGGCTATAAGCCCATTGCTCCCAATTTTTAAAAAAGGGTCTTCACTATAATACACATATCACTATAATGTACAGAATAGCAAGGAGCCGAAGGATTGTACTATAATAAGAGTTGATTGCATATTTAATGTCTTATCTAAATACTGTGGCAATAAGAGCAGGTCAGAGGCTGGGTATTCTGCGGCGAGTGTCTCACCTCTTGACTCCCCAAAGCCTTTCCACCATCTACAAGGCACAAATAAGGAGTGTGATGGAATAATCTCCACTTGCCTGGATGAGTGCAGCCGCAACAACACTCAAGAAGCTCGACACCATCCAGGACAAAGCAGCCCATTTGATTGGCACCCCATCCACCACCTTAAACATTCACTCCCTCCACCGTGGCTGCAGTGTGTACCATCTACAAGATGCACTGCAGCAACTTGCCAAGGCTTCTTCGGCAGCACTTCCCAAACCCGCGACCTCTTCCACCTAGAAGGACAAGTGCAGCAGGCACATGGGAACACCACCGCCTCCAAGTTCCCCTCCAAGTCACAAACCATTCTGACTTAAAAGTATATGGCCGATCCTTCATCGTCGCTGGGTCAAAATCCTGGAACGCCCTACCTAACAGTACTGTTGGAGTACGTTCAGCACACAGACTGCAGCGATTCAAGAAGGCGACTCACCACCACCTTCTCAAGGGCAACTAGGGATGGGCAATAAATGCTGGCCTCGTCAACGACGCCCATATCCCATAAGCAAATTTAAAAAAAATCTAATTACAATTGGGACCCTTTACATTGTGATACACTGAATCCAGTTATACTTTCTGCTAAAGCAGATACAAGTGCAGTGAAACCCTTATCATCAACAAGTATAGTATAATTAAACTCGGTGAATATTTGATAAAAAAGTCTTGTTAAGTTAACAGCATAATAAAAATCCAGAAATACTTTCTATATCTACATATTGTATTAATTCCTGCTAAACAAGTGCATTTTTATCCAGTTTAAAAAGTTTGTAATTCATGTTATGAAGTCACCTGCTGTGACCTGGAATCACAGTCTCAATGCAAGAGTAGTTAATTTGCAGATCACATGAAGATGGGGTGGGGGGGGACTGTGAATTTAGAAGAAGCAGATAAGATGTTACAAAAAAAATTCACATGATTGCACCTGGGCGGATCAGTGGCAAATTGAGTTCAATATGGACAAATCTAAATCGGAAGGCAATAAACAAAGCAATTCAGTGGAGTTCAAAACCCCAGAAGTTATGCTAAAGTTCTCCAGTGCTCTGGTCAGGCTGTATTTGGAGAACTAAGTACAGATCTGGTAAACCTAGAGGCAGTACAACAGAGAGCAACAAGCTTAATTAACTGGTGACCGGGGGATGAGCTGTGGGGAATGACTTGATAAGTTAGGGCTTGTCTACTTCGAAAATAAATGTCTCAGAGGGGACCATATACAGGTTTCTAATAAGATAGTGAAACAAAACAAAAAACATTTCTTTCAGGACAGGGCAGGGCAGCAAGACAAGAGTGCGCAGGTTCAGTGCTATGAAGGGAACATTTAAGATATTGTAGGAACAGAGGTTCCTAACTAAATAATTCAGCTCAACTCGATGGATTAAAAGACTGGAATTTAATGGCCAGTGTCAAATGAACAGGGGGCTTGATGGTTCTCTCAGAGCGTCGACGACCCTCAGGCGGCGGAAGTGGAACGTCGGGAGACAGCATGGAGCCTGGCTGTGGTTGTTGCGGCGTGTCAGGTGCGGCGAACGCAGTGTCTGACTGCGAAAACAACGATGAGGCATCTGTAGGCGGTTCAACGGCTGGCTGTTGTAATGATGAATCGGCGTGCAACGGCGGTCGTCCTCGGCGAGGTGGCTGGGCAGGCACTATTGTTTCAGTGTGATCGAGGTGAGCGGCTTTCAGACGGTCGATGGAGACGGTGTCCGGTCTGCCGTCTACGTCGACGGTGAAATATTTCTCACCGGCAGATATGACACGAAATGGGCCGGCGTATGGTGGTTTAAGTGGGTCTCTGTGCGTGTCGTGCCTGATGAAGACATAATCGGCGGACATGAGGTCCGCAGGAACGTGAGGCCTCTGTAAGCCATGATGCGAGGTCGGAATGGGCAGGAAGTTCTTGGCCGCCTCGTGATGCTGGATAAGCTGCTGAGTTGCAGACCACGGTTCTGTATGCGGAGGCAGGAAGTCACCAGGGACACTCAAGGGTTGCCCGTAAACTAACTCAGCTGATGAAGACTGAAGGTCTTCCTTGGGAGCCGTCCTTAGCCCTAGCATCACCCAAGGCAATCTGTCTACCCAGTTGGATCCGCGCAGGCTGGCACGAAGGGATGCCTTAAGCGACCGATGGAACCTTTCGCACAGGCCATTCGCCTGCGGATGGTAGGCGGTAGTACGGTGTAGCTTGGTACCTAAGCCATGTGCAACGGCGTTCCATAATTCGGAAGTGAATTGTGGACCTCGGTCCGATGATATGTCGGATGGGACGCCGAAGCGAGCTACCCACGACGACAGGAATGCCCTGGCAATATCAGCTGTAGTGGTAACGACCAACAGAATCGCCTCTGGCCACCTGGTGGTGCGGTTCACTATTGTGAGGAGATGCGTGAAACCCCGTGAACCGGGGAGAGGACCCACTAGATCCACGTGCACATGGTCAAACCGTCGCTCTGGTACGGGAAACTCAGCCAAAGGGGCTTTAACATGCCGTTGACTTTCGCTTTTTGACAATCAATACAATTGTTTGTCCAATCTCGGACATCTAAGTGCATGCCCTTCCACACGAACTTGCGGGACATGAGAAGTTGCGAAGCTCGCATCCCTGGGTGCGACAACCCGTGTATCGCCCGAAAGACTTTCTTGCGCCACTCGACCGGCACTATGGGACGAGGCACTCCCATGGACGTGTCGCACAAAAGGGTGGTTCCTGCTGAGTGGAACTGAACGTCAGCGACTTGCCAACTGGAAGGCGTGGTCCGGTACGCTTGAACTTCGGGGTCAACCAACTGCTCTTCCGCTAAGCCAGCGAAATCGATGCCCAGGTTAACTGCCAGGACAGGAGCGCGGGAGAGGCAATCGGCCCCGAGATTGTCCTTGCCCGAGACATGTCGTAGATCGGTGGTGAATTCCGAAATGAAAGTGAGGTGGCGCTGTTGCCGCGCTGACCAAGGTTCAGACGTTTTGGCCATGGCAAACGTGAGTGGTTTGTGGTCCACAAACGCGGTGAACGGGCGTCCTCCTAGCAGAAAGTGAAAATGTGGAATAGCCAAAAACAGGGCGAGCAACTCCCTATCGAACGTGCTGTACTTGCGTTCGTTCTTGCGTAGTTGGCGGCTGAAAAAGGTCAGCGGCTGCCAAGTTCCATCTACCCACTGCTCCTGCACCGCTCCAATGGCGTAGTCCGAAGCATCCGTCGTGAGAGCGATGGTTGCACCTGGAATAGGGTGTGCCAGCATGGTTGCATCTGCCAGTGCCACTTTGGTATCCAGGAAGGCCTGGTCCATCTGGGGAGTCCAGTTGATGAAGTCTTTGCCAGATTTCCCTTTCAGTGCTTCATACAGCGATTGCATCAACTGCGCTGCCTTGGGGACAAAACGATGGTAAAAATTAACCATCCCCAGGAATTCCTGCAAGGACTTAACAGCGAGGGGACGTGGAAAAGCTGTAACAGCCTCGACCTTGGTGGCTAGTGGAACGGCGCCGTCCGATGTTATCCTGTGCCCCAGGAAATCGATGCTGGCGAGACCGAATTGGCATTTGGCCGGGTTGACAATGAGGCCATGCTGGCTTAACCGAGTGAATAAGGCGGCAGTTTTTGACGTTGACTAGAAAACCATTTGCACAAAAGAAGTCGGCTCCTAGTATGGCCTGTGACACTGTGGCAGTGATAAATTGCCAGAGGAACTGCTGACCGCCGAAAGTAACGGTAACCGTCCGTTTCCCAAAAGTGCGAATCGCCGCGCCATTGGCTGCCTCGAGTGCAGGGCCGCGGCCGCCGGATTGTAGATCCAGCCTGGAAGCTGGCAAAATGCTGCACTGGGACCCAGTGTCGCAGAGGAATCGCCTCCCCGTTGTGGAATCCGTAACATAAAGTAATTTCCCTGTTGAACCGACCGCCATGGTAAATTGAACGCGCTTTTCAGGGCTTGTCGTCCTTTTCAAAGGGCGATGGCTTGCTAAAGGATTTTTTGGGGGGGGAGAAACTGCAGGGAGGCTTGCAGCATCGAGCTTTGGCGCCAAAACGGGCGTGGTACGTGCACCAGCCTGCTGGAGGAGGGCTGGGCTTCGCACGCGCAGGAGAAGGGCACCTCATGGCTGCACAGCACTGCTGTGAGACTGTAAAAATTGTGTCTGCCTCTGCCGCGAGCTTAACACAGTCGGTGATCTCAGAGCTGGCCAAGGCTGTCTGCACCGCGTCAGGTAGCTGGCAGAGGAAAAGCTCTCGGAATAAAAAGCATTGGTCTTCCGAACCAAGTAGGGTGAGCATTTGGCTCATTAATTCCGAAGGCTTTGAGTCCCCGATGCCTGGCATGGCAATGAGCCTGCGTGCGCGCTCTGATTTGTTAAGGCCAAATATTTGCAGTAAACGAGCTTTGAGAGCCTCATACTTGCCCTCGTCTGGTGGACTGCTCAGTAGGCTGACTACCCTCGAGGCCGTGGCGCTGTCGAGAGCAAAGACCACGTACAAATAACGGGTCGAATCCGCTACGATTTCCCGCAGGTGAAACTGTGCTTCCGTCTGTAGGAACCAAGCTTCTGGTTGCTGCTCCCAGAACTGAGGCAATTTGAGGGCGACGGCATTTGTGCTCATGTTGAATTCTCTTCGAAGTTTGTTCGACGAGATCGGGGTCACCAATGTAGGAACGGAGGTTCCTAACTAAATAATTCAGATCAACTCGATGGGTTAAAAGACTGGAATTTAATAACAACGAAGTTTGCTGGATGTTACAAGGAGGAAATCAAAACACGTTCGTTCAAGATGCCAGGTAGTCGAAGACTGCTGGAAAGTTCTCTAAGCTGACGTCATGACGTCCCCACGTTCTTCGCGCCACTGGCGGTCACGTGATCGGCGTCATGACGTCACCACGCAGGATAAAGGCAAACACACACTGTAAAGGTAACAATCAGTTTAAAGGTGCAGTCCCCGGCTGCACTATAATACAATTAAGGGGATTATACTAAAGTACACTGAGTCTCTTGTGGCTCCTCCACAATATATACATCAGGGAGAATTTCTTTATAGAGAGTGATAAATAACTACAATACAATTGCCTAGAAAGTAGTTGGAGGCTGGGACACTGAATGCTATAATGGGAAAAACAGTAGGGTTGGCAGCTTGGAACGATAAGATCAAATGGGGTGATGGACTTTTTTTCAAATCGGAAAGTATCTTGTGTTACGCACCAAACTGCAGCAGCTTAAAATTCTGAAATTATTCACATCATTAGGGAAGGTAAAAAATCTGCCAGGATTCCCAATTCTAACTGCTATCCAGTTGCCCCTGCTGGAAAGTGCATGCGTGTGAATGTCAAGTAAGCACAATATTGTGGTGCTCCTCCACCACCTTTCTCTATAGAGTAAATCTTACAAGGTCTCAAGCAAATGGCAGAGCCTCGCATGTATACCGTGTGTATAGAAAATTGCATTACTTCCATAGTTGAAACACTTGCCTGTTTTTAGAACACCTCTATGTACAGTGAACCTGCATGATAACAACAACTTGTGTTTATATAGTGGCTTTAACATAGTAAAAAATCCCAAGGTGTTTATCAGGAGTGTCATAAAACAAAATTTGACACCGAGCTACATAAGGAGAAATTAGAACAGATGGTCAAAGAGGTAGGTTTTAAGGAGCATTTTAAGAGGTAGAGAGGCGGAAAGCTTTAGAGAGGGAATGATAACATGTTAAGTATATGTGCACCTCTTCATTATCAAAATAGCGTTCATTTTACACCAGATATCACAATACTTAGATTATTTCACAATATTCCATAAAATGGATCCCTCCAAAATCTCTATTTTCAAGTAGATTCTTCTAATAAATTTTGTGCAACCAGCTTTTAGATTTATTAACTGCAAAGTTGTTTGGATTGGCCAATAATCATTTTTATGCTATGATTAACCCGTACCTGTACCATGTTCATGTTCAAGTCAACCAGTGTAACAGGCAACCATGGTGGCAATATTTTTATCAATGTCTCGTTTCATTACTTTGTACAAGATTGCATCACTTACGTAATGAATTATTAGTATTTTAATACTTTTCTGCCAGATGCTTTTAGGAATGCATTGGCTTGCATCCAACAGTTGGTTTTCACATAAATCGTTACATCCAAAAAATGATGCCCTTTGCTTGCAGCAACAGCTCATGAAAAGCAATCCCACATATGTTGTTACTTAACAATGACGAGCAGCCCTAAAGCATGTAGCATGATTTGATAATTTATCAGCTGTAATAATTGTCATGTGCAGCTATAAGGCATAAAGTGCCTGAAATTCCTCTTTTCATGAAAAATGCGAGAGACCTGCTTTTATTGATAATCATGAATTGTTAATAAAAATGTGGAATAACTAAAACATTCCACACCTCTAGGAAAAATATTATTAGCAGCAACAAACAAATATCAGGCAATCATGCCGTCACATTTTGTGATTTTTGGTCATTTTTTCCTTCACGCAGAGGATTTTGGAATGAGATATATTTACATGTTCTGTTTTGAACAAAAGTAAATTTGCCCAGGTTTAAAAAAAAGCTTCAAGCTGGCTGGGGTATTGAAGATGTGTATTAAAGCCAGACGAGACAGTTTATAGAATGTTACAATTCACAGTCTATTTCAAACTGATACAATGAAGGTCAAATTGTTTCATTCACGGCCCATTTAGCCAGAATAGCTCCTTTATTCATTTTCAGAATATCATGGAGATGTTTTTCTTTAAACCTATACCCCAAGAAAGGAGAGAGGTAAGGTAGCCGGTTTAATTGAAAGTCCGAGTAGAGAATCACTGAGCAGGGACAGAGTCAGAGGGACAACTCTCCCACTGGCTGGTTGCATAGAGAAAGGGACAAAGGGCACATGATTGGTGTGTCAGCCAGGTAAATCTTGGGAGGAAACTTGACCTGGTGAGGGGAAACTCATTCTTTTCAAGCCCAGAGAGTCAGAACAGAACCAGAAAGGCTGACCAGGAAAAGTTAAGCATGCCTGCTAATAAGAACAGTGCAGTATAGTTTTATTATTTTTCATGTTCTCGAGTTGAGTTTGAATCAAGGTGAGATTTGATTACTTATGTCGCTTTGTATATTTATTTGGTGTCTGTAAAATAAAGCAGCTTAATAATTCATATCTGGCCTCGTCTCACTAGAGTGTTTCAGTTGGCCTGTGGAAAGATTGAAATGGATGCTCCCAGCATCCAGTTCAGCTAACTGGTGGAAACAGAGCCCACTGGCTTGGAAGACCCTGGAAATTGTGTCCGATTGGTTCAGCAGCCCTCCTATAAAGGGAGTTGATCTGCCTGTCTGCCTGCGGCGGGGGGTTCTCAGTGTGGACATCTGTCAACCCATTTCCCTCCTTTGCTGGGCACCCAAGAAGTGCCCATAGTAGCATGGATGCCTGCTGACTGTATTCAAACAATTTAGTGACCCCACCTTGACCCTGGATACTCTGGCCGGATCAGGGGCAGAGATCACACTTCCATCACTGAGCATGGCCAAGGATTTTTGGATCCATTGTTATTATTTAAAAGGTGATAAATATTTGAAATAACCTCACAGTCAAAAACATAAAGAACATTCCCATGTAGTTGGATGGTAGGCTGGAGGAGAGATCGTATGAGGCAGTGAGCTTTATGGGTCTAACAGCCTTTTGGCAGCATTTGACTAAGTGGTAGCATTCTTGCCTCCGAGTCAAAAGGTTCAAGCTCCATTCGTGAGAAGTGAGCACATAATCCAGGCTGACACTTCAGTGCAGTGCTGAGGAGCTAGCTTTCTTTCTTTCAATTGGAGCCTTGGGAAGGAGGTTCTAAGCAATGCTCAAAGTGAAATTTCCCAGCAATAGTGCTCAGTGTGAAAGACCAGAGAGCAACAATATGTTTATGTACTTGGGACAAGAAAAAGGCCATTAGGCCCATAAATTTATAACTTTTAAGGGAAATATCCTTGATAAGTAAAAGATAATAGGGCTGATTTTCCTGATCTTTGCCCAGAGGGTAGAGGTGGAGCTAGGGCTTTGCCTGCAATGGATACAGATCATTTAAAGTCATTTAAATAAGGCAGGAGGGGGCATTTCCAGCCTTCGGCCTCATTTTTCCAGATTAATCGCTTACTGAATGCCCAGAGATACATGGCATTGTGGCCAGGTTCCCAGGGGTAGGCTGAAGACTGGAGGTGAGAATTTAAAAAAATATTAAAATGAGTCCTCCCCCGACTCCATGATGTTGAGGTCTAATTAGTGTGTTCTAGTTGCTGATCTTGATCTCCGAGGCCCGACACACAGTTGCAAGCGTAAGAGGCCTGCAACTGTGTCTCACTTTCCTGCCCCTTCCATTGGTGTTGGGCCCTGCAAGGGGTGTGCCAAGGACATGTTGAAGGTCCAGGCCAGGAAATAACAATGCTGCTAGGCTGGGCAGGAGCAGTGTACTTCGGGTCGGAGTGGGGGTGGCGGCAATGGGGGGAGGCAGGAAAAACTGCCTTGATCAATTGATGAATGGAAGTTTATTCACAAGCACAGTAATGTATTCAAAATACATTACAAGGTTCTTTAAAGAGTAACAGATGCTTGATAGCAACAATCATTCACTGCATTCATGCCCCAGCTTTGTTAAACAAGTTAAATTGGTCTTTGCACTTTTAAACCCTTAAGGCATATTCTGGATGATCCATCACTGTAGGTGTAATTTAGTATTAACGCCAAGCGTCAATGTTACGCTTAAAACACTTCTCAGTATTAATATGGAACTGACAACAGTCAAAGAAAGTTTACATTTGATAATAAATGCCTTGCATATAGTAACAGCAACAAAACCATAAATTTCTGTCCAGAAAGAGTTCCAAAAGTAAAAGAAACAAGTACAGGTACTCTATTCACATCATAGAATGATTTAAAGCCCTTAGGATACAATACTGAATGAAACTGGCTAACATATATGGTACTTACATGCCATAAAATAGTTTTTACTATTACAGTTAATGTACCTTCAGCTGGCAATAGTGCTCAGTGTGAAAGACCAGAGAGCAACAATTCTTCGTGCTGCTTGACTATGATGCTACAGGGCAGACTTTTCTTATAGCAATAACTCTTGACCTATCCAATAAAGCCCTCAGTCTTTGGCTTTAGTCATGGTGACAGCCAATGAATTCTTCTCTAACCTTTGGTCAAACAGTAGGTTTATTCATTAATCTTTTGGTTTTCTGATCATCACCATTTCTACACCCAAATTGTGATTCTATTTTGTACAAAAAGTTTGAAGATGCTATTTCTTTAAATTGTTTCCTGCATCAGTTAACATTATTCTGCTCTGCTGTATATTATTTTATCTTTATCACAGACTTACCATGGATTTCTAAAATAACGAGCTATTCCCCCAGCCACTTCTACATACATTGGCCTTTCTTGTACTAATAGAATTAGTATCTTTATTCAAGGCAAAAGCATTTTAGCTCACCACATTTAGACATAATCTAATATACAAATGGGCACTGTGCAATATGAGAATACAAACACATTACTGCATAGTGCTCAATTCCTCTGTTATTTTAACAAGGCATTAAGTCAATTAAAATAAACAGGTTCACAACACCTTTGTTAATAAAAGGAATTTCATACAAATGCGCTAAGGCATTTGTATGCGAACACTCACACGGCAATGTCGCCACAAAACATCCCTAAACCTACTTGCCTAAGTATGACCAACCCTGAGGAGAAGTTTATGGGCGCCAGTATACTATAGATGCTGATCTTAGACTGCATTTGGCAAACCCAAGTTATGTTGCCGACTGCGCTCCAAACCCAGCTTAACAACAAGGGAGCTGTGTGTGTGTTGAGCTCCACTCTCCGGCCGACTAATTTTCAATGTTATAATAGAATGGGCAACAGCAATCATTTTTTTCTATTTAAAGGATACCACACCAAATTTTTAAAGAGGTTCTAACTGCATCTGAGCATTTTTAAGAAAATGTGGCTTTATACAGGACTGGAATTAAATTACACATGCTACAAAGCCCAGGCAATGTGATACCATGTGTTAGAGGTGGTCTCACTTCTTGGTCTTAGAGTGCTTGAGAGTCAGATTGCCTCATGACTCCCTAGTAATGCCACAACTCTTCCAACAATATGCATCCAAAATCACTTTACATTGACATGAAAGCAGTAGTATAATAGACATGTAAAACTATTCTGCTGAATATATTAGCATGTGAATAGCCCGGATATGTCAGCTAAGTTTCTAAATTCTACTCACCTGTTTTTCAACATTTCTATAAACTTTTCTTTCTGGCTTTGTTTTTCCTTTTTAAACAATACATCAGCTATTCCTTGTTTTTCTTTCCATTTAATTAATTAATATTTCATATCCACTTATTTTACAAGTAACTTAATATAATAGGTTCAGCAAGCAAACAAGATTTGTTAAAAAATATATTTTAAATGGGCAATACTTTCTTATGCAGTATGTAGGGCAAAGTTGATAGAATGATAATGCATAAATATTGACTGCAGTAGCAGGTTAAAGGGCTAGAATACTGAGAGGGTGTCTATAAGCCTGAAACCTGGGGTTGAGGGTACTGTTGCACACTCGAGGTCACTTCCCTAAAATGAGGGACAGCAATAATTTATCAGCCACAGCCTGAAAATTGCTGCTTTATTATACCTTGAACTGAGCCATGTTTAATAATAAAAAATGTGTTCACCTGTTGTGAGTGGATCACTGTCAATGCTTTGGACAGCAAATAGCAGTTAGGAGTTAGAAACAAATTTCACTTATGACTGATCTTCAGTCATGTTTTATGTTTTGACTCAAGGATATTATAATTTATTCATATTTCTGATTCATATTTTATCTGAAAAATCATATTACAAAATTTTATATAAGAGGGAGAGAATTTTCCAGCCTTTTTTCCCCCCAATTAAAATAAATTGGTTTAACCATTATTTATGTACAGGTGTTCAGTGTTAGATTTGCACCTCATGATAAAACTAGTTACAATTAAAATTCTCATAACATGCATATGTGAGCACATTATTCATAAACAAAATAGATTTGCCTTTTAAGATCATGCCAACAAAGTAGCTACTTGATTGCTCAGAAAAACACACTGCTAATTGCAATGTTGAATGTTTGCATCTAAGAATCATCCAAATATGACATTTGTTCAAGCTACATCTCATTAATCTAAAGCACAGTTTAAATGCTTTGTTTGCAAATTATAATTATTTTGATTACACCAGTTACTGATAGTAATGCTTATTTGCAATGCATCCTTTTGAATTTGTTTAATTACATCTTGAAACATGGCGGAGAAGATTAATTAACCCACCTGGCTTCCTGGCATGAAGTCCTGGCTTGGATCTGTCATACTCATGTACATGTTTTCACCATCAAACTGTGAATAGAATAATACATATTCAGATTGCATCCAAACTTAAAGTCTAGCCATAAAATATGTTACAACCAAATATAGATTTTGTTGAAAAGGTTTGTTTTTGGTTTCACACTGCTTGTCTTTGATGTGCTTGTTCCTATCCTTATTGACCCTGTATGTCAGTGATTTGAGGTAATTAGTGCAGTAGTAATTACATCAGGCAGGCAGAAATGAATGGTTTCCTTTCATCAGCAATCTGTTATGAAACAAAATGGCTCATTCTCTGCAGCATGCATACACATATTGCTATTAGTCTTAATGAATTGTTAAATGAATCGCACTGTTTCTGGCAGGATACGAGAATGATGAAGCGTATCTAAAGTGCACCCTGATCTGGCTCCAGGTCTCAAAGTTGCAAATTGGCTGTAGAAAGTGCATACACATTTAAAAATAGAAATGGTCTAATCTTCCAAAGTGAGCTTCATGGGCTTCAGATATGCAATATTCCAAAGTCTTAGTTTAAAGGTATTAGCAGTAAAGATGCTTTTGTAATCATATAGTTACAACATGGAGTCCAGGTTCTTATATTATTTGAGCCAGTTTCCATGTAAAGTACTGTACATGCTCTATATATTCTTTGATTGATGAAACATGGATGATGCTTGTTAAATACTATTTAGATGTGTGTGATACTCTAATAAGGATTATGTTTTATTATATTTTAAATTGATGACATGATTGTTGACTGACCTATATAACTACTATTGTAATGAAAATTAATTGGCTTTGCTCCTTTATGTAGTAAGATTTATTTAATATTTTATGTTAATTAAGTTGATAAGCAATACCATTCTTATTTCTTGAAACAGACACTTCAATAACTTAGGAATTCCTTAGATAAAACCGAAGTGTTGCAAAAGTTCACGGGCCTCAGTTCAATACAAAGGCTAGAGTCCTCAGTTCACCAGTATAAAAATTCTGATGTTATAATATACTTCATCAGTGAAAACCACATTTAACTGTTCTATATACAGTAGAGCAAATAAATAACATTATAAAGACATTGGGGTAAGTGTAATGGAAATAAAAATCAGGACAGATTCGCTATCACCTGTTTTACACTATCACACAAAGTCAAAATCTACCCCTGTGGGTGTATAGATGTGAGTTAAGTTTTAAATCTGAGAGAAATATTTTGACATTTGAAGAGTGTAGATTGGTATGTAATCTTGTTTTTTCATTTATATAGGTGGGAGAGAGCAGTTACACAAATTAATATAAACAAAAAGATTATATTGTACTATTGTGTGAAAAAGTACAGGAAGACTGGGGATACTAATAACTCCAACTGCAAACCAAAAAAATCTCAGCACAAGAAATTAATTTTTCAAGGAGCTGCAGTATAGGCTAACAATTATAAGAATAAAATAATGAACTACTGTCCCCAAGTCTAATAATATAAAACAATTCTAAATCAGAAACGATGAACAAGTACAAAAGAAAAATATTTATCTTTAAGACTTCTTTCCGATATATCCGAAGGACTGTGACAACCAACAGAAGTCAATATTACCCAAAGAAAACATTTAATGTTCCTTTGGTTTGTAATATATGGGAACCACAAGATGTACACAATCAATAATCAGTCAAATGTAAACATTACCACTGAATACCCTTTAATCCAGCAAAAGCCAACTGCATGATGGAGGGGCTGGAATAATTGTTAAAACTACATGGCCTAGAAATTCAGTCGCGTTTGCGGCCACTTATTGGCTAAAGAGTGGTTTGCGCCGGAAGTTTTTTAGCGCCCGAAATTCAGTTGGTCCCTAACATCGGCGTTAGCCGGTAGCGCTGCGCCGGCACCGATGACGTCATCGGTGTGCGCAGCGCCACGGTTCCAATGCTATTCCGTGCCGATGGCCAAATTCAGTTGCGGCCGCCTCGCCCGTGGCGGCCGCAAACAGCGTTTGAAAAACGGTGCCTTGCAGCTCCGAGAGGCCGGCGCATAAAGGTGGACGGGCGGTCGGCCGCTTTCCCGGCGGCCGCCTGGCCGCACCTCCCTCCCCGGACTCCTGCACCACCCCCCCGCGGCATTGGTGTCTGACTCCCGCGAGCCCGGCACTTCTCCGTGGTGCCGGGCTCATTTGCCGGGGGAATCCAGCGGCGATCTCACGGCTGCAGGCAGCTCCTCCTTAAGAGAAGGAGGAGGCCTGCAGTACCCCAGCCTGCCGCACCGCATCGGGTGCCGCAGCAGCAGCTGGACGCCTGCAATTGACTTTCATCGCCCCAAGCGAGGCGGCCAAACCCTGCAATAGCGCCCGCCTCCGTCTTGGGGCGCCGCAACTGAATTTCAGGCGGGCGCTACAAGAATCCGGGCGAGCGCTAAATTTCGGGCGCTAAAGACCTGGCGGGGCCTTACTGAATTTCTAGGCCCATGTGTTTGGCAGTTGTGGCTGTGCTTTGCAATGATAAAATGAACACTGAGCAACAACCTAAGACTATCTCTATCACACACCATCAGTAGACCACAGCATTGCTGATAAATTACACTCTGTTTGAGGCTTGCTAAGTTTTTATTTCTTTACTTTTTAAAGCACTTTTGTGTTTACAACAACAAAACCCCACAAGTTCCTGACCTCTGGGAAAGCTTCCAAGCAGAAGAATTTTAAGAGCTAGGATCCCATTGATTATTCAACATTATTTTGTTTTGACAGCAAGTTAATCCCATTATTTCATTATGAATTATCTGGACAGCCTTTCAATGTTAGAATTTATCTTTTAATTAATCATTAAGGGACTTTAGAATTATTTAATAAAATACTAGAACAAATCTGCATACAACTCTTTCTGGCACACCACTAACAAAATAATTACAGTCTGCCTTTCTCTAAGCAGTTTTGATTCATACATGAAACAGTGCTTGTTTTATCTTTGATTAAAAGTTTCCTTGCCTACATTCTAATGTGGAATCTTATGCATTCCTAAAATACTTTTTGTTCTCATTTAAAAACACAACTAGTTTTATTGTAATGCACCTTCAGTTTAAGATGCCCTAAGTGATGCAGTATCCAAAATCAAGGAGGGTTATATGTAATCAGTTGTAGTTAGCCTATCATATACAAATACCGTAATGCTTTCCATGATGCCACAGCATTCCAGCGAACTCAGAGCCACTGAGGCAAGCTCCCAGTTATTTTTAAAGTGTCAGAAATATGTCGTCTTTATTAGATCTGACTTTAGTGATGTAATTAAGCCTTTAAACCCCATCTGTAATATCTGAAGCATCACACTTACACCTTTTCTTTTTTAGAAGGGCAGTGGCAATTGTTTAATAACAGTTGAAGAATATTAACAGGTAGGATTACTAAAAAAGCAATCCTTTATTTGAAAAGTTAGTGTATTTATTAGGTCCCCATGTCCCAAATCTGCTAATCATCTTGAACTGGGTACTTGGAAGTGCACAAGAATCACTTGGATTAATTCACCTTCTTTCTCTCTCTTCATATGGAGAAACACCTATACATGCACAGAGTCTTTCCTAGGTCAAGAACACATTAGTATTTTTTGCCACTTCCCACCTGTTTAGTAGCAGTATTGGGATGGGCAAGGGTGGAGAATTGGGGAGGAACCCATTGCGGTAGATCACCATTTATTTCTGCACCTGACATATTTTCTGCTGGAGGTGATGGTGGACACTGGAAACACATGCCCAAATATGAGAGGAACATGCAAATGAGGTGATAATGATAGATTTTCTATCAATGTCGCCTTAGCAACACTGGATGTTACAAATACCAGGGCAAAACTAGTGTCCAGTGTTGCTTGGTGATGTATAATGCATCAAAAACTTTAAAGGGCCAAAGCAGTGAGTTGAATTAATGAAGACTTGCAGATCAGAAGATACTGGCCAGTTTCTCCAAGCCAGCAATTTTTTTTATTCCCATGAGGCTGCTTGCCCTTTTGGTCTGTGCCAGGCATCCGACTCCTGCAGCAGTAACAATTTGCTGTGCCCCCTCACCCCCCGCCCCCCCCCCCAGCGACAAGCTCCTAAGTATAGGCAGATACACTGTCAGAAGCCCACCAAAAATAGAAAAATAGTTCAAATAACCGGATGTAGGACAATTCACTGGGGTCAGCACCGAATTAGTCAGCTGGACAGAAGTCCAGCTCCGCCACCCTTCAGCTGGGTTGTAGGCTCAATAAACAATGAATGACTTCCAGGTGTTAAGATAATCCAGCTGATTTTTTTAAAAAACTCTAATTCACCAAAACATGTTCTAGATGCACAACCGATTCAGAGGTTGCTTGTTGCTGAATAAAGTGTTTAATTTTACTAGTGTCTCTAAAACCTCATTACTGCATTTCCTTTGCAGGTACCTAAAATATATGTCTACTGTGTAAAATCTATAAAAATTACACTGTATACATGTAGTATATTTAGAGTTAGGAAAATGTATAGCATTAGTGAAAATTTGTATCAGTAACATACTTTAAACTAAAACCAGTAACTTTTAACAACTTTTATGCTAAAATACCGTCTTAGTTCTCTATTGGATTTAAGTTTACTATGATATTTATAGTGTAGAATGAGCTAAACTGAATCACCAAGTACTATATCTGCAATTTCTGCTATTGTTTTCACTAACTGATGTATTCAATATGGAAGAAAACAACTTGTGACTATCAAAAGGGAAACCCACCAAAAAAAACTTAAAATAGTTGAAATCAGCAAAGCACTTTTCCATTTCATGAGATGTTCCAGCATAGGCTGGAGCTGCATTGCTGTTAGCAAGGTGCTAAAAAAAACTCAGAATTCAAAAAATTACATTTAGAAAGAAGTAATTAAAAGGAGTGGTGATAAAATATGTCCAGTAAGAAAAATAAAGTCCTCCGGTAGAGGGGAATATCTGTCTCAATCGGTTGCCTCTTCTTTTCGACATATTTGTATCTGGCTGAGCTACATGAATGAGGCACTGATGCCCCACACTATTGGGTCAGAGGGATGAATCCTACTCCATGCTCAATGGGCATCGCACACATCAACGAGTCCTGAAAGCATTGGAGTCTACACACTGTGCACAAGTTTCATCGAGGGCTAGATTCAAATGATATTGAGGCAAAGTCCCCATAATATGATTCCCAAGCCTGAAGAGCATCCAATATAAAATGCGTGCTGCAAAGAAGGTCTATTCTCTTCAGTTGCATCTCTTAGCAACTCACACTTTCTGAATTATACTGGTTTTGATGGACAGAAGACGTTGGAGCCTTCCAGACAGCTTCTTAAAGCTGTACTACTTCTCTTATCAGTGCCTGTTTGTACAGGCAAAGCTATTAATCTGCTGATTTGCATGAAGCCATGAGTATCCCCATGGGTATACCTCTCTATTTGTAGGTTTTGGAGGATTAGAGGACACATGCCAGGCAGCTGCATTTCAACTTTAGATGCTCCATTAGAACCCATCCTTATGCCACCACTTATGTGTACAAGGCTAGGCTCTTCTCTCTGAACCTGTTGAAGACACCAGTATGTGCAGGCTAAGACTTCTGAAGGACCCCATAATAGAACTGTGCACATGCCTGCAGCCAGAATTGCAATACAGTAATGGCTCTGTCAATGGCTTTAAAGGTTACAGCAGCATTGAATTTTATGCAGCAGGTTCCTACCAAGCAACCATAGGTCACATTTCACAACCTTCAGTACAAATTTGCATTGTGCAGGTCAAGGACGCATTAGTTGCCAGGACCAGTAATTTCATTCATTCTCCATTGGAAAGCAGCCAGCAACTGGAAAGAGGCCACCACTTCTACCATATGGCAGGATCCCACAGGACTTAATTGACAGCACTAGTGGCCAGACATGCTTCCACCCCCAAGGCTGCTCCATTTATAAATTGAAAGCACTAACAGTCTATGATTGACCAGCTGGTCTGCGACCATAGGAACAGACTTATGTACACTAATGCCAGTTACCCTGGCAGGTCCCAAGATGCCTTCATTTTATGGCAGTCAATGGTGCCAGAATTATTTAAAGGACCAAGAAGAAGACTATAAAGATGGTTATTGGGCAACCAAGGATATTCACTGCAGCTGTGGATCATGACACACTGTGCCATCCCAAGGAAAAGACCTGAGAAGACATACAATGTGATACATACTTCTGTCAGAGTCACAGTGAAGCATACTTCCAGCATCCTCAAGTAGCAATTCCAAAGCTTGGACAGATCAAATGGAGAGCTCCAATCCATCCCTGCCAAGGTCTTCGAGACTATTGTACCCTGCCCAACTAGTGTGTCAGCCTTGGCTCAATGGTAACAACAATGCCTCTAATTCAGAAGGTTATGAGTTCAAACCCTGCTCTAGAGACTTGAGCACATAATGTAGGCTGACACTTCAGTGCAGTGCTACACTGCTGGAGGTGCAGTATTTCAAATAAAATGTTAAACTAAGGCCACGTGTACCTGTTCATAAGGATGTAAAAGATCAGGGGGGAAAAATTCAGTTGCATTGCGCCTCCCGTTTGCACCTAAGTTAAGCCTAAGAGGGCGCCGATGGGGCACAAAGAAACTAGCGCCCGGGCGCGACACCGCCAACGCCTCCCGCAAGATTCAGCGGGGGGTTAGTGGCGGCGGTAACTGTTAGCGCCCCGTGGCGATCTTCGGTAGCGCCCCCTGACTTATAGCCGGACGCTATGTCCGATGGGGTCTGCGGGGGTTACCTGCGGCTGGGGCGGCACTAATTAAAGGCGAGGTGCCAGGTGGCCATTTTTGTTGCTGGCCGCCTGCCAGCGCTTGCCCCCGTTGCCATCCCTGGTCTCCTGATCAGTCCTCCCGCGGAGTGCCGGCTGCGCTCCGTGAGCCTGGCACTTCTCTTGAGTGCCGGGCTCTTTTGCCGGCACTCTGATCCCTGGTGGCCCAGCTGGGCCCCGGGTCACACTGCGCAAGGCCCCTCCCCTTTAAGAAGGGGAGGAAGGCCTGCAATACTGCAGCGCGACGTGCCGCAGCGCCACGATATGCCCTTGCAGCACCCAAGAGGGAGGCAGGGTGCTTCCAGTAGTGCCCCGCTTCCCTCTTGGGGCGCTACCGATGAATTTCGGCCACGGGGGTGCTAATTTTTTCGGGGCTCTAAAAGTAGCGGCCCGGCGAAGTTAGCGCCCCAAAGGGGGCACGACTAAATTTTTCGCCTTCAGGGGTATTCTCCTGGTGTTTTGACCAACATTTATCCCTCTGCCCAATACCATAGATCAGTTATTTAGTTGCTATTTGTGGTACCTTGCTGTACACAAATTGCCTGCTTCATTTGCCGGCATTACAACAGTGACCACACTTCAAAAATAATTAATTGGCTGCAAAGCACTTTGAGACATCCTGATGACGTGAACGATGTCATATAAATGCAAGTTATTTCTTTCTTTATAATTCAAAATCACAACAGTCATCATCAAATGTTCCCAGACTTTACCAAATAAAACCTTCCTACAATCTTCTTCTGAATGGCTTCCTTCTGTGCTGTAAATTTATATGATTCTATGACATCTAACTCACTTCAATATTTGTCTCCAGCAATCTTCATTGCCTCATACTAAAAGAATTGACGGGAAAGATTTGAGGTCCAGTCAGCCCAACTTTTATTAAACCTTAAAGTGTAAGGCATAAGTGAGTTTTTTTTACATTTTACCCTGTGCTTCCCTTTTGTGAAAAGCTATGGTGCATCTTCTACTTCCTAACCATGTGCTCTTTCGACATGTTCCTCCAGTGCGAATGAGTTTGATTCCTAGGTGTCAGTATGTGCCTCTGGGGATGGAGGTGGCCCAGTACTTCCTTGTGCTGACTCAAAAGATGGCTTTGTAACTGCATTAAGGAACCTGGGGCTGCTGTGGTATTTGGTGCATGCAAAATTTAACAAGTGACACACTCAGCATTTTGATATGACAGCATTACACAATGCCATGGAAAAACATGAGCATGCCTGTGCATTTATAAAGATGCACTGCATTTCTCCTCTGTAATGGTGCACTGTGTAAAGTAAATATCAATAAAAATGCTTTGTAAGACAACCAATTAAAGATGTTGCCACATGTTTGCACACTTACCTTGGCAATCCAACAAACTTCTTCCTCATCTGCTCCTGGGTTTGGAGTACAGGTGAGGCTGTATTTCTGTGCTCTATCAGCTCCATCCATGTAGCTCTGGTGAAACACTTCACTGCAGGGTGGCTTTCCCCTCTAAATAGTGCAAACCTTTTCTGCAACAACACCTCCAATAGCTGATCATTAAGTGGGTCTGTTCTGCCCCCAACCATTTGGAGAAGCAGGTTTGAAGGCAGCCAGCTGTCCTTTAAGAGTTGCTGGCACAAGAAATCCTACCACTCAAACCTCTGAAAGCATCATGTGCTAAATGCTGGGAGCACTGAAACTACATTATTGACCCAATGATCTTTACAAACAGTTTAAGTATTCTCAACACAACTAAGGATTTGAACTATTCTTCTGTTTTTTCCATAGATCCTCATTCAACTTACTCTGAAACAGACTTATCAACAGCTGCCATCAATGATGTTCTGTGACCAGTCAGCAGGTTGCTACACAATTGGCACTTCTGCAGAACACTCTGGGCTGGATTTTACTCACCGAGACACGTTGGGGGCGGGACTGCTGCCTTCCGGGTTCTCGTCCCGCTCCCAGCGACGTCCGACGCACAGATGCTATTTTCCCCTGATTGGCCTTGTTAAGCCCGCCCTGTGGGCTTCCTGGCCAATTAAGGGAAAGCTGGTGTCAGATGACGTCAGTTGATGATGCTTCATCTGCTGATTTTCTTAAAGGCACATGAACCATAAATTTTTGACATGATTTGACAGTGTTTGACAGCATTGAGGTGCTGTCAAACACTGACAAATCACTGTGCGAGCCCTTGTACCCAGACTCTCCAATGACTCTCTCCTTAGGATGAAACAGATGGCAGCTGCAGGTGAGGGTACAGGAGCGATCCGTCACTTCTCCCATTGAGGTGAGGCTACACAAACACTTCAAAGCTTGTCACCTACAGAAAAATCTAAACACCTTAAAAATGACTTTCCCAACATTTCCTTACCTCTGATACTCACCAGTGTCCCATTGCACCTTCACACCACTTCTGCAGCTGTCATCTATACACCAACATAACAACAGATCCACAGCATGCCTCACTTACCCTGGCGGGGTTCCCCAATGTCAGGAAGACCACAGAAGTCTCAAAATTGGAAAAAGCCTCTTAACTGCCTGTTAACTGGCAGTTAAGTGGCTATAATCCTCTTCCTGCCGCTAGGATTTGGGTCCCTGCGCAAATCAGGGACCCAATTCCCGGGAAGATTTTTTGGAGGCGGGTTGGGAGCGGGTTCAGGACGGGACCGGCGTGATGCCGATCTATCAAAAGTTCCGGAGTGGTGAGCGGATTATCTACCCAGGCTGTTTTTAACTAAGAAAAATTTAAAAATCAAGAAATGTGCAATATACAGTAATTGGGTACTCACCTACAGAATGTTGTGTTAAATGGATGGTGAAAGATGCTTGATTAAGTACAGTAATGCCAGTTGATGGTAATCCATAACTCTTTAATAACAACAGTAAAACAAAACTTATACACGACTTAACAGTAAAACAAAACTTATAAACGACTTAACAGTAAAACAAAACTTATAAACGACTGTGCAGTGTACCAAAACTTAAACGACTGTACAGTACAGTATAAAGTACTGTACGGTGGTTGACTGTACACTTATTCCAAGCCAACTGGTTCATCAGGATCATGCACTTCAGCAGATTCTTCAGGCACTTCCAGTGCTCCAACTCTTTTGGAAGTTTTCTTAAACATGTCCCGGATGTCTGCTTGCTTAGTGGACTCTTGCCTTCTTTGCAGAAAGGTAGACTGCAGAATATGGAGCTGCATAACTTCTTGGGCAGAATAGCAAGAACGGCATTCAGCAAATTTGATGAATGAAGCAAGATCTGCTGCAGCTTTAGCCCAAGAAATCTTGTTCACTTCAGAAATCTCATCGTCTTCATTTTCCATCACACTTTCCTTTTCTTTCCTTGGATTCAAAACATTCTCCATTATTTCATCATCACTTAGCAAATGCACAACAGCAACTTCTCTATCGGCATCAACCCACTGCTCAATATCACTTTCACTGAGGTGATGTAGAGGGTTTGCTGGGCCTACATCTTTCACCATGTCAGCCATTTCCATTACTGCAGTCTTCCACAGACGAACATTGAACCCACGAAATTCCTCCTCTGAAGAAGAACCTTCAGCAAACATTACAGAAAGCCACAATTTGCACCAGGCTTGTCTCAAAGTGTGACCTTTCACCAATTTCCAGGAACATGCAACATTAAAGATGGCATCTTTAAGATTGTATTCCTTCTGAAATGCCTGAATACCTGTATTGTCATCTTGGCTTATCAGTCTACGTAGGAAGTCTTTCTTGTAATGACACTTGAGGTTTTGGATAACGCCCTGGTCCATGGGTTGTATGAGAGAAGTTACATTTGGTGGCAAATAAATGGTGAAAATATTTCCAGAAACCAACTCGGATTCATGCGGATGGGCTCTACAATTATCCAGCAATAAAATGCATTTGCTATCTTCAGGTTTCCTTATTCTACGGAAATGTTCCCTCACAGATGGAGCAAAAGTATGATGGAACCAATTTGAAAAGATTTCCTTATCCATCCAAGCATTTGCTTGAGCTTTGTACTCAACAGGTAAGTGCCTCACATTTTTAAATGCACGGGGATTTTTATACTTCCCAATGACGAGAAGTTTAACCCGGTGTGATCCAGCAGCGTTCGCACATGTTAGCATGGTTACACGGTCTTTATTTTTCTTGTAACCTGAAGCATTAGCCTCACTAGCCCCAGCAAGTGTTGATTCCGGGAAACACCTCCAAAATAAGCCCGTTTCATCGGCATTGTATAGCTGTGCTGGCGACAAATCATGTTGCTGCACAATCCGATTGAAATAATCGCAGTATTCTTCTGCGGCATCGTGATCAGCTGATTTCTTCTCCCCGCAAACATCGCGTCGTCGTATCCCATGCCGTGCCTTGAAGCACGAGAGCCATCCATCAGAGAAAGCACACTTGTCAGTGAGCTCCATCTTTGCATAAAAATCCTTCGCTTTTGATATTAGCATGGGTCCGGAAATCGGAACACCCTCTGAACGCTTCAGAGCAAACCACTCATAAAGCACGGTATCCAGCTCTTCAAGCTTAGGCTTACGAAGCGTGCGCCGTTTCGCTACACTCTTAGATGTCTCCGAGCTTGCATAAAACTTGAGCAGCTTATCCTTCTGCGCTTTGATGTCATACATTGTTGACGAACCAATTTTGAATTCTTTCATAATGTGCATACGCTTCGCTCCCATTTCTAGTCGTTTGCATATATCAATTTTCTGCTTTAAAGTTAACACCACTCTCTTCCTTTTGGTTGGATCAACTTTTGGGATTTCCATAATGCAGTCCAATGAGTTGAAGCAGCGTTGGGGAGACACACAGTCCTGTACTGGAACCCCAAAAAATGGCAAATCAGAAGAGGCTACCGGCAGCGTGGGAGGGTGAGACTCCTGATGCAGGGTTTCTGAGGTGTTCCAAGTTCCGCTGGCGCCAAGAGGCCGAGTAGTGGCAGTTTGTAGAACTACCCCCACTGACGAACTCGGCAACCGTTGGAGACTCGGACTCAGAACCGGCAACATTGCCGGTTACTCAGGCGCTGTTTTCGGGGGGTGAATTCTGCCGGTAGAGCGAGGTTTCCGGGCATACAACCTCCGGTTAAACCAAAGTTTCCTGTATAAAGGCCAACTGGTCCACTACCATCAGTTTACTGCTGCTGCCGAAGTTGAAAATGACCCCCCTGTATCTCTTCTGAAGGAGTGCCACAACTGCAAGTTCAGATCACTTGCTCAAATTTAATGGCTCACTTTCCCCTCACAATAAGCACATCCTGCAAGCTGAGTTTTCCAACATATATGAGGAGTGCGTAACATTCACTGGTTTTTGTTCAAAGAAAGATGTATGGGAGCATGTAGTCTTAAGAACAGAAAGAAGCATGGAACAAGAAAAGGCCATTCAGCTCATCAAATCCCTTTCCTCTACAATAGAGAAAAAAAATAACTTGCATTTACATAGTGCCTTTCATGACCTTATGTCCCAAAGTATTTTAAATGAAGTACTTTTTGAAATGTAGTCACTGTTGTAATGTAAGGAAACATGGCAGCCAATTTACACACAGCAAGGTCCCACAAACAGCAATAAGATACATGACCAGATAATCTGTTATTTTAGTGATGTAGGTTTAGGGATAAATATTGGCCCTCTCCTGCTCTTCTTTGAATTGTGCCATGGTATATTTTATATCCACCTGAGAGTTTAAAATCTCATCCAAAAGACATAAGAACATAAGAAAATAAGAAATAGGAGCAGGAGTAGGCCATTTGGCCCCTCAAGCCTGCTCCGCCATTCAATAAGATCATGGCTGATCTTCTACATCAACTCCACTTTCCTGCACTATCCCTTGATTCCCTTAATATCCAAAAATCTATCGATCTCTGTCTTGAACATACTCAACAAGTGAGATTCCACAGCTCTCCTCATCTCAGTCCTAAATGGCCGACCCCTTTGTGGTAAACCACTGTTATTGTTATTCACTGTTGTTGCTGCACACTGTTGTACCTATGCATGCCTCAACATGTCTCGGCTGGCTCCACCCACAGGCCCAGGTATAAAGGTGATTGACCTGCAGCCCCCTGCCTTCTTGGAACCCAGTCAACCACGAGAGGCATGCTCTGTTCTTTGCTAATAAAAGCCTTTAGTTACTCTCCTAACTCTCCGTCTTTTATGAGGACAAAGGGATTAATCAGGAAGGGGAAAATAGAATACGAAAGTAAACTTGCAGCAAACATAAAGACAGACTGCAAAAGCTTTTATCGGTATATCAGGAGGAAAAGACTGGTAAAATCCCAAGTCGGTCCCTTGCAGTCCGATTCGGGAGAATATATAATGGAGAATAAGGAAATGGCAGACCAATTAAACTCATACTTTGGTTCTGTATTCACAAAGGAGGACACAAATAACCTCCCAGGAATATCGACAAACATAGGGACTAATGAGAGGGAGGAGCTGACAGAAATTAGTATCTCTAGGGATATGGTGTTGGGTAAGTTGAGGGGACTGAAGGCCGACAAATCCCCGGGGCCTGATAAACTACATCCTAGGGTACTTAAGGAGGTGGCCCTGGAGATAGCAGATGCTCTAAGGATCATCTTCCGGAACTCCATTGACTCGGGAACAGTACCCGTGGATTGGAGGGTAGCTAATGTTACCCCAATATTTAAAAAGGGGGGTAGAGAGAAAGCAGGGAATTATAGACCAGTAAGCCTTACATCGGTTGTGGGCAAAATGCTAGAGTCCATTATTAAGGATAAAATAGCGGAGCACTTGACAAATGGGGAAAGGATCGGACAGAGTCAACATGGATTTACAAAGGGTAAATCGTGTTTGACTAATCTGCTGGAATTTTTTGAGGAAGTAACTGGTAAAATAGATGGGGGAGAGCCAGTGGATGTGGTGTACCTTGACTTCCAGAAAGCCTTCGATAAGGTTCCACACAAAAGATTATCATGCAAAATTAAGGCTCATGGGATTGGGGGCAAAGTATTAACGTGGATAGAGAACTGGCTGGCGGATAGAAAACAGAGAGTTGGAATAAACGGCTCGTTTTCGGAGTGGCAGGCAGTGACCAGCGGGGTGCCGCAAGGATCTGTCCTGGGACCCCAGCTGTTCACAATATATATAAATGATCTGGATCAGGGAATTGGATGCAATATTTCCAAATTCGCTGACGACACTAAACTAGGAGGAGGGGTGGGCTCTGATGAGGATGTCAGGAGGCTACAGTGCGATTTGGACAGGTTGGGGGAATGGGCGGATACGTGGCAGATGCACTATAATGTGGATAAATGCGAGGTTATCCACTTTGGGGGTAAAAACAGGAGGGTGGATTATTATCTAAATGGCAATAGATTGGGAGATGGGGAAGTGCAGAGGGACCTGGGTGTTCTTATGCACCAGTCACTGAAGGAGAGCATGCAGGTGCAACAGGCGATTAAGAAGGCAAATGGTATGTTGGCCTTCATATCAAGGGGGTTCGAGTATAGGAATAGGGATACCTTACTACAGCTGTACAAGGTGCTGGTGAGACCGCATCTGGAGTATTGTGTACAGTTTTGGTCGCCCCATCTGCGGAAGGATGTTCTTGCCATGGAAAGAGTGCAGCGGCGATTCACCAGGCTGATACCTGGAATGGCGGGAATGACCTACGAGGAGAGATTGAATAGTTTGGGCTTGTACTCACTGGAGTTTAGAAGATTGAGAGGGGATCTCATCGAAACATATAAAATTATGGCAGGCCTGGACAGGCTGAATTCAGAGAGAATGTTTCCAATGGCAGGGGAGCACAGAACCAGGGGCCACAGTCTAAAAATAGCGGGCAAATCATTTAAAACAGAGATGAGGAAGAATTTCTTCACTCAAAGAGTGGTGAGCCTGTGGAATTCCCTGCCACAGAGGGCTGTGAAGGCTAATTCAATAAATATTTTCAAGAGAGAATTGGATATATTTCTGAAGGCTAAGGGGATTAAGGGTTACGGAGAAAAGGCGGGGACGGGGTACTGAACTGGTAAGATCAGCTATGATCTCAGACGAAGATCAGCCATGATCTCATTGAATGGCGGAGCAGGCTCGAAGGGCCGAATGGCCTACTCCTGTTCCTATCTCTATGTTTCTATGATAGCGCATCAATTTTATTAGCAAAAACAAAATGTCGACAAACGCTGAACAGCAGGCTGCTGCACCAAACGCTGAACAGCAGGCTGCTGCACCAAACGCTGAGCAGCAGGAGCTGCTGCGAGCCCTCAGACCAACATGCCTGGACCTAGACCCCCAAGAAGCGGGTTCGGCTACCAAATTCGCGCATTGGCTGCGTTGCTTCGAGGCCTACCTGCAAGCCTCAACTGTGACCCTGGACGAAAACAAGTTGGAAATCCTGGCCTCAAAGGTGAGCCACCAAGTTTATACAATAATCCAGGACGCGACGACCTACGCGGCGGCTATCGATCTGCTAAAAGGGCAATACGCACGCCCGGTAAATACGGTCTATGCCAGGCACCTCTTAAGATCCCGCAGACAGCAGTCCGGGGAATTGGTGGAGGCCTTCCTACGGGCACTACGGATACTCGGCCGAGACTGCGATTGCAAAGAGGTACCAGCCGCAGCACACACGGAGGGACTGATCCGAGATGCTTTCGTTGCGGGTCTAAGGTCCGACTACTCCCGGCAGAGACTGTTGGAAAAGGGAGAAATGGACCTGAGAAAGGCAGTGTCCCTCGCGCTCTCGCTCGACGCGGCCCACAGGAATATGGACGCCTTCTCCCCTAACCGCTCCGCAACGTGGACGCCACAACCTTGGGTCATGGGACCGCCACCTTCAACTGCTGCTGCGATGTCCAAGGCACAGAAATGTTATTTTTGTGGCCAGGCAAAACACCCCAGAGCACGCTGCCCGGCGAGAAACGCTACCTGCTCCGGCTGCGGGAAGAAAGGACACTATGTCAGCGCCCGCAAAGGTAAAACCGCTAACGCCAGCAGCGCCGCGTGCGAACCGTGGGGGCAGCCATTTTGTCCGCCATCTCGGACGTCTCCAACTTCAACCACGGGGGACCCGGACTCAGCCACCGCCTCATCTGACGACCACATCGACTCGCTCGACCATACGCTGGCCTCCGTGACGCTGGACCAATCTCTCCCTCATCAACTGTCCAGGTCCATGATGGACATTACGGTAAACGGCCGCGCCACTACCTGCCTTTTTGACAGCGGGAGCACGGAAAGCTTTATCCACCCCGACACGGTGCGCAGTTACTCTCTCCCGGTCCTGCCGACGCGACATCGGATCTCTTTGGCTTCCAAAGCCCAGTCAGCGGACGTCGGTGGCTACTGTGTAGTGACCCTTTCAGTAAGGGGCACAGAATACAAACATTTTAAACTCCTGGTCCTGCCCCATCTTTGCGCTGCCGTTCTACTGGGGTTGGATTTTCAGTGCCACCTTAAGAGTGTCACATTAGCGTACGACGGACCCCTCCCCCCACTCTCAGTCTGCAGCCAGCAGCTTTTAAATCGCCCGCCGCGCACCATTTGCAGCCTCTCCACCCTTAAAGTCCCCCCCCCGCTCCTTGTTCGCTAACCTCACCCGCGACTGTAAGCCCATCGCTACCAAAAGCAGGCGTTACAGTGCCGGGGATAGGAGCTTCATTAAATCCGAGGTAGCAAGACTCCTGAAGGAAGGGATTATTGAAAGTAGCACCAGCCCATGGCGAGCACAAGTGGTGGTAGTGAAGACTGGCGAAAAACAGCGCCTAGTTATTGACTACAGCCAGACGATCAATCGCTACACCCAGCTAGATGCATACCCACTCCCCCGCATATCTGACATGGTCAATCAGATAGCACAATACCGGGTGTTCTCGACGATTGATCTGAAGTCGGCATACCACCAGCTCCCCATCAGGGCTGAGGACCGCCAGTACACAGCTTTTGAAGCTGACGGTCGTCTCTACCACTTCCTCAGAGTTCCCTTCGGCGTCACCAACGGGGTTTCAGTCTTCCAACGGGGGATGGACCGGATGGTTGACCAGAACGCACTCCAGGCCACTTTCCCCTATCTAGACAACGTCACCATCTGCGGCCGCGACCAGCAGGACCATGATGTTAATCTAGAGAAATTCCTCCGTACGGCCCAGCGGCTGAACCTAACATACAACAAGGACAAATGTATGTTTCGTACCAAGTGCCTTGCCATTCTTGGCTGTGTAGTGGAGAACGGAGTCATCGGCCCCGACCCCGACAGGATGCGCCCCCTTATGGAGCTCCCCCTCCCCCACTGCCAAAAAGCACTGAAGAGATGCCTAGGGTTTTTCTCGTACTATGCTCAGTGGGTGCCCAACTATGCGGACAAAGCCAGACCCCTCATCAAGTCCACCTCCTTCCCCCTGACAGCAGAGGCCTGTGCAGCCTTCACTCTCATAAAAGGAGATATTGCGAAGGCCACAATGCACGCAGTGGATGAGTCCATCCCTTTCCAAGTGGAGAGCGACGCATCCGACTTTGCCCTAGCTGCAACCCTTAACCAGGCGGGGAGACCCATGGCCTTTTTCTCAAGGACCCTCCAGGGCCCCGAGATTCGACACTCCTCTGTCGAAAAGGAGGCCCAGGCCATTGTGGAAGCTGTGCGACATTGGAGGCATTACCTGGCCGGAAAACGATTTACCCTGCTCACTGACCAGCGTTCAGTAGCTTTTATGTTTAATAATAAGCAGAGGGGCAAAATCAAGAACGACAAGATCTTGAGGTGGAGAATCGAACTCTCCACCTACAATTACGATATCTTGTACCGGCCCGGGAAACTCAATGAGCCCCCAGATGCCCTATCACGTGGTACATGCGCCAACGCGCAGGTCGATAGACTGAAGACCCTCCACAATGACCTCTGCCACCCGGGGGTCACCAGGTTTTTTCACTTCATCAAATCCCGTAACCTGCCCTACTCCATCGAGGAGGTCAGGACCATGACCAGGAACTGCCAAATCTGTGCCGAGTGCAAACCGCATTTTTATAGGCCAGACAGAGCAAGCCTGATCAAAGCCACGCGCCCCTTTGAACGGCTGAGCGTCGATTTTAAAGGGCCCCTCCCCTCCTCCGACCGCAATGTGTACTTCCTCAACATAATTGATGAGTACTCCCGTTTCCCGTTTGCCATCCCTTGCTCAGACATGACCAGTACCACGGTCATTAAATGTCTGAATGACCTCTTCGCCTTGTTCGGTTTCCCTAGCTATATTCATAGCGACAGGGGCTCATCCTTTATGAGCGACGAACTCCGGCAGTACCTGCTCTCGAGAGGTATCGCTGCCAGCAGGACCAGCAGCTACAACCCCCGGGGGAATGGCCAGGTGGAAAGGGAGAATGCGACGGTCTGGAAGGCAGTCCTTTTAAACTTGAAATCTAAGGGCCTTCCGACCTCTCGCTGGCAGGAAGTCCTCCCTGCGGCGCTCCATTCCATTCGGTCACTGCTCTGTACAGCCACCAATGCTACCCCTCACGAGAGAATGTTCTCCTTCCCCAGGAAGTCCACATCGGGGATCTCGTTACCGACATGGCTCACTTCTCCAGGACCCGTCCTACTGCGGAAGCACGTGAGGTCCCATAAGACGGACCCCCTGGTCGAGAGGGTGAGCCTCTTCCATGCCAACCCTCAGTATGCTTACGTGGTGTACCCGGACGGGCGGGAGGACACAGTCTCCATACGAGACCTCGCACCTTCGGGTGCTCCCGAAACACCTCCCTCGCCACCCACCACTACCCACGCCTACCCCCAGTACGCTTACGTAGCGTACCCGGACGGGCGGGAGGACACAGCCCCCACACGAGATCTCGCACCTTTGGGTGCCCCTGAAACACTACCATTGCCATCCACCACTACCCACAACCCAACCCCGCTAGACGGCATGCCGCAGCCCCAGGACCCGTCATTGACCACCCAACCACTCAATGAGACGCCAGATTCAACGTTGGATGCTGCACCATCACCGCCGCCACCACGACGATCAGGACGGCATACAAAGCCACCTGATAGACTTACTTACACGAACCTTTAGTACACTTCACCCCGCCGGACTCAATTTTAAACAAGGGGTGAATGTGGTAAACCACTGTTATTGTTATTCACTGTTGTTGTTGTTGCTGCACACTGTTGTACCTATGCATGCCTCAACATGTCTCGGCTGGCTCCACCCACAGGCCCAGGTATAAAGGTGATTGACCTGCAGCCCCCTGCCTTCTTGGAACCCAGTCAACCACGAGAGGCATGCTCTGTTCTTTGCTAATAAAAGCCTTTAGTTACTCTCCTAACTCTCCGTCTTTTATGAGTAATTGATAGCGCATCACCCTTATTCTGAGACTGTGACCCCTGGTTCTAGACTCCCCAGCCAGGGGAAACATCCTCCCAGCATCTACCCTGTCCAGCCCTGTAGGAATTGTGTATGTTTCAGTATATCACCTCTCATTCTTCTAAACTCTGGAGAATATAGGCCTAGTCTACTCAATCTCTCCTCATAGGACAATCCCCCCATCCCAGGAATCAGTCTGATGAACCTTTGTTGCACTCCCTCTATGATAAGTATATCCTTCCTTAGGTAAGGAGACCAAAACTGTACACAATACTCCAGGTGTGGTCCCACCAGGGCCCTATATAATTGCAGTAAGACATCTTTACTCTTATACTCAAATCCTCTTGTAATAAAGGCCAACATGTGGCAGAACCACTGAATGACTCTGGATAACTGTATATAATTCTCTTTAACGATGTTCTAACACCAGCCTAAACCTGTACCATTGTGTTAGGCATTACTGTGTTTTGTATATAGAGTTTGCATGTACGGGGCGTGGCCCCTTTAAGAGCGCGGGAAAACGCGGACAAACGCGATGACGTCACGTCACAAACCACAGGGCTGCCCAGGCAGTCCCTGTAGCATCTCCTTTGAGTAAAGACCTGTTTAATTGCTCTCCTGTGTTGATCTCAGTTATTCGTAGGAATTCGTTAATTCCTACATTGGTGACCCCGTTTTTGCGAACGTTTTCACAAAAGAGCACAGCATGGAAGCAAACGCCATTTCACTAAAGCTACTGCAGTTCTGGGAGCAGCAAGCGCCCTCGTGGTTTATTCAGGTTAAGGCCCAGTTCGCCCTGAGGAACATCGATGCAGATCAGACCAAGTATCTTTATGTGGTCTCCGCCCTCGACAGCTCTACCGCCTCTCGGATTGTCAGCCTCCTCGAAAACCCCCCAACAGAGCGCAAGTATGAAACCCTCAAGGCACGGTTACTGCAGGTTTTCGGGCTCACAAAATCGGAGCGCGCCCATCGATTACTCGCTATGCCCAGGCTCGGGGACTCTAAGCCTTCAGAGTCGATGAGCCAAATGCTCACACTCCTGGGCTCAGAAAGGGAATGTTTCCTATTCCGCGAGATTTTCCTCAGCCAACTGCCTGAACAGGTACAAGCTGCCCTGGCCAGATCTGAAATAGAAGACTGCGCAACACTCGCTGCGGAGGCTGACAAAATTTTCGCTGTAACTCGGCAGTACTGCGCCGCCACGAGGCACCCATCCCCCGCAGACGCCGCCCCAGCTCGTCAGCCTGCTGGGCTGTGTTTCTACCATGCGCAGTTCAGCGCGAAGGCGCAGCGTTGCCGCCCTCCCTGCAGTTTTCCCCCCAAAAAACGACAACTGACACTGCGACCACCGAGGAACGGTTCTAACGGGCACCCCGCGGCCACGATGGCGGTCGGCAACGTGGGAAAAATGCTGTTCATCACTGATATTCTCTCCGGTCGTCGTTTTCTGTGCGAAACCGGAGTGCAGTGCAGCATTTTACCCGCGTCCGCCCTCGATGTGCAGACGGGGAATCACAGCCCCGCCCTTGAAGCGGCCAATGGCGGAACTATTCGGACCTTTGGCAGACGGCGAGTGGAGTTGTGACTTGGGGGGCAACGTTTTCACTGGGAGTGTGTTGTGGCCAAAGTTTCCCAGACCCTCCTCAGCGCGGATTTCCTGTGCGCCAACAACCTCCTGGTCAACGTTAGGAACCGGCGGCTGATCAACGCAGCAACTTTTAATTCTCTTCCGTGTTACCGCAGTAACACTACATCACGCACCGTCGCCTGTGCGTTCCCGACTCCTGATGAGTTCACTCGCCTGCTCAGCGAATTCCCCGACCTGACAAGACCCACGTTCTCCTCCACAGCCACAAAACATGGTGTGGAACACCACATCACCACCAACGGCCCCCCGGTCTACGCGCGGGCCCGGCGCCTGGAACCTGGCGGTTGCAAAGGCGGAGTTCGCAACCATGGAACGGTTAGGGATTATTCGCCGGTCGAATAGTCCCTGGCCTTCGCCCCTCCATATCGTCCCGAAGCCTGGCGGCAGATGGCGGCCCTGCGGCGACTATCGACGGCTAAACGACACCACCACTCCTGATCGGTACCCGATCCCCCATATCCAGGATTTCTCTGCCCATTTGGCAGGGAACACCGTGTTCTCAAAAGTCAACCTCGTCCGGGGCTACCACCAGGTCCCAGTTCATCCACAAGACGTCCAGAAGACCGCAGTCATCACCCCATTCGGCCTCTTCGAGTTTTTATGGATGCCGTTTGGGTTAAAGAACGCAGCCCAGGCTTTCCAATGCCTGATGGACTCCATGCTGCGGGACCTCAAGTTCCTCTTCGTCTACCTGGACGATATTCTAATTGCCAGTCCTACCAAGGAGGAACATACCTGTCACCTACGCACCCTTTTTCGACGCCTCAGCCAACACGGCTTGCTTATCAACCCGGCCAAGTGTCAGTTTGGCCTGCACCAAATTGATTTCCTGGGGCATCGCATCACCTCAGAAGGAGTGGTTCCTTTACCTTCGAAGGTAGAGGCGGTGACATCTTTTCCACGCCCGCAGAACATAAAGGCCCTGCAGGAATTCCTAGGCATGGTAAACTTTTACCACCGTTTCGTGCCTAAGGCAGCACTACTCATGCAGCCCCTGTACGAAGCCCTTAAGGGCAAGACTGGCAAGAACCCGGTAGACTGGACCGAGGACATGGCCCGAGCGTTCGCCGACACCAAAAGCGCCTTAGCCAACGCCACCATGCTGGCGCACCCGCTGCCAGTAGCCACCATCGCCATCACCACCGACGCGTCGGACTACGCAGTCGGTGCTGTGCAACAGCAGTGGGTCAACGGGACGTGGCAGCTGTTGGCATTCTTCAGCCGTCAACTACGGCAGAACGAGAGAGCATACAGCACGTTCGACCGGGAGTTGCTCGTCCTTTTTCTGGCCATCTGCCATTTTCAGTTCCTTCTGGAAGGACGTCCTTTCACCGCCTTTGTGGACCATAAGCCGCTGACCTTTGCCATGTCCAAGACCGCCGAACCGTGGTCAGCCCGACAGCAGCGTCAACTGACCTACATATCCGAATTCACCACGGATATACGGCACGTGGCCGGTAAGGACAACCTGGTGGCAGACTGCCTCTCCCGCGCGATCGTCAATACGGTTCATTTGGGCATTGACTACGCCCTCATGGCAGCGGACCAAGCCTCAGACCCGGAAGTCCAGGCTTACAGGATGGCCATCACTGGCCTCCAGTTGGCCAACGTCAAGTTCCATTCGGCAGGTACCACGCTGTTGTGTGACGTCTCCGTACAGGAGTCTCGCCCTGTCGTGCCGGTCGTCTGGCACCGCAAAGTGTTCGACGCCATACATGGGTTGTCACACCCTGGAATGAAGGCCTCTCAGAAACTGATGTCAGCGAAATTCGTATGGCATGGCATGCACAAAGATGTCCGCGACTGGGCCAACACCTGCGTGGTCTGCCAAAAGGCTAAGGTACAGCGCCACATCAAAGCCCCGTTGGCCGCCTTCACAGTTCCGGAGCGACGTTTTGACCATGTCAACGTGGACTTGGTAGGACCACTCCCACCCTCCCATGGTTTTTCACACATCCTGACCACAGTTGACCGCACCACCAGATGGCCAGAGGCGGTCCCCCTGTCATCCACTACTTCGGCGGACGTGGCCAGGACGTTCATTTCCTCCTGGATCGCCCGTTTCGGAGTGCCCGCAGACATTTCGTCGGACAGGGGACCGCAGTTCTCCTCCGAACTCTGGAATGCAGTGGCCCAAGAACTTGGTGTCAAATTACACCGCACCACAGCCTACCACCCACAGGCGAATAGCCTCTGCGAACGCTTCCACCGTTCAATGAAAGCCGCCCTGAGGGCCAGCCTCCAGGATGCTGGATGGACAGACAAGCTACCGTGGGTCCTGTTGGGCCTTCGCACGGCCCCCAAAGAAGACCTTCCCTCTTCATCAGCGGAGCTTGTCTATGGTCAGCCGCTGCGAGTCCCAGGGGACTTCCTACCAACATCGACAGAGCCATGGTCCACGTCTGCCCAGCTTGCTAGTCACCAAGAGGCGGCCAGATGTTTCGCACCGGTGCCCACTTCGCACCATGAGCCGCAGCGGTCACACGTTCCCACGGAGCTTCACAAGGCGGAATACGTTTTTATTCGCCATGACGCACATAGGGATCCACTCAAGGCCCCATATACCGGTCCCTTCCGCGTGTTGGAAGCAGGGGACAAAACCTTCACGGCAATGTCGGTGGTAAACCGGACCACATTTCGGTCGACCGCTTAAAGCCAGCGCATTTAGACCTCGACCGCCCCGTCGAGACAGCACAACCGCCGAGACGGGGTCGGCCACCCAACGTCGTTACGGCAGATCAAGTGCAACCGCCCGCCAAGCCGCCAGCCGCCCAGCAGCCTCGAGAGTACAGGAGTCGTTCTGACAGGCTTGTCAGACCCCCTCACCATTTGACTTTGTCCGTTAAAACGAATTCTGGGGGGGGCGCATGTGGCAGAACCACTGAATGACTCTGGATAACTGTATATAATTCTCTTTAACGATGTTCTAACACCAGCCTAAACCTGTACCATTGTGTTAGGCATTACTGTGTTTTGTATATAGAGTTGCATGTATGGGGCGTGGCCCCTTTAAGAGCGCGGGAAAACGTGGGCAAACGCGATGACGTCACGTCGCAAACCAGGGGCTGCCCAGGCAGTCCCTGTGGCATCTCCTTTGAGTAAAGACCTGTTTAATTGCTCTCCTGTGTTGATCTCAGTTATTCGTAGGAATTCGTTAATTCCTACAAACATATGATTTCCTTTCCTAATTGCTTGCTGTACCTGCATGTTAACTTTCAGTGATTCGTGTACAAGGACACCCAGGTCCCTCTGAACACTAACATTTCCCAATCTCTAACCATTTAAAAAATACTCTTTCTTACTGAAGTGGATAACTTCACATTTCTCCACGTTATATTCTATTTGCCAATTTCTTGCCCACTCACTTAGCCTGTCTATATCCCCTTGAAGCCTCTTGGCATCCTCCTCACAACTAACATTCCCACCCAGCTTTGCATCATCAGCAAACTTGGATATATTACATTTGGTCCCCTCATCCAAATCATTGATGTAGATTGCAAATAGCTGAGGCCCAAGCACTTATCTTTGTGGTACCCCACTAGTTACAGCCTGCCAACCTGAAAATGACCCGTTTATTCCTACTCTGTTTTCTGTCCGTTAACCAATCCTCAATCCATGCTAGTATATTACCCCCAATCCCATGAGCCCTAATTTTGTTTAATAACCGCTTGTGTGGCACCTTATCGAATGCCTTCTGAAAATCCAAATACACCACGTCCACTGGTTCCCCCTTATCTATTCTGCTAGTTACAACCTCAAAAAACTCTAACAGATTCGTCAAACATGATTTCCCTTTCATAAATCCATGTTGACTCTGCCCAATCCTATTATTATTTTCTAAGTGCCCTGTTACCACATCCTTAATAATAGATTCTAGCATTTTCCCTACTACTGATGTCAGGCTAACTGGTCTGTAATTCACAGTTTTCTCTCTCCCTCTTTTCTTAAATAATGGAGTTACATTTGCTGCCTTCCAATCCGTGGGAACCATTCTAGAATCAATGGAATTTTGGAAGATGACAACCAATGCATCCACTATCTCTGTAGCCACCTTTTTCAAAACCCTAGGATGTAGGCCATCAGGTCCACAAGACAGCATCTCCGATAGTGCTGCACTCCCTCAGTACTGCACTGAAGTGTCAGTCTGGATTATATGTTCAAGTCTCTGGCGTGGGAATTGAACCTTTAACCTCTGACTCAGAGACGAGTGTGCTACCACTGAGCCAAGGCTGACACCATGCAAATTAGATACCCTCGCATTGACCCTCACAAACCCTGGCAGGGTAAACGATGGAGGCTACTGGTGGCGCAAACTGGGTCCTGTGGATTTTCAGGACCTAAGTCTATAAAACAAGTTCAAAGAATTATGGGTATTTAACAAAGCATTTTGCTGACCTACTTGTAGCAGTTACTTAACTCCAGCAGCTACAACAGCATATTATGTTTCCCAGGCATGTAGGTGTACTCTAGTTAAACTAAGACCATTATACAATCCAATCAATCTCCTGAGTAAAGATTCTGAAGATATTCTCCCTCACCCCCAATATTAAATTCAGCAAAGCTCTAGAATACCGAACTGACTTTACATTACGTGTTATACACTGTAGACCTTCCTTGGCATGATAGTTCCATCAGCAGCTGAGGAACCATCATTAACACACAGTATTTAGTGATCTTTATCGATACTTATCCTTATAACCCTCAGTTCTGTTCGTAACCAGATATTCATCCTGCTTTTTGAAAAATATGTTAATTGGCACAAGATTAACTGTTTTAGCTGGGAGTCTATTCCACATAGTCACTTCTCTCGGAGACAAAATAACAATCCTTCTAATCTCCAGCTTTGCTTGAGGCTTGTTAATTTTGTATTCCTATCTCCTATTTCTGTGCTCAAAGTCCAAGCTAAATGACCTGCTTGCATCTACATTATCTATTTCTCTAAATGTTTTAATAATATGGACCATGTCTTCTTTCAGTTTTATCTTCTCCAATAAAATAAGTTACTTTCTGTGAACCTCTCTGGATTAGCATACGGGAGAGAAATTAAAACAAGAACAAAAAGTAACTTAAAATCAGCAACAATTCTACTACAAAATTAAGTCTTTATTGCGTAAGCACATCCTCCCTTGCTATATGAAATCTATGGTGTTACTGGGTTAGAATATTTTTATACGCACTAAAGATTTTATGGGAATTAAGGAAGTTGCAGTCCAATTTGTTCCTGTCCAGATATATGTTTAAATATTTATAAAGACAGAAAATCGCTTTGAACGATTAACTAAACAGCTCCAAGTAACATAACTGAAACCAACGTTAACTATTCATATAAAATATACATTTTATATAAATTTTATTGGAGCTCCGACTAGTTTAAATGAATTTAGCAAACGGGTCCTGAAATAAGCACAGGACTCCCATTTCAATATTGAAATGAGGTCTGTGCTCATTTCAGGCGGGCACCAGGGCTGTCTAAAACAAGGCCCTGATGAATTTAGCGGTGGCCTGAATGCTCCTGCAAATCGGGCACAAGCCGTCACTCTGCTAAATTTGTAATTGTTGCGCCCGTTTTATGCCTGTAAAATGGGTGCAACGATGTTGAATTTATGCCCCATTGAGTTTTGAAGTGTTGATGTTGTAGTTGATGTGAACATTCCTAAAATAAGACAACCTGCAGGTCTGGAACCATGAAAAATGCCACTTTGTATCCTGATCTACATTAAAATTGCCCCTACTTTAAATTAGGATGCATGTTTGCCGATTTGGCTGCTGTGTCAAAAATGTAAACAAATAAAGATGTGGGTTTCTTCATGCTGTTTTTGTTTAATTAAAAATGTTGACTTCTTTCAACCATTCCTTTCATAATAAAACTCATGTTAAGCAACAAATTGACTCTTATTGTCGTGCAATATGAAATTTCTTCTGTACAACTACTGCGTCTGGATTTGTTTTAATTGTATTTTCCAGGTAGTGCAGCTGGTTACATTCCTTGTAAAAAAGATTTTTGTTTACTGTTTTAACAATTTAAGGCTAATTCTATTAACCCACACATCTAAAAGGATCACTTCCCTCAGGGTTCAATGAGAGGAAAACCCAATTTAAATCTAAATGTCAACACTGGCTACTAGTAGAGAGCATTTGCAATAGTATATGTTTCTTTACACTTAGTCTAGGTTTCCGGATTACTAGCTGTGTTTTTTTTGCTTACTATGAGCACATTATGATTATTATTAAATATGATGATTAAACAATGGCCATTGTTAATCTTAGAATGTACCTACTTCTCAGTCCAACCATGCTGGACAGGATGCCAAATTGAATTACAGAGATTTTTTTGAACATATAGCTGAATAATAAGCAGCTGAAAGTAGGTCAGGATTGTAAATGATGGACTAGTTCCCCTCCCCCAAACATACAATAGGAATATGTCTGCAGCCTCAGAATGGAATTCGTCTTTTGTGTTATACTCCTTATATGGACTTTTTCTACCAACTGATTCTGAAAAAAGATACGCAATTTGGCAAACTGCATTGCTTCAAATGAGGAAAATTATACTGCAATTCTTTCATTAATCCACGTAGTGTACAAGGTGCTGTAGAAATGTTTTATTTGTTTATTTGCTCACGAGATCTATCATTTTATAGGTTGTTAGAGCAGGCGCAGTCATTGCCATTTTAACTGCATTTTGAAAATGTAGATATACTGATAACATAACACAACACAGGAAGGGAAGCTTGTAGTCTTACTGTAAAAGAGAAAACCACAACATCAGTATCTAGGTGAATGGAAAAACATTTGGTTTCCTTCTGTCATAACTCTCTAATGTTATTTTTTGTAGTTATTAAAAGAAAAGTAGCTTAAGCTTCAATTATTATGGATCACGTCACAACTGTGGCAGTGAGAAATTAAATAGAATGTGGTCTAATCAATAAACACAATTTTCTTTGAGAGCATCAACTGCACCATTGAAAATTGGCAAAAAACTGCAACTTAATTCACCTTTGTTGCAAATTTCGGTTTCTATCTGGTAGCCTGAAATATTTCTATGGGGATTTAATACATGCATGAAGGTTGTTCCTACAGATATTTACACAATTTTTTTTTATTTGAAAATTCTAACAATTATAAAATACTTACCCTAACATTAACTGGAATAGAATTACTGTAGTATAAAAGGTACAGAGGGTGCAGAATTCTTAAAAGACATTCAGGAGTACTTTATTAGCCAGTACGCAGCAAGCCCAACAAGAGAGGGGGTGGTTCTGGACTTGGTTTTAGGGAATTAAGTTGGGCAGGTGGAAGGGGCATCAGTGGGAGAGCATTTTGGTGCTAGTGAGCATGGGGGGAATTTTAACTTAAAAAAAAAGGGTGGGTTGGGAGCCAGGGGAGGGGGGGGGGGGGGGGGGGGGGAGGGGGCGGTGGTAGAGTTAAAAATCGGAATCCCGACCTGAACCTGCCTACTTCTGGTTTTAACGGAGGCGGAATGGGGGCAGGCAGCCAACCTGCTGCCAGGAGGCGGGACGTCAATTTAAATATTACAATGAAGCTGGATGTCTCTTTAACCTACATTTTGTGTTTAACTGTAGCTGGTCGGGTTTTACACACCTCATAAAACCCGGCAGTTACAGCAAGACGAGGATTGCTGCATTAAGGAGGTAAGTGCCTTTATACCTTCCTCCTGGATCCAGGGTCCCTGCTTAACCCAACCCCCGCGATCGGAGACCCCCCCCAGGCATCCGATCACTCCATGAGGCCTCTCCCCGCCAGGTCTCCCCCCATCCTCTTCGGACTCCTCCCCGATCTTCTCCCGACCCCCCCACCCCCAATCCTCTTCTCGGCCCGTCCCGGCCCCCGATCTTCTGGCTGACCCCACAGCCTGGCCTGACCCCCCTGTTTGGCCCGACCCCCCTGTTGCATTTGCAAAGATAATCCAGAGGCCGTATGCAGAGCTCAGTTCATGTTGCTTTTAATGGCTGATCCAAACACACTCTCACAAGCAAAAGCAATCGAATACCTATATCCAATGTCAGACACAATACAACGATAACAGCACTATCAAACTCCATGTGCTCAGGCCAAGGCAATCGAGTACCTATCACCAATGTCAGACATAACACCCCCAATCTTCATCTTGGCCCAGCCCCCACGTGAACCCTCCCTCCCTCTCTGTGCGGCCAGTGCCGCAGGCATACCCACCCCAAGCCAACCAGCGTCTAAATCTGGCTTGCTGCGGGTGGGAAACAGTGGCTTCACATGCAAATCAGGCCCTGCCATTAAATTCGGTAGAGCCTGCGGGAAACCCGCTCTCCTGGGTTCCCGACCGCCTCGGAGCCCCCCTGCCCCCAACCCACCTTCCCCATTAAAATCCAGCCCCATAATTTAGTTTGTTTAGCGTAGTTATGGAAAAAGGACAAAGATAGACCAGGAGTAAAAGTTCTCAATTGGAAAAGGACAATTTTACTCAGCTGAGATGTGATTTAACAAAAGTGGACTGGAATCAGCTACTTGAAGGTAAATCAGTGTCAGAGCAGTGGGAGGCAATCAAGGAGGAGATAGTGAGGGTTCAGAGCAAATATGTTCCCACAAAGAAAAAGGGTGGGTCTCCCAAATCTAGAGCCCCCTGGATGTCAAGGGGTATACAGGGTAGGATAAGGCAAAAAAGGAAAGCTTATGTCAGATACCGAGAGCTAAATACTGCAGAAAGCTTAGAGGAAAGTGCAGGGGTGAAATTAAAAAGGAAATTAGGAAAGCAAAGAGAGGGCATGAAAAAATATTGGCAAGTAAAATCAAGGAAAACCCAAAAATGTTTTATAAACACAAAGAGCAAGAGGATAACTAAAGAAAGAGTAGGGCCTATTAGAGACTAAAAAGGTAACCTGTGTGTTAAGGCAGAAGATGTGGGTATGGTTCTTAATGAATACTTTGCGTCTGTCTTCACGAAAGAGAGGGACCTTGCAGACATTGTAGTTAAGGAGGTGGAGTGTGAAATATTAGTAGAGATAAATATAGTGAAAGAGGAAATATTAAAGGGGTTCAGCATCTTTGAAAGTAGATAAATTACCAGGCCCAGATGAAATGTATCTCAGGCTGTTAAGGGAAGCAAGGAAGGGACTAGCGGAGGCTCTAACCATCATTTTCCAATCATCTCTGGCTACAGATGTGGTGCCAGAGGACTGCTAAAAAGGGAGAAAGGGACTGACTGAGTAATTATAGGCCAGTCAGCCTAACCTCAGTGGTGGGCAAATTATTGTAAAAAATTCTGAGGGACAGTATTAATCGCCATTTAGAAAGGCACAGATTAATCAAGGACATTCGGCATGGATTTGTTAAAGGAAGGTCGAGTCTGACTAACTTGATTACATTTTTTGAGGAGGGTCGATGAGGGTAGCGCATTTGATGTAGTCTACATGGATGTTAGCAAGGCTTTTGACAAGGTCCCACATGGCAAATTGGTCAGAAAATTTAAAGCCCATGCGATTCAAGGGAAAGTGGCAAGTTGGATCAAAAATTGTCTCAGTGACAGGAAGCAAAGGGTAATGGTCAAAGGGTGTTTTTGTGACTGGAAGGCTGTTTCCAGTGGGGTTCCACAGGACTCAGTACTAGGTCCCTTGCTTTTGTGGTATATATCAATGATTTAGACTTCAATATGGGGGGCATGATTAAGAAGTTTGCAGATGAAACAAAAATTGGCCATGTGGTTGACAGTGAGGAAGAAAGCTGTAGACTGCAGGAAGATATCAATGAACTGGTCAGGTGAGCAGAAAAGTGGCAAATGGAATTCAATCTGGAGAAGTGTGAGGTAATGCATTTGGGGAGGACCAACAAGGAAAGGGAATACACAATAAATGGTAGGATACTGAGAAGTGTAGAGGAACAAAGGGACCTTGGAGTGCATGTCCACACATCCCTGAAGGTAGCAGGGCCAAGTAGATAAGGTGGTTAAGAAGGCATACGGAATGCTTGCCTTTATTAGCCGAAGCATAGAATATAAGAGCAGGGGGGGTTATGTTTGAACTGTATAAAACACTAGTTAGGCCACAGTTAGGGTACTGCGTACAGTTCTGGTCACCGCATTACAAAAGATATGACTGCACTATAGAGAGGGTACAGAGGAGATTTACAAGGATGTTGCCAGGACTGGAGAATTTTAGCTATGAAGAAAGATTGGATAGAAACATAGAAGATAGGACCAGGAGTAGGCCATTCGGCCCCTCAAACCTGTTCCGCCATTTAATGAGATCATGGCTGATCATCCAAATTCAGTACCCTGTCCCTGCTTTCTCCCCATATCCCTTGATCCCTTTAGCCTTAAGGAATATATCTAACTCCTTCTTGAATATATTTAATAAGTTGGCCTCAACTGCCTTCTGTGGCAGAGAATTCCACAGGTTCACCACTCTCTGGGTGAAGAAATTCCTCCTCATCTCAGTCCTAAATGGCTTACCCCCTTATCCTTAGACTGTGACCCCTGGCTCTGGACTCCCCCGCCATCGGGAATATCCTTCCTGCATTTAGTCTGTCTAGTCCTGTTAGAATTCTTTAAGTTTCAATAAGATCCTCTCTCATTCTTCTAAACTCTAAAGGATAGGCTGCAGTTGATTTCTTTGGAACAGAGGCTGAGGGGAGACTTAATTGAGGTGTATAAAATTGTGAGGGGACTAGATAGAGTGGATAGGAAGTACCTATTTCCCTTAGAAGAGAGGTCAATAACCAGGGGGCATAGATTTATAGTAATTGGTAGAAGGATTAGAGGGGAGTTGAGGATAATTTTTTTCACCCAGAGGGTGGTGGGGGTCTGGAACTCACTGCCTGAAAGGGTGGTAGAGGCAGAGACCCTCATCGTATTTAAAAAGTACTTGGATATGCACTTGAAGTGCTGTAAACTACAGGGCTATGGACCAAGAGCTGGAAAGTGAGATTAGGCTGGATGGCTCTTTTTTGGCCGGCACAGACACGATGGGCCAAATGACCTCCTTCTGTGCCACATATTTCTATGATCTACGATTTACTGATGTTGATTGAGGGATAAATATTGGCCAGGACACTGGGAATAACTCCTCTTCAAAATAGTGCCACAGCATCATTTACATCCATCCGAGAGTGCAGATGTGGCCTCAGTTTAACGTCTCATCTGAAAGACAGCACCTCCGACAGTGAAGCACTCCCTCAGTACTGCCCTGGAGTGTCAGGCTAGATTGTTTGTGCTCAGGTTTCTGGAGTGGGACTTGAACAGACAACCTTGTAACTCAGAGGCGAGAGTGCTACCCACTGAGCCACCGCTGATGCTGACAAAGCAAAACTTAGTTGGAATATCTACTTGTGTTAACTGGGAAAATGGCTAAGTGCACCTTTATTCATCTGTGTGGGTTAGTACTGTGCAGTCACCATCTGTGTGGGTTAGTACTGTGCAGTCATCATCTGTGTGGGTTAGTACTGTGCAGTCACCATCTGTGTGGGTTAGTACTGTGCAGTCACCATCTGTGTGGGTTAGTACTGTGCAGTCATCATCTGTGTGGGTTAGTACTGTGCAGTCACCATCTGTGTGGGTTAGTACTGTGCAGTCACCATCTGTGTGGGTTAGTACTGTGCAGTCACCATCTGTGTGGGTTAGTACTGTGCAGTCACCATCTGTGTGGGTTAGTACTGTGCAGTCACCATCTGTGTGGGTTAGTACTGTGCAGTCACCATCTGTGTGGGTTAGTACTGTGCAGTCACCATCTCTGTGGGTTAGTACTGTGCGGTCACCAGCATGAGGCTAGAAAATAAGTTGACATGCATCAATAAAAACAATTACTAATTAGCAAAACATTGCATAAATGTGACTTTTTCATGTCTAGCCGGCATATACAAAAGCCCTGATACTGTACATCATGGAAGTCAGGTTTCTATTTCCCTCTGTTGCTGCCACACAAAAATCATGATTCTCTAATGCACTCTTTTAAACGAACACATTTAATTGATTGAGGTATTGCAGTGATATTGTCGAACTGCTGAAGTTTTGTAAAAAATCATGTATAATTCTAGAGGGAAATCTATAATGGGATGTGTTTAGTGTCATCTTTCAGAAATAATTTGACTTTAGCTTTGTAAATATTTTTTACACATGGTACGATAGTACTATAACCAGACAAAAGAAATTCAGGAATGTACTAAGAACTACTCTCTTCTAATTGAAGTGAACTTTAAATTAGCCTCAATATTCACCAGTATGCTAAGAGTGAGGAGGGGGTAAAAAAAATTAGATAGTATGCTTACTTATATTATCAGACGCTATGGTAATTTCCTAACCAGTTCTCAGTTACATCCATGTATCAATTTCATAATTTGCATCATGTGTTTCAAATATTTGGCTGCTGAGAAATCACGACACATTAGAACTTTGAACTCCCAATAAATACATGAACCTAACTTTCAAAACACTGCAGAGACGTATGACACCGTGAAATTTTGAAAGTTACATATTTTATTAAATTTATTGAACAATCTGAGACTTTCATCACTATATAATACTCTATTATAACAGGCTCCAGGATTATTCTTTAATACTTTCTTTCTCGATAATGCACTTTTTTTGTTAATTTTTTATGATGTTCTCCTGTTTCTCTCATTTCTGCCCTTGGTCGGTTTTTTATCATAAAACATCCTCCTGGGGTCTTTGGAATAACAAAATTTGAACTTTGGCCACCGTCAATTCCACTTCTTATCCGTTAAGAAGATGTAAACCAAAAGGCGTGTGTCAAAATATTGTTTTTTTCCTCCTCTTGCAATGGAAGGCTTTGTTTTAATGTGGTACTTCTCCTAGCTGCCAATATGAAAACTAATAAAACCAAACTCAGCCAACCAATGCAAACTGATTGTAGCTGAAGAGAGAGATAGTTATAACAAGTTATTGGTAGATGTCCCTTGGACTGAAAATAGAAACATAACTGGACTGATATGAGCTTACAGTGAAACAAAGAGGCTGAATGTAACTAGAAAGAGGGATGGAGAAACATTTCCTGGGGAAGATGGAAGACGAATGCAGTCTCCAAAACTATGATAGCTCAGAAGTGGAGGAAAGATAGAGGGGAAACTGAAGAGGCAGCACAAAAAAATGCAACGGATAAAGATAATTGAGGCACAGCATATATATGTTTGGGTGATGAAATTCCAACTAAAACAAGCCTGCATATTTTACTCTTGATAGGATGCAGTGTTCATGATATGTACAATAAGGAATGTGAATGCTATATGATTCATTTCAAAATTTCATACTGTACAGGATAGAGAGTAATCTGTCTTAGGTTTAATGTACTTGTCAACCTTGGGGAAATGTACTGGGAAGACTGAATCCAGAAAGATAATGTAAGACAGCTACATCTACATGGCGAGATATAAGATAATAATTCAGTCAAACAGTTGTAAAGACATCATGAACTGTAAGTGCTAAGCTCAAGCAGTTTATGAACATTGACAAAACCAAGAGATACAATTATTTCTACAATTACAGCTATAATCCAGATGTTTGTATTCAGCATTGTTCTTATGCTACTGATTATTTTAAATATTACAATTTATTATTTATTATAATATCTATTGGAGATGCTATGTCTGGCAAAGGTAGGTGATGGAGATGGAAGGGTAAAAAAAAGTGAGAATAATGTGAGGTTAAAGGAATGCAACTGGTAAATATACTAAACACTACATAAAACACTCAATAAACATATAAGGGCCGATTTCAACGCAGGGTGGGAATCGGGAGTGTAGGTGCCAATGCGGGCAGTAAACCGTTCAGCCCCTCAGAGCTTGAGGCCTGGGAGATTTTAACTCCCGGGCATTATCTGCATGTCCCAAATCTGGCTCCTGCCCAAACCAGTGGGAATAACATCACCAAAATCAGTGGGGGGTCAAGTTACTGCTGGGGAATCACGAAAACGATCCACAGCAAGGTAACTACGGGTTAGAGGGAAGTTGGCAAGTCTGCAACTGAGAGGGGGTGGGGTGGGGGCTACGAAGCCCAGGGCAAGGGTGGCACAAGGTATCCTTGTGGGGCCAGGAGAAACACTCCTGTTCCTCCTGGCCTAGAAGCAACCTTTAAAAAAAAATTAAAACAGCCCTCACTGGACCTCCTGTGTCCTGGATCTTTGCTGGTGGGCAGGAGACCACGCGGGCCTTAGCTGGGCCTGTGGTTAAAATGGCGGCATGTCCTGCTAATGTAATCGGATTGTGATATTGCCATTTAAATTAGGGTCCCGCTCCTCTGGGGCAGACGGCCTTCCTGTGCCTGAATTCAGGCTAGTAAAAATGGTGGGAGGAGGGCACTATTCATGAAGAAACTGCTCGCCATCTTACCTCCCTGCCATTACTGTTCCCACTTAGGGGAGTGGGGGGAGGGGGGGGCGGTAAGTTTGGACCTATTGGGCTGGATTTTGTGAATGGAGGTGAGACAGCTGCTTGTCGTGTCAATGTCCCGCCTACATCCTCGCCTGACTGTTATGTTCATTAATAAATAGACATTCTTATTATGAACACAGCTAGCTTCTAGCTAGTCATTTATTCAGTACACATTCTCTAGGTACAGTATCTGTAGAGATGCTGCATGTGTGCTCCTGTGTGCAGGCTGCCATCTTGACTGCTGCCTTGTGGGTAGCCTAGCCTCATGGGTAATTTAATCTTAATGTATGTATAGCTGGGTAGTGTAGTTTCATACATACAGCTATATACAGCTCTACTGCTCCACCACAGAATGACATGTTATTGATCACTACACTGACCAACCAGAAGAATTTCCCTCTGATTGACCTAGTTAAGCCCGCCCTGCGGGTTGAGCAGGCCAATTAGGGAGGAAGTCACTGACAGAGCACGTCAACGTCAGATGTGCTCTCTGTCAAGACTTCTTCAAAGAAGAAATGTCAGCGTTTGACAGCTCTGTGAAGCTGTCAAACACTAACATTCTCTTTAGTCTGATGAGTCTTGTGTTCAGGACTCATCAAACCTTTCAGATTTGTAAATTTCACATGGCTGTTGGTACGGAGGTTCCATCAGCCAGTCTGTGAGATTGACAAGGAGGATGTCAGCTCTCCCGATCCACCGCGGCTGAAGGCTGTAGAAAGAAAACAAGGTAAGTGAACACTTTTTAAAACTTATCACTCACCTTGTATACTTACCACTCCACACTTGCCCCCATCACTCACCTCTACACCTTACTTCCAGATGCCTCCGACCGCCGCAGACCTCCTCCACGTCGCCTCCAACCCGACGGAGTTCTCCGAGGTCGGGAAGCCTTCACCTGTGAAGGTAAAATGGCACTAATCCTTTTTTCTGCCTGTTAATTACCTGTTAACAGGCAGTAAAAGGATTAAATGCCTTTCCCGCCTCCAGGAGACGGGACCCGAAGCTACACATCTTCCCGCCTCCTGGCAAAAGAGCATGGAGGTGGGATGGGGACGGACGGCTTTGTCATCCGCCCCCACTTCTCCGAATTTACCGGCTGTCCTGCCTCCATGCTTGAAAAATCCAGCCAATAGTTTATCGAGTATCTTGCAAGTATTTTATTTTAAGTAGAGAACAATTATAGTGAAAGGGCACATCGAAATCTAAAACTGTACTTCTTACTTTTTCTGACAAAGTTAAATGCTATAGAAGGTCTCACAGGATTGAAACTTACTTTTTTTAACATGCACTGACATTTGTTATGACTGAAAAAATAGCTGCTTATACATGTTAAAAATCAGTCATATAAATGAAATGTCAAAAATATGTTTGCAATATCACACTTCATTAATTTTTAAAATAATACTTATTCAAATAGTTGTTCCATTATAAAAAAATAACCTTTTGCAACCCTGAAGCTGGACAGAGAGAGAGAGTGAGCGAGAGAGAGGCTATGAAACAATGCAAGCTGACAGAAATGGGAAACTCATCATTACTTACATTCATATTTCTTGGAATTGTTAGCACACCTTTAAAATACTTCAGAAACTAGGAATGATATGTTAGTTTTATAAATAATTAGTAACACAAATGTTTAATTACTTCAGATATGTTATTCCTGTTTTTCTTTTATGGATGTCTCCATGCTAAGGGCTGGATTTTGCGGGGGGTCAGCGGGCACGATCGGTGGCGGGTCGGGTGGGAAAGTATTTTTTTCCCCCGTGGGTCGGGACCCCACTGTGAACCCGCCGCCGCACGCCTTTACCAAATGCTGGGTCTGTCAGCGCTGAGCAGACCCGACACGCAGCGGCGGGGGAGGCAATTAAAGTAATTAGCAGCTTGTTTACAGCCACTTATCAATGTTTTTTCCCCCAGCTTTTTGGATTTGACAGGTCGCCCACCGGTTTCCCGCTGTACCTAGACCTCGTCTGTGAAGCTGAGGCGGGAGGTCAGTGGCCACTGAATCAGCTGATGAGTTGACAGCTTCAAATGTCAAGTCAAAGCTCACAGCTGATTGAGAAATGTTCCCTTAACCACTTGCTTCTCTAAACTGCATTTCCACTACAGATTCAGAATGCTGCAAGTCCTTACGCAAGTCTCCATCCAGTCTGACCTCATTACCTCTCCCACCATTGACAGATCGCTTCGGTCATCTATACTTCACCTGCCGTCTATTCCATCAGCATGGGTGCCCTTGAAACTCTCTCACCCTGGTCCTCAGAATCCCACCACAATCAGCCCCAACACCAGCATTACCAGGCACACCAGCAGCAGCACCAACAACAACACCAACCTTCTCCGCAATCAACTGATGCTGCACAGGACAGAGGGCATCAGCACCCGAGAACATTGCTGCCCGGGAGGCCAGGGATAGCCTCACCATGGCCAAATTTAGGTCGCTTGACACTGTACACCCTGGCTGCCACATAAAATAAAATCCATGGATAACATGTTAGGCTGTGGATTCACAGTCCACCTGTATTTCAACTACATTTATATTAAGATAATCAAAACTATTCAAGTAATAAAGAGATAAAAAGAAAAAAATGCAAAGGTTGGTAATCTGAAATAAAAACAAAACAATTTGGAAATGTGCAGCAGGTTGATTAGTATCAGAAAGAGAAAGATTCTTTGAAGTTTCAGCTGTGACTCGTCATCAGTAAAAATTTACAGCAGCAGTACAAATTCACCTCACAAAACTATGTACCGTAACTGGATGGCATTATGTGAAATGCGAAACCAGTTAATTCTTATGAGTATGTTGACCATGGATATAAAAAATCAATGTAATGATATTCTCTTTATACCTTGAAAATTGACATCAGTAGAGTTGCAAAGAATGGTAGCCTGATTAAGCAATTGCTTAATGTTGGGTTCAAAAGTCTTGCAACAATGTGTTTGTACATCAGATCATATTTTCCTGCTAGTGGCTGTTGTTGAGAAATTCAGAGGAAGTGGAGGCGACTTGGCTAAAGAGGCAGGAACTTTCTCAGTGGCGGGTGCTGAGAATGCAAGGGACAGGTGAGAAAATGTGAAAGAGAATATGGCAAGAGAGAGCATGGAATATAGAACAGGCAGGACCATCCTTGAAAACTCTGCAACCAAGCAATGCTATACAGGGCAACATCTTAGAAGTACTAGAGCCTAATCAATTGACTCAGCAATTTAAGAATATTTCTGCTTTTGTGAGTTCGTTCTCCTGCTGATCGCTGGTTACCTGAATCCTGTTCTTAGTACCAGTGGAGTAGCTGGTGTGTATGTTGAAGCATTCCATCAGCATCCCGCAGAAACCTTCGACTTTGCAAAACCAGGGTGCCAAGATGACCATGACAAAAAGTCAATCGATCCTGTGTCTATCCCAGGATTTGGGGTTCCTGAGAGAAGGACCACCTCAATCCCAAGAGGCTCACAATATTTTGATGTGGCCATCTACATCTCAAGCCCCAGGCTCTCAGGTGGCATATAGAAACAGAGTTAGAATTGAGGTGAGGGAATCATAAATAGCGTGCACAGTGAAAAAAATTAATGTTTTTGTAAATATTAGTAATAAATCACTGGAATGTTTGATATAAAGATTGTTTGGTATTTAGTTTTCTTGTACAACAATGGGGAATGGTAATGTGCTGATACTGATGCTCAGGATTATGTTGTGATGACTAGCTGTGAGGAGCAAGGACTTTACTTAGACTATAGAGAGGTTGGTGGGAAGAGGCAGACCTTTGATGAACCTTCCAAAAAACATTGCTCTATACATCTGTGTAGATGTCATGAATGAGTCTGACTCACTACTGCATCTGCTTCCTGTTCTTCATGGACCTGGTCTTTAGCATCAACAGTAGCATCATCAGGGATATCTACCATCAGTCCTTCTGTGATTGCAAAGTTATGAAGTATATAACATGCTACCACAATCAATGAGACAGTGCTGGCTACATACTGCAAGGTATCATCAGACTTATCCAGACACCAGAATCTTCCTTTGAGCATTCCAATGGCTTGCTTAGTTCTTATCCTTACCTTCATATGTGCTTCATTGTTGAACTTCTTTGCAGCAATGATGGTCCTATGGAGTGGCATGATGAGGCATAGGAGTAGCGGGTATCATTTGTCATCAGCACCCATCCTGCCCCTTGCCCCACTGTTGAAATTGAGCTCACATACTGGAAAGCTTCCAGATTATTGTGAATTTACATATTGTAAGCTGTGCCTATTGTTGGAAATGAGCTGCACATTTAGTGAATGGAAGCTTTTGTGGTTTATATAAATATGGGGGTAAGAAGAAGAAGAAGAAGAAATATGGGGTTCACATTTTGGGCTCGCAATGCCACATGGCTACAATCAATAGCCCCCACAGCCTTGGGGAATCAGGAAATTCTGAAAAATGTTATGGTCCTCTCAGTCTTCTGTGTGGGAGCACTGTCGAATTGTATAAACTGAGCTGCCCTGGAAAGAGGGCATTGGTGACTTGCTTATAGAGAAATGCACGGCAAATTAGCTGATCTGGCAAAAGTTCACTATAGCTCCCTGTGGTGTAAAAGTTGAGAGTTGTGATCAATATTCCTGTGACAGTGAGAGCCTTTTGTGCTGTGGGGTTTTGTTGCAAATCTGACTGTAGCAATGAACTGAGCTCCTCCAAAGCTTCATGACTAAGGACAGAACTCCTGTGAAAGGTCTGGAAAAGCATGCCTGGGTTACATAAGAACATAAGAAATAGGAGCAGGAATAGGCCATACGGCCCCTTCAGCCTGCTCTACCATTCAATAAGATCATGGCTGATCATCGACCTCAACTCCACTTTCTCACCCTATCCCCATATTCCTTAGTGTCCAAAAATCTATCTCTCTCAATCCTGAATATGCTCAATGACAGATCATCCACAGCCCTCTGGTGTAGAGAATTCCAAAGATTCACTACCCTCTGACTGAAGAAATTTCTCATCTCAGTCTTAAATGGCCAACTCCTTATCCTGAGACGATGGGCTCGATTTTGATACTGGGGCGGGCTGGGGTCGTGTAATCCGCATTTCATGTTAGCCACCCAATTCTAAATCGATGTGGGAAAATGATGCCATTTTAACTTAATTGGCCAATTGAGTTCCAACGTGTGGGAACCCATGGCCAATGCGTTTTTCCAGTCTGAAAGTCGCCTCCGATGATGTCATCATTGCTGCTGCATTTAAGGCCTGCAACAAGCCTTGCTTCTTCTACAGACTGCCAAGCTTTTGCCCTTGCTTGTTAGGGGCACCTGCAGGAAGAATGGCCAGCCAGAGACCTAGGTCTGCACCCCGCTTTGATGACGTTGCCCTGCAGGCTTTAGTAGAGGGAGCAAGAGCAAATAAAGAGGTGCTCTTCCCTTCTTCAGGGAGGAAGAAGCCTCCCCAGCAAACCAAGGCTGTGTGGATCCAGGTGGCAGAGGAGGTCAACTCTTTGGCAATAAGCCGCAGAACCTGGCTTCAATGCAGGAAGAGGTTTCATGACCTTCTGTGCACTGGAAAAGTGAGTATGAATTTCCCATCACCCTCAATCTGATCCCCATTGCCTCTCCTCACCAGCACTCAGCTTTAGCAATCTCTTCCTCCACATTCCACTTGTCACTGACATCCATGCACCCTTACCCATTCCCTCTCTCGCTATGGTCACATTCACCTAACTATTCGACTATGCAGCCCTCACACTCCCTATCACTGTGATGCAATTACAACTTACAACACACAGGGAGGGCCCTTGGTCTTGCCACCTCACTCCATCTTTGTCTCCTTCTAAACATCTATGCTGTGGATTCTCTACACTCACTCCTTCATTCTCACTCAACCTCCACTTGTCTCCCTCATTGCAGGAAAAGAGAGCTCACAATAAGCGAGAAAGAGCAAGGACAGGAGGAGGGCCACCCTCAGTAGCCCAGCTCACCACCTGGGAGGAGGCAGTCCTGGAGATCGTGGGAGTGGAGGAAGAATCCCAAGTGGGGGATGGACAGATGGGCGCATCACAGCAAGCTGGTGACAGGATAGTTTTCCATCTCTCTCAATGACATTGCATGAGTTGCTGATAATGATTCTGAAGCTCTAACAGATGGACTTATGATCATCGGCAATATGCAATGTGCATGTAACCTTGGCATCACATCTCTGACACTTTCCTTTACTCCCCCACAGGACCATCACAAGCACCAGTCCCCACTAGCCAGGAGGAAGAGCCTGAGCATCCAGACTCCTCAGAGGAAGCTGCAACCTCTGAGGGCGCAGCAACGGCAGAATTCAGCGCACCCAGCACCAGCGCAGACACACACACCTCGGTGGGACCTTCGCGAGATAGAGTAGTGTTATCACCTGGTGTATCAAAGCTCACAAGTGAGCATCAGCAGATGGTGGAGACAGGAACAGTAGTGGAGAATCCTAGTCGGAGGGCGCAGGACTCTGCCAGCTTGGCTCAGCTACATGTCGACCCTCTGCCTCTGGGTCCATCCATAAGATCAGCGGGGCTGGAACTCCAGGAACAGACGCAGGAGTCTCTGGCAGGTTTTGTCTCCAGGGTCGCTGCGAGTGTGGAGCGAATGGAGGAGTCCATAGCGAACATGAGCAGAGCCTTTGTGGAGTCACTGGCACATGAACGCATCACCATGGAAAGGATGGCAACCTCCATGGAGGTGATAAGTCATCAGAGTGCAGAAAACATGGTGAGTGTTCTGAATAGAATGACATCTCTGGAGGAGCGATGGTCACCTATTGAACAGAGAAACCAGACCTTCATGGAAGTCCTTCTGAGTAGGACTGCCAGTGCAGATACGGGTCCCCTTGGCCCCCCTGATGTGCAGCAAGGTGCTCTCAAGCCATTTGCAAGCGCCGAGTGGGAGCTGACCCATGAGAGGGAAGTTGGTGGCAGACATCAAGGAAGTGGGGGCTCCTCTCCAAGCGTTCACACTTCCATGCCACTGCAGAGCCCTCGGTCAGAGCCCCACCAGAGTCCACACCCAACTGAGATCGGCGTCTCAACCCCTGCACAGCCGCAGGAGCAGCAGACTGTTGGCGAGCCCTCACAGGTTCGCAACCCCAGAGGACGCCCGCCAAAGGGGTCGAGACAGAAGCAGCAAGAAAGTGAGCAAGGGGCCTCCACATCTGCTGAAGCCACAGGGGAAGCACCATGTAGGAGCACGCGTAAGAGAAGGATACTGCACAAATAGTTACAAGGGTAGTCACTTGGGTGAAATTTGATGTTTTATGTTAAAAAGCCATCAGATGGTTACTGCAAATAAAAAATCTGATGGCTACTGCTGCAGTTGTGGCGTGTGTCATTTCGCTAATGGGACTTCCACATTGAGGGCTTAGGATTACTTGGTAGATGCCTCAGTTGAGGAAGCGCTCAGTGAAGGTGGCGAGAGGGGTTTCCCAGGAGGTCACACTGGAGATGGGTGTCAGGCTCCAAACTTCCACAGCTGTGGTTATGCCTTCTAAAAGTTCCCCCAGACCTGAGACAACAAAGTCCTGCCACCTGCAAATGATGGCTGATCAAATATCCTATTTAATGGTGGAGCTGCAGCTAATAGTCAGCAATCCAATTGTACTCCCGCCAGGTTTCACCGCCGTGTTTCAGAGCAGGCGTGCTTCATGTCGGAAAAGGGTTACAATCACCAAGGCCTATCAAAATGGCATTATAGAGGCAATTTAGTGCTTGTTAAGGGCCTTAACGGCCTATCTCGCCTCTTGGAGGCAGGACGGAGACGGGACCAGTAGACACGATTTAATGAAAATTGCTTGGAGGCGGGATTGGGCCCGCCTGCCAGTTTTTTTGCAATTTTAACCCCCCACATGCCTCCAATCCCGCCTCCACGGCCTGATAAAAATGACTCCTAGTTCTAGACTCTCCAGTCAGGGGAAATAGCCTTTCAGCCCATTGTGCAGCCTTTAGATACTGGCTCTCTTTAAATACAATGCTCTCCAAAAATAACGTAGAATGTAGATGAAGCTTCCTGTATACAACAATGGTATTTTTTTCCAATACCTGCAATCAGTCCGAGGATATAGCCAAAAGTCTCCAGAAGCGATCTCACTTTAGCAGTTTCCCTTTAACAAGTACTTCTGTCTTGATAAGCAGGTCCTAAAAAAGTCTTTTAAATAGTGGCACACAGGTATTATAGGAAGTCAGAATTCACAGTGATGTCATCCTGTCCTAACTCTGTGATTTACAAGTGGCTGCCACTGTGAGGACGGGCACGTCTTCAGCACATCCTGAAACTAAATGGGCTGCTTCTGGGGTGGAAACCCTGTGGCCAATCCAACCTAATTTCCTATCCCATAAAGGTGCATCTGCGGACTTACGGCCTCCCCGATTGAAGCATTTCGGGACCATGGTATATAGTCATCTTTTAGTCATCTTTATGTTAATTATGTTAATATTGACTGGACAACTGAATAGGGAACTGAAGAAAAGATTTGTGAAGAGTTTGATAGAGTGTGGTGCTGCAACATGGATTTAAAAAAAATTCATTTATGGGATGTGGGCGTCGCTGGCAAGGCCAGCATTTTTTGCCCATCCCTAGTTGCCCTTGAGAAGGTGGTGGTGAGCCGCCTTCTTGAACCGCTGCAGTCCGTGTGGTGAAGGTACTCCCACAGTGCTGTTAGGTAGGGAGTTCCAGGATTTTGACCCAGCGACGATGAAGGACAGCGATATACTTCTAAGTCAGGATGGTGTGTGACTTGGAGGGGAACTTGGAGGTGGTGGTGTTCCCATGCGCCTGCTGCCCTTGGATGCTGAGGAAAGAGGAGACCAGGCTTCTGGAGAGCTTTGAGTTTTGGGTTTGGAGACATATGGAGAAAGTAAAGTAGATGGACATGTATTGACAATGATCCAAGAAAAGTGTAGTTTGTTTGATGTTATCAGTAAAAGGGTAAATTAACTGGATTGTGCATATGCTGTGAGGGGACAGGATGTTGAAAGAGGTGATGGAAGGAAAAAACAAGAAGGAGGAAAAGAAGGATGCTTCTAGACCACCTGAAGAATGTGAGGTCATATGAGCAATTGAAGAAAGTAGCACAAGACAGTATGAGTTGGAGAAGGGAGAAATCTTTCACAGGACATGCACTTCCTATCCACAAATTTTATTTCCTGTTGTCATGAATATGGGTCACACTTTTATATCAACATTTATCCTTGTAATTTGCTATGTCAATGTTTCCAATTCAAAGTAAAACTTGGGAATTGATTCAGCTCCCTTACAGATATGCTATACTGTCTGCCCAATTTTTCTTTATACACTGTGCCCAGGCAATCCAATACGCCAAGGCGCAATAACAGGAATATCTATCCCATATTCTTTAATAAATGTTTTCCTCTCATCTTCTTTCTCTTTTACATTTTTTTTCCTTCTGATGTCTTTACTCTTTTTTTCACAATCGATCTTTCAACGTATCCTGATTTCATGCATTTTAATCCCCATGGGATCTTGGTTTTTCCCTCTGTACAACTGGTAGTAAAGTAAAAGACCCAGTAGTCTTGTAAATTCAAGCCGGCTGGATTTTATTTACACAGGAGGGATCCAAAAACATGCACACACTGAGAAATGAGGAGACTGCGGCAACAAAACTCAGAATATTTATGGTGCTTAGTGTATCAGCTTTTCTCTCATTTCTTCATCTAGTTTTGAGTTGCTAAATAAGATGGACAGAAGAATGTACAGTACAGAATATTGTCCTGACTGACAGTGTGAATAACACAACTCATTTAAAATAAGGCTGGATTTATATTGAGGATAGCCATATATCATGAATTCCATCACATACAGGGATTACATTTAGGTTAACAATAGTTAATTAGAATACAGTTACAAAATATGCAGGCTACTGCCATAACATTCTCCATAATTGTAGGAATCTGGGGGTACAGTTTTCGCTTGGGGTGCGAAAATTTGATTCCAGCCCAAATTGTGCCTGTTTTGAAAGTGTTTTCTTCCCCCCCTCCCCCCACCCCCCGAGTTGTCACTCAAGCGCATTTGCATATTGCAGAACACAAAATAGGCCATGAACCAGCGCAATCGGGCAGCGTTTTAAAATTTTGCTTTAAAAAGTATTCCTTGATATATTAAGAGTGGTAACTTGGTAAAGATTGATTAATACAGCTGAAAATAAGTTTATTAAAAATAAGCATTTTAAATCAGTGTCAATCCACCACCTGTGAGTAACCTGATTTTAAATGACTTTCAAAAAATATACAAACTATTTTCGAGTTAGATTGGGGTACAGAAGTCAGCTCCTTAGTAAATTAAAAATCAAATTGCATTCAAAACCTTTCAAAACCTAACTATTAGTGACTTTGCACCCAAAAGATCCAACTTAATGTTTGGAGCCTCCTCGAAGGCCTGCAAATGAGCACAATTAGTAGAAACTCCCAATGGTGATTAGTTCACCCTGGGGGTGTGGACAGTTTTGTGGTCGGGGCCTGCTTCTAGTGCGATGTTTTTAAAACTAGCGCAAAAGATCGCGGAAACTCGATTTTCACTGAACGTAATTTGCGCTTAAAATTCCACGATATTTTGTGCTGGTTACGCTGATAGCGGGTGAATTACGCCAAAAAAAACAGCTCAATTCAGCAGAAGCTGCAGGCCCTGGTATTTTAATACTGCTGGGCATAGATTGGGGAAGCAGTCCACTTTTGAACTGGAGCTTTAACTTTGGGTTGCTTATATATAATTAACTCACTCACCTAGTGATTTTTAAAATACTACAGATTTCCAAATTAAAAAAAAAATTAATCTCAGTTTATTTTTTCAGTAATTTCTAGCCAAACTCTAGTTGTGTGTCAGCTGTGGCTCAATTGGTAACAAGCTCACCACTGAGTCAGGAGGTTCTAGGTGCAAGTCCCGCTCCTGAGCTGTGATTTTCTTCCTGGAGGCGGGTTTGCATCGAGGACAGTAGTGGGCGGGTTCCCGTCCAGCTGCTGGCTCCTGCTGGCCTGCTGACACAATTTTTCGTTGATTGGCCCAGTTAAGCCCGCCATGTGGGTTACCCGCCCTCATCACAAGGCGCGGGTCAGCTGATCTGCTGACGCGTTTGCAGCCGGCGCATTTAAGGGGGCCATTTCCCCATTAGATCTCAGGTCGTTTCTGGTGCTTCTGACTGCTGCTTCTCACCACGATGTCTGCAGAGAAACAAAAGGCAGCCCCCCACTTCAACGAGGACTCCCTCCATGTTCTTGTGGAGGGAGTCAGAGGATGTCGGGAGGTCCTTTACCCATCTGATGGAAGAATGAAACTTCCTCAGCAGACAAAGACAGCCTGGCTGTGAATAGCTGAGGTGGTCAGCGACAAGTCTGTGCATAGACGCACCTGGGTCCAGTGCAGGAAAAGGGTTCAATGATCTCCTGCATTCTGGAAGAGTGAGTATAAAGGCTCACTTACGTTAATTCTGCTGTGCCTGTCATCACGGGGTCGATTTTAACTCAGGTGCGGGCAATTGTCGGGTTCCCCGAATTTCATGATTCCCACACGAATCTAAATGGATGTGTGAGATTCATGCAATTTTAACTCAATTGGCCAATTGATTTCCAACGTGTGAGAAGCCTTTGCAAATGGGTTTTTCATGACTTCAAGTCCCCTCCGATGACGTTATCATTGCTGCTGCATTTAAGGTCAACAGCAAGCCTTGCTTCCTCTGCAGGCTTCCAAGCTTTCCCCTTATGATGGCACAGGAGCCTGCAGGAACAATGGCCAGCGGGAGGGCAATAGCTGCACCCAAATTTGATGAGGCATCACTGCAGGCATTGTTGGATGGGGCTACGGCCCACAGGGAGGTCCTGTTCCCTTCTTCAGGGAGGAAGAGGCCTCCCAGTCAGACCAAGGCTGTGTGGCTACAGGTGGCTGGGGAAGTCAACTCCTTGGGGCTAACACGGCGCACCTGGATGCAGCGCAGGAAAAGATTCCATGACCTTCATCGCACTGGAAAAGTAAGTATGAAGTTTCCATCACCCTCAATCTGATCCCCATTGCCTTTCCTCACCAGCACTCAGCTTTAGCAATCTCTTCCTCCACATCCCACTTGACACTCACATCCATGCACCCATACCCATTCCCTCTCTATGCTCACATTCACCTAACTATTCGACCATGCAGCCCTCACACTCCCTCCAACTCTGATGCTTTGAACACAACTGACAACACACAAGGAGGGCCCTTGGTCTTGAAACCTCACTCCATCTTTGTCTCCTTCTAAGTATCTATGCTATGCAATCTCTACACTCACTCCTTCATTCTCACTCAACCGCCACTTGTCTCCCTCATTGCAGAAGAGAGCTCACAACAGGAGAGAGCGAGCCAGGACAGGAGGAGGGCCACCCTCATTAGCCCAGCTCACCCCCTGGGAGGAAGCCGTCCTAGAGATTGTCGGGGCTGATACAGATGCGGAAGTTGGGGAAGGACAGACAGGTGCATCCCCGCAAACTGGTGACAGAATAGTTTTCCATCTCTCTCATTGACATTGCATGAGTCACTGATAATGATTCTGAAGCTACATCATATGGACTTATGATCATCTGCAAAATGCAATGTGCATGTAGCCCTAGCATTACATCTCTAACTTTTTCCTTGACTCCCCCACGGGACCATCGAGAGCCCCCGTCCCCACTGTGCAGGAGGAAGAGCCTGAGATTCCAGACTCCTCAGAGGAATCTGCAACCTCTGAGGGCACAGCATCAGCAGAAATAAGTGCACCCAGCACCAGCGGAGACACTCACACTTTGGGGGGACCTTCGGGACATAGAGTAGTGTTGTCACCTGGTGTATCACAGCTCACAAGTGAGCATCAGCAGATTGTGGAGACAGGGACAGCAGTGGAAAGTCCTTGTCGGAGGGTGCAGGACTCTGCCAGCTCGGCTCAGCTGCATGTCGATCCTCTGCCTCTGGGTCCATCCATAAGATCAGAGGTGATGGAACTCCATGCACAGATGCAGGAGTCTCTGGCAAGTTTTATCTCCAGGGTCGCTGCGAGTGTGGAGCGAATGGAGGACTCCATAGCGAACATGAGCAGAGCCTTTGTGGAGTCAGTGGCGCATGAACGCATCAACACGGAAAGGATGGCTACCTACGTGGAAATGATTGCTGCCTCCGTGGTAAGGCTGGCTACGGTAGAGGAGAGCTACGGCCATGGAGGAGGTTAGTAGCCAGGGTATGGAAAACATGGTGAGTGTTCAGAATAGAATGACATCTCTTGAGGAGCGATGGGCATCTACTGAACAGAGAAACCAGACCTTCATGGAAGTCCTCGAGTAGGACTGCCATTGCAGATATGGGTCCCCATGGCCCCCCGGATGTGCAGCAAGGTGCTCTCCAGGCACTTGCAGGCGCGGAGGGGGAGCTGACCCATGAGAGGGAGCTTGGTGACAGGCCTCAAGGAAGTGGGGGTTCCTCTCCAAGCGCTCACACCTCCATGCCACTGCAGAGCCCTTGGTCAGAGCCCCGCCGGAGTCCACACCCAGTGAGATAGACTTCTCAACCCCTGCACAGCCGCAGGAGCAGCAAACTGCTGACGAGCCCTCACAGGCTCGCCACCCCAGAGGACGCCCGCCAAAGGTGTTGAGACAGGAGCAGCAGGAAAGTGAGCAAGGGGCCTCCACATCTGCTGAAGCCATAGGGGAACCACTATGTAGGAGCACGCGTAAGAGGAAAATAAAGCACAAGTAGTCACAAGGGTAGTCACTTGGGTGAAATTTTGTGTATATTGTAAAAATGCCATCAGTTGGTTCTTGTGCATAAAAATTCTGATGGCAACTGTTGCAGTTCTGGCGTGTGTCATTTCGCGAATGGGGCTTTCACATTGAGGGCTTAGGATTACTTGCAGTTGTCAGGATGCTGGTCAAATAGCTAGGAATCCGCAGGGTTTGGCCATTGTCGATGCTCAGGTAAGAAGCTGCGAGGCAAAAAGAGTTTGATTTACTAGGCTAAGCAAATCTGGCCAAGATGAGTGCGTTCCTTGCATCCCGGGCAGCAATGTTCTCGCGTAATGCTGCTGCTAGTTGATGGGCCTCTGCAGGATGCTCATTTTTGCCCTCCTCCTCCTCATCATCGGAGGAGGGTATGTGAGGAGCCACTTGGTCCTCAGGAATCTGCAAGCCACAATGCTGTGCCATGTTGTGAAGTGCACAGCAAACCACGACGATTCTGGAGACCCTGGCTGCTGAGTACTGTAGGGCTCCACCTGATCTATCCAGGCATCTGAAGCGCATCTTCAGCAAACCGATGGTTTGCTCGATTATGGATCTGGTGGAAATGTGTCTGGAGTTGTAGCGCTCCTCAGCTTTGTTGGCTGGCCTCCTCAACGGCGTCATTAGTCAAGTCCTCAGGGGATAGCCCTTGTCTCCAAGTAGCCATCCGAGAAGTTGGTCTGGCGGCCTGAATAGCGGAAGCACACTAGACTGGCGCAGTATGAAGGAGTCATGGCAACTGCCAGGGTACTTGGCACAAACATGCAAAATCTCATTCTTGTGGTCACACACCAGCTGAACGTTAAGGGAGTGGAAGCCCTTGTGGTTGACAAAAATACCTGGATTGCGATGGGGTGCACTAAGTGCCAATGACGCCCTGCACCCTTGGAAAGCCTGCCAGATGAGCTAATTCAACCGCTCGCGCCGTGACACTTGCTCGATCCTTGGTGAAATGGATGTGATTGTGCGCGAGGGCAAAGAGGGCATCGGTTACCTGCATGATGCAAGTGTGTGCGGCCGCCTGGGAGATGCTGCTGATGTCTGCTGATGAGCCCTGGAATGAGCCCGAGGCAAAAAAGTTGAGTGCGGTGGTGACTTTGATGGCCACTGGTAAGGAGTGTCCACCTGGTCCTCTGGGCAGCAGGTCTTGCTGTATCATTGCGCAGATGTCAGTCACTACCTGTCGCGAAAGTCGGAGCCGCCTTTGGCACTGCTGCTCAGTCATGTTGAGGTAGCTGGCCCTGTGTCTGTAGATCCTGTTTGGGGGGTATCTCCTGCGCCGACGGGCTTCCATGCGCTGGCCCTTTCTGGCCTGTGCTGCCTCAGGTGGGTGAGCAGCAGCCTGTCGCTCCTGCTGCTGCTGCTGTTCCTGGTTCTGCTGCTGCCGTGCCTGGTGCTCGAGCTCCTCTAATGTCAAGAAGGGAAGGAGAAAAATGGCTCCCATGCTTCTGGCATATGCCTCCACTGAGGAAGTGCTGAGTGAGGGTGGCGAGAGGGGTTTCCCAGGAGTTCACACTGGAGATGTGTGTGAGGCCCCAACCTTTCACAGGTGTGGTTAAGCCTGGTAAAAGTTGCCCCAGGCCTGAAACAACAAATCACTGCCACCTGCAAATGATGACTGATCAAATCTCCTCTTTAATGGTTGACCTGCAGCTGATAGTCAGCAAGCCAATAGTGCTCCCGCCAGGTTTCACAGGCGTGATTCCCACCAGGCGTATTTTGCGTGGGAAAAGGGTTAAAAATACAAGGGCCTGTTAAAATGACATTATAAAGGCCAATTATTGCTGATTAAGGGCCTTAAAGACCAGTCCCACCTGTTGAAGGTGGGACTGATTCGGGACCATCAGACACGCCTGGGTTAAAATGGCTCGGGGTTGGGAACCAGGCGGGAGGGGTCCCGCTCGCCAGTTTTAGCAATTTTAACCCCCCCGCACGCCTCAAAGCCCGCCTCACGGCTCAGTTAAAATCGACCCTCACATCTCCATCACTCTGCATTGCTAACCCTACTCCTGCACATCCTGACTCAACCTAACATTCCTTGCACCTTCCCCCATCCGTCTCTCCCTATGCACAGATTCACTTCCCCATCTTACTATGCACCCCTCACACCCACCCTCAAGGATATGCACTGACAACAACTAACAACTCAAAAGGAGGGAACTTTGTAATGGAAACCCACTCCTTCACAGTCTCCCTCTAAACATCTATCCTATCCATTCTGTACACGCATTCCATCACTCTCACTGAAACGCCACATCATTCCCTCATTGCAGAAAAAGAGAGCCCACAATAAGAGGGAGGGGGAGAACAGGAGGAGGACCACCATCCTTATCACAGCTGACCAACGCTGAGGAGGCCACTCTGGAAATTGTGGGATCAGTGGAACAGCTCGAAGTGGGGGATAGAGAGATGAGCTCAGGTGAACAACCTGGTGACAAAATGCTTCTCCACCCATTTTATTTGGCTTTCATGAGTGATACATATGGCATCTGATGTCATTAGAAATTTAATGCTCATCATGTTGCAGCTGTGAAGTTTCCAGCTCGTTGGTCTTCCTAACACATTTACCTGGCATGATCTCTGAACGTTCCGAAACCTGAATCAAATGTTGGAAAATTGCAAAAGGCTCTCAAAATAGCAGTTAACAAGCACTTAACAAGGAGTTAAGTGCCTTAAATCCCTTATCGCCGCTTGGTGTCGGGTCTGTTGTGAAATCACAGACTCTACACTCTTGAAACTCAGACGGAGGCAGGTTCGCGGCGGGTTTCTGGCCCGCCGTCAATCATTGCGAGTTTAACACCTGACCCGCCTCCGATCCCACCCTCTGAGCGCCCAGAGACTTGAACACGAAAATCTAGGTTGACACTCCAGTGCAGCACTGAGGGAGTGCTGCTCTGTCAGAGGTGTCATCTTTCAGATGAGACATTAAATCTGGTGTCTGCTCTCTCGGGTGGATGTAAAAGATCCCATGGCACTATTTCGAAGAGTAGGGGAAGTTATCCCTGGTGTCCTGGCCAATATTTATCCCTCAATCAACATAACAAAAATAGATTATCTGGTCATTATCACATTGTTGTTTGTGGGAGTTTGTTGTGCGCAATTGGCTGCTGCGTTTCCTACATTACAACAGTGACTACACTGGCTGTAAAGTGCTTTGGGATGTCCTGAGGTCATGAAAGGCGCTATATAAATGTAATTCTTTCTTTCTTTATATTGAAAACTAAAGTTGAAATCTGATCGTCAGTACCACAGTGCATTAGTATTATCAATGTGTTTTAGAGTAGATTGAACTGCTCACAAAGGTGGCATCGGCAACAACTGTGTCAATTTTTATTTCCATACTTCATATGTTGCATGAACACGCAAGGCTACATAGCTCCCTTCCCCATTGAACTACCAGGGATCAAATGACAACATATACTACAACAGGTCATCTATACTGCATATAGTCTACTATGAATTAAAACCCACCCTCGTCACATCCCACACACAAACATTTACAATGGAAGGCTCCTTCCAGATAAAACTTATTTTAATTAATGAACATTCAACTTTGTTATTTTAGCTATTGAAACAGTTAAGTTTGCTGACATCTAACCAAATGGCATTAGAGGTACTACATTTGATCTTAGTAACCTTGGGCTAGGGAGGGGCCAGGGCTCCTGCTATCCAGTGACCCCTGCTGGAAAGAATACTTGTGTGGATGTCAGGGGCTTGGCTCACACACAAAGATTAGGTACGATATTGTGACCAGCATCTGTGAAACCAAATCCCACCATGAGTCAACACCTCTAGAAAGGAAAGGAGGATCTTGGAAGGAAAATATGCTTAAGAAAAAGTGTGAAACAAAAAATTATGTTCTGTCCATTAAGCCACATCTACCTTTATCATGGACTCTATACCACTTAAATAATAACCAAAAGTAAAGTTCTGCAGAATGTCTCCCTGATCTTCAAAGCCAATCAAGCAAAACTCCAGAATATGTCTTTTCACAACTTCTTAGCCATTTGCTAAAGATACCTTTCCTTGCTCACATCAACACCACTGGAATCATCTTGTTGCATGAAGTATATATTTATCCCTATGACCTTGACAATTCACTATTATACAATAATAAATACACAAAACAACAGGCAATTCCAATCAATAGAATTTTGTCAAATGCAGGCGGTGAAAGCTGAAATGGTCCAAATAACCAATGTGTCACTTCAGGGATGAAATTCCATTTGGTTTTCACTCCTAATAATTTGGTGAGATTTTGGGGCCAATTTTAACCCCCAAAACAGACGGGTTTGGGTCGGGTGGGATGTTAAAATGTAAAAAATTTGAGCCCCGACACCAACCCGCTCACTTCCGGTTTTAACGGAGATGGATCAGGGAGGGGCAACCAACCCGCTTGACTGGCAATTTCAACATTATAATGAGGCTGCGTGCCTCATAGTTAACCACCATTTAAATTTAACCCTGGCCAGGCGAGTTTTCCAGGCCTCAGGAAACCCGGCGGCTAAAGGGAGGTGAGGACTGCTGGATCCAGGAAGTAAGTAGCTTTCCATTTACCTGCTGAATCCAGTTTACCTGCTTCACCCCCCATCCCCGACCTTTCTGATCTCCCTCACCCACATCCCTTCCGATTTCCTCCACAACTCTTCCGATCTCCCTCCCCGACTCTTCTGATCTCCCCCGATGCTTCTGATCTCCCCCCCAACTCTACTGATCTCCCCCATGAGACATCTGATCTCCCCCCCCGACTCTACTGGTCCCCCCCACAGGGCATCTGATCTCCCCCCCAACTCTACTGGTCCCCCCCACAGGGCCTCTGATCTCCCCCCGACTCTTCTGATCTCCCCCCAACTCTTCTGATCTTCCCCTCCCCCGATTCTTCTGATCTTCCCCTCCCCCGATTCTTCTGATCTCCCCATGGAATCTTCTGATTATTTATTTTTTCCGTTTATGGGATGTGGGCGTCGCTGGCAAGGCCAGCATTTATTGCCCATCCCTAATTGCCCTTGAGAAGGTGGTGGTGAGCTGCCTTCTTGAACCGCTACAGTGGTGAAGGTGCTCCCACAGTGCTGTTAGGTAGGGAGTTCCAGAATTTTGACCCAGCGACGATGAAGGATGGCGATATACTTTTAAGTCAGAATGGTGTGCGACTTGGAGGGGAACTTGGAGGTGGTGGTGTTCCCATGCGCCTGCTGCCATTGTCCTTCTAGGTGGAAGAGGTCGCGGGTTTGGGAGGTGCTGCCGAAGAAGCCTTGGCAAGTTGCTGCAGTGCCTCTTGTAGATGGTACACACTGCAGCCATGTGGTGGAGGGAGTGTATGTTTAATGTGGTGGATGGGATGCCAATCAAGTGGGCTGTTTTGTCCTGGATGGTGTCGAGCTTCTTGAGTGTTGTTGGAGCTGCATTCATCCAGGCAAGTGGAGAGTATTCCATCACACTCCTTACTTGTGCCTTGTAGATGGTGGAAAGGCTTTGGGGAGTCAGGAGGTGAGACACTCGCCACAGAATACCTAGCCTCTGACCTGCTCTTGTTGCCACAGTATTTATGTGGCTGGTCCAGTTGAGTTTCTGGTCAATGGTGACCCCCAGGATGTTGATGATGTGGGATTCGGTGATGGTAATGCTGTTGAATGTCAAGGGACGGTGGTTAGACTCGCGCTTGTTGGAGTTAGTCATTGCCTGGCACTTCGGTGGTGTGAATGTTACCTGCCACTTATCAGCCCAAGCCTGAATGTCGTCCAGGTCTTGTTGCATGCGGGCATGGATTGCTTCATTATCTGAGGAGTTGTGAATAGCGCTGAACACTGTGCAGTCATCAGCGAACATCCCCATTTCTGACCTTATGTTGGAGGGAAGGTCATTGATCTCCCCCCGACTCTTCTGATATCTCCCCAAACCTTCCGATATCCCCCCCGACCCTTCCCATCTCACCCCGACCCTTCCCATCTCCGCCTGACTCTTCTGATCTCCCCCTCGACTCTTCCCATCTTCTCCTGAGGCCTCTGATCCCTCCTTCCCTCTTCCCTACTCCCTGACTGCAGCCTGTTGCCAATGGCCTACCTGCTCGACAGCCAGCCAGCCTTTCAATCTGGGAAATGGAGACAAACAAATGCTAATCAGGAATAACAACAAGAGTTCTGATGAAAGATCTTCGACCTGAAATGTTAACTCTGTTTCTCTCTCCACGGATGCTGCCTGGCCTACTGAGTATTTCCAACGTTTTCTGTTGTTATTTCAGATTTCCAGCAGCCGCAGTATTTTGCTATTGTATTAATGCTAATCAGGTCCTGCCATTAAATTCGGCAGGACCTGAGGGAAGCCTGTTCTTCCGGGTTTCGCGACCTCAAAGCAGCATCCGCCCCCCCCCCGCCCGGCTCCCTCCCAGTTAATATCCAGCCTTTAATTCTGTAAAGGAGTTACTGGATGTTCATAATGATTTTTATGTGAACAAATCACAAGTAATTTCCAAATCAGTGGTTTGATTTTTTTCAGGTTATTGTAACTGATTAAATTAATATAAGTAAACTTTGCAGATCCAATTTCAGCAAAATGAGCCATGAACTCTATATGTATATAGCATGCACAAAAAAACTCAAATAAATTAAACTCTTTACTATTTTTCTAAAATAACATGAAATTATGTATCTTTTACAATATATCATTTGTAATTATGCATCAAAATTTTTAAAGATGGCTACTGCTTATATGTGTTATATATGATAATGATATTGCATGAATGTTACTGGATTAGTATTACAGGGTAATTAGAAAACCACACTCCTGACATGGAGCCTCCACCACAGGGAGTGCACATGGAGAATGTGGGCTATGTGCTCCTGGATCATTCTAACTTTCATCATCAAATGATCGCATTGTGCAAAATTTTGTTAGATGGGATTTGGAACTGCCTGTTTTGTGAATTCTTTCTATAATCGTGGATTTCCAAGGTTTGAAGGTTGTGGCAGCAAGTACATACTTCATCAAAAATATGATTTTGTGCTGTTGTGACCCAGAAAATGTCAGGATGGTTCCATACTGGGAGCACAATTAAGAAAAATACCCCACATATGTTCAGTGTAATCTTCATATAAACTTGGGGCAAAGTAGTTTCCAAATATATATATACTAGCTGGAGTGCCCGGCGGTGCCGAGGCTTTTTCGAGGGCATGTTGTTGTTGGAAGAGAGAGAGAGAGCGACTGGGAGGAAGAGAGCGCGCGACTGGGGGGAAGAGAGAGAGCGACTGGGGGGGGTTAGAGAGAGAGCGACTGGGGGGGAAGAGAGAGAGCGACGGGGGGGGGGAAGAGAGAGAGCGACTGGGGGGGGGAAAGAGAGAGAGCGACTGGGGGGGAAGAGAGAGAGCGACTGGGGGGGGGAAAAGAGAGAGAGCGACTGGGGGGGGGAAGAGAGAGAGCGACTGGGGGGGGGAAGAGAGAGAGCGACTGGGGGGGGGGAAAGAGAGAGCGACTGGGGGGGGACGAGAGAGAGCGACTGGGGGGGGAAGAGAGAGAGCGACTGGGGGGGAAGAGAGAGAGCGACTGGGGGGGAAGAGAGAGAGCGACTGGGGGGAAGAGAGAGAGCGACTGGGGGGAAGAGAGAGAGCGACTGGGGGGAAGAGAGAGAGCGACTGGGGGGAAGAGAGAGAGCGACTGGGGGGAAGAGAGAGAGCGACTGGGGGGAAGAGAGAGAGCGACTGGGGGGAAGAGAGAGAGCGACTGGGGGGAAGAGAGAGAGCGACTGGGGGGAAGAGAGAGAGCGACTGGGGGGAAGAGAGAGAGCGACTGGGGGGAAGAGAGAGAGCGACTGGGGGGAAGAGAGAGAGCGACTGGGGGGAAGAGAGAGAGCGACTGGGGGGAAGAGAGAGAGCGACTGGGGGGAAGAGAGAGAGCGACTGGGGGGAAGAGAGAGAGCGACTGGGGGGAAGAGAGAGAGCGACTGGGGGGAAGAGAGAGAGCGACTGGGGGGAAGAGAGAGAGCGACTGGGGGGAAGAGAGAGAGCGACTGGGGGGAAGAGAGAGAGCGACTGGGGGGAAGAGAGAGAGCGACTGGGGGGAAGAGAGAGAGCGACTGGGGGGGAAGAGAGAGAGCGACTGGGGGGAAGAGAGAGAGCGACTGGGGGGAAGAGAGAGAGCGACTGGGGGGGAAGAGAGAGAGCGACTGGGGGGAAGAGAGAGAGCGACTGGGGGGAAGGGGAGGGGGGGAAGGGTGAGGGGGGAAGGGGAGGGGGAAGGGGAGGGGGAAGGGGGAGGAGGGGAGGGGGGGAAGGGGAGGGAGAGGGGGGGGAGAGAGGGGGAGACTCCCCGAGCCCCCTGATCCCTGAGGCTCGCTCCCCCACCCCCCCGAACTCCTGAGCCCCCTGATCCCCGCCCCCCCGAGGCTAACCCCCCCCCGAACTCCCGAGGTTGGCCCTGCCCCCCAACCCCAACACCCACCCCAAGCACCGAACTCCGGAGGCCCGATCTTCCGAGCACGGCCCCCCGCCCTCCGGAGCCCCGCCCTCCCGAGCTGGCTTCAAGACCGCCGATTGCGGCTGTGAGACGGCCGGCGGGCCCGGTTGCCGGGGTAACCCTTCCCGCTCACCAAACCCCGGCCGAGATCCGCACTCCCGAGAGCCCCGCCCCCCCCCCCGCCCGAGCCGAGCGGGGAAGAGAGACGCCGCGTCTCAGCTGCTCCTGCTGCACGCGCACCCTGACCCTCGTGGCTGACGCCGTTGCCCCGGGTAACGTGACACCGCGGGGCGGGGGGGGGGGAGCTTTGCAGAAGCCGTGGGACAATTACCTAGCTCGGGCCTGGCTGGGCAAGAAAGCCCCAGGCTTTCAGGCCTAACAAAAACGGGGAAAGGTAGGAAAAAGAATCTTCAGGTTAGAGAAAATATTTACAAATGAATGAAGTTTTTTTTAAAACAATGTAATGAAAGCAATTTTATTTTGCTGGAAATGTATATTTGAAAAGAAAGACGCAGAAAGCAGGAAAAATAATGGAAGCAAGATGGCCGCTACTCACCTCGGTTCCGAACGATAAGACCTCGAGGTCACTCTGTCACTAATGAGCGGATAATGAGATGCTAATGAGCGGAATGTTGAAGGTTTTTCAGATACCGCGGGCGCGATTTTTGCCCGGCCGAAACGTAAATACGCTTAAGACCGTTTTGGAAAGGTAAGCTTTCTTTCAACGTAACGCACGCGTAGGTACGCTCTATAACTTTCGAGCGCATACCAGACAGACGCACACGTGATGACAGACAGACAGACAGAAGGACAGACAGAAGGACAGACAGATCGACCGATTTATATATAGATATACTAGCTGGGGAGCCCCGCGTTGCGAGGGCAATTTTGGGGCGCGAGGGCAATTTTGGGGCGCGAGGGCAATTTTGGGGCGTTTGGTCTCCCTGCCCCTGTGTGTCCCCCCTCTCCCTGTCATGTCCTCTCCCTGTCCTATCCCTCCCTCCCCTCCCTCCCCTCCCCTCTCTCCCTCCCCTCCCCTCTCTCCCTCCCCTCTCTCCCTCCCCTCCCCTCTCCCTCCCCTGTCTCCCTCCCCTCCCCTGTCTCCCTCCCCTCCCGTCTCCCCCACTCCCTCCCCCACTCCCCTCTGTCCCTCTCTCCGGCCCCTCCCCCTGCCTAGCGCCTGAGGTCCGGTGCCGTTGCTGAGGTCCCCCGCGTATCGCGCGGCTGATGGACGGCCGCTGCGGGCGGGCAGGCGGGCAGCGCATGCGCGGTGAGTGTGGGCGGCGCATGCGCGGTGAGTGCGGGCGGCGCATGCGCGGTGAGTGCGAGCGGCCCGCGGGAGCCGGCAAGGCCGTTAGCGAGCGGGAAACTTCGGGCGGCGCGCCCGCGCTCCGTCTGCGACAGCCGAGAGGGGGAAGTAGAGAGAGACAGAGAGGGAAGAGGAGAAGGAGAGAGAGGGAAGTGGAGAGAGGGAAGAGGAGAAGGAGAGAGAGGGAAGAGGAGAAGGAGAGAGAGAGAGGGAAGAAAGAGAGAGAGAGAGAGAGAAATTTTTTCAGCTTCAGGCCCCGAGTCCCCCCTGCGCGAGGGTGAGGAGGAGGGGGGGGCAGTTGCTAAACACAATATAAAACTCAAATAAATTGTTAAATTAATTGCCTAACACATAATTGAAATATTTACCTTAGTTCCCTAACACACAGAAAGTGTGGGGGAAAAAATCGTGGAAAATCAAGATGGCGGCCACTCACCTCGGTTCAGAAGGATAAGGCCCGCCCACACACGCACCGATTGGTCGACCGGTCAGGTCACCGAAGCGTAGGATTGGTCAATCGTCGAGTCACTCGACACTCAACTGTAGGAAGACCTCGACGTCAGACGGTCGCTAATGAGAGCGGAACGCTGAACGTTTTTGGGATACCGCGGGCGGGATTTTTGTCCGGCCGAAACGTAAATAGGCCTATAACCGGTCCGGAATCGCAAGCTTTCTTTTGAGGCGACGCGCGCGTCGGTACACTCTGTAACTTCCAAACGCATAGAGACCAGGCGGACAGACAGAAGAGCCGCTTTATATATATAGATATATAGAGACTAGCTGGGGAGCCCCGCGTTGCGAGGGCAATTTTGGGACGCTTGGTCTCCCTGCCCCTGTGTGTCCCCCCTCTCCCTGTCATGTCCTCTCCCTGTCCTATCCCTCCCTCCCCTCCTCTCCCTCCCTCCCCTCCCCTGTCTCCCTCCCCCACCCTGTCTCCCTCCCCCACCCCCACCCCTCCCCCACTCCGCTCTGTCCCTCTCTCCGGCCCCTCCCCCTGCCTAGCGCCCGAGGTCCGGTGCCGTTCCGATAGCGGGAATGCTGAGCGGCGGCCGGCGCCGGGAGCAGGCTCTCGCGAGCAGCGCGAGCCTCCCGCGATTTCCCGAGGCTCTCCCCCCCCCGCGATTTCCAGAGGCTCTCCCCCCCCTGCGATTTCCCGAGGCTCTCCCCCCCCCGCGATTTCCCGAGGCTCTCCCCCCCCCGCGATTTCCCGAGGCTCTCCCCCCCCCCCGAGATTTCCCGAGGCTCTCCCCCCCCCCTATTAAATTGTTATTTAATTCCCTAACACATCATTAAAATATTTACCTTAGTTCCCTAACACACAAAGTGTGGGGGAAAAAATTGTGAAAAATCAAGATGGCGGCCACTCACCTCGGTTCAGAAGGATAAGGCCCGCCCACACACGCACCGATTGGTCGACCGGTCAGGTCACCGAAGCGTAGGATTGGTCAATCGTCGAGTCACTCGACACTCAACTGTAGGAAGGAACCCGCCGTCCGATTGGTGGACCTCGACGTCACACGGTCGCTAATGAGATGCTAATGAGCGGAACGCTGAACGTTTTTGGGATACCGCGGGCGGCATTTTTGTTCGGCCGAAACGTAAATACGCCTATGACCGGTCCGGAATTGCAAGCTTTCTTTTGAGGCGACGCGCGCGTCGGTACGCTCTGTAACTTTCAAACGTATAGAGAACAGACAGACATTGGGACAGACAGAAGAGCCGCTTTATATATATAGACTAGCTGGGGAGCCCCGCGTTGCGAGGGCAATTTTGGGGCGCTTGGTCTCCCTGCCCCTGTGTGTCCCCCCTCTCCCTGTCCTATCCCTCCCTCCCCTCCCCCTCCCTCCCCTCCCCCCTCCCTCCCCTGCTCCCCCACTCCCCTCTGTCGCTCTCTCCGGCCCCTCCCCCTGCCTAGCGCCTGAGGTCCGGTGCCGTTGCGATAGCGGCCGTGCGAGGCCTAGCGCTTAAGGCGCGGTCGGGTTCTGAGGCCGGGACGGACCAGAGCTGAGGTCCCCCGCGTATCGCGCGGCTGATGGACGGCCGCTGCGGGCGGGCGGCGCATGCGCGGTCAGTGCGGGCGGCGCATGCGCGGTCAGTGCGGGCGGCGCGAGGCGGCCCGCGGGGAGCAGGCAAGGGTGGCTTGGCGGCCGTTAGCGAGCGGGAAACTTCGGGCGGCCCGCCCGCGACACCGTGAAACCTGAGAGGGGGAAGTAGAGAGAGACAGAGAGGGAAGAGGAGAAGGAGAGAGAGGGAAGAGGAGAGAGGGAAGAGGAGAAGGAGAGAGAGGGAAGAGGAGGAGAGAGAGAGAGGGAAGAAAGAGAGAGAGAGAGAGAAATTTTTTGAGCTTCAGGCCCCGAGTCCCCCCTGCGCGAGGGTGAGGAGGAGGGGGGGGGTTGCCAAACACAATATAAAACTCAAATAAATTGTTAATTAATTCCCTAACACATAATTCAAATATTTACCTTACTTCCCTAACACACTGAAAGTGTGGGGAAAAAAAATCATGAAAAATCAAGATGGCGGCCACTCACCTCGGTTCAGAAGGATAAGGCCCGCCCACACACGCACCGATTGGTCGACCGGTCAGGTCACCGAAGCGTAGGATTGGTCAATCGTCGAGTCACTCGACACTCAACTGTAGGAAGGAACCCGCCGTCCGATTGGGCGACCTCGACGTCACACGGTCGCTAATGAGATGCTAATGAGCGGAAGGCTGAATGTTTTTCGGATACCGCGGGCGGGATTTTTGTGCGGCCGAAACGTAAATACGCCTATGACCGGTCCGGAATCGCAAGCTTTCTTTTGAGGCGACGCGCGCGTCGGTACGCTCTGTAACTTTCAAACGTATAGAGAACGGACGGACAGACAGACAGACATCGGGACAGACAGAAGAGCCGCTTTATATATATAGATATATTTACCTGTTTTCAGGGTCCGGTATTGCATATATACTGAATTCCTGTTATGTGCCAACAAACATATTTTGTAATATGTGAATAACATGGGTGAAAGGTGTTATTTTCCTATTTAGAGTGCAGTATCAAGACTCCCTTATCCACTAAAGAATTTTTAATACCTGAAAGGATGGCAACAATGTAAAATTTTGCAAACAGGTTCTCTTTACTCTGAGTAACAACAAACCATCTCTCTACAAATTAATAACAAAAATGTTCCCTCCTCATTCATCATTAGTACCTGGTCATTCTAACTGGTTGTAACAGTACTACTTAAAATTTATTTTCATTCAAAATTCTGAAAAAATTGAAAATTTGTCCTGTTATATTTGTGTAAACTTGTATCATCTGAAGTATCCAAAGTTAAAACAGTTCGGTTTTCTTTAACGTCACAGATGGCTCAAATCAACCTATAAAGAAAGGCCCGTCATTTCATCCCTTGAGCTGCTGTCTAATTGAGTAGACAGGATAAAGTGTGAATTTATGCACAGCCAGAAAGACAATGGCTGAGCATGTTTTACTAGGGGCTGCTGCAGCTGAACAAACACTGGACCCTGCTGGAGTTCCACTCAGCATTATATATTGGATATTTTAATGTCATTGTTATTTTAAATTATCCATGTCTTTCAGTATTCTTCATAAAATTGCATTTAATTTTGGAGTTGTCATGAGTTTAAATTATGTTCTTTTGATATCCAAGAGAATTTGCATTTAAAGGCTAATCCTTTTGGTTGTTGAAGGGAGGCTATTAAATAATTATTGTTTAGTCCAACAAGGAGGAAAGTTTTCCTTAAAAAAAACTGCAGCTGGAAATTTAGAGGAAGTATTTTTCAACCCATAGCAGTCTATTGACACTGGAGAAAAACTATCAATTCTATTTACCAGTCATTCTCAAACTACAAGAATTGAAAAAGGCAAATGTTAACAAAGCCCATTACATGATTCTAAAGGGTGCAGTGCGGCATGTATCTGTAGTCATTGCTTAAGTCTAATGCTTCATTGTTGTTTAATTTGTATTTACGTATATCAATGATTTTAGCTTCTACAATTGTGGCCTGGTCTTTTATTTTGTGCTTTTAAGGACACGCATATATAAAATCTATTATTAATTTTAATGCAGTAGGGTTAATTGTTACATCCAGGCCACATAGCCTTTGCAAGTATAACTCCTAGAAGGCACTTTATGATCATGAGGGACAAGGTCTACCTTGGGAAGCACTGTACAGCCATTGAAACAGAAAATATATATTAACAGTCCAAATGGTTACAAAGTAGACAATGGACATTGCATATTCTTTTCATGATGTTACTGGTCCCTGTAATTTGAGACATTTATCTCCCGCTTATAATAACCTATATCTGATCTGGAGTTTTGTAACATTTACAATGGATTAAGGAAGCATAACACTTTGTACATTTTATTTGCATATTCTAACTGAATTTGAAAATGTTCCCTTTAAAGCAATTATTACCAAAAACAAAGATTTTAATTTTATCCCATGAATGTTTTGAATATTCTTGAGAAAAGGTTATTATCTGATATTTAAATTGTTAAATCTGTATCTTATGCAATGTTGCTGTATAAGGTATATGCTTTATCAGGTTTACCTTCCTCCAAGCCACAACGTAAACAAGCTCTTTAAACTGCATTGTTTGAGTGATTATTTTTAAAAATGTTGCCTAAAAAACTCCATAGGTAAACACTGAAGTATGAGTACACCTCATTACAAGTCAACTAGTGCTTCATTTATTTATTGAAGATGTATAACTATGACTTCTCATGCACAATCTTGGAAATATCAGTATTTTATGTAACATAACACATATGGTGAGAGAAAAAATGACATCAATTTTGAAAATGGAAACAGCTGGCAGTAAACAAGCCATAAACTGAATGATATGCAATGATCTCTCCCAAAATTGAATTTACATAGTTTACAGAAAGTAATATCACAACCAACATCATTAATCTATTATAGCAATGCACACGATGCAGCAAATACAACAGTTCTGCTTGAGTAGCCACCCGTACAAAATAGCAACTTAGGGTTTTTCTCAACTTGGAAGAAAACTATAATGAATTTTAATTTAAACAGAATCTGACTGACATTGTATATCTTTCTTGCAGTTATTTGCAACCAAGGATCAATTTGTTGTGGGTTGTAAAACTTCACCCTAGTTTTTCTGCCCCAATCAGCTTTAAAAGCTCTTTTTACTCACTATGATGTTTCGATATTTTGTTTCCTATTTTGCTCTGCTGCAAAATGTTTAAAACATAATAGCCAATAAGATAACATTATGATGTTCACCTTATTTGAAAACGAATTATATCCTGCACTCTCCCTGGTTTCAAAAAAGACAGTAGAAGAAAAAATATTTTCTGGGACTGATAAGACTATTACCTAAGCTTTAAACTATAGCAAAATAAATACATTAAGTGTTAAATTATATAGTTTGAGTAAATTTGTAATTCTAAATGAATCCATGGTATAAACAGAATAAGTTTTTTAAATATTTTCAATGACTCAGTGCTTCTAACAATTATAAATGAATGTGCCACATTCACAGAGCTAGTAATGAATGACATTACCCTGCCCACTTGTATTTTTCTCTTACATGACAGTGCTGTTGTGCACTGAGCTCAGTTTCTGCCTCTTCAATAAAAGACAGTCCAGTTGCTCTGAAATGAGCTTCAGTGAGCTTGAATACATGAATAGTAATTCTTTTTATATGCAATCCCTCAGTGTTTGTGCCTTTTATTATGCTAAGATCTAAATACTCACATGGGGGAAAAAAACATTTCTTTACAAAGAACAAGCTTAAGTTGAAAGTTAGGCTGCAGTTATACTGCCACTTTTGGAATGGAAGTTTCCAGCTGCGCATTGACCTGAAAATGGCAGGATAACTTGGGTGTTGGTTGGATCCCGATCAGACTAAACCTAAATGGCCTGACATCCTCATCAGGAGAGCATCTCATGTTGATTTGAGTTTGCACAGCTTATAGTATAACTCCAGTCCTATGCAAAGCCACATTTTAAATGTGCCTCGACAGCCCATTAAACTGTCCCTTTGCTCCATCTGGGAACTTTTAAAACTTTGAATGTAATCTTTTTTATGTTATTAGAGAATGGATGTGTCTGACTGCCTTCCTAACATTGAAAATCAGCTGCCCAGGGAGCGGAGCCCCTTTGTAGCTGACCTTAAAATGACCTGGGGATATGAAGCTTGCAGCATAACGACAGTTTGCTAGCAGTGTATCACACTGCAGTATTACCGCAATCTTACTTCTACAAAACTACTATTTTGAAACAAAGTAGTAGTGTGATAGGGCTTCCTCTGTAAAAGTTTCATGGTGAAAAAAGCAGAGATCCTCAGGCAGCTCCATGTAATGATAGAGAGTACAAAATGAATGAACTGAACACTTCAGTGAAGAAGAAGAATATTTTTGTTTAGTTTTTCACTCTGTAGAGACTAGCAAAATCAACTGTTTAGGCAAGCATACAATTTCAAATCAAATTGCTGTCAAAGACAAACCTGACATCAACACCAGAAGACAATCTGACTAGAACTGTGCGACATCCAGTCCAGTATTGTCTCAACAACAACAACTTGTATTTATATAGCACCTTTAACGTAGTAAAAAGTCCCAAGGCGCTTCGCAGGAGTATTTCAAGCCTGAACGACAATTAAATGAGATTTTGCTAAAAGCACATTGAAACTGGGAGTAAACCTAACATGGATGCTCTCTATTGTAAAAAAAAAATGCATTTTTAAAGTTTTAATATCCCTACATTTTCAAGTAATAAGATTCCTTATGACAGTTTAATGCCCTTTAATATACATGCCTGATTTGCATATGTCACCTCAATGGTTTTAGTGATTTTCTATTCTGAGTTAGTTAACACAATTTAAATAGCAGTTGATTATTTTTCCAATATTCATATCTGTAAATTAAAATCCATTACTTTGCACAATTAACTGTGAATAACTGCAAAATTAAAATCACTCCTTTTTTCCATTGTCAATCTTCTCTTCTCTTCCCCTGAAGGTATTGATTCCTTGCTGGGGTATGACCACCCAGCTGAGACCAGCTAACTCACTACAAAGTGGGGATCAAACCTGGGATGTTTATGACCTGCATTGCTCAGCTACTTACAATAGAACCTCACTGAAGCGTCGGGGAGTTAAAATTCATTAACACCTTTGATAACTACATTATTATTGGATCCCCATCCAAAATGCTAACCTGTTTTCAGATACTGATGGACTTGTGTACTTCCAGGATTTTCAGTTTTTATTACATTTTTATTGTTTTAAATCAGTATGCTGATAGAAAAACATGAGGCAACAAGATTGCATAAACCTTAAGTCTAGAAATAATGACATATGCACCATTCTATTTCCTATTAAAGACAAATACAATCACAAGCAATTTGGTAGAGTGCAAGACTATGTGCCATGAATGCAATGCAATAAAAATCTACATATATACAAGCGAACATGCAACACTCACAGCAAGCAAGAAATGGTGACAGACCCCAGAAATGAAGAAATAACTCCCTTTTTAAAACAATGGTCGATTATTAACATTTGGTAAACTGATAAAAGGCAGAATTTGGTTGACTATCTCACTACTATAACTCAGTTATTTCCTTAGCACACTCCACCCCACCCCACCCCAAAAAAGGGGGTGATTCACAATTCTTCTTAACCATAAAGTTTTGCAATGATTTAATACGAGAAATAGTTTGAAGCTAAAGAAAGGAAACTGGTGACATAGCCTTCATACACCATATGATCAGAAAATCAAATTTCATATGACAAGATAGTATTCTACTCATAGCATTGGTAAACATCCCAAAGTAGTGCCTTTCCCGAGTCCACTATAAACCCAAGCAAAGCTCCACCATGGTAATCAAATTTGGTTAAAATTTGAACTCTTTCCAATATAGCTGCTGTATATGTATCTAATAATAATAATATTGAACTGCTTGGAACTAGCCCACATAGTAGGTGTATTACTTTCTCAGGACATCTCTCCCTTCAAACAGATTGCAATGCAACAGCAATAACTAGACATTTAGCACAACAGAATGCAAACAATGGCGACTGCTCGAACTGTATCTACTCAGCACAATACACTTCTGATATTGATATGCTGCAACCTAATTTCCTTCTCAAATTTATGTTGGGGAGGTAAAAAAAACGGAATTCTTGTTTCTTAGTCCAGGCAAAACTCAGACAATCTTTGGTAGGAATTTTAGATTGTGGATTAGGTCTTGAGCAACCCACTCACTGCCCTGATTAGAAATCAGAGTCATAAGTGATTTCAAGAAAATAATTTCCAACCAGTAATAACTTGTCATTTCAAAAGAAGGCTACAGGTTATTGCAGTATCAAACTTAAATGGGGCTATCAATTCACAGGTTTGAACCTTTCAGGTTGCTTTTGTGAATGTGGACACAGGAAGTTGACTTTCCACTGAACTACCTCAGAGGACAGCCAAGGAAGTGGAAAGCTGATGTAGAAGCAGCATTTACCCCATTGGAGCTAATAATGCTCAGCTACATTTCTTCACCTAAAATACACGACACTTGCTGCAATATGAGGAACATCAAATACTGCTCAGTCCTTACCTATCTCGGACACCACATAACAAATCTCCCTTTGCTTTTATAGTTGGCTAATGTGTTTTTTTTGGCAGATTATTAGTTGTTATCTGTTGTACTTGAATATGATAACCCTTGCTGAAAAGAGAATAAGTGGATGACTGTGCTGATGAGGCCAATGAGAGGCAAGCTCTCTGCATGTTTCACAGATCCAAACAGTCTGACTGCATTCAATAGGCTGCTACTGTTTATGGGGGGAATTTTAACTTAGCGACCTGCTGGGAGCAGGGACAAGGGGGGGTCTGGTAGCGTGCGGGAAACCTGGAAGTCTGGGTCTCCCTGCAAGCTATGGAGATTTAACTCCACAGCATGTGTCTTTCGTCATTGACAGATTCCCCGCTGGGAAGTCAGCCTTATTGACAGACTGGGCTTCTAGTCGGGTGGGAGCACTCTGGAGGAGGCCACAGGACAAGGTAGGCCCGATTCCTGACCCCGGGGGATTCAAACCCAAGGAGGGTCCAATCCCTGACCTGGGGGGAGGTGTCCAATCCTGAATGGCAGTCCAATCGCTGACCCTGGGGTGGGGTGCATCTGATCCCTGACCTTGGGGGATCCAAACCCATGTGGGGTGGGTTTGTATGGGGGGTGGGGGAGCTTGGATGACCGGGAGGAAGCACTCCTGCTCCTCCTAGCACAAAGAGTTCCCCCTTCGAGGCTATCCTCGCCTCGCTGCTGCTGCCGGCTGGCCAGCCACAGTAAACATAGAAGATAGGAGCAGGAGTAGGTCATTCGGCCCCTCAAGCCTGTTCCACCATTTAATGAGATCATGGCTGATCATCCAAATTCAGTACCCTGTCCCTGCTTTCTCCCCATATCCCTTGATCCCTTTAGCCTTAAGAAATATATCTAACTCCTTTGCGAATATATTTAATGAATTGGCCTCAACTGCCTTCTGTGGTAGAGAATTCCACAGGTTCACCACTCTGGGTGAAGAAATTCCTCCTCATCTCAGTCCTAAATGGCTTACCCCTTATCCTTAGACTGTGACCCCTGGTTCTGGACTCCCCCGCCATCGGGAACATCCTTCCTGCATCTAGCCTGTCTAGTCCTGTTAGAATTTTATACATTTCAGTGAGATCCCCTCTCATTCTTCTAAACTTTAGCGAATACAAGCCCAATCGACCCAATCTCTCTTCATACGTCATTCCTGCATCAGTCTGGTGAATCTTCGCTGCACTCCCTCCGTGGCAAGAACATCCTTCCTCAGATAAGGCGACCAAAACTGCACACAATACTCAAGGTGTGGTCTCACCAAGGCCCTGTACAACTGCAGCAAGACATCCTTGCTCCTGTACTCGAATTCTCTCGCTATGAAGGCCAACATACCATTTGGCTTCTTAACCGCCTGCTGCACCTGCATGCTTACCTTCAACGACTGGTGCACAAGGACACCCAGGTTTCACAGAATCACAGAATCACAGAAACCCCACAGTGCAGATAGAGGCCATTTCGGCCCATCGAGCCTGCACCGACACATATCCCACCCGATCCCCGTAACCCCTACACCAACACATATCCCACCCTATCCCCGTAACCCCACGTATTTAATCCCCCTAACACTAAGGGTCAATTTATCATAGCCAATCAACCTAACCTGCACATCTTTGGACTGTGGGAGGAAACCGGAGCACCCGGAGTAAACCCACGCAAACACGGGGAGAATGTGCAAACTCCACACAGACAGTCGCCCGAGGCCGGATTCGAACCCGGGTCCCTGGTGCTGTGAGGCAACAGTGCTAACCACTATGCCACCGTTGCACTTCCCCTTTTCCCAATCTATTGCCTTTCAGATAATAATCTGCCTTCCTGTTTTTGCCAAAGTGGATAACCTCGCATTTATCCACATTATACTGCATCTGCCATACATCTGCCCAATCACCCAACCTGTCCAAATCATACTGGAGTTTCTCTGCATCCTCCTCACAGCACACACACACCCACCCAGCTTTGTCGTCTGCAAACTTGGAGATATTACATCTAGTTCCCTCGTCTAGATCATTAATATATATTGTGAATAACTGGGGTCCTAGCACCGATCCCTGCGGTACCTCACTAGTCACTGCTTGTCACTCGGAAAAAGACCCATTTATTCCAACTCTTTGCTTCCTGTCTGCCAGCCAGTTCTCTATCCAAGTCAGTACCTTACCCCCAATCCCATGTGCTTTAACTTTACATGCTAATCTCTGATGTGGGACATAAGAACATAAGAAGTAGGAGCAGGAGTAGGCCATACGGCCCCTCGGGCCTGCTCCGCCATTCAATAGGATCATGGCTGATCCGAACTTAGACTCACGTCCACTTCCCTGCCCTCTCCCCATAACCCCTTATTCCCTTATCAGCTAGGAAACTGTCTATCTCCGTTTTAAATTTATTTAATGTTGCAGCTTCCACAGCTCTCTGGGGTAGCAAATTCCATAGATTTACTACCCTCTGAGTGAAGAAGTTTCTCCTCATCTCAGTTTTGAAAGGGCAGCCCCTTATTCTAAGATTATGTCCCCTAGTTCTAGTCTCACCCATCAGTGGAAACATCCTCACCGCATCCACCCGATCAAGCCCCCTCACAATCTTATATGTTTCGATAAGATCGCCTTTCATTCTTCTGAATTCCAATGAGTAGAGGCCCAACCTGCTCAACCTTTCCTCATAAGTCAACCCCCTCATCTCCGGAATCAACCGAGTGAACCTTCTCTGAACTTATCGAAAGCCTTCTGAAAGTCCAAATACACCACATCCACTGGTTCTCCCTTATCTATTCTACCAGTTACATCCTCAAAAAATTCCGGTAGATTAGTCAAGCATGATTTACCTTTCGTAAATCCATGTTGACTTTGTCCGATCCTGTCACTGTTTTCCAAGTGCTCTGCTATTACATCTTTTATAATGGACTCTAGCATTTTCCCCACTACCGATGTCAGGCTTACCGGTCTATAATTCCCCGTTTTCTCCCTACTACCTTTTTTAAATAGTGGGGTTACATTAGCTACCCTCCAATCCAGGCTACCCAGAGGCTTCCAACCTACTTAACATATTTAAAATGCCAACCCGCCTCCTGGGAGTAGGTTGGCTGCCTGCCCCTTTTCCCTCCTCGGGTAAAACCTGGAAGTCGGTAGGTTGAAGCAGACATCCCGACACGCCTCAAAATATTTGGCCATTTAATCCCCCCGCCCACACCCACTCACCCTTGTTAAAATGCCCCCCTCTGTTTCTGCTGTTGGTGCTTCTTCAAGAGATCAACACGCTGGTGCTTGTACCAGCCAACACCGCCATGTGTCACTGCTCACCAGCTCATGCCATCAGCTGCAAGATTTTCTCAGCTGGTCAACACAGATCTTACGTAGAACCCAACTTGCTTCCAATTGACCTGTTCTAGCTTGCTGTATCAGATCTTTTTTTCATTCTGAAGTCTTCCATATGGACGCTGTGTCCTGACTAAAGTTGTACTCTTAAAAGTAAGGCTTCAATGCTGAGGTCTTGGTGTGCTCATGGATCTTATAGCTGGTAAATTCTGTCCTACCAATTGACACACATCACCTTAGGTGTTGAAGGTGGAACCTTTCAATGTGATGTCAATAACCTAATCCTGTAAAATTTCTCTCTCAATAACTAAGCATCATTTTTGGCAGGGTATCTCTATGTGAGACTTGGTTATGATACTGGTCTGTCCCTTTCCTTTACCATTGGTTGTTAACCACACTTCTTTCCATTTGTCAGGTGTTGAAGCTACTAGAATACACAGACAAAGAATTGCATACCATTTTCCTCTCTATTTGCGGTATCTGTCAGCAGAAGGAATGAGCAGCCTTGGACTGCGGACTAGTAATGCGGAAATGTGTGTCAAACTATTTTGAGCTCTTACCTATTTTTTTGTTGTGCGGGCTTACATGCACTGTCCAGCTTAAAAAAAGGAAAAAAATCTTTAATGAGACTCAAGGACAGAGATGGGATAATTATTATGTTGTTCCTGAGACTCTGCTAACAGCTTTCTGCTAGGCAAAGTATACCCCTAACAACTACTGCAATGCTGAGTGCTTGGAAAAACAATGTGCCAGGTAGTTGAGTTGGATCGTCTTCATGTTCTACTATGGCTGGAGTGGAAGTGCAAATAGAAAGATATAAGCTGGAATTTTCTGTTGGTGTCCCAACTGAGATTAACAGTGCATTACTGAATGTTTTTGGGAGAATGCTTGCCTGTCCATTAATGCCCGAATTTGCTGGCCAGCATCACACAATTACTGCCAAAGACTTTTTTAACCACAGTTCAAGTTCTTTTATTTTGAAGACTTGGCAATGGCCAACCTGGACTTTATAATCTAAAGAAACTTTGGCTCTATCTGGAGCACACAAATGTAGTGCATGTGATGAAAAGGGTTTTTCCTCACTCACAAGTGGGAAGAGAGCAAATGTAACTGATGCCAATGAAAGGAAAAACAGAGCTAAAGATGGGCACATGGGGGCGCTCTTAGATGTAATGATATTAGAAGGTCCTTTGAATCTGGCCAATAAAACCTCTTATTGGGACAAGTATCTCTCTGTGATGTAACAGTCACATGCCTTACCTTACAAATAGTATATAAGAGTTGATTAAAAAATATAGTAATTAAGATCATTTGATTGGAAAAAGTCAATAAAGAGAAAACACCATCAATTTGAACAGTTTACTAATACATTGGCTCTAATTTATTTTACACAGAACCTTAAGTAATGACATCACTGAAAACTGAGTTGTATTGTTAGCTTATCAATGGCAGAGAAGTTAGTGATAACTGATAACCAACTAATAAATCACAATTAACTACTACAACAACTTGCTCCTCATGTGCAGGAAGATGTAGCAAAGTAATTTAAGGAGAACAAAATTGAATGGAAAGCAGGAATAAGGGAACATGGAGGGTTAGGGTGGGGCTGAAGGCATGGTTAAAAAAAGGATGTTGAGGAGGTTTCTGAAAGCAGCGATGGAAGTGGCAAATCAGAGGGAACTAGGCGGACAGTTCCAGAGGACAGAGGCATGGTGGATGGATGAACAGCCACCAATAATGGAGCGGTGAGTTCAAGGACAAAGGATAGTCTGGTGTTTGAGAGATGGAGGTTGTGTAAGGGAATACAAGGCTGAAGGAGATCACTGAGGTAGGTTGGGATGAGCCCACAGAGGGATTTAAACTATAGCTAAACATTATATTTTATGACACATCCTTCAAGTTACATTGCAAAATTAAGTGCAGTAATCATTTCACCATTTAATAGTTTTCAGCCAAATGTACAAATGAAAAATATTCGCAGAAACAGTCAGCAGGTGTTGCTTCCTAAAAGGATTACGTTTTTTAAAATGTGGTTGCAATTTTCTGTTAGTACCTTTGTGTGTAATGAAAGAAAGACAACAAAGAGGTAGGGCCTCAAGGTTCTAAGTGGAATCCAGCCAAAAGGAAAAGAAAAGGCTGGTATTTCAGCCATTGTGTTCACTCCTAAAGCACATTGCCAACTCATCTTCCAGCCCATTATATGAAATTTAATTTAACCTGCTATGCAATTAATTCAGATGTTCAGCTTATTTTTCTCATGGCAGAATCCCTCACACAATGCCTTATTTAAATATTAATCAGTCCTCTTTCAATTAGGACTAATTTGCTTCACAGGGTTTCTCTCATTTTATGATTGCAGAAAAATGGAGGTAACTTGCAGCATTTGAGTATATAATACTGATACATCAAATGGGACCCTAATGAACCCTGCTGATTTCATTTAGTAAAGCCTGCCTCAAAATTATAATTAAGACCAAAGCTGTCGCCATTTCTTTAAATTGCTACAGAACACGATTGATAATAGAATCACTGCTTCCCATATAACTCCCTTTCTTAAGGAACTTTTACAATTTATTTAGGGGTCCCAGAAGAACATTACTCAAACAGAACCACAGCCTCCATGCATCATTCTCTTCCATTTATCTTTCTTTTGCAGCCGTTGTAAATCAAGGCCATTTGTAGACAGAAAGCAGGGAATCATAGGGAAGAAGACATTTAAAATCCAGCTCTACGCATTTAGATATAAGCAAGACCCAACAGCACCTCATGAGAAGCCACGGAAGTGTGGATCTCTAAAGCCATTAAAAAGTGCCATTGGAAGTGTCAGTACCATGTTTCTGCCACTGACAGCAGTCCTGCAATGTAAAAGAGCCATATTTCCTTCATATTGATACTGGTATAAACCTAGTTTGGCATATTAGAGGCAAACAGAAATTAGTGAACATTTGCACATTAACCTCTTCATATCATGTTCCCTCTGCTGGAGTGCTATGCTGGTCAAAGTCGATGCTTTTCTATATACAATCTGCCTTGTGTGCTTCCCAGGAAACCAATAACAGCCATGTGACTTAAGCAGTGCAAGGTATCAGAATAAATTGTCTAAAATAAACAATAAGTTATAAGAGGCAACATCTCATCTCCCACACAATAAGGGATATGCTTAATTAGGGATGGGCAATAAATGCTGGCCTTGCTGGCAATGCCCACATCCCATGAACAAATAAATTTAAAACTTTCTTGCGCATCTGATTAAAAAGAATTGGGATTATTTTGCATACATGTTTCTCTGCCTCTGCTTTGGGCAATGTCACAAATGAATCCTATGCAAAAATAACAGGTTGCACGTTGCAATGCGATGAATTTTCATGGAACTAATCTAACTTTAACCAGCATTAAGAATGTTACCGAAGGTTTCCAGCTTTAAGCTGCAGAAATATGTTTTCCCTTAGCCAGGTACATTGTGGTCTGCATATAAAAATGAAAGAAAAACAGGGATGGGAAAGGTCTATTTGCCCCTGTACTACATTAGCTTCCCACCATAGCATCGAACTGTAGTTCGAATAACCACAATGTTTATACCTTTATTATTTTACTGGTACATTATAGCGAACAATTGTCACTAACTGTTTTATGGCACAGTATCTTCTCTAAAAGTGCCTATTAGTTTCATAGAGGACAGATCACCATTCAGTAGAGGAGAAAGGGATGGACATGGACAGAACCAAGGAATTACATGATTGGCAACATATGAGCTGAGAAGCAAAGTGATATTTATTAATACAATTGGCTTCTGTCAATTTTATAAGTTAAACAAAATGTGGAGAAACCCCAACACCTACTTAACCCTAGTGGCACAACATAGCGTATATTCAAGCTGAGTGACCACATCTGAAACTGATGCAATGATATTAAAATTATACCTTCAGCTAGGGATATATTAGTTTAAATATATCAATTTTACAATTCAGTAACATCACCTCAAAGAAAGGTCATGAATCACACTCCTGTCTCATGTAGTTACTAGAAATAAGCTATTTGTCTACAAATCAGTTCATAAATCTAGACAAGAGGATATTGTAACTGAAAGAAATTCAAAACAACTGGAAAAAGAGCATCGCAGGATAGCAGCTGCTAGAAAAAATATTAACTATCATTTTGGTTTTGAATTCAACATCCATTTCAATTTTTATAGGAATATTTGTTGAGGTGGTGGGGGAAATCAGTGCAAACTCTTATGAGATAATGAATTTAAATAAAACATTGACCTACAAATCTATCGAAACCTCAAGTCTTCTGTAATATATACATACATTGTGCATTCTTATGAATGAACACATTCATTATGAATACTTTAGTAATTCAGAACAGCAGTTATGAAGGGATGTGACTGTTCACTGAAGAGTGGTACTGTTGTGTGCCAGGTTTAATCACCACCAGTGATGTAGTTGTTGTTGGGATACTCAACTAATGATTCACTCTTCACAACGAAACCAAATAAAACAGTTACTATGACCATAGCACAGGAAGTATAAATAGTCACACTCCAGCCTATCCATATCTTAGTAAGTATGTTTTATTCTAACATTAAGAATTTGCAGTATACCTTTTATCACCTACACCCACAATCATGCAATTTGTAAAATGAACATTGATTTCACAACATGTAGTTTACAAGAAACCTAACCACCATCTGAACAGTTCAACAAAGAAATTAATTTTTGCAACTTGAAATGTCACACTTTGGTCAAAACATGTCCTTAACAATCCACGATGAATGATAATCTGCTATTAGAGAACTGTTACTTTTCCATTCTATTCCATTTAACCCACCATATTTTATCATTCATTTGAAGTTAGGAACAGACAGAAATGCTAAAAGCATTTAGTGCTTGGTTTAATCAGCCCAATTTACTCAATAATCCATAAAGATTGCATATGGTTACAAATTGCTGCAGTAAACTAAGTGATAATGTTAGTTTGATATTCTTGGTCAAATTTAAGTCCCTGGGCTAGAAATTGGACCTCATTGTGCCCGCTTTATGAACGTAAACATTTCAGGCCTCAAAATGGGCTTAAATGAATTTCAGCTCCCCTGTGTTTCACACAGTTGCCAACCTCAATATATTTAAAGGAGGAAAATTTATAGGGAAAAAATGGAATGCCATCTGTAACTTTATATATGTAGATACATAGAAAAAGCAGATGTTAATTTAAAGATATTCAGTACCTGTAGAAGCACACCCATAGTACTGGTACCTGTCTATTTTTAAATCGTTAAAGTATAACCACAGCTATTGTATATTGCATCATGCAGTTCTAAATTCACCGTGGATTGCCCATATTTTCTTATTAATTATCCTTTTATTTCAAGAATTTTTGCTTCACAATAGTATGTATGTTATAGTCTGAACTGATTGGATTTGGAGGTGCTATTGCCACATTTTGATCATGAAACCCTAAGGAAAACAATCTCCTGTTAAAGCAGGTTACAATTTCTCATTCTTTTTTATGAATATTAAACTATTTTATATTGTTTGCACCTGTGCTAAGCCATCTCATGTAAACTGAAATTAAGTTGTGCAAATACAGTTTAGAGTTATCCTAAAATCTGGTATTTCTTGAAATGTTTCTTGTGGTGGCATTAGGGATGCACTCAGCAGTTTTGGAAGGGGTGGAAGATGCAAGTTATGAATTTTTCCTTTCCTCCCCAAAATATTTGATGTCTTCAGGAAGCCCATTTTGTAACTCACACCAGCTGTAAACAGGCATGGTTTTTGCTAGGCCTGTGGAAGACAAAATGGACATAATTCCATGGGTAGCCCAGGAATGCATCCAGATACAACCCCAAAATTACTGCTAGAGGTATGAATGGCAGGCAGAAGGCTCATGCATCTCTCGCTCACCTGGATTTACCATGAGATATTTAATGGGGTAGGTGGATCCAGATGTAACCCAAATTTCTGCCCCTCCTTTCATGGGTGATCTGCTGGAATTGCGCTCTGCCCCACCCCAAGAATTTCAGTCCCCTAATGTTTGTACCAAGAGTTTTGGCACTGCCATTTTCAGCTGGTACAATTTACATTTGGACCATGGATATTCATATGGGAATACCTTTATGTTATTAGGTGGAAGTAGAGAAAGAAAAAGGGGATTTGACAGGTTGGTAAAATTACACCAAAGGCAGACAGCCTATATGAGCCACTGCCTTAGAACCTTGGTACAGAGGTAGAGGTGTGCTTATCTGGATTAGCCCAAGGAATTCTATTTTTGTAGATTGCAATTCACATAGGCATCTTGAAGCAGCTTTTCAGATCCTTTGACAAATCAGGGGACATTATTCAATATAGCCAAATTCCCTATTTTCATCGTCTGTTATATACTGCACAAAGTTGCCATCCAATGACGCATAACTGAGGTGCATCCAAGGAGAAGGACATCCAACTGCAGCAAGATGACCAGGAGAAGCAGGATGAAACAGAAGCACCTGTCGCAATTTTATGAGCTGTTAGAGTCATATGCCATAAGAAGGCAAATGGTACATTGGCCTTCGTAGCGAGAGGGTTTGAGTACAGGAACAAGGATGTCTTGCTGCAGTTGTACAGGGCCTTGGTGAGACCACATCTTGAGTATTGTGTGCAGTTTTGGTCGCCTTATCTGAGGAAGGATATTCTTGCCATGGAAGGAGTGCAGCGAAGATTCACCAGACTGATACCTGGGATGGCAGGAATGACATATGAGGAGAGATTGGGTCGATTGGGCTTGTACTCGCTGGAGTTTAGAAGATTGAGAGGGGATCTCATCGAAACTTTTAAAATTCTAACAGGACTAGACAGACTAGACGCAGGAAGGATGTTCCCGATGGTCGGGGTGTCCAGAACCAGGGGTCACAGTCTAAGGATAAGGGGTAAGCCATTTAGGACAGAGATGAGGAGGAATTTCTTCACCCAGAGAGTCGTGAACCTGTGGAATTCTCTACCACAGAAGGCAGTAGAGGCCAATTCATTAAATATATTCAAGAAGGAGTTGGATATATTATTTAAGGCTAAAGGGATCAAGGGATATGGGGAGAAAGCAGGGACAGGGTACTGAATTTGGATGATCAGCCACGATCGCATTGAATGGCGGAGCAGGCTCGAGGGGCCGAATGGCCTACTCCTGCTCCTATCTTCTATGTTTCTATGCCAGACTCTCAGACAGGACCTTCACTGAAATGCCAACTGAACGCTTCAGCAGCCCTTTCTATATCTTCACCTGTCATGATTAAATCCATATTCACCAACATAAGAATTAGCTGCAAACAAACTATCGTGGTTTTCATTCACAACCCCAACTAATATTTTATCCAACACCATGCTACGAACACCCAGCAGAACTTCAATGCAACCTTTTTTTCGATAAATGTATATATGCCTACTGTTTTCACCACACTACTTCACTTTGGTGGCAGTGTATCATTTTCGTGGCCTAACTCTAACTTAGCGATTCTTCTAGGAAGTAGCCTAGTGCTAGTAATGAGGTGACTGCCTGCTATGAGAGTCGCTTGGAAATGAGGTGGCCCTCTATCTCCATGAGCTGGGATCTGAGCTGGCCTACTTACTGGTTCTTCCACCTTCACAACTGTGGGAACTGCTTGACCATTCTCACTGTCTGCTGCATCTGCAATCATTGTAGTGGGTTGGTGGTAGGGTCTGAAAGTGTTTTGTCCTGACAGTCATCACAATTGTTATGCCAATTGCAGCTTGCCCCTGTCACTGGGCACTGCCCCACTACTAATGTATGTGTGTTAACAGACCTGATGGTTCATGGTTCTGTCTATATGATCCCCAAGCCTGTCGAAATTAGAGCAGAGAGAGTATTACCTCACTGGAACACAAATGGGGGTGATTTTTACTTTAAGCACTAAAGAGCCTCCGAGGTGGCCAAGATGGGGTCTTGAGATGCAACGGCGGTTTAGCCCACCGTTAGCACAAGACACCATCTTGGTAAAGGAGTTGAAGTGCGCGCTAGGAATGGCCACCCAAGGATCATTAAGGCACTGATCGGCAATTAAATTGCCGGAGTGATTATCTGCACGAACATTTTTGTGGCTTTCTGCACATAAACATGGTATCGGGAGCCGCGCATGCGTACCCGAACCCTCTCTGCACATGCACGCTGTTTACCGAGGCCGTGCATGCGCAGTACCCAACAGTTGCGGCCCGCAGTAGGCCACGCTTTAGTCAGCTCTGTGCGAGGAAGTCACTGGATCTATGCTGGCCAGGGGAAGGAGAGGATCGAAAGGGGAGAGAGAGAGAGAGAGAGAGAGAGGGAATTGGAGGGGGGTGGGGAATGGGATTAGAGAGGGAATCGGAGGGGGAGAGGTGAGAATCGGAGGGGGGAGAGAGAGTGAGAATCGGAAGGGGAGAGAGAGAATTAGATGGGGAGTGAGTGGGGGATCGGAGGGGGGGAGAGAGAGAGAATCGGAAGGAGAGAGAGAGAATTAGATGGGGAGTGAGTGGGGGATCGGAGGGGGGGAGAGAGAGAGAATCGGAAGGGGGAGAGGGAGGGAATTGGAGTGGAGAGAAAGAGTGAATGGGGGGGGAGAGAGAAAATTGGGGAAGAGGGAGAGAATCTGAGGAGAGAGAGAGAATCGGAGTGGGGAGAGGGAGGGAATCGGGGGGAGAGAGAAGGAGAATCGGAGGGGAGAGAGAGTGGGAATCGGAGGGGGGAGACGGAGAGGGGATTGGAGTTGGGAGCGAGGGAGTGGATCAGGGGAGAGGGGGAATCGGAGGGGAAGAGAAAGGGAATTGGAGGGGAGAGAAAGGGAATTGGAGGGGGGGGGGAAAGAGAGAGAGAGAGGGGAGGGGGAATCAGAACAGGAGAGGGGGAGAGAGGATCAGAGGGGGGAGGAGCTCAGGAACTCTGAGGGAGAGGAGGTTAGGTACTCGGGGTGGAGGGAAGGGTAAACAGCACGGCGAGCAGAGTGGGGATGGGAGCAGAACGTGATCCAGGTCTAAATGGAGGAGGTGGAATGAGAGCGAGAACGTGATCCAGATGGTAAGACGGATCACGTTTTTCCAAACCCACCCGCTTTACACCCGTACCACGTTCTCCTTCTCCTCTCCAGAGATCTGGTTGATTTCTCGGAAAGCTCGGTGCGTGTGTGGCAAGTGACATCATTGGACTGGATGAAATCCGTAAGTCATGATACTGTCACTATTCACTTCATACCCAGTAAACCTGTTAACAATCTGTGACGCACACACAATGCCCCATCTATGGAAGGTGGGGGGGGGGGGGAAGGTCAGGAACTTGTTGGGGGGAGAAGGACATGAACCTGGGGGGAGAGGAACTTGGGCAGGGGGAGAAGGTCAGGAACCTGGGGGAGGGGGAGGAACTTGGGCAGGGGAAGATGGTCAGGAACTTGGGCAGGGGAAGGTGGTCAGGAACTTGGGCGGCTGGGGGGGGGGGGGAGGGAGGTCAGAAACTTGTAGGGGGAGGTCAGGAATTTGGGCGGGGGGGGGGGGAAGGTCAGGAACTTGTTGGGGAGGGAAAAGGTCAGAAACTCAGGGGTGTGAGGATGGTTAGGAACTTGTTTGGAGGGTAGAAGAAAGTCTTAACCCATGAGGATGAGCCCTGTGTAGCAAGGCAGTCAGAAAGGCTCGAATTACACTTTGCAAAGTAATTGATTACTTAGGCAGGCAGGATCTAATTGCATATTCTAGAGAAATTACTGGATGGGTTTTGGTCCCCTTGGAGGACAATCAGAAATCAGGTGTTGCCTTCTGGTGTTGGAAATAAACACAACCTTAAATTGCCTGCTAGTGCTCATTAAAGAGGCCGCATGTCATTTTGGTGGCTAACGCTCCAATTAACGACCTCTCCTAACAGCAACCAGCTGAACAGGAGTAAGCAATTTGCAATTTGTTGCCGAGTATTTCTAGCGTTCCTTAAAGACATGCTCAGCTTTCACCGTTCATTTGCTGCAGGAGATATCCTGTGTTTGCAAAAGACTTTTGAGACAAATCAGGGGACTTTCTGGGACACTCTGTTAAGTTTTCACCAACACTCTATCAACACTTTTCCTGGAAATTCTCTGAGGACTTCACTTAAAGAGAGTAAGTGCTGTGCTGCTGTACCTTATTGGAGAACTTATAGGAGTCAACCAGGAAAAAAGGCTTGTTTGGTCATGGGGATCTTGCCAGCGGTCCTCCTTGGTCTGGAGGAGGAGATAAGGCCAGGCAGAGCAGAACCAGCTGCTGGAGCAGACAGGAGAGCGAGATTGGGCTCGTTCTCCCCACCCCATGCGAGTACAAGACATCCCTCCTCCACCAGGACCTCCAGTGCCATGTCCGAGAACCTGTGCACCCTCTCCCTCAGTCCACACCTTCAGTGGAAATGAGTGCGTGGAGGCTACATATACCATTCCACAAAAATTGCTTCTAATCAGCGCTCGAGTGCTGCATCATGGTAATCAGCAATTAGCTCCAAAATTGCGGGCTAAAACCAGGATTTCAAACAGGCGTGCCTTATTAGCACAGCACCCACATAGCGCCTGTTTTCACCCTTTCACCAAAATAACGCCCACAGGCTTTAAGGCAGTAGTCATCTGTTCACAAGAGATGCTACCACTGGCTTTAGGGCCTTTGCTGGAGAGGCTCCACTAAAGATGTCCTTGGAAATTCTGTGTGTGCCAGGGAAGACTAGAGTGCTGAGTCTGTCCTTCACAACTGCATGGATATGAATAATGGACTCCTACGTCCTGGTCTATTTCTGTTCCAGGTAGGTTAGTACGGTGTCCAATGACTGCAACAATCATCAGTGATCAGAAGTTATGGTGGAAGAGTGGGAGAACCCCTGTGGCATTTCATCCCCCTCCAACCCCACCCCCCAATACTATGGAGCTTGGCTGTTTGCTTCGGTGGCAGCAGGTAGGAGAAGGAGTGAGAGTGTGAATTGAGTGAGAAGAACGAACATGAAAAGGATACTAACACTCAAATTTTTCATCTTCTACTACTTCTCCACCATCTCCCACTCCATCAAATCCTTAGTGGCCAATGATCTGCAGAGCAGCCTCTTAAAATCAGTCAGTGCTTAGTGATTCCTCCGCCCTTCACCCGTCTGGGTTTGTTACTGCCTATTATTTGTGGCCTTCTCCTGCAAGCAGAGAATATGAATCTTCAATGATCTAAAACACATACAGTGACAACCCAGTGCCACACTGCAACCCATAGTGGGTGTATCTACATGTACATGCAATCTGCAGGCATCCTGAAATGGAAAAAAAAGTTTCAGCATGAATCCCTTAAGATACGAGTGAAAAAGGAGCTACAGGTATTGGGTGCTGAATCTTTGTTCTTTGCAGCTTAATATGTATGCATGATGATAATCATTCAAAGTACTGTGAGACAGAGTAGTGGTAAGTAAATACTGGAGTTTCAGGATTTTGACCCAGCAATGATGAAGAAACAGCGATATATTTCCAAATTAGGATGGTGTGTGACTTGGAGGGGAACTTGCAGGTGATGGTGTTCCCATGCCCCTGCTGGCCGTGTCCTTCTAGGTGGTAGATGTCATAGGTTTGGGAGCTGCTGTCGAAGAAGCCTTGGTGAGTTGCTGCAGTGCATCTTGTAGATGGTACATACTGCAGCCATGGTGTGCCGGTGGTGGAGGGAGTGAATGTTTAAGGTGGTGGACGGGGTGCCAATCAAGCGGGCTGCTTTGTCCTGGATGGTGTCGAACTTCTTGAGTGTTATTGGAGCTGCACTCACCCAGGCAAGTGGAGAGTATGCCATCACACTCCTGATTTGTGCCTTGCAGATGATGGAAAGGCTTTGAGGAGTCAGGAGGTGAGACACTCACCACAGAATGCCCAGCCTCTGACCTACTCTTGTAGCCACAGTATTTATGTGGCTGGTCCACTTAAGTTTCTAGTCAATGGTGACCCCCAGGATGTTGATGTTGATCGGGGATTCGGTGATGGTAATGCCATTGAATGTCAAGGGGCAGTGGTTAGACTCCCCTTTCTTGTTGGAGATGGTCATTGCCTGGCACTTGTGTGTACAAATGTTACTTGCCACTTATCAGCCCAAGCCTGAATGTTGTCCAGGTCTTGCTGCAAGCGAGCAGAGATTGCTTCATTATCTGAGGAGTTGCAAATGGAACTGATCACTGCAATCATTAACAAACATCCCCACTTCTGACCATATGATGGAGGGAATGTTATTGTTTAAGCCAGTGGAGAGTTTTCCCCCTGATTCCCATTGATTTCAATTTTACTAGGGATCCTTGATGCCACACTCGATCAAATGCTGCCTTGATGTCAAGGGCAGTCACTCTCACCTTACCTCTGGAATTAAGCTCCTTTGTCCATGTATGGACCAAAGTTGCAATGAGGTCTGAAGCCAAGTGGTCCTGGCAGAACCCAAATTGAGCATCGGTGAGCAGGTTATTTGGTGAGTAAGTGCCACTTGATAGCACTGTCAATAACACCTTCCATCACTTTGCTGATGATTGAGAGTAGACTGATGGGGTAGTAATTGGCCAGATTGGATTTGTCCTGCTTTTTGTGGACAGGACATACCTGGGCAGTTTTCCACATTGTCGGCTAGATGCCAGTGTTGTAGCTGTACTGGAACAGCTTGGCTAGAGGTACGGCTAGTTCTGGAGCACAAGTCTTCAGCACAGCAGCCGGGTTGTTGTAGGGGTCCATAGCCTTTGCTGTATCCAGTGCACTCAGCCATTTCTTGATATCATGTGGAATGAATCGAATTGACTGAAGACTGGCTTCTGTGGTGGTGGGGACCTCCAGGAGGAGGCCGAGATGGATCATCCATTCAGCACTTCTTGCTGAAGATGGTTGCAAATGCTTCAGCCTTGTCTTTTGCACTTGCCTGCTGGGCTCTGCCATCATTGGGGATGGGGATGTCCGTGGAGCTGCCATCTCCTGTTAGTTGTTTAATGGTCCACCACCATTCATGACTAGATGTGGCAGGACTGCAGAGCTTTGATCTGATCTGTTGGTTGTGGGATCGCTTAGCTCTGTCTATAGCATGTTGTTTCTGCTGTTTATCATGCATGTAGTCCTGTGCTGCAGCTTCCCCAGGATGGCACCTCATTTTTAGGTATGCTTGGTGCTGCTCCTGGCATGCTCTTCTGCACTCCTCATTAAACCAGAGTTGGTCGACTGGTTTGATGGTAATGGTAGAGTGAGGGATATGCCGAGACATAAAGTTACAGATTGTGGTGGAATAAAATTCTGCTGATGCTGATGGCCCACAGCGCCTCACGGATGCCCAGTTTTGAGCTGCACGATCTGTTCTGAATCTATCCATTTAGCGTGGTGGTAGTGCCATACAACACGATGGAGGGTGTTCTCAGTGTGAAGACTGGACTTCATCTCCACACGGACTGTGCAGTGGTCATTGTTGCCAATACTGTCATGGACAGATGCATCTGCAACAGGTAGATTGGTGAGGATGAGGTCAAGTATGTTTTTCCCTCATGTTGGTTCTCTGACCACCTCCTGCAGGCCCAGTCTGGCAGCTAAGTCCTTCAGAACTCAGCCAGCTAGGTCGGTAGTGGTGCTACTGAGCCACTCTTGGTGATGGACATTCTGTGCCTTTGCTACCCTCAGTGCTTCTTCCAAGTGGTGTTCAACATGGAGAAGTGCTGATTCATCAGCTGAGGGAGGGCGGTAGGTGGTAATCAGCAGGAGGTTTCCTTGCCCATGTTTGACCTGATGCCATGAGACTTCACTGGGTCCAGAGTCAATGTTGAGGACTCACAGGGCCACTCCCTCCCGACTGTATACCACTGTGTCACCACCTCTGGTGTCTGGAACACTGGCTGAAAGGTATGATTCTGTGAGTATGACGATGTCAGGCTGTTGCTTGACTAGTCTGTGGGACAGTTCTCAATTTTGGCAAAAGTCCCCAGATGTTAGTGAGCAGGAGTTTGCAGGGTTAACTGGGCTGGGTGTGCCTTTGTTGTGTCCGAAGTCGGTGCCTCGGTCAGTGCCGGGTGGTTTGTCCGGTTTTCTTTTTTTTTGTAACGGTTTGTTACAACTGAGTGGCTTGCTAGGCCATTTCAGAAGGCAGTTAAGTCAAGCACATTCCTGTGGGTCTGGAGTCACATATAGGCCAGACCAGGTAAGGATGGCAGATTTCCTTCCCTAAAGGACATTAATGAACCAGATGGGTTTTTACAACAATCTGGTAGTTTCATGGTCACCATACTAGCTTTTTATTCCAGGTTTATTTCAAAAAATGAAATTTGAATTCCACAGCTGCCATGGTGGGATTTGAACTCATGTCTCCAGATTATTAGTCCAGTCACATAACCACTATGCCACTGTACCATATAAAATAGTGGTGGGCAGTCCGAATTTGGCTACCTGGTGAAATTTCTAAACTTCTTCCGGATTTAGATCTATGTCCTCTAGGTGTTGCTTTGACCATTGATGTGTTCGGCTATCACCTGCCGTATATTTTGCAATGTTCTCCTGGTTGATTTTTGCTCTGTGGTGTCAAGGATGACTTGCTTCAGCAACACTTCTGTTGAAGCACCATTAAACTCTCTTTTCCATCAAAATGCACAAGAAAATTGAAACAAGAAACTTTTATCAGCAGAAAAACCTTCCCATTTAAAATGGATTAAAGTGTTATAAGATATAGTCACCATTAGCCCCTTCATTAATGGATATTGTAACATATATATATATATATATAAAACTCAGCTCCAAAGGTTGTCAATCTAATCCTAAATTATTTGTTAACATGCAGTGCTCACTGGGGGGAAAAAAAGTTATCTTCATGGTTGGCGCTAGACATAAAAACTTCAGAAACCAAGGAACAACAAAAGGCCATACAACCCATGAAGCCCACTTCTTCCACAGAGCACGTGCAATCTATTCTATCATAAACTCTACCTACCACATTTAACCGAAGGGAACATCTGCATAAAAACTATTTGATCCCTAAAAGGTGATCAAGTAAAATTTAATTTGATCCATCATCCCCATATCTGCATAATTCAACACCTGGCCAGCTAGACTTCACAAATGAACTATTCTTCTCATCCCCAGCATCACATGAACCGTTGTGTCCTGCAAAGTACTTGATCAGCTAGGCTTATATACTTATATTTATGTAGCTTTCAGTCCTATGGTATTTATCCAGCTCTTTTTTGGAAGAGTTAATTAACATATGTCAACAGATTTTGCTTTGAGTTTGTTCCACATATGCACTAGTTTGCGAGGAAAAACATACTTCTAGTTTGAAGTCTCATTTGAGGCATGTTGATTTTGAACCTACGTCCTATAAGTCTGTGTTCCCAGGCCAAATTAAACAACCTGCTTACATTGACTTCATCTGTGCCCCTCAGCATTTTAATGACCTGGATCGTGTCTCTCAACCCCCTGCCCTCCGCCCCAACTCCTTTTCTCCAATGCAAAGAAGATTAGCTTTGAAAGTATATCTTCAGAACTATGAGCCCCAAGACTTAAATCATTTTGTTACACTTCTCTGAACCCTCTCCAATGCACCAATGTCCTTGAGAAGGTAAAGTAGCCAAAAAGAACACAATAGGGTTCATTCCCTGATCAGGCCCACCAGGCACAATGTGGTATGGGCAGGGACTGCTGGTTAACAAATTGAATTGCAGGATGCTTTTGCACCACTTTAAATGCATGGAAAGCTGAGCATTACAGGCCTGTGATCAGGCTCTCTCTGCAAGCACCGTGCTGCACTGGGAGTGTCCAATTGGGGAATAAGCCCTAATATTTCCAATGTGGCATCATCTTTTTTTATTCATTCATGAGATGTGGGCGTCACTGGCAAGGCCAGCATTTATTGCCCATCCCTAGTTGCCCTTGAGAAGGTGGTGGTGAGCTGCCTTCTTGAACCGCTGCAGTCCACGTGGTGAAGGTACTCCCACAGTGCTGTTAGGGAGGGAGTTCCAGGGTTTTGACCCAGCGACAAAGAAGGAACGGTGATATACTTCAAGTCAGGATGGTGTGTGACTTGGAGGAGAACTTGGAGGTGGTGGTGTTCCCCTGCTGCCCTTGTCCTTCTAGGTGGTAGAGGTCGCGGGTTTGGGAGGTGCTACCAAAGAAGCCTTGGTGAGTTGCTGCAGTGCATCTTGTAGATGATACACACTGCAGCCATGGTGCGCAGGTGGTGGAGGGAGTGAACATTTAAGGTGATGGATGGGGTGCCAATCAAGTGGACTGCTCTGTCTTGGATGGTGTCGAGCTTCTTTAGTGTTGTTGGAGCTGCACTCATCCAGGCAAGTGGAAAGTATTCCATCACAATCCTGACTTCTACCTTGTAGATGGTGTAAAGGCTTTGGGGAGTCAAGAGGTGAGACACTTGCCACAGAATACCCAGCCTCTGATCTGCTCTTGTTCCCACAGTATGTGTGTGGCTGGTCCAGTTAAGTTTCTGGTCAATGGTAACCCCCGGGATATTGATTGTGGGGGATTCGGCGATGGTAATGCCGTTGAATGTCAAGGGGCAGTGGTTAGATTCTCGCTTGTTGGAGATAGTCATTGCCTGGCACTTCTGTGGTGCGAATGTTACCTGCCACTTATCAGCCCAAGCCTAAATGTTGTCCAGGTCTTGTTGCATGCGGGCATGGACTGCTTCATTATCTGAGGAGTTGTGAATGGCACTGAACACTGCAGCCATGAGCGCACATCCCCATTTCTGACCTTATGTTGGAGGGAAGGTCATTGATGAAGCAGCTGAAGATGGTTGGGCCTAGGACACTGCCCTGAGGAACTCCTGCAGCGATGTCCTGGGGTTGTGATGATTGACCTTCAACCACCACAACCACCTTCCTTTCTGCTAGGTATGACTCCAGCCAGTGGAAAGTTTTTTCCTGATTCCCATTGACTTCAGTTTTACTAGGGCTCTTCAATGCCACACCCAGTCAAATGCTGCCTTGATGTCAAGGGCAGTCACTCTCACCTCTCCTCTAGAATTCAGCTCCTTTGTCCATGTTTGGTCCAAGGCTGTAATGAGGTCGGGAGCCAAGTGGTCTTGGCGGAACCCAAACTGGGCATCAGTGAGCAGGCTATTGGTGAGTAAGTGCCGCTTGATAGCACTGTTGATAACACCTTCCATCACTTTGCTGATGATTGAGAGTAGACTGATGGTAATTGGCCGGATTGGATTTGTCCTGTTTTTTGTGGACAGGACATACCTGGGCAGTTTTCCACATTGTCGGATAGATGCCAGTGTTGTAGCTGTACTGGACAAGCTTGGCTAGATCTGGAGCACAAGTCTTCAGCACGATAGCCGGGATGTTGTCGGTGCTCATAGTCTTTGCTGTATCCAGTGTGCTCAGCCGTTTAACATCACGTGGAGTGAATCAAATTAGCTGAAGACTGGCTTCTGTGATGGTGGGGACCTCCGGAGTAGGCCAATATGGATCATCCACTTGGCACTTTTGGCTGAAGGTAGTTGCAAATGTTTCAGCCTTGTCTTTCGCACTCACGTGCTGAGCTCCACCATCATTGAGGATGGGGATATTCATGGAGCCTCCTCCTCCCGTTAGTTGTTTAATGGTCCACCACCATTCACAACTAGATGTGGCAGGACTGCAGAGTTTTGATCTGATCCGTTGATTGTGGGATCGCTTAGCCCTGTCTATAGCATGCTGCTTCTGCTTTTTATCATGCATGTAGTCCTGTGCTGCAGCTTCCTCAGGTTGGCACCTCATTTTTAGGTATGCCTGGTACTGCTCCTGGCATGCTCTTCTACACTCTTTATTGAACCAGGGTTGATCCCCTGGCTTGATGGTAATGGTGGAGTGAGGGATATGCCAGGCCATGAGGTTACAGATTGTGGTGGAATACAATTCTACTGCTGCTGATGGCCCACAGTGCCTCATGGATGCCCAGTTTTGAGCTGCTAGATCTGCTCTGAATCTATTCCATTTAGCACAGTGGTAGTGCCACACGATGGAGGGTGTCCTCAGTATGAAGACAGGACTTTGTCTCAACAATGAGTTTTAAAGAGTGTGCAGGGACAGAGAGACCTGGAAGTTAATGTGCATAGGTCCATGAAGGTGGCGGGACATATTGAGAGAGTGGTTAGCAAAGCATATGGGATCTTGGGCTTCATAAATAGGTTTATTGAGTACAAAAGTAGAGAAGTTATGCTGAACAGTTATAAAGCACTGGTTAGGCCACAACTGGTGTACTGCGTCTAGTTCTGGTCACCACACTTTAGGAAGGATGTGAAGGCCCTTGAGAGGGTGCAGAGGAGATTTACCAGAATGGTTCTGGGGATGGGGGATCTTCGCTACAAGGACAGGTTGGAGAAGCTAGGTTTGTTTTCATTAGAGCAAAGGAGGTTGCAGGGTGATTTGATAGAGGTGTACAAGATTATGACGGGTTTGGATAGGCTAGACGGAGAAAGGCTGTTCCCACTAGTTGATGGTACAAGGACTAGGGGACACAGATTTAAGGTTTTGGGCAAGAGATACAGGGGGGATGTGAGGGAAAACTATTTTACGCAGCAAGTGGTGAGGACCTGGAACTCACTGTTGACGGAAGTGGTGGAAGCCGAGACACTCAATGTTCAAGGGGAGACTGGATAGGCGCTTGAGGGAAATAAACTTGTAGGGCTATGGGGATAGAGCGGGGAATGGGACTGACTGGATTGCTCTACAGAGAGCTGGCACAGACTCGATGGGCTGAATGGCCTCCTTCTGTGCCGTTATGACTCAATGGCCTAGAAATTGGGTATAGCCCCGCTTGAGGCGTTAGAACTGGCGATGCGCTAAGTTTATAGCCAGACGAGAGCTATCCGCGCCTGGGGCGATATTGGGTTGCATCGCCCCCCAAAGGGGATTCAGGCGCTAAATCAGCCGTTGCACGGTGCTCTTAAGGCGCAAAAGGTCAGGCGCTACTCAATTTCGACGCGGGCAGGCGCAGCGCAGGTGAACTCAATTACGGCAAAGCACGAGACCTGCAGGCGCCGGCCGGCTCTTAAAGGGGTGGGTCAATCAGACTGAGCTTCAACACCCAACGCCCTGTCGGCCTCCGATTCGGCGCTCGCCCTTGTCTGGCGGTACAAAGTTCATCATTATGGAGAAGGTTAGGCAGAGAGCAGAGCGCTTCAGCACTGAGGCTCTGGACCAATTGGTGGCTGCAGTTGAACACCGTCGACAGGTGCTGTACCCGGATAATGGCAAGAGGCCAAATCAGAAGGCTTACCGACGATCTTGGAGGGAGGTTGCTGTGAGGGTCAACTCCAGCAGCATGGCGACCAGGACCCCTGTTCAGTGCAGGAAGAAATTCAACGACCTGACACGGATCGTTAGGGTGAGTGATGGTTTACCAAACTTGTGCTTCCCTCCATCTGCAGCTGACTTCGGGCACCCTGCTGCAATGATGCGCCACTGGCCATCTGTCAGTATGCACCCATGGCCCTTTCTGGGCAGACACATGGACAGATGTCTCAAGGCCTCATGTAAGGGCTCTTGCACAATGGGGGGCATGCGATGATGTCTCAAGGCCTCATGTAACAGGACCTCCCCTTCTTTCCCCTGCAGTCGAAGATGGCGCAGATTAGAAAAGAACAGCGTCGAACCGGTGGCGGACCTGCACAAGTGGTCACTCTCACGGATCTGGAGGAGAGAGTGCACCAGATACTTGGAGGACGTCTGTCTGGTCCAGTGACCACTGCATCTGCCGACCCCATTACCGACAGCGAGGGTAAGACTCTCTCCTTTTCCACCTGTTGCCTTCCACTTGGTCCCCCCGCCAGCATGCATCCTCAGTGTGCAGCCATGTCAGAGCCATGCCGCAATCTGGCATGCCTTTCAGCAAACCTGTCCTTTTGCTAAAGCCACTCTTCCACCTCCCACTTTCAGATGAAGCAGCACCAACTCGGGCTCAATGCGCTGAAGCTGCCAGTGCCAGTGCCACCGGAGGCGAGGACCAGGAGGAATCCGGACCAGCCATTGCAGAATCCGGGGAGCTGAGACATCTGCAGACTGGGGATAGTAGTCCCCTGGAGGGGAGGGGGGGTGGCTCTGAGGATGAACCAGTTGCCGGACCAAGCGGCATGGAGCAACGCAGGGGGGATCGGCAATTTCGGCCACCGTCTCCCCGCAGGGCAAGGCAGGTCGTCATGACTGCCGCACAGAGTGCAGATGAGGTCCGGCGCCTGGCAGAGATGAGCAAACAGGCCCGGGTCAGACACACGGAACTGATGGCTGCAGTGGAGAAGATGCCCGAGTCAATAGATTCATTGGCTAGGAGTATGTTGGACTTCGGGGCAACAATGGAGAGGACTCTGCAGGGCTTTGGCGCAACAATGGAGAGGTCTCTCCAGGTGTTCGGGGAAACAATGGACAGGACTATCCAGGGCTTCGGCCCAACAATGGAGAGGACTGTCCACGGCTTTGAGTCGGCAATGGAAAGGACTGTTCAGGGCTTCGGACAATCCCTGGAAAGGTCTGTGCAGGGCTTGTCCGAGGCAGTGGAGCGGTCGGCTCCTGCCTTGTCCGAAGCCATGGGAAGAACTGTCCAGGCCTTCTCCGAAGCACTGGCACCTGGCACACAGGTCCTCACTGTTGCCACGCATTCACTTGCTGGGCTCCTCCACAGCCAGATTGACGCAACGCGATGTCTCACTGCAGCCACCCTCTCTGCATCAGATAGGATCACCCTGGGCCCTTCCACTCCTGTACAAGGCCAGGAATCCGTGGAGCCTGCGATTGTGGCAGATGAGCCGAGCCGCTCCCCTCAGATAGCCAGTGTGTCGTCCGACCATGGTGCAGGTGTCCTCTCTCGGCAGGAGACCATTGCACATGCCAGCGCTGGGATGCCTGCATTGCAGCTGCCACCACCTGCAGGCCACACTGCTCCCAGCCATGCTCAAAGCAAGCATCCCGCATCCGCACCCTCCAAGCCCAGAGGTCGGCCAGGCCGTACCTCAGGGGCTTCTGCGCTTCCAGACAGTCGGCAAGCATCCCCCAGCCTTGAGGCCGCCACTGGGGTGCAATTACGTAGGAGCAGCAGGGCGGGAAGGGGCCGGGCGCGAACGAGAAGTCGTTCTCCCTCAAGGGGCCAGTTGTAGAGGGAGGTGCTGAGACGTTTGTTTGTCCAAATTCACGGACACCTCACCTGCTGTTATAGGTGCAGATTTTTGTTGAGTTTTGCTGCTTTGTTGAACAGGTCACTTTTATTTTGGCACTGATGATTTCTGCTCACTTTACGTTGTTTAGCTGTAATGAAAGACTTTTGTGTCAATAAACAGAAGTTTAAATGTTGCTTGGTGCATGTGACTACTTTCAGTGATGCTGGCATGCAGTGGCCCTCAAACATCCAAAGTGCCCATGAGGTAAAACTCTCATCATTCTGCCACAGGGGTGTCGAGACGAGTCCAGAGGAGCCTCCGACGAATGGACCTTCCACTTTCAGCAGCCCTTCCATCTTCCTCCTCCTCCTGCTCTTCCTCCTCCTCCCCCTCCTCCTCCTCCTCCTCCGCCTGCTTGTGCAGGGTCCGAGGGAAGGTAATGAATGGACGCGTTCGCCTATAAAGGGCATCTGTCACTTGCCGGATGCAACAGCGGACTGCAGCCTGAGCGACAGTCGCATTGTCCCCAATGGCTGACTGAAAGGAGCCGTTGGCATAAAAATGGAGGCCTTCAGTCAGTGTAGCCATCATGGACAGAGAGGTTCTGCAGCGTTCACGCGGCTGCAGATCCTGACCAAGCAGGTGGCACAGATCAGTAACAATGTCCCTCCAGATTCGGAGCCTTCGCAAACACTGCTCCTCCGACATGTCAAGGCTTGTCACCTGCTGCCTAAAGACCCTCGCAGCCTCCCGTCGGATTGGCCGACCTCCATTGCCCCTCCTCCTTCTGGACAATCCCGGCCCTCTCTCCCGCCGTCTCTCTGCCCCTTCACAGTGTTGGGCGATGAGACCGTCGCCCTCCAAACAAGCTCCCATTCGGATGCCAGTTGGTCAAAAGGCTTTTAGGTGTAGTGCTGCAAGTGCTTCGGACAGGGTTGAAGGTCCCAAGTACTGTAAAGCTCAAATCCCAGAACTCCGCTCCACATTAGCTCGCCAACTCTCTCCAGCAGCGATCGCAATGAGCAGGCCAAGTGACAGAAGATTCTGCACTAGAGCTGGCCCCTTTAAATAGCGCCGCCCTACTCCGAGAAGGGCCTGTTAGCTCTCCTTCGAACTGTCACTAATAGCGCTGGGCGCTAAGGCTCCGGGCGCCACCCAATATGCGCTCAGGCGCTCCTAAAAGGCGTTGCACACTGAAATGACGTCATGAGCCATTTGCGCTCGCGGGCGCGCGCAAACACTTAGCGCAGGCGCTAAATATATAGTCAATTTCTGAGTCGGCGCTATCCTCATAGCGCTCGCCCCAACATAGGGCTTCGCCCCAATTCTAGGTCTCTTTAGGCGCTCAGCGCCGGCGCTACCAACCCAATTTCTAGGCCAATAACTGTGCGGTGGTCACTGCTACCAATACTGTCATGGACAGATGCATCTGTGACAGGTAGATTGGTGAGGGTGAGGTCAAGTATGTTTATTCCCTCGTGTTGGTTCTCTTACCACCTGTCGCAGGTATGTCCTTCAGGGCTCGGTCAGTAGTGGTGCTACCGAGCCACTCTAGGTGATGGACATTGAAGTCCCCCTCCCAGAGTACATTCTGTACCCTTGCTACTCAGTGCTTCTTTCAAGTGGTGTTCAACATGGAGGAGTACTGATTCATCAGCTGAGGGAGGGCAGTAAGTCGTAATCAGCAGGAGGTTTCCTTGCCCATGCTTGACCTGAAGCCATGAGACCTCATGTGGTCCGGAGTCAATGTTGAGGACTCCCAGGGCCACTCCTTCCCGACTGTATACCAGTGTGCCACCACCCCTGGTGGATCTGTCCTGCCGGTTGGACAGGACATACCCCGGGATGGTGATGGAGGAGTTTGGGACATTGGCTGAAAGGTATGATTCTGTGAGTATGAATATGTCAGGCTGTTGCTTGACTAGTCTGTGGGACAGTTCTCCCAATTTTGGCACAAGTCCCCAGATGTTGGTGAGGAGGACTTTGCAGGGTCGACTGGGCTAAGTGTGCTGTTGCCGTGTCCATAGCCGGGGCCGAGGTCGATGCCGGGTGGTCCGTCTGGTTTCATTCATATTATTGTGTTTCGTAGCAGTTTGTTACAACCGAGTGGTCATTTCAGAGGGAAGTTAAGAGTCAACCACACTGCTGTGGGTCTGGAGTCACATATAGGCCAGGCCAGGTAAGGACGGCAGATTTCCTTCCCTAAAGGACATTAATGAACCAGGTGGGCTTTTACGACAATCCGATAGTTTCATGGTTACCATTACTGATACTAGCTTTTTTATTCCAGATTATTTAATTAACTGAATTTGAATTCCCCAGCTGCCGTGGTGGGATTTGAACTCACGTCTCCAGATCATTAGTCCAAGCCTCTGGATTACCAGCCCAGTGACATTACCACTATGCTACCGTTCCCGTAATTCTTGAATATGGCACAGTAACTGTAAAATATGACAAATATAAACTACCAAATAATTGGCATCCACCAGAAAGATATCAAGAATGAGCCTTTCTTTCAACTATAACTACTCAAAGACTTGCGTGTTTTTTTCCTGCAACAGAAGAGCCTAAGGCGGGGGGCGGGGGGGGGGTGCGGAATCTAATAGAGGTTTTCAAGAGGGTCACTAGTGAAAGATTGTTCTCACTGGTTGACAAATCAGTAACAGAGGTATAACCTCAGGATTATCACTAGAAGAATGAAAGAGGAAGTGAAAAGATTTCTTTTTTTACACAGATGGTTATTTGAACATGGAAAGCTTTATCATACATCGCTATTGAGACAGACACTACAATACAATTTAACAGGGAATTGAATAAGGCTTTGAAAAGGAAGAATATAAAAAGACACAGGGGAAAAAAGCCAGAGAATTAGGATTACAGAAGACAGCTCCAGTAGAAAAGCCAGCAGCAGCACAGACACGATGGGCCAAATGGTGCTCTATGCTCATTGAATTCTATGTCTAATTGTCAAAAGTTCCTACCACCAAATATTTCAAGAATCTTGCAAGGATAAATAAATTCATTAGAAGCCACTGTATATAGAATATTATTTTAATGTAATTTCTAACATTATCTGAACAAGAACACCTGTTGCAATCAGAAAGTGTTTTATTGATGAAAGACTACAGTACCATTGCAGAACAAGAATGCTATCACTCAAAACAGGTTGAAAAGGCTTTTTATATCATCCCTATGTGTTGGGAAAAGGGGTCATTAACTTTTCTTTAACAATAGACAGAAAGCTATAATAAATTGCATCTAGATTTGCTATGACTAATAGGAATGTCATTACAAATATTTATCCGTCATGGTGAAGTGTGCAGATCATTCCCTTTCTCACAAGCAAAGTGGCTGTGACATCATAAACTGACAGATTATTCTTGTAGTTAGCACTTTAAGGGAAGGAACATCAAAGGAGAGTACTTTTTCTTCAAAATACTCAGCCATTTTTTAGAAAGGAATATTGGCCTCCAGATAATGTTTAAAAAATATATTAATTTTCTCACCAGCGTGGAGGTGCTTGACTTGGGTCTCCCTTCCTGCCACACTGCTCAGTTTATGCTACCGACGAGGAATATACCCATGCTTCTCCATAGAAAATGACAGATTGTGATTTCAGTCCCGCCCGAGAACAACCCAACCCCAAGGAAACCATGTTACTGTGTGGTAATGCATATTTCCCAGAGCACAGTATGGTCTTCAAGGGTCCCGAGAAGCCTTACATGCAAGGTCTGTGGTCAAAATGTAATTAGCCTAATTAACTCATTTTCTAAAAAGAGAACCTGTGTTTCCAGTATTTGTTTGCATGAGTTAAGAAATTTGTAGAAAATTATGTAATTCTAATGAATTCTCCCTGGATAATGAAAGAGATAGAGAGTAAGATAAAGCACAATAAGAACATGTATGACAGATGTCAGGTTAAGAATACAAGCGAGAATCAGGCTGAATATAGACAGTTCAGAGGGGAAGTGAAAAAGAAAATAAGAGGGGCAAAGAGATTATGAGAATAGATTGGCAGCCATCATAAAAGGGAATTCAATAGTTTTCTATAGGCATATAAATAGTAAATGGGTAGTAAGAGGAGGGGTGGGGCCGATTAGGGACCAAAAAGAAGACCTACACATGGAGGCTGAGGTACTAAAGGAGTACTTTGCATCTGGCTTTACCAAGGAAGAAGATGCTGCCAAAGTCGGAGTGAAAAATGAGGTAGTGGAGATACTGGATAAGATAAAAAATTGATAGAGGTGGTACTATAAATGCTGGCTGTACTTAAAGTTCATAAGTCACCAGGACCAGATGGGATGCATGCTAGGATGCTGAGGGAAGTTAAGGAGGAAATCGTGGAGGTACTGGCCATAATCTTCCAATCCTCCTTGGATACAGGGGTGGTGCCAGAGGACTGGAGAATTGCAAATGTTACACCCTGTTCAAAAAAGGGTGTAAGGATAAACCCAGCAACTACAGGCCAGTCAGTTTAACCTCGGTAGTGGGGAAGTTTTTAGAAACAATAATCAGGGACAAAGTTAACAGTCACTTGGACAAGTGTGGATTAATTAAGGAAAGCCAGCACGGATTTGTTAAAGGCAAATCTCATTTAACTAACTTGATCAAGTTTTTTGATGACAAAACAGAGAGGGTTGATGTGATGTACATGGACTTCCAAAAGTCGTTTGATAAAGTGCCACATAATAGGCTTACCAGCAAAGTTGAAGTCCATGGAATAAAAGGGACCGTGGCAGCATGGATACAAAATGTGTGACAGGAAACAGAGAGTAGTGGTGAACGGTTGCTTTTCGGACTGGAAGAAGGTATACAGTGGGGTTCCCCAGGGGTCGGTACTAGGACCACTGCTTTTCTTGATTATATATTAATGACTTGGACTTTGGTGTACAGGGCTCAATTTCAAAATTTGCAGATGACACAAAACTTGGAAGTATAGTGAACAGTGAGGAGGATAGTAATAGACTTCAAGACATAGACAAGCTGGTGAAATGGGCGGACACATGGCAGATGAAATTTAATGCAGAAAAGTGCAAAATGATACATTTTGGTAGGAAGAACGAGGAGAGGTAATATCAACTAAAGGATACAATCCTAAAGAAGGTGCAGGAACAGAGAGACCTGGGGGTATATGTGCACAAATCTTTGAAGGTGACAGGGCAGGTTAAGAAAGCGGTTAAAAAAGCATACGGGATCCTGGGCTTTATAAATAGAGGCATAGAGTACAAAAGCGAGGAAGTTATGGTGAATCTTTATAAAACACTGGTTCGGCCTCAACTGGAGTATTGTGTCCACTTCTGGGCACCATTCCTTAGGAAGGATGTGAAGACCTTCGAGAGGGTGCAGAAAAGATTTACAAGAATGATTCCAGGGATGAGGGACTTCAGTTACGTGGATAGACTAAAGAAGCTGGGGTTGTCCTCCTTAGAGCAGAGAAGGTTGAGAGGAGATTTGATAGAGGTGTTCAAAATCTTGAGAGGTCTAGACAGAGTAGATGGAGAGAAACTGTTCCCATTGGCAGAAGGGTCAAGACCCAGAGGACACAGATTTAAGGTGATTGGCAGAAAAACCAAAGGCAACATGAGGGAAAAACTTTTTTACGCAGTGACTAGTTAGGATCTGGAATGCACTGCCTGAAAGGGTGGTAGAGGCAGACTCAATCGTGGCTTTCACAACCACTGGATGTCCCAAAGCGCTTTACAGCCAATGAAGTACTTTTTGAAGTGTAGTCACTGTTGTTCTGTAGGAAACACGGCAGCCAATTTGTGCATACAAGCTTCCACAAACAGCAATGTGATAATGACCAGAAAATTCTGCTAGGTTCCTGATACTCTGTATGCAAATGTTACAGTTCCATAACTGCTACTTCAATATTCCGTAATGGTAGACGTCTGGACTTCTTGCCAACTTTTTTTTTGTACTGAACTGTTGCACATAACAGGATTTCACCTAGTTTCAATTACACACATGCACAGCTTTAATAAAAGCAAAACCAACTGACCAATGAGCGTTGTATACTTCTGAAAAATAAATATCAGGGTACAATTTCTGTTTGAATTTCAAAGCCAATACAGAAAATTCTAGGAAAAAGACACTACTACAAAGTGTAGTGCTGCCTAATCAGCATTCTCTACAAATTCAGAGATATCAGGATGCAGGTGGGCCGATTTTTGAAGTGACCACTTCTGGTGGATGGAGTGAGCCTGCTGCCTGACTGATGGAAGCAGTCCACTGCAGAGCCCAGCCAGTCCATGGTAAATAACAGGAGTTGGAAGGGAGGCAATCCTATGGGGTAGCCACGGGTGCTTCTCTTGATCCCATAGAATTGTTTAAAGAGCCTTTTTAAACTTTATTGGAGCAATCTGCAACAGTCCTACGCCAAGTACAAATGGATGTGCCAATCATCAATTTTGCGGGGGGGGGGGGGGGGGTCAGCGGGCGCGATCGGTGGCGGGATCGGGTGGGAAAATGTTTTTTCCCCCCCAGCAGGTCAGGACCCCGCTGTGAACCTGCCACCATGCGCCTTTCCCCGATGTCTGGTCTGTCTGCACTGAGCAGACCCGACATGCAGCGGCGGGTTCACAGTGGGAGACCCAATTCAGGTAATTAGTGGCTTGTTTAAAGCCACTTAAGAATGAATTTCAATTCACCTTCTGCATTTGACAGCTCGCCCATGGGGTCCAGACTGGTCGTGGACCACGTCTATCAAGCTGAGGCGGGAGTTCAGCGGCCATTGAATCAGCTGTTGAGTTGACAGCTTCAAATGTAAAGTAAAAGCTCTCACCTTACAGAGATATCTTCCTTCAGCCACAAACTCTTCCTCATTGCATTTCCACAACAGATTCACCCTGCTGCAGGTCTTTACACAAGTCTCCATCCAGTCTGACCTCATTACCTGTCTCACCATTGAGAGATCACTTCTGTCATCTCTACTTCACCTGCCCTCTATTCCATCAGCATGGGTGCCCTTTATACTCTCTCATCTTGGTCCTCAGAATCCCACCACGATCAGCCCCAACACCAGCAGCACCAACAACAGCAGCAGCAACCTTCTCCGCAATCACCTGATGCTGCACAGGACAGAGAGCATCAGCACCCGACCACATTGCTGCCCGGGAGGCAATGGCCTCACCACGGCCAGATTTACTTCACTTGACGCTGTACACCCTGGCTGCCACATGATACGCCAGGTTGGCACCACCCTATACCAACACCATAAAGCATTCCTACAATGCCCAAGCCATTCCTTCCACAATCATCACCATTGTCTCACCATTCACTGCAACTCACTAAGCCACTTTCAAAGGTGCACACAAATCTCTTCAAGAATACAAAGTGTTGAAAGTAAGGGTTTCAATGTTTGACACCCCTTTAACAGAAACTTGTACATTGCATAAAACACCCAAGTGCTTTCCCTCGTGTGGTGTTAGTTGGTATGATTGCACTAGGATGAGGGTGAGTGTGAGGGGTGGCGAGTGAGATGGGGATGTGATAATGTAGATAGCGTGTGATGGGTGGAAGTGCAAGGTAAGTTGGTGAGAGTAAGGATGTGCAGGAGTAGGGTAGGGAAGGCAGAGTGATGGGGATGTGATGAGTGGCACAGCAGGATGAAGTTGAGTGTAGCTTTGTACTAACATTTCGTGATCTACTGAGATCATTGAAATGTTTGCGGCACTGCACCCAGGTCCTCCTGACCACATCCCTGCTTGTGTCCTCCTGTGCAATTAGGCTGTGTTGATCTCCTGGGGAGGTCTCTTTCGCTCATGGGAAGGGAAGAGGACCTCCCTGCATGCTGTGACTCCCTCCATAAGGAGAGGGAGGTAGTCATGGGAGAGCCTGGGTGCAGCCCTGCACCTCTGTACTGTGCTCGTCAGTGTTTGCAGCGTAAAATTCATTTCAGAGCGGGCTGGAGCCAGCAGCGGGGTCGCACCCCGGCCGCGGTAGACGAAATCGCGGCCATTGTAAACACAATTTCTATTTCCTTCACTTCTCTCTCTCCTGCATTACCTATGTCTCTCTCTATTTTCTCTGTCTTTCTTCATCCTCAGGCAATTTCTCATTCACTTCTGTCTCCAATAGTGTTTTTCTTTCTCTCTTTTTAAACTTTCCCTTTTTTCTTATCTTTTCTTAAACTTCTATTTTCACCAAAGGCAGGAAATTTAGAATTGTACATATTCGAGCTTACTCACTCAGATTACAGATTCCCAGGACAGAGCCATACATTAGTGAGCTGATCACTAAGAATTAAAGATACCTCTGAAAAACCTGCTGGCAAAACTAGCTGATTTTCCAGTGGAGAATAAAAATAACATTCAAACAGGCAGCGCTGCTGGTTTTCACAGCAACAGCAAGTAGGTTGAAATCTGCCTCCCTTTCCACCTGACAGCTGCAGCACTGGGGCTTCCTGAATTAGGTTCCAACTGGAGGGGGAGAGTAAGGCTACTGGGCGCAGGAGGCATGTATCGGCCTACCATGCTTCCACTGTGAAAGGTGGCAGCACTGTCTGATTGTTATTCTCCACTAGTAGATCAGCTGTTTCTTTCAAAGGGCCATTCAAAGCAGGCGAGCGGTTGGACAGCCCTGACCTACAGTGTTGGGAGGCTACATAAAAGACAAGTCTGAACCTGACATCCGCACACCTGCAGTCCAAGCAGACATCGTTAGATACCTTGGGCGCGATCATGCCAGCATGGGGAGGCAGGACTGCCGGGAAATGGCAGAATTTGGGGGCGGGGGTTATCCCCTTTTTGCCCTCATATGCGGGCTTCCTGAAGGCTCCAAAACCCGCCAGGTCAGCGAGGCGAGTAGTGGGTCTAGGGGGTGCAAAAGTATGCTGTGAAGGTAAGTGATGGGTGCAAGTGTGGAGAGGTGAGTATCTGAGGTAAGTGCAAAGTGTTAGTAAAGGTATACTTACCTTTGTTTCTTCCTGCAGGCTTCAGTCGGTTGGTATGCGGAGAGTCTCGCACCTCCGCGTTGGAGATGACAGATGGCTGTTGCATTCTCCAATGCAACAACCATCTCATTTCTGCAAAAGAAAGCTGTTTGATGAGGTCTTGAATTCAAGACCTCATCAAACTACAGAGAATGTCAGTGTTTGACAGCTTCACAGAGCAGTCAAACGATGAAAATTCATGTCAAAAATTTTTGACAGCTGAAACGTCATACGTTGACGTTCTCTGCAACCGGCTTTCCCTTAATTGGCCTGCTAAGCCCGCTGGGTGGACTTAACAAGGTCAATCAAGGGAAAATAGCGTGGGTTGGCCAGAAGTTGATGGAGACGGGACTGAAACCCGACAAAGTGGGAGGTCCGCCTCCAAAAGCTCCCCATTGGCAAAATCACCCCCCAAGTTTTCCTCCACATAGCCTAGAATGGCTGAGGCCAATCTTAGCGCTCCAATTACTGCTCCAATTTGATCAGCTAATTCAGCAGATTGGAAATCAAAAGCAAGTCTATAGTTGCAAATTATTTTTCATCTAAACCTATGATTTTCCCCTGCTCTCTGACTATAAATAAACTGCAACAACTCTGCAAAAGGCTATTTAGACAAAATAAAATTGTAAACACTTTTGTGGATTACAATTGTCCTGAAAATCAGCTGCTAGTTGAGCCAAGTTTTAAAAAAAAGTGTTGTTCCCTGGTATATTGCCTTTACCCAAACAGAAACAGAAAGTAAACTCTGTAGTGTTATAAATATAAACCAAAATGTTTCTGCACTGTAATTCTTTAAAAAGTTTAGTACTACTATATTTCCATTCAGGTTCGGGTTATATGAATACATTATTCACTTTCACTACTTACTATTGAACTAATGCTCATTGAATAAATTATAACAGGCAATTTCTAACATTCTCAAGCGCTGCCTGTCTTAATCTAGGATGCTAATTGTGCTAATCTATCAAAACTGCTGAACTCTTGAGATGAGAAATAATTTTCAGAAAGCAAACGGTTTCCTTTCACTTTCACCTACCAAGAAAGCTACCTTTTACTACAGTGTGCTTAAGTGTTTCAGTTGAAAATTATGGCATTTGGCAGAAACCATATTCTGCATAAAAATTATTTTGATTCTATTAATAACCAATCCAGCTCAGAATGAATAAAGATAACATGCCACATGGAAGTACCAATCCCACAGATCTTAAGGACGTTCCATTATCAGAAAGCTACAGTTGAAACTCCTGTCCAGCCACACTGACAAAATGCATCCTGTCTACTCCTTAAAAATATACTGTGGTACCATGTGTTTTCATAAGTGTACTACACAGTGAATTCTATTTCTGAAAAGTTATATGAAATGACATTTAACGGACTCAAAACCTTAAATGTTTTCCTACTACATAAATACATTTCTTGATAGTTGAAAATGTCTAGTTTGTGGTAAGAAAAACTTTTAGCAACAGTGCTTTACTCATCGGTATCCTTTGTCAACTAAGTTTTTTTTTAACTTGCAAAACTCAATGTTTTTTTTCATTTCAGTTTACAGATATTTATTGATATAATGTAATTTCAGTAGACAGTAATGGGAATTTATTAAATTCAAATGTTCTCTGGAGACAACTCTACAATCTCATGGATTACAAATAAAACCACTCTGGGTGAAAGTAGAATATTAGCACTACTCAAACGCCGTTATTGCTTGCATTTTTTTACTTGGTGTCCACTTTCTAAAAAAATAAAGAGCTCTGTATAAATAAAGTAAAATAAAGGACCCATTCTAATGGTAATTTGGATTGAGGTAGTATGCATACGATTCCAAGTTTCTAAAGGGGCCCACTTTAAGGGGCTTTCACATAGATCAAAATAGCCTGGAGCTTAACATCTCATCTACTTAATGTCAAACAAAGTACTTAGTGAACAAGTTTATTTTCATCTCAACATCAAAATTGTACTACTCCACACTGCTAATTTTAAAGTTGTTGTTTCATTTTCCTGCCTTCTATTAAAATCATTACAATATTTTATTCCTCTAAAACCGTTTATTGAAAATGCCTGATTCACCCTTTTTTCTAAATCATCTGCTCAGAGATCACTGATTAGTAGCCATTTCTGAATTAACACAGGTAACCTGAAGATGATAAGTAGATCAATGGGGAACAGCATACCGTACTGTATAAAGTACCTAAATGTAACATAGCTCACTGTTGCATGCAACAATTCAAATTACCAATCAAAATATAGGTTTTGCTCTTTGCTTTGAGTCTTTTCCTGAATATTAAGTGAGAAATAGGTGGTACCTATCTCAAAAACACTGGCAGACAACGACAGTACCAGAATATAGATACTCAAGTGCATTACCATGACCATTACACAGTTTTGTTTCTTTTCCTTGTGTCACTTGCATATATTTACTTCCTTTTTATTAACATTATTACTACAGGAGTATTCATTTTTTCGGAATGATTGCTTGCTTTACACAGTGCATTTAAACTGTTTGCTTGGGGGAAGGTCATTCAGTGGTTGGCTGTGAGAAACGTTACCGAATGTTTGACTTTCACTGCCTATTGCCAGAGCTGATAGGCACATTGTGCCTTCAACTCTGAAATAGCCCCTGCCCCCACAGCTATAAAAGGAACATCTACATTTGAATTGCAGTTAGAAGCAATGAAATTAATCTGAAAAACAGAATTGTTGGATGACTGTTTTTACATGTTTTAAGTCAACTGTGACTGGCATGAGCAGCCTATTCTTTTTATCGGTAGAACACAAGATCATTAATGATCAATGGGTTATTTCTGACTTACAAAAGCATACTGTTATAAGGCAGCAATGCATGGACATTGTAGATAACAAGCTTATAATAGGAATTATAATAATGCTATAAGACAAATGATGAGGATTTTACAAACTTAAAATCCCATTAGATGGTGCACAGTTTGAGTGGTAAATATCTGCCTTTCTATGAATAGGAACATTATTCAAGGAGAGGCAAAAGAATACCTCATGGCTATATGAAATGAAGTCACAAATTAGTTCTGAAAGTCAGGTAGATCCAGTTTTTTGAAGCATACATTGCATATGTTATGAATTCTTGTCAATATTCAACTTTGAAAAAAAAAATATTTATTTAGGTACAGATTATTTTCTCAGATGGTCAAAATTAGAACCCAGTAAAGGTTTTGTTTAGTTAATTGTGGCAGGAGTGGCATATGCTTCATAGGGAGATTCTGGCTGACTTTGTGGCGATGCATGTTATTACAAAGAGGTTAGAAGAAATGTGAGACAGACACTCCTTAGATCTAGTGGGGCCTAGGGAGGCTTCAAAGTAGTGGTTCAGAGCTGATGTATTGGACCTGGAAGAGCTAAAAGCATTAGTTGAGAGAAATGTTGGGTGGAATCATTGCGCAAGGCTGAAAGAGAAGGGCTTGGCTCAAACTGTTTAAATGGTAAGACACTCCAGAATAAACAGATGAAAAGACCTGTATAGGAACACAGAGACTGGAAGCTAAGTACTGAGGCACTTGACAAAAAGGTACAAGTGAGAGATTATAAATGTCTAAAAGTTGAAAACAGCTGAACGGTACTCCGTAGGATCACTGAGAAAGCCTAGAAGACATGTCCTCGGGATAATTCATGATAAGTGAGGCTAGAAGAAATGGGCAGATAGAACTAGAAAGAGAGGGTAGAAGAGCACCCATGACAGTTGAAGTGCCATATCGATCTGACAATAAACCCGACAAGAGGCTGATGAGAAACTCTAGCAGATACTTGGAGCAGTGTGAAATTGACCAAAGAAGATGAAGTGACAAGCAGAAGGTGCTCCATGCAACCCATGAGAGTGGAAGGCATTGCATGGGACAAAATGAAAGGGGATGGAAAGAACTGATGAAGGAGGTAAGCAGCAAGACAGGAATGGCGAGAGATCCTCTGTTACAACTATGAACAGAGGCTGAAAGAGACCAGCAAAGCACTGCAGGAAATTTGGAGACCAGCCTCAAAAGTAGACAAAAGAACTGAAAAGACTGCACCGATTCAGTTACATTTATTATTTTTAATATGAATTTTAGGATGCACTGTAATTTTTATGATTCCAGGTCTAGGTTGGATGTAGTGAACTGAAGGAGAGAATGAAATTTGTCTGCTATGAAATTAATTAAGCTGATACCACATCTTAATTAATCTCATGCTGATAAAACATCATACAGTTTGAAGTACTGCAATAATAACAAATCTTACAATATTCCACAGGTGGAGTTCCATAGGTCTCACAACCACATCCGTCATTCAAAGAACATGCTGGTAAGCCAATCCTGTCAAACTTGCATACTAAACCATCAACATCTGTTTTTGTTTGCCTACCATAAGCCATTATTAAAATCAATCAAACTGCTTTCTATAAATTTGTAAAGCCTCCTAAGTGCTCATTTATCTCTCAACGTTCTGAGTACTTATTTCAAAATCTTCACTGATATCTCTTAGAAATATTACACTGTTTGTTTACAAGTATGTCCTTAGTGTTTCAGAAACCCTCTTTAAAATAAATAGCAGAAAATGGACTTAAAAACAAAATCATTGCCTTTTGCTGCTTAAGGTAGAGAGCTGCTAAGCTATACATACCAGGAAAGCTCCAAGTTTGATCTAAGTTTGTGCCGTGGTAGCTGATCTAATCTGAGTAATGATAAGGCTACTAAACTTGGCAATGCCACCTCTGGACTAAGGATGGTTTGAACTTCTGATCGCTATTCAGTGGCCCCTGCTGCTATTGTGCATCAGTGTGGGTGTCGGGTGAGGACAGATTTGGGCTGAGGTTTGTTGCCCCTTGTGGTAGAGTAGCTGGCTGACCCTCACTGTTCAATGGGTTGAAAAATTTAAGTTACACACTTTTGTGCGAGGTAGTGGAGGGCTTCCACGACCCATAGAACCGTATCCCTTCAGAGAGGATGAGTGGAGGGAAGAATATTGGTTAAATAAAGGAATAAAATGAAGATAATACAGTACAGTTAGCAAAACTGAGAAATACAAAGCTTTACATTTTTAACCACTGGTTTAAAATGGTGAAGAAAATTGATTTAATTTCATTTGGAATTATTACTTAAATTCACTGTAACAATGGTCTGCAGACCTCCCAACTACTATTTCAAAAATCAATCTGAGGTATTTTTCATTTCAAACACCAGCAACAGTATAGGTCTAAATATGCAGCAACTGCAGCCAAGTAAACTAGCACAGGTCAAAAGATCAAATCTAAAAATGAGATCACTAAATTTTCACAGCGTGATAGTTAAGTAATAAATAACGTGTTCCCATTCAGTACCAACATTAAGTCTTTTATATGGCCTGAAGGCACAATCTTTTGGCTGTGACCATTAAATGTAACCATAGTAACGGGCACATTTATTTCTTGGATTAGTACACCACTGAAAATATTAACGTAATACACTAAATGGGGATTTAACATAATCTGCTGATGGTAGGATGAAGTTTTAAAAGGTCCAATGTCCTTTCAATTGAGTAAATATTATACATCTTCAGAAAGTAGCCTGTTTCCAAGTGGCGAGATCTATTAAATAACCAACCAGCCATTTTACGCTCTATTGCAATTTGGTCTTTGTGAAACAAAATGAATGTGTGCAAATCTCTGCAGCAACTACTAGACATCCACCTCAAATTTTAAAACTGTTTCACTTCATTTATAACACAGTATAAAGCACAGTTAATAATAAGAAACACATGTTTTAAAGGATATAAAGAAATGGGATTTTTCCACATCAAGCACAGCCCTTTCAAAATATTTCAGTCATAAAGAACTTAAATAACAGAGCAAAGGTTCAACAACTAAATTAAATTATATAAAACTTTAATGTCCAATAATTATTGTATTTTTAACTGTGGCGCATATTTAATTTATTTTAACATTGAAATCTTCTGTGCGACGAATGTGTAGGTTCCTATTACTATAATTATATTAAAATTATGAGTTATCGCAACATTACTTAATGTAATTTAATTAATCCACTTTGTTACCTTTGAACAAATGCAAATTATTGCTCTTAAATGTTAAGTTCCTGAAGCAACTCATGCTTTATGCTGCATAAGGACTATTAAAGCTTTTATTTAGTAGTTTTTCCCCCTCTTTTCCATTTCTCTCTATCCCTCCCTGACTGCTCTCTCCTGTCATCATGCCTCCTTTCATCTTGGCTCTCTCGGATACTCTGCCCTCCCAAATTCCTACCCCAATCCTTCATTACTCTTCGACCTTCCTACTCTCCTGCTGCCATCCCAGGCTCGACTCCCTTTTAGATAAGCCTACAGCTTCCCTCTGTGCCTCTCTTGGCATCCTACGAAGGGCCCATCGAGGCAGTTGTCACTGCCTCATGAGCAGCAACCCCAACTGTCCCATCCTACTCTCTCTTGCTGACCTTCCTGCCCAACACACCCACTGGGGCAAATCTTCCCAATCTTCTCCCCATTCAAGTCATCCCTCCTGCCCCCCCCCCCCCCCCTGCCACCCCCACCCCTGACCCTGTGGATGCTGGCAGTGGGGCAGCCATCACCGACCCTCTCCACATCTCCCTCCAGAATGTCCGTTCACTTGCGAACAAGGCCCTTGCCATCCATGAGCTTATCGTGGATGATTGCAACAACATCATGGCCCTGACGGAAACTTGGTTGAGGGGTGATGACACCTTACTCTTAAATGAAGCCTCCCCGCCTGGCTATACCTTCCACCACTTGCCCCGCTCAGACTGCCGAGGTGGCGGTGTGGCTCTCATCACCAAATCACACCTTGATCTGACCCCGTACTCCTCCGGCACTTTCTCCTCCTTTGAGCATCTCGCCTTATTCCACCCCTCTCACCTCTCATTTAAAATTATCGGTCTCTACCACCCACCCAAGTACCATAAAAATGTTATTACTGAGATATCTTCACTGTTCTCCTCCCTCAGCTTCTGCACTGAACGACTTCTCATCCTCGGTGATTTCAACCTCCATCTCAATTCATCATGCTCTCTCTCCTCTGAGTTCACTAGCCTCCCATCCGCCCTTAATCTTGCCCTCCATGTTAACTCCCCAACCTATATTCACGGCCACTCCCTCAACCTTGCCATCTCTCGTGGCCTTGCTACTTCCATCGTGTCAATCGCAGATAAGGCCAACTCTGACCACTTCCTCGTATCGCTCTCCACTCACATCCCCCTTCCACCCTCCCCCAACCCTACTTCCTTCTGTGTCTGCCCCTGGAAAAAAATATCTCCCAACTCTCTTACTGCACTTTATGAAATTGCAACGGTCCAGCCTTTGGCCCTCCATTCACCATGACATTTCTGCAGCTACCAATCTGCTCAACCACACCCTCATCACCACCTTTGATGCCCGAGTCCCTATTAAAACAATTACTCTCACCCTGGCTGTTTCCCGTGGTACGGCCCTCTTCTTCGCTCTCTTAAGTCCAAGGGATGCAGACTTGAACGGATATGGCGGACAACTGGTTTAGCCATTCACCGCCAGATCTGGCTGGACCACAAATCATTACTGGGTCCTGCTCTCGTCTGCCAAAATTTCTCACTATTCCAGAATCATTCTGGAATGCAAACTTCTTCTAAGGTTCCCCGTGCCCTAGCCCTGAACTCGCATCTTTCTCCAGTTTCTCTCTGATCACCCCTCATGACCTCTCTCTGCTCATCTTGTCCATGAGACCCACTTCCTGCTCCCTCGACCCTATTCCCACCAAACTGCTGACCACCCAACTTCCTTTTCTGGCTCCCATGTTAGCTGACATTGTTAACAGTTCTCTCTCCTCAGGTACTGTCCCCCTCTCCCTCAAATCTGCCGTCATCACCCCTCTCCTCAAAAAACCAAACCCTTAGCCCCTCCATCCTTGCAAACTACCACCCCATCTCCAACCTCCCTTTCCTCAAATCCTTGAATGTGTTGTCGCCTCCCAAATCCGTGCCCATCTTTCCCGCAACTCCATGTTGGAATCCCTCCAATCTGGTTTCCGCCCTTGCCACAGTACCAAAACGGCTCTCATCAAAGTCAGAAAAGACATCCTTTGTGACTATGACAAAGGTAAACTATCCCTCCTCGTCCTTCTTGACTTGTCTGCAGCCTTTGACACAGTTGACCACTCCATCCTTCTCCAACGCCTCTCCACTGTCGTCCAGCTGGGTGGGACTGCACTCGCCTGGTTCCATTCTTATCTATCTAATCATAGCCAGAGAATCATCTGCAATGGCTTCTCTTCCCGCTCCCGCATCGTTACCTCTGGTGTCCCCCAAGGATCTATCCTTGGCCCCCTCCCATTTCTCATATACATGTTGCCCCTTGACGACATCATCCGAAAACACAGCGTCAGTTTCCACATGTCCGCTGATGACACCCAGCTGTACCTCACTACCACTTCTCTCAACCCCTCCACGGTCTCTAAACTGTCAGAATGCTTGTCCGACATCCAGTTCTGGATGAGCAGAAATTTTCTCCAATTAAATATTGGGAAGACCAAATGGCCGCCCGGCACCTTCCCTTTAATTTGCGCCGCCCCGGCCGCAGGTAGGTCCCCCTGACCCTGTCGGACATAGCATATGGCGGTAAGTCAGGGGTTGCTACCGAAGATCGCGAGCGGGGTGCTGCGCACGGCAAAACAGTCATTGCCAGAGCGGGGCGCTGACGGTTACCAACGCAGCTAACCTCCCGCTGAATTTCATGGGAGGAGTTAGTGGCGCCACACCCAGGCACTAAGAGGGCACTAACAGGAGTCGAAAATCAACCAAATTTCCCCCCCCCACTATGTTCTAGTGATGTTGATTTGAAGGATAAATATTGGCCAGGACACCAGGGATAACTCTCCTGCTATTCTTCAAAATAGTGCCATAGGATCTTTTACAGCCACCTGAGAAAGCAGAAGGGGCCTCAGTTTAACGACTCATCCGAAAGACGGCACCTCCAACAGTGCAGCACTCCCTCAGTACTGCACTGGAATGTCAGCCTAGATTTTTGGGCGCGATCTTGCCAGCCCTGGAGAGGCGGGTATGGAGGCGGGACTGCTGGGAAAATGGCAGAATTTGGGGGCAGGTTTAAAGCCTATTAACTGCCTGTTAACGGCAGAAAATAGGATTATCCCCTTTTTGCCCTCAAGTGCGGGCTTCCCGAAGGTCAATCAAAGGAAAATAGCGTGGGTTGGCCACAAATCGATGGAGGCGGGACATCGACCCGACGAGCAGCAGTCCCGCCTCCAACGCGCCCCCAGTCACAAAATCACCCCGTGTGCTCAAGTGACTGGACTGGGACTGTGAACCCACAACCTTCTGACTCCGAGGCGAGAGTGCTACCCACTGAGCCATGGCTCACACATGTTCTAAAGGCTTCAAGGTATGAAAGCCTAAGGTCAGACTTCTGATTATAGTGCAATACAAACTAAATATTACACTAATAATGTGTTATGACATTTCTAAAGGGATAGAATTGAAAAGCAGAAATGTTATGTTAAACTTGTATAGAACCTTGGTTAGACCACACTGTGTACAGTTCTGGTCTCCATATTATAAAAAGGATATAGAGGCACTGGAGAAGGTGAAAAGAAGATTTACAAAGATGATACCAGAACTGAGAGGATATACTTATCAGGAAAGGCTGAACAGGCTGCGGCTCTTTTCTCTAGAAAAGAGAAGACTGATGGGTGACCAGATAAGAGGTCTTTATGATTATGAAAGGGTTTGATAAGGCAGACTTAGGAGAAAATGTTTCCACTTGTGGGAGAGTCCAAAACTAGAGGTCATAAATATAAGATAGTCACTAATAAATCCAACAGGAAGTTCAGGAGAAACAAGCTACAACCTCCACGGTACTTCCCCACCAACACCCCCACCCCAACCTTCGCGATACTTCCCCCCTCTGGTGACCTCCACCTCAATGATTTCTCCCCCAATCTCCACAATTTCTACCCCGACAGCCAAAAATTCTCCCTCCCTCCTCTCCACACCCTGGCTGCGGCCTTCCAGCACAGGTCTTCCTGCCTGACGGCCAGCCAGCCTCTCAATTTGGCTGGCTGCCGGCCGAGATACGGAAATGTTTTTAAAATGAGGTCCTGCCGAATTTACCTCCGCGTTACCTGCATTTCCAGGCTTCCTGGCCGTTACCCCGCCCCGCCCCCAAATATTGGGGCCTATGTAACTCAGAGAATATTGTATAAATTTGAACACGAGCTGCACATATTGGTAGTTTGGATATGGAGATCAGTGGGCTCTGCATGAGTTTCCATCCATTAATGTCACAAATTCACGCTCCTGGTGCAAAGATGAATTTGTAAAATCTACCCTAGAGTTTCTGTTTCAAGAAAAACATGCCATCACCTCCAGAACATAGCAAGATTATACAAAGCCAATTTGAGGGCATTTAATGTTTCCACCACAGCAAGATCACAATGGCTATTTTGGAAAGATTATCTGCATGCAAGCTGCTTGAGCAGTCTTACTATACAGTTTCTTGGTTATAGTTTTTGATTTCAATAGATATTAAACAAGCCAGATCTAATTTAGCTTTGTCACAATGGATAATGCTTCACAAGAAAAGGGAGAGGATCCACCTGCCAGATGAAGGTAGAACATGATCTCACTTGAATCAACATAACTATGATCTATTTTACCCATATGTTAGACCCTCAACGGATGGAATTAAGTGATTCACAACTATGTAAGTGTTTCAAGTAAACTACAGTCATCACTAAAATGAAGTCAATAGGAATCAAACTGCCATAACCAGACCCAAAGAAAATAATGGCCTAGAAATTACTGGAAAATAATGGCGAGTTCACAGCAATGTGTGACGAGCAAGAGATACCCCATGAGTTGCAAATCGGCACAAATTGTTGGACGATTTGCACTGCTCCACCTTTAGCCTTGCAAAAACAGGAGTCAATTATGTTAATAAATTGCTCGATTTACGCTGTAAATACGAGTGAATCTCACCGCAGAAATTTAGGGCTGCTATTTCATGTCATAAGGACCCTTTTAATGGTGTGATTTATGGTCCTGACATGAAACTCAATCATCAACAACTGAAACTGTAGAGTCTCACTCCTGCAGGTAGTAAACTGTTCCCAGAGGTTTCTTAAATTTTTCATTTTTTTTTCTTCTTTCTTTTACTTTCTGTAGCTTTTTTTCGTTCTCTTAATCCAATCTTTGTTTCCCTCTCGTTATTTCTCTTTCTGTATCTAATTTGGTTCTAATTCAACCTACTTTCTTCTCTATCGTTGTCTCTATTTCTTCCTCCATCTTTAAACTTCATTGGTTAAGGAGATATACCATTGGACCTGGCATTCAGGAGGACATCGCTGCGCTATTATCAATACGCAGTTCCAGCAATTTGTGGCGCAAAATTAATTGAAGCTGAAGGGTGAATGGGAAAAAAATAATTTGCATCATTTAAAGAACTGATTTTATTTATATCTATCCATGCTATTTATTACACATTTGATTCGGGAAAAATACCAGTTCAATTATGAAATTCTAGAACGTGAAACATACAAAGCACTCACTGATGTGTGGTGTTAACTCTGTAGCATTGAAGTCTTTGACGGTTCAAAAGCAAAAGCTCTAGAAGTTTAAAATTGACTCCGTTTTTATTCCAGTACATCTGCAACAGTGTAACAATTTCCATAAAAAGTTGTTTTACAAATCTTGTAACATTTTAATGAGCAGATCAGTAGCTAACCAGTTATAGTGTTTGTTTCCTGGACAGATTGCCAGGGGTTGAAACCCAAGGATCGCTTCTCAGTAAGAATCTGGAGGGTTAAATTTCAACCTCGGTGCAAAACAGGCAGGTGTGGATCGGCCACATGTTATACACCTTGCCAGATTTTGCTTTCCATTGAAGATATTTTATCGCCTGTTTTACTCACGCGCTAAAGTTTAATTTTACCCCTGGCTGTGTTCATGGAGAATTCAATAACCTGAACCTAGTCACTGTTCCACCTGAAACAATCCCCATAGGGGATACAATAAATAAACTTGAGCTTTAAGATTAAATAATTCCTTGGGTTTGTATTTTTTTGTGTGCTAGTTAAACTAATAGATCATTTGTTATGATTAGGGTACAGCAGCATAGTAGTTATGTTAATGGATTAGTAATTGAGATGATCCGGAGACATGAGTTCAAATCCCACCCCAGGAGCTGGGGAATTTAAATTCAATTAATAAATCTGGAATAAAAAGCTAGTATCTGTAATGGTGGCCATAAAACTACCAGATTGTTGTTCACTAAAGGAAATCTGCCATCCTTACCTGGTCTGGCCTATCTTCAGACCCACAGCAATGTGGTTGACTCTTAACAATCCTCTGAAACGGTCTAGCAAACCACTCAGTTGTACCAAACCGCTACGAAAAAGTATAAAAAGAATAAAACTGGATGGATCACCTACCCCAGTCAACACTGCAAAGACCTTCTCACTAACATCTGGGGACTTGTGCCAAAATTAGCAGCACTGTCCCTCAAACCAGTCAAGCAACAACCTGGCATAGTCATACTCACAGAATCATACCTTTCAACTAATATCCCAGACTCCTCCATCACCATCCCTGGTTATGGTGCCCAGGATGGCGGCACAGTGGTATACAATCGGAATGATCCTGGGAGTCCTCAACATTGACTCTGGACCCCATGAAGCCTCATGGCATCAGGTCAAACATGGGCAAGGAAACCTCCTGCTGATTCCCACCTACGGCCCTCCCTCAGCTGATGAATCGGTAATCCTCTATGTTGAACACCACTTGGAAGAAGCACCGAGGGTAGCAAGGGCACAGAAAGTACTCTTGGTGGGGGACTTCAATGTCCATCACCAAGAGTGGCTCAGCAGCACCATTACTGACCGAGCTGGCCGAGTCCTGAAGGACATAGCTGCCAGACTGGGCCTGCAACAGGTAGTGAGAGAACCAATACGAGGGAAAAACCTACTTGACCTAGTTCTCACCAATCTACCTATCACAGATGCATCGGTCCATGACAATAGTGGTAGAAGTGACCATCGCACGGTCTTTGTCGAGAAAAAGTCCCATCTTCGCACTGAGGGCACTCTCCCTCGAGTAGTGTGGCACTACCACTGTGCTAAATGGGATAGATTCAGAACAGATCTAGCAGCTCAAAACTGGGCATCCATGAGGCGCTGTGGGCCATCAGCAGCAGAATTGTATTCCACCACAATCTGTAAACTCATGGCTCAGCATATCCCTCACTCTTCCATTACCATCAAGTCATGGAACCAGCTCCTAGTTCACTGAGTGTAGAAGAGCATGCCAGGAGCAGCACAAGGCATACCTAAAAATGAAGTGCCAACCCGGTGAAGCTACAACACAAGACTACATACATGCTAAACAGCAGAAACAGAATGCTATTGACAGAGCTTAGCGATCCCTCAACCAACGGATCAGATCAAAACTCTGCAGTCCTGCCACATCCAGTCGTAAATTGTGATGGACAATTAAACAACTAACGGGGAGGAGGATCCATCCTCAATGATGACAGAGCCCAGCATGCGAGTGCAAAAGCCAAGGCTGAAGCATTTGCAACCATCTTCAGCCAGAAGTGCCGAGTGGCTGATCCAGCTCGGCCTCCTCCTGAGGTGCTCACTATCACAGAAACCAGTCTTCAATCAATTCAATTCACTCCACGTGATATCAAGAAACGGCTGAGCACACTGAATACAGCAAAGACTATGGGCCCCAACAATATCCTGGCTGCAGTGCTGAAGACTTGTGCTCCAGAACTAGCCGCACCTCTAGCCAAGCTGTTCCAGTACAGCTACAACACTAGCATCTACCCGACAATGTGGCAAATTGCCCAGGTATGTCCTGACCACAAAAAGCAGTACAAATCCAACCTGGCCAATTACCGTCCCATCAGCCTACTCTCAATCATTAGCAAAGTGATGGAAGGTGTTGTCTACAGTGCTATCAAGTGGTACTTACTCACCAATAACCTGCTCATCGATGCTCAGTTTGGGTTCCACCAGGACCATTCGACTCCAGACCTCATTACAGCATTGGTCAAAAGAGCTGAATTCTAGAGATGAAGTAAGTGAGAGTGACTGTCCTTGACATCAAGGAAGCATCTGACCGAGTCTGGCATCAAGAAACCCTAGTAAACTGAAGTCAATGGGAATCAGGGGAGAAAACTCTCCACTGGCTGGAGTCAGACCTAGCTCAAAGGAAGATGGTTGTGGTTGTTGGAGGCCAATCATCTCAGCCCCAGGACATTGCTGCATGAGTTCCTCGGCAGTGTCCTTGGCCCAACCATCTTCAGCTGCTTCATCAATGATCTTCCCACCATCATAAGGTCAGAGGTGGGGATGTTCGCTGATGATTGTACAGTGTTCAGTTCCATTCGCAACTCCCCAAATAATGAAGTAGTCCATGCCCACATGCAGCAAGACCTGGACAACATCCAGGCTTGGGCTGATAAGTGGCAGGTAACATTCATGCCACACAAGTGCCAGGCAATGACTATCTCCAACAAGAGAGAGTCTGACCACCACCCCTTGACATTCAACGGCATTACCATCACTGAATCTCCCACCATCAACATCCTAGGGGGTCATCATTGACCAGAAACTTAACTGGACCAGTTACAGATCACAGGCTGGGCATTCTGTGGTGTGTCTCTCACCTCTTGACTCCCCAAAGCCTTTCTACCATCTACAAGTCAGGAGTGTGATGGAATACTCTGTCATAAATCGTGCCATTCATGTAGAAATGACTTATGAAATATACTGGGCGGCCTGCTGGGGGCGCTGTCCAGGGAGAGTATAAATACTCAGGCACGGGCCCAGCTTGCTCAGGGACATTTTGTAAACCGGAACTAGTGAAGGATAACTAGACTTCCATGTTGTGAAACAGTCGATTAAAGCCTTGTTTAATACTCTGACCAAGTGCCTAGTAGTTTTCTTACGTCAATTTAATCGACTGCTTGCTGCTCCATGCTTTGAGTGGTTTTGGGAACAGACGGCTATGACTCAAACGGTAGAAGGGAACCAGAGGTAGTAATCAATCCACCATGGAGAAACTACTCCGACCCGCCCATCTTGACCTGGACCCGAATTCACCTACAATGACTAAGGTATGGAAACACTGGTATCGTACCTTCAGCAACTTCCTCAGGGTGTGTGGTGAGAATGTTCCTGATAAGTTAGAGATACTTGCCAATTATGTATCCCCTCATGTGTTTGACTGTATCGAAGACTGTGTAGACTATGACTCTGCTATCCAAATACTACAGCAACTATAGGTTAAGGCCCCAAACAAAATTTTTGCTCGGCATCTACTGGCCACAACTCGCCAACAACCCGGGGTATTACTTGACGAATTCCTTCAAAAGCTTCGCAGGCTCAGCAAGGATTGTAATCTCAAAGCTGTCTCAGCTGAGCAGTACCAGGAGGAGTTAATTTGTGATTCCTTTATTAACGGAATTGCGTCTCTTTTCATACGCCAGCGTCTGTTGGAGAATAAAACCTTCAAGTTACAAGCAGCCTATGACCGGGCATGTTCTCCGGACTTAGCAAAAAAAAATGCAACTGCCTATGACCAGGCATGCTCTCTGGACTTAGCAAAAAAAAAAATGCAGATGCCTATCTTTTACCGTGTGCACGGACTGCTGTTATCACTTTTGGTGACTCCTCCAATGGGCCTCGGACAGAAGCCCTCACTGATGACTACTCTATCCTAGCCGATGACGACCCTACCCTAGAAGCCCTCACTGATGATGACCCCGCCCTAGCGGCATCTTGGCAATCAGGAAGGAAGTGTTTCTTCTGTGGAGGTGCATGCCACTATAGGAAATGTTGTCCTGCTCGTAACGCAACCTGCAGTCATTGCAGTAAGAAAGGTCACTTTTCTAAGGTATACCAGTCAAGAGCCCCTGTTAGTTTTGCAGCTGCTATCTATAAAACTGCTCCTCCCCCAAGAGCCACTACTAAGGTTACAGCTGCTATCTATAAAACTGCTCCTCCCCAAAGAACCACTACTAAGGTTACAACTGTCAAGGGTAAAACTACTCCTCCTCCCATCACAGCTGTTTTTCCCCAAAGCCTGTCCCATGCAGCCACAAAGGTTTCGGTAAATGGACACATTTTGAGTGCACTAATCGACTCATGCAGCTCTGACAGCTTCATCAGTGAGCTGGCTGCAAGTTAAAACTGCGTATTTACCCCTCGGACAGGGAAATTGCAGTGGCTCGGACGACACTGACCACCAACTCTTCCGGCTTTTGTCTTGTCGACCTTATTCTCAATGGCCGCACTTATTCCTCCACCCGGCTCGGGGTGCTCAAAAACCTATGCAGTGATGTGCTCCTGGGACAGGATTTCCAGAAACAACACAAAAGACTCACTTTTGAGTTTGGAGGGTCAAAACCAGAGCTTACTATTTCCAAAGTACCGTTTTGTGCGCTTTCAGCGGCTTTGCTCGACGAGCCCTGCTTGTTTGCCAATCTTTCCCCCCGATGTAAGTCCATAGTCACTAAATCATGACATTTCAGCCAAGATGATCCATCCTTTATCGAGGCAGAGATCTCTTGCCTTCTAGCTGATGGTATCATTGAGCGATGTTCATCTTCCTGGCGGGCTCAAGTCGTCGTTGTTAAAAATCCTCTGAAGCAACACAAGAAACGTCTTTGCATCGATTACTCGCAAACTATTAACCAGTATACCGACCTGGATGCCTACGCACTACCACGCATCGATGACATGGTGAATAACCTTGCCAACTACAAGGTATTTTCAACTTTTGACTTAGAGCGCATACCATCAAGTACCGTTAAAGGACTTTGACAAAAAGTATATGGCCTTTGAGGCCAATGGTCGACTTTACCAGTTTTGTCGCCTTCCATTTGGGGTCACCAATGGTGTGGCCATCTTCCAACGGGCAATGGATAGCCTAGTCAAACAGGAGAACTTAACGGACACTTTTCCATATCTGGATAATATATCAATTGCTGGTCATGACCAGAAGGAGCATGATGCCAACCTCCAGAAATTTCTTGACTTTCTCCGTCATCGCAAATTAACCTTAAATGAGTCCAAATCTGTGAAATCAGTACCATCAGTCAACATCCTTGGCTATTGGGTGGGCAATGGTGTCATCAAACCAGATCCGGAGCGACTTTGTCCGCTTCAGGAGCTCCCTCCTCCTACGAATCTCGGCTCTCTTCGTCGGGCCCTCGGCATGTTCGCCTATTATGCGAAGTGGATACCCCACTTTTCCGACAAGATCCAGCCCCTGCTTCACGCAGTCATTTCCGTTGAAGGCAACGGCTATTTCAGCTTTCGACCTCCTCAAGCAACAACTGGAAAAAGCCACGCTTCATTCCATCGATGAAAATCTCCCTTTCATGGTCGAGTGCGATGCATCAGATGTGGCGATCTCCGCTATCTTGAATCAAGGTGGTCGACCTGTTGCATTTCTGTCCAGAACTTTGCAGGGTAGCGAGCTCCATTATCCTCCTGTCAAGGAGGAGGCTACGGCTATCATCAAAGCAGTACGTAAATGTAGTCATTTTCTCGCTCGTCGCCATTTCACGCTTGTAACCGATCAGCGCTCCGTGGCCTTTATGCTGGATAACTGGAAACGCACTAAGATCAAGAATAACAAAATACAGCTCTAGAGGTGGAATTGGCCGCCTTTGGCTACACCATACATTATCGACCCAGCAAAGAGAATGTGGCCCCGGATACCCTCACGCGTGCATTCTGCTCTTCCATGTCAACTTCGATTCTTGCGGTCCTTCATACTGACTTATGCCATCCTGGTGTTACCCGTATGTTAAACTTTGTGCGATCTAAAAATCTCCCATTTTCTACGGAAGACATGAGAAGAACATGCTCCACTTGTAGAATTTGCGCGGAATTAAAACCGCATTTCTTCCATCCGTCGGATGGCTCGCTCATACATGCTACACAGCCTATGCAGTGACTCAGCATTGACTAAGGGGCCACTGCCTTCCTCAACTCGAAACACCTACTTGCTTAATATGGTGGACGAATATTCACGCTTTCCCTTTGCTTTCCCCTGTCCCAATATGCTTACTTCCACAGTGATCAAATTCCTCGATCAGGTCTTTTCCCTTTGCGGTATGGCCAATTTCATCCACTCTGATCGGGATCCCTCCTTCATGTCAAGCGAACTCAAAAGTTATCTTTCCCAATGGGGAATCGCCACAAGTGGAACGACACCGTATCATCCTATTGGAAATGGACAGGTTGAGAGATACAACTCTATCATTTGGAATGCTGTTCGTCTTGCACTGAAGTCACACAACCTATCAGACCATCAGTGGGAAACTATGCTCCCTGACGCATTGCATTCCATCAGGTCTCTTCTTTCTGCATCCACCAACGCTACTCCTCATGAATGATTCTTCGGGTTCCTGCTTCGCTCCACTTATGGGACGTTCCTATCATCATGGTTGGCAGCTCCTGGCCCCATGCTGCTCCGAAGATTCGTCCGATCCTGCTAAGAGTGATCCCTTCGTCGACGAAGTGGAACTGACGGATGTCAATCCCACGTACGCATACATGCGGTACCCTGATGGCCGGGAATCCGCAGTATCACTCCGGGATCTGGCTCCCTGCCCAACCAGTCCCATGGACCCAATCGATGGTGGGACCCGTATCAATGACACCGATACCCTGCGCTCCTCTGAGGATGACGCCCTACCCGGGACGTCAAGAGATCTGCCAGCTATTCCGCTGGATCAACCCGGGGAACAGAGCGCTCCCCGCGGGATGGCTACCCGAAGCCAGGACCCCGGTCAGTCACCGACTACTGGGCAGGGTGAAGCCAACTCTGCACCTGTGGGGGCCCGCACCCGGAGCCATGATCTCCCAAGTCCCCCTCAGGTCGGTCAAGGTGACACAAACTCTGCCAGCTCGCTGGTATGAACTAAGCGACCCAGGGACCAAAACACGGTCCGAGGAGACCTGCCTGCCGGCCACCAACAGATATCCAAACGCACCCGGAGCCACGATCTCCCCAGTCCCCCTCAGGTCGATCAAAGCAACACGGACTCTGCCAGCCCGCTGGTACGAATTAAGCGACCCAGGGACCAAAACACGGTCCGAGGAGACGTGCCTTCCGGCCACCGACGGAGATCCGAACGACTGCGTCTATTCTTAGTCCGACTAATTCGGTAGAACGAAGTCGCCGGATTTCCAATCTTTCAGGCGGGAAGAATGTCATAAATCGTGCCATTCATGTAGAAATGACTTATGAAATATACTGGGTGGCCTGCTGGTGGCGCTGTCCAGAGAGAGTATAAATACTCGGGCACGGGCCCAGCTTGCTCAAGGACATTTTGTAAACAGGAACTAGTGAAGGATAACGAGACTTCCATGTTTTGAAACAGTCGATTAAAGCCTTGTTTAATACTCTGACCAAGTGCCTAGTAGTTTTCTTACGTCACTCTCCACTTGCCTTGATGAGTGCAGCTCCAACAACACTTAATGAAGCTTGACACCATCCAGGACACTGCAGCCCGCTTGATTGGCACCCCATCCACCACCTTAAACGTTCACTCCCTCCACCACCTGCGCACCGTGGCTGCAGTGTGTACCATCTACAAGATGCACTGCAGCAACTCGCCAAGGCTTCTTCGACAGCACCTTCCAAACCCACGACCTCTACCAACTAGATGGACAAGGGCAGCAGGCACATGGGAGCACCACGACCTTCAAGTTCCCCTCCAAGTCACACACCAGCCTGACTTGGAAATAGATTGCCATTTCTTCATCGTTGCTGGGTCAAAATCCTGGAACTCCCTCCCCAACAGCACTATATGAGTATCTTTACCACACGGACTGCTGCGGTTCAAAAAGGCAGTTAACCACCACCTTTTCAAGGGCAATTAGGGATGGGCAATAACTGCTAGCCTTGCCAGTGATGCCCACATCCTATGAACGAATAAAAAAACTCAGATGGATTTTTTTTTATAGAATGGATGGCCCTAATCAAAGTCACAAATGACATCCTATGTGACTGTGACCGTGGTGCACTATCCTTCTTCATCTTGTCCGTAAATAGTGAAGATGTTTACACAAAGCCTGACAAACAATAAGCAATTTGTTAGCTTGTCTCAGTAATTGATAAATACCTCACACCCATTGTGTTGTCTGTCATATGCTCTCCTCTCTGGCTGTGAACAGGGAGAGATAAATGTTGGGACAAGAACACTCACTGACATGTCACTTTTTTTTTTAAACAGAATGCTATGAAGGTAAGCACTCATTAGACTCAGAAGATTAGAATTCTGTAAGTCATGTAAGATAACACACTGATGTAGGGAAGCACAGCATGTTTATTATTTTGTATTATTGCATAATGACAAGTTAAACTGCTAGTGCACTGGCTTAAACTTTGTGCAAGGTGGCTCCCAGACCGGCGGCTCCCAGACCGGCAGCTCCCCACTGAATTCTTCTCCTTTGCAACTCCATCTGTGACCAATCATAGAATCACAGAATAGTACAGCACAGAAGGAGGCCATTTGGCCAATCGAATCTGCACCAGCTCTTTCGAAGCACAATCCAGTTAGTCCCATTTCCCCCCCCCCCCCCACCCTTTCCCCATATCCCTGCAATTTTTTCTCCTTCAAGTATTTATCCAATTCCCTTTTGACGGTTATTATTGAATCTGTATCCACCACCCTATCAGGTAGTGCATTCCAAATCCTAACCACTCGTTGCATAAAAAAGATTTTCCTCATGTCGTCTCTGGTTCTTTTGCCAATCACCTTTAAATCTGTGTCCTCTCGTTATCGATTCTCCAGCCATTGGAAAGAGTTTCTCTTTATTTACTCTGTCTAAATCCTTCACGATTTTAAACACCTCTATCAAATCTCCTCTTAGCCTTCTCTGCTCCAAGGAGAACAACCCCAGCTTTTCTAGTCTATCCATGTAACTGTAACCCCGCATCCATAGAACCATTCTAGTAATCTCTTCTGTACCCTCTGCAAAGCCATCACATCTTTCCTAAAGTGTGGTGCCCAGAATTGGACGCAATACTCCAGCTGGGGACAAACTAGTGTTTTATATACGTTTAACACAACTTCCTGACTGTTGTACTGTATGCCTCTATTTTTAAAGCCCAGGATCCCATATGCTTTATTATCTGCTTTGTTAACCTGTCCTGCCATCTTCAAAGATTTGTGCAAAAGCACCCCAGGTCTCTCTGTTCTTGCACCCCCTTTAAAATTGTATCATTTAGTGTGTATGGTCTCTCCTCATTCTTCCTAACAAAATGTATCACCTCGCACTTCTCTACTTTGAATTTCATCTGCCATATGTCCACCCATTCCACCAGCCTGTCTCTATTTTCTTGAAGTCTATTACTATCTTCCTCACTGTTTACTACATTTCCAAGTTTCGTGTCATCTATAAATTTTGAAATTGTGCCCTGTACACCCAAGTCCAAGTCATTAATGTATATCAAACAGCAGTGGACCTGAACCTTGGTGAACGCCACTGTATACCTCCATCCAGTCTGAAAAACAGCCATTCACCACAACTCCGTTTTCTATTCCTTAACCAATTTTGTATCAATACTGCCACCCGTTTATCCCATGGGCTTCAATGTTGCTAATAAGCCGAGTATGTAGTCCTTTATCAAACACCTTTTGAAAGTCCATATATACATCAACTGCACTGCCCTCATCCACCCTTTCTGTTACCTCATCAAAAAACTCAACCAAGTTAGTCAAACACTATTTGCCCTTAACATATCCGTGCTGGCTCTCATTTATTAGTCCATGCTTGTCCAAGAAGCTGTTAATTTTCTCCCGTAATATTGTTTCTAAAAGCTTCCCCATCACCGATGTTAAACTGACTGGTCTGTAATTGCCAGGTTTATCCTTCTCTTTTTTGAACAGTCCTTTGGCACCACTCCTGTATCTAAGGAGGATTGGAAGATTGTGGCCAGCACCTCCGCAATTTCTACCCTTACTTCCCTCAGCAACCTAGGATGCATCCCATCCGGACCAGGTGACTTATCCACTTTAATTAACGTCAGTCTTTCTAGTACCTCCTCTATCTATTTTTATTTCATCCAGGATCCCAGCAATGTCCTCGTTTACCATAGCTTTGGAAAAGTCCTCTTCCTTGGTAAACATCGATGCAAAGTACTCATTTAGTACTTCAGCAAAGCCTTCTGCCTACACCAATAGTTCTCCATTTCAGTCCCTATTCGGGTGCACAGGTGCTCTGACAACTCTTTTACTGTTAATATACCTACGGATGATCTTTGGATTCCGCTTTATCTTAGCCACCAATCTATTCTCGTACTGCCTCTTATTTTATTTTTCACTTCTCCTCTGTACTTTTTATATTCAGCCTGATTCTCCCTTGTATTATCAAGCTGACTACTCTCCAAAACCTTCGTCATCCAGGGAGCTCTAGCTTTGGTTGCCCTCCCTTTCCCCCTTGTACCTAGACTGTACTTGAAACATCTCCTCTTTAAAGTCCGCCCATTGCTCCATTATATTTTTGCCTGCGGTCTTCGATTCCAATTTACTCGGGCCAGATCTGTCCTTAATTCGCTGAAATTAGTCCTTCTCCAGTTAAGTATTTTTATTCTAGATTGCTCCTTGTCCTTCTCCATAACTAATCTAAACCTTATGATACTATGATCACTATTCCTGAAATGCTCTCCAACTGTGACATTCTTCACTTGACCCACTTAATTCCCCAGGACTAGATCCAAAAATTCCTCCTTCCTCTTTCCTGATCAAGAAAATTCTCCTGAACACACTTCAGAAATTCCTTCCCTTCTCTGCCCTTAACACAATCACTGCCCCATTCAGTATTGGGGTAGTTAAAAAGTCTCCCATTATCACTACTCTATGGTTCTTTACCTCTCAGTAATTTCTTTGTAAATTTGCTCCTCCATCTCCATCACACTATTTGGTGGCCTATAAAATACACCAAGTAGCGTAATAGCTCCTTTATTGTTTCACAACTCCAACCAAATAGATTCTGTCTTCGATCCCTTAAGGACATTCTCTCTTTCTAGCACTGTAATATTTTCCTTAATCAAAATGGTGACCCCTTTTTTTTCCTTCCCTATCTTTCCTGGATACCTTGAATCCAGGAATACAGGAAACTTTGTGTTATCCGGAGGCGAACCGTCCGGCAAGCTCGAGCCACCGGCAAAAATCAGGAGCCGTTTTTTATTCTTTTCGTTTCTTTTCTTTGCTTTTTTTGAACAGTCAAGCTCTGCAACGTCTGTAGCTAAGCAACAGCTTCAGCTAGAGACGCTACAGAGACGCTTGCCGATGGTTTAGAGGCTGTTGCTAAGCAACAGGGTTTGTTGATTCATACGGAGATGAAGTGATTCTCCGTATGTTTCAACATTAGCTCTGGAGTGTACGGCAGTTTTGAGGGAACGGCAGCAGCTTGGTCCCGTCGGTGCCGGATAGCACAAAGTTTCCTGTATTAAGCATTCAATCCTCCCCTTTTTTGAGCCAGATCTCAGTTATCAGATTGGATAGAGGATTGGCTAACTAATAGAAAACAGAGTCGGGATAAATGGGTCATTTTCAGGATGGCAATCCGTAACTTGTGGGGTGCCACAGGGATCAGTGCTGGGGTCTCAACTATTTTCAAACTATATTTATAACTTGGATGAAGGAAGCGAGTGTATTGTAGCCAAATTTGCAGATGATATAAAGATAGGTGGGAAAGCAAGTTGTGAGGAGGACATAAAGGGCTCGATTTTGTTACTGGGGCAGGCTGGGGTCGTGTAATCCACTTTTCATGTTAGCTACCCGATTCTAAATCAATGTGGGAGAATGATGCGATTTTAACTTAAGTGGGCAATTGAGTTCCAGCGTGTGGGAACCCATGGCCCAATTAGTTTTTTCAGTCTGAAACTCGCCTCCAGTGACATCATCATTGCTGCTGCATTTAAGATCTGCAACAAGCCTTGCTTCTTCTGCAGACTGCCAACCTTTTGGCCTTTCATGCTACAGGGACCTGGAGGCAGAATGACCAGTGAGAGACCTAGGTCTGCTCCCAGGTTTGATGACGTTGCCCTGCAGGCTTTAGTGGAGGGAGCAAGAGCCAATAAAGAGGTGCTCTTCCCTTCTTCAGGGAGGAAGAAGCCTCCCCAGCAGATCAAGGCTGTGTGGGTCCAGGTGGCCCAGGAGGTCAACTCTTTGTCGATAACCCGCAGAACCTGGCTTCAGTGCAGGAAGAGGTTTCACGACCTTCTGCGCACTGGAAAAGTGAGTTTGACTTTCCCATCACCCTCAATCTGATCCCCATTGCCTCTCCTCACCAGCACTCAGCTTTAGCAATCTCTTCCTCCACATCCCACTTGACACTGACATCCATGCACCCTTACCCATTCCCTCTCTCTCTATGGTCACATTCACCTAACTATTCGACTATGCAGCCCTCACACTCCCTATCACTGTGATGCAATTACAACTTACAACACACAGGGAGGGCCCTTGGTCTTGCCACCTCACTCCATCTTTGTCTCCTTCTAAATATCTATGCTATGGATTCTCTACACTCACTCCTTCATTCTCACGCAAACTCCACTTGTCTCCCTCATTGCAGGAAAAGAGAGCTCACAATAAGAAGGAAAGAGTGAGGACAGGAGGAGGGCCACCCTCAGTAGCCCAGCTCACCCCCTGGGAGGAGGTGGTCCTGGAGATCGTGGGAGTGGAGGACGATGCGCAAGTGGGGGACGGACAGACGGGTGAATCACAGCAAGCTGGTGACAGAATAGTTTTCCATCTCTCTCATTGACATTGTATGAGTCGCTGATAATGATTCTGAAGCTCTAACAGATGGACTTATGATCATCTGCAATATGTGATTCATTTTTTTAAAAATTCATTGATGGGATGTGGGCGTCGCTGGCTGGCTAGGCCTGCATTTAGTGCCCATCTCTAATTGCCCTTGAGAAGGTGGTGGTGAGCTGCCTTCTTGAACCGCTGCAGTCCATATGGTGTAGGTACACCCACAATGCTGTTAGGAAAAGAGTTCCAGGATTTTGGCCCAGCGACAGTGAAGGAACGGCGATACAGGTCCAAGTCAGGATGGTGTGTGGCTTGGAGGGGAACTTGTAGGTGGTGATGTTCCCAGCCTCTGGCCTGCTCTTGTAGCCACAGTATTTATATGGCTGGTCCAGTTCAGTTTCTGATCAATGGTAACCCCCAGGATGTTGATAGTGGGGGATTCAGCGATGGTAATGCCATTGAATGTCAAGGGGAAATGGTTAGAGTCTCGCTTGTTGGAGATGGTCATTGCCTGGCACTTGTGTGGTGCGAATGTTACTTGCCACTTGTCAGCCCAAGTCTGAATGTTGTCCAGGTCTTGCTGCATATGGACACGGACTGCGTGCATGTAACCTTGGCATTACATCTCTGACTCTTTCCTTTACTCCCCCACAGGGCCATCGACAGCACCCATCCCCACTAGCCAGGAGGAAGAGCCTGAGCATCCAGACTCCTCAGAGGAAGCTGCAACCTCTGAGGGCGCAGTGTCAGCAGAATTCAGCGCACCCAGCACCAGCGCAGACACTCACACCTCGGTGGGACCTTCGCGAGATAGAGTAGTGTTGTCACCTGGTGTATCACAGCTCACAAGTGAGCATCAGCAGATTGTGGAGACAGGGACAGCAGTGGAGAGTCCTCGTCGGAGGGCGCAGGACTCGGCCAGCTCGGCTCAGCTGCATGTCGACCCTCTGCGTCTGGGTCTATCCACAAGATCAGCGGTGCTGGAACTCCAGGAGTCTCTGACAGGTTGTGTCTTCAGGGTCGCTGCGAGTGTGGAGCGAATGGAGGAGTCCATTGCGAACATAAGCAGAACCTTTGTGGAGTCATTGGCGCATGAACGCATCACCATGGAAAGGATGGCAACCTCCATGAGGTGATAAGTCGCCAGAGTGCAGAAAACATGGTGAGTGTTCAGAATAGAATGACATCTCTGGAGGAGCGATGGTCATCTATTGAACAGAGAAACCAGACCTTCATGGAAGTCCTTCTGAGTAGGACTGCCAGTGCAGATATGGGTCCCCATGGCCCCCCTGATGTGCAGCAAGGTGCTCTCAAGCCACTTGCAAGCGCTGAGGGGGACCTGACCCATGAGAGGGAAGTTGGTGGCAGACATCAAGGAAGTGGGGGCTCCTCTCCAAGCGCTCACACTTCCATGCCACTGCAGAGCCCTCAGTCAGAGCCCCAGAGTCCACACCCAATTGAGATGGGCGTCTCAACCCCTGCACAGCTGCAGGAGGCAGACTGTTGGCGAGCCCTCACAGGTTCGCAACCACAGAGGACGCCCGCCAAAGGTGTCGAGACAGGAGCAGCAAGAAACTGAGCAAGGGGCCTTCACATCTGCTGAAGCCACAGGGGAAGCACCACGTAGGAGCACACGCAAGAGAAAGATACTGCACAAATAGTCACAAGGGTAGTCTCATTTGGGTGAAATTTGATGTTAATATTAAAAAGCCATCAGATGGTTACTGTAAATAAAAAATCTGATGGCTACTGCTGCAGTTGTGGCGTGTGTCATTTCGCTAATGGGACTTCCACATTGAGGGCTTAGGATTACTTGGTATATGCCTCAGTTGAGGAAGCGCTCAGTGAAGGTGGCGAGAGGGGTTTCCCAGGGGGTCACACTGGAGATGGGTGTCAGGCTCCAAACTTCCACAGCTGTGGTTATGCCTTCTAAAAGTTCCCCCAGACCTGAGACAACAAAGTCCTGCCACCTGCAAATGATGGCTGATCAAATATCCTATTTAATGGTGGAGCTGCAGCTAATAGTCAGCAATCCAATTGTGCTCCCGCCAGGTTTCACCGTCGTGTCTCAGAGCAGGCGTGCTTCACGTCGGAAAGGGGTTAAAATCACCAAGGCCTTTCAAAATGGGATAATAGAGGCAATTTACTGCTTGTTAAGGGCCTGAGCAAGAACCAACGTCTGTGTTCTTGCTCAGGCCAACATCCCCAGCATCGAAGCTTTGACCACGCTCGATCAGCTCCGATGGGCGGGTCACATTGTCCGCATGCCCGATACGAGACTCCCAAAACAAGCGCTCTACTCGGAGCTCCGGCACGGCAAGAGAGCCCCAGGTGGGCAGAGGAAATGCTTCAAGCAGACCCTCAAAGCCTCCTTGAAAAAGTGTAACATCCCCACCAACACCTGGGAATCCCTGGCCCAAGACCGCAAAGTGGAGGAGAAGCATCCCGGAAGGCGCCGAACACCTTGACTCTCTTCGACAGGAGCAAGCGGAAGCCAAGCGCAGGCAGCGCAAGGAGCGCACGTCAATCCAAACATCCCACCCACCCGCCCCACCTGTGACAGAGACTGTAGATCCCGCATTGGACTAATCAGTCACCTGAGAACTCATTTTTAACGTGGAAGCAAGTCATCCTCGGACTGCCTAAGAAGGGGGGCCTATCCCACCTCTTGGCGGCGGGACGGAGACGGGAGCAGTAAACACGATTTCTTGAAAATTGCTTGGAGGCGGGATGGAGGCGGGGTTGGGCCCGCCCACCACTTTTTGCAATTTTAACACCCCACACGACTCCATTCCCGCCTCCATGGCCCTGGGAAATTAGAGCCCAAAGAGTCTGCAAAGGGTGGGCAAGAATTTGGCTGATGTGGGAAAATGTGAAGTTATCCACTTTGTAGGAAGAATGGAAAAGAAAAATATGATTTAAATGGAGAAAGACTACAGAATGCGGCGGTACAGAGGGATTTGGGTATCCTCGTACATGAAACACAATAAGTTAACATGCAGGTACAGCAAGTAATTAGGAAGGCAAATGGAATGTTGACCTTTATTTCAAGCGGGATAGAGTATAAAAGTAGGGAAGTCTTGCTACAACTGTACAGGCCGCTGGTGAGACCACACCTAGAGTACTGCGTACAGTTTTGGTCCCCTTATTTAAGGAGGGATATACTTGCATTGGAGGCAGTTCAGAGAAGGTTTACTAGGTTGATTCCTGGGATGGAAGGGTTGTCTCATGATGAAAGGTTGCGTAGGTTGGGCATATACTCATTGGAGTTTAGAAAAATGAGAGGTGATCTTATTGTAACATAAAAGATTGAGGGAGTTGGACAGGGTAGGTGCTGAATGTTTCCCCTCGTGGGGGAATCTAGAATGAGGGGGCATAGTCTCAGAATAAGGGGCCACCCATATAAAACGGGGATGAGGAGGAATTTCTTCTCTCAGAGGGTCGTGAATCTTTGGAATTCTTTACCCCAGAGAGCTGTGGAGGCTGGGTCATTGAATATATTCAAGGTTGGGATAGACAGATTTTTGAGCAACAGGGGAGTCAAGGGTTATGGGGAGCGGACAGGAAAGTGGAGTTGAGGCCAAAAATCGGATCAGCTCAGCCTGTTCCTGCTCCTATTTCTTATGTTCTCGCCACTACATCATATTCCCACGTGGTTAATTGCACCTGCAGCTCACCAACCTTATTAACCACACTTTTTTTTCTCTCAGGTCCTCTTGGGTCCTTCTCTCCTGTCTCCTTCCCTTCCTGTCACCTGGCCATGCCATCTTTCATTTCTCCCCCTCGAAGGTAAATGATCCCCTTCAATCCCTACTCCAACCCATCACTACTCGTCTGCCTTCTTACTCTTCTGCTACCATCCCAGGCTTCAATAAGCTAGAATAAGCCCATCGCTACCTGCTGTGGCGCTCTAGGCATTCCCCAATGAGACCATAAAGCACCCATCACTGTTTTCTTGCAAGCAACAATCCCAACTGTCCCATCCAACTCTCCGAACCTTCTCATTCAGTATGTCCGCTAGGGGCTAAACTCACCAACCTCCTTCCTGACCTGCTCAGCCCACCCACTACTGTATCCTTCAATTAATAATCACAGCAGATTAATAATCACTGCCCCTCTCTGCATTTGCCTCCATAAAGTCTATTTACTTGCAAACTAGGCACTTTCCATCCAGAACCTATTGTGGGGAATCATAGGCATCTTGGCTTTGTCTGAAACTTGGCTCATTGGTGAAAATACCTTGGGGGGAGAAAAATTCGGTATCGACCATATTTGAGTACTAATATCGGCCGGGCGCATAATTTAGCGTCCGGCACAAATTATCGCCGGCGACCCTGGAGTTGATTGGAGCGCTAAATCAAGCGCTACACACCTCTCTTAGGGCACTAACATCGGTGAACGGGGCGCTACCTCAGAGCGCTCAAGCTCAGGTGTTGTCAATTACCTTGTACTCAGACAGACTGGCGCCTTCCAGTTCTTAAAGGGGAGGGTCCATCATGCTGCACAGCCTCACCCTGATCATTGCTGCTTTTGACCTGGGCCTGCAAGGAGGTGCAAAACTTCAACAATAATCATCATGGCTGCTCAGAAGCCCAGGGAGAGAGCTGGTTGGTTTAGCGACCGGGCATTGGAGGCTCTGGTTGTGGCTGTTGAACGCCGACGGGCAGTGCTGTTCCCAGACACTGGCAGGAGGCCATTGCCCCAGGAGTTCACAAGGGTGTGGAGGGAGGTAGCCCATTACGTATCGTCCAGGAGCCTGGTCCAAAGGACTCACACCCAGTGCCGCAAGAAGTTCAATGACCTCACTCGGGTGGTCAGGATGAGTAGATGCTTGAAATACCCCTACATCCCATCACCTCAACCTCACTCTGTGCACAGACGGTATAAACTGCCAAATCCCCAACACTCACCCAACAAGAATGCCCATCTACTAAAAGTCACATCCACATCTCGCACCTTGCAGACATTAACAGCTATTCAACTATGGTAGGCACATCTGCCAAACACATGGCTGCACACTCACTCACACGCTGTCCTTTTTCTTGCAGGCCAAGCTTTCGTATACCAGGAGGGAGCAACAATGCACGGGAGGAGGTCAGGCGGAGCTGCACCCCCTCACACAGCTGGAGGAGCGAGTGCAAAGAATAATCGCGAGCTATGACGTGGGCGCTGTGGCAGTCAGAGAGCTCGACCCCCTTGGGGTGTTCATCATCTCTCTCTCTCCTCTCTCATACCACTTCCTCCTCACAACACGAGCCTTTCCCACTTTCCATCCAAGTACACTGTCTCCATTCCTTGCTCCCTTCCTGCCCCCCTGACCTCATGTTAAAGCCACTCTTGTGCCTTCCTGCTTTCAGATAGTGAGCTGCCATCTGACCAGCCTGTCCCTCAGCCTCCCAGTAGCAGCAACGTGGGAGAGGAGGAGGAACACCAAGCCTGAGCCTCACTGCCTGTGTCTCCCGAGGCCGACACATCGGATACTGGGGCCACGCGGTCACTAGAGGGGAGCAGAGCATTAGGTTCGGATGTGGGTAAAGCTCCGGGACCCAGCGGGCTGCAGCAACACCATGGGGGAAAAAAAAGTTCAGGGGCCATCTCCCCAGAGGGTGAGTGCGCGCACGATTTCTGCTGCACAGGACTCAGATGAGGACCTCGATATCACACCGATGAACACACAGGCGATGAGCATGCATACTGAGCTCATGGATGCAATGGCAAGGGTGCCCAAGAGTATGGATGCACTGGCTAGGAGCATGGAGCTGTCATCTCTGCGCAAACCCTCGAGCCCATCCTTGCCTCGTTGCAGAGGATGGTTGACTTGCAGAGAGACCATGGGGGACCCAGACCCCATGCCGCGTGTAATGGGTGAGGCGGCAGCATCTATTGCAGCACAGGCCGAGGCAACGCAACAGCTTAGTGCTGGAATCAAGTCATTGGTTGGTGCCATCCAATCTCAGACTGTTCTGATGCAGTCTCAGATTGATGCCACGCAAGCGCTGACTGCTGCCATCATAGCTGAGGCGACCACTGTCCACCGGGGATCTGATGGTGCCGCAGCAGGCCAGCAATCTGTGTTCAAGCAGATTGCTTCGGATACTGAGGTTCTGCCCAATGGGGGAGTGGTAGTTTGTTGGTCAAGCAAGAAGGTGTTGTCCTCCCTCAGGAGGACAGCATTCCTGCTCCCACCACTGCCACTCTGCCATTGCTCTTGCCACAGCCTGTATATCGGCCAGCCCAGACTGCTGCCTCTTCCTCTTCCTGAGGTGGTGAACCAATCCCTGGTGGCAATGGCTGGGTCCTCAGAATTGCGAGTTTGTGAAGCATACAGCACACAACAATGAAAACCGATACTCGATCAGGGAAGTACTGCAGGACTCCTCCAGAGTGGTCAAGACACCGGAACCGTTGCTTCAGCACGCCAATCATCTGTTCAATGAGGTTCTTAGTGGCTCTCATTGTATGCAAGCTCAGCAGGAGTGTTGGGGTTACAGAACAGTGTCATCAGCCAGGTGCAGAGTAGATAACCCTTGTCCCCGAGGAGCCAGCCAGGAGCTTGATGCAGTGGTTGGAAAAGGTCTGGGACACCAGTCTGGCGCAGGATGAATGCATCGTGGCTGCTGCCAGGATAGCGGGCATTGATGGCGAGGATGCGCTGTCTGTGGTCGTACACCAACTGCACGTTCAGAGAGTGGTAGCCTTTGTGGTTGCGGAAAACCTCTGCATTATCATGAGGTGCCCGCAATGCCACATGCGTGCAGTCAATGGCGCCCTGAACCGTGGGGAAGCCCTCTATCTTAGCGAAGCGACATGTGCGTTCACGCTTGATGGGCCTTCAATAACCACAAAACTAGAAGTTATAGACTTAAACAAGTTGGCTTTTAATCACTAAGATCAGAGCTAACATCTCAACACGCTGACTGGTTCACAGGAATGAGTCATACAGATCCTGGGATCTTTATGTAAGAGAAGTCAGGGGCGGAGCCAAGAGCCAAGACCTGGAACCTCCCAGGTTAGTCGGGAAAGAGGAAGTGAAACTATACACAGTGGGGGAGGGTAATATACAAGAGTGCAAAACGAATACAGGATCAAGACAAACAGATTTCATTACATTCACCCCTTCTATAGATTTAGTCCATCGGGGTGATGTTTCTTAAAAGTTGGTATAAGTGAGTCTGTCAGGAGGTTTTGCAGTTCTCAGTGATCGGCGCAAAGCCGGTTGGGGTGCCTCTAGAGGAGTGGATTCTGGTTCCTCCGCTGTCCGGGCCTCCGCAGTGTCTTCCAGGTTATCTGCAGTGTCCTCCAGGTTAAAGTTGGGTATTGATACCTCTGGGCGTCCTGTCTCTTTGTAGTGTAGGTCTTCATCGGGTAGTCTCCCATCGTTCTCTCCGCTCCCCGAGGGAGCGAGGTCTTTTATGGAAACAGTGTCCTCTCGCCCGTCAGAGTATTCGATATAGGCGTACTGAGGGTTTGCATGGAGGAGCTGTACCTTTTCCACAAGGGGGTCCGTTTTATGGCCTCTCACGTGCTTCCGCAATAGTACTGTCCCCGGAGACGTCAGCCACGCGGGTAGAGATATGCCCGAGGTGGATTTCTGGGGGGAAACGAACATCTTTTCGCGAGGGTAGCGTTAGTGGCAGTACATAACAGAGACCTTATGGAGTGGAGCACGTCTGGGAGGACTTCCTGCCAGCGGGAGGTCGGAAGGCCTTTTGACTTTAAGGCTAACGTGACAGCCTGCCAAACAGTAGCATTCTCCCTTTCCACTTGCCCATTACCCCGGGGGTTGTAGCTAGTGGTTCTGCTAGTGGCTATCCCCTTCGAGAGCAAGAACTGGCGCAGCTCGTCACTCATGAATGACGTCCCCCTATCGCTGTGTATGTAGTTCGGCATGCCAAACATGCAGAATAGATTACAGAGACACTTGATGACCGTGGCACTGGTCATGTCTGGGCAGGGAATGGCGAAGGGGAAGCGGGAATATTCATCAATGATATTGAGGAAGTATACGTTATGGTCGACAGAGGGAAGGGGTCCCTTGAAGTCCAGACTTAGGCGCTCGAATGGCCGTGTGGCTTTGATAAGGTGTGCACGGTCAGGCCTGTAGAAACGAGGCTTGCATTCCGCACAGATGCGGCAGGCTCTGGTCATTGCCCTGGCCTCCTCGATGGAGTGGGGCAGATTGTGGGACTTTATAAAATGGTATAGTCGGGTGACCCCTGGGTGACAGAGGTCGTTGTGGAGACCCTGTAATTTGTCCGTATGAATGCTGGCACACATTCCCCGCGATAGGGCATCTGGGGGTTCATTAAGGGCTCCCGGCCTGTACATAATATCATAGTCAAACGTGGATAGTTCGATCCTCCACCTGAGTATTTTGTCATTCTTGATTTTCCCCCTTTGTTTGTTATTAAACATGAAAGCCACCGACCGCTGGTCGGTGAGCAGGGTGAAACGTTTGCCGGCTAGGTAGTGTCTCCAGTGCCGCACTGCCTCCACTATAGCCGGTGCCTCCTTCTCGACCGAAGAGTGCCTGATTTCAGGTCCCTGAAGGGTTCAGGAGATGAAGCCCACAGGTCTCCCAGCCTGATTGAGGGTCGCAGCTAAGGCAAAGTCTGACGCATCGCTTTCGACTTGAAAGGGAATACATTCATCCACTGCACACACTGCAGCCCTTTCAATGTCCTGTTTAATACTGGTGAAAGCCTCCCGAGCTTCAGCTGATAGTGGGAAGGACGTCGATTTAATGAGGGGTCGGGCCTTATCAGAGTAATTGGGCACCCATTGGGCATAATACGAAAAAAATCCCAGGCACCTTTTTAAAGCTTTGGGATTGTGTGGCAGGGGCAGTTCCTTTAGGGGGCGTAATCGGTCAGGGTCCGGTCCAATTACCCCATCTCCACCACACAGCCGAGGATACAGAGACGGGTTGTGTTGAAGACACATTTGTCTTCGTTGTAGGTTAGATTCAGCTTCAGGGCAGTTTTTAAAAATCTCGCAAGATTTAGATCGTGGTCTTGCTGGTTGTGCCCGCAGATAGTGACATTGTCCAGATAGGGGTAGGTAGCTTGTAGTTTATTCTCGTCAACCATGCGGTCCATCTCACGTTGGAAGACCGAGACCCCATTTGTTACCCCGAAGGGCACTCTGAGAAAATGGTAGAGGCGCCCGTTCGCCTCAAAGGCGGTGTATGGGCGGTCCTCCGTTCTAATGGGGAGCTGGTGATACGCGGATTTGAGGTCGATAGTCGAGAAGACTCGGTATTGCGCAATCTGGTTGACCATTTCTGATATGCGGGGTAAAGGGTAGGCGTCCAGCTGGGTATAAATATTAACAGGCTGGCTGTAGTCAATTACCATCCATTTCTTTTCGCTATTTTTAACTATGACTACTTGGGCACGCCACGGGCTGGTACTGCATTCAATAATGCCTTCCCGCAGGAGTCTGTCCACTTCCGCCTTGATAAAGTGTCTGTCTTCCAGACTGTACCGTCTACTTTTGGTCGCTATGGGCCTACAGTTCGGAGCGAGATTAGCGAATAAAGAGGGCGGGCTGATTTTTAAGGTTGATAGGCCACAGGCTGTGAGTGGCGGCTGGGACCCGCCCTATGCTAGCGTGACACTTTCGTGGTGGTACTGGAAGTCCAGGCCCAAGATTACATTAACACAGAGTTCTGGCATCACAAGGAGTTAAAAATCCTTGTAGTCCGTGCCTTTTACAGTCAGTGTTACCACACAGTAGCCCAAAATGTCCGAAGTGTGGGGCTTAGCAGCCATAGCAATTCTGCTCCGTGTAGGGGTTACCGTTAATGAGTGCCGCCGTACCAGGCTAGGGTGGATAAAACTCTCGGTACTCCCACAGTCAATTAAACATTTCGTTAAATTCCCATTTACCTGTATGTCCATCATGGATTTTGTCAACGGGTATGGCCTGGATTGATCCACCGTGATCGAAGCCACTGTTGGGCCCTGGGCGGCCGTTGAGTCGGGAAAAGATGGCGGATCCCAAGATGGCGGCCCGCACGGCACGCACGAGGCGGTGACGGAGTTGGAAATCGGATTCCCCCTGCAGACTTTGCTAAAATGCCCCTTTTTCTTACATTTGAAGCATGTAGCGTCCTTCGCTGGGCATCGTTGTCTGGGGTGCTTGGCCTTGCCGCAGAAGTAGCATTTCGGGCCTCGAGACATTGCCGCTGTAGTAGGACTCCTGGGTGAACTTCTGTGTGGGGACTCCGGCGGCGTAGAGCTGGTCTGAGACCTGGATGGAGAAGATGGCTGATTCCAAGATGGCGGCCCCCTCGGCGGTGAGGGCTGCATGGCCGGAAGAATAAGAGTCAGAGTTTCTCTGGGCCACGTCCAGTGATCGCGCAGTGGCCACTGCCTTTTTTAAGTCCAGGACCTCCTTCTCCAGCAGTCTCTGCCGGATATAATTCGATTTGAGGCCCGTGATGAAGGAATCGCGGACCAATTCGTCAGAGTACGCGTTGGCCGTCACGGCCTTGCAGTTACAGTCCCAGACCAGGTCCTTTAGGCCCTGTAAGAAATCGTCCATTGATTCCTCTGGTCGCTGCCTGCGTGTAGCCAGCAGATGTCTGGCGTACACTTCGTTTACCGGCCTCTGGTATTGGGCCTTCAGGATAGTGATGGCCTCCGTGTAAGAGGTGGCGTCCCGGATGAACGAATAAATCCGATGACTTACGCGAGTAGTCAGTAGACTCAGTTTATCTACCTCGCTAGCGGATGAGGCCCCCGCGAAGAGTTCGAAGCATTTGAGCCAGTGTCCAAATTGATTTGATGCTTCAGCAGAATGTGAATCCAAGTCCAGACGCTCTGGTTTTAGGAGTCGATCCATCCTAGTATTCTTTAGTGATTAAAATTGATGGGCCTTCAATAACCACAAAACTAGAAGTTATAGACTTAAACAAGTTGGCTTTTAATCACTAAGATCAGAGCTAACATCTCAACACGCTGACTGGTTCACAGGAATGAGTCATACAGATCCTGGGATCTTTATGTAAGAGAAGTCAGGGGCGGAGCCAAGAGCCAAGACCTGGAACCTCCCAGGTTAGTCGGGAAAGAGGAAGTGAAACTATACACAGTGGGGGAGGGTAATATACATGAGTGCAAAACGAATACAGGATCAAGACAAACAGATTTCATCACAACGCTGTTTGTCTCCAGTCATGGAGAATGAGATGTACTCCCTTCTCCTTCTGTAGAGAGCATTTGTGACCTCCCGGATGCAGCAATGAACAGCGAACTGGGAGATGTTTGCAATATCCCCTGCTGAAGCCTGGAAGGAGCCGCTGGCGTAGAAATTGAGAGTCACCGTCAACTTCACTGCCACCGACAGAGCTGTCCTGGTCCTGAGCTGAAGCTGGAGCTCTGGTTGCAGGAGGTGACAGAGCTCTGTGACCACCTCCTTGCTGAAGCGGAGCCGACTAAAACACTGCTCCTCAGACAGATAAATATAGGAGACTGCTCCCGGAATACCCTGGGAGGGCAAGGTCTCCTGTGCAGAGCCCTGTTGGCCCTCCTCCCTCTGGCCACGTTTTCCACTCTTTCTCTCTGCTTCCACTGCCTCTGACGGTAAAGCTGGAGAACGAGGCCCCATGCTAGTACAGCCCCCATCAAATCTTCTAAATGTGGTAGTAATAAAGGTTACAGAAATGGGAACCTGAAAAGTCTTGCCGACGACCAAAACTCCTTCAAGTGGGATACCGCTAAATGGCTCCAGACGCCTGCCTCTCCCTCTCTCAACCTGCGTATGCAGAACTGATTGCTGACAGGAAAAAACAGGAAGCGCATGCCTTTAAATAGCGCTCCCCCAGCTCCCAGCCGACTGCAAACCGTCCCCATCTAACTATCGTTCCTAGCGGCAGGCACTGAGGCAGTGGGCAAGAATCAATTTCCGGTCCGGGGTGCTACTGGGGCATTGCATGCTTGGATGATGTCATGATCTCCGGGCACAGGAGATCGTGGTGGTAGCGTTTAGCGCCACCGCAAACCGCCAGGTCAATTTCGCAGGCGGCGCTAAAATCGCCGCGCACGGGCAGTCAGACATTAACGCCCCAGTAGCGCCCCCAGAGGCGTTAACGGGCAGCGCTAACCAACCAAATTTTTCCCCCCTTACTCCTTAACAAAACCTACCAGCATGGCTCTATCTTCCACCATCTGCCCCACCCAAATGTTGGCCTTTATCAGCAAGCCACACCTTGGTCTTTCCCTCAACTCCTCTGGCACTTTCTCCTCCTTCAATCACCTCATTCTGTTCCACCACTCCTTTAAAATCTCTATTGTCTACTGCTCCCCCAAGCCATATCCTGACCTACTCCCAAATATCCTCCCTTCTTTCCTCCCGCAGCTTCTACACTGAGCAAACTCCTCATTCTTGTGATTTTAATCTTCATCTCAATTCTGCTTGTTCTCTCTCCTCTGAATGCACCACTCGTTTATCCTCCTTAAACCTCTTCCACCAAATAATCTCTGCTACCCATATTCATGGCCACTCCCTAGAACTTGCTATCTCTTATGACCTCTCTACTTCCATGGTTTTGATCACTGACATCTCTGACCACCTTTTTGTATCCCTCAACAACCACATTCCCCAACCTACTTCCAACCCCACTTCCTTCTGCAAGTGCCCCTGGAAAAAATCTCCCTCAAGTCACTTCTAGCTGTATTTTCAAATTCCTAACTGCCTAACATTTGGCCCTACATTTGCCAAGATACCTCTTCATCTGTTAATTTGTCCAACTACTCCATCTTTTTTGCCCTAGCAAAACATTCACACTCTTCATCCCACCCATAGCCCAGTATGACCACAACCTTGTTCCCTCAAGTCCAAGGGGTGCAGACTAGATAGTATCTTACACACAACTGGTTTAGCCATCCATCAGCTGGACCACATCAAGCTCTATCAGGCCTTGCACTCCTCTACCACTACTCCAGGATCAAGCCAGGGGGCTTCTTTTATCCACTACCAATTGACAACAACCAATCTCTCCCAGTCCCCTCCACTTTAGCGTCAGAGTGTTCAAGTGGCTCGCTACTGATCTGATATCGCCAAGTTAATCAAGTAAAACCCCATGACCACATCCAATACCTTCCAGACATCGATTCCAATCTTCAGTGTCTGGTTTATGGGAACTTTTTCTCCAAAATAGGCAATGTGGCCAAAGAGTGCATGGCGGCGATGATTAATGGTGACTTCTATCTTCTGAAGTTCGGTTCTCATTGTTGCATCTATGTTATGGAGAACATCAAACCATCTAATTCACAACAGTCGCTTCTGAAAGCACATATGAAATGCTTCCAGTCTCTTTATGTCTTGCCTAAGCAGCATTCATATTTCAGATCCATACAAAAGTATTGGAAGGACTCAGGTCTGATAGATCCATGCTTTCGTAAGGATTTTCACCTGCTGCTGACTCCAGACCCTGTCCAGTTCTTTCATTTCTGAAGCTGCTAAGCTGATGCTGCTCAGTATGTCTGGCTCACTACACCCATCTGATGACAGTTTGCTACCTAGATAAAGGCCCACGCACTTAGTGTGGCAGTTAAGTCTTTTCATTTGTCTTACTTGCTCAGCTTCACCACTTCTAACAACACACTGTCGCTCTGAGTAAACATGTTTCACCGATGGGTGATCTACAATGGACGCAATACTTACTCTACGCTTAATATCCGAAATTCATCGCAAATTCAACCAGCCTCTGGCAGTCGCAAATGTAGACTTCAGGCAGCCTTTGATTCTGTCAACAAAAACGCCCTATGGAAGGCTCTATAAGGCATCTGTGTTCCTGAAATCCTCCTGAGACTAATTCAAGATCTAGATTACAACCCAGGAGTATGAGTCTGACTGGGAAACCGCAATTCTGCGAGATTCTACACCAGACCTGGAGTAAGGCAGGGATGCGTCCTGGCTCCAACTCTGTTCTGTCATGCAATCATGGATTATCAACCGCATCATCAGCATTACCATTGCACAGACATTTTTTCTGACCTGGACTGCACAGATAATGTCGTCCTCCTTGGGCAGGATGCATTGGAGAGTTTTCAGCAGAAGGCAGCCACCTGTGGTCCACTGATTTCTTGGGTAGAGACAAATGCTGTGATGCAAGACACTGAAGTTGATGGGCAAAACATGAAGGCTGTGGATGCCTTTATCTCTTCCTTTAACACCTCATTAAAGCCATCTTTTGACCAAGCCTTTGGTCATCCCTCCTAATATCTACTTCTCTGGCTTAGTATCCACTTTTTCCTTAGGCCTCTGTGAAGTGCCGTGAGACATTTTTCTATGTTATAGGTGCTAAATAAATGCAAGTTAATGTTATTCCTTTTGAACCCATCTGTTAAATGTTTTATTCTTTATTTTAACTCCCGGTTCTATAAATCTAATTACTTCTTCCATCTTTAACATTAATTACAGAGCTGTCTGATCATACATATTAGCTTGGTACACAGCTATTTGAAGTGGGATTTAAATATGATGTACCAACAACAACAACTTGTATTTATATAACGACTTTAACATTGTAAAATGTCCCAAGGCGCTGCACAAGAGTATTTTAAGACAAAAAATTTGACACTGAGCCACATAAGGATAAATGAGGGCAGGTGACCAAAAGCTTGGTCAAAGAGGTAGGTTTTAAGGAGCGTCTTAAAGGAGGAGAGGTAGCGAGGCGGAGAGGTTTAGGCAGAGAATTCCAGAGCTGAGGGCCTAGGCAACAGAAGGCACAGCCAACAATGGTTGAGCGATTATAATCAGGGATGCTCAAGAGGGCAGAATTAGAGGAGCACAGATATCTCGGGGGGGTTATGGGGCTGAAGGAGATTACAGAGATAGGGAGGGGCGAGGCAATGGAGGGATTTGAAAACAAGGATGAGAATTTTAAAATTGAGGTGTTGATTAACCAGGAGCCAATGTAGGTCAGCGAGCACCGGGGTGATGGGCGAATGGGACTTGGTGCGAGTTAGGACACGGGCAGCTGAGTTTTGAATGACCTCAAGTTTATGTAGGGTGGAATGTGGGAGGCCAGCCAGGAGTGCGTTGGAATAGTCAAGTCTGGAGGTAACAAAAGCATGGATGAGGGTTTCAGCAGCAGATGAGCTGAGGCAAGGGTGGAGACGGGCGATGTTATGGAGGTGGAAGTAGGCGGTCTTTGTTATGCTGCGGATATGTGGTCGGAAGCTCATTTCAGGGTCAAATATGACACCAAGGTTGCAAACAGTGTGGTTCAGCCTCAGACAGATGTTAGGGAGAGGGATGGAGTCAGTGGCTAGGGAATGGAGTTTGTGGCGGGTACCAAAAACAATGGCTTCGGTCTTCCCAAAATTTTTGCTCATCCAGAACAATATGTCGGACAAGCAGTCTGACAATTTAGAGACTGTGGAGGGGTCGAGAGAAGAGGTGGTGAGGTAGAGCTGGGTATCGTCAGCATACATGTGGAAACTGACGCTGTGTTTTCGGATGATGTCGCCAAGGGGCAACATGTAGGTGAGAAATAGGAGGGGGCCAAGGAGAGATCCTTGGGGGCCAAGGTGAGATCTTTGTGGGATACCAGAGGTAACGATGCAGGAGCGGGAAGAGAAGCTGTTGCAGGTGATTCTCTGGCTACGATTAGATAGATAAGAATGGAACCAGGCGAGTGCAGTCCCACCCATCTGAACGATGGTGGAGAGGCGTTGGAGAAGGATGGAGTGGTCAACCGTGTCAAAGGCTGCAGACAAGTCAAGAAGGACGAGGAGGGATAGTTTACCTTTGGCACAGTCACAAAGGATGTCATTTGTGACTTTGATGAGAGCCGTTTTGGTACTGTAGCAAGGGCGGAAACCTGATTGGAGGGATTCAAACATGGAATTGCGGGAAATATGGGCATGGATTTGGAAGGCGACAACACGTTCAATGACTTTGAAGAGGAAAGGGAGGTTGGAGATGGGGTGGTAGTTTGCAAGGACGAGGGATCAATGGTTGGTTTTTTGAGGAGGGGTGATGACAGCAGATTTGAGGGAGAGGGGGACAGTACCTGAGGAGAGAGAACCGTTAACAATGTCAGCTAACATGGGAGCCAGAAAAGGAAGTTGGGTGGTCAGCAGTTTGGTGGGAATAGGGTCGCGGGAGCAGGAGGTGGGTCTCATGGACAAGATGAGCACAGAGAGGTCATGAGGGGAGATCGGAGAGAAACTGGAGAAAGATGGGAGTTCAGGGCTAGGGCAGGGGGGAACCTTAGAGGAAGTTTGGCCCAGTGGGCTAGGGGAAGAAAGGGAAGTGGCAGAGGCAGCTGAACGGATGGTCTCAATCTTAGAGACAAAGAAGTCCATGAGCTCCTCACACTTGTTATCGGAAGTGAGGGTGGAGGAGACAGGGGAGAGGGGGTTAAGAAGACGATTTGCAGTAGAGAATAGGAGCCGGGATTTATCTTTGCATTCCAGAATTATTCTGGAATAGTGAGCAATTTTGGCAGACGCTTTATATGGTCCAGCCAGATCTGGTGTTGAATGGCTAAACCAGTTGTCCACCATATCTGTTCAAGTCTGCATCCCATGCACTTAAGGGAGCGAAGATGAGAGCCATACCAGGGGGAACGGCCAAGGTGAGAGAGAGTAATTGTTTTAGTAGGGACTAGGGCATCAAAGGTGGTGGTGAGGGTGTGGCTGAGCAGATCGGTAGCTGCAGAAATGTCATGGTGAATGGAGGGCCAGATGCTGGACAGTTGGGATTTCATAAGTACAGTTGTAAGAGAGTTGAGAGAGAGTTTTTTCCAGGGGTGGACACAGACTGTACAAACTATTACTGGGCTCTGAATAATAAAGCTGCAAATTTAAATTTTACATAGCGTTTACTAATCTGTGATAAGTTACCTTCTCAGTTGTCCACTTCCACAGTTGATCAGCTGCAAGGAACTGCCTTAAAAATCCTGGGGTTTGTGAACAACAGCCATTATCATGATATCACTGAACTAAAACTCTAAATATAATTAGCTGAAGTACCATCATGGGTGTCAGAAATAAATTCATGACTATTAATGTTAGTGAATAAGAGTCTTCACTAAGTGACATTACAGAGAGTAGAAAAGAATACTATAGATTAGTAACCGCATAAAGCACAGGGTAGCCTGAACAAAACAGGTGAAAGGGTTCTGTTTCTTAAAAGAGAAAATGTGTTAAATGAAGGCACAGGAATAGAAGGATAGAACAGATGAATGCGTGGCTGGAGTAATGGTGCAGGAGGGAGGGCTTTAGATTCCTGAGGCATTGGGATTGTTTCTGGGGAAGGTGGGACCTGTACAAGCCGGACGGGTTACACCTCAACAGAGCCGGGACCAATATTCTCGCAGGGAGGGTCGTTAGAGCTGTTGGGGAGGGTTTAAACTAACTTGGCAGGCGGATGGACACCAGCATATAGGAGTAGAAAAGAGGAATAAGGTGCATAAAATAGTGAGCGTGTCAGATAGTACTAGAGAATACTGGGGGCAGTAGTAGTACCATATTAGATAGGTGCAGACCAAGAAAGACTACAAAAAATTCAAAAATGGGTTTAGTATGCATGTAAATAAATGCACAAAGTGTGGTTAATAAGGTTGGTGAGCTACAAGCACAAGTAGCTGTGTGGCAATATGATGTTGTGGCAATAATGGAAACGTGGCTTAAAAACGGTGCGGATTGGGCACTTAATATTCAAGGTGTTAAGAAAAGATAGGGAAGGAAAAAAGGGAGGTGGGGTGGCAGTGCTGATTAAGGAAGACATTGTAGTATTGGAAAGGGAGGATATTCTTGAGGGGACAAGGACAGAATCCATTTGGTTAGACTTGAGGAGCAAAAAGGATATGATCACGCTATTGGGGGTATTCTATAGGCCTCCAAATAGTGAGAGGGAGGTAGAGGAGCAAATCTGCAGGGAAATTGCAGAAATATGCAAGAGCTGTAGAGTGGTGATATTGCGGGACTTTAATTACTCAAATATCAATTAGGATAATGCTAGGGTAAAGGGAAAAGGGGGGGAGGAATTTCTGAAATGTGATCAGGAGAATTTCCTTGACCAATATGTACTTGGCCCAACTAGGAAGGAGGCATTGCTGGATCTGGTGCTGGGGAATGAGGTGGGCCAGGTCGACCAAGTGTCTGTGGGAGAACACTTGGGTACGAGTGATCATCGTATCATAAGATTTAGATTAGCAATGGAGAGGAGCAAGGAACAATCTAGAGTGGAACATCTAAACTGGAATAGGGCTAACTTCAATGGGATGCAAAAGGATCTAGCCGGGGTAAAATGAAACCAAAGACTGACAGGAAAAACTGTAATGGAACAATGGGTGATCTTTAAGGAGGAGATGTTCCAAGTTCAGGCTAGGTACATTCCAACAAGAGGGAAGGGTAAGGGAACTAAAGCAAGGGCTCCTTGGGTGATGAGGGAGAATAGAGAAGATGATGAAACAAAAGAGGGTGTATGATGCATGTCAGGTGAATTCTTCAAGGGAGAACCAGACCAAATACAATAAGTTGAGAGGGGAAGTGAAGATGAAAATAAGATTGGCAAAGAGAGAATGAGAGAGTAGAATAGCGGTTAGAATAAAAGGGAACCCAAAAATCTTCTACCGGCATGTAAACAGTAAGTGGGTAGTAAGAGGCGGGGTCGGGCCTATTAGAGACAAAGGTGGTGATATATGCTTAGAGGCACAGGGCAAGGCTAGAATACTCAGAGTACTTTGTATCGGTGTTTACTGACAAAATATCGGTAGAAGTGGAAAAGGTAGAAGCAATGGAAGGGGTGAAAATTGACAGACAAGATGCACTAGAAAGGCTGGATATGCTTAGAGTGGACATGTCGCCTGGTCCAGATGGCTTGCATCCCTGGTTGCTAAGGGAATTGGGGGAGAAGATAGCAGAAGGGCTTGCCATAATTTTCCAATCTTCCCTAGATGCGGGGGAGGTGCCTGAGGATTGAAAAGTGACAAATGTGACACCATTGTTCAAGGGTGTAAGGAAAATCCTAGTAACTACAGGCCAGTCAGTTTAACATCAGCGGTGGGTAAAGTTTTAGAAATAATAATCAAGGAAAAAATTAACAGGCACTTGGAGAGGTTTAAGCTAATTAAGGAGCGCCAACATGGATTTGTAAAAGGCAGATCGTGTTTGACTAATCTAATTGAATTTTTTGATGAACAGAGAGGAATGATGAAGGGAATGCAATGGATGTTGTCTACATGGATTTTCAGAAGGCGTTTGACAAAGTACCACATAGAAGGCTGGTTAACAAAATTGAGGCTCACGGAATAGGTGGCAGCTTGAATAAGGAATTGGCTAAAGGACAGAAAACAGCGAGTTGTGGTAAATGGCTGTTTTTCAGACTGGAGGATGGTAGACAGTGGTGTTCCCCAAGGGTCAGTGCTGGGGCTACTGCAATTTTTGTAAATATATCTATATATATTTTAAATGACCTGGATATTGGAATACAGAGTAGAATTTCTAAATTAGGCGATGACACCAAACTTGGGAATAACAACAGAAAATGCTGGAAAAACTCAGGTGGTCAGGCAACATCCGTGGACAGAAATTTGAGTTGACGTTTCGGGTCGAACCCTTCTTCAAAACTGGAAAGATAGGTCGGAGGCAGGGCTGCGATCGGACAAAAGAATAAAAGAAACAAAAGAAGTAAAAAAGAGACAATAAAAGGTATTAGAAGCTAGACGAGATGGTAATAGGCTGAGATTGGGTGTAAAGTGTACTGGCAGGGCAAGGGATAGCTGCCAGGTGTGAGAGCGAAACAAAAAGTGGGGGGGGGGAAAGGAGTGGAAAAATTACAACAAAAAATGAAATAGGGGCCGAGGTTATGATCTGAAATTGTTGAACTCGATATTGAGTCCGGAAGGCTGGGGATAGGTTATCGACCAATATTCACTACAAGCCCACTGACTCCCATAGCTACCTGGACTACACTTCCTCCCAGCCCGCTTCCTGTAAGGACTCTATTCCATTCTCCCAGTTTCTCCGTCTCCGCCGTATCTGCTCCGATGATGCCACCTTCCACACCAGTGCTTCAGACGTCTTCCTTTTTCCGCAACCGAGGATTCCCCTCTACCGTGATTGACACTGTCCTCAACCGTGTCCGTTCTATCTCCTACACTTCTGCCCTCACCCCTGCCCCTCCCTCCCGGAACCACGATAGGGTTCCCCTTGTCCTCACCTTTCACCCCACCAGCCTCCACATTCAACGGATCATCCTCTGGCATTTCTGCTACCTCCAAAGTGATCCCACCACCAAACGTATCTTCTCCTCCCCTCCCCTTTCAGCATTCCGCAGGGACCGCTCCCTCCGAGGCACCCTAGTCCACTCCTCTATCACCCCAAACAGCCCTTCCCCTTCGCCTGGCACCTTCCCGTGCAAGCGGAGGAGATGTAACACCTGCCCCTATACCTCCCCCCTTCCCACTGTCCAGGGCCCCAAACACCCCTTCCAGGTGAAACAGCGATTTACTTGTACTTCTCGCAATCTAGTATACTGTATTCGCTGCTCACGATGCGGTCTCCTCTACATTGGGGAGACCAAACGCAGATTGGGTGACCGCTTTGCGGAACACCTCCGTTCAGTCCGTAAGGGTGACCCCGAGCTTCCGGTCGCCTGTCATTTTAATTCAACGCTCCATTCCCACTCGGACCTCACCGTCCTTGGCCTCTTGTATTGTTCCATGGAAGCTCAACGTAAACTCGAGGAACAGCACCTCATCTTCCGATTAGGCACTCTGCAGTCTTCCGGACTCAATATCGAGTTCAACAATTTCAGATCATAACCTCGGCCCCTATTTCGTTTTTTCTTGTAATTTTTCCACTCCTTCCCCCCCCCCCCCCTTTCCTTTTGTTTCGCTCTCACACCTGGCAGCTATCCCTTGCCCTGCCAGTACACTTTACACCCAATCTCAGCCTATTACCATCTTGTCTAGCTTCTAACACCTTTTATTGTCTCTTTTTTACTTCTTTTGTTTCTTTTATCCGATTGCAGCCCTGCTTCTGATCTATCTTTTCTTTCCAGTTTTGAAGAAGGGTTTGACCCAAAACATCAACTCAAATTTCTGTCCACGGATGTTGCCTGGCCTGCTGAGTTTTTCCAGCATTTTCTGTTGTTATTTTGGATTTCCAACATCCGCAGTATTTTGCTACCAAACTTGGGGGTGTGGCAAACAGTGATGATGATATCAATTGACTGCAACAGGATATAGAAAGGCTAGCAGGATGGGCAGACGAGTGGCAGATGGAATTTAATATGGAGAAGTGTGAGGTGATGCATTTTGGCAGAAGGAACAGGGAGAGGCAATATACTCTTAATGGCACAGTTTTAAAGGGTGTGCAGGAACAGAGGGACCTGGGAGTTAATGTGCATAGGTCCCTGAAGGTGACAGGACATATTGAGAGAGTGGTTAGCAAAGCATATGGGATCTTGGGCTTCATAAATAGATTTATTGAGTACAAAATTAGAGAAGTTATGCTGAACCTTTATAAAGCACTGGTTAAGCCACAACTGGAGTATTGTGTCCAGTTCTGGTCACCACACTTTAGGAAGGATGTGAAGGCCCTTGAGGGTGCAGAGGAGATTTACCAGAATGGTTCCGGGGATGGGGGATCTTAGCTACAAGGACAGGTTGGAGAAGCTGGTTTTGTTTTCATTAGAGCAAAGGCGGTTAAGGGGTGATTTGATGGAGGTGTACAAGATTCTGACGAGTTTGGATAGGCTAAACGGGGAAAGGCTGTTCTCACTAGTTGATGGTACAAGGACTAGGGGACACAGATTTAAGGTTTTGGGCAAGAGATACAGGAAGGATGGGAGGTAAAACTTTTTTTTTAATAAACACAGCGAGTGGTGATATCCTGGAATTCGCTGCCAACGGAAGTGGTGGAAGCAGACACACTCAATGTTTTCAATGGGAGACTGGATAGGCACTTGAGGGAAATAAACTTGCAGAGCTACGGGGATAGAGTGGGGGAATGGACTGACTGGTTTGCTCTAGAGAGCCGGCATGGACTTGATGGGCTGAATGGCCTCCTTCTGTGCCGTTATGACTCTATGGGGGCGAATTTGTGACCGGGGGCGCGTTGGAGGTGGGACTGCCGCTTGTCAGGTTGATGTCCCGTCTCCATCGATTTGTGGCCAACCCACGTTATTTTCCCTTGATTGACCTTGTTAAGCCCGCCCAGCGGGCTTAGCAGGCCAATCAAGGGCAAGCCGGTTGCAGAGCAAATCAACGTATGATGTTTCATCTGCCAAAAATTTTTGACAGATGAATTGTCATCGTTTGACAGCTCTGTGAAGCTGTCAGTGACAATCCCTGCAGTTTGATGAGGTATCAAACTTCTTTCTTTAACAGAATGGAGATGGTTGTTGCATCTGTGAATGCAACGGCCACCTGTCATTCCCAACAGAGGTCCGAGACTCTCCACATACAAACCGACTGAAGCCTGCAGGAAGAAACAAAGGTAAGTACAGTTTTAAAAACACTTTGCACTTACCTCAGATACTCACCTCTACACTCTTGTAACCATCACTTACCTTCACACCACACTTTTGCACCCCCACCCGACCCTCGAAAACCCAGTACTCGCCTCGCTGAGCTGGCGTGTTTTGGAGCCTTCGGGAAGCCCGCACGCGAGGGCAAAAAGCGGATAATCCTATTTTCTGCCGTTAACTACCTGTTAACAGGCAGTTAATAGGCTTTAATCCCTTCCCACCTCCAACGAGACGGGACCCGGCGCGGGATGGCTACCCGCCTCCTGGGAAGATGGCATGGAGGCGGGTTGGGCACCCGCCCCCAAATTCTGCTATTTTCCCGGCAGTCCCGCCTCCATACCCACCTACCCATCGCCCCCTATGACTCTAAGGCTAAAATTTGTTTGAAAAATTCCAGCTACAGATTTCAGCCTTAACTATTGTCCTCAATTTCAGCTAAGATGTTTATATTACAGTAATGCTAGAAGATTATCAGAAATGTCAAAATAGATGAAGGAGTCTCCGACACATGTTTATGCTCATGGCGCAGTATGGTTAAAGATAACGGGGGAAATTTTAATTCTCCCACTTGCCGAAAACTGGGTGGAGGGCAGGTAAATGGAGCGGGAGATTTTCCCTCTAGCCTCCTGTCCTGATCCCACCGACTGAAATTTTAACTTCCTTCATTAAATATGCAAACTACAATTTTCACATTGGCCTGAGTGAGGAAGCGGCTGCAGCTTCCTTGGCAGGCTGAAGCTAGCGGGAGGAAGATCAGCAGGAGCAGAGGCCCCTCCATGTGAGTTTAATTCTTTCCTTTTTGGGGTCAAGAATACCGGGAGTGTTCCTCCAGGCCCCACAAGGAAAGTGTAGACCTCACTTGCCCAAACTCCCACCCCGTCCTTTTCAAACAGTGAATGCCCCGGAACATCCAATTTTAATGGCCAGGAAGCCTCTCACGCCATTTCGGTCGGGATGTCAGCCAGCGACATGTTAATGAGGCCCAGCAATTAAAATCAGCCGGGCCTCCTGTTGCTGCTCCCGAACGGACTGACTGCTGCCCCGCTGGGAGCAGCAACATTCAACAGCAACAGCAATATTCCCCCCAACATTTCGAAAATGCAATATTCTGAAGTGCAAAGGACAGACATTAGAAGTTATACACAAAGTAATACTAAAGGTTATAATTTCATTTGTGGTTTTTTTGCACACCAAGTTAATGCATTCGCGCAACTCTTGCCTGGACTATTTTAACGCAGATGCCATGGATGTAGTTAGATATACGGAATGCATGAACTTGTGTACATATTTTTGCAGGGGGCACCAGTATGATTGATTGATCACCAATTCTGAAATTGAGGCAAAAAGCTGCCTCAAGGAAGTATACCTGCAGGAGTGTAGCTTTGCATCATGACATCCCTATGCTTCTGTAAAGCTCAGGGCTCCCCTTCGACATACTGAGACATCACAATAGATGGTCACTTTCGTGCGGGTGCAGATTTTTGAGCAGACTCTCTCCTTCGGTTTCAGTATCGGCAATTACTCAATTGTGCCAATAGAATTAGGATTTAGGGTTATGAGGGAGGGGTAGATTTAGAGCTACAATTAGGTTCAGGGTTAGATTTAAGAGTTAATGTTGGATCTAGGGCTAGGATTAGATTTAGGATAAGGGTTAGATTTAGGATTATGGTCAGATTTAGGGATAGGACATGCCATTTGGAAGGAGTGTACAAGTTCTGAAAGACTATTTTCAGTAAATAAATCGCAAAATGAAGATACAGTGCAGTAAATATTTAGCTAAACTATCCTTTCAGTTGAATGTTCATTGTAGTCAGTAATCACACAATAAAACTAAACACTATGCATTAATGCTCTGAGATAGCAATGGTAAGAGTACTTACAAAAAAATGCTGAATACTTTTACAAATTTAAAAGCTTTACATAATATCTGGCCACAGATTAGAAAGTCCCTGCACAGTATTACATTCTGTGGCTTAATTTCAAAAATATATTTGCATGAGTCAATACTGGCAATGAACTCTAGGTTGAATAATACTGATGATATCAACATGTTCAAAATGCTACTGCAACAGTTTGCAAATGATGGCAACTTATTTACGATTTTGTGTCCCTTATCCTGACTGTCTGAATAACGACTCTCTAAAAATTGTAATTCACTTACAGGGTTATAGTTAATTCTTAACTTATTCACACAACTATTATATCTTGACCTGTAGATATGGACCTCAGCAGTAATAAACTGCAGTGAATGCTGCCAATGCACTTCTTCTGATACACACAGATGATATGCAATTAAAATCCCCTTTCACATTCTTATGAGGCTGTCAATCAAGAGAAAAGCCTTTTTGACAGCACTCAATGAACCATACACACTAACCACTGAACAGGAACTTAAACAGTAACAGCCTTTGTTACAAGCAGGGGAAAATTCTATCTTGATTAGCTTTATTAGTAAGACATCTCTTTTTAAAAGTTGACATGTGAGAAATTAAGAAAAGGTTGAAACCGTACAACAACATTAAAATATTTTCTAAAGTTGTATTTAATATTCCTAATTATGCATAAAGAACAAAACATTAAACAATTTTATTATTTCTTAATATTGCATTTTTAGGTCAACAGGTCTGAATATTTTAAAGTTTGAAAAAGGATGAAGATTTTTAAGATAAAATGAATAAAACCCATTAGGTTTTAACAATATTTGTCATGTTATATTTGATAATATATTACAAATTTTGCAAAATATAAGTTTTTGTCAATTACAAATGAGTATTGTGCAACCTACTAAATGTTCTCAAGCATTTAGTTATTTTCCGCCTCTTAATAATGTCTATGACATATTTTGACCTTTGTTTCTTGATAAAGATGATGGCACTAAAGAATAGAACATTTTTCCACACCCAACTCAACTCCTTTGTATAATTCCACACATTTACAGATTTGTCAGAGCTAAAATGCATGAATTAATCCCAAACTGGGGCCTATTTCACACTATGGACTCATGTTGGCTGAAACAGCCCGACTGCTACAATGCAATTCTTTTGTGACCTTCAGAAAATCATTAGCAAGATGAACTGGGGAGGATGGTAGTGAGTGGGTGATAGCTATCTGCTTTTACCTTCTGTCACTCCCAGTCCTCATTCTGCGCTAAATGGTAGAGATTCACAACGCTCACAAAACACCGGCAATAACAGGCGCCAATTTAAAAGGCATCACAGATTCAAGAAGTAGTTTTGGATGCTCATAAGACCTGGTTTATTTTGGAAGGACAGTGAGACAACTCTAGACTGCTTTTAAAGGCAGGCCTCTATAAGTGAATAATAGAAACTTAAGATGAGTATTTGCCCAGCCATTCCGTCTCATTTATTACCAAAGGCTTTTTAAATAATTGTTTCTTATGTAGAGGAACTAAAAAGTATACTTTAGAGCAATCAAGTGATAGTAGTTCCATCTATTGTTAATATCCACTTTTGGGAAAAGTGAACTGGTATAGTACGAGTGATGCATTCATTTCATTTGCTGTCAAATAAATATTGCAAAAGCAACAATGAATTAACACAAGTCACTGGGATGTTTAATATTTAAAACTACTAAAACACAACTAACTGTTCATGTGCAATAGCAATCTATGAGGCTCAGTTTTACTATCTGTTTCATTTTATTACAGTAAAATGTGTTAGTGCATTTTGAACTGAAAAAACTTGTAATGGAAGCATAATACTTCTCATGGTATCTGAAACAGACCTCTCATCAAAGTAGGAGCATAAGCAACAGAAAGCAAAAGCATTACATCTGTCTGACCCAATGACTGAACTAATCTTTAAGATCCAATTAATGGGACAACCATAACAATGCATCTATTATTTTATGGAACAACTTTTATGATGTTATTTTCATGTATATTTCTGCCAAAATCTTGAAGCATGCAATCTTGATATTTCTGCTGTAAACCTTAACTGAATATATCATAAATCTCACAAAGCTAGTATGGTATTCTCAAAAAGCTATCTGACACTTGTGGTTCAAATCTTTTGCTACTATTTAATCCTTAGTATTAGCTTAACATTAAGAAATGTTTTATTTAACTTTTTATCCCTCTTCCTTTGCTAAGCTCTTTCTCCAGGAAGGACAGCCTGTGAGAAGGTTGTGTAGTTACTCTGTCTTAGCTTCCAGTGCAAATGCTGTTCGGTTTATTTGCCACCAGCAGCAGTTATGTATCTTTCAAGTGAGATTAAAAGGTGTCTGCATTTTCCATATTGCAACAATTGTTCTCCTGCCCCACCAGTGTTGATGTGAACTGAGAGATTTGGGAATTTCAGACACTGGTCATCACTGGAGCTCAAAGTAGCAACCACAACTGTGTGCCACGTTTTCTATCAGAATATAAGGAAACGTCTCTTGGTTCCATAAATTAAGATGGCAGTTAATGACAGCATTATTCAAACAATATGTTCCCTTTGGTTACTATCTGTTTACGGAAATCATGGGTTTAAATTTTGTTTTAAAGATTGAACAAATTGGCTGCCATGTTTGTCTACATAACAACAATGACAACGTTTGAAAAGTAATTCACAGGCTTTGAAGAACTTTTGAACATCCTGAGGATGTGAAAGGCACTATGTAAAAATAAGTTATTTCTTTCTTTAATTTAAATCCAGTCTGAGGTAGTTAGTCAAAAGTACTGCAAACTGTACTTGTTGATCAGCTTACTTTATGAAACAGTTGGGCCAGAAAGGACACGACAGCCATCATCCCAAGTTAAGTACAATTGACATGATCTCAAAAAATCTGTCTCCCTTCATTTCATGTTATCTAAATGAGGTGAGCACAGATGCATCTTTACTGTAGCAGTAGCGACAAGTACACACTAATGAGTGTCACATATGGAGCATGGCATAGCTGATCAAACTACTGTTTCCACTACAACACGGACTGTAAAACAGGAACTCCAACAGTGGACAACTCTGCTTTCTTGGCAAAAGGCCTGCAGGGTGCATCGTTGTGTTTGAAAACACATACTGAGAATTAAATGTTGATGTACTGTACTAGATTAACGTTAACAGCAATCCTTATAAATACCATTTTAAATTGAACTGGCAACATTTGCAGCGGATGGATTCCTGAAATGTATTTTTTATATTACAATAGGTACATTAAATAGCCAACGATTTGAAATTCAGTGCTGCCATATGGTCAAAATCTTTCTGTTGTTGAGTTTTTTTTCCAGATTGTTCCTAGTTTGCATTTTGCATTAGCAATTCTTTCTTTTGTCAGTTCTTTTGTCTGCACAAAATTGGCAGCAGTCCAGATTCAAAGTAGATCTATTCATTTGCTGACCATATAACCAGTGCCATTCTAGTTCACATCAGCCTGAGAGCTAAGCTCTGCAGAGAATAAAAGGCTTGCTTCACCACTGACGAATGGTGTATATATTTTGCCATGTTAAAAAGGTAATACCATGTCTAAAACTAACAATATAACTTATAATTTCTCATTCACGAGCAAGCAGCTGCTGAAATACTCATCACGTAAAAACTTCAATAGCTGCCAAAGCAGTCCTCACAGCAAAACTGTCACCATCATCCAAACTATGAATTGAAAAGGTGCAAGATTTGAAAGCTGAAAAATGTGTCAATTGTGCATTGATATCTAATGTGAAAATAATGCACAACAACTGTAGAAAGTACAAATAAAAGTAGGATTGTTAGGGATGTTGCACCATTAAACTCAAAAGTATTGGGTTTTGAAAGTTTGTCTACAAAGCACAAATATATATATATATATATATATATATGAATAAATAAATGGAACAGCAATATGTTCTTGTCTTCATATAGATTTTTATTGTTGTAAATGCAAGAAAATCAGACTAAAGTAGCACCACTTTTGCTTAAGGATATGTTCTCGAATAGCTTTCTGTTTAGCAGAAAACATCCCTCATTAACTTACCTAGAATAATTTAAACAGAGCTGCATCTAAATATGTAATGCTCATCTCTAACCTAGTCTTCTCCAAAATGTCACGTGGTTTCCTTTAAAAGTTTCAATGTAACTTGGTTACTGTTTATTTAAAATGTTGGTAAAACCATTGAAACAGAGTGGAATGTTGTCAAGGTTTGATCTTTACAAGTCCTTAAAACATGACATGTTTGAAAACAACTGCTGTATGTAAGCAATGTAACTGAGAATGGATTAACAATAAAAAAAATTACCATGGAAATTTAAATGTGCTGTCATCAACAACAAAATTAGATGCTCAAATACAACAATGCTCTTGGACAATAGGAATAAACTGAATTTCCTAAACATCCAGTTAAATGCAGGAATAAAAGTCTCTTGTATTAAAATGCACAGTAAATCTTAAACTAATATTTTCTTAAAACTATCAAAACGTTGCACCCTCTGCTAGTTTTAATGACTTTAGGGTTCAAGTTAGAAAAATTGAACATATAATAACTTTGTAGGGCTTCTTTCTTTTCTAGCTCCCGTTGATTACCACCACTGAAGTTGTTCTTCTTGGCATCTATTTACTTGGGACTGTCCAATGTGATGCCAGAAATACTTAGGTTTCTGGGGTGGTAATATGTTATTTAGAACTAGATTAGTTTGTTAAGTGTTCTGAGGGTCACTTCAGGTCTGACCTCTTCTGTGTGTATCAGTCAGGCAATGATGTATCATTAACGCATAGCAGCTGTATCCCAATTGATGCCATGAACAGAACAGCTTTTTATAGCCATCAAGGGAGTGTAGATTGGGTTCTTTTATTAACCACTAAATGTGATTATTACATTATATGACCTGTACTTTTCTAAATAGCCCATTTGTTCAAATGGTACTGTTTTCTGAAAAGTCAATAGATGCAGTTAATAAATTACTCCTGCAACACTTTTTTAGTTATTTGCTGTATTTTGCAACAAGTTAAATGGTATTTAAAAGACTGAAAATAAATGGCTTCTTACATGGTAAAGAGCAACCCTGGGCAATTCACAATAGCTACTAATGATATATGGTTGACTGGAGAAAACTGCACCCAGCACCATTTACTCAGAAAGGTCAATTCTTACTCACAACACTCAAATGCTCACAAAGAAAATGATAATTTCACTAAAATAAATTGAATAAATCACCAGCATCCTATGAAGCTGAATGAAAGGACACAACAGTGATTAGAATTTGCTGGAAAGATATTTCACTGGCAAGTTAACAATTATTTGCTCACAACTGGCAAGTTGATACAATTTTGAGAATTGTGCTAAGTGAAAAATTAGCAGGTTATGTATAGGTAACACTTCTGTTGGGCATTTGGATAAGCACAAGAGCCCACTAGTATGTGAAAATGAACTCTGAGCACTTAACACCTTCCTGTGTTTTCAGTAAATTATTTGTGTGAAACAATTTATTAATTTATGAATTATATATTTCATTCATTCATGTGAAGCCTCAGATGTATTGTAGATAATTACATAGAAAACAAAGGATACTTGAGAATGAATTACAAGGCTGTAATCCAATCTTGGGGTTCAGATGACATCATAAACCATGAGGCATTTTATAAATGTAATCTTAAACCCTGAGGCTAGTCTGCAGCCTCAAACTTCCTCACTTACATCTGTTACTTTCACTTTTACGAAATACAGGAATTTTTCACATATAGTAATAGTTTTGGGTCTCTTTTTCAACATAAAATACTGCATGTTTGATGCTAAACATTTTACTAATTGAAGCTTGATTTCATTTTTGTGTATGATATGCATCATTTTGCACAAGATGATGCAGGCAAAAGCCAGTTGCATGCTATAGGTGAGTGTGTTATAATTTAAAAAAAAGGATAAGTGTGTGTTGTATATATGAACATTATATTCAGATGTACATTCCACACACAAAAACTGAAACACTTTGTTTATCTGTGGTTTATTTGCTTGTTTTAGCAGCATTAATGCTACCAAAACCGAAGAGTGCACCTGTCCTTGATGCACTATGCTGCTCACAAAGGGGCAATGATGCCTTGTTATGTCACCACTGAAGTAGTAACTTTTTTGTTTTCTAATTTTCAGGATCTACCTTCTTCTGTACACATCACAATCTGAATTTTAATTATTACAGGTAAACTCTAACAAATTCACTAGCGCCAAAGATAATATTCATTGTATGATGAAAATGAGCTATAAAATTTAACTGACAAGGATTTCAAATAAGATGCTCTTTAAATGAAATTGATACTACCAGACATAATGTTAAAATTTGCAGTGGGTTAAATTATAATTTTATTTGTATTTAAATGTATTCATTATTGCCTCATGATTTAACATTAGATAATTGCATTATATTCCATACACTGATGTCCCTAAGTTAATGTACACTATCATACAACGTTAAACATTGATGTTTAAATGAAATTACTTCTGCATACATGCATTTTAGTTTTTGGAATATTATTAAATAGGTTTGATTTATTTTGCTGCAGTTTTGTTATACACACAGCACACTTAACTAGGTATATCTGTTCATGTTTCATACTCAGCTCCTGAAAGGTCCTCTGTGTTTGTCCTGTAGTCTGACCCACATACAACAGCATACCATCCATTTTTGTCTGTTTACACAAGAGATACCTCACACATTTGCCATAACTAGCCTAGTTTGAATTGCCCTCCTGCTCCGTACTCGTACAGGGTACTTGTACAGGACACTTTCCAAACTGTAGGTTTCATAGTTTAAAACTAATTTGAACTAATACAACCACCCAATACAAGCAAATACGTTGTAAACTGACTCCCTAATAATTGATTCAGTTTAATTGTACTCCGTTCTTCATGCTTAAATACTGCATGCACTAAAAAGTCAGTCAACTGAATCTAAAGCACATTTTTGAAGTTTATTCACTTGTTATGTAGTAGGTACTAAAACATTGGGACAGATCACTAGCTAGAAACATTTAGCCATTACTGTATGTGCAATGACCACATAGGGAAAATTAGTGAGAAAGCTGCATTCCTTTTCCAGAGATTTTAAAATGTTAGAAGACAACTGTTAGTCTATCCACTGACAGTGCAGGGCCACATAATTATCGCAACATGTTCAGTCACAATTTCTGACACAATGAAAGGAAATGAGTCGGAACTAGTTTATTGAGATCAATGCAGTTTTACTACTCACTACTGTAAACATCCTGTGATTAAAAGGAAAACAAGCTGTAAAAAGCGAGGTGTACTGTACATCGTCTCCCCCCAACAGCCCGGCCTCAACATTCACTTACAATGCAATACGATGCGCTTTAAAACTCATCAGTACCACCTTATTATCCCCAGCCAAAAGAGCCAAGTGCCTGCAAAACACTGCTCCCACTCAGGTTTGCATTAAACTGATTGCAGTTTTGCATCGCGCCAGAACTCCAGAAACATTCGAAGAGATGCAAGTGTAACAATACATGCTTTAAAAAAAACTAAAAAGTAAATCACCTTATTGCAATAGTATGGATCTAAGCAGGGTGAAGGTCCCAGGCAGGGAGTATCTGTGGAGATGTTAGCTGGAGCAGTCTGTAGATAAAACCTCACGTCCATTTCAGTGAAATTTGCAGTGAACACATCAAGCAGCTCCCCTTTTTTCTGGTTTGTTCGTGAGAGCAGAAAGAGAGAGAGAGAGAGAGAAGAAACAGGAGAGGGAGGAGAGACACCTTCCCTGCCTCACATCCGTTTGTGGTCTGCAGTAAGAGAACTCTCCAAAAAAAAGAGCAGCAGCCTGTAGTTTTCTGCTTCCAAAAGAAACCGCTTTGCAGTCCAGTAATACTTGAAGAAAAAAATAATTACAAAAAATCAAGTTAGTAGGAAAGCTGTTTTTTTTCACGAGGTGGTGGAGGAAACTTGCTGACTTTTCCCCCCTCCCCCTGCCCTTACAAGAGGAGAATGTGTAGTTTTGTTAGCCTTCGGCAGCCGATGAGCTCGTCCACGCGCTTGGTTGTGACACAGCGAGGAGAGCACGAGAGCGGCGCCAGCTTCCACACAAAGAGAAGGGCTCCAGCCGCACTACCAGAGAGCGGCGGCGAGGGGGCGCTCCAACAGCTACAGGCTGGCAGAGCCGTGCGCTCAGGAACAGTCAGCCCTCAGCGAGCTAACACAAAGCCATACATTATCCTGCCTAACAAATGGTTTGTTTTGATGTTCCTAAAATGAACCATTAGACAACATGCCAGTGCTGTCATTCTGGGCGTTATTAAAATGTCTCAGCGTCCCCCCCCCCCCCAGACGAAACTAAACTAATTCATTATCTTCTGCCACAACAAGCAATATTCTACCCTCTCCTCCCACATTCTGTGGAAAGCTTGGGGGTACCGACCGCTGTTGGCAACCCTCCTGTACCTCATTCAGTTATTCATTCACACAAGGCCACTGTTTCACAGTGATTGAATAAGTCAAATTCCATTTTTATTACACCGGATTACAGAATGTTTACTGGTGTTTTTGGAATCGCATTCCACAATTCCATCAATTTATCATTCGGCCCATTGGTTTATGGCGACTCAATAAGTCAAATTCCATTTTTATTAAATGGGATTTTAGGATGTTCCCACGATTTTACTGGTGGTCTGGGGGTAACATTCTGTAACTGTCTATTTTTCCATCAAATCTACAAATCTTGCTTATTCTTCATTCTTCCACACAGTTCAATAGCTGGAGATCACTCAAAGTGTGAACGAAAATTCCGATTATGTTTCTTAGCAGTTTAAGATTATTTTTTCAAACTTTATTGCAGATCAAATGTGATTTGAGGAGTTGTCTCCAGTGATTAAAATGGAATTTGTTAAGAGGTGTGCACACCCCAACCCAGTGTACCTTTGACCCTACCCCATAACCTTTAGTACTGCCAATGCTGCACAATTTTGGCCCTGAAATTTGTTCAGTTAAGCTCATCATTGCAGGATATTTTTTAAATAAGAGGAATTCATCCAGTAAACTTTATAGTGACTTTTTTTTCAAGGTGTCAGCCTTGGCTCAGTGGTAGCACACCTGCCTCTCAGTCAGACATTTGTGTGTTCAAGCCTCACTCCAGACTTGAGCATGTAATCCAGGCTGACATTTCAGTGCACTACTTGAGGGACTGTTGCTGGCTTTTGAATGAGATATTAAATTGAGGCCCCCTCTGCCCTCTCAGGTGGACATAAAAGATCACTTGGCACATTTTGAAGAGAAGGGGAGTTCTCCTGGTGCCCTGCACAACAGTTGTCCCTCAGCCAACATCACTAAAACACAATGGTCCAACATTTGTGATCGGAGGCTTCCCGCAGGCGAATGCCTCCGACCTGTAAAATATCTACGCATTTACCTGGTGGCCCGGGAGATATGGAGGGTTGCGATTCTGGGCCTCTCCAGTTACGTCCGGGCAGAGGCCCACATAGCCCAGGGGCGCATGTGGTTTGCAAGCGCCCCTGGGATCACATGGGCTGCACCAACCAATAAAAGAAGGGAATCCCCATTCATACTTATGGGAGTTCCGTATGTACTGAACGCCCATAAGTATGAATGGGGATCACTTAAAAAATACACAAACACATGAAATAAATTTTTTTAAAATATTTAAAATGAATTTAAATGCCATTTAATTAAATATTTTAAACAAAAATTTAATTTTTTGAATTTTTAAAAAATGTTTTAATTGGGCTAAAAATAAACTTACCTTATTGGACAGGGTTTTTAATGTATAAATGAGTGATAACATTTTATTTTCCTATTTTTTAAAAACTCTTATGCTGGTAAAAGCAGGCCTTATGCCAGGCGTAAGAATTTCACGGGCATTCAGCGGCCGGAAGTTGGGCAAGTAGCACAACTCTCCACCCGCAGAGGCCCTTTTCTTGGGGATGCGGGGATCTGTCAAGAAGATTCGTGACAGATCGCAAGTTCCGGGTTTTAGCGCATGCACTTCGCATGCCTAAACCTGGAACTAGCGCGGCCCCTACGGGCATGTGCGCACCTCATACGCACCCGTAGGGGTCGCAAAATACAGCCCATTATCTCGTCATTTATCTCATTGCTGTTTGTGGGACCCTGCTGTGTGCAAATTGGCTGCTTCATTTTTCTACATTACAACAGTGACTATGCTTAAAAAGAGTACTTCAATGGAAAAGTCCTGAGGTCATGAATGGCACAATATAAATGCAAGTTCTTTCTTTTTCTTTTAATGGGTAAGAGTCAAAATTACTCTCATGCTGCTGTTCCAAACCATGTTTACAAACTGGGCTCAGAATTATTGAACAGGGTCAACTACAGTTACATCTTGTTGAAATACATAAATAATTAACAATTTCCAGACTGCACTGACAGATCCTGTCACCTTTAGATTCTTTTTTGCTGCATTTACTTACTTCTCAAGCAGTTCCATGCACCGATGAGGTCATGCATTTTTTGAGAATGGGAAAAAAGAACTTGCATTTATATAGCACCTTTGGATAGAGGATTGGTTAATGGACAGAAAAGAGAGAGTAGGGATAAACGGATCTTTTTCAGGTTGGCAGGCTGTAACAAGTGGGGTGCTGCAAGGATCAGTGTTGGGGCCTCAGCTATTTACAATCTATATTAATGACCTAGATGAAGGGACCGAGTGTAATGTATCCAAGTTTGCTGATGATACAAAGCTAGGTGGGACAGTAAGCCATGAGGAGAACACCAAGTCCGCGATTTTGCAAATGGATGCGGCTTGGGAGTGGGTCAGCTGATTTCCGGGTTCCAGTCCTGCCCCCAAATGCATCCGGCCCACGGACGTGATTTTACGTTAATTGGCCTTGTTAAGCCCGCCCTGCGGGTTTGCCGGCCAATTAAGAGGAAGTTGGTCAGATGATGTCATTTCTTGATGTGTCATCTGCCGGTTTTCTTAAAGGGACCACGCACAATTTTTCTTTGACAGCTCATTTCTCAGTGTTTGACAGCATTGAGGTGCTGCAAACACTGACAATCATTGTACAAAGGTGAGCTCTTGCACCCAGGCTCTCCAATGACTCCCTCCATAGGCTAGAACAGATGGCAGCTGCAGATGAGGTTACAGAAGCGATCTGTCACTGGTGAGAGAGGTTCTCCCAATGAGGTGGGACTAGACAGCCAACTCAAAACTTGTTACCTACAGAAAAGTAGAAATGCATTAAAAAATTATTTTCCCAACATTTTCTTACCTCTGAAACTCACCAGTGCACCATTGGATCCTTCACACCACTTCTGTAGCTGTCATCAATGCAGAAAAATTACAGCACACTCACAACACGCCACACTTACCTGGCGTGGTGTCCGGATGTTGTGGAACCCAAGGCAAAAGCGGCAAAATTGAAAAAGAGCCTGTTAACAAGTATCAAGTACCTGTTAACAGCCAGGTAAGTGGCTATAATCCTCTTTCCACCGCTAGGTGTTGGGTCCATGTGCAAATCGGGGACCCGACACTTCGGAAGATTGATTGGAGGCAGTTTGACAGTGGGTTTCCTACCTGCTGTCAAACTTTACAATTTTGACAGCGGTCCCGCCTCCAATCCCGCACTCTGAGGACTGGCAAAATTCTGGCCAAAGAGTCTGCAAAGGGATATAGATAGACTGAATGAGTGGGCAGTAAGGTGGCAGATAGAGTATAATGTCAGGAAATGTGAGGTTATTCACTTTGGTAGGAAGAATAGAAAAACAGAATATTTTTTAAATGGTGAGAACATTTCAAATGTTGGTGTTCAGAGAGATTTGGGTGTCCTCGTGCAAGAAACACAGAAAGCTAGCATGCAGGTACAGCAAGAAATAAGGAAGGCAAATGGCATGTTGGCCTATATTGCAAGGGGGTTGGAGTATAAGACTAAGGAAGTCTTGCTACAATTGTACAGGGCCTTGGTGAGACCACACCTGGAGTACTGTGCACAGTTTTGGTCTCCTTATCTAAGGAAGGATAAACTTGCCTTGGAGGCAGTGCAACAAAGGTTCACTAGATAGATTCCTGGGATGAGATTGTATAGATTGGGCCTATACTCTCTGGAGTTTCGAAGAATGAGAGGTGATCTCATTGAAACATACAAGATTCTGAAGAGGATTGACAGGGTAGATGCTGAGAGGTTGTTTCCCCTGGCTGGAGTGCCTAGAACTAGGGGGCATAGTCTCAGGATAAGGGGTAGGCCATTTAAGACTGAGATGAGGAAGAATTTCTTCACTCAGAGAGTTGTGACTCTTGGAAATTCTCTACGCCAAAGGGCTGTGGATGCTGAGTCTTTGAGTATATTTAAGGCTGAGATAGATAGATTTTTGGTCTCATGGGGAATCAAGGGATATGGAGGTCGGGCAGGAAAGTGCAGTTGAGGTTGATGATCAGCCATGATCTTATTGAATGGTGGAGCAGGCTCAAGCGGCCGTATGGCCTACTCCTGCTCTTATTTATTAAGTTCTTATGTTCTTATATTCTTTTACTGTTCCTCAGGATATTCCAAAATGATGCACAACTAATCATTTATTTTTGAAGTGCAATCACCATTATGAAGGCAAATGTGGCAGCCAATTTGTGCACAGCAAGGTTCACAAACAACAATGTGATGAATGACCGGTTAATCTGTTTGATGTTGGAGGCTTCAGTTTCCTATCTCAACCAAAAGACAGTGGGCTGAATTTTCCTTACCTTGGTGGGTCCGGTGCAGCCGGTGTCCATGGTGGGTTCTGACCCCACTGCTGGCTCCATCCCACTGTACAAAATGAACTTACCTTAATGGGGCCTATAAAGCCCGCCCAGTGCATTCCCCGGCCCAATGAGATGGAGCGGGCCTGGTGACGTCATTCATGACCTGTTTTCAGCCAGGATCCTTAAAGGGACCCTGGACAAATTTTAAGTTCAATCTAACATAGTGGGTGTTGAATCTTTACTGTACAATCGTATAATAAAAGTTATATATGAATGACAAAGAAATATTTAAATAAAATTATCATTAAATAATATTACTCCATCTACAAATATGATCAAGAACATCATTAAAAAAGTACATTCATTGTGAAGTTATTGGTGCTTTAGTCACAAATCTATAGACTCTTGTATCAATAATTGGTACAATTAAAAGATGTGTGTGTATAGGTAATACATAAAATTAAGCAGATTTTAAATGTAATTGTAAAGGGGTGGATTTACAATCTTATGCAAGTTCAGTGGAACAGCTGTGGAATCCCTGACAAACAGTGTAAGTGTTGCTTACAATGTGTTTCTGGGATTTCTGCAACTCTTCCGTTGAAGTTAACAATGGACAAGTGAGAGAATCTCTGCAGAAATTCACCCTAAAGTCTCAGACTGAAAAATTAAATTAGTCATATTCAGGGACTGAAAGCAAATTAAACCAGTGGAACGAGTGATGAGAATGAAATTGTTATGGTTGATGACTTGATTTAATGTGTAACTGGACAATCACAGTATACTGTGACAAAAACCTGACCAGAAACAACATAAACATTTATTTAAATGGTATATGTCATTTTTTATAGTTCAATTCACTGCAATTACTGTTCAGTTGGAAGGCAATAGCCAAGAATGGCCAGTGAAAAATTAACATTTACTGGTAGCTTTTTAAGTAGAACAGAACCTCCATCAATCTGTTAGCTAATGTAAGCAACATGTTTTTATTTTGTTTTGTTTTTCAAACAAGTAATCAGCTGGAGCAATGGCCACGGAACTCATGCCTCAGGTTGACAGATGTGGTTCTCGAGCTGTGTGAATCCTGTGGCCATGCAGGGAAATTAAAAAAAGTAGGAGGCAAAAGGCTCTTAAGTGCCTCATAATTATTTCAATTGGGTCCCCCGCCACTGCAGGTCGGGTCAGCTCCACGCTGACAGATGCGCCTGTGAGAAAGGCACGTGGGAGCGAATTGACGGTGGGTTCCCGACCCGCTGTCAAAAACCCAACATTACCACCCAACCCACCACCGATCACGTCTGCTACCATCACAGAAAATTCAGCCCAGTACCTTTGATAATGCAGCGCTCCACCATTACTGTACCTAAGTCTCAGCTTAGCTTATGTACTTAAGTTCTGACATAGGAATTGAACCTACCACTTTTGGATTTAGACGTAAGGGTGCTATCACTGAGCCAAGCCCATCTACTCACATTTTGCTGTTAAAAAAAGAGGAACTTATTCAAGCAAGCTAGTTTAAGGCTTGGGCCATGTAGCAGAAGCTTTCAGCACACTTTAATCACTGGTTGCTTCCATTTTGCTTTTTACATAGTTTTCATAGTTTACATAATATTTACAGCACAGCAACAGGCCATTTGGCCCAACAAGTCCATGCTGGTGTTTATGCTCCACACGAGCCTCCTCCCACCCTTCTTCATCTAACCCCATCAACATATCCTTCTATTCTTTTTTCCCTCGTGTTTATCTTGCTTCCCTTTAAATGCATCGATGCTAGTTGTCTCAACCACTCCCTGTGGCTGCGAGTTCCACACTCTAACCACTCTCTCGATAAAGAAGTTTCTCCTGAATTCCCTATTGAATCTATTAGTGACTATCTTATATTTATGGCCCCGAGTTCTGGTCTCCCCCAGAAGTGGAAACATCTTCTCTATGTCTACCCTATAACCCCTTTCATAATCTCAAAGACCTCCATCAGGTCATCACTTTGGGTCTTAGATCATGATGAGCATTGCTGTATGATGGTTTTATAATTGAACCATATTTTGCGCTCCTTTGAAGAGTTATTTGACAAAGGCAGCATGGAACTCAGCTATATAGATTAAATGGTTCAGGTCTGCTAAGTTAGTCAAGAGTGATAGTAGAGGTGCTAGAACTTACATAATTGGGTAAAAAAATCTCAAATACATCTGAGCTAGGGAAAGGAAATTAGCCAAGATTCCCAGTCCTAATTACTATCCAATGGCCTCTACTGGAAAGTACGTATGTGTGTGGATTTTAGGTGAGAACAGGATCAGGCTCAGCTTCATGTTCAGCATGTCGTGAAGCCCGCTGACATCACTGTCTAGATTCACATATAGAGAATGGCTACTTGGGCTAGATACTGAAAGGCAACAGGTACCCATGAAACTGCCCCCTAGCAGCAGTCAATGCTTTCATGAGAGGATGAAAGGAGAAAAAGCTGTCAAAACAGTATGCTTATATTTTTAAAGATGTATTTGAGATTATTTACCCAATTATGTAAGTTTTGTGGCATGTAATTGTTTTCATTTTGTGTCGCTCTCCCACAAACTTTCCGCTCATCAAGATGAATTTTGATGCCTCCCCATGGTGTCCACTCTCCACTTGCCAAACTGATTGCTTACGTTAACTCTGTTTCTCTCTCCACGGATGCTGCTTGCTGAGTTTTTCCACCGTTTTCTGTTGTTATTTTGGATTTCCAGCATCCGCAGTATTTTGCTATTGTATGATTGCCTATGTATATTTACTTGTCTCTTCACTCTTGTTCAGGTGTGCCAAATGCATGTGTTCCTATTCTCAAGGTGTCTGGCCTTCTGCCTGCCAAGTTCCCTATGTATGAACTCTTTTCTTCATAGTGCCCACAATCTCCCCCTTTTTTTTATATTCATTCATGGGATGTGGGCGTCGCTGGCAAGACCAGCATTTATTGCCCATCCCTAGTTGCCCTTGAGAAGGTGGTGGTGAGCCGCCTTCTTGAACCGCTGCAGTCCGTGTGGTGAAGGTACTCCCACAGTGCTGTTAGGTAGGGAGTTCCAGGATTTTGACCCAGCAACGATGAAGCAATGGCGATATACTTCCAAGTCAGAATGGTGTGTGACTTGGAGGGGAACTTGGAGGTGGTGGTGTTCCCATGTGTCTGCTGCCCTTGTCCTTCTAGGTGGTAGAGGTCGGGGGTTTGGGAGGTGCTACTGAAGAAGCCTTGGCGAGTTTTGCTTGATACCCCTTGGTGTGATATAGCCCAGTTTATCTGTGCATCTGATTCTGTCCTTTTGCATACTTAATGGTTTTCATTATATATTGAATAATCAAGTGCACAATTATGTATAATATAAAGAATGGAGTCATTTAAACATTTAAAATAGCGAATGAATCTTATATCTAAATAAAATATGAATTACTATTACTTATTTTAAGAAAATAAAGTATAATAGTAATTACTGTGTATGATTGCTGTCACATATATTGTAAACTATGCCCTATTCTAAATACATAACAGCAGTTTTCCAAGTTCATGCTGGCGGCAGGGAGCCTGGTTCATTAGTGCTGCATTTAGTGGAATTGCAGATGTGCTGCTTATGCTTTCCCTTACATTTTGGACAGAAAGTTATGAGAAGTGCAGCTGAAATTTCCCGATATGGATGGCCATTGGGTGAGGCTACCGACTCACCAGAAGTACCAATTCAAAACATTACCCTCATGGTGTGCATAGCTTAATTAGTTGTATTTTGTATAAAGAATTTGCATTATGTGTATGATTCTAGTGATATATAGTAAGACTGTGTGCAGATAGAGTAACAAATGTTTTGATTTTAGTTACATACAATGTAACTATAGATAATACATTTGTGCGCATTTCCTGTCTGACATACTCTGATGTTGCACTTTCTGGCTGCGAATTTAATTGACCTTAGAGGGCGGGTGTGGAGGTGGGTCTGTTGCGAAAATCGGAAAAATTGGCGGCGGGCTACAAACTGCCGCCATCCCGCCTCCACGCGACTTTAGCAAGTGTTGGGTCAGCCACTCCTGAACTGACCCAACACCAAATGGCGGGAGAGGCAGTTAAGGCAGTTAACAGCTTGTTAACTGCCTGGATTATCCTATTTTAAAGGCCTGATCTGATTTTGCAGGTTTTTCAGCAAGATGCCCGCCTTCACAAAAACACGCCAGCTGAATCGAGCCGGGTTGAGCGAGGACCTGAATGGTTGCCAGCTGGTCGAACAGCTTAAAAGCGATCCTCCAATCTCTCGTTCTTTCACATGCCACAACTTAAGTGCTTTGAGATAACAACAGAAAATGCTGGAAAACCTCAGCAGACCAGGGCAGCATCTGTGGAGAGAGAAACAGAGTCAACGTTTCAGGTCGATGACCTTTCGTCAGAACTGGAATAAAGCAGGAAATGGAAAGCAGGTTTGGGGGCTGGGAAAAGGGGGAGGGAATGAGAGAATAAAAGGGAAGGTCAGTGATAGGAGAGAAAGCAGGAGCGATTAAGAGACATTGAGAGACATTAAGAGATATTCAAGGCGAAAGGAGGTGGTAATAGGACAGGTTAAGTAATAAAGGATGGCTCTAGATGGGGTGTGAATTGCGCTGGCAGAATGAAGGACAGTTGCCATGTAGGAGGGAAGAAGAAAGAAGGGGGCCAAACAAAAATTGTGGATTTAAAAAAATAGAAGAAAATATATATATGTGATAGGGGCCGAGGTTATGATCTGAAATTGTTGAACTCTATGTTGAGTCCAGAGGGCTGTAGAGTGCCTAATCAAAAGATGAGGTGCTGTTCCTCGAGCTTATGCTGAGCTTCCGTGGAACAGTGCAAGAGGCCGAGGACGGTGAGGTCTGAGTGGGAATGGAGCGGAGAATTAAAGTGACAGGCCACTGGGAGCTCGGGGTCCCCCTTAGGACTGAACGGAGGTGTTCCGCAAAGCGGTCACCCAATCTGCGTTTGGTCTCCCCAATGTAGAGGAGACCACATCGTGAGCAGCGAATACAGTATACTAAATTGCAAGAAGTACAAGTAAATCGCTGTTTTACCTGGAAGGGGTATTTGGGGACCTGGACAGTGGGAAGGGGGGAGGTATAAGGGCATGTGTTGTATCTCCTGCGCTTGCACGGGAAGGTGCCAGGCGAAGGGGAAGGGGTGCTGGGGGTGGTTGAGGAGTGGACTAGGGTGCCACGGAGCGGTCCCTATGGAATGCTGAAAGGGGAGGTGAGGGGAAGATACGTTTGGTGGTGGGATCGCGCTGGAGGTGGCGGAAATGGCAGAGGATGACCTTGAAGAAGTTCTGCTCTTCTCTTCAATGGGATTTCCGTTTGTCTCTTCAACCTTGTTCATCTTCATTGCTTTCAGTTTCCCTTCTCGTGTTTGATCAGGTATCTGCCAAGACTCGGTTTCACAGCCACATCTCTTTCCTCAGTAACTGTCTCTGGTTCCGACTTATTCCACGTGGATTCCAACTAAACTTCCATCCTTCGTGTTTTGGATCCACCCAGGATTACAAATATCTCCTCGATATTCATCGTTCTTCGAACTACTGCTCTCGCCGCATCTTGAGATCCACGCTCAACGCCATGCGGCGCCACATGAATACTCTCGACCTCTCTTTTCAACAGCACCGATGCACTCTATCTCAAAGCTGTCCGGGTCCACAGTTCCATTTCATCCTTCGACTCATCCGACGCTTCAACAAAAAACTTTTTTTCTTCCTTTCTGATGTCAAGGATCGCAAGCTCCATCAACTCTTGAACACCAACGCCCCTCTGGAACCTTCTTCCCCTTCACTTTCCACTGACGTCCCTTCTCCCAATCTCACCCCCGCCGCGTTTTCACTATCCCTTCTGACCTTCCCCTCTCTGACCCCGAATGATCAGTCCTTCGCAAAGGCCTGAGCTTCATCCCCTTACGCCCCCACCTCAATGAATTTCGAGCTCGGCATGATGCTGAGCTCTTTTTCCGCTGCCTTCGCCTCCGTGCCCACTTCTTTGGCCAGGAGTCTTCCCCCCCCCCCTTTCTCCCACTTTCAGAATTCTCATTCTACCTGAACCCCTCCCTCTGGCTTCTTACCCTCTCTAGATCTTTTCATTGCTAACTGCCGCCGTGACATCGGCCGTCTCCAGTTCTCTGCTCCCCTCACTCACTCCAACCTACCTCCCGCTGAACTTGCAGCACTCCATTCTCTCAGATCCAACCCCAACATTGTCATTAAACCCACTGACAAGGGTGGTGCTGTTGTTGTTTGGCGAACCGACCTCTACCTAGTGGAAGCTGAACGCCAACTCTCTGACACCTCCTCCTACCTCCACCTGGACCATGACCCCACTACCGAACATCAAGCCACCATTTCCAAGACTGTCACTGACCTCATCTCCTCTGGAGATCTTCCCCCCCATGGCCGCTAACCCCATAGTTCCCCAACCCTGCACAGCCCGCTTCTACCTCCTTCCCAAGATCCACAAACAGGACTGCCCTGGTCGACCCATCTTTTCGACCTGTTCTTGCCCCACAGAACTTATCTCTTCCTATCTCGACTCTATTTTTTTCTCCCCTTGTCCAGTCTCTTCCCACCTACATTCACGACTCTTCGGACGCCCTCCGCCGCTTTGACAGTTTCCAGTTTTCCGGCCCCAACTGCCTCCTTTTCACCATGGACATACAATCCCTCTACACCTCTATCCCCCACCAGGATGGCTTGAGGGTGCTCCGCTTCTTCCTTGAACAGAGGCCCAACCAGTCCCCATCCACCTCCACCCTCCTCCGCCTGGCTGAACTTGTTCTCACATTCAACAACTTCTCCTTTGACTCCACTCATTTCCTCCAAATCAAAGGTGTTGCTATGGGTACCCGCATGGGCCCTAGCTATGCCTGCCTTTTCGTGGGATATGTTGAACACTCTTTGTTCCAGCCCTACTTGGGTCCCCTCCCTCACCTCTTTTTCTGGTACATTGATGACTGTATTGGTGCCGTCTCCTGCTCTCGCCCTGAACTAGAAAATTTCATTCACTTTGCTTCAAATTTCCACCCTTTCCTCACCTTCACATGGTCCATCTCCCTTCCCTTCCTTGACTTCTCCATCTCCATCTCTGGGGATAGGTTATTGACTAACATTCACTACAAGCCCACTGACTCCCACAGCTACCCGGACTACACTTCCTCCCACCCCACCTCCTGTAAGGACTCTATTCCATTCTCCCAGTTTCTCCGTCTCCGCTGCATCTGCTCCGATGATGCCACCTTCCATACCAGTGCTTCCGACATGTCTTCCTTGTTCCTCAACCAAGGATTCCCCTCTACTGTGGTTGACACGGCCCTCGACCGTGTCCGTTCTATCTCACGCACTTCTGCCCTCACCCCTGCCCCTCCCTCCCGGAACCACAATAGAGTTCCCCTTGTCTTCACCTTTCACCCCACCAGCCTCCACATTCAACGTATCATCCTCCGCCATTTCCGCCACCTCCAGCGTGATCCCACCACCAAACGTATCTTCCCCTCATGTCCCCTTTCAGCATTCCATAGGGACTGCTCCCTCCGTGACACCCTAGTCCACTCCTCAACCACCCCCAGCACCCCTTCCCCTTCACCCAGCACCTTCCCATGCAAGCGCAGGAAATGCAACACATGTCCTTATACCTCCACCCTTCCCACTGTCCAGGGCCCCAAACACCCCTTCCAGGTGAAACAGCGATTTACTTTTACTTCTTGCAATCTAGTATACTGTATTCGCTGCTCACGATGTGGTCTCCTCTACATTGGGGAGACCAAACGCAGATTGGGTGACCGCTTTGCGGAACACCTCCATTCAGTCCGTAAGGGGGACCCCGAGCTCCCGGTGGCCTGTCACTTTAATTCTCTGCTCCATTCCCACTCAGACCTCACCGTCCTCGGCCTCTTGCACTGTTCCATGAAAGCTCAGCGTAAGCTCGAAGAAAAGCACCTCATCTTTCGATTAGGCACTTTACAGCCTCCCGGACTCAACATAGAGCTCAACAATTTCAGATCATAACCTCGGCCCCTATCACATATATATATTTTCTTCTTTTTTTTGTAATCCACAATTTTTGTTTGGCCCCCTTTTTTCTTCTTCCCTCCCACATGGCAGCTGTCCTTCATTCTGCCAGCGCAATTCACACCCCATCTAGAGCCATCCTTTGTTCCTTAACCTGTCCTATTACCACCACCTCTCGCCTTGAATATTTCTTAATGTCTTTCAATGTCTCAATCGCTCCTGCTTTCTCTCCTATCACTGACCTTCCCTTTTGTTCTTTCATCCCCTCCCCCTTTTCCCAGCCCCCAAACCTGCTTTCCATTTCCTGCTTTTTTCCAGTTCTGACGAAAGGTCATCGACCTGAAACGTTGACTCTGTTTCTCTCTCCACGGATGCTGCCCTGGCCTGCTGAGGTTTTCCAGTGTTTTCTGTTGTTATTTTGGATTTCCAGCATCAGCACTATTTTGCTATCGTATTACAGTAAGTGCTTTGAGGTTTGGGAGACATTTTTCAGCTCTACTAATCTTGTGAGCGTTGAGGCTAAATTCCAAGTGCAGTGTGAGCTCCTTGGAATACCCTCTGGCCCCTTTGCCTGAGTGCAAACAACCTCCATTCCTTGACTGAGATATATACCAGCGGTATGGGAGCCATTTATATCCTCTCACCCTGGTCGTCAGATTGGGAGGAAGAGCAACCGTGGCAGCAGCACAACCAGGCACAGCAGCAGCACCAACAGCAGGTGCACCAACCTTCTCCTCAGCCACCGGATGATGCCCAGGGCAGAGGGCGTCAGCACAAGCCTGCTCCTCACTGCAGGAGAAACCACCAATACCGGCTTTACAGGCAGAGGATGAGCTTCCTCAACATGAGTGAGAAGCAGTGCCAAAGGCTAGACTGAGACTTCTGCGAGAGGTAGTCGCTGACATTTGCACAATGCTGCACCAAAACCTGGAGCCCAGCGGAGTGGGTGGACACTCCTTACCAGTGGCTGTCAAAGTCACCACCGCACTCAACTTCTTTGCTTCGGGCTCCTTCCAGGGATCAGCGGCAGACATCAGCGACATCTCCCAGTCGACCACACATGCCTGCATCACACAGGCTACTGATGCCCTCTTTGCAAAGGCGCCCAATTACATCCACTTCTCCACGGATGAAGCAAGTATAACTGTGCGTGCGGTTGGCTTTGCAAATATGGCAGGCTTCCCAAGGGTGCAGGGCACCATAGAGTGCACACATGTGGCCATTAGGGCACCTCATCACAACCCAGCTGTTTTTGTCAACTGCAAGAGATTCCACTCCCTTAACATCCAGCTGGTGTGTAACCACAGGAAGGTCATCAAGCATGTTTGTGCAAAATACCCTGGCAGTTGCCATGACTCCTTCATCCTTCAGCTGTCTACTGTGCCTCAGCTCTTCAATCCACCAACCCAACTTTCCAGATGGCTACTTGGTGACAAGGGCTATTCCCTGAAAAAATGGCTCATGGCACCGATGAGGAGGCCATCAAATGAGACTGAGGTGCGATACAATGTGAGCCAAATTTCCACCAGAAGCATCATAGCGCAAACCATCGGTTTCAACTGTTTGCCATCACTTTTGTTTAATCTCCTCACAAAAGGATGACAATCGAAATTATACAACAGAACAAAACACCCAAGTGACTACCCTTGTGACTATTTGTGTGTTAGCTTCCTCTTAATCGTGCTTCTACATGGTGCTTCCCCTGTGGCTTCCGCAGATGTAGAGGCACCTTGCTCATTTGGATGCTGCGCCTGCTTAGACACCTTTGGCGGGTGTCCCCTCTGGGTTTGGGAGCCTGGGAGGGCTCCTCCACATTCTGCACTTCCTGCAGCTGTGCAGGGGCTGAGGTGGCCATCTCAGTTTAGTGAGGACTCTGGGGCTCTGACTGAGGGCTCTGCAGTGGCATGGTCATGTGAGCACTTGGAGAGGAGCCCACACTTCCTTGTTGTCTGCCACCAACATCCCTGTCATGGGTCATCAGCACTTCACTGCTAGCAAGTGACTGGAGAGCACCTTGCTGCACACCAGTGGGGCCATGAGGACCCGTCTCAGTACTGACATTCCTCATAACGGGGACGTCCATGTACCTCTGGTGTCTCTCCTCAATAGATGCCCATTTATCCTCCATAGCAGACCATCTATTTAGAAGAGTCACCATGTTCTCATGTGTCTGGCGACTTATGTCCTCCATGGAGGTTGCCACCCTCTCCATGGCGGCACATTCATGTGCCATTGCCTCCACCATGGCAGTGCTCATGTTTGAGATGGACGCCTCCATTCTCTGCACACTCGCAGTTACCCTGGAGGCAAACCCTGTCAGAGACTCCTGCACTTGTTGTTGAAGTTCCAGCACTGCTCTCTTTCTGGATGGCCCCAGAGGCACAGCATCTATATGCAGCTGAGCAGAGCTAGGAGCGTTCTGTGACCTCTGACAAGGACTCTCCACTGCTGTCGCTGTCTCCACCATCTGCTGATGCTCACTTGTGAGCTGTGATACACCAGGTGAAAACACTACTCTATCTCGCGAATGACCCACCAAGGTGTGCGTCTCTGCTCTGGTGCTGGGTGCGATCCCTCAGAGGGTGCAGGTTCCTCTGAGGAGTCTTCCGGCTCTTCCTCCTGGACAGTGGGGAGGGGGGCTCTCGATGGTCCTGTGGGAGAGTAAAGGCATGAGTTAGACACCTGATTTTTAGGTACCAGACACAACCTATTGTGCAGTTGATCCAAAGTCAATCTCTATGAACATCATATGCCATTTCAGTCAATCATGAAATCTAAATGCAAGGGTTGAGAATCTACTCTGTCACCAGCTTCCTCTACCGCACCCGTCTCTCCGTCCCCCACTTCCAGCTCCTCGCCACCTCCCACGATGCCGTGAGCAGCCTCCTCAGCACTTGTCAATGTCGCCAAGGATGGTGGCCCTCCTCCTGTCTTAGCCCACAATAAGAGGGAGAGGGCGATCTTTTCCTGCAAGGAGGGACACAAGTGGAGTTTCAGCGAGAGTGATGGAGTGACTGTGAAGAATTCATAACATAGGAGCTTAGAGGGAGACCAAGATGGAGTGAGGTGCCAAGAGGAAGCTACCTCCCTGTGCGTTGTTAGTTGTTGTCATTGCATATCAGTGAGAACGTGTGTGAGGGCTGCATAGTAGGATGGTGAAGTGATTCAGTACAGAGAGAGAGATAGAGAGGTAAGGGTGCAATGGAAGTAAGGGTAAGGTGGGATGTGGAGGGGCAGGCTGACAATGCAGAGTGCTGGTGATGAGAAGAGAAGGGAAGCAGAATGAAGGTAAGTGTGATGTGATACTTACTTTTGATGATCGTTTCTGGCACTGGATCCAGGTGCGTGAACAAATGGACCTTGCGCTGACCTCCTCAGCAATGTGTAGCCAGGCTGCCTTGGTTTGCTGAGGAGGCTTCCTCCGGCCATCGGGAGGAAACAGAATCTCCCTGTGCCCTCTTACTCCCTCCGCAAGAGCTTGGAGGGAGTCCTCATTAAACTGTGGAGCAGCCTTCGCTTTTGCACCACTCATTGTTGCCTGGGCCCATTCAAACACAAGCAGAAATGATAAATGAAAGGCTGAGGCTGCATGGGCCCCTTAAAAACAACTGCAGCAATGACGTCGTCAGAGGCGACTAGCAGACCCGATCCCAGTCATTGGACCAGCCAGCGCACACAATGGGACTTAATAGGCCAATTAAATAACAATCTCAATTCGGGAGCGCCTGAAACCGGCAGCGGGACTGGAACCCGCTCACCAGGCAACCCGCCTCCTCTATTAAATTCGCGGCCTCTATGTCACACTTGAGTGTCACAAACTGCTGACACACTCTGTTGTCACACTTTTGCTTGCCTCACATTTCATATCCTTAAAACAACAGCAAATCAGAACGCTGTAACTGTGAAATTGGTGAAAATATACCAATAAAACGAGCTGAAACTGAGCTAATCAAATTGCTCAAAATGTTTTTCAAAATCTTTTCATCCATCATTCTTCTTTCTCACAAGCTCAAATATCCAAAAGTCAAAATAAGATTTATAACAAAATAAAAACACAAAACATTATTAATTGACAATAACATAGTTAAACTTACCTCTAAAATTGTATTTTCTCTTTCAGTACCTTCACTTACATTTTTACCCAGAGGTCTCAGCCTCCCTCAAAAGTCTGAAATTGAAGTTAATATACTTCCCAGAGCTATCACTCTATCAACTGGAGGGAGTTACCAACTATATTTGTGCTTGCACTTCCCAAGATTCTGCAGTCTGTGCCCCGTACACTAGTATGTATCCATATGATTCAGTGCAACTGGAAACATGTCTTTCCTCGGGCTGTAACAGTATTTTTGTATTTGATGTTCTTGTGTTTTACTTTGTTTATACTGAGAATTAAAAAACAATGATTATTTACATAAAGGGGCTGATTTTATGAATGTCTGCTCCCAGTAGGAAGTCTTACCCACCTGGAGCATATACCAAGAAATTACAGATGCGCTGCCCACAATTTTCCTTCTATTAATTTTAATAGATGGAAAAATGTCAGAGTGCAATTTTATAAAATTGACTCCAAAGTTTCTTCATATAGGAGCAGTGGGTAAGGGAAATACTCATTATTTATTTTCTGTGCTCTAAATACCTAGGGTTTCAGTAGATACTCTTTCCAAACCTACCATTCCGTCAGCTGAACAGAGTTATGAACTATACAGTTGCATCCAAATCCCCAGATGCCAGAGTCTGAGTGTGTACATTGTGCAGAAATCTCAACATGCATCAATATGATGCTCTCAATGCAAAATCTTGAAGCACGGCTTTTCTCGGGCTGTAAGAGTAATTATGCAGTTGTTTTTCCAAGTTATTTCAAAACAAGCTGGAACATAAACCATAGAGCATTTTTGAGGTAAGGTTTGACAGAAAATTATTTTTCAGGGATCAGCTTATTTTTTACTTCAGAGAGACTGCTTCAAAAAGACAGAAAGAGATAGAGAAAGAGCATCTGTGTTTTTCATGCTGAGGATTCAGAAACAACCATTGTTCATATAAAGATTTATTTATCCAGCTACAGCGGGTAAAGTAAACACTAATTATTTATTTTTCCAAATGGTTTCAAAACGAGTTGCAGCATGAATTTTAGAACATTTTTACGGTAAAGTTTGACAGGAAAATTGGCATAGAAATTGGATTGCGCTGCCACAAAAAGGTAAGTATAAACATTATTATTAATATAAATGTGGAGCAGGAGTGCTCCTCCTGGCTCCAAATTGAAACTGCAGGCTGCTGCCAGTCACTGCCGAACACCCCTCCTGATCTCCTCCCCCACCCCCGACTCACTGTGGGGCCAGTGCCGGCATCCCAGTTGGCCGACATTTGGCCTCTTCAGGACCTGTGCACTGCCTCCCAGGGCATGATTGGTGCCCCCAGCAAGTTGGTCGCACCCTGATAACGCAAGAGAACCAATTCCGCGTGGTCTTCTTGTGCATCAGTTTCGGCAGTCATTGCCGCTGTTGGGTTCAAGCGTGAGTCAATTTCTACCCTGCTATTTTAAGTGCTTATGTGTTTACTTTGGAGATGAAGCCTGACAGAAAGAATCAGATAGAGGCAAAGAGATACATAATTGGTCATTTGAAATCCCTCCGCCCAGCAGGGGACGGGAGTTAAAATCCAAGCAGTGCATTTAAGGCTTGTTACGCCCACATGGCCATTTTAATGTTGCTGTTTCCTTGGGTGGTTCAGGCACTCGCCCACCTGAATCTGCACTGCACAGGAAACTGTGTGTGGAGGCTCACCCATCGCTGAAAACAAATCTCAGGCTGCAGCTCACAAGTAAGTGCTGGGAAGGAGGGGGCGGACAGAGGGACGGGGGCCGATCATGCCTGGCAGGGGTACCAAATATTATCATATTTGGGTCAGTTATACCTCCACAGACAAGTCCAAGAACCTGAGAGCTTGGAGAATTGGAAAACCAATTACAGACATGCTTATAGGAAATGTTCCGCAAAGAGTCCATGTTTAAAATTTTGCTGCCTGTCCTTTAAAGCTGCTACAGAGCTTTAAATTCTGCAGCAGCTTAGGATTTCCTTAGGATTTGCTAGACTATGTCAAGCAACATCATATTAAAATAGTAAAGATATTATTAAGGATAAAAAAGCTTGCAACCTTGAAATTCCTTAGCCTTGTTTTATTTTCTTTAATTTGTTCTTGTCAGGTTATTGATGGTAACAAGACATCTGAAACATAGCCATACATGACCCAACCTCGAACACACGCAAACCTTCAGGCTACCTACAATCAGATTTGTCTACTTTACTCTCCTATTGTCACCAACATTGCTCAACTTTCTATTTCTCAAGTATGCTCTAATCCTTAACTATTGATCCTCGAGGTTCTAATTGAGGATGCGACAAGCTCTAGTTATGGTTACTTAAAATCACATCAATAAATGCCCCCAATATCACACATAAGAGGACTAAACTATGAACGCTTCCAGCATAAAAACACTCTAGCTGAAAAATTAAGCTCTTTAGTGCCCGATTTTTCAGTGCTATGGGTGCCGTTTTGTGACAAAAAATGGTGTCCGCGCCACATACACACAATTGCCGTGCATGCCACGCCAGATGCAATCTTGGTGAGGACGTTAGCATCGGCACTGGGAGCTGCAATACTGATTTGATGCTAATGCTGCCATTTTCATCCTCAATGCTGGAGCTAATTCCCTGTGTTAACCTCCCACAGCTGAACATGCCTTCAGCAGTAGCAAGAACCCCCTGCCAGCGATATTTAAAGGGATCATCAACAACTCTAAGGCTAGTTGCAACTATTAATTTCTACTGGCTCCGTGTAAGTTTGTGGAAATGTTTGCAGCTTTCTAGAGTTATTTAAAGTTGGTGAGGTGACAGGGAGTGGTGCTGCAAGTGGAGAAGCCTGGGTTCTGGTCAGACCACTAGCTCCCAGTCATGGGTGCTCTAGTTGTCACACTCCTTGGCCTGCAGCATGACACGGTGATGGAGCAGAGGCAGCGAAGAAGAGGACAAGTTGCTTCCAGAGGGAGAAAGAGGAGGGAGAGAAGGGCTCTCAGCAGGAGACCTTGCCCATCTAGGCAATTCCCTTACCTCAGCCTGAGCCAGGAGCAGTGTGTGAGGCATCTGTGCTTATGAAGGATGTGCTCACAGAATCCTGCCACCTCTTCCAACCAGAGCTGCAGCCTCACACAAGGGAAAGGACAGCACAGCCAGAGGCTGTGAAGGTGACCGTGGCCCTAATTTTCCTCACATCGAGATCCTTCCAGGCTGGAGCAGGTGACATCTGTAACATCTCCCAGTTCGGCATCCACTACTGCATCAGAGAGGTGACAGAAGCTCTTTACGCCAGGGGAGGAGACTTCATTGTCAGGCAGAGCGCGCACGTGGCTTTGCCAGGATAGCGGGCTTCCCCATGGTGCGGGCGCCATATCTAAATGCTGAGATGTACGACAACCGCGAAGGTTACCACTTGCTGAATGTGCAGCTGGTGTGTGACCACGCTCAGCACATCATGATAGTAAATGCCCGGTATCCTGGCAGCAGTCATGATGCTTTTATTCTGCGCCAGACTGCTGTTCCCTCAGTCTTTGAACCACTATGACAAACCAGAGGGTGGCTACTGGGCGGCAAGGGCTATCCGCTGACCACCTGGCTCATGACTCTGCTCCACAAACCAACCAGATGTGGGCAGCATGCATACAAAGAGAGAAATGCTGCCACATGGAATCTGTTAGAGCAGACCATTGGCGTTCTCCAACAATGCCTACGCTGCCTGGACTGCGCTGGAGGAGCCCTACAATACTCAGAAGAGCACTTGTCAAGATTCATCGTGGTCTACTTGCATGTTCCACAACCTTGCCATCATGAGGGCACAGCCCTTGCCACCAGGCATACTGTGACCAGCTGAGGAGAAGGACGAGCGGGAGGAAGCGGAAGAGGAGAAGGAGGAAGTGGAAGTGCAAGAAGCGGAAGAGAAGGAAGCGGAAGGGAGGAGGCAACCCAGACAGCCCCTTTCTGTCTGAGCTGCCCATGATCGACTTATCCAACTGCAGTACCAATGAACGCAACCCCAAATCCCCATTCGACAATAGTGCCATATCTTACCTTCCCTCTGTTACTGACCATCACAGTGTCCTCTTGGCCATTATGCTGAAATAAAAGCCACCACAAAAGAAACATTCCAATCCAACTTTATACATAAATCCCTCCAATATAACCTAACAAAGTCAACTAATCACCCTTGTGCATTCTCTTAGTGCCTGTCTTCAGTGTGCCTTTGCCTGTCCTAGTGCTGCTGCGAACTGCTACCCCAGTGGCTGCAGCATGGCTAGTGGAGGGATGCTGACTTTCAATGGGGGAGACTGCTGATGGCCTTGCTGGACAACCTCAAGCACCTCTGTGCCTAGAAGGCCCGGCTGTAGACTGCACCACCTTGGCATGGGCGGCAGCAAGTTGAGCTGGCTGGTTGATAGGCAACAGCAAGAGCACAGGTGGAGTGACAGTGGTGGGAGGATGAATGCTGTCATCCTGAGAGAGGACAGCAGATTCATGCTCCATGGAGCCACTGCCACTCCCCCGGGGCGGCGCCTCAGCAATCTTAGTAATCTGTTGGAGGACAGATTGCTGGACTGCTGTGACACCCTGCAAGCCCCTTTCCACACTGGTAAACCCAGTCACAATGGCAGCAGTCTGAGCTTATGTGGCAACAAGCTGCGCCTGCATGAGAGCAGTCTGAGCTTGGATGACAGAAATCTGAACTTTCCCTGCAGCACTCAGATATTGGGTCACTTCTGCTTGTGCTGCAATGGAAGCTAAGACATCGGCCATCAGACTCTGCATCATGGTTGGGTCCAGAAGTGCACTAATGGAGTTGGCTATCACTTCCATGCAGGTAATCATGAGCTCCAAGCTCCGCGCAAAGCCCTGTGCAAAGACTTTGGTGCTGGACTCTTCCATGCTCCCTGATATTGCACTCAGGCTTTCTGGCAGGCCTACCAATGCACCAAACATTTTGATGTGCATACACATCAGCCTTCTTCTGTAGGCCACCCTAGCAAAGCCCTTATGTGAGTCGTCTGCAGCAGAACTCGTGTGTGACCTCACCCTCCAGGGTGCTGGCACCTGCACTACCCTTTTCCCCTGCCCTGGCTGCAGCCCACTCGTGCCCGGTGACTTGCCACATGCAGATCCTGCCTCTAGATCTCTGAAAGGAGAAAGACACAAGGGTAAGGTTGTGGTAAGGGGAGGGGTGAAGCAAGAGGTACAACTGCAGCTTGTAAGTCAGAAGAGATTGTGGGATGAGGGGGAAGTGGGATGTGAGAAGGAGGATTAGATATGAAGAGACCGTCACCTTGGATTGCTTCAGCTCCACTGCTGGCCATGGGCTCAGCGATTGCCCTCCCAAGAATGGCCAGCACTGTCTCCTCCATGGGGGTATGATTATGCAGGCATGCCTGTGCCCCTTCGGGTAGCCCTTGCTGGCTCCAATTGTGAGCCACCTTGTTCTGCAAGTGAAAGGGAAGTGTGTCAGTGAGTGCGGTGTAATGTGTTTGGCTCTCATGGTTGAATAGCTGACTATGTGTGCAAGCTGTGCCCACCAAGTGTGGGTGTGAGGCTTGCAGCAGTGGTAAGTGTGTGAGGGTGAGGTGAAACTATGAATGTGAGGTAAGAGTCATGTTTGGTAGCGATTGTTGGTAGGTGAGTGATGGGGTTTTTTTTTTAATTCATTGATGGGATGTGGGCGTCGCTGGCTAGGCCTGCATTTAGTGCCCATCCCTAATTGCCCTTGAGAAGATGGTGGTGAGCTGCCTTCTTGAACCGCTGCAGTCCATATGGTGTAGGTACACCCACAATGCTGTTAGGAAGGGAGTTCCAGGATTTTGGCCCAGCGACAGTGAAGGAACGGCGACACAGGTCCAAGTCAGGATGGTGTGTGGCTTGAAGGGGAACTTGTAGGTGGTGATGTTCCCATGCATCTGCTGCCCTTGTCCTTCTAAGTGGTAGAGGTCGCGGGTTTGGAAGGTGCTGTTGAAGGAGCTTTGGCGAGTTGCTGCAGTGCATCTTGTAGATGGTACACATTGCAGCCACAGTGCGTCGGTGGTGGAGGGAGTGAATGTTGAAGGTGGTGGATGGAGTGCCAATCAAGCGGGCTGCTTTATCCTGAATGGTGTCGAGCCTCTTGAGTGTTGTTGGAGCTGCACTCATCCAGGCAAGTGGAGAGTATTCCATCACACTCCTGACTTGTGCCTTGTAGATGGTGGAAAGGCTTTGGGGAGTCAGGAGGTGAGACACTCGCCGCAGAATTCCCAGCCTCTGGCCTGCTCTTGTAGCCACAGTATTTATGTGGCTGGTCCAGTTCAGTTTCTGATCAATGGTAACCCCCAGGATGTTGATAGTGGGGGATTCAGCGATGGTAATGCCATTGAATGTCAAGGGGAGATGGTTAGAGTCTCGCTTGTTGGAGATGGTCATTGCCTGGCACTTGTGTGGTGCGAATGTTACTTGCCACTTGTTAGCCCAAGTCTGAATGTTGTCCAGGTCTTGCTGCATATGGACACGGACTGCGTTAGTATCTGACGAGTCTCGAATGGTGCTGAACAGTGTGCAATCATCAGCGAACATCCCCACTTCCGACCTTATGATAGAGGGAAGGTCATTGATGAAACAACTGAAGATGGTTGGGCCTAGGACACTGCCCTGAGGAACTCCTGCAGTGATGTCATGTGATTGAGATGAATGACCTCCAACAACCACAGCCAACTTCCTTTGTGCTAGGTATGATTCCAACCAATGGAGAGTTTTCCCCTTGATTCCCATTGACTTCAGTTTTGCTAGGGCTCCTTGATGCCACACTTGATCAAATGCTGCCTTGATGTCAAGGGCAGTCACTCTCACCTCACCTCTTGAGTTCAGCTCTTTTGTCCATGTTTGGACCAAGGCTGTAATGAGGTCAGGAGCTGAGTGACCCTGGCGGAACCCAAACTGGGCGTCAGTTAGCAGGTTATTGCTGAGTAAGTGCCGCTTGATAGCACTGTCGACGACACCCTCCATCACTTTGCTGATGATTGAGAGTAGACTGATGGGACGGTAATTGGCCGGGTCGGATTTGTCCTGCTTTTTGTAGACAGGACATACTTGGGCAATTTTCCACATTGCCGGGTAGATGCCAGTGTTGTAGCTGTACTGGAACAGCTTGGCTAGGGGCGCAGCTAGTTCTGGAGCACAAGTCTTCAGTACTATTGCCGGAATGTTGTCAGGGCCCATAGCCTTTGCAGTATCCAGTGTCTTCAGCCGTTTCTTGACATCACGTGGAGTGAATTGAATGGGCTGAAGACTGGCATCTGTGATGCTGGGGACCTCAGGAGGAGGCCGAGATGGACCATCCACTCGGCACTTCTGGCTGAAGATAGCTGCAAATGCTTCAGCCTTGTCTTTTGCACTCATGTGCTGGGCTCCACCATCATTGAGGATGGGGATATTTTTGGAGCCTCCTCCTCCTGTTAACTGTTTAATTGTCCACCACCACTCACGACTGGATGTGGCAGGACTGTAGAGCTTTGATTTGATCCGATGGTTGTGAGATCGCTTAGCTCTGTCTATCGCATGTTGCTTCTGTTGTTTGGCATGCAAGTAGTCCTGTGTTGTAGCCTCACCAGGTTGACACCTCATTTTTCGGTATGCCTGGTGCTATTCCCGGCATGCTCTCCTGCACTCTTCGTTAAACCAGGGTTGATCTCCCGGCTTGATGGTAATGGTAGAGTGAGGGATATGCCGGACCATGAGGTTACAGATTGTGGTTGAATACAATTCTGCTGCTGCTGATGGCCCACAGCGCCTCATGGATGCCCAGTTTTGAGTTGCCAGATCTGTTCGAAATCTGTCCCATTTAGCACGGTGGTAGTGCCACACAACACGGTGGAGGGTATCCTCAACATGAAGACGGGACTTCGTCTCCACAAGGACTGTGCGGTGGTCACTTCCACCAATGCTGTCATGGACAGATGCATTTGCAACAGGTAGATTGGTGAGGACGAGATCAAGTAGGTTTTTCCCTCACCACCTGTCGCAGACCCAGTCTGGCAGCTATGTCCTTTAGGACTCGGCCAGTTGTGGTGCTACCGAGCCACTCTTGGTGATGGACATTGAAGTCCCCCACCCAGAGGGCATTTTGTACTTCTTCCAATTGGTGTTCAACATGAAGGAGTACTGATTCATTCAGCTGACGAAGGGCAGTTGGTGGTAATTAGCAGGAGGTTTCCTTGCCCATGTTTGACTTGATGCCATGAGACCTCATGGGGTCCTGAGTCAATGTTGAGGATTCCCAGGGCTACTCCCTCCCGACTGTATACCACGGTGCCACCACCTCTGGTGCGTCTGTCCTGCCGGTGGGACAGGGCATACCCAGGGATGGTGATGGTGGTGTCTGGGATATTGGTTGTAAGGTATGATTTGGTAATTATGACGATGTCAGGCTGTTGCCTGACTAATCTGTGGGACAGCTCTCCCAATTTTGGCACAAGCCCCCAGATGTTGGTAAGGAGGACTTTGCAGGGTCGACAGGGCTGGGTTTGCCGTTGTCGTTGTTGTTTCCGGTGCCGAGTGGTGCATCCGGTTTTATTCTTATTGTTTTTCGTAGCGGTTGTTTACAACTGAGTGGCTTGTTAGGCCATTTCAGAGGGCATTAAGAGTCAACCACATTGCTGTGGGTCTGGAATCACATGTAGGCCAGACCAGGTAAGGACGGCAGATTTCCTTCCCTAAAGGGCATTAGTGAACCAGATGGGTTGTTGCAACAATCGACAATGGTATCATTCTAGGCCTCCTTCTATTCCCACGCATTAGAGTTGCAGGTTTGCACTGTCAGGTTTGCCAAACCATGCTTTCACCCCATCAAATTAGGGACGGGCAATAAATGCTGGCCTTGCCAGCAATGTCCACATCCCATGAATGAATATTAAAAAAATGTTTCCCTATCATTTTCCCATCCGTTACCATGGACATTCATTTTTCCTGTTTACACTTTTCAGCTCTTTCCATTTTGTGGCAGGATTACAGCAGAAAAAATATTGAAATCTTGCAAGAATTTATGCTAAAGCACTATAATACATTTTCAAAACTCAGTAGGTAAAATAAAACCCTAAAATCCTTTCTTAACTAAAGGCAACAAAACTTAAATGCAGCAAAGTAAAAGGTGAGAGGCCTGCATGCGTCTGATAACAGGTGTCAAACCCTTATATCTTCTACAATATCTGCCGGAAACTGCTTATGAGACTTGTCTGTATTCATATTTCTTTTAATATACTTACAGACTTACTTGGATTTCTTATGCATTATTTATAGATTTCCTGTGTGTTGCTTAATATTAGGATAACAAAGACAACCATCTCATCTTTGTGGCACACCAAGATTGTCAAAAAATTATTTTCACAGCAAACCTAACTGAAGTGCTCAAGACATCCAGGAACCTGAGCCATTTCTTGCAAATAAAAAAAATCAGTGCTAATATACAATGGTCCCCAAAAGTCCATGGGCCAACAATCCTAGCACTTCTGCCATGATTGCAACTGCTGGGAAACTCCACCACTGACCCTGCTGAACTTTCCGGGGTCGAGGAGAGGTTCCCTAATTTGCCTGCTGTTACGTCCGTGTAATAATAAGAAAAGGACTGCAGAGAACGGTACAACAGGTGTTTACTCAACGTGGTTCTGGGCAGAGATTTGGCAGATGGAATACAATACTGGAAAGTGTGAGGTTATGCACTTTGGCAGGAAAAATCATAGAGCAAGTTATTATCTTAATGGCAAGAAACTGGAAAGTACTGAAGTATAAAGGGATCTGGGGGTCCTGGTGCACGAAACTCAAAAGGTTAGTATGCAGGTGCAGCAAGTGATTAAGAAGGCCAATGGAATGTTGGCTTTCATTGCTAGGGGGATAGAATATAAAAATAGGGAGGTATTGCTTCAGTTGTACAAGGTATTGGTGAGACCGCACCTGGAATACTGCATACAATTTTGGTGTCCATACTTAAGAAAAGACATACTTGCTCTCGAGTCAGTACAAAGAAGGTTCACTCGGTTAATCCCGGGGATGAGGGGATGGACATATGAGGAGAGGTTGAGTAGATTGGGACTCTACTCATTAGAGTTCAGAAGAATGAGAGGCGATCTTATTGAAACATATAAGATTGTGAAGGGGTTGGATCGGGTGGATGCGGGGAGGATGTTCCCGATGATGGGTGAAACTAGAACTAGGGGGCATAGTCTTAAAATAAGGGGCTGCTCTTTCAAAACTGAGATGAGGAGGAACTACTTCACTCAGAGGGTGGTAGGTCCATGGAATATGCTGCCCCAAAAAGCTGTAGAAGCTACATCATTACATAAATTTAAAACAGAAATAGACAGTTTCCTAGAAGTAAAGGGAATTAAGGGTTACGGGGAGCGGGCAGGAATTTGGACATGAGTCTAGGTTCGGATCGGTCATGGCCCTGTGGGTAGCGGAGCGGGCCCAGGGGCCGTGTAGCCTGATCCTGCTGCTATTTCGTGTGTCTAATTCTGTTAGATTCAGGAGATGGTTCTGTGATAGTAGATTGGCGGTTAGGATCAGATCAGCCATGATCTTATTGAATGGCGGAGCAGGCTCGAGGGGCCGATTGGCCTACTCCTGCTCCTATTTCTTATGTTCTTATGTTCAAACTGCAACTGAAACAACAGATTACTACTCAGCGTTATATACAGGTGTGGTCACTGCCGGTACTACAGTATACATGAGCTGTAGAAAGTAGTTCCCCCCTTAAAGGTACATACATTACAATCCCTCCCCTTTTAGATTAACAGTACCATAACACTCATTTAACAATTAAATATCAAACTAATTACAATTAACACTTTTAACATGCAACATTAGCTGAAAATAGTCTATTTATAAATTCAGTCTTTGGGGAGGCTTCCTGATCCTTTCTGGATAGCGCCTTTCCCGAGTGTCTTGCTCTTGGTGCGGAGGCGATTCTGGCCCCCTGTCGTCGGTTGGTTCATCAGCTTCCGATGCTACTGTTTCTGGGGTAGATGCTACCTGTACGTCGGGTTCATCACCAGGTACGTATGGGCGAGGCATGGGGTTGACTCGTTCCTGTGACTCTAGGATCTGGTCAGCATGGCGTCTCACGATGCTCTCCCCAACGTCCACTGTGTACATTAGTGGCCCCTGCCGTGTGCATATCGTTCCTGGTTGCCATTTCTCTGTTCGGTAGTCGCGGGCCAATACTGGTTGCCCTACATTGAAGCTCCTTGTCGGCTTCTCATTGATGTGCTGGAATTGCTTACTCTCAACATCTCTTCGTACATTTGGTCTGAGCAAATCCAGATGAGATCTCAACCTTTGGTTAAAGCACATCATGGCCGGGGCCTGGTTGGTGACTGCATGTGTCGCATTTCTGTAGGCTAATAGGAAATTGTCCACCTTATGCTGCAGTGGAATGTCGTCATCGCACATGGCCTTTACTGCTTTTTTAAAGGTTTGTACGAACCTCTCAGCCAATCCATTTGTGGCTGGGTGATACAGGGCGGATGTGTAATGCCTTACCCCATTCCTTTTCATAAATCTTCGAAACTCTTCGGACACAAGCTGTGGTCCGTTATCAGAGCAAATCTGCTCTGGCAAGCCGTTCCTGGCAAAAATGGTCCGTAGGACTGCAATAGTTTTCTCCGTGGTGGTGGAGGACATTTTGATCACCTCAGGCCATTTCGAGTGCGCATCCACGGCTATTAAAAACATTGATTCCATGAATGGACCAGCAAAATCAATATGCACCCGTTGCCATGGAGATGAGGGCCACTCCCATGGGTGTAGAGGGGCATGTGGTGGTGCATTTTGGACCTTCTGGCATCCTGAGCAGCTCTTTGTCAGGTCCTCAATTTGCTGATCGATCCCCGGCCACCACACATAAGCCCTAGCAAGGCTTTTCATTTTCACCCCTCCCAGATGACCTTCGTGAAGCTCATTGAGCACTCTCTCCCTTAACTTGGGTGGAATTACCACTCGGGATCCACACATCAAGGTCCCCTGGCATACTGACAGCTGTTCTCTTCTGGATGAGAATGCTGGCAACAGTGAGACGCCATGTGCTGGCCATCCCTTCACCGTCAAATCATATACCCGAGACAGTGTCGGGTCATTTCGGGTCTCCTTCTCTCTACCAGCATTAGTTACTGGCAAGCATTCAATTATAGTCGAATGAAATATTTCGACAGGATCCACTGCTGGTGCTTCCTCCGCAGTAGGCAGTGGCAGGCGTGATAGCCCATCAGCGTTTCCATGCTGTTTTGTGCCCTTATACTCGATTTCATATTGGTGCGCCCCTAGATAAAGGGACCATCTTTGTAGCCGTTGCGCAGTCATCACCGGAACGCTCTTCTTTGGAGTAAAGATGGAGACAAGTGGTTGGTGGTCAGTCAGCAAGGTGAACTTCTGCCCGTGCAGATAGTGATTGAACTTTTTCACTCCCCACACTAGGCCGAGGGCCTCCCTGTCAATCTGGGCGTAGTTACGCTCGGCTGAGGTTAGTGACCGAGACGCAAAGGCTACTGGCCTCTCTGAGCCGTCCGGGAATTTGTGCGACAGCACCGCTCCAATGCCATAGGGTGATGCATCACACGCCAACAGAATTGGTAGTGCTGGGTTGAAATGAGCCAGCACCTCTTTTGATGTGATCAATGCTTTGCTCTTCTGGAAAGCTCGTTTACATTTGTCACTCCACTTCCATGGTACCCCCGTTTGCAGTAGGGTGTTCAGTGGGTGTAGTACGGTAGACAAATTCGGCAAGAACTTATGGTAGTAGTTCACCAGCCCGAGGAACGACCTCAGCTGTGACACATTTTCCAGTGCTGGAGCCTTGACTACTGCCTCAATCTTTTCAGGGGACTTATGTAACCCCTCTTTATCAATAACGTGGCCACAATACGAGATCTGCTTCTGGAAAAACTCGCATTTGTGGCGATTAGCTCGGAGCCCATATTCCTTCAATCTAGTGAGCACCTGCTCCAGATTGGCGAGGTGATCACTGTCATTTTCGCCCGTGACCAGGATGTCGTCCAAATAACACTGGGTCCCTGGAATCCCTTGCAGGACTTGTTCCATTGCCCTTTGCCAAATAGCCGGAGCTGATGCTACCCCGAACACCAGCCGATTGTATTGGTAGAGACCTTTATGAGTGTTGATCGTGAGGTACTGTTTCGAGGCTTCTTCTACCTCCATTTGCAGGTACGCCTGGGCCAGATCAATCTTAGTGAAGCATTTCCCTCCAGATAGCGAGGCGAAAATATCTTCAATCCGCGGAAGCAGATATTGTACAGTGTGAAGGACTGGGTTCACTGCCACCTTAAAGTCCCCACAGATGCGAACCTTCTTTGGTTCCCCAGGCGTATTACTCAACGACCTCTTCATTACAGGAACGATGGGTGTAGCCCACTCGCTCCAGTCCACTTTGGACAGTACTCCTGAACGTTCCAAACCTTCCAGCTCTGCTTCGACGGCTAGGCGGATCGCATAAGGTAACGGTCTGGCCTTAAAAAACTTTGGGCTTGCATTTTCCTCTATTTTGATCGTCGCTGTTATGCCTTTTAGTGTTCCGAGTCCCTGCTGGAACACTTCTTGTGCGTCAGTTAGCATTTTTGACAGTCGCCCAGGTGTGACGTCGTCATTCTTTTTGGCATCTACAGTCAGTGCTTGTATGGAATGCCAATCTAGCTGTATCTTCCGGATCCATTCACGTCCTAGTAGTGGTGGTCCTCCATCTGGCAATACATATAGGTCCATTTTTGGTGTTTCCTTGCCGTTATATATAACGTTCACCCTTATTTTTCCTTTGGGGTAGACTTTTTGCCCCGTGTACGTCTTCAAGACAATCTTTGTATCTCTCAAGGGTATGTGTGAGAATAGCCGCTTGTAGTCCCTTCGGTTTATGACTGTTAGGGCTGATCTTGTGTCCAATTCCATTTTCACTTGGACTCCTGCTATCTTGAGTGTGACCCAGATAGTTTGGTGATCCTCCATTTTGATCACATTATGTAGTTTCAGACAACCCAGCTCCTTGTTTCCGGAGTCTGTATCACTCTTCTGTTTGTCTGAACTACTCTCCGTCACCTTATGTACCTTCTTGTACTTCTCCTATGGGGATTTCTTGCTGCTGGTTTTCTTTTCTGACCTGCAGACTCTTGCTATGTGTCCTACTTTTCCACACTGTCTGCACACTTTGTCCTTGAACCAGCAATCATTATGGTCGTGTGTTGTTCTGCCGCAGCGATAGCACTTCACTGTTCCGTATGACATTTCATTTGTGCCATATTCTTGCGGTCTCCGTTGTATCTCTGCAGTGCCCCGTGCTGCTGCTTCGTGTGATACTGCAATGCTGAAAGCCTTGTCCAGCGTAAGATCCTTTTCTGATAGAAGCCGTTTCTGGGTTCCTTCACTTTGAAGCCCACACACAAGCTTGTCCCTTAAAGTATCTGCTAGTCCCGTTCCAAACTGGCAGTGTTTCGATAGCTTGCGCAGTTCCATTAAATACTCAGCATTACTTTCATCTTTATGCTGGTTCCTTTTATGAAACTTAAATCTTTCTGCTATCAGCAGCGGTGTGGGGTTTAAGTGGTCCTGTAGGATTGACACTATGTTTTCAAAATCCTTTTCTACTGGCTTCTCTGGGGTTACTAGGTTTCGTAGTAAGCCATACGTTTTTGCACCCATTGAATTCAACAATACCAGCGCTTTCTTGTCATCTGGCACTTCATTCGCCTTGCAGTATACTTCTATGCATTCAACATATGTCGTCCAATCTTCGACCTCATTGTTGAACGCTGTGATACTGCCACTCTTCGGCACTTTTGGGTGTGGTTAGACTGGCTTAAAATGGCGTCTCCCGCGCTTTCCTTTCTTCCCCGCTGCGACTTAAAATGGCGTCTCCCGCGCTGCTGCCAACGCCGCTCTCGGCGGTCCTTGTGGCAAATGGCGATGCCCTGTGGGTTTCGTGCGCTGCTCCTGTGCTGCTGCCAACGCCGCTCTCTGCAGTCCTCGTGGCAATGGCAGCGCCTCGCGTTTTCCTGCGCGCCTCTCTCCCCCGATGACGCTGCTCGGCCCTTGAACACCGGCTGCGCTCTGCTCTCTCTCGCCTCTCTCCCCCGTTGACGCCGCTCGGTCCTGAACACCCTGTGCGCTCTGCCCTCTCTCTCTCCCCCGTCGACGCTGCTCGGCCTTTTTCTGTGCCGCTCGGTCGGGCTCTAGCCCGTCGCTGTCCGGGAGGGGTCTGCGCAGCACCTGTTGCCAGCCCGTTTCGCTGGACCACCGTGACTGGAAAGCCAAGCCTGGCTCTCGACAGCCTCCCCTGCGATGCTCAAATCTCCGCTGGATGACTGGGCGGTTGCCTGTGGTCGACGCCCGTGCTTCTGGACTTGACCTTCTTCCACTGTTCTCCAGGAGCGAATCCCTGGGAGGTGATGCAGAGTTGCAGGTAGGTTCGAACTTGCTCGTCACCACTGTTACGTCGTGTAATAATAAGAAAAGGACTGCAGAGAATGGTACAACAGGTGTTTACTCAACGTGGTTCAAACTGCAACTGAAACAACAGATTACTACTCAGCGTTATATACAGGTGTGGTCACTGCCGGTACTACAGTATACATGAGCTGTAGAAAGTAGTTCCCCCCTGAAAGGTACATACATTACACCTGCAAATGGCAGGTGACCATGCAACTACAAGTGCATCGGTTACCTCTATCATATAAACCAGGCCCTAAAATCTTCCATAAGTGTCTGGACTGGGAGGAATCATATGAGGGTTCCTCCCCAAAGAAAAGGCTTAGTCATCTCCTTCAACCCCTTTTACAATGGGACCACTTCAAAAATTAAAAAAGAATTGGTGTCATATCTTACAGGTCCAAATCACAATCCCAGCCTGTACCTCCAGGTGGTCCCAACATCTGCTGATGGGTCTCATCAGGCGCTTCTGCAGCAATCACATATCTGTTTTCTTTGAGGACTGAAGTGGGGAGACTCCACCCCCTGCTTCTTCCCCTTATGACGATGACCTTTTTGGGACAGGTGGAGGCTCTGTTCCACAAGGCTATTCCAGAAAGTTTGTTGCATAGTTGAGACCCAGTGTAACCAAATCTAGTTTCCAGTTCTGATGTAGGGTCATCGACCTGAAACGTTAACTCTGTTTCCCTCTCCACAGATGCTGCCTGACCTGCTGAGTATTTCAAGCGTTTTCTGTTTTTAACCAAATCTAGATCCTGGCTGTTCCATGCTGTGGCATACTTCCACTGAGGTTACATCAGAAGTGCACAGATACAGCCATAGATTTTAACAGAGTACCAAATTAGAATGGATTATTGACTACATATACCTAAAGTACTTTAATCATCATTACAGCATTGTGATACCAAATAACATCAAGGGTTTCTAAGAGATTTATGTGAGATTGCAGTACTCTACATTTGTGACAACATTTTCTATATTCATTGTAGTTCATGTATTAGAAACATAGAAACATAGAAGATAGGAGCAGGAGTAAGCCATTCGGCCCTTCGAGCCTGCTCCGCCATTCAATGAGATCATGGCTGATCATCCAAATTCAGTAACCTGTCCCTGCCTTCTCCCCATATCCCTTGATCCCTTTAGCCTTAAGAAATATATCCAACTCTTTCTTGAATATACTTAATGAACTGGCCTCCACCGCCCTCTGTGGCAGAGAATTCCACAGGTTCACCATTCTCTGGGTGAAGAAATTCCTCCTCATTTCAGTCATTTCAGTTGTGGGCTACGTATGATCTATTATGAACCTGCAGTTTATTAAACAAAATTAATAGTTGAATCATTGAATACACCATTTGAGGTATCAATTTAAAAAGAAAAGAAAGACCTACATTTATATAGTGCCTTTCACGACCACTGGACGTCCCAAAGCGCTTTACAGCCAATTAAGTACTTTTGAAGTGTAGTCACAGTTGTAATGTGGGAAATGCGGCAGCCAATTTGCACGCAGCAAGCTCCCACAAACAGCAATGTGATAATGACCAGGAAATCTATGTGAGTGATGTTGATTGAGGGATAAATATTGGCTGGGACGCCGGGGATAACTCCCCTGCTCTTCTTCGAAATAGTGCCACCTTTTACCTCACTCTCCTCACCTGTTTACTGAATTTAATATAATCTCATGGTACACTACCAAATTATTTCCAAAATGATGAGTATTATGACACAGACCAGAGGTTTATAGACTAAAGCCACAAACAACTTTATTTACTATAACAACATGCAGAATATATATGGTAAATAGTAAAAGAACACTATACATATAACATGATGAGAATATCCTTGCTGGGTTGATTACCCTTTGTAAGTGTGCCTTCTGATTTAGTTCAAGTGCTTCTGTAAATTATCAACCAAATTTCTTATTGGCAAATTCTATCTGTGTCTACTCTAGCACAAACGTCTTAGAGCAGAATAATTCATGGCATTCCCAGACTACCAGCTTTGACAAAACTTAACTGTTGTCTCAAAGCTCCTGCTTTTTAAGTCAAAATAGGATCAAAACTGAAACTTCTGGGCAACTTATTGATTTGCTATGCTTGCTTTTTCATATCAAATCAAACAATATGTCATGGAACTTTCTGATTAACATAGGAGATTGCAAGAACAATTTATACAATACGACATAAATATAAGTTACATATTTCACATACAAATGGAATATTGGTTGTTTCCTGAGGTACAAAAAAGTGCAATTATGGGTCAAATATGTAATTGAATCAAAGTCTTCAGAACGGGATATAACAGATCTTTGTTGTGCAAAAGTCTTGCTACTTAAATTAATAACACAATCTGCAAATTAAATCAATGGACCAATCTGATTTGAGAGCAAAGGCTTCTTTGAACATTAAGGTTAAAAAAACACAATGGAAACGTTGTCACAGGACAAAATTTAGTGACTTTTTTTGTCTTGACTAATTGTTTTTAAAAAATAATTATTCAAGAAAATTTTTAGTTAAAAGAAACATGGTTAAGAAATGTTACTGTAAATAAAATGAGTTTTGTATACAAGGATCATGAGCTCTGATTTCAACAGGTAGTGGGTTAGTTTACTGATTTTATAACCTGCTTACTGGCCTGGTAAAAAGCACACATTATAAGAAAATAAAAATAAATGACTGTTCATTGCACATTAAAAAGGCGTTGGCAAAAAAGAAAGCAACACGTTTGAACCTGATGACCCCTGGGGAAAATGCGCTCATTCCTGTTAAAGTTCCACAGATCCTGAGGTTCACCCACTCCCCACCAGCACCATCAATACTACCATCGAAGATAAACCTCTTCCATTTTCAAGAAGCTGACATTCTTGGACTATTTAATGTTCATTGAATTGTGCCTAAGGTTATGGTGATTTGCATTTGATATTATATTAAATTTGAACAAACCTGCTCCTCCCAGCCAGAGCCAATTCAAATTTGTTTAGATGTGACTGAATAATAATGTTTATAATGAGTTTTAACTTTGCATATAATTTATCTTATTCTCTTTAAGTGACAGATAGCTTTTATGTGCACACAACTGCTTTAATTGGAAACTATTGAAAACTATTTGAAATGAAATTTACATTCTTTACAGCCCTTTTACAAGATGCCATTGTGTCTTGGTTCATTTTGTTAATGAAAACTGCAAGTTTCTCCTAATCATTATTCAAGGATTTGCCAGGCAATCTTCAGAAAATGACTTACACTTTTGGAGGAAATTGAGTTTTTCTAAGCATGAGCACAAATGTTAAAGACTGCTTTTTTAATAATACTTGTTTTGTAGACAGTAAAAAAACTGTTTATCTCCCTTTCTTTCTACATGAATATTGAAATCTATAAAACAGAAAAGGCAAGCTGCCCACACCATGGGATCTTGCTCCTCTTTAATTTTCCTTAATTTGTGTAGCGAATAACAAAATACTCATAATGCAATTAGTGGATAATCAGGCTTGTAATTATGATAATTGCTGGAGACTTACATCAATCCTCCAGCAAAGTGATAGGATTTCAGGGGAGCTATTAAAACACAGAGAGGGAGTGGATAAATTGATGAATGGCTTAGTTAGGCTTATATTATTGGACAATGTCTTACAATGTTTCCTCAAAGCAAAATGCCTCAAGGGGCGACTAAGAAAGTGAGGTTTATGAACCAGCACACAAACATGTTTGATCTATTCTTGTCACGTAAACAACACTGGTGGACATCTTTATTTACTGTAATGAGCACCATAATACATAAAATTTGAAGGAATTGTACATAGAAACTGAAGCAATAGTGAGCTATTGTACGAACAGGTTTCATTAATCTGTGGCCTCTTGTGAACAACAGCGAGACATTTGTTCAAACATTAACAGATACCGCAGGGAGAATAAGTAAGGAAGACAAACTAATAGAGATTAAGCACTCAATTGGAGCAGTGCTGATGGAAAGGATTTAGTTTCATGTGGTTAAAGACCTGCTTTAGTTGGGTAGTGGTTACTGTACAGGTGTAATAATACATGCTGCAAATTTGATATGTGAATCGTGTAACATTCATCTACAATGATTGAAATAAGACAGTTGCATTTTCAATAGGCAAAGAAACTGCATTCATCTTGAAAGGTCACAGGAAGCTGATGAGAAATGGCAGACACAGAGTCTGCTCTATTCATAATGTAATCAACCCTGCTTAAAAGGGCAACATCTGCCTGATGTGGGATTTTGAACCCTCTTCTGCTGTCTCTAATTTAATACAACAATTTGGGTAGAAAGAACGTTCAGTGGAACAGTTTTGTTCTTCAGAACACGAACAATGTTGATGAATTTGATGGCTGTGTTGGATCTCTAACTTTTTTGTACATCAACTTAATTATAAATTTTTACTGCAATTTGCAATCGAATTACCACGAGTTCAAATCTTGAGGTTCTGTGTTGCAAACATCTGTTGCAAACTGGATTAATAAAACAAGAATTTATTCCATCTTTTACTTTGTAAATATCCAAGAAATAAAATCAATGAACAAATTCAGTAGAACCCAATTTTACCCAGATTTAAAAAAAACTGTGGAGTCTTTATGCAGTGACACATGATTGCACATTCATGTGAGAAATTATTCACAAAACATGAATAATTCAGGTCCCAGATGTTCTCTTTAGTGCACTTTAGCAGAGAAAGGAGTTTCTTTTCTCTAATTTTGTATGACATCATTGCATCTGATTTTAACACATCTATCAGGTTATTTGTTGCAGAAAAGTACAAAATCATAGCATGGATTTCATACATAGGCAAAATATACAATAAAAAATCTTGCATGCAGTGTGTCACACCTTATCTGTGAATGTCATTGTTTAAGTTAGAATATCATACTTTAAATGTGTACCTCACACATTAATGTTTGACTGAAATAACCAGGATCTGATCAGCTAACTATTCTGATTCGTTCAAATACCTGTTTGCTATCACTACCAATCAGGAATAAGGAACCAACTACAATAAAAATTTAAGTAGTTCACATATTTTTTTCAAAGTGACAATGTGGCCTTCTGATATATCCCACTAGGTAATCCCAACAATTACATTTAAAACATGTGGGCCTAAAAATTGGAACATTTAGCACCGGCCATTAACGCCAGTTTTGAAGAAAAAATGGCAGGCGCTTCGCTTTTGGCCACTTCAGGCGCGGAACGCGGCAGCCGCCATATTGGGCAGGTCGAAAGCATTGCCGTTGCCTACGCTCATGGCAAGTATTTAAATGACCAGGAGCGTAATGTCAATCAGAGTGCAATGCTGAATAGACGCACGTTGAGCGATTTTGGAACTCCCCACTCCTCTTACTGCCATCTCCAAAGCCCATGCGTGCAGCCGTTACCAGCATGTAGAGCCGGGAGAAATCTCCGCTAAATTCTTCAATAACTCTGCAGAGTGTGCCCAGTCCAGTGAGATGGCTCATGGTGATTGCTGCAGAAACACATCAGCAGATCGAGTGCCTGTTCTATACACGTTAAGGTGCCAGCACTCAATCAGAGCAGGTCAGCGAGTTCTGGCACGTAATGTGCATAGAACAGCATGTGGTTACAAACAGTCTGGGGAACTTGTACTGCATCTAAAGGCCTGATCCATTACTGTTGCTTCCAGTTGTGTCAGTAAATTGGAAATTAAATGATATTTGCGCTTTGTAACTGTTTACTGTTATTGTTACAAACGTCCGTATTGAATATGCATCCTGTCCCTCTGAAATTACAGGGGTGAGCTTATTACATTTTCAATTAAAGGAGACCCAAAGACATTTTCCTGTTTCTGAAGGAATTTGTACATCTGCATTTACTGGTATCGATATTCAGGTGTTCAGGGTATCCAGTAAACTTTTCACATCTCTTAGTCTATTCAGGGAGGAATCATGGATCACCTACATCCAGTATTGCAAACAAATCTCCCAATTCCAGTACACCGTTGTCCTTTCAAAATACTTATCCAGGTACTTTCTAGAGAGAAAGGGGGAAAAATTTGGTTGCGCAAAGCAACTAGCGCCCAGGCGCGGCGCCGCCAACGCCTCCCACGAAACTCAGTGGGAGGTTAGCGGCGGCAGTAACTGGTAGTGCCCCGTGGCACTGCGCTGCTGGCGATGACATCATCACCGTGCGCAGCACCCCACTTGCGCCCCGGCCACGATCTTCGGGAGTGCCCCCTGACTTGCCGCCGGACGCTATGTCCAACGGAGTCAGGGGGGCCTACCTGCGGCCGGGGAGGCACTATTTAAAGGCGAGGTGCAGAGCGGCCATTTTTGTTGCTGGCCGCCTGCGAGCACCTGCCTCCGCTCCCGTCCCCGGCCTCCTTACCCGCGCCCCCACAGAGTGCCGGCTGCACTCCGTGAGCCCCGCACTTCTCTTGCTCTTTTGCCGGCACTCCCGATCCCCGGGGGCCCAGCTGGGCCCCGGGTCGCGCTGCACAAGGCCCCTCCCCTTTAAGAAGGGGAGGAAGACCTGCAGTACTGCGGCATGACGTGCTGCAGCGCTATTCCCTCACAGTGCCCCAAGAGGGAGGTGGGGCGCTTCCAGTAGCGCCCTGCTTCCCTCTTCGGGTGCTACCACTCAATTTCCATTGCGGGGCACTAATTTTTCTGGGGCACTAAAAGTAGCGCCGCGGTGAAGTTAGCACCCCAAAGGGGGCGCGACTCAATTTTTAACCCAAATACTCCTAAAAAGACTTACAGTGAAAAGCCTCTGTAATAACCAAGGTATTCACTATGTCTGTGTATTCAAATAATAGGTTGCTTATATTTGTATTCTAGGGAGTAGAATCGGAAATATTGGTTGCATTCTTTAAAATATGACAGACTAATCTATTTTGACGCTTTCATTTATCTTGCATACCCCCCCCTCTGTCAACTGAGAAACATAACCGGAAACATTGAAGTTCACTTTAAGAAATCGTGATCTCCTGAGAACACCGCACAGATCCTTTAGCCCCGACCGTTGGCCTCCTGCTGATTTTACCGCAGGAAAAGCCGTGTTGCACGGGAGCTTCAGCATTGCGCTCATTTAAATCAGCATGCAGCACCTTAATACCAGTACTGCCTGCGTTCTTTTTGTAGGCGGTCGTTAACCTTGGCCAGCGGTGGCACCACCCGTTTTCAGGCTTAATCAAATTTCTAGGCCAATAAATTAGTTAGAAATTGCAAAAACCCTGTACTAACTTTCGCCTGAAGAAACCTAACCTTCTCTCTGGGACTAAGGGCTTGAGTTCTGCTTCAGCCCTGGAGCTATCAGTTCAATAGAGGACTGTCACTGCTCGAGGATCAGTAAACTTGAGAGAATCTGCGCCATGTTGGTATGCCAGCCCAATGGGTGCCACGGCTGCACTGGGAGACCAGCAGGAAGTTGGTACTGCATTAGAAAGTTGGCCAGGAAGCAGTGAGGTGTAGAATGAACAACACTGCAAGAAATATTAGTATATTTTTTTCCATTGTCACGTTTTAATTACTAGCCTAAAAGTGATCATTGGTAGAAAATGGAATGATGAAGATTTACTCAAATATATGTAGTTTCACTACATATTCAAGAGTTCAAGAGTAACCAATCATTGTAAACAAAGACCTTACTTGGTTTAGTCTGTGAGAAAGGTATCGTATATTACGGCAGTTTTATGGAGATTTCCATTGTATATCCAATTTAATGGGAGCCATAAATGCTTATATCTGATTAGTAAAACTTGTTTCCCTGAACTGTACAGGATTTGCTGACTTACGTATGAATACATTACATAAAAAGTGAGAAAGTACAGAGAAGGTACTAAAATATTACATTAATTACTCTATATTGCTTTAACAGTTTGATGAATACCCATTGGTACTGCAGGCATTTTACACCAATGTTTTACATAAATTATACTGAACCTAGATTTAGGTTTATACTTTCCTTATTCTTATTCAAATGTAAAGATAGATTTGTGCCACAGAAGAGGTTAATTGTGTAATCCATAGGTCGCTCCTATTCATTTGCAAATTTTGTTTCTCACAAGTCTTTCAGGTCTGAAAATAATAAGAGCCCCATAAATATAAATCATCTATGTGAGCATTATAGAGATGAAAATTATAATAATATGTATGTGTGCACATCAATTTGGTGTAAAAATATATAAGGCTGGCATTCCTCTTTTAATGTAAAACAGGAGCATCGCCTATTTTATAACATATGAACAATCTGCAAATAAAATTAATGGTTTTGAAATGTGCAATTTGCATGAATGTGATTTCATTAGCAGCAATTAGAAGCTATCAGTTTCACAACATGCTTGTAACAATGATCCTTTAAAATGTCTTAATCAGCCAACCTGCTAATGAACTAATATAAACGTTGTAAAGTTCAGTTGTGGAATGGCTCAGTCATTGGGTATAATCAAAACAGAAGTCGATAGATTTCTGACTAGTAAAGGCATTAAGGGATATGGCGATAGGGCCGGCGAATGGATTTGAGGCAGAAGATCAGCCATGATCTCATTGAATGGCGGAGCAGGCTCAAAGGGCCAAATGGCCTACTCCTGCTCCTGTTTCTTATGTTCTTATGTTCTTAATGCACATTTATGGTAGGGAGGATAGCTCCAAATATGCAAAGGAGATGCCAAATATGGCAACATCCAGCGTGAACTCTATTTCATCAGCTTCTCTGTGGACCTGGCTGGAAATCTGGAACAGGTTGAATGATTTAGGGAAGAGCACAAAGATAAGGCAGGAATATTACTGCAAAGTAGCAGCAGTGGACAAATATACATATGAAGGAAAGTGACTTTAAAGGATGGAAAATCGCAGGCTGGGAGTGCATTGGATTTTTTTCCTCTATATTTCATCAATATACTTTCTTACAATAAGTAATTGACCCATTAAATATATTTACATCTTATGCCACACTTTTGTTCTTTAGAATTACTATCTGTTTGTAAACAAAGACATTACTTGTTTAGTCTATAATCTTTTGTCTATAATTTTCCAATCTTCCCTAGATGCGGGTGAGGTGCCTAAGGATTGGAAAGTGGCAAATGTGACACCATTGTTCAAGAAAGGGTGTAAGGAAAATCCTAGTAACTACAGGCTGGTCAGTTTAACATCCGTGGTGGGTAAAGTTTTAGAAACAATAATCAAGGAAAAAATTAATGGGCACTTGGAGAGGTTTAAGCTAATTAAGGAGAGCCAACACAGATTTGTAAAAGGCAGATTGTGTTTGACTAATCTAATTGAATTTTTGATGAAGTAACAGGGAGGTTTGATGAAGGGAATGCAATGGATGTTGTCTACATGGATTTTAGGAAGGCGTTTGACAAAGTACCACATAGAAGGCTGGTTAACAAAATTGAGGCTCATGGAACAGGTGGGTCAGTGGCAGCTTGGATAAGGAATTGGCTAAAGGACAGAAAACAGCGAGTTGTGGTAAATGGCTATTTTTCAGACTGGAGGATGGTAAACAGTGGTGTTCCCCAAGGGTCAGTTCTAGGACCACTGCTTTTTTTGATATATATAAATGACCTGGATATTGGAATACAAAGTAGAATATCTAAATTTGCTGATGACACCAAACCTGGGGGTGTGGCAAACAGTGAGGATGATACCAATCGACTGCAACAGGACATAGAAAGGCTAGCAGAATGGGCAGACAGGTGGCAGATGGAATTTAGTACAAAGAAGTGTGAGGTGATGCATTTTGGCAGAAGGAACAGGGAAAGGCAATACATACTTAATGGCACAGTTTTAAAGAGTGTGCATGGACAAAGGGACCTGGAAGTTAATGTGCATAGGTCCCTGAAGGTGGCAGGACATATTGAGAGAGTGGTTAGCAAGGCATATGGGATCTTGGGTTTCATAAATAGAGTTATTGAGTACAAAAGTAGAGAAGTTATGCTGAACCTTTATAAAGTACTGGTTAGGCCACAACTGGAGTATTGCATCCAGTTCTGGTCACCACACTTTAGGAAGAATGTGAAGGCCCTTGAGAGGGTGCAGAGGAGATTTACCAGAATGGTTCTGGGGATGGGGGATCTTAGCTATAAGGATAGGTTGGAGAAGCTGGATTTGTTTTCATTAGAGCAACGGTGCGGTAGAGATAAAAGATCTTGACTCGGCAGATCGTGATGTAGAACTGGAATCAGTTTGGGTGGAGCTAAGAAGCAGCAAAGGGCGGAAAACATTGGTGGGAGTTGTGTATAGGCCACCAAACAGTAGTGGTAATGTAGGGCACAGTATCAATCAAGAAATTAGAAGTGCATGTAACAAGGGCAATATGGTAATCATGGGGGACTTTAATCTACATATTGACTGGGCAAATCAAATTACCACTAATGGTGTGGAGGACAAATTCTTGGAATGCATGTGAGATGGTTTCCTGGATCAATATGTGGAGGAACTAACCAGGGAACAGGCTATTCTGGATCTGGTACTGTGTAATGAGAAAGGGCTAATCGATAATCTTGTGGTAAAGGGGCCTTTAGGGACAAGTGAACATAATATGATTGAATTTTACACTAAGTTTGAGAGTGACGTAGTCCAATCTGAAACTAAGGTCTTCAATCTAAACAGAGGAAACTACAAGGGTATGAGGGACAAGTTGGCCATGGTAGATTGGGAAACTACACTATGAAGGCGGACATACAATGGCTAACATTCAAGGAAATAATGCATAATTTGCAACAAACACATATTCCTCTAGGGCATAAAAACCCAAAAGAAAAAGTGATCCAACCATGGCTAACAAAAGAAATTAAAGCTAGTATTAATTCAAAGGAGGAAGCTTATAAAGTTGCCAGAAAAAGCGGTCAGCCTGAGGATTGGGATCTTTTTAGAAATCAGCAAAGGGGGACCAAGAAATTGATAAAGAAAGGGAAAATTGAATATGAGCACAAACTAGCAAAAAATATAAAAATGGATTGTAAAAGCTTCCATAGGTATGTGAAAAGGAAAAGACTGGCGAAGGTAAATGTAGGCCCTTTACAGTCAGAGACGGGAGAATTTATAATCGGGAATGAGGAAATGGCAGAGAAATTAAATAAATACTTTGTTTCTGTCTTCACAGAGGAAGACACACAAAACCTCCCAGAAATACGAGAAAACCAAGGGTGTGATGAGAATGAGGAACTTAAAGAAATTATTATTAGTAAAAAAACAGTACCAGCAAAATTAATGGGACTAAAAGTCAATAAATCCCAAGGACTGGATGACCTACATCCTAGGGTTTTGAAAGAGGTGGCCATTGGGATAGTGGACGCATTGGTTGTCATCTTCCAAAATTCTATAGATTCTGGAACGGTTCCTGCAGATTGGAGGATAGCAAATGTAACCTCGCTATTTAAGAAAGGAGGGAGAGAGAAAACGGGGAACTACAGATCAGTTAGCCTCACATCAGTAGGTGAGAAAATGCTGGAATCTATTAAAAAGGATGCAATAACTGGGCACTTAGAAACTGATAGTAAGATTGGGCAGAGTCAACATTGATTTATGAAAGGGAAATCCTGCTTAACAAATCTATTGGAGTTCTTTGAGGATGTAACTAGACAAAGGGGAACCGGTAGATGTGGTGTATTTGGATTTTCAGAAGGCCTTCGATAAGGTCCCACTCAAGAGGTTGGTGAACAAAATTAGGGCACATGGAATTGGGAGTAATATACTAGCTTGGATTGAGAATTGGTTAACAGACAGAAAACAAAGAGTATGGATAAACGGGTCTTTTTCAGGATGGCAGGCTGTGACTAATGGGGTACCGCAAGGATCAGGCCCCAGCTATTCACAATCTATATCAATGATTTGGATGAGGGGACTAAATGTAACATTTCCAAATTTGCTGATGATACAAAGCTAGGTGGCAGTGTCAGTTGTGAAGAGGATGTGAAGAGGCTTCAAGGAGATCTCGACAGGCTCAGCGAGTGGGCGAGAACATGGCAGATGGAATATAATGTGGATAAATGTGAAGTTATCCACTTTGGTAGAAAAAACAGAAAGGCAGAATATTTCCTAAATGCTGAAAAATTGGGGAATGCAGATGCTCAAACGGACCTGGGTGTTCTTGTACATGAGTCACTGAAAGTGAATGTGCAGGTGCAGCAAGCCATTACGAAGGCAAATGGTATGCTAGCCTTTATTACAAGAGGATTTGCGTACAGGAGTAAAGAAATCTTACTCCAATTATATAGGGCCTTGGTGAGAACACACCTGGAGTACTGTGTACAATTTTGGTCTTCTTACCTAAGGAAGGATATACTTGCCATAGAGGGAGTGCAATGAAGGTTCACGAGATTGATTCCTGGGATGGCGGGACTGTTGTAGGGGGTGGTGTGTGGGTCAGCCTCACCACTGACTTATGAGCGGTTCGAATCGCTCCCACTCCCTTGATTCTAGACCTTGGGCTTATTTGGGGTGTGTGACAAAAGTGCAGCTGACAACTGGTTTTGGTGCAAGAAACTTTGATCTTTATTCAAGAAAGAAAATTCAACACAACAATCATATACTCTAATAAAAATGGGGAACATTTTAATACATACGAGGGAAATACAGTAGGAAATACCTCACCCCTCCCAATCCCACTTCCTAGCCAAGTTGAACTCTAGAGGACCAGGGATAATGCTCACCAAACGAGCTGGTTTGTGGTTTCGGGGTTTGCTGGACGTGTTGGTCGGTGTCTGCTGTACCCCAGATGCGGTAGAGGACTTCGACTGCTGGTCCGTCTTCGCTAGTTCGCTGATGCGGTAGGGCGCGTTTTGGATATATGGGGTGAGTACCCACTTTTCTTCTGTAGAGATAGGGTTTAGAGTTCCTTTTAAGTAAAAATCTTACCTGGGGGTAAGTCAGGAATAGATTGTAGAGCGGAAAACCTTTGAATCTTCGGTTTTCTCCTGAGTTGTTTTTCTTTGGTCGCGGTGGCTCGATATTACCAGGTTGGCTGGTGGTAATATTTTGTTGGTAGTTTCATAAGGCTCTTGTTGCCACGATGTGTCCGATGATGTCCTGGGTCACTGAAGCTGTTGAACTTGGGTGTACGGTAGAATGCTGCCCCGTCTCGATGCTCCGGTTTCTTCTTGTGTGTTGCTTCTAGAGAGAACTGTCTTCTTGAGTAAACAGGCCTTCAATTACACTTTGAGGGGCCTTCTAATCTGCGCACCAAATCAGTCCCGGTTTATTGTTTGATTTGGGCGGGCTCGTTAATGGTAACTTGATTAGAAATGTGTAAAATGGTTTCGGGATGTTGTACTGATTATTCAATGAGCTGTTGAACTCCTAGTTAATTGTCATAGCTATACTCAGGTTTCGAGTCTCCTGTCTGAGCCCGAGATTTCTATGTAGGTTGGCGAGGTGATTTGCATTATGCATGTTTTGGATGGGTCCTGTGTTTTGGGTGGGGACTGCTCCTCCGTGGGTCGAATTTTAGGATGTTAATGTCTGATAGGGGCTGAGTGAGGTTACACAGTTCCCCAGATAATTTTATTTACTCCAATACCCAAACTGTCTTTACAGATGTTGATCCCATTCCCTGTTGTAGCCTTTTCTCCCTTTACAGGCCCAATATGCCTTTTAAAATGCCAAATCTTGGTTTCCGACCTTGAATCTCCCTCTGTTAGGCTCAATGCATATTTTATCATCCTGAAGCTTGTTAGAAAGAGTCCAAAGTCATTTTCCTTAGGGTTTTCTTCTAGCTTTGGGGGAATCTGTGAATTTTGAGGATCTTACACTGTCGTATGAGAAGAGATTGAGTAAACTAGGCCTGTATTCTCTTGTATTCAGAAGAATGAGAGGGGATCTCATTGAAGCATACAAAATGATTGCAGGGCTTGATAGGGTGGATGTTGGGAGAATGTTTCCCTTGGCTGGGGAGTCTAGAACCAGGGGCTACAGCCTCAGGATAATAGTAGGCCATTCAGTACTGAGATGAGAAGAAATTTCTTCACACAGAGGGTGGTTAATCTTTGGAATTCTCTACCCCAGAGGGCTGTGGAGGCTCAGTCATTGGGTATATTCAAAACAGAAGTCGATAGATTTCTGACTAGTAAGGGCATCAAGGGATATGGCAATAGGGCCGGTGAATGGAGTTGAGGCAGAAGATCAGCCATGATCTCATTTAATGGTGGAGCAGGCTCGAAGTGCTGAATGGCCTACTCCTGCTCCTATATCTTATGTTCTTATGTTCTAAAGAGGTTAAGGGTTGATTTGATAGAGTTGTACAAGATTATGATCGATTCGGATAGGCTAGACGGGGAAAGGCTGTTCCCACTAGATGATGGTACAAGGACTAGTGGAGACAGATTTAAGGTTTTGGGCAAGAGATACAGGGGGGGTGTGAGGAAAAGCTTTTTTACACAGCGAGTGGTGAGGACCTGGAACTCGCTGCTGATGGAAGTGGTGGAAGTGGACACACTCAATGTTTTCTAAGGGAGACTGAATAGGCACTTGAGGGAAATAAACTTGCAGGGCTACGGGGATAGAGCGGGGGAATGGGACTAACTGGATTGCTCTATGACTCTATGGCCGCGATTTTGCCGGCGCTCAGATAGCGGGTTTGGAGGCGGGTCAGAGGTTAAATTAATTTTGATTGATGGTGGGGGTCTGAATTTAAGATGGTCATCCAAAGAATGAAGGAAGAGGTTAGGAGAATTTGTTTACACAGTGTTGTTAGGACATGGAATGCTATACCAGAAACAGTGATGGCAGCAGAATCCATAAAAGCTTTTAACGACAACAACAACAACTTGTATTTATATAGCGCCTTTAATGTAGTAAGACATCCCAAGGCACTTTACAGGAGTGTTATATGAGGAAAAAATTGCGACCAAGACACATAAGAAATTAGGCAGATGACCAAAAGCTTGGTTAAAGAGGTAGGTTTTAAGGAACATCTTAAAGGAGGAAAGAGAGGTAGAGAGGTTTAGGGAGAGAGTTCCAGAGCTAAGGGCCTAGGCAGCTCATAGCCAATAAATAACCAAAAACAGAAGGAATTCTATATTTAACAGTAGAGCATACATTGACATCCACAAGGACCCAATATGAGGGTTTCTTAAAAAGGAAATGGATAAATATTTTGAAAAGAGAAGTTTAAAAGAAGCATAGGAAAAGGGCAGGAGAATGATACTAAGCTTTTGAGAGCCAACATAGGCATGATGGGCCAAATGGTCTCCTTCTGTGACTGAAATTCTGTTATGCCTGGAACTCAGATGGAGCAGGACTTCCACCTGCCTTCAGGAAGTGCACAGCTCTTTTGTTGCTGATCATACATGTCCGTACTCCAGCACAATGTTCCCTCTAAATTTCTTTTTCATGCACAGTCCCTTTAACTGACTGCGCGGCCCATTCAAATTTTCGCGCATGTGTGACTTCTTCCATGTAGAAGCCAGTGAGCGGCCTGTGCAGGACCTCCTGACCGCTAGCTCCGGCAATGCAAATATGTAAACTGCAAACTTACAACTGACACCCTTTCTCAATGGGCTTCACAGATAAATTGTTCCAACACAACTCACCAAAATGATGCACTCCCCTCCCCCCACAGTTGAACTCCTAGCACCTGACCCAAATAAACTGGGAGCTTGCTATGAATAATTCATTAAGATTGAGTTGGAAAATCCCAACAGTTTAACCCAGTGAGAAGACAGCAGGCATTATGTTTTTCTTTTCCCATCTCAGCCTTGCTGGTAGCTTGTACTGTGAAACCTGGCCTTCGCTCTAGTTTATTTTTATTCTGTTAAGTATTTAGCACTGAAAGAAACAAGCGTAGAAAGTTTCAAGGAATACTGGTTGAGTAGCTATTGTACTCCATAAGGTAGTTATAGTGCATTTGTATTTTTCTTTTTACTGACTAGATTTGCCAGAAATATAAGCCATATATTCATTATGGAGTAAAAAGAAAATAAAAATCTTTAAACGCTGGAAATCTGAAATAAAAACAGAAAAATGCTGGAAATACACAACATATCCATTTCCACTGGAAAAGAGAAAATATGGGCTGATGCTTTGGGTGTCAGACCTGTCTGTTGGCGCATTCATTTATTTTTAATCTTTTCAAATGCTAGCAGACCTGCTGTACATTTTCAATACTTTTATTTCTTTTATTGTGGAAGTCGGCAGAGTTTGTACTTCTACATTATACTTATTATATGGGAACCATAAGCGTGATAGGAAGTATATTACAAGTGAGCCTGTTTAGAATTCCGCTTGGAAATTTTCTGCTGGAAGACCACAATCCATTCTTGCGGGATTCCATTTCCTCCTCCCCATCTTCCAGCACTCAAAAGGTCAATACTTGAAGCACTTCTCAAAAAGAGGTTTGCTTGGAGAAAATTCTGAAAATAAAACAGAGGAAGGCGTGTTCCCTCCATAGCGAAGTCACAGTGAGGAGGTAGTACAACAAGTATAAATGGTTAAATCACGTGTGTTTAATTTTAGTCTCCATCGAAGCCAAATGTTTCATCTTCCTTATGTTACCATATCTCAATGGAAATTTGATGATGAAGGTGGATCTCCATGTAATCATTTTTAATACTTTCAAATAATATTGTGTATACACGCTTAATCAATTCGACCTATCCCTGGTTGCATAATAAGAAGTGTTCTAAAGAAGGTTAGAAAAAGAGTCTGTAGTTTTGCATTGGCTTAGCCATGCAAGTAGTGATAAGGGTCCCAATTTTAATGGGGGGTGGGGTGGGAGGAATGATGCGCGTGAGCCCTGAAGTGAGTGACACACCTGGACTCAACTGAGATGTCGAGGCCCAACTAATTTTAATGGTTGAGCCTTATTACCATAAATTATCTCTGACTTACACCTGAACACAGCCAGATCTGCTCTCTGGCCAGTGGGCGGGAATTTGGGGAGAGGAACGATCTCCGGCAATCGGGTAAGTGGTGAGAGTCTCTGGATGCAATTGCGAAGGGGGGGGCGGAGCCTGGGGCAGTTGAGGCCCAAGGCTTTCTTGTGAGGTGCGCAGGAGCACTCCTGCTCCTCCTAGACCACGAGGAAACCTGAAATAAAATGTAATAACTTACCTGCTTGGGCCTCTTCTGGCCCACGATCCACCTCCCAACAGACCTGGCCTGATGAGGAAGCCGTCACTGCTCCCCAGCTCAGGATGTTCAAAAACGCTTTATAGCCAATGAATTACTTTTGAAGTGTCATCACTGTTGTAATGTAGGAAATGCAACTGCCGATTTGTGCACTGCAAGGTCCCCCGAACAGCAATGAAATAATGACCAGATAATTTGTTTTAGTGATTGGTTGAGAGATAAGTATTGGCCAGGACACCAGGGGAACTTCCCTGCTCTTTTTCGAATAATGGCATGGAATCTTTTGTGTCCACCTGAGAGAGCAGTCAGGGCCTCAGTTTAATGTCTCATCCGACAGTGTAGCACTCCCTCAGCACTGCACTGGAGTGGCAGCCTAGATTATGTGCTCAAATCTCTGGAGTGGGACTTGAATGAGATCACGGACCCTTTCAGACAAAATGGATCAGGTACTGTTTAACTCAATAAACTTGGGTATATTACTGGAGTTGATATTATCGGAAATAAGTAATTTATGTGAAACAGGATGTTCAATTTGATGCTATTTATATGTTTTACAACAACAATAACTTGCATTTTATACAGCACATTTAACATTGAAAAATGTCCCAAGGTGCTTTGCAGAGGGAATATTAACAAGAATGGACATGAGCCATGAGTTAGAAGGGATGACTGAAAGTTTCGCTAAAAGGATTATAAAGGTGGAGAGAGAAGAGAAGTAGGGACGGGTTTAAAGAGGGAGTTCCAGAGACTAGAATTGAGGTGGATGAAAGCTGTGCCACCAATTGTGAGGTGAAGGAAGGGGAAATGCACAGATGGCCAAAGTTGATGGATATAGTGTGCAGGAGGGGATGTAAGGCTGGAGGAGGTTGCAATGGTAGGATGAGATGATTTGAAGTCACGGATGGATTTGAAGATAAGGAAGAGAACTTCAAATTGAATGCATTCGGAGACAGAGAGCCAGTGTAAATCAGTGAGGATAGGGGTGATTGCGAGTGGGGCAGTGCAGGACAGGAAAAAGGCAGTTGAGTTTTGAATGAGTAGGAATTTATGGATGGAGAAGGATGGGACACCAGCAAGGAAGGCAGTGAAGAAACTGGTTGGGAATTTCCACTTTGGTGACAACCCAGTGTGAAATCGTCATATTAAGCTTTGCATTTATCTGACATGACCGCCTCTGACCTCAGTGTACTTTCAAGGGTAGCTTAGTTCCATAGTTTTGGTGGGATGCTGCTGGAATATCCTGTATCAGGATGCCTTCTGGGTAGGAGGGAAATGGCTGCTGTAGGCCTCAGACACTTGCAGCAGCAGAGCGAGGCTAGCCATCTGTGGGTCCAATTTAGAAAGATGTTTATAAATTTTCAGAGTAAGTGACTGCAGCCAATCACTCCATGATCGATTGCACTTGTTTAAGGGTCCATTTAACATTTATATTTCCTCCCACAAACCAAAGCAATGTTGGACACTGGTAACATACTGACATACCTTCTTGTGTCTAACGTTGCTATTGTGGGAACTAGGATGCATGGTTTCATCCCATGGTTACTGCATGCTTTAAATACACCCATCCATATTTGGGCAGATATATTCAAAGGCTATCGTCCTTTCCAGCAAAAATATTCCATAAATGATAACGACTGCCAGCCGAACAGCTCCCTTCCTGATTTTCCACATGCCACAATATGCCTGAAATTGACAGGGAGTATAAGATCCTGCCTACCGTGACTAGAGGTGACAAAAGCGTGAGTAAGGGTGAGGTAGCGGGGGTGGGGAGGGGGGCGGGGAGCGGGAGTTTGGGGGGTGAAGTCAGGTGGAGGTGGAGTACAGCAGTGTTGCAGAGGTGGAAGTCAGCTGTCCTGTTGGATAAGATGTGGAGGGAGAAATTGGGTTGAGGCGCCAAAGTGGCGCCAAGTTCGCCTGGGCGCTGATTTTTGTGCAGCGTTCGGAGCATTAACGAACGTCAGAAATTCAGTTTCAGCACCCCTAGAGGGAGACGGGGCGAGGCTCGAGGCGCTCCGTGTCCCTCTTAGGACGCTGAAACTGAATATCGCAGCGCAACGTGCCGCAGTGCCACACGCTGCGGCACAGCACGCTGCGGTACTGCAGGCCTTCCTCCCATTGTTAAGGGGGAGGGCCCTGCAACAGCGCAATCCCCGATCGCGAGTGCCGGCAAAAGAGCCCGGCACCGAGGAGAAGTGCTGGGCTCTCGGGAAACAGCCGGCAATGCTGCGGGGCGGAGGGGGGGGGGCGGCGGTCAGGAGGCCGGGGACAGAGGTGCTGGCAGGCGGCCACTGAAAAAGGCGTCCGCCCCGCACCTCCACCTTAACTTGCGCCACTGCCGGCACAGCAAGGCCCCGTGAACCGGGCGCAGGTAGCGAACGGCGCTACAGCGGCGTTCGCTACCAAATATCGCGATCGGGGTGCTAATGGGGCACTGTGCACACCGATGACGTCATCGGTGGCGGCGCAGCGCAACAGGCTAACGCCACCATTAGCGCCCCGCTGAATATCGCGGGAGGCGCGGCCAGTGGCGCTACAGCCACTGACTGCCCCCTTTAGGCGCTAATAGGTGGCGCTACATACCCAATTTCTCCCCCGTGGGGTTTGAAATTCAACTCTAAGGGGGAGAAATTTGGTATCGCCCCATTTGGGGCGCAATTATCAGCCGGGCGCAAAGTTTAGCACCTGGCGCTAATTATCGCCTCCGACTGCAAACTTGGCGTCTATCGCTCCCTGGAGGTGATTGGAGCACTAGGTCAGGCACTACACACCTCTCTTAAGGCGTTAACGCCGAGGAGCGAGGCGCTACCACAGAGCGCTGGCGAAGCTCATGTGATGTCAGTCAGCAATGGAACACAGACACACTGGCGCCAACCAGTTCTTAAAGGGGAGGGTCGAACTATGCTCTCCATCCACATCCTGCTCATTGCAGCCTTGAATCTCGGCCTGGAGAGATCTGTACATCAAATCTGCTGGAAAGAACAATGGAGAGGGCCAGGGAAAGAGCTCAGAGTGCAGCCCCCACAGTCTCTTCTAAATTGATGCAAGGAAGGTCAAATCAAAATGAACCTGCATAGTGCTGCTCAGTACCCAAAACTCCTTCACACAACGTTGAATCTCTCCAGAAGTCTCTCTCTCTCTCTCAGAATGCATGGTGCAAAAATGTCACCAACAAAAAAAGGCAGGAAGCGGCAGCCTTTAAATAGCGCTGCCCCAATCCCTTCCCAACTGCAAAACGCTCCCTTCAACCTGTTGTTGCTAATGGCAGATGGTAAGGCAGCGGGCGCCACTCAATATCCAGTCTGGGGCGCTACCAGGGTGTTGCACCCTCGACTGACATCATGATCTGCAGGCGCAGGAGACCGTGGCGGTAGTGTTTAGCGCCGCCGCAAAATGTCTGGTCAATTTCGCGAGTGGCGTAAACATCGCCGCGCCCGGGCGGGAGGCACAAAGCAACCAAATTTTTTTTCCCTTTGCTCTATTTGGAAATCGTTCTGAACTCTGCCGTTTTGCTCTATTTTTTTTTTACTTTAGAAGGATAGTTAGCTCTATGTAACCATCCAACTGAACACTCTACATGGTGACCTGCTCAAGTGAGAAACACTGGGGTTAACTTGGATAACCCCCGAAAACAGATGCAGGAATCACGATTAACCCACGCCCGTTCATTGCGATGCAGGCAGCACCTTAAATTCGTGCTACCTGCTTTTGTAAATGATTGCTGCGTGCAGCCAGCACTACTCGCGCTGTTCATTAGCTGCATGCTTCAGCATGGGCCCAATATAGCCAGTGTCTAGTGCTACTTAAAGGCAGCCTGCACCTCTTAAAGGGGAGGTGCATTGTAGCTGGAATAGGTGGGAGTTGTTTCAGAAGTGAATCTGTCCTGTGAAAGAGTGAAGGATGGCTGACCACGCGAGAGAGCGTGCAGGAAGGATCCCAGACACTGCATGGGAGGTCTTGGTGGAAGAAGTGGAAAGAAGACGAGATGACTTGTATCCTCGAGAGGAGGCCCTCCAGGCACATGCTCAGGAGGCAGTGGAAAGAAATAGCGGAGGAGGTCATGGATACAGTGCAGGAAGAAGTTCAATGATTTTACATGAGATGTCAAGGTCAGTAAGTTCATCTTGAAATGGCACATCCTACCAGCTGCACTGCTAGCCTCATCCACTGCTAAAATCATTACATCCCCATCACCCACCTACCAACAATCTCTATCAATCAGGGCTCAACCCTACCATTCATATACTTTACCTCATCCTCAACACACTTAGCACTGTCACAAGTCTCACACCCACAACTCACAGAGCGCACACTCTGGCAGCTATTCAGCCATGACAGCCACATCACCCAAACATATTGCAGGATACTCACTGACACGCTTCTCATTTTCTTGCAGGAGGAGGCGGTGCATAACAGGAAGCAGCAGGAAAGAACTGGAGGAGAACAAGCATGCCTGCATGTTTTAACCCCCATGGAGGAGACATAGAAACATAGAAACATAGATAGGAGTAGGAGTAGGCCATTCGGCCCCTCAAGCCTGCTCCGCCATTCAATGCGATCATGGCTGATCATCCAAATTCAGTACCCTGTCCCTGCTTTCTTCCCATATCCCTTGATCCCCTTAGCCTTAAGAAATATATCTAACTCCTTCTTGAATATATTTAATGAACTGGCCTCCACCGCCCTCTGTGGCAGAGAATTCCACAGGTTCACCACTCTCTGGGTGAAGAAATTCCTCCTCATCTCAGTCCTAAACGGCTTACCCCTTAACCTTAGACTGTGACCCCTGGTTCTGGACTCCCCCGCCATCAGGAACAGCCTTCCTGCATCTAGTCTATCTAGTCCTGTTAGAATTTTATAAGTTTCAATGAGATAGTGCTGGCCATCATGGGAAGGGGCATCACTGAGGCCGTGGCCACTGGTGGTGCTGAAGCGATCGATGATGAGGGTATCAGCATATCTAATCCTCCTTCTCTCATCCCACTTCCCCATCCTCCTTCTCTCATCCCACTTCCCCATCCTCCTTCTCTCATCCCACTTCCCCATCCTCCTTCTCTCATCCCACTTCCCCATCCTCCTTCTCTCATCCCACTTCCCCATCCTCCTTCTCTCATCCCACTTCCCCCTCATCCTTCAATTTCCTCTGATTGGGGAGCTGTAGAAGGTGTAAGCAGGCACTTCTTACTTTCTCCTCTCCATTACCACAACCCAACCATTGTCCTTTTTTCATTTCAGATACCCAAGAACTGGAACTTGCCCAGTTAGTGGAGGAAGGGGAGGAAGAAAGTGAAGATGAAGAGACACCGCCACTTGATCTTATACTCGCAGCTGCCAGCTTAGATACTGACACTGCATGTAATTCACAGGCTAGGATAGAGGAGGGATCTGAACGTGGTGAGACACTGGGCACAAGTGCAAAGGAACCAGGGCTGGGGAAAGGATAGCGCAGGTGTCAGCTCGCCGGAGAGTGAGGTTGCACACTACTTCTGCTGCAGAGGACTCAGATGAGGACTTCAATGGGCCAGGCTACAAAAGAAGGCTGATGAGTGGTTTTTTTTAGTTTATGGGATGTGGGCGTCGCTGGCAAGGCCAGCATTTATTGCCCATCCCTAATTGCCCTTGAGAAGGTGGTGGTGAGCCGCCTTCTTGAACCACTGCAGTCCGTGTGGTGAAGATATTCCCACAGTGCTGTTAGGGAGGGAGTTCCAGGATTTTGACCCAGCGACGATGAAGGATCGGCGATATATTTCCAAGTCAGGATGGTGTGTGACTTGGAGGGGAATTTGGAGGTGGTGGTGTTCCCATGTGCCTGCTGCTCTTGTCCTTCTAGGTGGAAGAGGTTGTGAGTTTGTGAGGTGCTGCTAAAGAAGCCTTGGCGAGTTGCTGCAGTGCATCTTGTAGATGGTACACACTGCAGCCATGGTACGCCGGTGGTGGAGGGTATGAATGTTTAAGGTGGTGGATGGGGTGCCAATCAAGTGTACACACCCAAATGCTTGGTGCAATGGAAAGCGTGCCGGAAAGCCTGCGTTCAATGTCAAGGAACATGGAGGAGTCCAGCACCAACATGGCCCATGGCTTTGCGCAGAGCTTGGAGCCCTCCTCTTCCAACTTGGTCACCTCAATCAGCACATCTGTCACCATTCTGTCTCAGCTTCCATTGCAGCACAAGCAGCTTCCACCCAAGGTCTGAGTGCTGCAGTGGAATTTCGGACTACTGCCATGCAAGCTCAGACTGCTGCCATCATGGCCCTGGATACCAGTGTTCAAAGGGGCTTTCAGGGTATCACAACAGTCCATCAATATGTTCTCCAAAAGATTACTAGGATTGCTGAGGTGCCGCACCGGGAGAGTGGCAGTGGCTCTATGGAGTACGAACCTGCTGTCCTCTCTCAGGATGACAGCACTTGTGCTCCCACCACTGCCACGCCGCCAGTGCCCTTGCTGTTGCCTGTCAGCCAGCCAGCCCAGACTGCTGCAGCCCAGGCCAAGATGGTGCAGTCTGAAGCTGGGCCTTCTAGGCCCAGAGCTGCTCGAAATCACCCTCAAAGGCCATCTGAAGTGCTTGCTCCAAGCTTCTTGCCTGATAGGTGCTGGCAAGGGCTGCTCCTTCATAATGGTAAGGTTGTGCAACATGCAGCATACCACCACAAATCTTGAGACCTGTTCAGCTGAGTACTGCAGAGCTCCTCCAGAGCGGTGCAGGTGGCGGAAGCGTTGCGTGAGGATGCCGATGGTGTGCTCTGTAATGTTACTTGTGGCAGAATGGTTCTCATTGTAGGCCTGCTGTGCATTTGTGCGTGGGTGCCGGATTGGGGCCATGAGCCATGTCATTAATGGATAATCCTTGTCACCCAGTAGCCAACCTTTAACTTGCTGTGGTGGTTCAAATACAGCTGGCACAGAGGACTGTCACAGAATGAAGGAATTGTGACTACTGCCAGGATACCGGGCATTGGCCTGCATGGTGCGCTGCCTGTGGTCGCACACCAGCTGTACATTAAGGGGGTGGAAACCATTTCAGTTCTGGAAAATGGCTGAGTTGACATGAGGCAGATGCAAAGCAATGTGAATACAGTCAATGGCACCCTGCACCATGAGGAAGCCTGCAATCCGAGCAAACCGAAGCGGAAAACCTATCAGGTTACCCATGTCTGGAAGCAGCTTGTTTCAGCATAAGCCTTTAAATCACCAAAAAAGTACTTCAGCACCAGCCAGACCACTCCCTGTAGACTATTAAAACTGTAGACAAGTATAGAAAAGCTCCAAAAATGCTTAGATTTGCACCAGCAGACAGAAGAAATAATCCAGCAACTAACCTGTAAGTAGTTCATGATCCCTTTAAGTAGCGCTGGTGGGGTGTCCTTGATGCCATTTAACAATTTGTTCAGCTGTGCGAGGTGAAGACGGGGCATAGGCTGCAGTGTGGAGCTCAAAAAGTGCAGCGCTGGCATCAAATCAGCGTTGCACACTGATTGATGTCATAATCTGCCTGCTCTTCATGCCAAGTAGTGGGGAAGGGGATGGTATGAATTTGGGGCAGAATCTTGATAATTGGCTGTCTGCCCCATTTAAGCTTCTCAAGAAATCCAGATTTGGCGGCAGGGGGCAAGGTGTTTCTTCTACACAGCAAGAACTTTGGGGGCTGTTTTTGTTGCTCCCAGGCTACCTAGGAATTCTGAAAGAAGTTGTCTGATATGCCAAATGGTACCTATGGTCACTGAGAGGAGGTGTAGGTCCCATTCTGGGCTTAGCAAAGGTTCCAGGAGTGAGCAATGAAAAGATAATCAAATCCAGAGGGATTGAGTTCCACTGCCTCTGTCGGTCAGGCACCCCACTGTACTGATACAGGCATGGGCACCCACACATATTATACAAATGATGTGATTTCCGACAGGTTAAAGTGGTAGGCGGAGGCTCTGCCCTGCTGTATTTTCACTGGTACAACAGTATCCTGGAATTTGCTCTCTAAAACATCTTTTAGTCAATTTAACTGGAGAAGTCAGATCTTAAACTAATCAAAGCAGCCAGCCCAAGGGACAGCTTCACTGTTGTTGAAATTAATTTCATAGCCAGATTAGGATCTGTATTCTTGGATTGTGTCCAACAAGGCAGAGAAACAGAATGACAACTAGGTTTGTTGGGCTGGATTTTCTTTCTTATAACCACCTGTTTTTCAGTGGTTTTGGGGCACTTAAAAGAGGAAAATGGGGCAGTGTAGTAACAAGTGCACTAGTGAGTGGTTATGGCATGGTGCCAGAGGTAGTGAATTCAAATCCCACCATGGTTAATTATGAAACTGAATTCAATCATCTGGTGATTTGTGGACTGGCACCAGAAAAATGATGATGTACTCTACTGCATAGTTACAAAAACCCAGTTGATTCACTAATGCTCTTCAGGGAATGGAACCTGCCGCCCTACCCAGTCTGGCCTACATTCGACTCTAGTATACACTGGACAGTATGGGTTGACTGTTAATACCCTTTGAAGTGGCCTAGTAAATGAAACAGTTGCAAAAGCAATTGCTAGAAGAAGGCCCACCACCTTCTAAGGGTACCTTGGGATAGGTAATAAATTGGTCATGCTGACAAAAAGAAAGACTTGCAATTATAAAGCGCTTTTCACGACCACCAGACGTCCCAAAGCGCTTTACAGCCAATGAAGTATTTTTTGAAGTAGAAAGATAGAAAAATAGGAGCAGGAGTAGGCCATTCGGCCCTTCGTGCCTGCTCTGCCATTCAATATGATCATGGCTGATACTGTATCTCAATACCATATTCCCGCTCTCTCCCCATAACACTTGATGCCTTTTGTGTCTAGAAATCTATCTATCGCCTTCTTAAATATATTCAGTTACTTGGCCTCCACAGCCTTCTGTGGTAGAGAATTCCACACGTTCACCACCCTCTGAGTGAAGAAATTTCTCCTCATCTCAGTCCTAAATGTCCTACCCCGTATTCGGAGACTGTGACCTCTCATTCTAGACCCCCCAGCCAGGAGAAACATTCTCCCTGCATTCAGTCTGTCTAGCCCTGTCAGAATTTTATATGTTTCAATGAGATCCCCTCTCATTCTTCTAAACTCTAGTGAATACAGGCCTAGTCAACCCAATCTCTCCTCAAACGACAGTCCTGCCATCCCAGGAATCAGTCTGGTGAACCTTCGCTGCACTCCCTCTATGGCAAGTATATCCTTTCTTAGGTAAGGAGACCAAAACTGTTGTGTCTGTGTGTTGATAGAGACACTGAAGACAGGAGTTGGTTTGATAGGTGTTTACTAAACAAAGTCTGGAGGGGAACTAACGGATACAACACAATATACAGGCTTATATAGCCCGAGTGGCCATTACCGGCATTACAGTACACATGGGGCTCTTAAAGGCACATACACTACAATTCCTCCCCTTTTAGCTAACCAGTACATAATATTTTAAGTAATTATTAATTACATGTTATAAGAAAAATAATATACACATTGCTGCAGTTAATTAATTATAAGTCAGTCTCTCTGGAGGCTTCCTGACTCAGTCTGGATAACGCCTCAGTGGTGTAGTAGTTTCTGGTGGTGTAGTAGGTTCTTTTGGCAAGGCTGATTCGGCTTGAATGCCAGTGTCGGGTTCATCGGGTTCCAGTATCACCGGATCGGAGGTAGATATGGGTATCTCTATTTCATCGTTAGGCGTATAGAGTTGTGGTGTAGGTTGTCCCTTTTCGGATGACTCTATGATTTGGTCAGCATGGCGCCTTATTATGCTTTCTCCGATGTCCACGGTATACATCAGTGGTCCTAGTCATGTGCAGATAGTTCCAGGCTGCCATTTCTCGGTACGGTAGTCCCGGGCCAAAACTTGTTGACCTATCTGGAAGGTTCTAGTTGGCCTTTCATTCATGCCTTGAAATTGCCGGTTCTCCACGTCGCTTCTGATGTTGGGCTTGATCAAATCCAGCCGGCATCTTAGGCTTCTATTGAAGAACATCATGGTGGGAGTTTGGTTTGTAACCATATGTGTTGCATTCCTGTATGCGAACAAGAAGTTATCCACCTTGTGCTGAAGTTTTATGTCTTCATTACCCATGGCCTTTATGGCCTTCTTGAAGGTCTGGACAAACCTTTCAGCCAATCCATTGGTGGCGGGATGGTATGGGGCAGACGTGTAGTGCTTAACCCGATTGTTTTTTAAGAACTTCCTGAATTCTTCGGACACAAATTGCGGTCCATTATCAGAACAGATCTGTTCCGGCAGCCCATTCCTGGCAAATATGGTCCTTAATACTGTGATGGTTTTTTCCGTGGTGGTGGAGGACATCTTTATTACCTCCGGCCACTTGGAGTGTGCATCAACCGCGATTAAGAACATTGAGTCCATAAATGGACCAGCAAAGTCGATGTGTACCCTTTGCCAGGGAGATGAGGGCCACTCCCATGGATGTAGAGAGGCTTGGGGTGGAGCGTTTTGGACCTTCTGGCATCCTAGGCAGCTCTTGGTCATTTCTTCTATGTCTCCATCGATACCTGGCCACCATACAAACGCTCTGGCTAGGTTCTTCATTTTCACTCCACCCAGATGCCCCTCGTGAAGCTCCTTTAGCACTTTATCCTGGAATTTGGGTGGAATCACCACTCTGGATCCACACATCAAGGTTCCTCAGCATACTGACAGCTGTTCTCTTCTTTGCGAGAATGCTGGCAACAGTGGTTCGCCATGTGCTGGCCATCCATTCACCGTTAAGTCGTAGACTCGTGAGAGAGTCGGGTCATTTCTCGTTTCCTTTTCAATGGCAGAATTTGTTACTGGTAGACATTCCACTATGGTTGAGTGGAACATCTCCACTGGGTCTATTGTAGGTGCCTCTTCTACCGTTGGCAACGGTAGGCGTGATAAACCATCAGCATTCCCATGCTGTTTTGATCCTTTGTATTCTATGTTGTATTGGTGTGCCCCTAGAAAAAGGGACCATCTTTGTAGTCTTTGCGCTGTCATAATGGGAACACCCTTTTTAGGGTTGAATATGGAGATGAGGGGTTGATGGTCAGTCAACAAGGTAAATTTTTGTCCGTGTAGGTAATGGTTGAATTCCTTCACTCCCCATACCAGGCTGAGTGCTTCCCTGTCGATTTGGGCATAGTTACGCTCAGCTGAGTTCAATGAGCGTGACGCAAAAGCTATCGGCCGTTCCGAGCCATCAGGGAATTTATGCAATAACACTGCTCCTATGCCGTAAGGGGATGCATCGCACGCTAGTCTGATTGGCAGTGATGGGTTGTAATGAGCCAAAACTTCTTTGGACATGATTAAGTTTTTGCATTTATGGAAGGCACGTTTACAGTCTTCGCTCCATTTCCAAATTACTCCTGTTTGTAGCAGTTCATTAAGAGGGTGTAGAAGAGTTGATAAGTTTGGTAAAAATTTATGATAGTAATTTATTAATCCCAGGAACGACCTTAATTGTGAAACATTTTCAGGTGCTGGGGCTTTTATGACTGCTTCAATTTTTTCAGGTGACTTATGCAACCCTTCCTTATTAATTATGTGGCCACAATATGATATTTGATTTTGGAAAAATTCGCATTTGGGGCGATTTGCTCGTAGGCCTCGTTCTCTCAGCCTAGTGAGCACCTGCTCCAAATTGGCAAGGTGCTCGTTGTCGTTTTCTCCTGTTACAAGGATGTCGTCTAGGTAGCATTGAGTCCCCGGAATCCCTTGGAGGACTTGCTCCATAGCTCTTTGCCAGATAGCTGGAGCGGATGCTACTCCGAAAACCAGTCGATTGTACTGGTACAGACCTTTGTGTGTATTTATCGTGAGATATTTTTTAGAGGCCCCTTCAACCTCCATCTGTAGATATGCCTGTGCCAAGTCAATTTTGGTGAAACGTTTCCCTCCGGATAGTGAGGCGAAAATATCTTCTATCCTCGGAAGAGGATACTGTACCGTGTGAAGGACCGGGTTTACCGTCACCTTGAAGTCTCCACAGATGCGAATTTTTCTCTGTTCTTCAGATTTATCATTATTCAATGCTTTCTTCATGACTGGAATGATGGGTGTTGCCCACTCGCTCCAATCTATTTTGGATAATACGCCTGCATTTTCCAAATTCTCCAGCTCTGCCTCGACTGCTGGACGAATTGCGTCTTGCTTTAAAAAACTTGGGAATTGCTGCATCTTCCACTTTTATTGAGGCGGTGATGCCTTTCAAGGTTCCTAGTTTCTCTTGAAACACTTCTTCGGCGTTGGCCAAGATGTCTTTTAATCGTTCAGGTATGACGTCATCATCGTTTTTTTTCTTACTGGTCACCGTCAGTGCCTAAATGGAGTGCCAGTCTAAACGTATTTTCCTGATCCATTCACGTCCCAACAGCGGTGGGCCACCATCTTGTAGAATGTATAAATACAACTTTTGTATTTCCTTGCCGTTGTATACAACAGGCACCCTTATTTTTCCTTTGGGGTATACTTTCTGCCCCGTATATGTTTTCAAGATAATGGATGTGTCTTTTAAAGGTATATGCGGAAATAGCCACTCGTAATCCCGTCGATTTATGACGGTCAGAGCTGATCCTGTATCTAGTTCCATTTTAACTGGGGACCCTGCTGTCATGAGGGTAACCCAAATGGTCTGGTAATCATCTTTGGCAAGTACATTATGTAATTTGAGACAGCTTAGTCTCTTGTTTTCGGAGTCGCTATCGCTTTTCTGGTCTTCGGAGCTACTGTCCGTCATCATTTGTACCTTTCTGTACTTTCCTTTATTGATTTTTTTTTTCCTGTCTGTGGATTTATTTTGTCCAGATCGGCATGCCCGTGCAATGTGTCCAATCTTTGAGCATTGCCTGCATGCTTTGTCCTTGAACCAGCAGTCCCTCTGGTCATGGGTGGATCTGCCGCAGCGATAACATCTCTCGAAACCCTGTGTCATTTCATGGGTGCCGAAGTCCTGTGTCTTTTGTTGTATCTCTGCAGCTCCTCTTGCGGCTGCTTCGTATGATACAGCCATACTGAAAGCCTTGTCCAGTGTTAAATCCTTTTCAGAAAGCAGCCTTTTCTGTGTCCCTTCACTTAAGAGACCGCAGACGAATTTGTCTCGAAGATAATCTGCAAGTCCTGCCCCGATATGGCAGTGTTTTGATAGCTTCCTTAATTCGGTGAGGTAATCAGCGTTACTTTCATTCTTGTGTTGATTTCTCTTGAAGAATTTGAATCGTTCCGCTATCAGCAGCGGTGTTGGGTTTAAGTGCTCCTGTAGGGTATCAACAATTTCTTTAAAATTCTTGTCCTTTGTTTTGGCTGGAGTGATTAAATTTCGTAACAGCCCGTATGTCTTTGCGCCCATTAGATTTAGCAGTACTGAAGCTTTTTTTTCATCTTCTATTCCATTTGCAGTGCAATATACCTCCACTCTTTCCACATATGTGGTCCAATCCTCTATCTCGTTATCAAAAGAATGAATATTGCCAGACTTATGCATTTTAGAAAAGATATGGCGCTTCCCGCGCTTTTCTTTCTTTTCTGCAGAAAAGATATGGCGCTTCCCGCGCTTTCCCGCCGCCGATGACAACGCTGTTTCCCGCGGTTTCCGTTCTTTTTTAAAATTAATTATTTATTTACAGTTGGAGACTCGTTCCCGCCGGATTTTTTCTCTCTAGGTCTGAACGCCGACCTGCTTGCAGCGCCGGCCGTCTCCCGAGTGCTCCCTCCCCGTCTGTTACTGCTTGCCTCCACTTTCGCTGCTTGGCCCAGCTGTAGAGCCAGCCGTTGGAGCCCCAGCCTGACGCCCAGGAAGGATTAGCGCAGTACCTGTCACCAGCTTGGTCAGCTGGTGAAACCACAGCTTCTTTCACTTTCTTGGTTCTTCTGGACGCCAGAGGAATTGATGTCCTTGAGGTGCTGCCGAATTGCAGGTAAGTCCGTTTCCACTTCGTCGCCACTGTTGTGTCTGTGTGTTGATAGAGACACTGAAGACAGGAGTTGGTTTGATAGGTGTTTACTAAACAAAGTCTGGAGGGGAACTAACGGATACAACACAATATACAGGCTTATATAGCCCGAGTGGCCATTACCGGCATTACAGTACACATGGGGCTCTCAAAGGCACATACACTACAAAAACTGCACACAGTACTCCAGGTGTGGTCTCACCAAGGCCCTGTATAACTGTAGCAAGACATCCTTGTTCCTGTACTCAAATCCTCTTGCAATGAAGGCCAACATACTATTTGCCTTCCTAACTGCTTGCTGCACCTGCATGTTTGCTTTCAGTGACTGGTGTACAAGGACACCCAGGTCCCTCTGTACATCAGTATTTCCCAATCTATCACCATTTAAATAATACTCTGCTTTCTGTTTTGCCTACCAAAGTGGATAACTTCACATTTATCCACGTTACACTGCATCTGCCATGTATTTGCCCACTCACTCAACTTGTCTAAATCACCTTGAAGCCTCTTTGCATCCTCCTCACAACTCACAATCCCACCTAGTTTTGTGTCGTCAGCAAACTTGGAAATATTACATTTGGTTCCCTCATCCAAATCATTGATATATATTGTGAATAGCTGGGGCCCAAGCACTGATCCCTGTGGTACCCCACTAGTCACTGCCTGCCACCCCAAAAAAGATCCATTTATTCCTACACTCTGTTTCCTGTCTGTTAACCAATTTTCAATCCATGCCAGTATATAACCCCCAATCCCATGTGCTTTAATTTTGCACACTAACCTCTTATGTGGGACTTTATCAAAGGCCGTCTGAATATCCAAATACACCACATCCACTGGTTCTCCCTTATCTATTCTACCAGTTACATCCTCAATAAACTCCAGTAGGTTTGTCAAACACAATTTTCCTATCATAAATCCATATTGACTTTGTCTTATCCGGTTGATATTTTCTAAGTGTCCTGTTATCACATCCTTTATAATAGACTCTAGCATTTTCCCTACTACTACTACTGTGTAGTCAGTGTTGTAATGTAGTAAACACGACAGCCAATTTGTGCACAGCAAGCTCCTATAATGACCAGATAATCTGGTTTTTAGTGATGTTGATTGAGGGATAAATATTCGGCAGGACACCAGGGATAACTCCCCTGCTCCTCTTCGGAATAGTGCCATGGGATCTTTTACATCTATCTGAGAAAGCAGACAGGGCCTTGATTTAACATCTCATCTGAACGACGGCACCTCCGATAGTGCAGCATTCCCCCAGCACTGCACTGGAGTGTCAGCCTAGATTTTTGTACTCACATCTCTGGAGTAGGATTTGAACCCATAACCTTCTGTCTCAGAGGCAAGAGTGCTACCAACTGAGCCACAGCTGACATTCCAAAAGCAAATAAAAAAATACATTTCCAAGCAGTTTCTAGTGACCTTTTTCATATTAGTCAGGCAGCAGCTCACCATTGTATAAAGAAAGTCACTCATGCTTTCTTCATTTGAGCCTTGCCGTTTAATGCCTGCTTCATGGAACCTAGAAAACAAAGAGAGAGCAATCCAATTCTAAAGACTGACAGGGTTTCCACAGGTGAAAGAAGCAATTGACGGAACACATGTGTCACTCAAAGCCCGATATGTCAACCTCCTCAATTTCATAAATAAGAAAGGTTTTCATTTAAATGACATGCAGCGAGGGTGTAATGCCAGTCACCTCATCCTGCACATTAATGCTGCTATCCGGGAAGATATCATAACGCTTTCATCATGCACCAATCCATTATAACAGCTTGGATGACTCAAAACCACATATCAGGATGGTTGATTGAGGATCAGGGCTATTCTCTACAGCCACAGCTTATGACTTTAGTACAGCATCTGCAGACAGACAGGGAGAACAAATATAATGAGGCCCATTGCAATACAGGAAGTGTGATAGAGAAGACCAATGGTATTCTGAACTCTCATTTTAGGGGTCATGATAAATCCGGTGCAGCCCCGCAGTACAGCACATCCAGGACTACATGAATGCTAAAAAACGGAAGCAGCATGCTATAGACAGGACTAAGCGATCCCATAATCAACGGATCAGATCAAAACTCTGCAGTCCTGCCACATTCAGTCATGAATGGTGGTGGACCATGAAACAACTAACGGGAGGAGGAGGCTCCATGAATATCCCCATCCTCAATGATGGTGTAGCCCAGCACGTGAGTGCATAAGACAAGGCTGAAGCATTTGCAACCATCTTCAGCCAGAAGTGCCGAGTGGATGTAGGGGGTGGTGTCATGGTGCCCAGTCATCTTCGCCTCTGACTGTCCCTTGAGCGGTTCGAATCGCTCCCACACCCCTGGGTTCTAGACACCGGACTTAGGTACAGGCGGTGATACAGAAAATCGAGTAGACAAGTGGTTTGGTGTAAGAAAACCAAGATTTTATTAAAACAGAAATAAAAACACAGTCTTAAGAGAATTACTGGTATAAAATACAGGCATAAACAATTACACTTATTCAGGGAATGGGGAACACACAGCACATCGAGGGAAAAACAACTACATTAACAATCCCCCTTATCCTTATCCCACCCCCTATACCTAACTAGATTAAGCTATGAGGGGCCAGGAATTCATGCTTACCAATCCAAAACCTGTTGCTTTAACGGTTGTGAGTTTTGAGGTTTGGTCTTCTGTCCTTTGGGGTACTCCGTCGCCACGTGGTCTCAGGGCGCGGCGCTGGAGTTGTTGATGCGACACACCTTCCCTCTCCTCAGCTACCATCGTCGTCTCGTCGTGATGGGTTTTCTTCTTCTTCTCCCTCGGGCGGTCGTTGGCGGTAACGTTGCGGTTGTGGGTCGGTTGGTGGTTTTCACTGCTTATAAGATTTTACTACCCAACCTTTGAACGCCAGCATATTCATCGCGGGCGTGGACACTCGCGTCTAATGCCTGCTTATTCGCAGTATTCAAATGCCAACTTATTCTCACTGTCCATACATACACTGATAATTTCTTCCCCAAACGCCAGCTTACAACTAAGCGTTTGGTTTTTACCGATGCGTCTTTTGCTGACCTTCTCTGCTCTTGTTGGTGTTACCTTCTTCTTCGTCTCATCTTGTCTGCCCGTTCGTGGCCTGTGTGTCCTGTGTGACTTTGAACTCGGGTCTCGTTCTCCCCACGCGTTTGGTCCTGGTGTAATGGGCATCCTTGGTTGTTGAGCGGTGTGGGGAGCGAGAAGAGAACCCGCCACGAGGCCAGGGTGCGAGTACGAACGGCAGCAGGCCAAGGCCACACACAAGAGTCAATGGAAGAGAGAGAAGAGCAAGAGAGCGATTGCTACTGATGGGCCTACAGTTATACCCATTCTTCCACTCCTTACCTGCACGCCAAATCAGGTCAGTCCATTGTTTAACTTTTGGCGGGCTTGGTTTAAACGATTACAACCATTTGTTTTAACGACTTTAGGAGTGGTTGTCACCGGGTCAAATGGCCCCGATGTCCTGGTTGCTTTGTCATGGATAAGACTTGATTGTTCCCATCCTACCTTGATGGCTACTGTGAGCTGTTATCGATTAAACATGCAGAAAGCTAATGGCCACGGTTTTGGCCCATTCTATTTTGATTTGACTCAAGTCGAATAAATGCGTATTCTGTGTTTACTCTGTCTGGCAGGCTCCAAAGAATTCCTGTTCACAGATTCCTGCATTTTAAATATCGTCCCTGAGCCTGCTTGTCAGCAGAGTCTTGCTTTTAAAAATCCTGTCAATTTTGGTCACGAGGTTTACAGAAGCCATTTTGGGTACCCTGCTTTTAAATAACTTGTCCAAAACAGGGTCCCTTGATCCATAACTCGGGGAGTGCGGGAATTTTGAGAACCCTGCAACTTACATGGTTGATCCATATTGGCCTACTTCTGAGGTTCCCACCATCACAGAAGCCAGTCTTCAGCCAATTCGATTCACTCCACGTGATATCAAGAAATGAGTGAGCGCACTGGATACAGCAAAGGCTATGGGCCCCAACAACACCTCGGCTATCGTGCTGAAGACTTGTGCTCCAGAACTAGCCGTGCCTCTAGCAAAGCTGTTCCAGTACAGCTACAACACTGGCATCTACCAGACAATGTGGAAAACAGCCCAGGTATGTCCTGTCCACAAAAAGGACAAATCCAATCCGGCCAATTACCGCTCCATCAGTCTACACTCAATCATCAGCAAAATGATGGAAGGTGTCATCAATTTATATATTTTTTGGAAGTTATAAAATAACTCTTTAAATGTACACCACTGATCATGTATCGTCTTACCCTTTAATTTATTTTCCCAATCCACTCTACTCAATTCCGCTCTCATACCTTCGTAGTCTCCTTTATTCAAGCTTAGCATGCTTGTTTGAGATCCAACCTTCTCACCCTCTAATTGAATATGGAATTCAACCATGTTATGGTCACTCATTCCAAGGGGATCCTTTACTAGGACATTTTTAATTAATCCTGTCTCGTTACACAGGACCAGATCCAAGGTTGCCTGCCCCCTGGTCGGTTCAGTTACATACTGCTCAAGAAACCCATCCCTAATACACTCAATGAACTCATCCTCAAGGCAGCCCTGCCCAATTTGATTTGTCCAATTAATATGATAGTTAAAATCCCCCATAATTATAGATGTTCCCTTATTACAAGCCTCAACTATGTCCTGATTGATACTCCTTCCAACAGAGTTGCAACTGTTCGGAGGCCTATAGACTACGCCCACTAGTGTTTTTTTCCCCTTATTATTCCTTACCTCCACCCAAACTGTTTCATTATCCTGATCTTTTGACCCAATATCATTTCTCTGTATTACAGTGATTCCTTCCTTTATTAACATAGCCACCCCACCTCCCCTTCCTTCCTGCCTGTCCTTCCTGATCATTAAATAACCTGGTATGTTTAATTCCCAGGCATTGTCATCCTGCAGCCATGTTTCTGTAATGGCCACAAGATCATACCCATATGTAGTTATTTGTGCCATTAACTTGTCTATTTTGTTACGAATGCTACGTGCATTCAGATAGAGAACTTTCAAAGATGTTTTGTGACACTTAGTTCCTGCTTTTGCCCTTTTTATTACTTTACCTTTTACTCCATACCTTCTGCCCCTTCCTGACACTCCCCGGCCATCAGAAACATCCTTCCTGCATCTAGTCTGTCCAGGCCTGACAGAATTTTATAGGTTTCGATGAGATCCCCTCTCAATCTTCTAAACTCCAGTGAGTATAAGCCCAATCGACACAATCTCTCCTCATACGTCATTCCTGCCATCCCAGGTATCAGCCTGGTGAATCTTCGCTGCAATCCTTCCATGGCAAGAACGTCCTTCCTCAGGTAAGGCGACCAAAACTGCACACAATACTCAAGGTGTGGTCTCACCAAGGCCCTGTACAACTGCAGCAAGACATCCTTGTTCTTGTACTCGAACCCTCTTGCTACGAAGGCCAACATACCATTTGCCTTCTTAACCGCCTGCTGCACCTGCATGCTTACCTTCAGCGACTGGTGTACAAGAACACCCAGGTCTCTTTGCACTTCCCCTTCTCCCAATCTATTGCCATTCAAATAATAATCTGCCTTCCTGTTTTTGCCACCAAAGTGGATAACCTCACAGTTATCCACATTATAGTGCATTTGCCATGTTTCTGCCCAATCACCCAACCTGTCCAAATCGTACTGGAGTTTCCCGACACCCTCCTCGCAGCTTACCCTCCCGCCCAGCTTTGTGTCGTTTGCAAATTTGGAGATATTACATCCAATTCCTTCGTCCAGATCGTTAATATATATTGTGAACAGCTGGGGTCCTAGGACCGATCCTTGCGATACCCCACTAGTCATTGCCTGCCACTTGGAAAATGACCCGTTTATTCCAACTCTTTGCTTTCTGTCCGCCAACCAGTTCTCTATCCAAGTCAATACCTTGCCCCCAATCCCATGTGCCTTAATTTTGCACGCTAATCTCTTATGCGGGACCTTATCGAAAGCCTTCTGAAAGTCCAAATACACCACATCCACTGGATCTCCCTTATCTATTTTACCAGTTACATCCTCAAAAAATTCCAGTAGATTAGTCAAGCATGATTTACCTTTTGTAAATCCATGTTGACTTTGTCCGATCCTGTCACTGCTTTCCAAGTGCTCTGCTATTACATCTTTTATAATGGACTCTAGCATTTTCCCCACTACCGATGTCAAGCTTACTGGTCTATAATTCCCCGCCTTTTCTCTACCACCTTTTTTGAATAGTGGGGTAACATTAGCTACCCGTCAATCCATGGGAACCGTTCCAGAGTCTATCAAGTTCTGTGTCGAAGTTTCGACTGTTCAATAAGACTCTGTGAAACAAAGTGATCGTCAAAGGCAGACTTTATTAACTACTTGCTAGCAAGGGGAGCTTCACGTAGGCAAAGGCTATCGTGACTTCTCCGAATACATGGACAAAAACACCTCTTTTTATACACAAAGATCAAAACCTTTTATCACATGGTATGGTATTGAGAGACACAATTAATAACATTAAGAAAGAGATGAGTAAGGAATGCTTAAGTTCAACAAGAAGATGACTAACGGGTCAGCAGAGCCTCGGTGTCTTAAGATAAGGTTAGCCAATAGATAATCAAAAGTCATGATGCAGGAATACCTTTAGATAAAGTTAATTAATTTTATACAATGGAGACGGTTTGTCTCTCACTTTGGTTCTGGACATTCATACGAATGTTTACAGTACATGTCCTTCGGTTATCATTAATTTGTTCTGCTAAGCTTATCTTGTTTATGGAACTGTCTAGCCTGCAAGTTACAAAGGAGTCACATCCTCTTCCTTAAACCGCTTCCTAATATGGGCCTGCCTGTTTCCCCTTATTTTGTACTGTGTGAAGCCATTTTGGCCTGCTGAACGTTCCAGACTCCATTTTAATATAACAGAGTATGTGTGCTTATTTTATACTAATATGTGTGGATATATATATCTATGCTGATGCACTTCTACATCTGGAAGATGACCAGCAATGCATCTACTATTTCTAGGGCCACTTCCTTAAGTACCCTGGGATGTAGATTATCAGGCCCTGGGGATTTATCGGCCTTCAGTCCCATCAATTTTCCTAACACCATTTCCCTACAAATACTGATTTCTTTCAGTTCCACCCTTTCATCAGACCCTATGTTCCCCGGCATCTCTGGGAGGTTATTTGTGTCCTCCTTTGTGAAGACAGAACCAAAATATGTATTTAGTTGGTCTGCCATTTCTTTGTTCCCCATTATAAATTCCCCCGATTCTGACTGCAAGGGACCTACGCTTGACTTCAACAATTTTTTTCGCTTCACATATCTATAAAAGCTTTTACAGTCAGTTTTTATGTTCCCTGAAAGCTTACTCTCATATTCTATTTTCCCTTTCTTAATTAATCCCTTTGTCCTCCATTGTTGAATCCTAAACTGCTCCCAATCCTCAGGATTATTGCTTTTTCTGGCCAATTTATATGCCCTCTCCTTGGACCTTATGCTATCCCTAATTTCCCTTGTTAGCCACGGTTGGGTCACCTTTTTTGTTTTATTTTTATGCCAAACTGGGATGAACAAATTCTGTAGTTCATCCATTCAGTCTTTGAATGTTTGCCATTGCCTATCCACCGTCAACCCTTTGAGATGGCTTATCGGGGGAAGGCAGCAGCAGCCAACTTCTTGGCACCATGGGTGGTTCTGCTGCACAGGACGGGAGGAAAAAGAGTGAGAGAGCTATAGTGATAGGGGTTCTATTGTAAGGGGAGCAGATAGGCATTTCTGCGGCCGCAAACAAGACTACAGGATGGTATGTTGCCTCCCTGGTGCAAGGGTCAAGGATGTCTCAGAGCGGCTGCAGGGCATTCTGAAGAGCGAGGATGAACAGCCAGTTGTCATGGTGCATATAGGTACCAACGATATAGGTAAGAACTGGGATGAGGCCCTAAAAGCTGAATTTGGGAATTAGGAGGTAAAGTAAAAAATAGGACCTCAAAGGTAGCAATCTCAGGATTGCTACCAGTGCCATGTGCTAGTCAGAGCAGAAATAGAAGGATATTTCAGATGAATATGTGGCTAGAGAAATGGTGCAAGCGGGAGGGATTCAAATTCCTGGGACATTGGAACCGGTTCTGGGGGAGGTGGGACCAATACAAACTGGACGGTTTGCACCTGGGCAAGACTGGGACTGATGTCCGAGGGGAAGTGTTTGCTAGTGCTGTTGGGGACGGTTTAAACTAAAATGGCAGGGGGTTGGGAAGCTGTGCAGGGAGACAGAGGAAAGGGAAGCAAGGATAGAAGCAAAAGACAGGAAGGAGAAAAGCAAAAGTAGCAGTCAGAGAAATCAAGAGTGTAAATCAAATAGAGCCACAGTAAATAATAATTCTAAAAGTCTAAGAGTGTTAAAAAACATGCCTGAAGGCTTTGTGTCTTAATGCGAGGAGCATTCATAATAATGTGAATGAATTAGCTGCGCAAATAAGATGTAAACGGATATGATATAATTGGGATTACGGAGACATGGCTCCAGGGTGACCAAGGCTGGGAATTCAACATCCAGGGGTATTCAATATTCAGGAAAGACAGGCAAAAAGGAAAAGGAGGTGGGGTAGCTTTGCTGGTTAAAGAGGAGACTAACACAATAGTAAGGAAGGATATTAGCTCTGATGATGGGGAATCTGTATGGGTAGAGCTGAGAAATACCAAGGGGCAGAAAATGTTAGTGGGAGTTGTATACAGACCCCCAAACAGTAATGCTGAGGTTGGGGATGGCATTAAACGGGAAATTAGAGATGCGTGCAATCAGGGCACAGCAGTTATCATGGGTGACTTTAATCTATATATAGATTGGGCTAACCAAATTAGTAACAATACTGTGGAGGAGGAATTAATAGAGTGTATACGGAATGGTTTCCTGGACCAATATGTTGAGGAACCAACTAGAGATCAGGCCATCTTAGACTGGGTATTATGTAATGAGAAAGGATTAATTAGCAATCTTGTAGCGCGAGGCCCCTTGGGGCGGAGCGATCATAATATGATAGAATTCTTCATTAAGATGGAGAGTGAAGTATTTGACTCAAAGACTAGGATCCTGAATTTAAATAAAGGAAACTACGCTGGTATGAGGTGTGAGTTGGCTTGGATGGATTGGGGAACGCTACTTAAAGCGTTGACGGTGGATAGGCAATGGCAAACATTTAAAGATCGCATGCATAAACTACAGAATTTGTTCACCCCTGTTTGGCATAAAAATAAAACAAAAAAGGTGACTCAACCGTGGCTAACAAGGGAAATTAGGGTTAGCATAATATCCAAGGAGAGGACATATAAATTGGTCAGAAAAAGCAGCAAACCTGAGGATTGGGAGCAGTTTAGGATTCAGCAAAGGAGGACAAAGGGATTCATTAAGAGGGGGAAAATAGAGTATGAGAGTAAGCTTTCAGGGAACATAAAAACTTACTGTAAAAGCTTCTATAGATATGTGAAGAGAATAAGATTGGTGAAGCCAAGCTAGGTCCCTTGCAGTCAGAATCGGGGGAATTTATAATGGGGAACAAAGAAATGGCAGGCCAATTAAATATATGCTTTGGTTCTGTCTTCACAAAGGAGGACACAAATAACCTCCCAGAGATATCGGGGTATATAGGGTCTAATGAGAGGGAGGAACTGAATGAAATCAGTATTTGGAGGGAAATGGTGTTAGGGAAATTGACGGAATTGAAGGCCGATAAATCCCCAGGGCCTGATAATCTACATCCTAGGGTACTTACGGAAGTGGCCCTAGCAATAGTAGATACATTGTGGTCATCTTCCAAAAATCTATAGACTCTGGAACAGTTCCCATGGATTGGAGGGTTGCTAATGTAACCCCACTATTCAAAAAAGGTGGTAGAGAGAAAACAGGGAATTATAGACCGGTAAGTCTGACATCAGCAGTGGGGAAAATGCTAGAGTCCATTATAAAAGATGTAATATCAGAGCACTTGGAAAACAGTGACAGGATCGGACAAAGTCAATATGGATTTACAAAAGGTAAATCATGCTTGACTAATCTACCGGATTTTTTTGAGGATGTAACTGGTAGAATAGCTAAGGGAGAACCAGTGGATGTGGTGTATTTGGACTTTCAGAAGGCTTTCGATAAGGTCCCGCATAAGAGATTAGCGTGCAAAGTTAAAGCACATGGGATTGGGGGTAGAGAACTGGTTGGCAGACAGGAAGCAAAGAGTTGGAATAAAGGGTCTTTTTCCGAGTGGCAGGCAGTGACTAGTGGGTTACCGCAGGGATCGGTGCTAGGACCCCAGTTATTCACAATATATATTAATGATCTAGACGAGAGAACTAGATGTAATATCTCCAAGTTTGCAGATGACACAAAGCTGTGTGGGCGTGTGTGCTGTGAGGAGGATGCAGAGAAACTCCAGTATGATTTGGACAGGTAGGGTGATTGGGCAGATGCATGGCAGATGCAGTATAATGTGGATAAATGCGAGGTTATCCACTTTGGTGGCAAAAACAGGAAGACAGATTATTATCTGAACGGCAATAGATTGGGAAAAGGGGAAGTGCAACGAGACCTGGGTGTCCTTGTGCACTAGTCGTTGAAGGTAAGCATGCAGGTGCAGCAGGCGGTTAAGAAGGCAAATGGTATGTTGGCCTTCATAGCGAGAGGTTTCGAGTACAGGAGCAAGGATGTCTTGCTGCAGTTGTATAAGGCCTTGGTGAGACCACACCTTGAGTATTGTGTACAGTTTTGGTCGCCTTATCTGAGGAAGGATGTTCTTGCCATGGAGGGAGTGCAGCGAAGATTCACCAGACTAATACCTGGGATGGCAGGAATGACGTATGAAGAGAGATTGGGTCGATTGGGCTTGTATTCACTAGACCTTAGAAGAATGAGAGGGGATCTCATTGAAACGTATAAAATTCTAACAGGACTAGACAGACTAGATGCAGGAAGGATGTTGTTCCCGATGGCGGGGGAGTTCAAAACCAGGGGTCACAGTCTAAGGATAAGGGGTAAGCCATTTATGACTGAGATGAGGAGGAATTTCTTCACCCGGAGAGTGGTGAACCTGTGGAGTTCTCTACCACAGAAGGCAGTTGAGGCCAATTCATTAAATATATTCAAGAGGGAGTTAGATATATTTCTTAAGGCTAAAGGGATCAAGTGATATGGGGAGAAAGCAGGGACAGGGTATTGAATTTGGATGATCAGCCATGATCACATTAAATGGCGGAACAGGCTCGGGGGGCCGAATGGCCTACTCCTGCTCCTATCTTCTATGTTTCTATGGAGGAAAAATTCAGTTGGTAGCGCCACCCGTTAGCGCCTTTAGAGGGTGCTAAGTGGGGCGTAAACCAACTAGTGCCCAGGCGCGGCGATATCTGTCCCTCTCGCGAAATTGACCGGACATTTTGCGGCGGGGCTAAACAATACCGCCCGATCTCCTGCGCACGCAGATCTTGACATCATTCGAGAGTGCAACGCCCTTGTGGCGCCCTGGACCGGAAATTCAGTGGCGCCCCCCTCCTTTCTGCCTGGCACTACCAATGACAGGTTGACTGGAATGCATCCCAGTCGCTGTTGGGCTGGGAGGGCGCTATTTAAAGGGGGCCTCTTCCTGGCTTTTGTGTGGCAGCCATTTTTGCACCACTCATTCTGAGAGAGAGAGAGAGAGATCTGGAGAGAGACAAAGAGAGAAAGAGAGACTTCTGCATTGAGTCAACGCTGTCTGAGGTAGTTTTGGCTTCTGACCATAACTTTGCAGATACTTTGCTTTTTGACCTTCATAACTTTGATTGACCAGATACTATGGGGGCTGCAATGGATGGGAACATCGTCCTTCTCCATCACATTCGGAGGGCACAGAGATGCAGAGAGAGAGTGGCAATCATGGCCAGACGGAGGAGGGCCAACAGGCCTCAGTACAGGAGACCTTACCCTCCCAGGGTTTTTCGCCAACAGTTCTCCTACATTAATATGTCTGAGGAGCACTGTTTGCGAAGGCTGCGATTCAGCAAGGAGGTGGTCACTGAGCTCTGCCACCTGCTTCAGCCAGATCTGCAGCCTCAACTGAGGAGCAGGACGTCTCTGTCAGTGGCAGTGAAGATAACAGTGGCTCTCAACTTTTATGCCACCGGCTCATTTCAACCAGCTACTGGGGACATCGCCAATATCTCCCAGTTCGCGGTGCATTGCTGCATCCGTCAGGTAACAAATGCCCTCTTTAAAAGGAGACGAGAGTACATGACCCCGGACAAGCAGCAAGAATGCGCAACGGGCTTTGCGATGATAGCGGGCTTCCCCATGGTGCAGGGCGCCATTGACTACATGCATGTGGCTTTGCGGGCGCCGCAAGAGAATGCCGAGGATTTCCGCAACTGAAAGGGCTTCCATTCCTTAAACATCCAGTTGGTCTGTGACCACAGACAGCTGATACTCGCTGTCAATGCTCACTTTCCAGGCAGCAGCCACGATGCCTTCACTATGCGCCAGACTTTTGTGGCAGACCTTTTCCAGGCACCGCATCACCCAGGAGGTTGGCTTCTCGGGGACAAGGGATATCCTCTGTGCACCTGGCTGATGACACCGCTCCGTTTGCCCAGCACCCCTGCTGAGCTACGGTACAACGAGAGCCATCAAGATACCAGGAACATCGTTGAGCACACAAGCAGCGTGCTCAAGCAACGGTTCCACTGTTTGGACCATTCTGGAGGAGCCCTGCAGTACTTGCCTGAGCGAGTCTCCTACTTTGTTGTTGTGTGCTGCATGCTGCATAACCTTGCAATCCTCAGGACCCAGCCAATGCCACCAGACATTGGAGCACCAACAGAGGAGGAGGAGGAGGAGGAGGAGGAAGATGAGGAGGATGTCCATCAGCAGCACCAAGGCGGGAGGGAGGCACAAAGTGGAAGGGCCGTCCGTCAAAGGCTCATAGCAAGTCGCTTCTCGGCCCCTTCTGAGGGAATGGCTCTGCCATTCAAACAACCCCAGGGAAATGCTCCCGATCCAGCGAGGGTGGCAGCAGTCAATGCTCGCGTGGCCTCAATCTGCGTCTGCATGAGACCTGCCACTGACTGCATTGCAGCATTTAGCATTTGCGTGGCAGCCGCCTGTGCTACAGCGAAGTGCTCCACACTCCTTGCCAGTGATTCAATGGATTCGGGCAACCTTGCCACTGCAGCCATGAGCTCAGTGTGCCTTTGCTCCGCCTGGGTGCTCATTTCAGCGAGGCCCCGCTCCTCGTCTGCGTCCAGTGCAGCAGGACTTGAGGCCATACTCTCCCTCCGGGGAGTAGACCCCCGAGGTTCGCTACCCCCATCGCGTTGCTGCAGCCCGCTGGGTCCTGGAGCTTCACCCTCATCAGACCATTCCCCCCTGCTCCCCTCCAGGGAAGGCGTGTCCCCAGTATGGGCATGGGCTGCCTCGGTAGAGGGTGGCGCTGATGGTCCGGCTTCCTCTTCCTCCTTGCCTTCAGCTTCACTCTCACTGGCAGCTTGAGGGCCTGTCTCTTCACCTGGTGAATCACCATCTGAAAGCAGGGAGGTACAAAAGTGGTTTTAGCATGAGGACAGGGTGGCAGCAAGGGAGGCATGAGTGCAGCGATTTAGTGATTTGGATTGAAAGTGTCAAAGGCTGGTGTTGTGAGGAACAAGTGGAAGGAGAGAGGACAAAAAGGTGATGACCTTACCATTCCTGTCCAGAACGGGGTCGGCATCTCCATTGGCATGCCACAATCCTGTGGACGTGCTCCTCAAGATCGCTGAGGGGTTGAAGCTGAGGCCGCCCTCCACCAGTCCGTTGCTGCTGTCTCCTATTATGAGACAGCTTGGCCTGCAAGAAAAAGGACGGCGTCTGAGTAAATATACAGCCATGGTCTTGCCTGATGTGCCTCCCATAGTTGAATAGCCCTTACTGTATGCAGCCATGGTCTTGTCTGATATGCCTCCCATAGTTGAATAGCCCTTACTGTATGCAGCCATGGTCTCGCCTGATGTGCCTCCCATAGTTGAATAGCCCTTACTGTATGCAGCCATGGTCTTGCCTGATGTGCCTCCCATAGTTGAATAGCCATTATTGTATGCAAAGTGTGGAATGTGCGTGTGTGTTTGATGAAAGGGCCATAGGTGTTGGATGAATGTTAGGCATTGGGGCTTTCAAGACCCTCTGGCCATAAAGTGAGGTTGAGATGGAGGGATGAAGAGGTTTTGAAAAAAAGGCACTCACCCTGACGACCCGAGTGAGGTCGTTGAACTTTTTGCTACATTGCACATGGGTCCTGGGCACCATGCTGCTTGAGGAAACGCTTTGAGCCACCTCCCTCCACACTCTTCTATACTCGCATGGCAAAGGCCTCCTGCCACTCTCTGGGTACAGAATGGATCTTCTGCGCTCCACCCCGCGAACCAAAGCCTCCAAAGCCCGCTTGCAGAAGCGCTGTCCTCGCTCCCTGGCCCTTTCCATAGTGTCTGGCTGCTAGATTTAGCCACAGGTCTGCCCAGGCCGAGATTCAAGGCTCCAGTGAGCAGGGTGTGGCTGCAGAGCAAGATCGACCCTCCCCTTTAAGAACTGACTGGCGCCAGTGTGTCTGTGTTCAATCGTTAACTGACAGCACTTGCGCTGCGCCGGCCCTCTGAGGTAGCGCCTCGCTCCTCGGCCTTAGCGCCTTAAGAGAGTTGTGTAGCGCCTGATTTAGCGCTCCAATCACCTCCAGGGGTGATAAAAGCCAAGTTTGCTGTCGGAGGCGATAATTAGCGCCAGGCGCTAAACTTTGCGCACCGCCAGTAATGGCGCCCCCATATGGGGTGATACTGAATTTTTCCCCTGATGTTTCTAATAACCTGCTCGCTGATGTCCAGTTTGGCTTCCGCCAAGACCACTCGGCTCCCGACCTCATTACAGCCTTGGACCAAACATGGGCAAAGGAGCTGAATTCCAGAGGTGAGGTGAGAGTGACTGCCCTTGACATCAAGGCAGCATTTGACTGTGTGTGGCATCAAGGAGCCCTAGTAAAACTGAAGTCAATGGGAAATCGGGGGGAAAACTCTCCACTGGCTGGAGGCATACCTAGCACAAAGGAAGATGGTTGAAAGTCAATCATCACAGTCACAGGACATCGCTGCAGGAGTTCCTCAGGGCAGTATCCTAGGCCCAACCATCTTCAGCAGCTTCATACGTGATCTTCCCTCCAACATAACGTCAGAAAATGGTATGTTCGCTGATGACTGCACAGTGTTCAGCGCCATTCACAACTCCTCAGATAATGAAGCAGCCCATGCCCGCATGTAACAAGACCTGGACGACATTCAGGCTTGGGCTGATAAATGGCAGGTAACATTCACGCCACAGAAGTGCCAGGCAATGACTATCTCCCACAAGCGAGAGTCTGGCCACCTCCCCTTGACTTTCAATGGTATTGCTATCGCCGAATCCCCCACCATCAACTTCCTGGGGGTCACCATTGACCAGAAACTTAACTGGACCAGCCACATAAATACTGTGGCAACAAGAGCAGGTCAGAGGCTAGGTATTCTGTGGCGAGTGTCTCACCTCCTGACTCCCCAAAGCCTTTCCACCATCTACAAGGCACAAGTAAGGAGTGCGATGGAATACTCTCCACTTGCATGGATAGGTGCAGCTCCACCAACACTCAAGAAGCTCAACACCATCCAGGACAAAACAGCCCACTTGATTGGCACCCCATCCACCACCATAAACATTCACTCCCTCCACCACCGGCGTACCGTGGCTGCAGTGTGTACCATCTACAAGATGCACTGCAGCAACTCACCAAGGCTTCTTCAGCAGCACCTCCCAAACCCGCGACCTCTTCCACCTAGAAAGACAAGGGCAGCAGGCGCATTGGAACGCCACCACCTCCAAGTTCCCCTTTAAGTCACACATCATCCTGACTTGGAAGTATATCGCCGATCCTTCATCGTCGCTGGGTCAAAATCCTGGAACTCCCTACCTAACAGCACTGTGGGAGTGCCTTCACCACACGGACTGCAGCGGTTCAAGAAGGCGGCTCACCACCACCTTCTCAAGGGCAATTAGGGATGAGCAATAAATGCTGGCCTTGCCAGCGACGCCCACATCCCATAAACGAATTAGAAAAAAACATGCCTTAGAGGCGGTGCAACGAAAGTTCACTAGATTGATCCCTGGGATGAGAGGGTTGTCCTATGAGGCGAGATTGAGTAGATTGGGCCCCTATTATCTGGAATTAAGAAGAATGAGAGGTGATCTCATTGAAGCATATAAGATTCTGAGGGGGATTGACAGGGTAGATGCTGAGAGGTTGTTTCCCCTGGCTGGAGAGTCTAGAACTAGGGGGCATCGTCTCAGGATAAGGGGTCGGCCATTTAAGACTGAAATGAGGAGGAATTTCTTTGCTCAGAGGGTTGTGAATCTTTGGAATTCTCTACCCCAATGGGCTGTGAATGCTGAGTCTTTGAGTATATTCAAGGCTGAGATAGAGAGATTTTTGGACTCTGGGGAAATCAATGGATATGGGGGTCGGGCGGGAAAGTAGAGTTGAGGTCAAAGATCAGGCATGATCTTATTGAATGGCGGAGCAGGCTGGAGGGGCCGTATGGCCTACTCCTGCTCCTAATTCTTATGTTCTTATTTCTTATCTTCGATTTCCATCCGGAACTGGTACAAAATTGGCTGTTCCAGTGTCAGGAACCGTAAATGGTTAAGGCCTCATTTACATGCCCCCAGATGTTAGCAAGAGGGACTTTGCAGATTGCCTGAATTTTAGTTTGATACGAAGCCTCAATCATTGTCGATAGATTTGCCCGATTTGTTATTATTTCCTGTCGTGATTATGTACAACTATTCGGCTTTCTATGCCACTTCAGAGGGCCCTCAAGAGTCAAGCACATAGGCCAGACTGCATAAAGGTGCCAAGCTCCCTTTCCTGAAGACATTAATTAACTAGTTGGATTTTTACAACAATTCTATTTATTTTCTAGAGCCAGCTCACAAATGACCAGATTTACTGAATTCAATTGCACAACTTTCCATGGTAGGACGTGAACTCACGACCTCTGGGTTGCTAGCCATAACCACTAGGCTACCGTATCCAGCTCCTAATGCATTAGTTATATGAGGTGCTTCCTGAGTGATACAAGGTTGAGAGAGAGGTTGAGAGAGAGGGAAAATTCCTTTGGAGTCTTCGAGATCTGAGGTGACCCTCGTCTCAGTGAAGCTGCTGTCCCTCAGGGACATGCTTCCAGTTGCTGTTCTCTTGCATTGTCAAGAGTACCTTTCATCAGGTGCCACCGATGGAAAGGGCCTTCAAGAGGTAGGTGCACTATCACTATCATGAAAGACAGCAACAGCTGTTACCTCTCTTTACAGCCCACAGGTTCAGATATGCTACTGGTTGGTGCCATCATAGATCAACGGAAATAAAAATGGGGAGAGATGTAAAGTGGGCTGCTGATTCGCTATCACCCGCTTTACACTATCGCACAAAATTAAAATCTACCCCACTGTGTGGGGAATCAGGAGTGAGCTGTGTCATAGTATAGTGTTATTGTATATTATTTTACTTTGCTATGCCACTAACTAGTTGCAAAATATGGCCTTTTTAATACAAAAGCAAAATACTGTGGATGCTGGAAATCTGAAATAAAAACAGAAAATGCTGGAAATACTCAGCAGGTCAGGCAGCATCTGTGGAGAGAGAAACAGAGTTATTGGCCCAGAAATTCGGGTCTCCACGGGTGAGTACGCGCTGGACTCACCCGTAGGCCCAATGAAAGTGCCAAGTTCGTGCATGCACTGCGCATGCGCGGGAAACCGGAACTTCCGTTCCCTTAAAGGAAGGGGTTCAAAGGTTGAACGCGTACGCCGGAGAGGCAGCGCGTGCGCCTGGAGCATACGTTTTTTTCCCAGGTTTTTCCGGGAGGGTAAGTCTCCAGCAGTTACACTTTTAAAAAGCAGGCCTGCTTTTAACAAGGTAAGTGGTGAATTAAGTAAAATTAAAACATTTTTTCCACAGGTTTATTATTTTTAAATACTTTTAAGCAAGGTAAGTTTATTTTTAGCTCCGTTAGAAAATGTAATTAATTTTTTCAAAAATTTAAATTATTGTTTAAAATAGTTATTTTATGTAATTTATAGTTATTTTAAAAATGTGATTTTTTAAAAACATTTATTTGAAGTTTTAGTGATGTTTTGGGGCTTATAGCATTTATAGTTTTGACAGCTCCTCCTGACAATTTTATGAATGAGCATTTCCCTGCTACCATTGGCTCTCCATAGCCCACGTGATCCCAGGGGACGCATTGAACTAACTGCGCCCCTGGGATCCGCAAGCACTGCGCACCGTCAGTTGGAGGAGGACCAGGATCGGAATCCCACGCGGGCCCACAGCACAACGGCCGGCGCGCTAGGTAAGTGCAGGTCGGGGGCTTGCACCCGCGGGAAGTCCCCGACGGATGTTGCCCTGGCCTGCTGAGTTTTTCCAGTATTTTCTGTTGTTAATTCGGATTTCAAGCATCTGCAGTATTTTGCTATCGTAATAGTAGAGGGGAATTCTCGGTTGAGGAAAAAGGAAGACATGTCGGAAGCACTAGTATGGAAGGTGGCATGGTCAGAGCAGATGCGGTGGAGACGGAGAAACTGGAAGAATGGAATAGAGTCCTTACAGGAAGCAGGGTGGGAGGAAGTGTAGTCCAGGTAGCTGTGGGAGTCAGTGGACTTGTGGTGAAGGTTTGTCACTAGCCTATCCCCAGAGAAGGAGACAGAGAAGTCGAGGAAGGGAAGAGAAGAGTCGGAGATGGACCATGTGAAGGTGAGGGAAGGGTGGAAATTGGAAACAAAGTGAATGAAATTATCTAGTTCAGGGCGAGAGCAGGAAACAGCACCGATACAGTCATCAATGTACCGGAAAAAGAGGTGAGGGAGGAGACCTGAGTACATAGAAACATAGAAGATAGGAGCAGGAGTAGGCCATTGGGCCCCTCGAGCCTGTTCCGCCATTTAATGAGATCATGGCTGATCATCCAAATTCAGTACCCTGTCCCTGCTTTCTCCCCATATTCCTTGATCCCTTTAGCCTTAAGAAATATATCTAACTCCTTCTTGAATATATTTAATGAATTGGCCTCAACTGCCTTTTGTGGTAGAGAATTCCATAGGTTCACCACTCTCTGGGTGAAGAAATTCCTCCTCATCTCTGTCCTAAATGGTTTACCCCTTATCTTTATACTGTGACCCCTGGTTCTGGACTCCCCTGCCATCGGGAACATCCTTCCTGCATCTAGTCTGTCTAGTCCTGTTAGAATTTTATAAGTTTCAAAGAGATCCCCTCTCATTCTTCTAAACTCCAGCAAATATAAGCCCAATCGACACAATCTCTCCTCCTCCATCATTCCTGTCATCCCAGGTATCAGTCTGGTGAATCTTCGCTGCACTCCCTCCATGGCAAGAACATCCTTCCTCAGATAAGGCGACCAAAACTGCACACAATACTCAACATGTGGTCTCACCAAGGCCTTGTAAAACTGCAGCAAGACATTCTTGCTCCTGTACTCGAATCCTCTCGCTATGAAGGCCAACATACCATTTGCCTTCTTAACCGCCTGCTGCACCTGCATGCTTACCTTCAGCGACTGGTGCACAAGGACACCCAGGTCTCGTTGCACTTCCCCTTTTCCCAATCTATTGCCGTTCAGATAATAATCTGTCTTCCTGTTTTTGCCACCAAAGTGGATAACCTCGCATTTATCCACATTATACTGCACCTGCCATGCATCTGCCCAATCACCCAACCTGTCCAAATCATACTGGAGTTTCTCTGCATCCTCCTCACAGCACACACGCCCACACAGCTTTGTGTCGTCTGCAAACTTGGAGATATTACATCTAGTTCCCTCATCTAGATCATTAATATATATTGGGAATAGCTGGGGTCCTAGCACCGATCCCTGCGGTACCCCACTAGTCACTGCCTGCCACTCAGAAAAAGACCCATTTATTCCAACTCTTTGCTTCCTGTCTGCCAACCAGCTCTCTATCCAAGTCAGTACCTTACCCTCAATCCCATGAGCTTCAACTTTGCATGCCAATCTTTTATGCAAGACCTTATTGATAGCCTTCTGAAAGTCCAAATGCACCACATCCACTGTTTCTCCCTTATCTATTCTACCAGTTACATCCTCAAAAAATTCCAGTAGATTAGTCAAGCATGATTTACCTTTTGTAAATCCATGTTGACTTTGTCCGATCCTGTTACTATTTTCCAAGTGCTCTGCTATTACTTCTTTTATAATGGACTCTAGCACTTTCCCCACTACTGATGTCAGGCTTACCGGTCTATAATTCCCCATTTTCTCTCTACCACCATTTTTGAATAGTGGGGTTACATTAGCTACCCTCCAATCCATGGGAACTGTTCCAGAGTCTATAGAATTTTGGAAGTTGACCAGCAATGCATCTACTATTTCTAGGGCCACTTCCGTAAGTACCCTAGGATGTAGATTATCAGGCGCTGTGGATTTATCGGCCTTCAATGCCATCAATTTCCCTAACACCATTTCCCTACAAATACTGATTTCATTCAATTCCTCCCTCTCATTAGAACCTATGTTCCCCGACATCTCTGGAAGGTTATTTGTGTCCTCCTTTGTGAAGACAGAACCAAAGTATATATTTAATTCGTCTGCCATGGCTTTGTTCCCCATTATAAATTCCCCTGATTCTGACTGCAAGGGACCTACACTTGACGTCACCAATATTTTTCTCTTCACATATCTATAAAAACTTTATCAGTCAGTTTTTATGTTCTCTGAAAGCTTATTCTGTTTCCCCCTCTTAATTAATCCCTTTGTCCTCCTTTGCTGAATCCTAAACTGCTCCCAATCCTCAGGTTTGCTGCTTTTTCTAGCCAATTTATATGTCCTCTCCTTGGATCTTATGCTATCCCTAATTTCCCTTGTTAGCCAATGTTGAGTCACCTTTTCTGTTTTATTTTTATGCCAAACAGGGATGAACAAATTCTGTAGTTCATCCATGCGACCTTTAAATGTTTGCCATTGCCTATCCACCATCAACCCTTTAAGTAACATTCCCCAACCCATCCTAGTCAACTCGCGCCTCACACCATCGTAGTTTCCTTTATTTAAATTCAGGATCCTAGTCTCTGAATCAACTACTTCCCTCTCCATCTTAATGAAGAATTCCATCATATTATGATCGCTCCTCCCCAAGGGGCCTTGCACAACAACATTGCTAATTAATCCTTTCTCATTCCATAATACCCAGTCTAAGATGGCCTGATCTCTAGTTGGTTCCTCAACATATTGGTCCAGGAAACCATCCCGTATACACTCTAGGAATTCCTCCTCCACAGTATTGTGACTAATTTGGTTAGCCCAATCTATATGTAGATTAAAGTCACCCATGATAACTGCTGTGCCCTTATTGCATGCATCTCTAATTTCCTGTTTAATGCCATCCCCACCTCAGCATTACTGTTTGGGGGTCTGTATACAACTCCCACTAACGTTTTCTGCCCCTTGGTATTTCTCAGCTCTGCCCATACAGATTCCACATCATCAGAGCTAATATCCTTCCTTACTATTGTGTTAATCCCCTCTTTAACCAGCAATGCTACCCCACCTCCTTTTCCTTTTTGCCTGTCCCTCCTGAATATTGAATACCCCTGGATGTTGAATTCCCAGCCTTGTCCACCCTGAAGCCATGTCTCCATAATTCCAATTACATCATATCCGTTTACATCTATTTGCGTAGCTAATTCAACCACCTTATTATGAATGCTCCTCGCATTAAGACACAAAGCCTTTAGGCTTGTTTTTTTAACACTCTTAGTCCTTTTAGAATTATTATTTACTTTAGCCCTGTTTGATTTACACCCTTGATTTCTCTGCCTTCCACTTTTGCTTTTCTCCTTCCTGTCTTTTGTTTCTATCCTTACTTCCCTTTCCTCTGTCTCCCTGCACAGGTTCCCAACCACCTGCCATTTTACTTTAAACCCTCCCCAACAGCAGTAGCAAACACTTCCCCTAGGACATCGGTCCTGGTCCTGCCCAAGTGCAAACCATCCAGATTGTACTGGTCCCACCTCCCCCAGAACCGGTTCCAATGTCCCAGGAATTTGAATCCCTCCCCCTTGCACCATTCCTCTAGCCACATATTCATCTGAAATATCCTTCTATTTCTACTCTGACTAGCATGTGGCACTAGTAGCAATCCTGAGATTACTACCTTTGAGGTCCTATTTTTAAATTTACCTCCTAATTCCCTATATTCAGCTTTTAGGACCTCATCCCGTTTTTTAACCTATATCGTTGGTACCTATATGCACCATGACAACTGGTTTTTCACCCTCCCCCTCCAGAATGCCCTGCAGCCGCAGGACTGGAACAAATAATGTTCCACATATCCCACGAAAAGGCAGGCATAGCTAGGACCCATGCAGGCTCCCATAGCAACACCTTTAATTTGGAGGATGTGAGAGGAGTCGAAGGAGAAGTTGTTCAATGTGAGAACAAGTTCAGTCAGGTGGAGGAGGGTGGTGGTGGATGGTGATTGTTTGGGCCTCTGTTCAAGGAAGAAGTGGAGTGCCCTTAGGCCATCCTGGTGGGGGATGGAGGTATAGTGGGATTGGACATCCATAGTGAAAAGGAGGTGGTTGGGGCCAGGTAAGTGGAAACTGTTAAAGTGGTGGAGGGCGTCAGAAGAGTCGTGGGTGTAGGTGGGAAGAGACTGGACAAGGGGAGAAAAAATAGAGTTGAGATAGGAAGAGATAAGTTCCGTGGGGCAAGAACAGGCTGAAACGATAGGTCGACCAGGGCAGTCCTGTTTGTGGATCTTGGGAAGGAGGTAGAAGCGGGCTATGCAGGGTTGGGGAACTATGAGGTTGGCGGCCGTGGGGGGGAAGATCTCCAGAGGAGATGAGGTCAGTGACGGTCTTGGAAACGGTGGCTTGATGTTTGGTAGTGGGGTCATGGGCAAGGCGGAGGTAGGAGGAGGTTGTGGAGAGTTGGCATTCAGCCTCCGCTAGGTACAGGTTGGTTCGCCAAACAACAACAGCACCACCCTTGTCAACAGGTTTAATGACAATGTTGGGGTTGGATCTGAGAGAATGAAGTGCTGCAAGTTCAGAGGTAGGTAGGTTGGAGTGAGTGAGGGGAGCAGAGAAATTGAGCTGGCCAATGTCACGCCGGCAGTTTGTAATTAAAAGATCTAGCGATGTTAAGAGGCCAGAGGGAGGGGTCCAGGTTGAATGAGAATTCTGAAAACAGGAGAAAGGGTCAGCTGTGGAGCGGGGTGGGGGGAAGACCCCTGGCCAAAGAATTGGGCACAGAGGTGAAGGCGGCGGTAAAAGAGCTCAGCATCGTGCCGAGCTCCAAATTCATTGAGATGGGGGCGTAAGGGGATGAAGCTCAGGCCTTTGCTAAGGACTGATTGTTCGGGGTCAGAGAGGGGAAGGTCAGAGAGGATAGTGAAAACATGGCAGGGGGTGGGACTGGAAGAAGGGATGGGTTCAGAGGAAAGTGAAGGGGAAGAAGGTTCCGGAGGGATGTTTGTGTCCTTGTAGGGGGGCATCTGTTACCCGGTTTATGGTAATTTACCTTCTTTTACCTGGTTTACGGTAATTTACCTGGTCAGGCAGCTTTTTGCTGCTGCACTCTGACCAATCCCAAACAGCAGTTTCGAATCGCTAAACCCACCCTTCCAGTTCTGACTGGAGGAACTTATAATTAATGATATATTAAAACAGACAAATGATCTGGATGTGAGAAAGTCAAACTTTATTAACTAAAGAAAACTACACCACATGATCAAAGCAATAAAGAAACTACACCACACGATCAATGTAAAATTGCTTAACAGGGGAAGGCAGACGGCAAAAATGAGGGATAAATGGCTACAATGTAAGTCTTACAATCTTAGCAATTTCCCTTAAATTACCACCCCTCTAACTCCTTACTAGATTGCCTTGCTGAGGAGTCAGAAACCTGCTCACCTGTGGTCCAAAGAGAGGGAAGAGCTCACCTGCAGTCCAAGGAAAAAGAGAGCGATGCTTCTGAGAAGCTATCTTTATATCCTGTGAGCTCCTGCTGTTTTGCCGCTGAAAAGGTCTGTGTGCAAATTCGCGCCGAAAAGTTCGAATACACAAGAGAAAGGTCATGATTGGCTGATTCAAACGGGCTATTTCCCAGTGGCCAAACTGCTTCCTTTATCTGGAATGGGTTTCGAATAAAGCTTGGGGTGGTTTGAATGTGTGTTCATTCTAGGGCCGAAATGTTCCCGCCCACATCCAAGTTCATCTGGCTAAAACAAAAGGGACCCAACTGCCCTATTGTCTGAGTAATGAGTGATTCAAACCCATTCATTCCTTTTCTTAGTCTAAAAAAGTCTCTTCCGTAGTTTAGGTGTGTCTCAATTGTGTGCTGGCTTTGAATGGAGTTGGATTACTATGTAAACAGAAACCCATTCATTGTGGTCACTGAAACTGCAGTCTCAAGTGGTTTAATCCCTTATGTCAACAAGGCAGCAGTTTCCTGTAAACAAACATTGCCTCTGTAGGGAAGGGAAACTCCCTTTTTTTGATTGACAGAATCTGACTGCCACTGCTTGATCCTCCCACTTTTCACAGACATCCACGAACTGCTTTCTTTTGTCCTTGGCCTTACTTTTCTGACGGCCGTTTTCAAACCCCTTTGCAATTTATACAGTTCAAAACTCAAGAGCACATTTTTTAAATAAAATGTGCTGTCTTAAAGTGTGCGAATTTTTCCACCAAGTTCCTCAATTCCGGTGTTGTCCATGTGCTGCCCATCTCAACGCAGCCCCCCTATGATTCTGAGTATGTTTAAAACATTGTCCAACCCAGAGGCAATTTAAAGTCATGCACAGTCTCCATCCACGATGTGGATTAATAGCTCCAGCATCTTCGGGGCTGAGGGATTTTGCGAACCCCTACATTCCACCCTTTGGATACTTCCAACTTGCTTGTAGCATCCACTTGAAGAAAGTGAGCAAAATTTTCTGACCCCTGGCAAACAACCATCCCCTGTATTTACCTATGGCTATCTACCACTGATCCCCCGACCGATCTATTCCCCTTAAATCCGAGAAAAAACGTGGTATGGTAGGCATCTACAGATACATTAATTACAAAATGTTACAACAAGGGGACTCATACCCCTGCACCACTTGTTACATTATAACATATTACAAAATGTTGCAATCTTGGTTATACAATGTAATCAAAATGATCCCAAGCACGGAGAGGGTCCTACACCTCTGCATAGCTTGGAACAGTAAAACAAAATACAAAAAAAAATCTTCATTAAACATATGAAACAAATGTTGAAATAACCCCGACCATCATGTGCCAATGATGGGTCACGAAATTCGAGTGGGTATTGCTCCTCCCACCCAGGCAGTAAATGCTCCTCCACCCCCCTTTAATGGTCTTAAACTTATAAAACATACAGAATGGATTTATCAGAACAGTCTGCTCCGCCAGCCCCGAGCCGTTCCCTTGTCCCTTTGTGGAGGCGGAGTACCCCTCATGTTTTACAGACCGAGACCAGAGAGTATGGGATCGCGACTCCCAGTCCCTCCCCTTCCCGTCTACCTTCGACTGGCTGCAGAAAATGATGGGTGCCTGTGTAGCGGCTCTCACTGGCCCCACACTCAAACTTGGATCCCAGATCCGGCCACCCACTCATCCTCCCCAGCCACACTTACACTCTAACTTTGCCCATGGGCCCCCGGGTGAGTTCCTCCCTTCCCTGAACGCACCCACATGACTCTTGGTTCTCCCCCTCCCCTTTACTATCTTTCCCGGGCCATCACCACCCACTCCCGGGGAACGCGTCCCTATCTGACAAGGCGCCCGCGCTTCCCCACCATGACTCCTCAATAGCGAGGTCTCCCGCAAGTGAACTTCGGTCAGGATAGTGCTGGGTTGGGGGCCGTGCCCCACCCAGCTGCGGCCATCTCTTCCACGTAGGATGAGTAGGCAAGTTCCTCCGGACCCTGTCCGGTTTCTCCCGAAGGTCGCTGCGGGGTCTCCTCCTGGATTTGTCCAGTGGCGAGGTGTTCCCCAACATTCTGTAACCATATCTTCATTCGATGCCCAGCTCGGGCTGGGCGAACAGGGCTGCTCCTTTGTCCACACTCCTGTAAAAAATTTAAAAGGACGTGCAGCCAGGTCTCTCACTGACCTGTTGCCTTAGGTGGAGGCATTGTTCAGGTCCCTCGACCTCGGACCAAAATACAAGCATTTGGCACACTTATAAACTTAAACTTTAAACTTCTAGTAATTTCTAAACTTACAATTTAAACACCTTAACAACAAGCTATAAACATTGGTTAATTAACACAAAGCTATAATACAAATGCCGCCCATCTCCGGATGGCCAGGCTAATCTCTAGTGTCACTGTCGCAGATTACTGCTGCCTGCAGCGAAGCTGGATTGATTCCAGCTTTCAGTCCCTCGCAGCTTATGGCTGCTGATTGGGGACCTCAGCCCTTTGGCTTCTCCCTGGTTTGGGAGACCACCCTACTCCACTGTAAAGTGGGTGACCATGCTTTCTTGGGCTGGTGCACCCGAAGAGACCTTCTGAGGGGGGTCTCTGTGGGGGAAATTTTGGCTGACGGACCCTGAGCCTGGGTCACAGCCCTAGCTGGCTGGGAACCTTCTCCCCCTGGTGCAAACAGCCCGCACTGTATAATATACCTGGCAGCCTGCCAGTACTCTGGCCTTGTCTCCTTTTCCCTACCCACTCCTGTATTGGGGGCAGGTATCCCCTCACCACCCGCTGCTGATGGCTAAAAATCTTCCTCTCCAGGTCCAAAACCTGGTACCGGCTCCCCTGCAAGAGGAATTGCTATCCCTTCCTCCCCAGAGTCCCACACCATAGGGGGAACCACTCTAGAAGCGGGCTGGGAAGCTTGTCCCTTTAAACAGGGGACTGCGCCTGCGCGAACCTCCTCCCCGGAGTCCCCCGGCAGAGGCTGTGAAACCTCTGTATTGAAACAGGCGACTGTGCCTGCGCAAACCTCCTCCCCAGAGTCCCACGGCAGAGGCTGTGAAGCCTCTGTCTTCAAACAGGCGACTGCGCCTGCGCAGGGAAACCAAAGAGGAGCCGCTGTGGTCCCGCAGGCAACTGCGCCTGCGTGAACAATCTCTTCACAGGGCTGGGGAACCGCTACACTATCACAGGCAACTGCGCCTGCGTGTTCGATTTCTTTGAAAAGGGTAGGAAGAACCGCTTGGTCTTCCAAGCAGGCTACTGCGCCTGCGCATATAGACTGAGAAGCAAGGACCTTTAAATGGCCGACTGCGCCTGCGCGCGTGGCCTCACAGTGAAAAGGAGTTGCTGGGGGTTCCAAGTCCGCGACTGCGCCTGTGTGAACCCGGTGTTGGGAAACCTCTCCCCTCAGGCATGCGACTGCGCCTGCACGGGAAAACTGAAGAAGAGTCGCTTGGGTCACGGGCTGGGGAACTGCGCCTGCATGAACCCGATGTTGGGAAACCTCTCTCCTCAGGTGCACGACTGCGCCTGCGCAAACCTGTTGTTCAAAAGACTGGGGAATTCCTGTCTCCAGACCAGCGACTGCGCATGCGCGGGCAGTCTCCAAGCGATCTTCTGTGAATGAACTGGCAGCAGCCTGCAGATTTCTACTCTCAGGCTGCTGTTTCTCTGTTTCTGAGCCAAATAACTGGTTCAAATTTAAACTTTGGCCAAAACTTAGGTCCCACTGGGGCGGGGAAGTGTCCCAATTGGTGGGCCGGACAACTTTTCCCTTGGAACAAGTCACAGTGCCTGTCTTTACAGCCTGTGAACTTGAACTTGTATGGTCAGATTTATACAATTTTCCTGATTTTCCCTGTGTCCCATCCCTGCCTGTAATCGCTGCCACTGGCCCGGACTCATATGGGTCCCAGAAAGTGCCTGCACGTGCACCCTCCTTGGCCAGCATACCAGCCAGTCATTGTGGGGAGGCAGAGGTGGGCGAGGGGGCTGCAGCACCACTGATGCCTGCTACCTTTCCCTGATTGGCCCTGAGGAAAGATTTTATCGACTCCATGACGGACTCGACTGTAGCGGGAGGAGTTTCTGTCTCTGCCTTCTGAGTTGGGGCTGCGGGGGTCCTGGCTTTATCATCTCTCCCAGGCTTTTTACAATCCCTGCGCCAGTGGCCATCCTCCCCGCACCTGTAACAAGTGACCTTGTTCTGGGAGGGACGGCTCCCCTCCTGGCGCCATTCTTTCTTGTATTGAGCCCAGGTTTAACCTCGTGGACCTTACTTTTTTGCTGGGGGGTCCAACTATTCCTACCATTCCTATATGCTACTGTGAGCTGCCGGATTACAGTCTCTTCGGTTGCTAGGGGGTCTCGGGGGTCAAACCAGGTATCAGCCTTTGCTTTTATCTGGGGCAGGCAATTGAACACCAGGCAACAAAGCCATTGGGTCCGCTGCTGCTGGTTCAGTTGTGCCCTATTTTGTCCCCCTGTACATGCGCTGTTGTAGACTGGCCACAGCCTGTCTGCAAAAGCCTGTGGGGTCTCCCCTTCCTTCTGCAGTGTTTTTCCTATGCGATCGAACGGATTGCCATCGTTCGCACCCATGGCTTCCAGTGTTTCCTCCTTTAGGTCCTCAAAACCCTTCTGCCCTCTCTGAGCCTCATCTGAAAGGGTCTGATAGAGTGTACTATACACAGAGAAGAGCAACATTCTGGCTTTCTCTTCCTCATCACAGCCGTTAACACAGGCTGCCTGTTCTATCCCTTGGAAGTGCACTGAGGGGTCTCCCTTTTCAGAGAGCAGGGGAATATGTTTCACCAGGCCTCTGAGCTGTTGGGTATCATAGGCTACCAGATAGGTATACTGAACAGCCCCTGGGTCATTATCGTTCACGGGCGGACCGTACCTCCGTTGTCGGAGGGGGTACACTGGTCCTGGTCCCCGCCTGCCTAGCGGGACCTGCTGGTGTTCTCCTACCACCCCATTGTCCACCCCTTCTTGCTGCCAGAGCTCCTCAAAACCCGGAGCTGTGGGCTGCTGTCTTGGGATCTCTAATTCCCTAGCCAACCTTTCCCTGGGTGTTGCCTGTGGGGCTGTTTTACTTAGGTTGCCAGTAAAATCCAGCTGACCTGCCTTCGGGCTGATCAGACAAATCATCCCCTTTGCTCTTTTTAAAGCCATGTTAAGGCTTTTTATCTCTGCCCTACAGGGGCCATGATCTGCTTCCTCAAACCTTTGGTCGCAGGTCAGCTTATAAGCTGCCTTTACCTCCCTAACCTTTTCCTCCTGCTCTGTTACTTCTGAGGTGAGGCGGGCATTCTCTTCCCGCAGTCTCATCTCGTTACTCCTTGCTTCTGTAAACTGGCACTTTAGGAACTCTATCTTATGCCTCTCATGTCTTTTGCCCTCGCTAGCTTCTTGGGTGAGGTGTGCGTTTTCCTCCTGTAGCCTCATCTCAATGTCCCTAGCCTCTGTGACTTCCTGCACAAGGCGCTCTATCTCTGCCTGGCATTTCGTGACCTCTAGTGTGAGGCGTGCATTTTCTTCCCGCACCCTCATCCCACTATCTCTGGCCTCAATCACCTCTCTTATGAGGCATTCTACCTCCGCCTGGCATTTTTCAAACTCGGACTCCCGATTCTTGGCCTCTGTAACCTCCTCCCACACCCTCATCTCACCCTTCTTAACCCAGCCACCTATACCATAATAGGTCAGCTTACACACTGCCGCTAACTTCTGCAGGGCTACCCACAGACTGAAAGCAAGATCCAGACCACTTATCATATCAAAAACTGCCTCCAGTCGGGCTGCGGTTGCCAATTTGTAGGGGGCATCTTTTACCTGGTTTACGGTAATTTACCTGGTCAGGCAGCTTTTTGCTGCTGCACTCTGACCAATCCCAAACAGCGGTTTTGAATCGCTAAACCCACCCTTCCAGTTCTGACTGGAGGAACTTATAATTAATGATATATTAAAACAGACAAATGATCTGGATGTGAGAAAGTCAAACTTTATTAACTAAAGAAAACTACACCACACGATCAAAGCAATAAAGAAACTACACCACACAATCAATGTAAAATTGCTTAACAGGGGAAGGCAGACGGCAAAAATGAGGGATAAATGGCTACAATGTAAGTCTTACAATCTTAGCAATTTCCCTTAAATTACCACCCCTCTAACTCCTTACTAGGTTGCCTTGCTGAGGAGTCAGAAACCTGTTCACCTGTGGTCCAAAGAGAGAGAAGAGCTCACCTGCAGCCCAAGCAAAAAGAGAGAGCGATGCTTCTGAGAAGCTATCTTTATATCCTGTGAGCTCCTGCTGTTCTGGCGCTGAAAAGGTCTGTGTGCAAATTCGCGCCAAAAAGTTCGAATACACAAGAGAAAGGTCATGATTGGCTGATTCAAACGAGCTATTTCCCAGTGGCCAAACTGCTTCCTTTGTCTGGAATAGGTTTCGAATAAAGCTTGGGGTGGTTTGAATGTGTCTTCATTCTGGGGCCGACATGTTCCCGCCCACATCCAAGTTCATCTGGCTAAAACAAAAGGGACCCAACTGCCCTATTGTCTGAGTAATGGGAGATTCCAACCCATTCATTCCTTTTCTTAGTCTAAAAAAAGTCTCTTCCATAGTTTAGGTGTGTCTCAATTGTGTGCTGGGCTTTGAATGGAGTTGGATTACTATGTAAACAGAAACCGATTCATTGTGGTCACTGAAACTGCAGTCTCAAGTGGTTTAATCCCTTATGTCAACAAGGCAGCAGTTTCCTGTAAACAAACATTGCCTCTGTAGGGAAGGGAAACTCCCTTTTTTTGATTGACAGAATCTAACTGCCACTGCTTGATCCTCCCACTTTTCACAGACATCCACGAGCTGCTTTCTTTTGTCCTTGGCCATGCTTTTCTGATGGCCATTTTTAAACCCCTTTGCAATTTACACAGTTCAAGACTCAAGAGTAAACTTTTTAAATAAAATGTGCTGTCTTAAAGTGTGCAAATTTTTCCACCAAGTTCCTCGATTCCGGTGTTGTCCACGTGCTGCCCATCTCAACGCAGCTCCCCTGTGATTCTGGGTATGTTTAAAACATTGTCCAACCCAGAGGCAATTTAAAGTCACGCACAGTCTCCGTCCACGATGTGGATTAATAACTCCAGTATCTTCGGGGTTGAGGGATTTTGCGAACCCCTACATCCAAGAGTTGTTGAAGCTTGCGATCCTTGACACCTGAAAGGAAGAAAAAAAGTTTTTTGTTAAAGCGCTGGATGAGGCGAATGATTAAATGGAACTGCAGACCAGGACAGCTTTGAGATAGAGTGAGTCAGTGCTGTTGAAGAGAGAGGTCGAGAGTGTTCATGTGGTGGCGCATGGCATTCAGCGTGGATCTCAGGATACGGCGAGAGCAGTGGTTCGAGGAACGCTGAATATCTTGGAGATATCTGTAATCCTGGGTGGTTCCAAAACACGAAGGGTGGAATTTCAGTTGGAATCCATGTGGATAAGTCAGAGACGGAAACTGTTGCTGAGGAAAGATATGTGGCTGTGAAAGCGAGTTTTGGTAGATACCCGATCAAACACGAGAAGGGAGACAGAAAGCAATGAAGATGAACAAGGTAAAAGAGACAAACGGAAATCCCGTCGGAGAGAGGAGCAGAACTTCTTTATGTTGGGCATTCCTAGAAGAGAAGTGACAGTGAATTAAACACTAACACAAACGCAAAATACTGCGGATGCTGGAAATCTGAAATAAAAACAGAAAATGCTGGAAATACTCAGCAGCTCAGGCAGCATCTGTGGAGAGAGAAACAGGGTTAACGTTTCAGGTCGCTGACCCTTCGTCAGAACTGGAAAAAGCTGGAGCTGGAACAGGTTTTTAAGCAAGTGCAGGGGCAGGGAAAGGGTGGGAGGGGAGGAAAGAACAAAAGGGAAAGTCAGTGATAGGATGGAAGGCAGGAGAGATTAAGAGACATTAAGAGAGATTAAGAGATGGTGCAAGGCAAAAAGGAGATGGTAATGGGGCAAGTTAAGAAACAAAAGATGGCTCTAGATGAAGTGTAAATGGCACTGGCAGAATGAAAGACAGCTGCCATGTGAGAGAGAGAGAAAAGCCCTTTTAATAACCATTTTAATGGCTCTGACAATAGAAAAGGTTTATTTTCATTTATTTTCAAAAATTTACATCAATATAATTGCTAAATTCCAATCAGAAGAAGTATCAAAAATATATTTTTATATGCACAGTTAAAATTGTTACCATGCAACTGACATAATCACATATTACTATTACAACATGAAGGATTGTTGTAGTGTAGCAGATACAGCAGTTATTAAATGTTATTTATATTGGATAGTTTCCATCGGTTCTCTGTTTTCACAGTGTTTCTACATATTGCTGCTGTCACTTAATAATTTCTGTTCAGATAAGATGTGGTTAATTGGTGAAAGTGATGCGAGATCACTGGCACTGACTTTGCCAAAGATCATAGGGTCAAGTGGAGATCCCTTAAATTCAGTACCCCCTATGGGTGCCTGTGCCACTAGGTGTAAATCTTGGGCCCTCATCTGCTAAAGGAGGCCACATACCGCAGCATAGTGTGCCACTTCCAGCAGGATCACTTCACTTCAGAAAGAAAGTAAAACTGCCCGTTGCACAAGACAAAAAAAATGTTCTCTTTGGGGTTTCAGGCTACAAGCTAGGCCTGGAACCCCAAATAGGCACCACTTCAATCATTCGACAGGCAAATATGCCTGGCCTTAATAGTGTACTGGCTACCAATGATCTGCCCGATCTCTCTCTATTTCTCGCCAATCTCCCCATATGCCATGATCATGTGATCCACCTCCTGTTCCCTTGACCTCATTCCCATTAATCCGCTAACCACTCATTTTCATTTCTTGGCCCCCATGCTAGCTGCCACTGTAAATGGTTCCCTCTCCTCAGGTACTCTCCCTCTCTCTTCAAAACCACTGTCATCAATCCCCACCTTCAAAAAAGACCCTTGACATTTCTGTCTTTGGAAACTACTACCTCATCTTCAATTGCCCTTTCCTCTCCAAAAGTTTTATCACCTCCTAAGTCCAAGCCCATTTTCCCACAACTTCTTCTTTGAATCTCTCCAATCAGGTTTCTGCCCTGCCACAGCCACAAAATGGCCTTAACGAAAGTCACAAATGGCATCCTATGTTACTGTGACCGTAGAGCATTATCCCCCCTTGTCCTCCTCGAGCTCTCTGCAGCCTTTTTAACCTCATGCTCCACTTTCCTTATCCGTCTCTTAACCTCTTTTCTTATTTTCTCATATTCCCTTTAGTTTTTTAAAAAATTTGCATGATTCTTATAGTCCTATTGTTCTTCAATTTCAATTGGTTTCTAGCCTCTATTTATTCGTGGCATCCTGAAACTATACATAGTTTCCTTCTTTCTTAATGGAATGTACTTATCTTGTAACTTTGCAATTTTTTAAATATCCCACTGTTGCTCCGAAGTCCTGTGTGCCAACTTCTCCTTCGTGAGCATCCAAGTGGCACAGACCCAGAAGAGTTAGGAAGGTCTTCAGAAGCATGTAGACATTAACAAAATTGAGGCTCATGGAATAGGTGGGTCAGTGGCAGCTTGGATAAGGAATTGGCTTAAGGACAGAAAGCAGCAAGTTGTGGTAAATGGCTGTTTTTCAGAATGGAGGATGGTAGACAGTGGTGCTCCCCAAGGGTCAGTGCTGGGGCCACTGCTTTTTTTGATATATATAAATGACCTGGATATTGGAATACAGAGTAGAATTTCTAAATTTGCCAATGATGAGGATGGGGGATCTTAGCTACAAGGACAGGCTGGAGAAGCTGGATTTGTTTTCATTAGAGCAAAGCATGAGGGGTGATTTGATAGAGGTGTACAAGATTATGACGGGTTTGGATAGGCTAGATGGGGAAAGGCTGTTCCCACTAGTCGATGGTACAGGGACTAGGGGACACAGATTTAAGGTTTTGGGCAAGAGATACAGGGGAGATGTGAGGAAAAGCTTTTTTAACAGCAAGTGGTGATGACCTGGAATTCGCTGCCGACGGAAGTGGTGAAAGCGGAGACACTCAATGTTTTCAAGGGGAGACTGGATGGGCACTTGAGGAAAATAAACTTGTAGGGCTACGCATGAGCGGGGGAATGGGACTGACTGGATTGTTCTACAGAGAGCCGGCACGGACTCGATGGGCCGAATGGCCTCCTTCGGTGCTGTTATGACTCTGTGGCCTAGAAATTGGGTTTTGGCGCAGCGACGGCTTTAGCGCCGGAAGTTAGTGCCGGAGCTAAGTCGCGCTGGGCGGGCCAAAAATTCACTACTTCTGCGCCCAAACGGCTGCCGGCGCTGCTGAAAGCTGTTAGCGCCTGAAAACTGGCGCTATGCGCTGAATTTCGGCGCTATTCCGGCGCTGCGGCGCCCGCTGCGGTGCGGCAGGTTCGGGAAGTGCAGGCCTCCTCCTTCCCTTAAGGAGGAGCTGCCTGCACCCGGCCACGGCCCGCGATAATCTTTTTAAAAATGAGCCCGGCACCTCGGACAAGTGCCGGGCTTGCTTCTGTTCCGGGGGGGGGGGGGGGGGAAGTCCGGGGAGGGAGCTGCGGCCAGGCGGGCGGCGGGAAAGCGGCCGGCCGCCGCGGGGCCTTTAATGCGCCGGCGCAACGTTCTGTAAGGCACCTCTGCCAGAACGTTGCTTGCGGCTGCCACGGGCGAGGCGGCCGCAACTCAATTTCCGAGTTCGGGCGGGTTACCATGGCAACCGGGACGCTGCGCACACCGATGACGTCATCGGTGCTGGCGCAGCGCTACCGGCCTAACGCCGATTTAGGGCCCCTGTCAATTTCAAAACTGGCCATAACTTCGCCGCTAGGCCCTCTAGCGCCTCAAAAGCGGCGCTAAGGCCAGTGAATTTCTAGGCCTATGACTCTATGACATTAGGACCCAGAAGAATTGAGAAAGTCAGAAGGGTGCGGCACATGCTCATGCTGTGATTGGCTTGGAGCCAAATAATAAATCGAGACTAGGGGATTCATTTTATCTCCCAGAGGGATGGACTGGTTGTCCGCGGAGTGTCTCTAGAATCCCTTCCGATGTTTTGATTGTAAGTATATCTCTTCCTCATCTATATCTGTCTGCTCTGCATCAGTGATGCAGTAGTATATTTCCTCATTATCTTTTTTAATTCTAACTATACCTCGAGCTCTCAGTGACATCTTCCTTTGGGTTATCTAGAGGAAAAGATAATGAAGAGATGTTATAATATTATGTGGCTACAGTGACAGCTCCTCTGTAGCTTTTGAAGGTGTCTGATCATGTTTTTTCCTAGTGTGTGTTCCTAAATCATTATACAGACAAGCTTCAGATAGTCCAGGCAAATGCACAGCTGCCACAGGTTGTTTTACATCTCTGTGCCCAACAGGTTTGGCCGCTTGGCTCCCCAGGATTTTCAAGGGTTCTTCCTCATGGCGGGTCAGATGTCTATTGTCAGGGGGATGCCCAGCAGAACCTTCTAAATTGCACCTGAAAATCAAGGTTATCTTTGCCCTTCTCTGCATAGTAACAATGAAGTGGTCACTTTAAGTAGCAGCTGCAGTCTTTAAAAGTTGCAGCTATGCATTATTTTCATCATTCACCAATAGTGAACTCCTGCAGGCAGGCCCAATACGGTTTGGGAGATCAATATAAATAGTTAATGATGCTGACCTTGGAAAATAACGTGAGGTCAGCCAATGCAATATTTGAAAGTAGTATTCTCACTGATCCATGGTCTCAGTGCTTTAGTGTCCACATTGGAAAATTCACACTCTAATGTTTAACTCAAACGCCTCTCCTAAGCACTCATATAAATTACTTCCTTATTTACTTCATATTTTGAACAATCACTCAAGAAACTTATATATTCTTGTTACTATTTGTTATTTTACTGTTGATGTCAGGCCTTTCTATTCTGAATGCTGACCTAGATTTTTTTTAAATAATTTTTCTTTGCAATGGAGAGTGTATATTTATTGTCAACTTAGTACATTTCAGAGCTCTGTGGTTTCAAATTTGAATACTGACCAAGGCTTTGGTTAGTGTGAGAAAATATTAGTTTGTTGTCCCTCAACCAGTTCTAGGTGGAACAATTTTGCTGTGGTTTAACTGTTTATCTGCGCTCAGTAATACCTAAGCAATAGTTTCAAATGAACTTTACCCTTAAACTTGATAGTGGTTTTGCCTTTAGGAATCTGTAGGAAAAAAAATGGTAGTTCAGAGCCGATTCCGTTTCCACAAATCAGCACTAATGAAGCTAGATCACAAGCATGCTGCATGTCTTTTTATAGCAGAAGAAAAGCATACAAGCTTAAAAGCAGGCCTTGTGTATCAAATTGGTAAAAAAAAACTTAGCTCACAGTGTGCTTAAATGTGTAGCCTTTCTCAGCTTAGAACTGAGTGGTAGGCGTGCCAGAATCCACCTATTTAATAATGTGTGGTCAGTATCAAATGTCTTAGGCTTCTCACCACATCGAACACTAAATTCCAGATTATTACTAGCAGAACTGTTGTGGAAGCATACCTCTTACTGAAAACAAAAAAACACCTGAAACAATACAGAAGCTTTAAGATTTAGCTACATTTTTATTAAAGCAAAAATAAATAGTGGCAGAGAACAAACAAGAAGATCTGTCAGGTTGACCTGTATAAGATAGAACCTTATGGGGGAAAAATAGGGTTGCTTTGCGTCTCCCGTTAGCGCCCCGTGAAATTCAGCGGGAGGCTAGTGGTGGTGGTAGCCGGTAGCGCCCCATGGCGCCGCACCTCCGGAGATGACGTTATCGCCATGCACAGCGCCCCGCTCGCACCCCGGCCGCAAACTTCGCTCATGCCCCCTGATCTACCGCCGAACACCATGTCCGACAGGGTCAGGGTGCCATGTTTGCGACCAGGGCGGCGTAAATTAAAGGGCAGGTGCCGAGCGGCCATTATTTTGGGGACCGCCTAGCAGCACCTGCCCACTTTAACCTCCTCCTGTGGGGTGCCAGCCACAATTGGTTAGCCCAGCACTCCTCTTAAGTGCTGGGCTCTTTTGCCGGCAAAATCAAGGGAGGGAGGCTGTAGTGTATGTACCTTTAAGAGGAACTATGTTTTTGAAGCCCCTGTATACTGTAGTACCAGTAGTGACCACTCGGGTATATAAGCCTGTGTAGCGTCTTGTGTTGTTAGTTCACCTCCAGACTTTGTTCAGTAAACACTTGTTAAATCAACTCCTGCATTCCGTGTCTCCATTAACACACGGATCTAACAGTGGCGACGAGTTAGAAACGAACTTACCTGCAATTCGGCAGCACCTCAAGGGGATCGATTCCTCAGACGAAGGTCGAAGCCAGAAGCAAGAAAAAATAAATATATATATAACTCGAAGAAACTCGAAAACGAGGGCCAGGCTTAGTCTCCAGTCTGTGGTTTCCCCAGCTAAACAGGCTGGTGGCAGGTAGTGCACTGATCCTTCCTGGGCTGCGGCGGGCTAGAGCTCGATCGGGTGGCTCTGCAACGGGGCCGGGCAGCAAGTCGGGAAGCAGAAGCAAAGAGAGAGAGAGGGTGGAGCACTCAGGGCGCGGCCAGTGCTGCAAAGCAGGTCGGCGTTCGGACCGAGCAGAGGGAGGGGAAAGTCCCAGAGGGTCTGCTCCACGACGGGAACGGTTCTCCAAGTAACGGAGAAACTATTGAAGCGATATATAAAAAAAATAGAAATACCGCGAAAAGCTGCAGGTCGCAACGGGAACCGCGGAGAACAGCGTTGGCAGCAGCGATTGGAGAGGCGCAAAGACCATAGTGCGTCGCCATTAAAAAATAAATAAATTAATTAATTAATCACCAGCAACAGCGTTGGCAGCAGCGGCTGTGGCGGGAAAGCGCGGGAGGCGCCATCTTAACTCGGCGGGGAAGAAAGAAAAGCGCGGGAAGCGCCATTTTAGATTTTCAAGATGCCGAAGACTGGCAATATTACTGCTTTCGATAGTGATATAGAAGATTGGACCATATATGTGGAAAGAGTGGAGGTATATTGCAAGGCGAATGAAGTAGCGGATGATAAAAAGGCATCGGTGCTTCTAAATCTGATGGGCGCAAGGACATACGGGCTGTTACGAAACTTGATCACTCCAGCCAAACCGATGGACAAGAATTTTAATGAGATTGTTGATACCTTACAGGAGCACTTAAACCCAACACCGCTGCTGATAGCGGGACGATTCAAATTCTTCAGGAGGAATCAGCACAAGAATGAAAGTAACGCTGATTACCTCACCGAATTACGAAAGCTGTCAAAGCACTGCCAATTCGGGGCAGGACTGGCAGATTCTCTACGAGACAAATTTGTCTGCAGTCTCCTAAGCGAAGGAACACAGAAAAGACTACTTTCTGAGAAAGATTTGACACTGGACAAGGCTTTCAGTGTGGCTGTATCATACGAAGCAGCAGCAAGAGGAGCTGCAGAGATACAGCAAAAGCCACAGGACTTCGGCACCCATGAAATGACACGGGGTTTCGAGAGATGTTATCGCTGCGGCAGATCCACCCATGACCAGAAGGACTGCTGGTTCAAGGACAAAGCATGCAGGCAATGCGGAAAGATGGGACACATTGCACGTGTATGCAGATCTGGAAAGAAATCCGCTGACAGTAAAAAGGTCAACAAGGAAAAGTACAGAAAGGTACAAATGATGACGGACAGTAGCTCCGAAGACCAGAAGAGCGATAGCGACTCCGGAAACAAGAGACTAAGCTGTCTCAAATTACATAATGTAATTGCCAAAGAGGATTACCAGACCATTTGGGTTACCCTCACGATAGCGGGGTCCCCAGTCAAAATGGAGCTAGATACAGGATCAGCTCTGACCGTCATGAGTCGACGGGATTACGAGCGGCTATTTCCGCATATACCTTTGAAAGACACATCCATTGTCTTGAAGACATATACGGGGCAGAAAGTATACCCCAGAGGGAAAATAAGGGTGCCTGTTGTATACAACGGCAAGGAAATACAGAAATTGTATTTATACGTTCTGCAAGATGGTGGTCCACCGTTGTTGGGACGTGAATGGATCAGAAAGATACATTTAGACTGGCACTCCATTCAGGCACTGACGGTGACCAGTAAGAAAAAAAACGATGATGACGTCATACCTGGACGATTAAAAGAAATCTTGGCTAACGCCAAAGAAGTGTTTCAACAGGAACTAGGAACCCTGAAGGGCGCCACCGCCTCAATAAAAGTGGAAGATGCGGCAATTCCCAAGTTTTTTAAGGCAAGGCCGGTGCCATACGCAATTCGTCCAGCCGTCGAGGCAGAGCTGGAGAATTTGGAAAAAGCAGGCGTGTTATCCAAGGTAGATTGGAGCGAGTGGGCAACACCCATCGTCCCGGTCATGAAGAAAACGTTGAATAATGATAAATCTGAAGAACAGAGAAAAGTTCGCATCTGTGGGGACTTCAAGGTGACTGTAAACCCGATTCTTCACACGGTACAGTATCCTCTTCCGAGGATAGAAGATATTTTCGCCTCACTATCCGGAGGGAAACGTTTCACCAAAATTGACTTAGCACAGGCATATCTACAGATGGAGGTTGAGGAGGCCTCTAAAAAGTATCTCATGATAAACACACACAAAGACCTGTACCAGTACAATCGACTGGTTTTCGGAGTGGCATCTGCTCCGGCTATCTGGCAAAGAGCTATGGAGCAAGTCCTGCAAGGAATTCCGGGGACTCAATGCTACCTAGATGACATCCATGTAACAGGAGAAAACGACAACGAGCACCTTGCCTACTTGGAGCAGGTGCTCACGAGGCTGAGAGAACGGGGCCTACGAGCAAATCGCCCCAAATGCGAATTTTCCCAGAAACAAATATCATATTGTGGCCATGTCATTAACGAAGAAGGGTTGCATAAGTCACCTGAAAAAATTGAAGCGGTCGTAAAGGCCCCAGCGCCTGAAAATGTCTCACAATTAAGGTCATTCCTGGGATTAGTAAATTACTATCATAAATTTTTACCAAACTTGTCGACGGTTCTGCACCCGCTTAACGCACTGCTACAAACGGGAGTAGTTTGGAAATGGAGCGAAGACTGTAAACGTGCCTTCCATAAATGCAAAGGCTTGATCATGTCCAGGGAAGTGTTGGCTCATTACAACCCATCACTGCCAATCAGACTGGCGTGCGATGCATCCCCTTACGGCGTGGGAGTGGTATTATCGCATAGATTCCCTGATGGCTCGCAGCGGCCGATAGCTTTTGCGTCACGCTCATTGCACTCAGCTGAACATAACTATGCCCAGATCGACAGGGAGGCACTCAGCCTGGTGTGGGGGGTGAAGAAATTCAACCATTACCTACACGGACAAAAGTTTACCTTGTTGACTGACCATCAACCCCTCGTCTCCATATTCAACCCTAAAAAGGGCGTTCCCATTATGACAGCGCAAAGGCTACAGAGGTGGTCCCTTTTCCTAGGGGCACACCAATATGACATAGAGTACAAAGGAACAAAACAGCATGGAAATGCTGACGGGTTATCGTGCCTACCGTTGCCAACGGTGGAAGAGGCGCCTACAGTGGACCCAGTGGAGATATTCCACTCGACCATAGTGGCATGTCTACCGGTGACAAATTCTACCATTGAAAAGGAAACGCGAAATGACCCGACTCTCTCACGAGTCTATGATTTAACGGTGAAGGGATGGCTAGCACATGGCGAACCACTGTTGCCAGCATTCTCGCAAAGAAGAGAACAGCTGTCAGTGTGCCGAGGAACCTTGATGTGTGGATCCAGAGTGGTGATTCCACCCAAACTCAAGGATAGAGTGCTAAAGGAGCTTCACGAGGGGCATCTGGGTGGAGTGAAAATGAAGAACTTAGCCAGAGCGTTTGTGTGGTGGCCAGGTATCGATGGAGACATCGAAGAAATGACCAAGAGCTGTCTAGGATGCCAGAAGATCCAAAACGCCCCACCACAAGCCCCTCTACATCCATGGGAATGGCTCTCATCTCCATGGCAAAGGGTACATATCGACTTTGCTGGTCAATTTATGGACTCAATGTTCTTAATCGCGGTGGATGCACACTCCAAGTGGCCGGAGGTAATAAAGATGTCCTCCACCACCACGGAAAAAACCATCGCAGTATTAAGGACCATATTCACCAGGAATGGGCTGCCTGAACAGATCTGTTCTGATAATGGACCGCAATTTGTATCCGAAGAATTCAGGAAGTTCTTTAAAAAAAAAACGCACTACACGTCCGCCCCATACCATCCCGCCACCAATGGATTAGCTGAAAGGTTTGTCCAGACCTTCAAGAAGGCCATAAAGGCCATGGGTAATGAAGACATAAATCTACAACATAAGGTAGATAGCTTCTTGTTTGCGTACAGGAATGCAACACATGTGGTTACAAACCAAACCCCCGCCATGATGATTTTCAATAGAAGACTAAGATGCCGGCTGGATTTGGTCAAGCCAAACGTCAGAAGGGACGTACAGAACCGACAATTTCAAAGCATGAATGAAAGCCCAACTAGAACCTTCCAGATAGGTCAACCAGTTTTGGCCCAGGACTACCGTACCGAGAAATGGCAGCCTGGAACTATTTGCACACGACTAGGACCGCTGATGTATACCGTGGACATTGGAGAAAGCATAATAAGGCGCCATGCTGACCAGATCATAGAGTCATCCGATAAAGGACAACCTACACCACAACTCTATATGCCTAGTGATGAAGCAGAGATACCCATAGTATCTACCTCCGATCCGGTGATACTGGAACCAGATGAACCCGACACTTGCATTGAAGCCGAATCGACCTTGCCAAGAGAACCTACTACACCACCGAGGCGTTATCCGGACCGAGTCAGGAAGCCTCCAGAGAGACTGAATTTGTAATTGATTAACTTCAGCAAATGTGTATATTATTGTTCTTGTAAAAATGTTATTTAATGATTACTTAAAATGTTATGTACTATTTATCTAAAAGGGGAGGAATTGTAGTGTATGTACCTTTAAGAGGAACTATGTTTTTGAAGCCCCTGTATACTGTAATACCAGTAGTGACCACTCGGGTATATAAGCCTGTGTAGCATCTTGTGTTGTTAGTTCACCTCCAGACTTTGTTCAGTAAACACTTGTTAAATCAACTCCTGCATTCCGTGTCTCCATTAACACACGCATCTAACAGAGGCCTGTAATACCACGGCGCTACGTGCCAATGCGCGTGGTGCTGCTGCAGACAGCGGCGCGATAGTCAATGGGAGCTCCCCAAGAGGGAGGGGAAACGCTTCCAGTAGCGACCTGCCTCCTACTTGGAGTGCTACTATTCCATTTTGGGCGCGGGGACGCTAACTTTATTGGGGTGCTAAAAGTTGCGTCCTGGCGAATTTAGCGCCTCAAAGGGGAAGCGACCCAATTTTCCCCCAAAATGTATAACATTCTGATTGAATATCTTATTTGGGACAGTTTTTAGGCGTGCTAAAGAATTAAATGCTGGTCTATTCTACTATTGCAGAATTCTAGCACATCTTTGGTAGGGCCAGGCTATTTTGCATAATCAGGACAGGCTGCTTGGCCTACGTCAGGGGTTTTGCCAGATGCACGGAGGCCTGTCTCAGCATAATGCAGCAGGCAGCCTCTGGGTCAGCTGAGGAAGGTTAAGGCCAAGATATTTACAATAGATGCAGGGAGGGAGTGGTGCGGGTAGGGGTGGCAGGGGGAAGGGGGTGCAGATTAGCAGTCGAAACCCAGAAGAACGGGTTTCTCTCAGGTCACAGAATCATAGAATCATAGAAATTTACAACACAGAGGAGGCCATTCGGCCCATCCTGTCTGTGCCGGTCGAAAAAGAGCTATCAAGCCTAATCCCACTTTCCAGCACTTGGTCCATAGCCTTGCAGTTTACAGCACTTCAAGTGCATATCCACGTACCTTTGAAATGTGATGGGGGTTTCTGCCTCTACCATCCTTTCAGGCAGTGAGTTCCTGACCCCCATCACCCTCTGGGTGAAAAAAGTTCTCCTCAACTCCCCTCTAGTCCTTCTACCAATTACTGTAAATCTATGCCCGCTGGTTATTGAACTTTCTGCTAAGGGAAATAGATCCTTCCTATCCACTCTATCTAGGCCCCTCATAATTTTATACATCTCAATTAAGTCTCCCCTCAGCCGCCTCTGTTTCAAAGAAAACAACCCCAGCTTATCTAATCCTTCCTTTAGCTAAAAGTCCTGGCAACATCCTTGTAAATCTCCTCTTAACCCTCTTTAGTGCAATCACATCCTTCCTGTAATGTGGTGACCAGAACTGTACGCAGTACTCTAGCTGTGGCTTAACTAGTGTTTTATACAGTTCTAACATAACCTCTCTGCTCTTAGATTCTATGACTCAGCTAATAAAGGAAAGTATCCCGTATGCCTTCTTAACTACATTATCTACCTGTCCTGCTACCTTCAGGGATCTGTGGACATGCACTCCAAGGTCCCTCTGTTCCTCTATGTTTCTCAGTATCCTACCATTTATTGTGTATTCCCTTGCCTTGTTAGCCCTCCCCAAATGCATTACCTCACACTTCTCCAGATTGAATTCCATTTGCTACTTTTCTGCCCACCACACCAGTCCATTGATTTCTTCCTGCAGTCTACAGCTTTCTTCTTCACTATCAGCCACACATCCAATTTTTGTATCATCTGTAAAACTTCTTAATCATGCCCCCTACATTGAAGCCTCAATAATTGATATATACCACAAAAAGCAAGGGACCTGTTACTGACCTCTGCGGAACCCCACTGGAAACAGCCTTCCAGTCACAAAAACACCCATCTACTATTGGCCTTTGTTTCCTGCCACTTAGCTAATTTTGGATCCAACTTGCCACTTTCCCTTGGATCCCATGGGCTTTTACTTTTTTGACCAACCTGCCATGTGGGACCTTGTTAAAGGCTTTGCTAAAATCTATTTAGAATACATCAACTGTGCTACCCTCATCGACCCTCCTGTTTGCCATACCCCCAAGTTTGGTGTCATCAGCAAATTTAGAAATTCTACTCTGTATTCCAATATCCAGTTCATTTATATATATCAAAAAAAGCAGTGGCCCCAGCACTGACCCTTGGGGAACACCACTGTCTACCATCCTCCAGTCTGAAAAACAGCCATTTACCACAACTTGCTGTTTTCTGTCCTTAAGCCAATTCCTTATCCAAGCTGCCACCCATTCCATGAGCCTCAATTTTATTAACCAGCCTTCTATGTGGTATTTTGTCAAATGCCTTCCGAAAATCCATGTAGACAACATCCATTGCATTCCCTTCATCATTCCTCTCTGTTACTTCATCAAAAAATTCAATTAGATTAGTCAAACACGATCTGCCTTTCACAAATCCGTGTTGGCTCTCCTTAATTAGCTTAAAACTCTCCAAGTGGCTGTTAATTTTTTCCTTGATTATTATTTCTAAAACTTTACCCACCACTGATGTTAAACTGACTGGGGGCCTGTAGTTACTAGGATTTTCCTTACACCCTTTCTTGAACAATGGTGTCACATTTGTCACTTTTCAATCCTCAGGCACTTCCCCCGCATCTAGGGAAGATTGGAAAATTATGTCAAGCCCTTCCGCTATCTCCTCCCCCAATTCCCTTAGCAACCTGGGATGCAAGCCATCTGGACCAGGCAACTTGTCCACTCCAAGCATACCCAGCCTTTCTAGTGCATCTTGTCTGTCAATTTTCACCCCTTCCATTGCTTCTACCTTTTCCACTTCTACCAATATTTTGTCAGCATCCACCTCCTTAGTAAACACCGATACAAAGTACTCATTGAGTATTCTAGCCTTATCCTGCGCCTCTAAGCATATATTACCTTCTTTGTCTCTAATAGGCCCGACCCCTCCTCTTATTACCCGCTTACTGTTTACATGAAGATTTTTGGGTTCCCTTTTATGTTAACTGCTATTCTACTCTCATATTTTCTCTTTGCCAATCTTATTTTCATCTTCACTTCCCCTCTCAACTTATTGTATTTGGTCTGGTTCTCCCTTGAAGAATTCACCTGACATGCATCATACACCCTCTTTTGTTTCATCATCTTCTCTATCTCCCTCATCATCCAAGGAGCCCTTGCTTTGGCTCCCTTACCCTTCCCTCTTGTTGGAATGTACCTAGCCTGAACTTGGAACATCTCCTTAAAGATCACCCATTGTTCTGTTACAATTTTTCCTGTCAGTCTTTGGTTCCATTTTACCCCAGCTAGATCCTTTCGCATCCCATTGAAGTTAGCTCTATTCCAGTTTAGAAGTTCCACTCTAGATTGTTCCTTGCTCCTCTCCATTGCTAATCTAAATCTTGTGATACGATGATCACTTGTACCCAAGTGTTCTCCCATAGACATTTGGTCGACCTGGCCCACCACATTCCCCAGCACCAGATCCAGCAATGCCTCCTTCCTAGTTGGAACATACTAGTCAAAGAAATTCTCCTGAACACATTTCAGAAATTCCTCCCCCTCCTTACCCTTTACCCTAGCATTATCCTAATCGATATTTGGATAATTTAAGTCGCCCAATATCACCACTCTATAGCTCTTGCATATCTCTGCGATTTCCCTGCAGATTTGCTCCACTACCTCCCTCTCACATTTTGGTGGCCTATAGAATAACCCCATAGCATGATCATACCCTTTTTGCTCCTCAACTCTAACCAAATGGTTTCTGTCCTTGTCCCCTCAAGAACATCCTCCCTTTCCAATACTACAATGTCTTTCTTAATCAGCACTGCCACCCCACCTCCCTTTTTTCCTTCCCTATCTTTTCTGAACACCTTGTACCCTTTAATATTAAGTGCCCAGTCCTCACCGTTTTCAAGCCACATTTCTGTTATTGCCACAACATCATATTGCCACATGGCTAATTGTATTTGTAGCTCACCAACCTTATTCACCACACGTTGTGCGTTTACGTACATGCATTCTAAACCCATTTTTGAATTTTTCTTAGTCTTTCTTAGTCTGCTCCTATCTAATATGGTACTACTTCTGCCTCTAGTACTACTTTCTTATCTAGTACTATGCAACACACTCCCTCTTTTATGCACCTTATTCCTCTTTTCTACTCCTATATGCTGATGCCAAACCCCCTGCCAAGCTAGTTTAAACCCTCCCCAACAGCACTAGCAAACCTCCCCACGAGAATATTGGTCCCGGCTCTGTTGAGGTGTAACCCGTCCGGCTTGTACAGGTCCCACCTTCCCCAGAAACAGTCCTAATGCCTCAGGAATCTAAAGCCCTCCCTCCTGCACCATCTCTCCAGCCACGCATTCATCTGTTCTATCCTCCTATTCCTGTATTCACTAGCATGTGGCACCGGGAATAATCCGGAGATTGCTACCTTTGAGGTCCTGCTTTTTAATCTCTCTCCTAGCTCCCTAAACTCTGCCTGCAGGACCTCATCCATCTTTCTGCCTATGTCATTGGTACCGATATGGACGACGACCTCTGGCTGCTCAACATCACCCCTCAGAGTGTCCTGCAGCTGCTCAGTGACATCCTTGACCCTGGCACTAGGGAGGCAACATACCATCCTGGAGTCACTTCTGTGGCCTGTCTGCTCCCCTAACTATCGAATCCCCTACCACTATTGCACTTCCATTCTTTTTCCCACCCCTCTGTGCAGCTGAGCCACCTGTGGTGCCATGGACTTGGCTCTGGCTGCACTCCCCAGAGGAACCATCGCCCTCACCAGTACTCAGAACAGAATACTGGTTGGAGAGCGAGATGCACACTGGGGTCTCCTGCACTACCTGCCTGATCCTCCTCTTCTGTTTGGCGGTCACCCATTCCACCTCTGCCTGCATACTCTTAAGCTGCAGGGTGGCCACCTCTAGAAACATGCTATCCATGTAACTCTCAGCCACGTAGATGCACCACAGTGACTCCAGCCGCTGCTCAAGCTCAAAAACACGATCTCGAGCTGCTGTAGATGGTGACACTTCCTGCACATGTGGTCATCCAGGCTACGCAAAATGTCTAGGACTTCCCACATGACACAGATTGTGCACTCCACGGGACTGAGCTGCCCTGCCATGCCTCTATTTAATAGACTAAGAACTAACTTAGCAGAAATAAACTTAAAACTTAACAAAAAACACTCACCAGCTACTGACCAATCAGCTCCTTTTCTGTGCCGATGCCCCCTTTTCTACTCTGACGTCAATCTTTTGGATTTTGCCCCTGTTGAGTTGCTGCCTCTCTCGCTCTGCTCCCGCTCTGGTCTCGCCCAGGCCCACTGCCTCCTCCCAAATAAGTCTAGACTTATTTTATTTATTTAATTAGTTAACGTCTTTAATCAATGATTATTTGTAATTTTATTAATTAGTTTAACTAGTTAAGCTATAAATTTAATACATTATGTTATAGTTTCCTGATCCTAGTTTAAACCACTGTCCTAGGTTAGAGAGAAAAAAACCTTAATACTCACCAACCAACTGTCCTGTGATGTCACAACTTGTTCTTTGGACTCCTGGATTTTTTTCCTCTGCCCCGGTTCCCGGTTAGGTCCGCTCCTCCTCGGCTTCTCGCAATGATTTCAGGCCCGTCTCCGACTGTGCTCTTTATTTACTGGCCTCTGCTCCGGTTCCATGCTAGGTCCGCTCCTCCTCGGCTGCACGCATTCTTGGTTGCCAGGTGGCAACTTGGCTTTTCAGTTGTTTATTGGTGAATGGGAAGATATGAATTGACAGGGACCAAAGGGGGGATGTGCAATGGGTGAGTGGTTGTTTACAGGACTGCTTTGTGTCAGTGGGATTGGGGGGAGGGGGGTGTGGCGGGGGGAGAGTGTCCATTGGATGTGTTTGTTATATCAGTCCAGTTATGGTGACTAACTGAACCTTACAGCTATAATGGAGTCCCTGGCATTCCGGGCAGCATTGTGAGTGGCTGATGCTGCATTGGAGTTGCCATATTCGACCTCCTCAGATTCGTCCGCAGATGATGTGTGCTCAGTGCTTTGTTCTTCCTGCAGCTCCAATCCTCACTGCTGCGCAATGATGTGCAGAGCACAGCACACCACGATCATTCTGGAGATCCTGGCTGGTGAGTACTGAAGGGTGCCTCCAGATTGGTCCAGGCACCTGAAGCTCATCTTGAGCATGCCGATAGCTTGCTCAATGACACATCTGGTAATGTGTGGCCACCAGGTCCAGCAGGGAGTAGGTCTTCTTCTAGAAGGCTTCAGATGTCTGCCAACATCTGATGTAAGAAGTCACACAACACCAGGTTATAGTCTAACAGTTTTATTTGAAATCACAAGCTTTTGGAGTGCTGCTCCTTTGGCAGGTGAAGTGGAGAGATGCATAAAGACACAGCTTATATAGTCAGAGAATAATGCCAGATGTTTACAGGTAATCTTTCTAACTGCCATTTATCACACCTCGGCAGAGAGATAGTCACAGCAATCAAAGGTGTGAATGGTGTCCAAACAGGTTAGTCAGGAAAACATTACATCAAAGAACAATGAGGTGGGGTCACAAGGGGTCAAATATTGCAGATGCTGGGGTCTGTATGAAAAACAAAAAACAGACAAAAAAACATTTGTTTTGCTGGAAATCACAGCAGGTCCGGCCGCATCTGTGTAGAGAGAACAGGCCAACGATGACTCGAGTCTGGGTGACCCTACATCAGGTGGGGTTACATGTAGTGTGACATGAACCCAAGATCCCGGTTGAGGCCGTCCTCATGAGTGCGGAACTTGGCTATCAGTTTCTGCTCTACGATTTTGCGTTGTCGTGTGTCTCGAAGGCCGCCTTGGAGAATGCTTACCCGAAGATCGGAGGCTGAATGTCCTTGACTGCTGAAGTGTTCCCTGACTGGCAGGGAACACTCCTGCCTGGCGATTGTTGCATGGTGTCCATTCATCCGTTGTCGCAGTGTCTGCATGGTCTCGCCGATGTACCATGCTCCGGGGCATCCTTTCCTGCAACGTATGAGGTAGACAACGTTGGCCGAGTCGCATGAGTATGTACCATGTACCTGGTGGGTGGTGTCCTCACGTGTGATGATGGTATCTGTGTTGATGATCTGGCATGTCTTGCAGAGGTTGCCGTGGCAGGGTTGTGTGGTGTCGTGGTCGCTGTTCTCCTGAAAGCTGGGTAATTTGCTGCGAACGATGGTCTGTTTGAGGTTAGGCGGCTGTTTGAAGGTGAGTAGTGGAGGCGTGGGGATGGCCTTAGCGAGGTGTTCGTCGTCATCGATGACATGTTGAAGGCTGCGAAGAACATGGCGTAGTTTCTCCGCTCCGGGGAAGTACTGGACAATGAAGGGTACTCTGTAGGTGTCCATCGCATTCCTCCTCGTCTGAGCAGATCCTGTGTATTCGCAGGGCTTGTCCATAGGGGATGGCTTCTTTAACGTGGTTAGGGTGGAAGCTGGAGAAGTGGAGCATCCTGAGGTTGTCCGTGGGCTTGCGGTAGAGTGAGGAGGAACGCGATGGACACCTACAGATGCTGAAAGACGCCCTCGTAAGAACGGGATATGACGCTCGACTCGTCGATCGACAGTTCCGACGGGCCACAGCAAAAAATCGCATAGACCTCCTCAGAAGACAAACACGGGACACAACCAACAGAGTACCCTTCATCGTCCAGTACTTCCCCGGAGCGGAGAAACTACGCCATGTCCTTCGCAGCCTTCAACATGTCATCGATGACGACGAACACCTCGCTAAGGCCATCCCCACGCCTCCACTACTCGCCTTCAAACAGCCGCCTAACCTCAAACAGACCATCGTTCACAGCAAATTACCCAGCTTTCAGGAGAACAGCGACCACGACACCACACAACCCTGCCACGGCAACCTCTGCAAGACATGCCAGATCATCAACACAGATACCATCATCACACGTGAGGACACCACCCACCAGGAACATGGTACATACTCATGCGACTCGGCCAACGTTGTCTACCTCATACGTTGCAGGAAAGGATGCCCCGGAGCATGGTACATCGGCGAGACCATGCAGGCACTGCGACAACGGATGAACAGACACCGCGCAACAATCGCCAGGCAGGAGTGTTCCCTCCCAGTCGGGGAACACTTCAGCAGTCAAGGACATTCAGCGTCCGATCTTCGGGTAAGCATTCTCCAAGGCGGCCTTCGAGACACATGACAATGCAAAATCGTAGAGCAGAAACTGATAGCCAAGTTCCGCACTCATGAGGACGGCCTCAACCGGGATCTTGGGTTCATGTCATGCTGCATGTAACCCCACCTGACGTAGGGTCACCCAGACTCGAGTCATTGTTGGCTTGTTCTCTCTACACAGATGCGGCTGGACCTGCTGTGATTTCCAGCAAAAAAAATGTTTTTTTGTCTGTTTTTTGTTTTTTATACAGACCCCAGCATCTGCAACATTTGACCCCTTGTGACCCCACCTCATTGTTCTTTGATGTAATGTTTTCCTGACTAACCTGTTTGGACACCATTCACACCTTTGATTGCTGTGACTATCTCTCTGCCGAGGTGTGATAAATGGCAGTTAGAAAGATTACCTGTAATCATCTGGCATTCTTCTCTGACTATATAAGCTGTGTCTTTATGCATCTCTCCACTTCACCTGACGAAGGAGCAGCGCTCCGAAAGCTTGTGATTTCAAATAAAACTGTTGGACTATAACCTGGTGTTGTGTGACTTCTTACATTTGTCCACCCCAGTCCAACACCGGCATCTCCACACCATAACATCTGATGTGACAATCTGAGCCTCTGGAAGCAATGCCTCAATTTAAAAACTCTCATCCTTGTTTTCAAATCCCTCCATGGCCTCACCCCTCCCTATCTCTGTAATCTCCTCCAGCCCTCTAATCCCCCAAGATGTCTGCACTCCGCCAATTCTGGTATCTTGAACATCCCCGATTTTAATTGCCCCACCATTGGTGGCCGTGCCTTTAGCTGCCTAAGTCCTAAGTTCTGGAATTCCCTCCCTAAATCTCTCCGCCTCTCTACTTCTCTTTCCTCCTTTAAGACGCTCCTTAAAACCTACATCTTTAACCAAGCTTTTGGTCAACTGCCTAACAATTCCTTATATGGCTCAGTGTCAAAATGTTGTTTTTTGATAACGCTCCTGTGAAGCGCCTTTGGATGTTTTATTACGTTAAAGGCGCTATAAAATGTAAGTTGTTGTTGTTGTTCCGAGAGGTCAAGGAAGCTGATCTTCTCCCTTTAAGAACTGTTGGTTAGGCCGTGGTAGACCAGGGAAAAATGAACTGAGCATGCTGCACCCAGTGACAGCAGGGTCCTAAATAGGCATTAGGTCCCTGATTATGATATTTAACGGAGTCTAACGCCTGTTTCAGGCAGGCGCCCTGGACACTTGGAAATTAACGTCTGTCAATTCGGCAGCTGATGTACTTCCGGGGTGAATTGGGCACAGGAAATTCCCGGAAATTTGCTCCCACATGCATTTTGCGCCCCAAAACAGATGCGACGGGGACCAATTACTCCTCACTTGACACTGGATGGCAGATCATAGACTGGACGTGTTGGCCGATGGCTTTACATATAGAAAGGTTGATGTTAGTCTGTAATGTACAATAAACACTTCACTGTGTTGGACAGGGCTGGGAAGTTCCACTGTGGAGTTATTTTGGGGAAGGGGTGAAACAGGCACGAAGTGGGTGCTGTGCTAATAAGATACACCTGTTTAAAAGTCTGGATTTAGCCCACAATTTAGGTGCTAATTGCTGATTACCATGATTTAAATGTGTCTGCAGGCGCTACAACAGAGGCCTGCACATTTAGCACTCAGGCGTTGATTAGGAGCAATTTTCCTGGAGCAGCATTTAACGTCTCCACGCACGCACTTCCACTGAAGTTGTGGAGTGCGCTGGCTGACAGACGGCTCAGGGACCGAGGGAGAGGGCCCACAGGTTCTCAGAGGCGGCATTGGAGGTCCAGGTGGAGGAGATACAGCGGAGGAGAGATGTCCTGTACTCACAGGGGGAAGGAGGCCACAGAGGCAATTAATACAGTGGATGTGGGAGGAGATCGCTGAAGATGTCACAGCAGGAGCACTGTCCAAAGGACATAGATTTTAGGGGAATCAAAGGATATGGAGATCGGGCGGGAAAGTGGAGTTGAGGTCGATGATCAGCCTTGATCTTATTGAATGGCGGAGCAGGCTAGAGGGGCCGCATGGCCTACTCCTACTCTTACTTCTTATGTTCTTATGTTCTTATACACACACACCACAGAATGGCATCCTTCACAGGTACCACTCATGCCTCAGACATACATCACAGCTCTTCAACCCACAAACACACCTGCCAATACACTTATTCACAATCACCACTTTTTCTCTTGCAGGACAAGGTAGCATATAACAGGCGCCAGCAGGACCTGACCGGGAGCGGGGAAGCACGACTCCATGAGATCACTCCCCTTGGTAACCGGGAGGGGATGGCAAATGCCATGGCCACAGCCAGAGCAGGGGACATATCGCCTAGAGGTATGTGGCCACTCCAGCTTCCTTACATATCCGCAACTGCAACAACAACACAAAAGCAAAATACTGCGGATGCTGGAAATCTGAAATAAAAACAGAAAATGCTGGAAATGCTCAGCAGGTCAGGCAGCATCTGTAGAGAGAAAAACAGAGTTAACGTTTCAGGTTGATGAGTTCTGACGAAAGTTCATTGACCTGAAACATTAACTCTGTTGCTCTCTCCACAGATATTGCCCCCAACTCTTCCTGATCTCTAATTCCCCCAAGACTATCCTCACCCTCAAGCTCCATATGGTCTCATCACACATATCCTCCTATAGTGGCCACACGTGCTGCACCCTAACCCTTCTAACTTTATCATTGCAGGCTGCCAGGAGCAAGATCCACCTCACCCCCCTGGTGGAAGAGGAGGAGGAGGAGGAAAGCGAGGAGGAAGGCATTGCGTCAATTGCTACCACTGTCGCAGGCAGCAGCTCAGTGACCGGCACCCTGCATAACTTCGAGGTGAGGGTAGACCAGTGGTCCTCACAGTGGCATGCACCGGGCACTAGTGGGCAGCAGCCACGCTGGGTGGTAGGGACACCACACCTTCCCCTTGTCCTCACTTTCCACCCCACCAGCCTCCATATTCAATGGATAATCTTCCGCCATTTCCGCCACCTCCAGCGTGATCCCAGCACCTAACACATCTCCCCCCTTTCAACATTCTGAAAAGACCGTTCTCTCCGTGACACCCTCTATTACCCCGAACATCCACTCCCCTTCCCATGGCACCTTCCTGTGCAAGTGCAGGAGATGCAACAACTGTCCTTTTACCTCCCCTCTTCCCATCGGCCAGAGCCCCAAACACTCCTGCCAGGTGAAACAGCGAGATACTTGTACTTCTTTCAATTTAGTGTACTGTATTCGCTGCGCACAATGCGGTCTCCTCTACAATGGGGAGACCAAATGCAGATTGGGTGATCGCTTTGCAGAACATCTCCATTCAGTCTACAAGCATGAGTCATGAACCCAAGCTTCTGGTCGCCTGTCATTTTAATTCTCCGGACCACTCCCTCTCTGACCCCTCTGTCCTCGGCCTCCAACACTGCTCCAAAGAAGCTCAATGTAAGCTCGAGGAACAGCACCTCATTGTCATTTAATATCTACTGCTTTCCACCCTATCACAGACCTTTCCTTTTATTCTTTCCTCCCCTCCCCCCTTTCCCTGCCTCTGTACTTGCTTAAACATTTTCCAGTTCTGATGAAAGGTCATTGACCTGAAATGTTAACTCTGTTTCTCTCTCCACAGATGCTGCCTGACCTGCTGAGTATTTCCAGCATTGCCTGTTTTTATTTAAGTAAGGAACAGTGCTTGGCTCAGTCAGTTGACTGAGAGCTAATCTGATTGCTTGTCTCCTGAATGTTTTGCACCACTTTACAAGAATGTCTAATACAGGCAAACCTGGCAAAGGCAGCCAAAGGAGTGTCAAGAGCACAACACAGAGGCAGAGAAGAAAATGCTACAATTTCACGGAGTCTGATCTGCAAACTGTCCTCGATGAAATAGAACAAGTGGAGCAAATGTCAATAGGCGAACATTTAGGGAACAGTGATCATAGTATCATAAGATTTAGAATAGCTATGGAAAAGGACAGGGAGCAATCTAGAGTAAAAATGTTTAACTGGGGGAAGGCCAATTTCAGTGGGATGAGAACGGATCTGGCCTGGGTAAACTGGAATCAAAGATTGGCAGGCAAAACTGTAATGGAGCAATGGGCTGCCTTTAAAGAGGAAATAGTTCAGGTACAGTTGAGGTACATTCCCACTTGTGGGAAAGGCAGGGCAACTAAAGTCAGGGCTCCCTGGATGATGAAAGAGATAGAGAGTAAGATGAAGCAGAAAAAGAACACGTATGACAGATGTCAGGCTGCAAATACATCTGAGAATCAGGCTATATATAGAAAGGTCAGAGGAGAAGTGAAAAAGAAAATAAGAGGGGAAAAGAGAGGGTATGAGAATAGAATGGCAGCCAACATAAAAGGTAATCCAGAAGTCTTCTATAGGCATATAAATAGTAAAAGGGTTGTAAGAGGAGGGATGGGGCCGACTAGGGACCAAAAAGGTGACCTATGCATGGAGGCAGAGGGCATGGCTGAGGTACTATTCAATTCAATTCAATTCAAATCGCTTTATTGGCATGACAAGGTACATCTTATGTTGCCAAAGCATCGAAAAACATTCATGGTTGTACACAAAAATACCGATCTATCCATACAGTGTATAAACAGATATATCCCTGAGTGTATAAATATACATTCATATAATTTGTATATACTCTTTTCTTATATTTAGTGGTTGTCCCTCTGTTTATGGCAAGCTGTAACATAGTGTGCCGCTAAGGTTACACAATTTCTCTCTTCCCCTAGTAGGTATGGGAGTTTTTGGTCGTCATTCAAATTTCTGAATTCCGGGAATATTTTTGTGAATTTTGGGTAGAAATTCTCCCTTATGCCCTGATATTTTCTACAAGCTGTGAGGAAGTGCATCTCTGTCTCCACCACTCCCTGACTGCAGTGAGAGCATATCCTGTCCTCTCTTGGTAGCCGGGTCTGCCTGTGTCTACCTTTTTCGATCGCCAGGCTATGTTCACTAAGTCTGTACATTGTCAAGGTTTTTCTCAGTTTGCTATCCTTTACCATGGTCAGGTAATCAGCCATGTTGTATTGTCTGTTTAGGGCCAAGTAGCAATTGAGTTTGCTTTGGGTTTTTGTTGTTTCTGTCCAATATGACAGATATTTTTCCTTTTGCTTAGCGACGATTGTGTTGGGTCGAATTCTTTGTGTTACGCTGTCACTGTCCTGGGGCTGGTTATTGTTAGTAGTGTTAGTAGTTACTTCACTGAGTCCCAGGACTAGTTGACTGAGGGTATTCTTCTTTATGGTCCTCTCTTGGCATTTCAGGGCTTCGTAATGATAGCATTGGGGGTTGCTCATTTCTAGGTGTTTCCAAAATTTGGTGGCTCTTTTTTGGATAGTGATTATTAATGGATATTGGCCTAGTTCTGCCCTGCATGCATTGTTAACGGTTTTCCTTTGAGTCCGGAGGATACTTTTACAGAATTCTGCATGTAGGATCTCAATTGGGTGTTTGTCCCATTTTGCAAATTCTTGTTGTGTTAGCGGTCCCCACACCTCACTGCCATAGAGTGCAATTGGTTCAATTACTGATTTAAACATTTTGAGCCAAATGCTAATTGGGATTTCTATTTGGATTGATTTTTTAATGGCATAGAAAGCCCTTCTTGCTTTCTCTTTCAGTTCATTCACAGCCAGATGAAAATTTCCCGTAGAACTGATTTTTAAGCCCAAGTATGTGTAGTTAGTGGTTTGTACTTTGTACTAAATGAGTACTTTGCACCTGTCTTCACCAAGGAAGAGGATGCTGCCATAGACGTAGTGAAGGAGGGGGTAGTGGAGACATTGGATAGGATAAAAATTGATAAAGAGATATTAGAAAGGCTGGCTGTACTTAAAGTAGATAAATCACCAGAAGTAGATGGGATGCATCCTATGATGCTGAGGGAATTGAGGGTGGAAATCGCGGAGATACTGGCCATAATATTCCAATCCTCCTTAGATATGGGGCTGTTGCCAGAGGACTGGAGAATTGCAAATTTTACACCATTGTTCAAAAAAGGGTGTAAAGATAAACCCAGCAATTGCAGGCCAGTCAGTTTAACTTTGGTAGTGGAGAAGCTTTTAGAAACAGTAATCAGGGATAAAATTAACAGTCACTTGGCTAGGTGTGGATTAATTAAGGAAAGCCAGCACAGATTTGTTAAAGGCAAATCATGTTTAACCAACTTGATTGAGTTCTTTGATGAGGTAACAGAGAGGGTTGATGAGGGTAATGCGATTGACGTAGTGTACATGGATTTCCAAAAGGAGTTCAACAAAGTGCCACATAATAGGCTTGCCAGCAAAGTTGAAGCCCCTGGAATAAAAGGGACAGTGGCAGCATGGATACGGAATTAGCTAAGTGATAGGAAACAGAGAGTAGTGGTGAATGGTTGCTTTTCGGACTGGAGGAAGTTATACAGTGGTGTTTGTTAAGTATGTGTATTGTATTGAACAATTAACACAAAGACTTAAACGTATAACTCAAACAGGTCTTTACTGGTTGGAGGTAGGGACTACACATAGGTCTTTACTTCATGCCCACAGGCGGGAACTGAGGGGGATCAGTACCCACAGTACTATTTATACCCCTATGGCCAGGAGTGGTACTGCGTATCACTACGCCCAACAAGTAGTGCAGTCCTGTCCATAGGTTCAAAGTAGCACACATATTACATACACAACATTCCTCCCTTCCTAGCTTTACAGTCATCTCCCCATTTAACATAACGTAATAACATATATACATATATAACTTCAGGTTTACATAACAGAATAACATAGATAACTTCATGTCAAAACAGATCACAGATTCAGTCTCTGCGGAAAACAGTTCACAGATTCAATCTCTGTGGTGGAGTCGGTTCACGTTGCTGGAGTGACTCATTCAATAGTCCTTCCATGGATTTAACAGTTTGAACTTCCGAACTGAATTGGCTCCGTTCGGAGGGACCACGTGTGTGATCTGGTAGAGGTAATAATGGTTCAGATGGGTCATCTTCTGTTTCGACTTTTCCTTTTCTGCTTCTTGGAGACTCTCTGGGCTCCACTGTCAGCTGCCAGCTGCATGCGCAGTTCCTCCTTCTCTCCCTCTTTTTTCCGTAGTAGAGCCACCTTCTCCCGATGTTCCGTAGACTTTCGGTGCTCCTCCATGATTTCTGTATGGTGGGAGTCGAAGTTACAAGTTGGGCAGGACAGGACATAGTAATATTCGGTGTCGTCCTGATCTAGGCCAGCGAGAGGGTCTTCTATTTCCTCCATACCCAGCTGGGCGTTAGCCAGCTTTTGTTCCAAGTCCAGACATCTTTCCTGAAGAGACTTCTTCATGCGTACCTCTTCATCCAGCTTTTTCTGGGCTTTCAGCAAGTCATTTACTAATGACCTCATTTGAGATTTTACTACTTCAACTTCTTTTGGAGATTGATTGATCGGACTATTCAATCCCTCTACCGGAGCAGCTGTTTCAGCGGTCTGTTGTTCTACGTTGACGTGAGTCAGCGTACTTTTGGCATCCAAGGGCTGCTCTATTGCAGTCATCTCAGTCTGTGTTGCCACCTCAGCTCTTCCAATAACCTTTGAGAGCTCCGAACCCCTTTCGTTTGAATATTGAAGTTCGTGTTCAAGTTTTTTCCATTTCAGAGTCCTGTCCTTCAGCATATGCAGGAGTTGGCTGACCGTTAACTCCTCTGACATCAGACGTTTTGTGTGCTCCTGCTCCATTTTCTCCATCAGCTGCTTCTGTTGTCTTTCCAGATTCTCCAACTCTATATCAAAGAACTCTTTCGTTGCATTCAACTCTTGCTCAAAACGGCGAAGCATTTGTTCTAATTGCTTTTGTAGTTTGAAATGGAGTTGAGTTCGAGCCCGGTGTCCCTCAGAAATGGGCACATCAGTAGACTTGCCAGACTCAGAATCCACAGTTAAACTATGTTGTTGTTGCTCAGTGGAATTCTGTGCTGAAACTTTGTCTTTTGCACCTGAGTTGGGCTTACCATCATCCGTTCCAGAGTCTGGGCCGACTATCTTCACCGAGTTCTCACTCGTTATTGTTTGTAGGAAATGCCAGTCCATATTCATTTTCCTAATCCACTCCCGTCCTAGTAGTGGAGGACCTCCTTCTAGTATCACATATAAGTCCATTATTTGACTGTCTTCGCCCTTGTGGACCACTGCAACCTCTATTTTCCCGATGGGGTACACTCTTTGCCCCGTGTATGTTTTCAATATAATCCCCGTATCCTGTAGGGGAATATGTTGGAATAACTTTCCGTAATCTTTCTTATTTATGACCGTCAATGCCGATCCAGTGTCCAATTCCAGTTTTACTTGGACTCCTTCTATCTGAAGAGTGACCCAAATTGTCTGGAGGTCTGCACCCTTACCAGCGTTGAGTACTCTTAAGCTAGCCAGTTCATTACAGCTTAAGCTAGCCAGTTCATTACTGCTAGCGTCTGAATCGGACTCCTGTTCGGCCACCTTGTGTACCTTTGCGTATTTCCCTTGCGATGACTTCTTGTTGCTGGTCTTCTTCGCTGACCTGCATACTCTAGCTATATGTCCAAGCCTACCACAAGTTCTACATTCTTGGTTTTTAAACCAGCACTGGTTCTGATCATGTGTTGTCTTTCCACAACGATAACATTTGCCAGAACTCACACCCAATTTGTGTGCACTGAGCTCCGGTGACCGTAGCTGCATTACTGCCGTGCCTCTCGCTGCGGCTTCGTGTGCTGCTGCCATAGTGACCGCCTTCTCAAGCGTCAGCTCATTCTCCTCGAGCAGTCGCTTTTGTGTATCCTGTTTAAATAAACCACACACAAATTTGTCTCGAAGTGCCTCTGTCAGTCCCATTCCAAACTGACAATATTTCGCTAATTTACGCAATTCCAGCAAATATTCAGCATTGCTTTCATGCTGTAGCTGCCTTCTGTCGTAAAATTTAAATCGTTCCGCTAGCATCAGCGGCGTGGGGTTTAGATGATCTTTCAGGACAGTAACAATCTCATCGAACGTCTTATCCGCCGGTTCATCTGGTGATAACAGGTGTTTCAATTGCCCGTATGTCTTCGCACCCATTAAATTTAATAATGTTAGTGCTTTATCAGCCTCACGAATTTTATTGGCCTTACAATAATTTTTAACTCGTTCAACATATATGGCCCAATCTTCGATGTCACTATCAAAGTTGCTAATATTCCCGTGTTTAGGCATTGTAGTACTTTATCAGATTTGCAATTTCTCAGATTTTTTAAATTTTTTTTTTTACTGCTATCCAAGATGGCGGCTTCCCACTCTTGCCGTCGTCCTCTGCCCACAAAATGGCGGTTTTCCCGCGCTTGGCGGTCTTCACCCGTCCCCCGACGCCGTCTCCCTTCAGCCCCGAGTGCGGCCCTTATCTCCGCCGTGATCGATGGCCCGCGCTTTTCACCGCGGCTCTCGCGCCTTCAGTGTCTGCCGACGCTGCGCCTTCCAGCCCGAGTGCGGCCCTTATCAGGGATTTCGATCGATCGCCCTTCTACCTCCGACTTCCCCCAGCCCTGTCTTTGCAGCCAACGCTGCTTGGCTTACCCACCACCGAGGTTGAAAAAGCTGCAGGATGTCTTCTGTCCTCCCGTTTTCAGTCGCTGATGGAGGCTTCAGGGTCCTAATGCCTGTCGCTTCCAGTGGGGTGGTGAGATTTGAAACCTCTCTTCAACGTCCTGTCTGTGGATGAAGCCGCCGTGGAATAACTGCCGCAGGGTAAGAACCTGACTCGTCGCCAGTGTTAAGTATGTGTATTGTATTGAACAATTAACACAAAGACTTAAACGTATAACTCAAACAGGTCTTTACTGGTTGGAGGTAGGGACTACACATATGTCTTTACTTCATGCCCACAGGCGGGAACTGAGGGGGATCAGTACCCACAGTACTATTTATACCCCTATGGCCAGGAGTGGTACTGCGTATCACTACGCCCAACAAGTAGTGCAGTCCTGTCCATAGGTTCAAAGTAGCACACATATTACATACACAACAGTGTTCCCCAAGGGTCGGTTCTAGGACCACTGCTTTTCTTGATATATATTAATGACTTGGACGTGGGTGTACAAGGCACAATTTCAAAATTTGCAGATGACACAAAACTTGGAAGTATAGTGAACAGTTAGGAGGAGAGTGATTGACTTCAGGAAGACATAGACAGGCTGGTGAACTAGGCAGACACGTGGCAGATGAAATTTAACACAGAAAAGTGTGAAGTGATACATTTTGGTAGAAAGAATGAGGAGAGAACATATAAACTAAATGGTACAATCCTAAAGGGGGTGCACGAACAAAGAGACCTGGGGGTATGTGCGCACAAATTGTTGAAGGTGGCAGGGCAGATTGAGAAAGCAGTTAAAAAGGCTTACGGGATCCTGGGCTTCATAAATAGAGGTATAGAGTACATAAGAACATAAAAAATAGGAGCAGGAGTAGGCCATTCGGCCCCTTGAGCCTGCTCTGCATTCAATAAGATCATGGCTGATCTGATCTTGGCTTCAATTTCACTTTTCTGCCTGTTCCCCATAATCCTTGATTCCCCTGTAGTTCAAAAATCTGTCTACCTCAGCCTTGAAATAATCAATGACTCAGCCTCTACAGCTCTCTGGGATAGAGAATTCCAAAGCTTCACGACCCTCTGAGAGAAGAAATTCCTCCTCATCTTCGTCTTAAATGGGCGACCCCTTATTCTGAAACTATGCCCCCTCGTTCTAGATTCCCCCACGAGGGGAAACATCCTCTCAGCATCTATCCTGTCAAGTCCCCTCAGAATCTTATATGTTTCAATAAGATCTCATTCGTCTAAACTCCAATGAGTATAGGCCTAACCTGCTCAGCCTTTCCTCATAAGACAACTCTTTCATCCCAGGAACCATCCTAGTGAACCTTCTCTGAACTGCCTCCAAAGCAAGTATATCCCTTCTTAAATAAGGAGACCAAAACTGTACGCAGTACCCTAGGTGTGATCTCACCAATGCCCTGTACAGTTGTAGCAAGACTTCCCTACTTTTATACTCCATCCGCCTTGCAATAAAGGCCAACATTCCATTTGCCTTCCAAATTACTTGCTGCACCTGCACGCTAACTTTTTATGTTTTTCATGTACGAGGACACCCAGATCCCTCTGTACCGCAGCATTATGTAGTCTCTCTCCATTTAAATAATATTTTGCTTTTCTATTCTTCCTACCAAAGTGGATAACCTCACATTATTCTCCATCTGCCAAATTTTTGCCCACTCACTTAACCTACCTATATCCCTTTGCAATAACAACAGAAAATGCTGGAAATACTCAGCAGGCCAGGCAGCATCTGTGGGGAGAGAAACAGAGTTAACGTTTCAGGTCTGGGACCCTTCATCAGTTCTGATGAAGGGTCCCAGACCTGAAACGTTAACTCTCCATGGATGCTGCCTGGCCTGCTGAGTATTTCTATCATTTTCTGTTGTTATTTCAGATTTCCAGCATCCGTAGTATTTTGCTATTATATCCCTTTGCAGACTCTTTGAGCTGGATTTTAATACTGGAGGTGTGTAGGAGGCGGGACTACAACTTTTGGGGTTGTAGTCCCGCCTCCATCGAGTTGTGGCCAACCCAGCAGGCTCAGCAGACCAATTAAGGGCCACCTGGCAACAGGTGACATCACAGATTGACATTTCATCTGTCAAGAGCTTTTGACAGATGAAATATCAGCGTTTGACAGCTCTTTGAAGCTGTCAAACACTGACAATCTGTACTCCAAGTTAATTCCTTCCTCTCAGGCTGATTTAGAGATCTCTCCAGAACAGAAAGCTGAATGCTGCAAATTTTGACAGCTCGCGGCCATTCTGCTTTCTGTGCCAGTGAGATGAGGGACTCCCGAGACCTGAAGGAAGGAAGGCTGTAAAGGTAAGAAAAGGTAAGTAAAACTTATTTAAACACTTTACACACACCAAACACACTTACCTCTGCACTCATGCACCCATCACTCACCTGAACAACGGACATCTGGAATCCTCCAAGCCCTTCAGCCCGACAGTCCACCTCGCTAACTTGGCGTGGTTTGGAGCTGTCGGGAATTCCACACTTCAGGAATAAAAATAGGGATTAGGCTAAAAACTGCCTGTTAACTACCTGTTAACAGACAGTTAATTGGCGCTAATCCCCTTCCCACCTCGGGGAGGCAGCTCCCAGCACAGGTCAGGTATCCGCCTCCTTTGAAACTGGCATGGAGGCGGGTTGGGGGCAGGATGGGTTCGATTTCAAGATTTTAACCCCCCACATGCCTCCAATCCGGCCTCCGCGGCCCAATGAAAATCCTGCCCTTTGTGTCCTCCTCACAACTTGCTTTCCCACATACCTTTGTATCGACTGCAAATTTGGCTACAGTACACTCGGCCCCTTCATCCAAGTCATTAATATAGATTGTAAATAGTTGCGGCCCCAGCACTGATCCCTGTGGTGTAAAGGAATAGCCATATTTCAGAAAAATACACCATCCTATGAACGGAATTTTTGACTTTATTAAAACATGAAAACTGGGTTTAAAAATCTAAAAGCCTCAAAGACACAGGCTGTAAACATAATACAGGCTTCTGAGCTAAGATGGTTTGTTAATACAAAAGTAGTAAACACCATACAAACTTTTGAAATGGGAATTGGTTGATTGATACTAAAACAATAGCCCTGTTGAAACAGCGGGTTGGAGGTTCCTCTATGTCTGAACATTGGAAAAAACACAATAGCAATGCCCAAGTTAAGTGTTATAAACCAACACTTGAGAAAGCATCACATAAATTAACAAAAGCATGTGCCTTTGAAAAAATGACATCAAGTAAAAGAAATACCTGCCGTAAAATAGTTTTATGTTAAACATAGAACAAGCAGACATGACGTCTGTGATATAACCATTGAAGTAGCTAAGAGATGCATAGAACACCCTAGTTGAAGTGTTTTTGATTTACATATTATAAAAGGTACAAACAGAAGACTTTGTAAATATGACTTCAATAGATGCACCAAGCAATCACATTGTTTATGTGTTGAACTTGGAACACCACGGAGACAGGAGTCTGTAATATAAACAGTTACGGTGATTTAAAAATTGAATGGAAGTCTTCGTAAGAATGGCACCAAATAGATACATCAGTCATAACCATTTTTTATGATAACATTTGAACACCTAAAGGTAGAGACAGGATTCTGAAAGTTAACAGCTGAATTGACAGTAAGAATAGAAAAGAATTCAACAGAAGATGACTAGAGATAATTAGCTTACATCAGCGGAAAACTTCAAAGGATATACCACCACAAAAAGGGTATAAAATATGGAACTTTCAGATAGAAAGTCAGAAGTCACTGGAAGGGGCAAACGATTCTCAACTTCAGAGGCAGGCTCTGTAAGTTTTTAGTTCTTTGCGGCTTGGGGATCAAAATGTTGCTTTTATTTGATTTTGGTGGATATCCTGGATTAGAAATAATAAGAAATGTAAAAATGTAACGAAGTTAAGATTTGAGAATAAGGATCTCTGAGAATAAGAAATGTAAGCTATTTGTATTTTGAACTGTTAAAGTTGCAATTGAATCACCAGCTGTTAACTACATGTCGATTCTTTAATAAATCTATATATTTTTAGAATTGTCTCACAAAGTACTTCTGTATCAAACTTGCGAACTCAATCTCTGTACACTCTTTGGTGAGGAGCTGCATAGTTCTGGCGAGGAGGGGGTTTCCGGACCCTCATAATATCCGGAAGGTTACAGTCTAGTTAAACTTATTAAAAGTGCTATCTGGAGGATGGTAACATCTTCAAGTCATTCCTTTCCTTTAGGGAGAGATAGCCTGGACCTTTAGACCCAATTAAGCGTCTTATAGAATTCGGCTATCTCTAACTTTAGTTGAAGGTGAATGTCTGGGGAATACGCCTGATCCGGGGTAGCCCAAAAAGGGCTAGGACTAGTAATTATCCCTTCAGTGGCACCCCACTAGTTATAGTTTGCCAACCTGAAAATGACCCATTTATCCTGACTCTCTGTTTTCTGTTAGTTAGCCAATCCTCTATCCATGCTAATATATTACCCCCAACACCTTGAGCTCTTATCTTGTGCAGTAACCTTTTATGTGGCACCTTATCGAATGCCTTTTGGAAATCCAAATATACTACATCTACTGGTTCCCCTTTATCCAACCTGCTAATTACATCCTCAAAGAACTCTAATATATTTGTCAAACACGATTTCCCTTTCATAAAACCATATTGACTCTGCCTGATTGTATTATGATTTTCTAAATGTCCTGCTAGTACTTCCTTAATAATGGATTCCAACATTTTCCCAATGACAGTTGTTAGGCTAACTGGCCTATAGTTTCCTGCTTTCTGTCTCCCTCCTTTCTTGACTATGGGTGTTACATTTGCAGTTTTCCAATCCACTGGGACCTTTCCAGAGTGTAGGGAATTTTGGAAGATTACAACCAATGCATCCACAAAAGAGTGGAAATTATGATGAACCTGTATAAAACACTGGTTTGGCCCCAACTGGAGTACTGTGTCCAATTCTGGGCACCACACTTTAGGAAGGATGTGAGGGTGCAGAAAGGATTTATGAGAATGATCCCAGGAATGATTGATTTCAGTTACATTGATAAACTGGAGAAGCTGGAGTTGTTCTCCTTGGAACAGAGAAGATTGAGAGGAGATTTGATAGAGGTGTTCAAAATCATGAGCGGCCTGGACAGAGTAGATAGAGAGAAACTGTTCCCATCAGCAGGAGGGTTGAGAACCAGAGGACACAGATTTAAGGTGATTGGCAAAAGAACCAAAGGCAACGTAAGAAAAAACTTTTTTATGCAGCGAGTGGTTAAGATCTAGAATGCACTGCCTGAAAGGGTGGTGGAGGCAGATTCAATATTATCTTTCAAAAGGGAGTTGGATTAGTATCTGAAGGAAAAAAATTTGCAGGGCTACGGGGACAGGGCGGGGGAGTGGGCCTGGCTGAGAGCTGGCACGGGCTCGACAGGCCAAATGGCCTTCTGTGCTGTAACCATTCTATGATTCTCTATGTTTCTATAATGCTGGAGAGAGAATGTGGGGTGTCCATGGCAGGAAACCTACCAAAAAATGTCAGTAATGCCATGTGGAGGTAAGTGGCACTGTCCACGACTGTAGACCAGTGCCACAAAAAGTTAAATGACGGACCAGGAAAATTAACATATCAGCCACTCTCTGTTTTCTTCTTTGGTCAGCCTGGGCACCAGCACACTTTACCCCCTCTAAAACTATTGTACTCTGGTGACAGGGGTCACTAACTCAGAATCTTGCACTATTGCTACCCATCTCCCTTCACAGCAAATCACTTACAAGCAATTCAATTCAATTTTATGTCATATATGCAGCAGACGTGTGTATTGCACAATGAAATGTTGATTTTTACGAGCCCTCCCAACATTGGAATAAATATGGCATAACAATGATAAAAATACTAATAGAAATACTAATAGAAAGACAGTAATAATAAATAAAACAACAGTAATAAATAATAATAAATTAATCGTTCATGAGTCTTATGGCCTGGGGGTAGAAGCTGTATCGAAACCTGTTGGTACGAGACCGTATGCGTCGGTATCTCTTACCGGACGGGAGCAGGGCGAAGAGGTTGTGGCTGGGGTGACTCGCGTCTTTAATGATTCTCAGGGCCTTCCCCCGGCACCTCTCGGGGTAGATATCCTGCACAGCAGGTAGTTTAATTCCTACAGTGTGTTGTGCAGCTTTCACTACCATCTGTAGAGTCTTGCGGTCTGTGGCGGTGCAGTTGCCATACCAGGTAGTGATGCAGCCGGACAGGATACTCTCGATGGTGCAGCGGTAGAAGTTGGTGAGAATCTGGGGGGCCATTCCAAATTTCTTCAGTCTCCTGAGGAAGAACAGGCATTGGCATGCCTTCTTGGTTACAACGTCGATGTGATGGGACCACGTTAAGTCCTCCGTAATGAATACACCCAGGAATTTGAAGCTGCTGACCCTCTCCACCTCAGCCCCTTCGATGTAGATTGGGGTGTGTCCCTCCCCCTGCCGCTTCCTGTAATCCACGATCATCTCCTTTGTTTTGCTGATGTTGAGGGAGTGGTTGTTGTACTTGCACCAATCTCCTAGGGCTCTTACCTCCTCCCTGTAGCCTGTCTCGTCGCCATCTGTGATCAGGCCTACAACGGTAGTGTCATCAGCAAACTTGATGATGGAGTTGAAGTTGTGCATGGCCATGCAGTCGTGAGTAAACAGGGAGTACAGAAGGGGGCTGAGCACACAACCCTGGGGAGCTCCCGTGTTCAGGATCAGTGTGGAGGAGGTGTTTCTGCCTATTTTCACCACCTGGGGTCTTCCCGTCAGGAAGTCCAGGATCCAGTTGCATAGGGAGGTGTTAAGTCCTAGCTCACTGAGCTTGTTGACAACAAGCACAAACCTAAAACCCTTTCTTCCACTTTATTTTAACAGGATAATACCAGCACATCTCTTACTTTAGCTTTTCCTTGTCACTTGACACACACTCCTCAATTGTTAGCCACTCCCTGATTTACTTAAACTTGTTGCAGGAGGAAGATGATGATGAGGAGAAAGAACAGGAAAACAACTGCTTCCTTGTGAACAATGATGATGTTGAAGAAGGCAGGGAGGATAATATAGAAACATAGACATAGAAACATAGAAGATAGGAGCAGGAGTAGGCCATTCGGCCCCTCGAGCCTGCTCCGCCATTCGATGAGATCATGGCTGATCATCCAAACTCAGTACCCCGTACCTGGCTTCTCCCCATATCCCTTGATACCTTTAGCTCTAAGAAATATACCTAACTCCTTCTTGAATATAGTTAACGACTTGGCCTCAACCGCCTTCTGTGGTAGAGAATTCCACAGGTTCACCACTCTCTGGGTGAAGAAATTCTTCCTCATCTCTGTCCTAAATGGTTTACCCCTTATCCTTAGACTATGACCCCTGGTTCTGGACTCTCCGACCATCAGGAACATTCTACCTGCATCTAGTTTGTCCAGACCTGTCAGAATTTTATAAGTTTCGATGAGATCCCCTCTCATTCTTCTAAACTCCAGCGAGTATAAGCCCAATTGACCCAATCTCTCCTCATACGTCATACCTGCCATCCCAGGGATCAGCCTTGTGAATCTTCGCTGAACTCCCTCCATGGCAAGAACATCCTTCCTCAGATAAGGTGACCAAACTGCACACAGTACTCAAGGTGTGGTCTCACCAAGGCCCTGTACAACTGCAGCAGGACATCCTTGCTCCTGTACTCAAACCCTTTCGCTACGAAGGCCATTTGTCTTCTTCACCGCCTGCTGCACCTGCATGCTTACCTTCAGTGACTGGTGCACAAGGACACCCAGGTCTCGTTGCACTTCCCCTTCTCCCAATCTATTGCCATTCAGATAATAGTCTGCCTTTCTGTTTTTGACACCAAAGTGGATAACCTCGCATTTATCCACGTTATATTGCATCTGCCACGCTTTTGCCCAATCACCCAACCTGTCCAAATCATCCTGGAGTTTCTCGGTATCCTCCTCGCAGCACACACGCCCACCCAGCTTTGTGTCGTCTGCAAACTTGGAGATATTACATCTAGTTCACTTATCTAGATCATTAATGTATATTGTGAATAGCTGGGGTCCAAGGACCAATCCCTGCAGTACCCCACTAGTCACTGCCTGCCACTCGGAAAAAGACCCGTTAATTCCTACTCTCTGCTTTCTGTCCTCCAACCAGTTCTCTATCCAAGTCAATACCTTGCCCCCAATCCCATGTGCCTTAACTTTACACGCTAATCTCTTATGCGGGACTTTATCGAAAGCCTTTTGAAAGTCCAAATACACCACATCTACTGGTTCTCCCTTATCTATTTTCCCAGTTACATCCTCAAAAAATTCCAGTAGATTAGTCAAGCACGATTTACCTTTTGTAAATCCATGTTGACTTTGTCCGATCCGGTCACTGTTTTCCAAGTGCTCAGCTGTTACATCCTTTATAATAGACTCTAGCATTTTCCCCACTACCGATGTCAGGCTTACCGGTCTGTAATTCCCCGCTTTCTCTCTACCACCCTTTTTGAATAGTGGGGTAACATTAGCTACCCTCCAATCCATGGGTACAGTTCCAGATTCCAGCGAATTTTGGAAGATGATCAGCAATGCATCTACTATTTCTAGGGCCACCTCTTTAAGTACCCTAGGATGTAGATTATCAGGCCCTGGGGATTTATCGGCCTTCAATCCCGTCAATTTCCCAAACACCATTTCCCTACAAATACTGATTTCTTTCAGTTCCTCCCTCTCATCAGACCTTATGTTCTCCAACATCTCTGGGAGGTTATTTGTGTCGTCCTTTGTGAAGACAGAACCAAAATATGCATTTAATTGGTCTGCCATTTCTTTGTTCCCCATTATAACTTCCCCTGCTTCTGACTGCAAGGGACCTACACTTGATTTCACTAATCTTTTTCTCTTCACATATCTATAAAAGCTCTTACAGTCAGTTTTTATGTTCCCTGAAAGCTTACTTTCATATTCTATTTTCCCCTTCTTAATTAATCCCTTTGTCCTCCTTTGTTGAATCCTAAACTGCTCCCAATCCCCAGGGTTACCGCTTTTTCTGGCCAATTTATATGCCCTCTCCTTGGATCTTATGCTATCCCTAACTTCCCTTGTTAGCCACGGTTGAGTCACCCTTTTTGTTTTATTCTATCCCAAACTGGGACGAACAACTTCTGCAGTTCATCCATGCGGTCTTTGAATGTTTGCCATTGCCTATCCACCGTCAACCCTTTGAGTGACATTCCCCAATCAATCCTACCCAATTTGCACCTCATACCATTGTAGTTTCCTTTATTTAAATTCAGGACCCTAGTCTCCGAGTCAACTACTTCACTCTCCATCCTAATGAAGAATTCTATCATATTATGATCGCTCTGACCCAAGGGGCCTCGTACAACAAGATTGCTAATTAATCCTCTCTCATTACATAATACCCAGTCTAAGATGACCTGATCTCTGGTTGGTTCCTCGACATATTGGTCCAGGAAACCATCCCGTAAACATTCTAGGAATTCCTCCTCCACAGTATTTTTACTAATTTGGTTAGCCCAATCTATATGTAAATTAAAGTCACCATGATGACTACTGTGCCCTTACTGCATGCTTCTCTAATTTCCCTTTTAATGCCATCCCCAACCTCCATATTACTGTTTGGAGGTCTATATACCACTCCCACTAACGTTTTCTGCCCCTTGATATTTCTCAGTTCTACCCATACAGATTCCGCATCATCAGAGTTAATATCCTTCCTTTCAATTGTGTTAATCCCCTCTTTAACCAGCAATGCTACCCCACCTCCCTTTCTTTTTTGCCTATCCTTCCTAAATATTGAATACCCCTGGATGTTGATTTCCCAGCCTTGGCCATCCTGGAGCCATGTTTCTGTAATCCCAATCATATCATATTCGTTTACCTCTATTTGCGCAGCTAATTCATCCACCTTGTTCTGAATGCTCCTTGCATTAAGACACAAAGCCTTCAGGCTTGTTTTTTTAACGCTCTCAGACCTATATGAATTATTATTTACTGTGACCATATTTGATTTAAACTGTTGAGTTCTTTGCCTTCTAATTTTGTTTTTCTCCTTCCTGTCTTTTGCTTTTTTCCTTGTTTCTCTTTCCTCTGTCTCCTTGCTCAGGTTCCCAGCCCCCTGCCACTTTAGTTTAAACCCTCCCCAACAGCACAAGCAAACACTCCCCCTAGGACATCGGTCCCGGCCCTGCCCAGGTGCAAACCATCCCGTTTGTACTGGTCCCACCTCTCCCAGAACCGGTTCCAATGTCCAAGGAATTTGAATCCCTCCCCCTTGCACCATTCCTCTAGCCACGTATTCATTTTAAATATCCTCCTATTTCTACTCTGACTAGCACATGGCACTGGTAGCATCCTGAGATTACTACCTTTGAGGTCCTATTTTTTAATTTACCTCTTAACTCCCTATATTCTGCTTTTAGGACCTCATCCCATTTTTTACCTATATCGTTGGTGCCTATGTGCACCACGACAACTGGCTGTTCGCCCTCCCCCTCCAAAATGCTCTGCAGCCGCTCTGAGATGTCCTTGACCCTTGCACCAGGGAGGCAACACACCATCCTGGAGTCTCGATTGTGGCCGCACAAACGCCTATCTATTCCCCTTACAATTGAGTCCCCTATCACTATAGCTCTTCCACTCTTTTTACTCCCAGCCTGTGCAGCAGAGCCACCCATGGTGCCAGGAAGTTGGCTGCTGCTGCCTTCCCCGATGAGTCATCCCCCCCAACAGTATTCAAAGTGGTATATCTGTTTGAGAGGGGGATGGCCACAGGGGATTCCTGCACTACCTGCCTGCGCCTCTTACTCTGCCTGCTGGTCACCCATTCCCTTCCTGCCTGTACACCCTTTACATGCAGTGTGACCAACTCGCTAAATGTGATATTCACGACGTCCTCAGCATCGCGAATGCTCCAAAATGAATCCATCTGCAGCTCCAGTGCCGCAATGCGGTCTGTCAGTAGCTGCAGCTGGACACACTTCCCGCACACATGGTCATCAGGGACGCAGGAAGCGTCCCTGATTTTCCACATAGAGCAGGAGGAGCATACTACGGGGCTGGGCTGTCCTGCCATGACTTACCCTTTAATTAATTAATTAAAATTAAATGAATCCCACCAATTTCACTTCAATTAAATGATATACTCAAAGGCCCTTGCTTAATAGTAGTCCCCGCTACACAACAGAGACCTTAGAAACCACAACACTTAAGTTTAGAAAAATTTAGAACAAAATACTCACCAACCAATCACTTACCTGCTTCTTGGTGACGTCACACTTCGATTACTTTTTGCTTCCCTCTCCCAGAACCTGGATTGGTAAGCTCCTTAAATACGGCCGCCGCCTCTGGTGCTCCCTCGCAGGTCCGCCGCCTCTCCGCTCTCTCGGGGCTCTGGGCCTCGCTGCTCGCCGCCTCGGGGCTGCTCCTTAAATACCGCCGCCGCCTCTGGTGCTCCCTTGCAGGTCCGCCGCCTCTCCGCTCTCTCGGGGCTCTGGGCCTCGCTGCTCGCCACCTCGGGGCTGCTCCTTAAATACCGCCGCCGCCTCTGGTGCTCCCTCGTAGGTCCGCCGCCTCTCTGCTCTCTCGGGGCTCTGGGCCTCGCTGCTCGCTGCCTCGGGGCTGCTCCTTAAATACCGCTGCCGCCTCTGGTGCTCCCTCGCAGGTCCACTGCCTCTCCGCTCTCTCGGGGCTCTGGGCCTCACTGCTCGCTGCCTCAGGGCTGCTCCTCAAATACCGCCGCCGCCTCTGGTGCTCCCTCGCAGGTCCGCCGCCTCTCCGCTTTCTCGGGGCTCTGAGCGATGAAAGCCACCCACTAGTTCCTGCAGAGACCTCTTGTACTATGTTCCTCTGTCCCAACCTCCTTCAACTCATCCCCAGGGTCTCTTGCTTTATCACTTCCTTACACCAGCTCAGATATCTTCACTCAGATGGGTGGGTAGGGGGTGCAGAAATTAGAGAGTGATGGTTAGGAAGTGACACCAGGTGATACACAGAGCATGAGGGAGCTGGAGGAGTGGGGTGTGGTGAAGATGTGCCACCTTCTTAGTGGAGGCTGAGGACAAATCTGCGCATGGCTTTGGAGTCATGGGACCCAGAAGTTATGGGTACTCACCTGAAAAGAAGCCTGTTCAAGAAACATCGTACGTACCTACTTCAAGGGGAAGCTAGGTAAGGAGAATCATAGCACCATACAGCACAGAAGAAGGCCATTTGCCCATCATACCTTTCAAAGAGCTATCCAATTAGCTCTACTCCGCTGCTCTTTCCTTATAGCCCTGTGATTTTTTTCCCTTCGTTGTTCACACTGAAACCGTTGTTTTCCTCTTCTTGCTCCTCCTCCTCATTTTCCTCCTGCAACAAGCTTACGTAAATCAGCATCACTAAAAAAATCATCTAGTCATTATCACATTGCTGTTTCTGGGAGCTTGTTGTGCACAAATTGGCTGCCGCATTTCCTACTTTACAACAGTGACTACAATTCAAAACTACTTCATTGGCTGTAAAGTTCTTTGGGACATCCCGTGGTCATGAAAGGCATTATATAAATATAAGTCTTTCTTTTTTTCAAGTAGTTATCCAATTCCCTTGTAAAAGTTACTATTGAATCTGCTTTCACCATCCTTTCAGGCAGTACATTCCTGATCATAACAACTCGCTGCGGAAAAAAATGTTTCCTCATGTCGCCTCTGGTTCTTTTGCCAATCACCTTAAATTTGTGTCCTCTGGTTACTGACCCTTCTGCCATGGGAAACAGGTTCTCCTTATTTACTCTATCAAAACCATTCATGATTTTGAACACCTCTATCAAATCTCCTCTTAAACTTTTCTGCTCTAAGGAGATCAATCCCAGCTTCTCCAGTCTCTCCACATAACTGAAGTCCCTCACCCCCGGTACCATTCTAGTAAATCTCTTCTGCAACTTCTCTAAAGCCTTGACATCCTTCCTAAAGTGTGGTGCCCACAATTGAACACAATACTCCAGCTGAGGCCTAACCAGTGTTTTATAAAGGTTTAGCATAACTTCCTTGCTTTTGTATTCTATGCCTCTATTAATAAAGTCAAGGATCCCATATGCTTTTTAAATAGCCTTCTCTACTTGTCCTGCCACCTTCAAAGGTTTGTGTACGTACACCCAGATCTCTCTGTTCCTGCACCCCCTTTAAAATTGCACCATTTTATTTATATTGCCTCTCCTCATTCTTCCTACCAAAATGTATCACTTCACACTTCATCTGCTATGTGTCTGCCCATTTCACCAGTCTGTCTGTGTCCTCCTGAGGTCTGTTACTATCCTCGATATTGTTTACTACATTTCCGATTTTTGTGCTATCTGCAAACTTTGAAATTATGCCCTGTATACCCAAGTCCAACTCATTAATATATATCAAAAAGAGCAGTGATCCTAATATTGAGTGCTGGGGAACACCACTGTCTCTACTTTCTGTCCCTTAGCCAATTTTGTATCCATGTTGCCACTGTCCCTTTAATCCCATTGACTTTAATTTTGCTAACAAGTCTATTATGTGGTACTTTACCAAATGCCTTTTGAAAGTTCATATACACAACATCAACCCTCTCCGTTACTTTGCAGGCAAATTACAGAAAGATGCAAGTACTATAGAGTAGTGATAATGCGGGACTTCAATTATCCTAATATAGACTGGGATAGTAGCAGTGTCAAAGGCAAAGAGGGGGAGGGCTTCTTGAAATATGTACAAGAGAACTTCCAGTGTGCTTCCAGCTCAACGGGGAAGGAAGCAGTGCTGGATTTAGTTCTGGGAAATGAAGTGGGGCAAGTGGAGCAGGTTTCAGTGGGGAAAATTTGGGGAACAGTGATCACAATATCATCAGGTTTAGAATAGTTATGGAAAAGGATAAGGAACAATCAAACATAAAAATCGTTAACTGGAGGAGGGCTAACTTTAGTCAGTTAAACAAGGATCTGGCGCAGGAGCATTGGAATCAAAATTGGTAGCCAAAACAGTAATTGAACAATGGGAGGCCATTAAAGTGGAAATAGTTTGTGTATAGTGTAGAGATATTGCTTTGAGGGGCAAAGGAAGGGTCTCCTGGATGACTAAAGATAAACGGGGCTATTTTCCCCGCTGTAATTTAGGTGGTAAAGAATCTCCAAGGTGGCTAAGATGGGGTCTTGAGTGACACCAGGTTAGCCCACCTTTAGCGCAAGACGCCATCTTGGTAAAGGAGTTTAAGCACGCACTAAGAATGGCTGTCTTGAGGATGATTAAGTCTCTGATTAGCAATTAAATGGGCTACTAACGCTCATTAAAGAGGCTGCATGCCGTTTTTCTGGAAGGCAATGCAATTACCAACCTCTCCTAACAGCGACCAGCTGAACAGGAGTAAAGAGGTTGATGGTGGGGATTGCAAGCACTACTTAAAGCCATGCTCAGCTTTCACTGTTCGCTTGCTGATTGAGATTGACTGACTACACTGTGTTTGAAGAGGACTTTTGATACACATTGGGAGACTTTCTGGGACACTTTGTCAAGACTTCACCAACACTCTATCAGCATCTGCTCTGTAAATTATCTGAGGACTTCACCTGAAGAGAGTGAGTGCTGTACTATTGTAACTTATTGGCGATCTTATAGGAGTCACCAGGAGAAAGGAAGTGGTTGGTCATGGGGATCATGCTAGGGGTTCCCCTTGGTCAGGAGGAGGACTAGGAGGAGGAGATGAGGCCAGGCAGAGCAACACCAGCTGCTGGAGGAGAGAGGGAGAGGTGGGCAACGAGGGCTCCAGATACATGGTGACTTGCTGCATGCACCACAATCTGGCAATCATGAGAGACCAGCCATTACCACCAGCCATTGTGCTAGAGGGTCAAGCTCAGGAGCACAAGAGGAGGAGGAGGTTGTGGAGGAGAAGGAAGATGATGGGGACCAGGGGGAGCACTAGAGAGTTCCAGGTAGACAGCCCACACCTGGGAGGGACGCTCACCGCCATCTAATTGAAGATCACTTTTGAGAGACGTCCTCCACCATCAGACTTCGAAGCACTGTTGCTACATGTCTTACCTTCCATGACTGAGGATCCATCAAGAAGTCCACCATCTGCACTCAATCCTTTCAACCCCTTCCACCTGAAGAACTCAATAAAAAAGACCACCAATTCCACCACTACCCAATTACCATAATCACTTTTTATCTAGAGCCATAACAATGAAAACATGACCCAACCAACAGCACTTACAAATATAAAACTATTCACCCTGGTGCTTACCCTTAGTGGTTATACTATAAGTGCTCTTGTCTACTCTGATGCTTCTATGAAGTGCTACCTGAATGGCAGCAGTACGCGAGGTGGATGGCTGCTGAGAATCTGAACAGGGAAGTTTAGATGTCCTCGAGAGGCTGTGGGCAGTGATGGCCTGACCTCAGACTGCACCATCTCAACATGGCCTTGAGCAGTCTGGGCTGCCTGGCTGACAGACAACTGCAAGGGCAATGGTGAGTGGAGGGGGAGGGAGCAGAAATGCTGCAATCTGGAGAGAAGCCAGTAGGTTCCTGCTCCATGATTCCCATGCCACTACCTCAGTGCGTCTATTCCATCAGCCCACTGATCTGCTGAAGGAGAGGTCTCTGTATGCTGAGACACTCTGCAAGCCCCTTTTAACCGAGGAGCTCAGAGCCACCATGGCAGCTGCTTGAGCTTCCATTGCAGCACTTTGTCGTTCCATGTTTGGCATTCCATAGAAGCTGCTATGACTGCATTGGAAGCTGCAACTTCAGTCATCAGACACTGCATGACGTTGGCCTCCATAGGTCGCTGGGTGGAATTGCCCAGCCTCCCCTCGCTGGAGAGGATGGGTTCCAGGCTCTTGTCAAAACATGGGTCAAGCTGGAGGCGGACTTAGAGTCATAGAGTTATACAGCACGGATAGAGGCCCTTCGGCCCATCGTGTCCGCGCCGGCCATCACGCCCTGTCTAATCTAATCCCATATTCCAGCATTTCAAGTGCTCATCCAAATGCTTCTTGAATGTTGTGAGGGTTCCAGCCTCCACAACCCTTTCGGGTAGTGAGTTCCAGACTCCAACCACCCTCTGGGTGAAAAAGTTCTTTCTCAAATCCCCTCTAAACCTCCCGCCCTTTACCTTGAATCTATGCCCCCTAGTTATTGACCCTTCTACTAAGAGAAAAAGCTCCTTAGTATCCATCCTATCTATGCCCCTCATAATTTTGTACACCTCAATCATGTCCCCCCTCAGCCTCCTCTGCTCCAAGGAAAACAAACCCAATCTGCCCAGTCTCTCTTCATAGCTGAAGCGTTCCAGCCCTGGTAACATCCTGGTGTATCTCCTCTGCACCCTCTCCAAAGCTATCACATCCTTCCTGTAGTGTGGCGACCAGAACTGCACACAGTATTCCAGCTGTGGCCTAACCAGTGTTTTATACAGCTCCATCATAACCTCCTTGCTCTTATATTCTATGCCTCGGCTAATGAAGGCAAGTATCCCATATGCCTTTTTTACCACCTTATCCACCTGTTCCACCGCCTTCAGGAATCTGTGTACTTGCACACCCAGATCCCTCTGACCCTCCGTCTTGCCTAGGGTCTTACCATTCATTGTGTATTCCCTTGCCTTGTTAGTCCCCCCAAAGTGCATCACCGCGCACTTTTCCGGGTTAAATTCCATTTGCCACTGTTCCGCCCATCTGACCAACCCATCGATATCGTCCTGCAGACTGAGGCTACCCTCCTCGCTATTTACCACCCTACCAATTTTTGTATCATCCGCGAACTTACTGATCATACCTTTTACATTCATATCCAAGTCATTAATATAGACCACAAACAGCAAGGGACCCAGCACCGATCCCTGTGGTACCCCACTGGCCACAGGCTTCCAGTCACAAAAACAACCTTCGACCATCACCCTCTGCCTTCTGCCACTAAGCCAGTTTTTTATCCAACGTGCCAAGGCACCCTGGATTCCATGGGCTCCTACCTTCTTGACCAGTCTCCTGTGCGGGACTTTATCGAAGGCCTTACTGAAATCCATGTATACCACATCCACTGCGTTGCCCTCATCCACACACCTAGTCACCCCTTCAAAAAATTCAATCAAATTAGTCAGACATGATCTTCCCTTGACAAAGCCATGTTGACTATCCCTGATTAATCCTTGCCTCTCCAAGTGGAGACTGATTTTGTCCCTCAGAATTTTTTCCAATAATTTTCCCACCACTGATGTTAGGCTCACTGGCCTGTAGTTCCCCGGTTTTTCCCTACTCCCCTTCTTGAATAATGGAACTACATTAGCGGTTCTCCAGTCCTCTGGCACATCCCCTGTGGCCAGAGAGGTTCTGAATATGTGTGTTAGAGCCCCCGCAATCTCTTCCTTTGCCTCACACAGCAGCCTGGGATACATTTCGTCCGGGCCTGGGGATTTATCCATTTTTAGGCCTGCTAAAACCGCCAATACCTCCTCCCTCTCGATGTTAATGTGTTCGAGCATATCACAGTCCCCCCGCCCTATTTCTATGTCTACATCGTCCCTCTCCATAGTGAAAACAGATGCAAAAAATTCATTTAGAACCCCTCCTACATCTTCCGGCTCCACACACAGATTGCCACTTTTGTCCCTAATGGGCCCTATTTTTTCCCTAGTTATCCTCTTACCCTTAATATACTTATAAAACATCTTAGGATTTTCCTTTATTTTGCTCGCCAGTGTTATTTCATGGCCCCTCCTTGATCTCCTAATTTCTTTTTTAAGTATCCCCCTGCACTTTTTGTACTCCTCTAGGGCTTCCTCCGTCTTTAGCCTTTTGTATCTGCCAAAAGCCCTCCTTTTTTTCTAATCCATTCTCGTATATCCCCTGACATCCAAGGTTCCCTGTGGTTTTTGGAACCACCCTTGACCTTTACGGGAACATGTTGCCATTGTATGATCTCAATCTCCCTTCTGAAAGCCTCCCATTGCTCCGATGCGGATTTTCCTACAAGTAGCTGATCCCAGTCCATTTTGGCCAGATCCTGCCTTATCCTATTAAAATCGGCCTTCCCCCAATTTAGAACCTTTATTTCCGGCCCACCCCTGTCCTTTTCCATGACCACCTTAAATCTCACCATATTATGGTCACTGTCACCAAAGCGCTCACCTACTAGCACTTCTTCCACTTGGCCGGCCACATTCCCTAGAATTAGGTCCAGTACCGCCCCCTCTCTTGTAGGACCTTCTACATGCTGGCTCAAAAAGCTCTCCTGGATGCACTTTAAGAATTCTACACCCTCTGTGCCTTTCACACTCTGACTATCCCAGTTAATATTGGGGAAGTTGAAATCCCCCATTATTATTACCCTATTATTTGCACATTTCTCTGAGATTTGCCTACATATCTGTTCCTCTATCTCCCCCTGACTGTTTGGAGGCCTATAGTACACTCCCAGCAAAGTGCTTGCCCCCTTCTTGTTTTTAAGCTCCACCCATATGGCCTCATTTGAGGAACCTGCTAATATGTCATCCCTCCTTACTGCAGTAATTGACTCCTTAATTAATATTGCTACACCCCCTCCTCTTATACCCCCCCCTCTGTCTCGCCTGAAGATTCTGTACCCCGGAATATTGAGCTGCCAGTCTTGCCCCTCCCTCAACCATGTCTCCATGATAGCAACAATATCATACTCCCATGTGTTTATCAACACCTTCAGTTCATCCACCTTATTTGCAAGACTCCTTGCATTAAAATAGATGCCATCCAGCCTTGCCCTTGTATATTTGCCCTGTCTACCAAACTGACTTGTTTTTTTCTCTATAATTGGCAGCACATCACCCCCTATTTCAGCTCCCCTCTGTATCCCATCCCCCTGCCAAGTTAGTTTAAACCCCCCCCAACAGTGCTAGCAAACCTCCCCGCAAGGATATTTGTCCCGCTCTGGTTCAGGTGCAACCCGTCCGACTTGTACAAGTCCCACCTTCCCCAGAAGCAGGCCCAGTGATCCAGGAAAGTAAAACCCTCCCCCCTACACCAACTCTTTAGCCACACATTCATCTGCTCTATCCTCCTATTCCTATACTCACTAGCACGTGGCACTGGGAACTGTGTGGTATTCTACTCTCGCCATCCATTCTTAACAAGGAGAGTGGCCGATCACTTTGCCGATCCTCTTAGCCACAATCCGTAAGCTTTCAGGCAGGCTGTCCTTTGCGCCAAGCATTTGCTTTGTCAAACCCATAAACTTTCTTTTGAAGCTCAGTCCTGCGAGGTCCTCATCTGACTCCTCTACAGCAGAAATATTATGCGACGGAAAGGTGGCACCTGTGATGTCCCTATCAACCGGCATGGCTGCTGCCAACTAATGCCCGGTGCATGCCATTGTGAGGATCCTTGCTCGATCCTTGCCTCTAAGTTACATGGGGTACCAGTCTCTGAGCTGGTACCTACGATAGTGGTAGCGATTGATGTAGTGTTTTCTTCCTCGCTCTCCTCCTCCTCCTCTTCCTCCTGGAGGGTGAGTTGGCTCTTCCTCCTCTTCCAGTTCCTCCAGGGGACAAGGTGGATGTAAGGAAGCTGGAGTGGCCACCAATATTCCCTCTAATTTTTATTTGTACTGAGTGGGCCGCAGACTCCTCTGAGCACGACTTTTTAGTCCTTCGGCAAACTCTACAACAACAACAACTTTCATTCACCTGAGCCAAATGAGATGATTCTGCACTGATGACTTGTTAAGTGTTTAGTAATCGGAATAGTCTCCTCTTAAAGATTGATTTTATTACACACATAATGTGTCTTCCTTATTAAAAACCAGTTGATTCTAACTTGCTAAAGTCAAAATTGACACAGATCTCGTACACCTTTAGCCACACATATGCCTTCCTTGCTCTTATCTGCATTAACAGAAAGGAGATAGCAGAAACCCATTTTTCTGAACAAGCAAGGTCGCTGCAAAGTGATCGGCCACTCTACTTGTTAAGAATGGATGGCGAGAGTAGAATACCACACAGTTCTTCAAGTCAGGCTCAAGTCTAGTAACAATTTTTGAGATTTATGAGAAACGTTGCCTCTTGGTTTCAGGGTCGGTTTAGGATGGATTCTGTGCAATAGGTACCTGCAAATCAATTTTACTATTTAAAAAATGTGTGTCCTCAAGAAAATTTGGCAAACACTCAGTTTTTAAATGTACAATGTCATTTTATTTACCATGTTTGGATTTTTTCAACTCCCCCACTTTTTTTGTGGCCAAAAAAGGAAATAGATTGAAAGGAGTGAAGCGTTTGCAGAAAGCTGCTAAGTGCAGGTTGGGGAGGGTTGAAGTTGTCTGCCTCTTCGCATGCGCTTTAACCGGAGCAGGACAGCCAAGGGATTGAGTCTGGGATTGTTTAAACAGTGTCCTAGCAACCATGCACACCCTGAGCAAGCTCGTGACTGCTAGGGAAGGATTCAAAGACATTCACAGACATTGCTGCATGCTGCCACTCTGCCTTGATACAACTGCCACTTGAGTCTCTGGCTCAATCCTCTCTGAACTGCACCACAAAGCAATGTATTGAATCATAGAATCATAGACTAGTATAGCACTGAAGGAGGACATTCGGCCCATTGAGTCTGCACCAGCTCTTTTGAAGAGCAATTCCGTTAGTTCCACTCCCCCGCTCTTTCCCCATATCCCTGCAATTTATTCTCCTTCAAATATTTATCCAATTCCCTTTTGAAGGCTACTGTTGAATCTGTATCCACCACCCTATCAGGCAGTGCATTCAAATCCTAACCACTTGTTGCATAAAAAAGTTTTTCCTCATGTCGCCTCTGGTTCTTTTGCCAACCACCTTAAATCTGTGCCCTCTCATTATCGACCCTTCAGCCATTGGAAACAGTGGGGGCAAAATTTGGTTGCTTTGTGCCTATTAGGGCGCTAATGGGATGCAAAGCAACTAGCGCCCGGGTGCGGCGCTGTGAAATTCAGCAGAAGGTTAGCGGTGGCGGTAGCTGGCAGCGCCCCATGGCGCTGCGCCTCTGGTGATGACATCATCACCATGCGCAGTGCCCCGCTCGTGCCCCAGCCACAAACTTCGGTCGCGCACCCTAACTTACCGCCGGACGCTATGTTCAACAGGGTCAGGGGGGTGGAGGTGCAGCCGGGGGGGGGGGGCGATATTTAAAAGGGAGGTGCCAGGCGGCCATTTTATTTGCTGGGGTGTCGGCTGCGATCTGGCAGCCCGCCACGCCTCTTGAGTACCGGGCTCTTTTGCTGGCACCCCGATCCCTGGTGGCCCAGGTGGGTCCCGGGTCACGCTTCACAAGGCCCCTCCCCTTTAATCAGGGAAGGAAGGCCTGCAGTACCGTGGTGCAATGTGCCGGCGTGCATGGCACTTTGGCACGTAGCGCTGCGATATTCCCAGGGAGCGCCCCAAGAGGGAGGGGGAGCACTTCCAGTAGTGCCCCGCCTCCTTCTTGGGGCACTACAATTGAATTTCGGGCGTGTAGGTGTTAACTTTTTTGGGACAGTAGCACCCCGGCAAAGTTAGCGCCCCAAAGTGGACGCAACCGAATTTTTGTCCCAGTTTCTCTTTATTTACTCTATCTAAATCCTTCACGATTTTAAGCACCTCTATCAAATCTCTTCTTCGCCTTCTCTGCTCCAAGGAGAACAACCTTAGCTTCCCCAGTCTATCCACTTGTTATTCTGCATGCAACTTAAATATAATATTTGTGATTATACTTGTCAATTCCCTGTTAATTTTTCTCCTTTAATGTATAATATTCAATCACTCTTTTTAGTTTTGTTTAGCAGAAAAGACCCTTTCAGTCCAGCTGGCCAGCTCTGAAGTTAAAAAAATACAATGAATCTGTTAAGTCCTGATGTTTCAAGCCTCAGGATTTCTAACAGCTGATTTTTGGTCGGGGTTGGGAGGAGAAGGCTGCATTGCTGAAATGTGAGGACATTATATGAATATCTAATATATCTGAAACAGGTCACTTGCTGAATTTCACGAGTTTGGAAAATTATTATCATCCACAGTATTAGCCTTGTCCAGTAAAAACTGGGGATATCAGTGTTGGGCAAGCGTGTCTGCTTACTTCTGCTTTTTAAAATACAGTAGATTGTTGCTGTTGTTTTGCCTGCATCTCAAAGTAACATTTTTTCACAGCTGAGCCGGGCCCCTCTGCCTGCTGCCCACTGCCCACCGCCTCCCACACAGCAAGCAACAACTCGCTTCTTCAGCAGCCCTGTTTTTGTCTGGCTCCTGTTTTGATGCCTTTTTTAAAAATGGGGATCTGGTGATGAGTGCGGACCAACTTGTAGGAATTTAATCAAAAGCCAGTGGTCATAATAGAAACATTTTAAACAAACTATTTATATAAATAAATGCGAATAAAGTTCACAATTGCGGTTCTGTTGGATAAACAACTTTTGGAAGTGGGACAAGTGCAAAATATAATCATTTTAAGGTCATATCATATCTCTTTAAATTTTCTGTTGCGATGTGCGTGTTGTTGTGACTGCTGCCCTGTTTTTACTCTGATTCTTGCCGTGCACATTCAGCTTTGTAAGCTGTTGGAGCTACTGGTCACGTTTCATTTTCAACAGAAGCCTCTTAATGAACCCCAGCATGCCGAACTGGTTGCCCCCTTTATCCAGTCGTTTTCGTACTAAGGGTACATGGCAGGACTAATGAGGCATCAATTGAAGCTTGAGAAAGTGCTCCCTTTAAGCAGGCACTCCTGTAGTCGGGCACATGCTGCACTGGCTTGTCAGAAGGCAACCAGTGCTATCAGGCAGGCAGAGAAGAAACATTTCAAAGGTAGAGAAGCGTTTAGAGTGGGAATACGATTTTTGGGGTGAAGCAAGTCTGGGTCGCCTGTTCTGACGGCCAGCCGTGTTAGTGGACTGGATTTGGTGAGTGGCAGTGGCGTTGGAATGCTGTGCACCGTATAAGGACACGACGAGTGAAGGGATGTCAGCATTGGTGCGGCAGGCTGCCTAGGGGCAAGAAGGAGAGCACCGTTGGTCGATGTCAGTGGGTGCTGGGGCGAAATGGTGAAGTCAAGCCATTGGAGAAATGTACTTAATGGATTTGATCTTGCGGCTGAAGTGTCTCAGCACAGCTATTATAGAAAACTGCAACAAAAAAAAATTACCCTTGGCAGGAGCAGCCTGAGACTTACTGCTGGCATGTTTTGCCGAAGCGGCTGCTCTCTGGTCAGCAGTGTTCTCACTGGCAGGTCTCAGTAAAAACATCTGGCTTTTCCCTCACTTCCTTCCGTCTGCATTTTATACATTTGCACAAAGCGCCATTTGCTCTGAACCCGCGCTTATAGAGCACAACATTTCTAGCTGGCCATGACCGAGAGCGTGTTCATCACCTCCAATCCAGAGACACTGACTACGCTACGCAAGAGCTGTAAGCCAATCAAATGAAATTCTCCCCCCAGCCCCCCACCTCCATCTCGCTGCTCCTCCGTTCACAGGTTCAGCTGCACTTTATCCCGCGCTCTCTGCAGCCACTCTCACTTTGGCCGCTGGATATTGGCCCCTCGCCCGCTCCAGCTCACTGTTGTGCGCAGCCTGTGAATTTCAGTGCGCGGGACCTTACAGATCGCTGTGTGGCCACGCACCTGCATACCTTAGAGGGAACATTGGTAGCCACATATCTCTAGGCAATAGGTCCCCTGCTCTGCCTATGGCCATGGCGTCTGCCACTCCCCTCCCGATTACCGCCAGCACTGCCTCCTCAAGGGGAGTGATCTCATGAAGTCGTGCTTCCTCTCCCCCCGTCAGGTCCTGCTGGCACGTGTTATGTGCTACTTTGTCATGGAAGAGAAAGAGTGGTGATTGTGAATGAGTGTATCGGCAGGTGTTTGTGTGTGTGTGATGCCTCACATGGTTGAACAGCTGTGAGATGTGTCTGAGGTGTGAGTAGTGCCTGTGAAGGATGAAATAGTGTGGGGTGTGTGAATGCCAGTATATAGTTAGATGGTATGATGAGCTTATGATGCTGGTGGTGGTGCAGCTATTGAGAAGTGTGTTTGTGAGATGGCCTCTTATCTTGACCAGTAGTGTCAAACCATTCATTTTTTGCAGCACTGGACAGTGCTCCTGGCTGTGACCTCCTCAGTGATCTCCTCCCACATCCACTGTATTAGTTGCCTCTGTCGCCTCCTGCCCCCTTGCGGGTTCTGGACATCCCTCTTCAGCTGTACCTCCACCACCAGGACCTCCAGTGCCACCTCTGAGAACCTGTGAGCCCTCTCCCTCAGTCTCTGAGCCATCCTGATACGTGCCATTGTCTGTCAGCCAGCGCATTCCACACCTTCAGTGGAAGTGCATGCGTGGAGGTGTTAAATACTGCTCCAGGAAAATTGCTCCTAATCAGCACGAGTGCTATACATGCAGGTCTCCATTTTAGCACCTCCGGGCACGTTTAAATCATAGTAATCAGCGATTAACCCCAAAATGCAGGCTAAAACCAGACTTTTCAACAGGCGCATCTTATTAAGACAGCACCCACTTAGCACCTGATTTCACCCATTCCCCAAAATAACACCCATAGAGATTAAACTGAAACAGAAAACGGAGGCTTATGACAAATGTAAAGTTAATAATACAACAACAACTTGTATTTATATAGCACCTTTAACATTGTAAAACATCCCAAGGCACTGCACAGGAGTATTATAAGACAAAAATTTTGACACCGAGCCACATAAGGAGAAAAAGCTTGGCCAAAGAGGTAGGTTTTAAGGAGCATCTTAAAGGAGGAAAGAGAGGTAGAGAGGCAGAGAGGTTTAGGCAGGGAATTCCAGAGCTTAGGGCCTAGGTAACAGAAGGCACAGCCACCAATGGTTGAGCGATTATAATCAGGGATGCTCAAGAGGGTAGAATTAGAGGAGCACAGATATCACTTTCAAAGCAGGCTGTTCTTGCTGCAATGATGCTACGGCCATGGTACATAGGGGCCTCCTGCCGAGACGAAAGCCACCAGGATGGCGTTGCACAGTCAGTTTAGTGCCGGGCTAATGTTAATTAGTCCCCAGTGCCAATTTTTCGGTCCTGCCAGCGCCATCATTTTCGGCGGCCGTTAACACCGGCCCACGGTTACACTGGCAGGATTTTACCACTATCGAATTTTTGGCCCTATGAAATTTGCTGCTTTATCTCTTTCCCACTATTTGTTGGCCTATACTATATACCCAGTAGCAGAATAGCTCCTCTATAATTCCTAGAAACATAGAAACATAGAAGATAGGAGCAGGAGTAGGCCATTCGGCCCCTCGAGCCTGCCCTGCCATTCAATGCGATCATGGCTGATCATCCAAATTCAGTACCCGGTCCCTGCTTTCTCCCCATACCCCTTGATCCCTTTAGCCTTAAGAAATATATCCAACTCCTTCTTGAATATATTTAATGAACTGGCCTCCACCGCCTTCTGTGGTAGAGAGTTCCACAGGTTCACCACTCTCTGGGTGAAGAAATTCCTCCTAATTTCTGTCCTAAATGGCCTACCCTTTATCCGTAGACTGTGTCCCCTGGCTCTGGACTCCCCGACCATCGGGAACATCCTTCCTGCATCTAGTCTGTCCAGTCCTGTCAGAATTTTATAAGTTTCAATGAGATCCCCTCTCATTCTTCTAAACTCCAGCGAGTACAAGCCCAATCGGCCCAATCTCTCCTCATACGTCATTCCTGCCATCCCAGGTATCAGCCTGGTGAATCTTCACTGAACTCCTTCCATGGCAAGAACATCCTTCCTCAGATAAGGCAACCAAAACTGCCCACAATACTCAAGATGTGGTCTCACCAAGGCCCTGTACAACTGCAGCAAGACATCCTTGTTCCTGTACTCAAACCCTCTCGCTACGAAGGCCAACATATCATTTGCCTTCTTAACCACCTGCTGCACCTGCATGCTTACCTTCAGCGACTGGTGCACAAGGACACCCAGGTCTCGTTGCACTTCCCCTTCTCCCAATCTATTGCCACCTAGATAATAATCTGCCTTCCTGTTTTTGCCACCAAAGTGGATAACCTCACATTTATCCACATTATATTGCATCTGCCATGTTTCTGCCCAATCACCCAACATGTCCAAATCATCCTGGAGTTTCTCGACATCCTCCTCACAGCACACACGCCCACCCAGCTTTGTGCCGTCTGCAAATTTGGAGATATTACATCTAGTTCCCTTGTCTAGATCATTAATATATATTGTGAATAGCTGGGGTCCAAGGACCGATCCCTGCGGTACCCCACTAGTCACTGCCTGCCACTCGGAAAAAGACCCGTTTATTCCAACTCTTTGCTTTCTGCCTGCCAACCAGTTCTCTATCCAAGTCAATACCTTGCCCCCAATCCCATGTGCCTTAACTTTACACGCTAATCTCTTATGCGGGACCTTATCGAAGGCCTTCTGAAAGTCCAGATACACCACATCCACTGGTTCTCCCTTATCTATTTTACCAGTTACATCCTCAAAAAATTGCAGTAGATTAGTCAAGCACGATTTACCTTTTGTGAATCCATGTTGACTTTGTCCGATCTTGTCACTGTTTTCCTAGTGCCCTGCTATTACATCTTTTATAATGGACTCTAGCATTTTCCCCACTACAGATGTCAGGCTTACCGGTCTGTAATTCCCCGTTTTCTCCCTACCACCTTTTTTGAATAGTGGGGTAACATTCTTTAATTCTAATCTAATAGATTCTGTCTTTAACCCTTCAATTACACCATCCCTTTCCAGTGCTGTAATAGTTTCTTTGATCAATACTGCTATCCCACTTTTTATTCCATCCCTAGCTTTTCTGAATACCTTGGAGCCAGGAATAGTAAGTTCACAATCTTCCATTCTTTGAGCCAGGTCCCTGTTATTGCCACCATAGCATAGATCCATGTGGTGACTTGTGCCTGCAGCTCACCAACCTTATTTACCACGCTATGTGCATTTACATACTTGGGGCTGGATTTTCATTGAGGAGGTGGTTAGGAGGCGGGACTACAACTTTCGGGGTTGTAGTCCCGCCTCCATCGAGTTGTAGCCAACCCACGCGATTTTGACTTGATTGACCTTGTTATGTCCGCCCAGCAGGCTCAGCAGGCCAATTAAGGGCCACCCAGCAACAGGTGACGTCGCAGATTGACATTTCATCTGTCAAGACCTTTTGACAGATGAAATATCAGCATTTGACAGCTGTTTGAAGCTGTAAAACACTGACAATCTGTACTCTAAGTTAATTCCTTCCTCTCAGGATGATTTAGAGCTCTCTGGAACAGAAAGCTGAATGCTGCAACTTTTGACAGCTCGCAGCCATTCTGCTTTCTGTGCCAGTGAGATGAGGGAGTCCCGAGACCTGAAGGAAGGAAGGCTGTAAAGGTAAGTAAAACTTCTTTAAACACTTTACACACACCAAACACACTTACCTCTGCACTCATGCACCCATCACTCTCCTGAACACCTGACATCTCGACCCCTCCAAGCCCTTCAGCCCGACGGCCCGCCTCGCTAACTTGGCGTGGTTTGGGGCTGTCAGGAATCCCACACTTCAAGAATGAAAATAGGGATTAGGCTAAAAACTGCCTGTTAACTACCTGTTAACAGGCAGTTAGTTGGCACTAATCCCCTGCCCGCCTCGGGGACGCGGCTCCCAGTGCGGGTCGGGTATCCGCCTCCTTTGAAACTGGCATGGAGGTGGGTTGGAGGCGGGATGTGTTCGTGCCCCCCGATTTCAGGATTTTAACCCCCCACACGCCTCCAATCCCGCCTCCACGGCCCAATGAAAATCCTGCCCTTGCACTCCAAACCCATCTTAGACTACGACGATAGCAAAATACTGCAGATGCTGGAAATCCGAAATAACAACAGAAAATGCTGGAAAAACTCAGCAGGCCAGGCAACATCCATGGAGAGAAATTAGAGTTGACGTTTCGGGTCGAAACCCTTTTTCAAAACTGGAAAGGAAATAAAATAGATCGAAGGCAGGGCTGCGATAGATCCGAAAAGAAGTATAAGAGACATTAAGAAGTATTCAAAACCAGACGAAAAGGTAATAGGACAAGTGGAGACAAAAGACGGCTGAGATTCGGTGTGAAGTGTATTGGTAGGATGAGACAGAGCTGCCATGTGGGAGAGAGAAAAAAAAAGGAAAGTGGGGGGGGGGGGGTGGGGGGATGAAGGGAAGACCCAAAACAAAGGGGTGGAAAAAAATATAAGTAAAAATGTAATAGGGGCTGAAGTTATGATCTGAAATTGTTGAACTCGATATTGAGTCTGGAAGGCTGCAAAGTGCCTAATCGGAAGATAAGGTGCTGTTCCTCGAGTTTACGTTGAGCTTCCGTGGAACAATGCAAGAGGCCAAGGGCGGTGAGGTCCGAGTGGGAATGGAGCAGTGAATTAAAATGACAGGCGACCGGAAGCTCGGGGTCACCCTTACGGACTGAATGGAGGTGTTCCGCAAAGCGGTCACCCAATCTGCGTTTGGTCTCCCCAATGTAGAGGAGACCGCACCGTGAGCAGCGAATACAACGAATACAGATTGCAAGAAGTACAAGTAAATCGCTGTTTCACCTGGAAGGGGTGTTTGGGGCCCTGGACATTGGGAAGGGGGGAGGTATAGGGGCAGGTGTTACATCTCCTGCGCTTGCACGGGAAGGTGCCAGGCGAAGGGGAAGGGCTGTTGGGGTGATAGAGGAGTGGACTAGGGTGTCTCGGAGGGAGCGGTCCCTACGGAATGCTGAAAGGGGAGGGGAGGGGAAGATGCGTTTGGTGGTGGGATCACTTTGGAGGTAGCAGAAATGGCGGAGGATGATCCGTTGAATGTGGAGGCTGGTGGGGTGAAAGGTGAGGACAAGGGGAACCCTATCGTGGTTCCGGGAGCATCTTAGACTACCTCGTATTTGCCCCTGTCTGACCCCTCCTATTTCTGAACTATTCTTTACTCTAGTGATATTTGTCTCTCCCAGACCTCTGTGCACCTTGTTTCTCCTCTCTAATGTTTCATCCTGTTGTTCATCCCCCAGCCAAATTAATTTAAACCCTCCCCACAGCACTAGTTTCTCATGAGGGAGAAAGGAATAGAAGGATATGGTGAGATGAAGTAAGGTGGGAGGAGGCTCATGTGGAGCATAAACTCTGGCATAGACCAGCTTCTGTGATGTAAATTCTATGTAATTCTCTGTAACTTGCAGACTCTGAGATCAGTCTCCGAGGATGTGCAGCAAATGACAGGTGTGACTCTTGAGTCTACAGCTCTCATTTACGGCAACATCGGGGATGCTTTTTCTTAGTTATCGGCACCAGTGTGCCACGTGGCAGCTTCACTGGAATCTGCAGCAGGCTCCCACCAATGAAGTGCTCAGGGACCAGTTGGTTCCTTCACCTCCATGGAAGCCCAGACTGCAGTTCTGGTGGCAGTAGGGGAACAGACAGCACCCTGCATCCAGATCATGGAGGCTGCAGTGCTTGCTATTGTCTCTCAGGACTTTCAGCATCTGATAGCTACCATTAGATCAGCCAGCCTGCTGATTAGATCTAGCACCCAGTGGAACAGCGATGGCTGGAGTCAACCTCCCTGATTATATAGAATTTTTCAGCACAGGAACAGGCCCTTCAGCCCAACAGGTTTATGCTCCACACGAGTCTCTTCCCACCTTACATCATCTCACTCTATCAACATAGCATAATACAGCCATCTCTCAGGGCAGCAGCAAATGCTGGGGTGCGGTGTGAAAAGCTTTTGTTGGTCTCACCCTGTCAGAAGTAGTCACAAACAAATCCAGGTCTGTGTAGGCAAAATGCTGAAAGAAAATTGCTGCAAAAAGTGCATCAGAAATCGCTATTGAAACTCTCCACACTCTTCAGGCTTATAAACTCCTCACTTTCACCTGTCTCAATTGATCCCGGAAACAGCTGCACCTTATAAACCTCATTCTGACTTATCCCCAGTGCATTGTGAGTGTAAAAACAGGAAACTCAGAGCCACTCTGTAAGTGGACCATGGAAAGAGCCAAAAAGTGCACGGAAATTTGGAGGGATCGATTTGGGGGAAAGAAACAAGTAAATGGCTGCTGCCCAATTTTGTTGCCAAAAGAAATTAATTACCCCGATTATATGCTGAATGAAATTATGCCAGAAATAGCATGGAATTTCTAGGTCTAACTATGTTCAAAAAATAAATTTTAACTGCAAAAAAATTGGTATACTCTCCAAGTAATAATTTAAAACAAAAATAATGTCTGTAATAGTTTAAAATTGTGCAGACAGGAATGTAGGCAAACTCATTAAATTATGTTCCAAAAGCAGCAGACAGGAAATTAAACTCACTGGCTGTTGTTTGATTACAGACAAAAAGGGTAGTTTTGATTTGATAAAATAACAAATGGAATTAAGAAGGTGAGTCTGAGTCACATGATTATACAGAGCTATGATCAGGTACCCAGATGGTAGATGAGATCACTGATCAGGTGCCCAGATGGTAGATGAGATCACTGATCAGGTGCCCAGATGGTAGATGAGATCACTGATCAGGTGCCCAGATGGTAGATGAGATCACTGATCAGGTGCCCAGGTGGTAGATGAGATCACTGATCAGGTGCCCAGGTGGTAGATGAGATCACTGATCAGGTGCCCAGATGGTAGATGAGATCACTGATCAGGTGCCCAGATGGTAGATGAGATCACTGATCAGGTGCCCAGATGGTAGATGAGATCACTGATCAGGTGCCCAGATGGTAGATGAGATCACTGATCAGGTGCCCAGGTGGTAGATGAGATCACTGATCAGGTGCCCAGATGGTAGATGAGATCACTGATCAAGTGCCCAGGTGGTAGATGAGATCACTGATCAGGTGCCCAGATGGTAGATGAGATCACTGATCAGGTGCCCAGGTGGTAGATGAGATCACTGATCAGGTGCCCAGATGGTAGATGAGATCACTGATCAGGTGCCCAGGTGGTAGATGAGATCACTGATCAGGTGCCCAGATGGTAGATGAGATCACTGATCAGGTGCCCAGATGGTAGATGAGATCACTGATCAGGTGCCCAGATGGTAGATGAGATCACTGATCAAGTGCCCAGGTGGTAGATGAGATCACTGATCAGGTGCCCAGATGGTAGATGAGATCACTGATCAGGTGCCCAGGTGGTAGATGAGATCACTGATCAGGTGCCCAGATGGTAGATGAGGTCACTGATCAGGTGCCCAGATGGTAGATGAGATCACTGATCAGGTACCCAGATGGTAGAAGAGGTCACTGATCAGGTGCCCAGATGGTAGATGAGATCACTGATCAGGTACCCAGATGGTAGATGAGGTCACTGATCAGGTGCCCAGATGGTAGATGAGATCACTGATCAGGTACCCAGATGGTAGAAGAGGTCACTGATCAGGTGCCCAGATGGTAGATGAGGTCACTGATCAGGTACCCAGATGGTAGATGAGGTCACTGATCAGGTGCCCAGATGGTAGATGAGGTCACTGATCAGGTACCCAGATGGTAGATGAGGTCACTGATCAGGTGCCCAGATGGTAGATGAGGTCACTGATCAGGTACCCAGATGGTAGATGAGATCACTGATCAGGTGCCCAGATGGTAGATGAGGTCACTGATCAGGTACCCAGATGGTAGATGAGGTCACTGATCAGGTACCCAGATGGTAGATGAGGTCACTGATCAGGTGCCCAGATGGTAGATGAGGTCACTGATCAGGTACCCAGATGGTAGATGAGGTCACTGATCAGGTGCCGAGATGGTAGATGAGGTCACTGATCAGGTACCCAGATGGTAGATGAGATCACTGATCAGGTGCCCAGATGGTAGATGAGGTCACTGATCAGGTACCCAGATGGTAGATGAGGTCACTGATCAGGTACCCAGATGGTAGATGAGGTCACTGATCAGGTGCCCAGATGGTAGATGAGGTCACTGATCAGGTGCCCAGATGGTAGATGAGGTCACTGATCAGGTACCCAGATGGTAGATGAGGTCACTGATCAGGTGCCCAGATGGTAGATGAGGTCACTGATCAGGTGCCCAGATGGTAGATGAGGTCACTGATCAGGTACCCAGATGGTAGATGAGGTCACTGATCAGGTGCCCAGATGGTAGGTGAGGTCACTGATCAGGTACCCAGATGGTAGATGAGATCACTGATCAGGTGCCCAGATGGTAGGTGAGGTCACTGATCAGGTGCCCAGATGGTAGATGAGGTCACTGATCAGGTACCCAGATGGTAGATGAGGTCACTGATCAGGTGCCCAGATGGTAGATGAGGTCACTGATCAGGTACCCAGATGGTAGATGAGGTCACTGATCAGGTGCCCAGATGGTAGATGAGGTCACTGATCAGGTACCCAGATGGTAGATGAGATCACTGATCAGGTGCCCAGATGGTAGATGAGGTCACTGATCAGGTACCCAGATGGTAGATGAGGTCACTGATCAGGTACCCAGATGGTAGATGAGGTCACTGATCAGGTGCCCAGATGGTAGATGAGGTCACTAATCAGGTGCCCAGATGGTAGATGAGGTCACTGATCAGGTACCCAGATGGTAGATGAGGTCACTGATCAGGTGCCCAGATGGTAGATGAGGTCACTGATCAGGTACCCAGATGGTAGATGAGGTCACTGATCAGGTACCCAGATGGTAGATGAGATCACTGATCAGGTGCCCAGATGGTAGATGAGGTCACTGATCAGGTACCCAGATGGTAGATGAGGTCACTGATCAGGTACCCAGATGGTAGATGAGGTCACTGATCAGGTACCCAGATGGTAGATGAGGTCACTGATCAGGTACCCAGATGGTAGATGAGGTCACTGATCAGGTACCCAGATGGTAGATGAGGTCACTGATCAGGTGCCACAGCCACAATTTTAGTAAACAACTACAAGTGGCTTTACAGAGATGCTGACTCACATTTGAAAAGGTTGAAAGAGGTTTTTGCTGTGGGCAGAGTTCAGCTGAACTCAGTGGAAGGGTTTCCAGTAAAACACTCTAAACGTAAGGCTTAAGTTTTTGCTGTAAGGCTACTTCAGTTAGCTGTCATGCACTATTAAAGAACAGGGCTGTGTCGCTAGGATTTGTATAAACAAAATGTTAAAAATTAAGCTTGTACGACTGTGCAGCTGTTACAAGTTATTCTGACTGGATCAGAACAATGCTTAATGCTAGAAACCGTAGCTAAATGTCACGTGTATTGACAAATAAAGTAGCCTCAATAAATGCTTCTTTTAGCATAAAAAGTATTAAATATTCAAGAACTGACTCCAAACTCTGTACAAATGCCCTTTTTGGCTTGGTAGGTAGGTGCACCACATGGTGTGGCACTGAGCTAAATGGATCAGGTTCAATCCTTGGTCTGTGCTGAATTACTGATCTCACAGCAATGGTGGCACTACAATTGATCTCAATATCCCCATGCTAAGGAATAGAAGGGTGGTAGAAGTTTGGAACTCTCTTCTGCAAATGGCAATTGATGCTAGATCAATTGTTAATTTTAAATCAGAGATTGATAGATTTTTGTTAACCAAAGGTATTAAGGGATATGGGCCAAAGGCGCGTATATGGAGTTAGGTCACAGATCAGCCAGGATCTTATTAAATTGCAGAACAGGCTCGAGGGGCTGAATGGCCTACTCCTGTTCCTATAGTTCCTATGTTCCTAGAAAACTCCAGCCAGTGAACCCACTACTGAGTGCTATCCAGTGTCTCTTTCTGAAAAGTATGGGCAGTGGGTGAAGCCACTCTCCAGGCTGGCTCCCCTCTCTACTCTGTCAAATAATCGTCTGACACATGTGAAAAACAGCTACTTGGCAAGATACTGCTAGGTTGTAAGCACTCATGGAACTGTGCCCTAGCTTTCAACGGAAGAGACAAAAAGGGGCAAAAATTAAGGAAAAAAAGGCACATCTCATCCAATACTTTTATTAAACTGACATCACTATGTTAGCATGAGAGAGAAAAAAAGCAATACTTGTATTTATATAGCATCTTTAACAACCTCAGGATGTCCCAAATTACTTTACAGCCAATGAAGTACTTTTTGAAGTGTAGTCACTGTTGTAATGTAGGAAATGCAGCAGCCAATATTGCGCACAGCAAGCACCCACAAACAGCAATGTGATAATGGCCAGATCATCTGTTGGTTGAGGGATAAATATTAGTCAGGATACCAGGGAGAACTCCCCTGCTTTTCCTCAAAATAGTGCCCTGGGATATTTTATGTCCACCTGAGAAGGCAGATGGGGCCTCGGTTTAATGTCTCATCCATAAGATGGCACCTCCGACAGTGCAGCACTCCCTCAGCACTGCACTGGAATGGGACTTGAACCTGCAACCATCTGACTCAGAGGCAGGAGTGCTACCACAGAGCCACAGTTGATGAGTGAAAATAACTCATTATAGAACTAGAGGTATCTGTGTGTTTCAGAATTTATAGTCATTTACAGAGGTTGAGGATTCATAAACCCTACAGAACTCTTCTCATATGCACAAACCTAGGAGACCTTTGCATGAAATCAAAATTTCAAGCAGTAGTATTCTTTCACCACACTCCAGGAAAATATGAGCCCTGATTTTAACTCGGGGTGGGAATCAGGGGTCGAAGTGGGTAGCAATCCATCCAGCTCCCCGGAGTGTGAAGCCTAGGAGATTTTAACTCCCGGGCTTCAGCAGCATGCCCCACTTGTGAAAACAAACCACTTGACTGACTCCCACCCGAAGTCAGCAGGAATGATTTCACTACTGGTGGGCGGGAGTCGAAATTTGTAGGTAAGCCAGGAATGGGGGTGGGGAGAATCCAGAAAGTCTGCAATTGTGGGTGGGGGAGTTTGGGGCAAGGTAGGCTGCCTGGTTCACAAGGAATCTTGGCAGATTTGAGACTGTGTTGGCTTAGTCAGTGGGATTAACGCAGTTAAAATGGGGTGCATGTCCCAGTTATGTCACCAGGATGCAACTTCACCATTTAGGTGCCCGCTCCTCTGGAATGCACAGCTTTCCCGTGCCTGAATTCAGCCAAGTTAAGATGGAGGGGGTGCGGAACACAATGCAAACTCCCATTGCCATGTTAATTCTTGCACGCACCGTTCCCGCTAGGCTAAAATCAGACCTATGATTTCAAATTAAATACCTCACTTGATTAAATAAATATTATTCTTGACAATTATATTCTACCCTGACAAGTTATAAAAGCATCATCATAAATATTGCAGTTGCTTTATGCAACTGCACGTTGTAGCACGTTAGCAAGCTTGTTAGTGTGAGGATGAAAATCTGTGATAAATATATGAGACAATGAGGAAATACAAATAGGAAGAAAGACTTGTAAAGTTGCATCTTTTTTCATTACAACAGCGCAGAGTATGGGCCGATGTAAGAGAAGTGTTTCAAATTATGAAAGGATGGGACAGGATAACAAAAGCAACAATTGCAAATCAGTGATGTCACAACCAGGGAAGGAGCTGATTGGTAAGTGTTTCTAGTTTTTTTTAATGTTTTAAGTTTATTCCTGCTAAGTTAGTTAATAGTCTGTTAAATAGAGGCATTACCGGGCAGCTTAGTCCCGCGGAATGCACATCCTGTGCCATTTGGGAAATCCAGGACTCTTCCCGTTTCCTGGACAACCATGTGTGTAGGAAGTGTCATCAGCTGGAGGAGCTTGAACTACGGGTTTCAGAGCTTAAGTGGCAGCTGGCGTCACTGGCTTCATGGATAGCTCGTTTCAGGAGGTGGTCACCCTGCAGATAAGGCGTGTGCAGGCAGAGAGGGAATGGGTGACCACCAGACAGAAGAGGAGGACCAGGCAGGTAGTGCAGGAGTCCCCTGAGTGCATCGCGCTCTCCAACCAGTATTCTGTTCTGAGTACTGGTGAGGGCGATGGTTCCTCTGGGGAGAGCAGCCAGAGCCAAGTCCACGGCACCACGGGTGGCTCAGCTGTACAGGGGGAGAGTGGGAAAGCACTTGTAGTAGGGGATTTGATAGTTAGGGGAGCAGAAAGGTGTTTCTGTGGCTGCAGACGTGACTCCAGGATGGCATGTTGCTTCCCTGGTGCCAGAGTCAAGGATGTCACTGAGCGGCTGCAGGACACTCTGAGGTGGGAGGGTGAACAGCCAGAGGTCATGGTCCATATCGGTACCAACAACATAGGTAGAAAGAGGGATGAGATCCTGCAGGTAGATTTCAGAGAGCTAGGAGAGAGATTAAAAAGCAGGACCTCAAAGGTAGTAATCTCCGGATTACTCTCAGTGCCACGTGCTAGTGAGTATAGAAATAGGAGGATAGAGCAGATGAATGCGTGGCTGGAGAGATGGTGCAGGAGGGAGGGCTTCAGATTCCAGGGGCATTGGGACCGGTTCTGGGGGAGGTGGGACCTGTACAGGCCGGACGGGTTGCACCTCAACAGGGCCGGAGCCAATATCCTCGCGGGGAGGTTTGCTGGTGCTGTTGGGGAGGGTTTAAACTAATTTGGCAGGGGGATGGGCACCAGGATGTAACATTAGAAAGGGGAAATAAAGTGCTCAAAGGATTGGGAGAGGCAGAGAGCACTAAAGTAAGAAATAGTAAGGTATTAGATGGGGTCAAACTAAGAGAGAATTCAGGGTGGTCTAAGGTGGGTTTACAGTGTATGTATGTGAACGCACGGAGCATAGTAAACAAGGTAAGTGAGCTGCCAGGCACAAATAGCCACATGGGAATATGATGTTGTGCTAATCTGAGACCTGGCTCAAAAAAGAGCAGAATTGGGTTTTAAATATTCCTGGTTATAAAGTGTTCAGGAAAGATAGGGAAGGAAAGATAGGAGGTGGCGTGGCAGTATTGGTGAAGGAGAATATTACAGTGCTGGAGAGGGAGAATGTCCTGAAGGGGTCAAGGACAGAATCTATATGGCTAGAGTTAAGAAATAATAAAGGTGCCATTACACTACTAGGTGTATTCTATAGGCCACCAATTAGTGGGAAAGATATGGAGGAGCAAATTTGCAGAGAAATTACAGAGAGGTGCAAGAACTATAGAGTAGTAATAATGGGGGACTTCAATTATCCTAATATAGACTGGGATAGTAATAGTGTTAAGGGCAGAGAAGGGGAAGAATTTTGCAGACGACACAAAACTTGGAAGTATAGTGAACAGTGAGGAGGAGTGTGATAGACTTCAGGAAGACATAGACAGGCTGGTGAAATGGGCGGACATGTGGCAGATTAAATTTAATGCAGAAAAGTGTGCAGTGATACATTTTGGTAGAAAGGATGAAAGGACATATAAACTAAATGGTACAATCTTAAAGGGGGTGCACGAACAGAGAGACCTGGGGGTATGTGTGCACAAATCGTTGAAGGTGGCAGGGCAGATTGAGAAAGCAGTTAAAAAGGCTTACGGGATCCTGGGCTTCATAAATAGAGGTATAGAGTACATAAGAACATAAGAAATAGGAGCAGGAGTAGGCCATTCCTACATTACAACAGTGACTACACTTCAAAAGTACTACATTGGCTGTAAAGCGCTTTGGCAAGTCCTGAGGTTGTGAAAGGCCCTACATCAATGCAAGTCTTTCTTTCTTGGAATTCGCTTCAAGGGCTAGTGGTTGAGGCAGAAACTATATCACCATTCTAGGTTAGATTGGATAGATGGATGAAGTTAAAGGGGTTGAAGGGATATGGGAACAGGATGGGTAAATGTGATTGGAACTATTTGCTCACATGGAGGGTAAACGCAAATACAGACTGGTTGGGCCGAATGGCCTGTTTCCGTGTTGTAACTTCTATGTATTTCTATGTACAGGTAGACTACCCTTTATCCGAACTTCCGAAAACCGAAACCCTCTAAAAACCGAAGGTTTTTTCGTTCAGTGTAAGTCGTGCACATGACATGACCAGAGTGGCGCACGACTTACGCTGAGCAGGGCAGAGGGTCACTGAGTTCCCTCCTGGGTAGGAGATTGCAGGCCGAGCCAGGTAGTTGTGAAGGAGGTATACCGGGAGAGTGAACCCAACAATACAGCGGCCTGTCCGATATTCTTTTCTCCCCCCCCCCCGACCCCCGACCCCCCGTCGACCCCCACCCTTTCGGATAAGGGATAGTGTATCCTTTATCCGCACTTCTGAAAACCGAAATCCTCTGAAAACCGAAAGTGTTTTCGTTCAGCGTAAGTCGTGCACACGACCCCGACCCCCCCGCCGACCCCGACCCCCGCAGACCCCGACCCCCGCCGACCCCCGCCGACCCCCACCCCCGACCCCCCGCCGACCCCCACCCCCGACCCCCCCCCCCCCGCCGACCCCCACCCCCGACAAATTTCCCAGTCTTATAAAATACCTTCCGAAATCCGAAATTTTCCGAAAACCGAAACACAGCTGGTCCCGAGGTTTTCGGATAAAGGATAGTCTACCTGTATTAACTTTAGATTTACCTGGTCAGTTTAGCTATGTGGAATTGACAAAGACCGTTTTATTTTCATTTACTGTCATTACAGCAATACATAAGAGTTTGTATTACCCTGAAGGTTAAAGTTTAATCATCTTGTCTACAGTAATATGTTGACACAATTTGCTCTCAGTGCAAATACTTTTTCAGCATTAAATATACATAGCATGTTATTAGTATTAATTAGATGGTGCTTTGTGAATTAAACATAAGCATTAAGCTTTTCCACCCTAATAGTAAATCAATTAAACAAATAATTATGGAGCAAAGAAGTTTAATTAAGTCCAGTACTGATTTTGTATCATTTTAAAGCACTAAACATATACAATTAGTGCACATTTAACCCAGGTTTAATACTTGATTTCAATAAAACCTTCCCGTTGTATTTTTGTTAAGACATTTTGTCGCCTGCAGGATGTGAGCTTTTGAATAAAAACTACCTTTATTCTGTTAATAAATTCATAAATTGAAATATGGAGCTCATATTTACCAGAGTATTGCTCACACCTTGGCGGGATTTTGAATGCCACTTTGCAACCAGAAATAACGTCTGACTCATCACCAAAGGTCAGATTGCTCATTTCCTGTAGTTAAGTAGTTTAATTTTCATGATTACATCTAATGTTCCACTGGATCGAACCACCAGTCATAAATAAGATGGGGAACAAATCAATAAATTGTGTGGTAGAATTTGGGCAGCAACTGAGATAATAATTTGTATTTACCATTGAAATACTCTTAACGGCTGTATAAAGTGCCTAGTGCCTGAAAATTACTGAGTGATGATATCTAACGAACATATGATGCATAACATTCATCTCTGTGTTGTTTTAATGTCGGCCCTAACCTATATAAAATAAACAGGTTAACTCCTCCCTTAAAATAACAGGGTGAGGAATTTGACATAGTGACCCTGAAAATCTGCAATGGTGGGCATCCACATACTAGGAGCACAATTAGGGCACCTGCCTGTCTGGTCAACACTTGTCTGGCTAGCGCGGGAGAAAGGGCATGCATACCGGGCTCCCCCCATCACTCTGTAAACTTAATAACACATATTTTTGCCTTTCTGGGGTTTTGTCATATCTTTAGGAGTCCAAACCACAATCATGGCCTACACCCCCAGGTACTCCCTCACTCTCTCACACAGACTCATGTCCTAGACACCCCGCCCCCACCCACCCCAATCATGGCCTGGACCCCCATACTCTCTCACACAGACTCTTGTCCTAGACACCCTGCCCCCACCCGCCCCAATCATGGCCTGGACCCCCATACTCTCTCACTCTCTCACACAGACTCTTGTCCTGACAAGCTTCAATTAAATATATAAGCCTGGAAATCACTGTCTGAGATGTTATTTTAAGAATGCATAAAGTGCTTGGCCTAGAATATTGCTCTGGGGTACTTCGCTGAGAGGTTACTGGAACAGATAGAAACTAGGCCAGGACCCAGTTGCACTGGGTCCTGGCATTCTGAAATTTCCTCTTTGGTCTGCTGGGGTGAAGCTACCACATCAAACATGATCATCATCAAAAGTGGGTCGGGTCGGAAGGAAGGGATACCCTACTTTGGAGTTCTCATGCCCCAGGCCTTCACTAGAACCTGACATATGGTTGGCAGAGGTACACCTGGTGAAGCAAAGAGTACCCGGGTGTCTATGCCTAGACACCCAATCATGGCCTGGACCCCCATACTCTCTCACTCTCTCACACAGACTCTTGTCCTAGACACCACCACCCCCCTCCCCAATCATGGCCTGGACCCCCATACTCTCTCACACAGATTCTTGGCCAAGACCACCACCCCACCACCCACCAGCCCCCCACCCCAATCATGGCATAGACACCCGGGTACTCTTTGCTTCACCAGGTGTACCTCTGCCAACCATATGTCAGGTTCTAGTGAAGGCCTGGGGCATGAGAACTCCAAAGTAGGGTATCCCTTCCTTCCGACCCGACCCACTTTTGATGATGATCATGTTTGATGTGGTAGCTTCACCCCAGCAGACCAAAGAGGAAATTTCAGAATGCCAGGACCCAGTGCAACTGGGTCCTGGCCTAGTTTCTATCTGTTCCAGTAACCTCTCAGCGAAGTACCCCAGAGCAATATTCTAGGCCAAGCACTTTAAGCATTCTTAAAATAACATCTCAGACAGTGATTTCCAGGCTTATATATTTAATTGAAGCTTGTTGGGACATTTTTCTTTGTACAGCATTTTATTATTGTTGCAGTTATTTCGGATATGTGTTTGCAGTTATTATTTAATGAAAAACACTGAGGGGAATTTTGATATTGACAGATACTTTAGATAACATGAATTGTTCCAGATTACACCAAACTGACAACACCTATTTTTGGCTTTCTGAGGTTTAGTAATGTTGTTGATTGAAATTTAAACCATCTAATCAAAAATTGTAAGCATTATTTGCGCTTCATGTATTTATACCTGCAAATGAGTCATTTGATCTATATAACTAACATAACTTAGTTAATTAACAAGAACAACTTGTATTTATATCACACCTTTAACATAGTAAAATGTCCCAAGGCGCTTCACAGGCGTAGTATAAGACAAAAAATTTGACACCGAGCCACATAAGGAGAAATTAGGGCAGATGTAACCGGTTTTTGCGATAGCCAATTTCCTATGGCCCCTGCCGCAATCGGCAATTATGGTAAGTGGTTTCGCCCCGCCCGTAGCAAGCACGCAAACCCCCTTACTACAAGTTCTGGATGATAGGGATTACTGAGGACAGATTGGAATACAGACAGCGTTTTCGGGCTCACACGTACAGTGTTTATTAAGGTTAACAAAAACCATTCCACTCGCATACAGTACGAGCAGTGTGAACACAACAGTAGAGTTTAAAACAGTACAACCCTGACTTGCCCAACAAGCCCCTGCCGTGCTGACTTACCATGGCCTAAAAATACCCTCCCATGAACTAAACTATCACAGGACCCTTCCAACGCTAAACCCCCTCTGGTTTGGTAGGAACATACAGGCACCCCCTCACACAGGTAAGTGATCTTGTGGGAGTGTAGGCTTGGCAATGCTCACCTAGATTGCCCTTTTGATCTTGCTTGCAGCTTTCTCCCGTACGTCTCGGCTACCTGTTTCTGTACCGGCCTTGCGACATACGAGTCCCAGCCTCAGTCGAAGTCCATCTCGGTTGGAAGAGCAAGGTTCTGCTCCCCTTGATGTTCTGTTGTGTGGAGGGCAGGAGAGAGAGCGAGAGCTATCCAAACTGCTCTCTTTTATACCCCTCCAATACACAGACCACAGTCTGTGGTATAATGGACACATGGCCTGGGGGAATGGTTTTCGATCACTTGAATGTTGTGTTTGTACCGCTATACACAACTACATAAAATAATAAAGCAGCAGAGACTGAGAGTAACTTCAAGCGATCTTTACTGGTTAACTGGAACTTCGGCACTGACTATACAAATCGATACGCGTCTGTTATATACGCTCGCAACTAAGGATGTACATCCGCAAAACAAAGTAGTCCCTTCAACGTTGTATACATTACACTTCCTCCCCCTTTAGTTTAATAGCATATTGATGCAAAATTTCTATAATTAACATACAGAGCCTGTCTTTACAGTAACCTTTTTGTTTTCTTAAAAGTAACAAAATTCAAATTCCAGCATAACATTTCATTTTGTCAACAGCCCTTTTACAAGTCAAGTCTCTGGGGAGGCCTCCTCTGCCTCTCTGGGTAACGTCTCTCCAGACTCTTTTGCTTTGGGGAATGAGACTGTACAGGTACAGGTGCATTAGGTGAGCTATGAGCACAGGTAGAGCTCTCAGCTGTGGATGAGGCTGGTGCTGATGCTGATGAATCAGGAGTATCTGTTTCCATGTCAGGTGAGTCTGAGTGAGGTATAGGGGTGTTTTTCACCTGAACATCCAGAATTTGGTCCACATGACATCTCAAAACATTCTCTCCCACATCCACTGTATACATCAGTGGTCCCTCTCTTGTGGATATTGTCCCTGGTTGCCACTTTTTCGTCCGGAAATCACGAGCAAGAACTGACTGTTCCACACTGAAGCTTCTTGTTGGCTTAGCATTCAAATGTTTGAACTGTTTGTTCTCTACATCATGACGTACATTCAGTTTAAGAAGGTCCATGCGAGGTCTCAGGTTCCTGTTCAGAAACATCATCGCTGGAGTCTGATTAGTGGCTGCGTGTACTGCATTCCGATAAGCAAAGAGGAAATTGTCTATCTTGTGTTGCTGTGGTAGATTCTCGCTGTACACTGCTTTGATGGCCTTCTTGAAAGTCTGTACGAATCTTTCTGCCAAGCCATTTGTAGCTGGATGGTACGGGGCAGATGTGTAGTGCTTGATTCCATTTTTCCTCATGAAACCTTGGAATTCGTCAGAGACAAATTGTCGTCCATTGTCTGTGCAGATTTGTTCTGGTAGGCCATTTCTAGCGAACATGGTCCTCAGAACTGAAATGGTCTTTTCAGATGTGGTTAATTTCATTTTAATGACCTCGAGCCATTTGGAATGTGCATCGACTGCAATCAAGAACATGGAGTCCATGAACGGTCCAGCAAAGTCGATGTGCACACGTTGCCATGGTGATAAGGGCCATTCCCATGGATGGAGAGGGGCTTGTGGTGGTGCGTTCTGGACCTTTTGACATCCTGAGCAGCTCTTTGTCAGGTCCTCGGTCTGTTTGTCAATTCCCAGCCACCACACGTAACCACGGGCAAGGCTTTTCATCTTTACCGTACCTAAGTGGCCTTCATGCAGTTCATCTAGCACTCGGTTACGAAGCTTGGGAGGAATCACAACTCGTGAGCTGCACATCAGTGTTCCCCGACACACTGATAACTGCACCCTCCTAGCTGAGAATGCTGGAAACAATGAGCCACCATGCGCTGGCCATCCCTTCACAGTGATGTCATAAACTTTTGACAATGTAGGGTCATTGCGTGTTTCTCTTTCAATGAGGGAGTTTGTCACTGGTAGCTGCTCAACTATTGTTGTGTGAAATACCTTTGCTGAGTCAACTGTTGTAGTTCTCTCTGAGGTCGGCAGTGGTAAACGTGACAGAACATCGGCGTTGCCATGTTGCTTGGTCCCCTTGTATTCAATATCATACAGGTGAGCCCCTAGGAAGAGTGACCATCGTTGCAGCCGTTGTGCCGTCATCACTGGTGTAATGATCAATAACATGTCATTCTATAGTGGACACTAGGTGGAGCCATAGAGCTGTGTAGAGCTGTATATAGCTGTATGTATATAAGACTACACTACCCAGCTGTATAGATATTAAGACTACATTACCCATGAGGCACTAGGCTACCCACAAGGCAACAGTCAAGATGGAAGCCTCTACAAATACAGTACCTAGTCCACATGTGCTCAATAAAGTAACTAGCAAAAGCTAGCTGTGTTCATAATAAGAATGTCTATTTATTAACGAACATAAGATGGTACCAGGGTGGTGAAGATCTGCTGAAAATTGTGAAAAGCGACATGGAGAATTTGAAGCCACCAGAGCGTTTGAATCTCAAGGGAAATGTCGACTACAATTGGCGGATTTTTAAACAACAATTCGAACTCTACATTGCTGCCATCGGATTCGGTACGAAGCCAGATGCAAGGAAGATAGCATTGCTGCTTACGGTTGTAGGCCCACAGGCGATAGAGGTATTTAATACATTTGTATTTAATCCAGAGGAGAACAGAGAAAAGTTAGAAGATGTGCTAAAAAAATTTGATGCACATTGCTCTCCCAAAAAGAATGAGACCTATGAAAGATACATCTTCTGTTCTCGGACACAGCAGCAAAATGAGACTTTTGATAGCTTTATAACTGATCTGAAACTGAAAGCACAGACATGTAATTTCTCTGAGCTCAAAGCAGCCATGATTCGTGACCAGATTGTGTTTGGTATTCATGATAAAAAAGTCAGGGAACGTCTGTTGAGAGAAACAGAACTAAATTTGGAAAATGCGGTGAAAATATGCCAAGCCAGCGAGCTAGCTCGAAAGCACGCGAAGACTTTCAGTGAAATCAATAATGATGCGATTGTAATGAGTGATAATGCTGCTGTCGGTGCTGTGTCCTATAAGGGGAAGAAATGTGGGCAGAACAGAAATGAAAAGCAATCGGAGGATGAAATTTTTAATTGTAAACGCTGTGGTTACAAACACCAGTTAAGACAATGCCCAGCGTTTGGAAAAATGTGCACAAGGTGTAATGGAAAGAATCACTTTGCCAAACAATGCTTTTCAAAAGTAAAAACAACGAAAGGGCAACAAGTTAATGTGATTGAGGACACTGATTTAAGTGAGACATTTTTTGTAGGAATGGTGTCATGTGACGATATCAAAAAAGATACAGAAAATGCGCAGCCCTCAGAAATGGACACTGCTGAACATAAAGTCAATGCAGTAAAAGTGGACAAATGGATGATCCCACTGCAGATAAATGGAGCATTAGTTACATTGAAACTGGACACTGGGGCAAAAGCAAACTTAATCAGTATGAGTGACATAAAAAATATGAAAGAAAAGCCCAAAATACAGAAAAAGTCAGTACTACTGAAGAGCTATAATGGACAGAAAATAGATAGCTTAGGTGTATGCAGACTTAAAGTGACAGTCAAAGACAAAGTGCATCATCTCATGTTTTCTGTTGTGGTTGAAAGACTTGACTCGATACTAGGTGACAAAGCTTGTGAAGACTTAGAACTGGTCAAGAGAGTCTACCATATAAACTGTGCCATAAGCAGACCAGATGACTCAGGTGATGAAGCAGAGAGCCCATCAAGGATGAAAAGGCCAAAGGGTATCCATGTCTTCAAAAAGCCTAGTTTCTCCAAGAAGAAAGAAAAAGATTTTAAGGTCAAAGAGAAGCCAAAGGAAGAAAAGCACAAAGAGGAACAACACAAGGAGAAAAAGTCCAAAGATATAACCGCAGCAGATGTTGTTAAGCAGTGGAAAGAGAAAAAGAAAAAGAAGAAGCCTGCACCAGAGCAGGAAGCAGTTCCGGTGAATACTCCTTCTTCCCTCAGGCCAATCTTTGGTGTTCCATTAGCCGAGGCTGCTGAGAGGACTATGCTGTATGATGGGATCCAGCTGCCAGCAGTTTTTCGAGCATTGACTACATTGAGAGTTATGGCATGAAGAGTGAAGGAAACACTGAAACCCTCTCCAAGCAAAGATCGCAAGGAGACCTCGATCTATACAAGAGCAGATCGATGACAATGCCGCAACTGCATCTTGTCATTCACCGCCAGAACAATCTCATGAAGACACATCAGACTTACCCGTGTTGAGAAGATCCACACGTGAAGTAAAAAAGCCTGATAGACTTAATCTTTGAGTACAATGTAAAGCTTTGAAAATGTGTTGACTGTTTTGAAAATGTTTATGTTTATAGAGCACTAACAAAAGTGTTACTGATATTATCTTTATTGTTTTCTTGAAAGTTGATTGATATTGATTTTGTTAAACCTCAAAGAAAGGGGGATGTAATGATCAATAACATGTCATTCTATAGTGGACACTAGGTGGAGTCGTAGAGCTGTGTAGAGCTGTATATAGCTGTATGTATATAAGACTACACTACCCAGCTGTATAGATATTAAGACTACATTACCCATGAGGCACTAGGCTACCCACAAGGCAACAGTCAAGATGGAAGCCTCTACAAATACAGTACCTAGTCCACATGTGCTCAATAAAGTAACTAGCAAAAGCTAGCTGTGTTCATAATAAGAATGTCTATTTATTAATGAACATAAGAACTGGAACACCCTTCCTTGGGTTGAAGATTGAAACGAGAGGCTGGTGGTCAGTTAACAGTTTAAACTGTTGACCATACAAGTAGTGGTTGAATTTCTTGACTCCCCACACAAGGCTGAGGGCTTCTCGATCAATCTGTGCATAATTGCGTTCAGCTGTAGGCAATGATCTTGAGGGAAAGGCTATTGGTCTTTCTGAGCTGTCTGGGAACTTATGTGACAACACGGCACCAATGCCATGGGGTGAAGCATCACATGCCAATCGAATAGGTAAGGATGGGTCAAAGTGAGCTAGCACCTCTTCTGAAGTAATGAGTCTTTTACTCTCTTGAAAAGCTTGTTCACGGCTGTCACTCCACTTCCATTGTGACCCTATCTGTAGCAGTGCATTTAGTGGATGTAACACTGTGGATAGGTTGGGCAAGAACTTGTGATGGTAGTTCACCAGTCCAAGATATGATCTCAACTGAGACACATTTTCAGGTGTTGGTGCATTAATCACAGCTTCAATCTTGTCTGGAGACTTGTGTAAACCGTCCTTGTCAATCACATGTCCACAGTATGAGATTTCCTTTTTGAAAAACTCACACTTGTCTCGGTTCGCTCGGAGCCCATACTCCCGTAACCTGATGAGCACCTGTTCGAGGTTGGAAAGGTGGTCGTTGTCATTCTTGCCAGTAATGATGATGTCATCAAGATAACACTGAGTACCTGGGATTCCCTGCAGGACTTGGTCCATTGCCCTTTGCCAGATTGCAGAAGCTGATGCTATTCCGAATATCAGCCGATTGTACTGGTAAAGGCCTTTGTGCGTATTTATTGTCAGGTACTTCTTTGATGCATCATCAATTTCCATTTGGAGATAGGCCTGGGCCAAGTCAATCTTTGTGAAGCGTTCCCCTCTTGACAGGGAAGCAAAGATGTCCTCAATGCGAGGCAATGGGTACTGTACTGTGTGGAGGACTGGGTTAACAGTCACTTTAAAGCCTCCACAGATGCGCACTTTTCTTGGCTTTCCTGGTTTTGTGCTGGAGGTTTTCTTCATCACTGGAGCTATAGGTGTGGCCCATTCACTCCAATCCACCTTGGACAGGACCCCTAACTGCTCCAAGTTCTCCAGCTCTGCTTCTACTAAAGGACGAATTGCATAAGGCACTGGTCTGGCCTTGTGGAACTTTGGATTTGCATTCTCCTCAATCGTAATTTTTGCTTTCATGCCCTTAAGTGTTCCTACTCCCTTCTTGAACACTTCCTGAGAGTCAGAGAGTATTTGTGACAGTCTCTCAGGAGTGGCGTTGCTGTCCTCCTTTGCTGACACAAACAGTGCTTGGATGGTGTGCCAATCCAACTGTATTTTCCTGAGCCATTCACGTCCCAGCAATGGTGGTCCTCCATTTTCCACTACATGGAGGTTCAATTGCGGTATTTTTTTTTTCTTTGTATGTCACTGTCACTTTTATTTTACCTTTGGGGCACACTCTTTGTCCTGTGTATGTCTTTAATAGTACTTTAGTTGGCCTTAGCGGTATGTGTGAAAACAGTCATTTGTAGTCATGTACAGAGATCACTGTTAAAGCTGAGCCTGTGTCCAACTCCATTTTCAGCCTAACTCCTGCCACTTCTGGAGTAACCCATATTATTCTGTGATCCCCTGTCTCTTTCACACTGTGTAGTTTTAGACAAGCCAGATCCTCTTCCTCTGAGTCTGTGTCACTTTTTTCTTTATCTGTACTGTCTCCAGTCACGTAATGTACCTTCTTGTATCTATCTTTGAAAGGTTTCTTGTTTTCAGTCACTTGATGTACCTTTTTGTTACTCTGTATTGTATCAGTTTTCGGCTTCTTATTTGCTTTGCAGACTCTTTCAATGTGCCCTCGTCTGCCACATTGTCTGCAGTCTTTGTTTTTAAACCAACAGTGATTGTGGTCATGTGACATTTTGCCACAGCGATAGCACTTCTTTTCTTGTTTCAGTGACATTTTATTAGTTGAATATTCCAGGGATTTTTGTTGAATTTCTAAAGCGCCACGTGCTGCTGCTTCCATTGATATTGCGATACTCAGAGCCTTCTCCAATGTGAGGTCTTTTTCAGACAGGAGCTTCTTTTGTGTGCTTTCACTTTGCATGCCACACACAAATCTGTCCCTCAGTGCGTCTGATAAGCCCACTCCAAATTGGCAATGTTCTGATCATTTACGCAACTTTGCCAAATATTCAGAAATGCTTTCATTTTTGCTCTGGTTCCATTTATGGAATTTAAATCTTTCGGCTATGAGCAGTGGTTTGGGGCTTAAATGGTCTTGGAGTGTGTCCACTATTTGTTTGAATGTTTTGTTTGCTGGCTTTTCAGGGGTTAATAAACTACGTAGCAGCCCGTATGTCTTCTTGCCCATAACACTCAGCAAAACAGTGGCTTTCTTTTCTACCTCCACTCCATTAGCCTCACAGTACAACTCCACTCTTTCAATGTAAGTTGCCCAGTCTTCAATGCTGCTATCAAATGCTGCAATCATGCCAATCATCGCCATTTTTTTTCCCCAAACCCGTTTTTCTTTCTTTACTAGTTAGCTAGCGTCATGCAAGTCCTGTGCACTTTTCACTTGACTTACGTATCCCCTGCCTAGCTTAGCAAGCGTGCTCCGTTTTCTCTACCTTCTCGCTCCTTTCTTCCAAATTTCGGTGTCCTCTGGATGCGATGCCAGAATAGGAAGACGTAGGTTCATAATTCTCGTCGCCAATTTGTTGTGTTTGTACCGCTATACACAACTACATAAAATAATAAAGCAGCAGAGACTGAGAGCAACTTCAAGTGATCTTTACTGGGTAACTGGAACTTCGGCACTGACTATACAAATCGATATGCGTCTGTTATATACGCTCGCAACTAAGGATGTACATCCGTAAAACAAAGTAGTCCCTTCAACGTTGTATACATTACAGTTTTTGATCTCTTTTCGATCTTCCTGCCAATTAACTTAATGAGTTCATCTTGACTAGAACAATGAGTTGTCAGCCTTGTTAATCAAGACTTGGGAGTGGGCCCCTCGGGCCATTGTTCCCAAGTACAGTTCGTTTCCATACGAATGAGTCACCTCCAGCTTGAGTGGTTTTTCACTGCACCCCCCCCCCCCCGCCCCACCAAACAGCTTGTCCAGTTTTCAATAGGGGCTAAAAATCCAAAAATCCATGAAGTCTGTGCCGACTGCTACAGGCCTCCCTTTGATATTTCAACCTTTCCCTAACAGAAATACCATCAAAAGTTCTGTCGTCTTCCGCTGCGGGAGGCGCACTGTCTATCCCAACCAAACTGTACATCAAATTTTACCCCAGGGTCCTGTATCTCACACTCTATACAACAAATCACATCACAGTTACAGGCGTATATACAAACAGTCAACTCCGGGCTATTCATTAATCAAAGCTTGCCACCGGTTTCGGAGTCTTTTACTTCGCTTCCTACATGATAACCGGAGAAGGTAAAACACTAACACACATTGCACTACTACAATCACATGAAAAATCACACGAATCCATGGGGGAATCTCGATATTCAGACCGATGTCCCACCATGGCGGAGAAACCAGGGGGGAAAAATTCAGTTGGTAGCGCCACCCATTAGCGCCTTAAGAGGGCGCTAAGTGGTGCACAAACCAACTAGCGCCCGGGCGCGGCGATATCTGCGCCTCTCGTGAAATTGACTGGACATTTTGTGGTGGCGCTAAACAATACCGCCCGATCTCCTGTGCACGCAGATCTTGACGTCACTCGAGAGTGCAACGCCCTCGAGGTGCCCCGGACCAAAAATTCAGTGGTGCCCCCCTCCTTTCCGCCTGGCGCTACCAACGACCGGTTGACTGGAACGCTTCCCAGTTGCTGTGGGGCTGGGGGGGCGCTATTTAAAGGGGGCCTCTTCCTGGCTTTTGTGTGGTAGCCATTTTTGCACCACTCGTTCTGAGAGAGAGAGAGAGAGATTTGGAGAGAGAAAAAAAGGGAAGAGAGACTTCTGCATTGAGTCAACGCTGTCTGAGGTAGTTTTGGCTTCTGACCATAACTTTGCAGGTACTTTGCTTTTTGACCTTCATAACTTTGATTGCCCAGATACTATGGGAGCTGCAATGAATGGGAACGTCATCCTTCTCCATCACATTCGGAGGGCACAGAGACGCAGAGAGAGAGTGACAATCATGGCCAGACGGAGGAGGGCCAACAGGCCTCGGTACAGGAGACCTTACCCTCCCAGGGTTTTTCGCCAACAGTTCTCCTACATTAATATGTCTGAGCAGCAGTGTTTGCGAAGGCTGCGATTCAGCAAGGAGGTGGTCACTGAGCTCTGCCACCTACTTCAGCCAGATCTGCAGCCTCAACTGAGGAGCAGGACGTCTCTGTCAGTGGCAGTGAAGATAACAGTGGCTCTCAACTTTTATGCCACCGGCTCATTTCAATCAGCTACTGGGGACATCGCCAATATCTCCCAGTTTGCGGTGCATTGCTGCATCTGTCAGGTAACAAATGCCCTCTTTAAAAGGAGACGAGAGTACATCTCATTCCCCATGACCCTGGACAAGCAGCAAGAACGCGCTACGGGCTTTACGATGATAGCGGGCTTCCCCATGGTGCAGGGCACCATTGACTGCACGCATGTGGCTTTGCGGGCGCCGCAAGAGAATGCCGAGGATTTCCGCAACCGAAAGGGCTTCCATTCCTTAAACATCGAGTTGGTCTGTGACCACAGACAGCTGATACTCGCTGTCAATGCTTACTTTCCAGGCAGCAGCCATGATGCCTTCATCCTGCACCAGATTTCTGTGGCAGACCTTTTCCAGGCATCACATCACCCAGGAGGTTGGCTTCTCGGGGACAAGGGATATCCTCTGTGCACCTGGCTGATGACACCTCCGTTCGCTCAGCACCCCTGCTGAGCTATGATACAACGAGAGCCATCAAGCTACCAGGAACATCGTTGAGCACACAATCGGCGTGCTCAAGCAACAGTTCCGTTGTCTGGACCATTCTGGAGGAGCCCTGCAGTACTCGCCTGAGCGAGTTTCCCTCTTCGTTGTTGTGTGCTGCATGCTGCATAACCTTGCAATCCTCAGGACCCAGCCAATGCCACCAGACATTGGAGCACCAGCAGAGGAGGAGGAGGAGGAAGATGAGGAGGATGATCATCAGCAGCACCAAGGCGGGAGGGAGGCACAAAGTGGAAGGGCCGGCCATCAAAGGCTCATAGCAAGTCGCTTCTAGGCCCGCTCTGAGGGAATGGCTTCTGCCATTCAAACAACCTGAATGAAACCATCCCGCAACCCCTAAGCTGGTCAAGGCAACAATGAGTGCAAAGACCAAACATGTACATTTTGAATACAGACACATCTTTATTTCACAAACTCTGTGTCTCATTTCCGCATGACAAAGTAATAGAAAGAAACACAAAAAAAAGCAGTCATTCACATAACTGGCTCTCACAACCTGGAGACAATGTCCAAAACAGTAACAAAAATTTGACCACGAACCTCGGCCTTCAATAAAACAATGAAAAACATTTTGCCACACCTCCTACTTTATCCGCTTCGAGGGTGATCTGCTTCCCTTGTGAAATTCCCCCTTCCCACCCTGCAGCTCCTCCTAATGGGACCCCAGTGGCTGGGGGAAGGCTGCTGAGTGTCAGAAACTGAGACTGCAGATGCCCTTGAGGGATGGCCTGGACCAGCTCTGGGCCTGGAGGGCCCGGCTGCTGACTGCTCCAACTCTGCATGGGCGGCAGCAGTCTGTCTTACAGGTGGTGGCAACTGCAGTGGAGAAGTGCCAGTGGTGGCAGCAGGAATGCTGTCCTCTTGAGAGAGGACAGCAACTCCCTGCTTGACCGACACACTGGCATTCCCACTGGGCAGCACTTCAGCATCCAGAGCAATCTGACGGAGCACAGATTGCTGGCCTGCTGCGACGTGGTGAGAGCTCCGGGGAAATCTGCCCAATCCAGCGAGGGTGGCAGCAGTCACTGCTCGCGTAGCCTCAATCTGCGTCTGCATGAGACCAGCCACTGACTGCATTGCAGCACTTAGCATTTGCGTGGCAGCCGCCTGTGCTACAGCGAAGTGCTCCACACTCCTTGCCAGTGATTCAATGGATTCGGGCATCCTTGCCACTGCAGCCATGAGCTCAGTGTGCTTTTGCTCCGCCTGGGCGCTCATTTCAGCGAGGACCCGCTCCTTGTCTGCATCCAGTGCAGCAGGACTCGAGGCCATACTCTCCCTCCGGGGAGAAGGCCCCCGAGCTTCCCTACTCCCCTCGCATTGCTGCAGCCCGCTGGGTCCTGGAACTTCACCCTCATCAGACCATTCCCCCCTGCTCCCCTCCAGGGAAGGCGTGTCCCCAGTATGGGCATGGGCTGCCTCGGCAGAGGGTGGCGCTGATGGTCTGGCTTCCTCTTCCTCCTCGCCTTCAGCTTCACTCTCACTGCAGCTTGAGGGCCCATCTCCTCACCTGGTGAATCACCATCTGAAAGCAGGGAGGTACAAGAGTGGCTCTAGCGTGAGGACAGGGTGGCTGCAAGGGAGGCATGAGTGCAGCGATTTAGTGATTTGGATTGAAAGTGTCAAAGGCTGCTGTTGTGAGGAACAAGTGGAAGGAGAGAGGACAAAAAGGTGATGACCTTACCATTGCTGTCCAGAACGGCGTTGGCGTCTCCAGTGGCGACAGGACCAATCACCCGGCTTGCCACAATCCTGTGGACGCGCTGCTCAAGATCGCTGAGGGCTTGAAGGTGAGGCTGCCCTCCACCGGTCCATTGCTGCTGTCTCCTATTATGAGACAGCTTGGCCTGCAAGAAAAAGGATGGCGTCTGAGTAAATATGCAGCCATGATCTTGCCTGAAATGCCTCCCATGGTTGAATAGCCTTTACTGTATGCAAAGTGTGGAATGTGCGTGTGTGTTTGATGAAAGGGCCATAGGTGTTGGATGAGTGTTTGGCATTGGGGCTTTCAAGACCCTCTGGCCATAAAGTGAGGTTGAGATGGAGGGATGAAGAGGTTTTGAAAAAAAGGCACTCACCCTGACGACCCGAGTGAGGTCATTGAACTTTTTCCTACATTGCACATGGGTCCTAGGCACCATGCTGCTTGAGGACACTCTCTGAGCCACCTCCTGCCACACTCTTCTGTACTCGCGTGGCAAAGGCCTCCTGCCACTCTCTGGGTACAGAATGGATCTTCTGCGCTCCACCCCGCAAACCAGAGCCTCCAAAGCCCGCTCGCAGAAGCTCTGTGCTCGCTCCATGGCCCTTTCCATAGTGTCTGGCTGCTAGATTTAGCCACAGGACTGCCCAGGCCGAGATTCAAAATTCCAGTCAGCAGGGTGTCGTTGCAGAGCAAGATCAAGCCTCCCCTTTAAGAACTGACCGGCGCCAGTGTGTCTGTGTGCAATTGCTAACTGACAGCACCTGCGCTGCGCCCGCCCTCTGAGGTAGCGCCTCGCTCCTCGGCCTTAGCGCCTTAAGAGAGTTGTGTAGCGCCTGATTTAGCACTCCAATCACCTCCAGGGGTGATAAAAGCCAAGTTTGCTGTCGGAGGCGATAGTTAGCGCCAAGAGCTAAACTTTGCGCACAGCCGATAATGGCGCCCCAAATGGGGCGATACTGAATTTTTCCCCCCAGTTCTTTTATCTCATTCCCCGTTTCCCTGTTCTGTTGCTCAAGGGTATAGAAATGCTTTTGGTAGAGTTCAACTTCCTTTATTAATGTTGTGAGTTGTTCGGGCAGAGGAGGAATTTCATACTCGAACTGTGTTACGTATTGCTGCAGGTCCTGTACCGTGTCGTTCACCGTGAGGTGTACCATGGTGGGCTCTGGAATGGGAATGATGCGCTCTTGAGCCACCTGAACCTCTGTGTGGCGTTTGAAGCAGAAAGTCTTATCGGTGACCGGGCACCAAGTGTCGTTGTGTACCCAGTGTTGGTCCACGCTTGTCATGACGCAGTACGTCCCTCTGCCCGCATATGCTACCTGTGGTGGAACGTGGCATTGGGCCATCAACTCCATGGTGCAATTAATGGGCTCCGCACGCTCTGATTCAAACCCGCACAACGGCCGATTAAACGGATTTAAATGTTGGGGACACAACACCACGTGCGCACCCCTGCTTTGGCATCCATTGAGGTCAGTACCGGTCATGGCGTTCTCCCACTTTACAACAAACGGTGGGGCCCCATGATGTCGCACGTGCACCCCGTCCCTTAGGACGCCAATATTCTCTACTCGGTATACCACTGCCGGCCGCGGTGACCCGCCCATTATTGGCATCCGGAGTACAATCCCCATTACAGTGTGGTTGGACTGGCCACAGTCAACTGGGATCGGGTATGCCTCTGAGGCCAGTCGGAGTTGGCACAGGCTCATTAAGTTTTCGTACGGGTTGAGCACAGTGAGGTGCCAGTTGCTGACCCACGAAGGGACGCGACCTTGCTGTAGGTCCTCCAAATTACTGCGCCCTTCGTTCAGCAGCCACGCACCGTACAACACACATGCATCGTTTTTCGCTGCCTGCGCCGAGGCATTCTAATCCTCCCTGATCAAACTATTGATTGTCTGAGCGTGTGCCTCCAGCTTGGCTATGACTTCCTTTAAATGTATCGTCATAGCCTGATCTTCCCGTAACTCCGACCACTCTAGCTCGTTACCCTCCACCAGTATCTTTCGCAGCTGTTCCCTTAAGGTGTTGACCTGCATCTGCAACTGTGCATCTTCCATACTGTTGATAATGGACGTGCCCGTGCTGAAGGCTGTAGCCGCATCATTAAATACCCCCAGTCTATATCTCCCCTGTTGTGTATTTTGAATGTTGTATTTGAATTGTCCCACATAGCTTACCGTAGTTATGATGTGCAATGCACTATGGGAAATAGAGTGCATTGAGTTGAGAAGATTCTCTGGAAAGTGATGGCTGTGAACTGAATTCTGTCTCCTGCGTACTCTTTAATTGTTATACAAGCAAGGTTATTAAACTCTTGAGATTTAACTAAAGTGGCGACGAGGACGTCTGAACTTACGTGGCTCTGCTGTGCGGAAGATAGTCGGGTTTTACGTGTTTAAAACTGTTATTTTTGCCGTGGACAGTTAAATAAAGTGAGGCTGGCTCGAGGATAAAGGAGCTTGAAATGGCGGGAAGACGAGACGACGTATGAGATACTAACGACTTGAGTAAATCGGGAAGGACATTTATTCAACTGTGAAACGATCTGTGAATTGAAGCACTAAATAACTGATAGTGATTTTAGTTGAGTTCAACATTGGAAGGATCCTTAGTGAATGATAATTAGGAGCTTCAGAGAAGGAAAATGGCTGGAATTATCGGTAACATTGGACCATTTGATGAGAATGTCGAACAATGGAGCTCATACACAGAACGATTTGCATACTTCACACAAGCAAATGACATTGGAGGGAACAAAGTAGTATCTACATTGTTAAGTGTGAAGGGACCAAAGACTTTTGCGTACTTTTGTGCATCCAGATAAACCAGGGACTAAACAATATAGCGAAATTGCGGAGATACTAAAAGGGCATTTTTCACCCAAACCCCTAGTCATAGCTGAGAGGTTTAGGTTCCATAGGCATAACCAGGAAGAAGGAAAAGCAGTGACCATGTTTGTAGCTGCACTAAAAAGACTATCAGAGCACTGTGAGTTTAATGACGTGCTAAATGATACGATAAGAGACAGGCTAGTGTGTGGTATGAGAACTGAAGCCATACAGAAGAGACTATTAACGGAGAGTAATCTGACTCTACAAAAGGCCATTGAAATCAGTATTTCCATGGAATTGGCAGCTAAGGAAGTTCAACAGTTGGGTGCAACAGAAAAAGTGCACAAAGTAAGAACAGAGAGTCAAGGGCCATGCTTCCGTTGTGGCAAAACGGGGCATCTTGCGTCTGCATGCTGGTGTGTGGACATGGATTGCCACAGCTGTGGTAAAAAGGGACATATTCAGCGCGCATGCAGAAATAAAAAGGACACAGAGAAAACGTCAAAGATGGAAGGAAGAAAAAAAACATTCAGACAAAAGATAAAGAAGCATTTCCGCTCTGTAGAACAGGACAAAACAGAGGCAAGTGACACTTCAAAGGAGGAACTATCACTGAACATGCTGACTATAGCTGGGGATTCGCATGGCTACTGGGTCTCACCCTTGCTAGAGGGGCAGCCTGTGCGAATGCAGATCGATACCAGGGCAGCAGTATCTCTTATGTCAGAGACAGTCTACAAAAAGACATGAAAGCACCTTCCACTTCAGCCAGCTAACATAGCGTTGAAGACTTATACCGGTGAAAGAGTAACCGTGAGCGGTATCACTGAGGTCACAGTTCAGTTGAATGGACAAACTAGGCAGTTACCACTCTACGTAGTTAAAGGAGACTACCCCTCCCTGCTGGGGCGTTCGTAGATGGAGAGAATAAAATTAGACTGGTCATCAGTCTACATGATGTCACACAATGATCCAGGCTTACCCGCCATCTTAAAGAAACATGCAGAAGTCTTTAATGGAGAACTGGGTAGCATGAAAGATATTACTGTGAAGCTTTGTATTAAGCAGGATAGCAAACCCAAGTTCATGAAGGCACGACCCGTACCTTATGCCATCAGACCAAAAGTCGAGGCTGACTTAGAAGCCCTAGTTCAAAGCGGAGTACTAGAACCAGTTAGCGTGAGTGAATGGGCAACGCCCATCATTCCAGTGCTCAAGAAAGGGGGTGGAGTTAGGATATGTGGAGATTTTAAAGTAACTGTTAACCCTGTATTGTCAGTGGAGCAATGTCCGTTTCCCCATATTGATGATTTGTTTGCGGGACTTGCTGGGGGCCAGAAGTTTAGCACAATCGACCTCTGTCAAGCCTACCTGCAAATGCATGTGGATGAACAGTCACGAGAAATGCTGACTATTGTGACGCACAAGGGTCTATTTAGGTATCGTCGACTTCCTTTCGGAATTACATCAGCTCCAGTGCTTTTCCAACGTGCTATGGGTCAGATCCTTAGTGGATTGCCTGGAATCCAGTGCTACTTAGATGATATCTTAGTTACTGGGTGTGATGACCAAGACCATCTGCGTAACTTGGACGCAACGCTACAGAGACTGAGGGATTACGGACTCAGAGTTTGCAGGGATAAATGCGATTTTTTTCAGGCATCAGTTGAGTACCTCGGTCACAGGCCTTCACAAGGCACCATCCAAGACCAAGGCAATTGTGGATGTCCCAGCACCTGAAAATATCAGCCAGCTGCGTTCTTTTCTAGGGTTACTGAACTACTATGGACGGTTCATACCGAACCTAGCCTCGATGCTGAGGCCGCTGCATTGGTTGCTATGTAAAGACAAGAAGTGGGAATGGACTAACAAGTGCCAGGAGGCGTTCATGACAGCAAAGGACACGCTCCTGAAGTCAGAGGCTTTGACGCATTTTAACCCTTCATTACCAATACAGTTAGCTTGCGATGCATCGTCACATGGTGTGGGAGCGGTTGTTTCTCATATCATGCCAAACGGAGAAGAGAAGCCGATAGCATTCGCATCTAGGACTTTGAACAGAGCTGAAACTAACTACGCCAAAATAGAACGAGAAGCACTGAGCATCGTTTTTGGCGTTCGCAAGTTTCACCAATATTTGTACGGGAGACAGTTCACCCTACTAACAGATCACCGCCCTCTCACGACCATCTTCGGGCCACATACAGGGATTCCGTCACTTGCTGCGAGCAGAATGCAAAGGTGGGCGCTGCTGTTGTCTGCACACACATTTGACATTAGATATCGTAAGTCTGACCTGCACAGCAATGCTGACGGTCTTTCCAGGTTGCCGCTGCCTGTCACCAAGCCTATGACGTGTAGCATGGACATCTGCTATTTTAGGCAGGTGGAGAACACGCCTGTTACTTCGACACAGGTCCGACGAAACACCAGAAACGACCCAGTGTTGTCTGCAGTGCTGGACATTATCGTCAGGGGCAAGCTTGACAGCGATGACCCAAACCTAAGGAGAAATGAACTGTTGGTGCAGTCTGGATGTTTGCTGTGGGGGAGGAGAGTGGTTATTCCACCATCGCTACGGAAACCAGTGTTACAGCAACTACACTCCGGACACTGCGGAATGGTTCGTATGAAAGAAATAGTGAGGAGCTACTTCTGGTGGCTGGGTATGCATGGACAGGACATAAAAAACCTGCAAGGGGACATCGACAGGCTAAGTAAGTGGGCAGAGATTTGGCAGATGGAATACAATACTGGAAAGTGTGAGGTTATGCACTTTGGCAGGAAAAATCGTAGAGCAAGTTATTATCTTAATGGCAAGAAACTGGAAAGTACTGAAGTACAAAGGGATCTGGGGGTCCTGGTGCATGAAACTCAAAAGGTTAGTATGCAGGTGCAGCAAGTGATTAAGAAGGCCAATGGAATGTTGGCTTTCATTGCTAGGGGGATAGAATATAAAAATAGGGAGGTATTGCTTCAGTTGTACAAGGTATTGGTGAGGCCGCACCTGGAATACTGCGTACAGTTTTGGTGTCCATACTTAAGAAAGGACATACTTGCTCTCGAGTCAGTACAAAGAAGGTTCACTCGGTTAATCCCGGGGATGAGGGGATGGACATATGAGGAGAGGTTGAGTAGATTGGGACTCTACTCATTGGAGTTCAGAAGAATGAGAGGCGATCTTATTGAAACATATAAGATTGTGAAGGGGTCGGATCGGGTGGATGCGGGGAAGATGTTCCCGATGATGGGTGAAACTAGAACTAGGGGGCATAGTCTTAGAATAAGGGGCTACTCTTTCAAAACTGAGATGAGGAGGAACCACTTCACTCAGAGGGTGGTAGGTCCATGGAATATGCTGCCCCAAAAAGCTGTAGAAACTACATCATTACATAAATTTAAAACAGAAATAGACAGTTTCCTAGAAGTAAAGGGAATTAAGGGTTACGGGGAGCGGGCAGGAATTTGGACATGAGTCTAGGTTCGGACCGGTCATGGCCCTGTGGGTAGCGGAGCGGGCCCAGGGGCCGTGTAGCCTGATCCTGCTCCTATTTCGTGTGTCTAATTCTGTTAGATTCAGGAGATGGTTCTGTGATAGTGGATTGGCGGTTAGGATCAGATCAGCCATGATCTTATTGAATGGCGGAGCAGGCTCGAGGGGCCGATTGGCCTACTCCTGCTCCTATTTCTTATGTTCTTATGTTCTTATGACAGATTGAGGACAAAGCTAAAATCTGTTCCTCATGTCAGAGAGTTCATAATGTGCCACAGTTTGCACCTCTTCACCCCTGCGACTTTCTGGAGGAAGCATGGCACCGCATTCATGTAGACTTTGCAAGTCCATTCGAAGAGAGAATGTTCCTGGTGGCTGTTGACGTGCACAGTAAGTGGCCAGAGGTTGTTATAATGAGGTCCACCACTGCTGAGAAGACTATTGAGAAGTTAGGTGAGGTGTTCAGCTGATTTGGATCTCCGATGCAACTTGTCTCAGACAACGGTCCACAGTGGGTGTCACAAGAAATGGCTACATTCCTGCAGGTGAATGGCGTACAACATATCAGGGCTGCACCATACCACCCTGCGACCAATGGTCTAGCTGAGAGGTTTGTTCAGACCATGAAACACTCTCTAAAGGCATCGCAAGGCCAGGGAACGCGTCATCAGCGCATGAATAGTTTCCTGTTGAGTTACAGGAACACACCACATGCAACCACAAAAGCATCACCTGCCACTCTACTGCTCAAAAGAGAGCTACGAACCAACTTTGACCTGCTGAAACCGCCAAAGGTGAAAGACGTGGTACAGTATCAGCAGGACAAGCAGATCAAGTGACGTGAACAACGCTCCAAAGACAGAGGCCTAGAAATTCAGTTTTGCCATTTTTGGGGCGCTAACGTTAGCGCCCGCCCTACTTTAGCGCCCGCCCCAAAGTTGCGCCCCCTTCGCCGAAATTCAGTTGCTTCGCCCTAAGAGGTTGCTGGAGCGCTAAAAGAGGCGTTACACGACTATCTTTAGGCGCTAAGCCGGCGGTGCAGAGGGATAGCGCCGAGGCGGGGCGCATCGCGGGTGCGGTCATTTTTTGATTGACAGCAGACCCCGTGGCGCCGGCCAGCTCTTAAAGGGGGAAGGGACGATTTGGTCTGCTGCCACGCCCTGCACACTGCAGCTTACAAACTAGGCCTCAACACTGCTGCTGAGGCCAAGGAGCCATGGCAACGCATGATAAGGCCCGTGAGTGTGCCCTGCGCTTCTCAGAGCGTGATCTGGATATCATGCTGACAGCATTGGAGAAGAGGCGCAGGATCTTGTTCCCAGACAATGGCAGGAATCCCACCCACCGCGTCTACACCAAAGCCTGGAGGGAGATCGCCACCAGGGTGTCGTCCTACGGCGATGCCCCCAGGGACAAGGTGCAATGTCGGAAGAAATACAATGACCTGACCAGGATTGTCAGGGTGAGTACCCTTTCCACTCTCCTCCTCATTCTTGCATGTACACCTGACATGATGGGCAAAGGGACCTGAAAGGCCTAATGGGCAGCCCTCAGCCAGCAGCTTTGGGACAGTCATGAGCATCAATTGCACATTCTGCACTTTACACACTGGCCAAGCTATTCCACCATGGGAGGCAGTGCACACTAGATCAGGGCTACACTCTGGCCAAGCTATTCCACCATGAGAGGCAGTGCACACTAGATCAGGGCTACACTCTGGCCAAGCTATTCCACCATGAGAGGCAGTGCACACTAGATCAGGGCTACACTCTGGCCAAGCTATTCCACCATGGGAGGCAGTGCACACTACGTCACGGCTACACACCGTACTTAGAGCCCGTCCTTTCTCTTGCAGGCTAAACTTGCGAGTAATCGCAAGCGCCGCGACATCACCGGGGGAGGCCGCGCCAAGTTCCAGAAGCTCACTCCCCTGGAGGAGCGCGTGAGTGGCCTCATGGGAGGCCGCGTGATTGTGCCCAGAGCGTGCGGAGAAGCCGACCCTCCGCTGCCCGGCAATGGTAAGGACCTCGCCTTTTGGCCCTCTCTCGTCACACTTGCGCATCCGAGCTACCTCCTTTGCCACTGTGCCACCAATGCGCTGAATGCCACCAGTCATGACTCCCTTGCTGACGCCCTCTCCTCACTCTGAAGCTACTCTTGTGCCTTCCTGCTTTCAGCTGGTGACGAAGAGCTCCCTGAAGCTGCCAGTGACAGCCCCTCCGAACAGGAGGAGGAGGAGGAGGAGGAGGAGGAGGAGGAGGAGGAAGAGCAACCCGGACCATCAGGGGAGGACTCAGGTCCCGCAGCAGAGGGCGAAGTGTTGGACACGTCTTCCCTGGACGAGAGCCTGGAGCAACTTTCGGAGGGGGGTGCAGCTGCTGGGACCAGTGGCGTCCAGCCACCCAGGAGGGCTGCGGGTGGGCCGCGGCCTTCCCCCCAGAGGGGGGAAGGATCGGAGGGGAGTGCAGTTGCTGCGGACATTCGGCGCCATCAACGTGCCAAGGGTCGCCTAGCTCGGACCCCTGCTCCCCAGCGGGAGAGTCCCGCCTCCAGTCCGGCCACCTTCACCTCGGAGGAGGTGCGCCAGCTGGACCAAATGGCCGAGGATTCGGACCGCCGCCACACAGAGCTCATGCAGGTGGTGGGACGGATGCCTGAGGCCATCGAGTCGCTGGCGACCAGTGTGCGGGAGTTTGGGGCATCAAATGCCGAGAGTGGCTGGATGATGATGGAGGTAGTGGAACGGATGCCTCCGGCGATGGAGTCGCTGGCTGATGCCGTCAAGTCAGTGGCGGATGTGATGCGGGCGCAGACCAGGGCAACAGGGGCACTCACTGCTGCCACACGCGCTGCCTCAGCCAGGCATCGCCAGGACACCCACCGCGCTGCAGCAGCACAGCGATCCGCCCTTCGGCTGATTGGTGCGGATCGTGCAGTGCGTGCCCGGGCGAGTGCCAGCGTGCAACATCACCAGCCAGCGCCTCCAATACGCCAGCTTGCCCACATTGCGCCATCCGTCGCCGCCACTCCCCCAGTGGAGCGTCAACGGCAAGCGGCTGGAGCTGATGGTGGCCATGCACATGTGCGCCAATCAACAGCCGGCCCCTCGAGGCCCAAAGCCCATGTAGGCCGCCCCCCAAGGCCATCTGGCGGAAGGACATCTGACCCTCAGGCGCCTTCCCCCAGCCTCGCAGCAGCCACTGGGCAGAGCTTGCAGAGGAGCAGCAGGCCGGGCAGGGGCGCCAAAAGGCTGGACAAGGTCTCGCCCTCGCGGGCCACTAAGTAGAGGGTGTGGCCAGCTTTCATTTTATATGGCGGTGGACATCTTTATTTTGCCCATGGTTGTTTTGTTTATGGGTATGTTTTTTGCGTTAAGGCCGAGGTTGAGGCCTGGTTTGTTCAAATGTGGAGTTACTCCTCCCCAGGTTGTGGGAGTGAGTCGTTTGTTGCACTTTTTGTGGGGGCCGTTGATTGTTTTTGGGATTCATGTGGGAAGGGGTTTCATTTTTGTCAAATATAAATTTATCTTTATTCAGACAGTGTCCATGGTTGTTCTTGTTAGTCTTTGTTGCCTTCGCCGGCTGAGGGCTTGCGGAGCGGCTGCATTCATCTTGCTTCATGGCCACAAGGCAGTCCCTGACAGGTGGCTTAGAAGTTACGTTCAATAAGCTGGCGACGGACGGCCCATGGACCTTGTCGCTCCCTCCTGGGAACGTACTCCTCCTCCTCCTGCTCCTCCTGCTCCTCCTCCTGAGGTGGTGGTCCAACGTCAGGTGGCAGTGCCTGAATCCTGCGGAGAGCCAGGTTGTGTAGCATGCAGCAAACTACGACAAATTGGGAGACCCGGTGCGGCGAATACTGCAGAGATCCGCCGGAACGATCAAGGCAGCGGAACCGCTGCTTGAGGACCCCAATAGTTTGCTCGATGATGTTTCTGCTCCTTTGATGGCTCTCGTTGTATGCCTCTTCAGCAGCGGTCCTGGGCGCGCGGAGCGGGGTCATGAGCCAGGTACACAAAGGATAGCCTTTGTCCCCGAGTAGCCATCCTCTTGGGGGAGGCTGTGCCTCGAACATGTCATGCACAGTACTCTGCCGCAGGATAAAGGCATCGTGGCAGCTGCCTGGAAAGCAGGCATTGACAGTCAGGATGCGCTGCTTGTGGTCACACACCAGCTGCACATTGAGAGAATGGTAGCCCTTCCGGTTGCGATACTGCTCGCCATGCTCCAGAGGTGCCCGCAAAGCCACATGCGTACAGTCAATGGCGCCCTGCACCAAGGGGAAGGCCGCGAGTCTAGCAAATCCCACTGCACGCTGATGCTGGCTCTCCAGGGCCATGGGGAAGGAGATGAATTGGCGTCTCCTTCTGAAAAGGGCATCGGTCACCTGGCGGATGCAGCGATGCACGCCGAACTGGGATATGTTCGCTATGTCCCCAACAGCGGATTGGAAGGAGCCGGTGGCATAGAAGTTCAATGCCATCGTCACCTTCACTTCCACCGACAGAGACGTCCTGCACCTAAGCTTTGGACGCAGATCTCTGCGAAGCAGGTGGCAGATCTCTGCAACCACCTCCTTTCGGAATCTCAGCCTTCTTACACATCGCGCGCCACTCATGGTGAGGTAGGAGCGCTGCTGGCGGTATACCCTGACTGGGTAAGGCCTATGTTGCCGACGCCTGTTGCCCCCTCTGCCTCTAGCCAGGGCTGCCCCTCTGACCCCGCGTCTGCGAGCCCTACGCACATGGCGCTGAAACTCCGCGTTGGCACCCCATGCAGCCCCCATCAAATGCTGGCAAACAGTCAAATTTCCAACAGGGCACTTGCAGCGCTTTGGCCTGAGTCCAAAAATACCTGAGCTATTGCTGCACGAAACCAGTTAGCTCTCCTCCTTGTTGTGTGTCCAGAAATCCGTTGCACAAGAGTGTTTGCTGCAAAATGGCTGCCCTTTATACTGCAGGGTACGTGCCCTTTAATTTGCGCTCCCCGGGGCCCGCGTCGGCTGTGTTGTGTTCCATTTTACAAACGCTCTGGCCGCCAGCCGCACAATGGGGCGGTCCGACTGAAGTTTGGAATCGGGGCGCGCAAAGGGCGTTGCACGAGGATGTGACATCATTTTCTGCGCGCGCAGCCAGGCGGGCGCTAAACTTTACGCCGGCGCTAAGGGTCCACTTAATTTGGGGCGAGGCGCAAACTGCGCTGCGCCCGGGCGCTACATGCATAGCGCCCGAAATTCACTTCTCTTAAGGTGCTAACTGCTGGCGCAACCAACTGAATTTCTAGGCCAGAGTCTTCAGTCCAGGTGAACATGTGTTGGCACGGAACTACAGTGGTGGACCTAAGTGGGTTCCTGCTACTGTCATTGCACAGACTGGTCCAGTATCCTACACTGTACAGACACCCGAGGACATTGTCTGGAAGAGACACACCGATCAGCTTCTACGAAGTGCAGTAACACCCACTGAACCACCAACAGCAGTTTATCTGCCATTGGGTGACGCTGTGGGTCTTCCGCTTTCTACACCGAGAGGCTCACCTTCTGAGGAAGCAGCTGCTTCAGCCCCTATCTCATCAGCAAGGGAGACCTGTATACAGGCACCTCAGCTGCCTACACCTGTGTTGACGTCACCTGTGAGAGACAATGAACTGGAGAGCCAGGTTGACCGCCGGTATCCTACCAGAGAGCGGCGGGCCTCTATACGTTTGAACTTATAATTCAGAGGCTTACCCTTTATCTGGGGCAGAATAATCCCCATGGGTATAGCCATGGTTGAAGGAAGTCTACCCTCACTCCCAGGTTATTGTGTTTAAAACATTTTGTAGTTCTATTGGGACATCTAATGTAAGAGGGGAGGAGATGTGTATTTTGAATGTTGTATTTGAATTGTCCCACATAGCTTACCGTAGTTGTGATGTGCAATGCACTATGGGAAATAGAGTGCATTGAGTTGAGAAGATTCTCTGGAAAGTGATGGCTGTGAACTGAACTCTGTCTCCTGCGTACTCTTTTAATTGTTATACAAGAAAGGTTATTAAACTCTTGAGATTTAACACCCCGAACCAACGCGATGGTTTACCGTTAAATCATACAGACTTTCCCGATTCACGTCCACGTAACTTAATTCATAAAATTGTCGGAACATTTCTTTCAACAGGGCCTCATATAATTTTTCTGTTTCTACCGGACACCACCGGGACAGCTGTACCTGGGTTAAATTTAGAATGACCGACGCGACTTCGTAGTGAACGTCTTGGTACAAGATCTTGCCGGTCAGGACTTCGTAGTGAACGTCTTGGTACAAGATCTTGTCGGTCGGGACTAACACTAACCCATTCCTCGGTCCCGGTGTGGGGGCGGGGTGACTAATCTGTGTTTCCTGTACCGGTGGGGCTGTGGGCAGGGGCTTCCTCTTGTGTGCTACCAGTTCTGTGGAATTTACTGTGTTGGGTGGGTCTGGGATCACGCAGGAGTCCTCACTCTGATCCAATCCGATCCCGGCCCTGGAATCCTGCCACCGCTGCAAGAAGGTGATCGACACACCTGCCGGGCAGACCCGTTATGACCCCCACATAGACACGTAAATTCCCTGTTCCTCTTTACACCATTTATTCCAGCACATTTCTACTCCCCCCCTCGCCCCTATAATCTGTTGGTACGTATCGTCCACCAGTTTCTCCCAGCCCGTGGATCGGTTACCCTTGGCCTGGCCTAACTTCCTTAACCACCACCGTCCCAAGGGAATGTGTCCCTCACTTCTTAGACAGACACGTTTCCCCTCGGTCACCCTAACCCGTGTGGCTGTGACCTGCAGTTTGGGACACGGTATGGAAGCTTCTCCATATGTGAAACCCTCGCTGCCGGAGTACCGAGTCGTGTTTGATCCCAGCCATCCTGGCCACCTTCCCTCGTGGAAGTAAGTGGCCATTCTGTCCGTGTCCCCTGTCCTACCCCCCTGTGTCACGGTAGGCCCGTTCCCTCCTGTGCAGCCATAGAGGAAGGACACCTCGGTGTCTCCTCTTTCCATGCTGCCAGTCCCGATCATCATTAGGAATAGAAGTACGATATCCATATCCCTTTGTTCCTCCGATCTCCTTTTGTTCCCTGCCAAAACAAAAGCAAAACAGTTCCGCTCTGTGAGAGGGTTTTCCTCCACGGATCTGGTTTTGGTTATTTACAAAATATTTACAGTGTTCCCTGTCGCATTAACGGGCACCCCATTTAAGAGCTCTCCCATCGGGGCCTCTTGCGTCTCGCGGTCGGCGAGTAGGGAGGCATCCACGGCACCCTAGGCCGTCGGACCTGACTGCTCTTCCTTACCGCCCCGTCCTCCGGGTCATCATCGTCCCACACCATGGGAGGAAGACCCGTGTCCACCAGGCTCATTACTGTGCCCTGGTGCCTCTTGACCTTTGTTTTCCCCTCCATTTAACAACTTGCACTGGTTTACATGAAACCATTTTGTGCGTTTCGGGAGTTTTACTGCATATACCATGGGGCTCGCTTTATCCACAATATTATAAGGCCCCATATACAGCGGCTCAAATGCCCCTATGGACCATTTAAATTATGGACCATTACCTGGTCTCCCACCTCCCACTCATGGGTTCTCTGGGGTTCTAACAGCAGCCGATTTTTCTGGTGCTGGCTCCTCAGGTTACCGGCTGCTTGCCAGTGAATCTCTTTTAAAGTCTCGTACAGATTCTGGACAAACCTGTCTCGGTTTACCTCCCTGACCTGTGCTTCGGTGAGGTGCGCATAATCTTCCCGGTCATAAGCTCGTGTGGGGAGTACCCTGTGCTTCTGGAGGGGCTGGCCCGGACACCCATTAAAACTAGAGGCAAGAACTCATCCCATCTCTGCAGGAATGGGCTTATCTCCTTCCTCAGTCTTTCTTTCAGTGTCCGGTTCATGCGCTCCACAATCCCCGATGACTGGGGGTTGTGAGCCACATGCCACTTCCCTTGTATTCCCAAGAGTTTTAAGGTGTCCTGCATCACCTGCCCCGTGAAATGGCTCCCTTGGTCGGACTCCACGGCCTGTGGCAGCCCCCACTGGGAGAACACTTCCCTCACTAGGATTCTAGCTGTTGCTAGTGCCGTGGCTGCTCGGCAGGGGAAGGCTTCCACCCATTTGGAAAATATGTCCACCAGGACTAAACAGTACTTGTTGCCTGCTTCAGTGGTGGGCAGTGGTCCGATGAAATCGACCTGCAGGGACCGCCACGGCCCCTCTACCCTCCTGGTCTGTCCTATGGGGGCTTTCCTGCGCTGCAGATCGGGGTTATTGGCTGCGCACACCAAACAGTGCGCACAGAAAACTCGGACATCCTCCCTGAGCTGGGGCATCCTCCCTGCCTCCTCTACCCTTTGCCAGGTAGTTTCCGGCCCTGGCTGTCCCACTCCCGGGCCCCCATGGGCCAACTGGAGGAACTCCTCTCGGTGCTGCGCTGGGACTACCCACCGATCCCCTTTGAAAAGCATCCCCTCTTTGATACTAATGTCCGCTGCCCCGAACGGACCTTCTGTGGACTCCCCATTCTCTCTCTTTACCAGGACGGCCTTAAGGACGGGATCCTGGGCTTGGACCTGCTTTAAGTCTGGGGCCAAAGCTACCCCCTGTGTGCCTCCCTTGTCCTGATTGCGGCTACCGGACCTGCTTTGTACGGATCCCAGAATACTCCTTCCCTGGCTCCCTGTTTGGCCAGCTAGTCTGCCTTTTGGTTGCCCTCCCACTTGGGCTCTGTGTTTGAATGGGCTTTGACTTTGTGAATATAGTGATCTCCCCGGGTGCCGGTGACCTCCAAAATTTTACCTAGCAGCGGTGCTGTTACTAGGGGCTTCCCATCTGGGGACTTGAATCCGTGCCTGGCCTAGATTGCCAAGTATTCCGTGCATGAGTTGCACGTGAACATAGAGTCCGAGCAAATGGTGTAGGGGGTGGGGAACTCATCGGGGTGGGTGACCACGTACGCCACCGCCATCAGTTTGGCGTGCTGAGCACTTAGGGTGTTGGGGAGTTTAATGGCCTTTGCTATTTTAGCTGTAGGGTCATAGATTCCGCACCCGGTGAGACACTCCCCCTTCACAACCGAACTGGACCTGTCTATATAGATGTTCCGGCCCGTCGGGTGTATCCCGGCCCGGAATCCTTCATCTACATCCCACACCCCTGCTACCGTACACGTGTGGGCCGTCCCTGGGTAAATCATGTTGGCTGCTAGCTTTGATTCGGTCAACCCCTGCACTCTCAAGTTCATCTGCAAGAGCAATAAAGTCCAGTGAGCAATGCGAGCACTGCTCACTGTCCCGTCCTTTATTCTCCCGTCCAACAACATCTGAGTGGGGGTATGGTGGGTGAGTAGAATTATCAGGGATGATCCGTAAAGAGCTATGAGTGCTTTATGGCCCAATGCGTGGCCAGGAGATGCCTCTCGCAGTTGGAATATCCCCATTCTACCTCGGTGAGAACCCTAGGTGAGTAGACCACGGGCTGTAGTTTGCCGTGTCGCTCCTGGAGCAACACTGCGCTCAAGCTATCCCCGCTGGCTGCTACCTCTAAGAAGAATTCTTCCCCACCATTGATGGCTCCCAATGCGGGTGCCGTCTGCAAATCCCCTTTGAGGCGAGTGAACGCTTCCTGGCAGTTCTGATCCCACTCCCACTTGACTCCCTTGCGGAGGAGCCGAAGCAGAGGGGCTGCTGTGGCTGCGTAACCCTCTATGAAGTCCCGGCAGTACCCTGTGATGTAAGAAAACTACTAGGCACTTGGTCTGAGTATTAAACAAGGCTTTAATCAACTGTTTTCCAACATGGAGATCTAGTTGTGTCCTTCACTAGTTCCTGTTAAAGAATGTCCTGAGCAAGCAGGGCCCATGCCTGAGTTTTTATACTCTCCCTGGACAGCGCCACCAGCAGGCCGCCCAGTATTATTTCATAAGTCATTTCCACATGAATGACAAGATTCATGTCACCCTGTAAGTCCCAGAAAAGACCTTACCCCGGTCACATTCTTGGGGGTTGGTAGCTCCTGTACTGTCTTCCTCCTAGCCTTGTCGATGGCCCTTTCACCAGCCCTTACAGTCAGCCTGAGGAATTTGACTGCCTCCTGACCGATCTGGGCTTTCTTGGGGTTGACCTTGAACCCCGCCTCCTGCAACAGCTTTAGCAGCTCGTCCAATAGTGGCCCGTGGTTCTCCCCCTCTGCGGAAAACAAAAGCAGGTCGTCCACATACTGGATTAGCTGGTGGGGTCGGCTGAAACCTTTTAATGTGTCCACCATGCATTGGTAGAATATGGAGGGGCTGTTGTGGAACCTCTGGGGAAGGCATGTCCATGTATACTGCAGCCCTTTAAAAGTGAATTCAAACTTGTATTGGTCTTCCCGTCTGAGGGGAATCGACCAAAACTCAATTGGAGATATCCAGCACTGTGAATGTGGTTGCGGTTGCTGGAATGCTCCCTATCAGATCCGCGACAGCTGTGACTGTGGGCGCGCAAGCTGGGATGTTCATATTGAGGACCCGATAGTCCACGGTGGCTCTCCACGACTGGTCAGGTTTCTTCACCGGCCAGAGTGGTGAGTTCACGTGGGTGGCTATTAGTCTCAACACCCCCTGTTTTACCAGGGATCCCAGTACCGTATCCAAGTCGGCTTCTGCCTCCCGGGGAAACTATACTGCTTTTGTGGCCGTGACATGGGGTCCCCTTGCACCCGGACCCTGCCACAATCGTGTTTATGGGTGGCGAATGTGGCGAGGTTGTCCCATACATTCGCCTGGTACTGGGCTGGGGCGCTACTAACCAACTGTTCCAGGTCGTCACTCCCTTTGGGTTTCATGGTGCATACACTACCCGCTCCTCCCTTATCTCTGGGGATCACTATCACCTCCTCTGTCTTGTCCGAGACCACTGCCCCCCACAGGCAGTGATTCCGCAGGTCCACAATGACCTGGTTGGCTAACATGAAATCAGCCCCGAGGACTCCCCACCCTGGTTGCTCCCATTTCATTAGCATGCACTTCCACGTGGTGCAGAGGGACCCTAGCTCTATTCTCAGGGGTTTGGACATCGCCCCCACCTGCTCGTTCCCTGTGAATCCCATTAGGCTAAATGGGACCTTGTTAGACCAGAGTGAATTGGTCGGGTCTTCTGAATGGACCACCGTGCTGGAAGCTCTGGTGCCCACCAAATATCTCCCCTGAACTGTCTCCACCCCCATCTTAACACAGTACCTGTCCCACTCATAAGTGAGCGGACACAGGTACTCAGGCTGGGCGTATTCTAGTCAGGAGGAAGGCGGACATGCGGGTGCGGTTGGCATTATGCTGCTCATGGCAGCGTCTAGCCTTCCTTTGTCCTTCCCCAGCACCGTGCGAAGGGCGGCCACCATAACATCAAATGGATCATTGGTCGCATCCTTCGCCTCGGTGACCTGGGGTTTTCGCACGGGAGGACCCCTTGGCCTGACCACCCCTTTTGTGCCGGGCAATCCCACCTCCAGTGTCCTGTCATCCCACACTTAAAACAAGTCTTAGACTTGTCGGTGTTACCCCCTTCCTGATGTCATTCCTTCCTATCCCCCTTACTGGTCTTCATTTCATGTACCCTTCCCTTGTGTTTGACCTCCTCCCTGGAACTGGCCCTAAAAGCTAAGCCCAATTTCCGGAGCACGCCTGCCTCCGTGTTCGCGAGGTCCTCGGAGTCAAACCATGCTTCTGCCTTAGCTTTAATCCGTGGCAGGCTGTTTGCTACCAGGGTCTTGAGCCAGTGATTTCTGGGGACCCCTATCAGTTGCGCGCGGCCTGGCTGCAAATGCAGCCGGTACCTCGCCGGCCAACTGTAGAGTCCGTTCCACTTGTGAGAACGGACTACCCTGGGTGTGCCCCATGGCTCTCAGGATCTCCTCTTTAAACCCCTCTCTGGTGCCTCGCCCTGTTTTTGTGGCTGCGGACAGGCTCTGATACAGTTTCCTGTTAAGGGAGAGCAGCATCAGCCTGTGGATCTTGCCCTCACTACACCCGTTGATCCCGCCTACCTGCTCGACCTCCATAAAGTGAACTGAGGGGTCCCCGTCCTGTTTTAATTTGGGCAACTCTGCTACCATGGCTTGCAACTGCGGGGTGGTGAATGGGACCATGTAATCGCTCTGCAGCAGGCCCTGGTTACCGTTTGGTGTGGGTGGACCGTACTTTTGCTCCCGCAGAGGATACATTGGTCTTGGTGGCACTTCCGGCGCCGGTGGGACTTCCCTGTCCTGAACCTTATCCTTTGCTTCCTGACCCTCCTCGTCCCACTCCACCTGGGTTTCCCCTGGTGCCATTAAACAGACCATGCCTCTGGCCCCAGACAAGGCTTGGGTCAACATTTTAATCCTTTCTTTGCAGGGATCGTGATCAGAGTCTTCATAGCCCCTACTTCTAGCTAGCTTATGAACTATCTTAATGTCCCTTAGCTGACCCTCCAAACCATCAGCTCTCGTTGTTAATCTTGCGTTCTCCTCCCGTAAGGCCTGCTCATTTAACCTGGCCTCCATAACCTGGCACCGCAGGTATTCCCCCATATTACGGGAGGTCTCTTCCTGTGCGTGTCTTTCCTGTGTTTCCTCGCGCAACTCCTCCACTAGTCTACTCCCGACTATCCTCCTTGTGTCTGACTTGTTTTCAGACTCCTTCAGCTCGTTTTTGAGCTTTTCAACCTGCTCCCGGAGCAGGTGAACTTGCTTTTGGAAGCACAGGAGCCAAATCACCTTCTCTTTGGACATCCTGTGCTCCTTGCTCCCTGTCCACTCTGCGGCCCTATCCTGGGGACTCTCAGAGCGCAACATCTCCAGCACCCATTGCTGGGATACGTTAACCTTTTTAAACACTTAGGAGGAAATTCTGTCCTCCATTCCAGATCTCTTGCCCTCCAAACTGTCCATATCTAATCCACAACCTATCATCCTGCCAGTGGCCACCAAATCTATGATCGGTATTTGCGGTGGCCAGTTTCCTATGGCCCCTGCCGCAATCGCCAATTATTTTAAGTAGTTTCGCCCCGCCCGTAGTGAGCACGCAAACCCCCTGTAAGGGGTTTTCCTTGAGAGGTTTCCCTGAGGTTTCTCTCTCTAGAGGCCTCTCTCTCTTGCACAGTAAAACTTTGAGTGGTTCGACCCACTCACCCCTTAGATTCTATAATCTGGACTTAGGTGCAGGAACTGCAATGCAGAGAAGACTCTTGTAGACCAAGTTTGATGAATAAAAAAGAAATTTTATTGCAAATGGAAAAATATCAAATCAAATGCAACAAAGACAAGAGTACGGTACATGGGAGGGAAAAACAAATACAAACAAATCATAACGACATTATACTAACTAAGGCAAATATAGGCATCTTATACTCTACAAAGATCATCATGAAATAAAGAAACACATGGAACATCGAGGGACAACAACTCATGTTAATTGTACCCTTAAATCCACCCCCTTATTAAACCTAACTAGATCTGATTGTGAAGGGCCAGAAACATGCTCACCAATCCCACTAGGAAGTGCAAGGTTTTGAAAACAAGGCTGCTGGAGCTGCAACGACTGTCCGATTTTAAATTGTCCTTTTTCTCCGCTCTCTTTGTGACTGTCCAAGCTTGTTGATTTGCGCTTCCTCCAACGTCTTCTCCCAAGCTATGTCTTCCTCCTCAAGCTGCGTTCCGGGGTGCTGCGTCCTGGTCCTGTATCTCAACTCGTCCAAGCTGTCCCTGGGGTCGTTGCCCCTGTCGCGTCGTGTCCCACTGCCGTGTCCTCCAAGCTGCTTGTTCAGCTTGCCTCGAGTGTCGCTTCCAACCCGGTGCTTCTGCTTGTTTCAACTGCTGAAAAGTCTCTTCAGTTATACCTTTCTTCCTGAGGCTTCACTTCCCCCCCAAAATCAGGTGAGTCTTTGTTTTAACTTTTGGTGGGCTTTGAGCACAGCGGGGCAGTTATTATATTTTAAATCATTTTAAGCGGCTGGTAACAGGCCCATCTCTGGTTTGAAATGCCTTTCATTGTTGTTAAATTTTGTGCTGATCCTGTTACCGAGCCCTTGGTGTTGTCCTCATGAATAAGTTATTGTCTCTTTCATCTGGGTCAACATTTAGATGGCCTCTGTCTCCAGCCAGATCTTGAGTGGATCTGCATCTAATCCATATGCATGCCTGTGGGTCTGGCTTTGTTCTCTCAGAAACAGCTTCCAGAACTTGCTATGGGTTCAATCCACATAGTTGTCTGAGGTTGTGCAGGAACCATTTTAAAGTGTCCCAATAAGCTGGTCACATGATACGGCGGCCATTTTGTATGCCCCTTTTTCTGGGCTTCTTTTAAAACAGTCTTTAAAATCATGGCCTCTTCTGCCCATTGATCCTTATTAATATGCAATCCAATTTTGCGAATCCTACACCCCTTACTACAAGTTCTAGATGATAGGGATTACTGAGGACAGATTTGAACATGGACAGCATTTTCGGGCTCACCTGTACAGTGTTTATTAAGGTTAACAAAAACCACTCCACTCGCATACAGTACGAGCAGTGTGAACACAACAGTAGAGTTTAAAACAGTACAACCCTGACTTGTCCAACAAGCCCCTGCCGTGCTGACTTACCATGGCCTAAAAACACCCTCCCATGAACTAAACTATCACAGGACCCTTCCAACGCTAAACCCCCTCTGGTTTGGTAAGAACATACAGGCACCCCCTCACACAGCTAAGTGATCTTGTGGGTGTGTAGGCTTGGCAATGCTCACCTAGATTGCCCTTTTGATCTTGCTTGCAGCTTTCTCCCGTACGTCTCGGCTACGTGGTTCCGTACCGGCCTTGTGGCATGTGAGTCCCAGCCTCAGTCGAAGTCTGTCTCGGTTGGAAGAGCAAGGTTCTGCTCCCCTTGATGTTCCGTTGTGTGGAGGGCAGGAGAGAGAGAGACCGAGAGCTATCCAAACTGCTCTCTTTTATACCCCTCCAATACACAGACCGCAGTCTGTGGTATTAATGGACACATGGCCTAGGGGAATGGTTTTCGATCACTTGAATGGTTTGAATGGTTTTTGATCTCTTTTCGATCTTCCTGCCGATTAACTTAATGAGTTCATCTTGACTAGAACAATGAGTCATCAGCCTTGTTAATCATGACTTGGGAGTGGGCCCCTCGGGCCATTGTTCCCAAGTACAGTTCGTTTCCATATGAATGAGTCACCTCCAGCTTGAGTGGTTTTTCACTGCTCCCCCCCCCCCAAACAGCTTGTCCAGTTTTTAATAGGGGTTAAAAATCTAAAAATCCATGAAGTCTGTGCTGACTGCTACACAGATGGCCAAAAGCTTGGTCGAAGAGGTAGGTTTTAAGGAGCGTATTAAAGGAGGAAAGAGAGGTAGAGAGGTGGAGAGGTTTAGGCAGGGAATTCCAGAGCTTAGGGCCTAGGCAACAGAAGGCACGGCCACCAATGTTTGAACGATTATAATCAGGGATGCTCAAGGGGGCAGAGTTGGAGGAGCACAGATATCTATGGGGAGTTTTGGGGCTGGAGGAGATTACAGAGTTAGGGAGGGGTGAGGCCATGGAGGGATTTGAAAACAAGGATGAGAATTTTGAAATCAAGGCGTTGCTTAACCGGGAGCCAATGGAGGTCAGCGAGCACAGGGGTGATGGGTGAATGGGACTTGGTGCAAGTTAGGACTTGGGCAGCCGAGTTTTGGATGACCTCAAGTTTACGCAGGGTAGAACGCGGAAGGCCAGACAGGAATGCATTGGAATAGTCAAGTCTAGAGCTAACAAAGGCGATTAATTAATCAATGGCGATAAATGTGAAAATGGCATCTGGAAAACGGCTTAAGGAGGGTGAAAATCAACTTTTTTACTGTAGTGATACTGAAAATGGAATGGATAATTATTTGGAATACAAACAAATTTTGGAAATCACTGTAATTAACTCAAGCCACTGTTCAAAAAGTATTCAAAAATACATTAAAAATCTATTAGATTGTTGAAAATATATTAAGAACTTCAAATAGTCAGAAAAATACAAATTAAAACATAATAGAAACAAAATAATAGTACCTCAGTAATACAGTTATTTTAACAGTAGTTTTTATGTCTGCAAGTATACAATCAAAATTTGACAATGATACAAGTGAGAACACATGCTGTTGCTGTGTGTGAAAGACACTTATTGTATTAATTAATATATATAAGGAGGGATGATATCTTAGCAGGTTCCTCTAATGAGGCCATATGGGTAGAACTTAAAAACAAAAAGGTGGCAAGCACTTTGCTGGGAGTGTACTATAGGCCCCCAAACAGTCAGGGGGAGATAGAGGAACAGATATGTAGGCAAATCTCAGAGAAGTGTAGAAATAATAGGGTAATAATAATAGGGGATTTCAACTTCCCCAATATTAACTGGGATAGTCAGAGTGTGAAAGGCTTAGAGGGTGCGGAATTCTTAAAGTGCATGCAGGAGAACTTTTTGAGCCAGCATGTAGAAAGTCCTACAAGAGAAGGGGCGGTATGGGACTTAGTTCTAGGGAATGTAGCCGGGCAAGTGGTAGAAGTGTCAGTAGGAGAGCATTTTGGTGACAGTGACCATAATTCGGTGAGATTTAAGGTAGTCATGGAAAAGAAGAAAGATGGACTGGAAATAAAGGTTCTAAATTGGGGGAAGGCCAATTTTAATATGATAAGGCAGGATCTGGCCAAAGTGGACTGGGATCAGCTACTTGTAGGAAAATCCACATCAGAGCAGTGGGAGCCTTTCAGAAAGGAAATAGAGAGAGTACGCCAACATGTTCCCGTAAAGGTCAAGGGTGGGACCAACAAGTCCAGGGAACCCTGGATGTCAAGGGATATACAAGAATGGATTAGGAAAAAAAGGGAGGCTTTTGGCAGATACAAAGGACTAAAAACAATGGAAGCCCTAGAGGGGTATAGAAAGTGCAGGGGGGTACTTAAAAAAGAAATTAGGAGAGCGAAGAGGGGGCATGAAAAAACACTGGCAGACAAAATAAAGGAAAATCCCAAGGTGTTTTATAAGTATATTAAGGGCAAGAGGATAACTAGGGAAAGAGTAGGGTCCATTAGGGACCAAAGTGGCAATCTGTGTGTAGAGCCGGAAGATGTAGGTGAGGTTTTAAATGAATATTTTGCATCTGTGTTCACTATGGAGAAGGACAATGTAGGCATAGAAATTAGGCAGGGGGATTGTGATATACTTGAACAAATTAGTATTGAGAGGGAGGAGGTACTAGTGGTTTTAGCAAGCTTAAAAGTGGATAAATTCCCAAGCCCAGATGAGATGTATCCCAGGCTGCTGTGTGAGGCAAGGGAGGAGATTGCAGGGGCTCTGACACAAATTTTCAGAACCTCTCTGGCCACAGGGGAGGTTCCAGAGGACTGGAGAACAGCTAATGTAGTACCATTATTCAAGAGTGGTAGTAGGGATAAACCAGGGAATTACAGGCCAGTGAGCCTAACATCAGTGGTAGGGAAATTATTGGAAAAAATTCTGAGGGACAGAATTAGTCTCCACTTGGAGAGGCAAGGATTAATCAAGGATAGTGAGCATGGCTTTGTCAGGGGGAGATCATGTCTGACCAATTTGATTGAATTTTTCGAGGGGGTGACTAGGTGTGTGGATGAGGGTAGTACAGTTGATGTGGTTTACATGGACTTCAGTAAGGCTTTTGACAAAGTCCTGCATGGGAGACTGATCAAGAAGGTAAGAGCCCATGGGATCCAGGGCAACTTGGCACAATGGATCCAAAATTGGCTTAGTGGCAGGAGGCAGAGGGTGATGGTTGAAGGTTGTTTTTGTGACTGGAAGCCTGTGTCCAGTGGTGTACCGCAGGGATCGGTGCTGGGTCCTTTGCTGTTTGTAGTGTACATTAATGATTTAGATATGAATGTAGGAGGTATGATCAGTAAGTTCGCAGATGACTCGAAAATTGGTGGAGTGGTAAATAGCGAGGAGGGAAGCCTTGGGCTACAGGACAATATAGATGGGTTGGTTAGATGGGCAGAACAGTGGCAAATGGAATTTAACCCTGAAAAGTGTGAGGTGATGCATTTTGGGAGGACTAACAAGGCAAGGGAATACACAGTGAATGGTAGGACCCAAGGAAGGACAGAGGATCAGAGGGACCTTGGTGTGCATGTACATAGATCCCTGAAGGCAGCAGGACAGGTAGATAAGGTGGTTAAAAAGGCATATGGGATACTTGCCTTCATTAGCTGAGGCTTAGAATATAAGAGCAGGGAGGTTATGATGGAGCTGTACAAAATGCTAGTTAGCCCACAGCTGGAATACTGTGTGCAGTTCTGGTCACCACACTATAGGAAGGATGTGATTGCATTGGAGAGGGTGCAGAGGAGATTCACCAGGATGGGTTGGAGCGCTTCAGCTACGAAGAGAGGGCTGGTGTTGTTTTCCTTATAGCAGAGAAGGCTGAGGGGGACCTGATTGAGGTGTACAGAATTATGAGGGGCATAGATAGGGTAGATAGAAAGGAACTTTTCCCCTTTTTTGAGGATGTAACTGGTAAAATAGATAAGGGAGAACCAGTGGATGTGGTGTATTTGGACTTTCAGAAGGCTTTCGATAAGGTCCCGCATAAGAGATTAGCGTGTAAATTTAAGGCACATGGGATTGGGGGCAAGGTATTGACTTGGATAGAGAACTGGTTGGCAGACAGAAATCAAAGAGTTGGAATAAACGGGTCTTTTTCCGAGTGGCAGGCAGTGACTAGTGGGGTACCGCAGGGATCGGTCCTTGGACCCCAGCTATTCACAATATATATTAATGATCTAGACAAGGGAACTAGATGTAATATCTCCAAATTTGCAGATGACACAAAGCTGGGTGGGCATGTGTACTGTGAGGAGGATGCAGAGAAACAACAGGATGATTTGGACGGGTTGCATGATTGGGCAGAAGCATGGCAGATGCAATATAATTTGGATAAATGTGAGGTTATCCACTTTGGTGGCAAAAACAGGAAGGCAGATTATTATCTGAATGGCAATAGATTGGGAGAAGGGGAAGTGCAACGAGACCTGGGTGTCCTTGTGCACCAGTCGCTGAAGGTAAGCATGCAGGTGCAGCAGGTAGTTAAGAAGGCAAATGGTATGTTGGCCTTCGTAGCGAGAGGGTTTGAGTACAGGAACAAGGATGTCTTGCTGCAGTTGTACAGGGCCTTGGTGAGACCACATCTTGAGTATTGTGTACAGTTTTGGTCGCCTTATCTGAGGAAGGATGTTTTTGCCATGGAAGGAGTTCAATGAAGATTCACCAGGCTGATACCTGGGATGGCAGGTATGACGTATGAGGAGAGATTGGGTCGATTGGGCTTGTACTGGCTGGAGTTTAGAAGAATGAGAGGGGATCGCATTGAAACTTATAAAATTCTGACAGGACTGGACAGACTAGATGCAGGAAGGATGTTCCCGATGGTCGGGGAGTCCAGAACCAGGGGTCACAGTCTAAGGGTAAGGGGTAGGCCATTTAGGACAGAAATGAGGAGGAATTTCTTCACCCAGAGAGTGGTGAACCTGTGGAATTCTCTACCACAGAAGGCAGTAGAGGCCAATACATTAAATATATTCAAGAAGGAGTTGGATATATTTCTTAAGGCCAAAGGGGTCAAGGGGTATGGGGAGAAAGCAGGGACCGGGTACTGAATTTGGATGATCAGCCATGATCGTATTGAATGGCGGAGCAGGCTCGAGGGGCCAAATGGCCTAATCCTGCTCCTATCTTCTATGTTTCTATGTTTCTTAGTAGAGGGGTCAATAACCAGTGGCATAATTCCAAGGTAAGGGGCAGGAAGTTTAGAGGGGATTTGAGGAAAAACTTTTTCACCCAGAGGGTGGTTGGAATCTGGAACTCACTGCCTGAAAGGTTGGTAGATGCAGGAACCCTCACAACATTCGAGAAGCATTTAGATGAGCATTGAAATGCCATAGCATACAAGGCTACGGACCAAGTGCTGGAAAATGGGTTTAGAATAGACAGGGCTTGATGGCCGATGCGGATACGAAGGGCTGAAGGGCCTCTTTCTGTGCTGTATAAATCTATGACTCTATGGCCTAGAAATTCAGTTTGGGGCGCCCAGCTCGCCTGGGCGCCGGAATTACCGTTGCGCGCGGAGCCACTTGCGCCATTGGGATATTCAGTTTCCGCGCTCCAAGTGGAAGCCGGCCGCTAAACAAGGGTTTCAGCGCCCCGCTTGGGGCGCTGAAACTGAATATCGGCGCGCAAAGTGCCGCAGCGCCACCCGCTGCGGCACGGCAGGCTGTGGTACTGCAGGCCTTCCTCCCACTGTTAAGGGGGAGGTGCCTGCAACAGCGCGATCCCCGCTCGCGAGTGCCGGCAAATGAGCCCGGCACCAAGGAGAAGTGCCGGGCTCTCGGGAAACAGCCGGCAATGCCGCGGGGAGGGGCGGGGGGTGTAGGAGGCCGGGGACGGAGGTGCGGGCAGGTGGCCGCCGAAAAACCGGCCGGCCGCACCTCCACCTTAACTCGCCCCACTACCGCCACAGGTAGGCCCCTGTGTACCGGTCGCTGTTTGCAGCCGGCGCGGAAGAGGCGGCTGCGACCTAATATGGCGCTCGGGGCGGTAGCGGGGCGCTGCGCACACCGATGACGTCATCGGTGGCGGCGCAGCGCTACAGGCTAACGCCGCCATTAGCGCCCCGCTAAATATCGCGGTGGTTGTGGCCAGTGGCGCAAAAGCCCTCTTTGGGCGCAAACTGGTGGCGCAGGCCACTGAATTTCTAGGCCTATGGCTCTATGGCTCTATGACTCTATTGGCAGGATTTTCATTTGGCCGTGGAGGCGGGATTGGAGGCGTGTGGGGGGTTAAAATTGCAAAAACTGGCAGGCGGGCTCAACCCCACCTCCATCCCGCCTCCAAGCAATTTTCATTAATTCATGTCTAATGGTCCCGTCTCCGTCCCGCCTCCAAGAGGCAGGATAGGCCGTTAAGGCCCTTAACAAGCACCAAATTGCCTCTATAATGCCATTTTGAAAGGCTTTTGCGATTTTAACCCTTTTCCCACGTGAAACACGCCTGTTCTGAAACACGACGGTGAAACCTGGCGGGAGCACAATTGGATTGCTGACTATCAGCTGCAGCTCAATCATTAAAGAGGAGATTTGATCAGTCATCATTTGCAGGTGGCAGGACTTTGTAGCCTCAGGTCTAGAGGAACTTTTAGAAGGCATAACCAAAGCTGTGGAAGTGTGGAGCCTGACACCCATCTCCAGTGTGAATTCCTGGGAAACCCCTCTCACCACCTTCACTGAGCGCTTCCTCAACTGATAATATACCAGAAGCATGGGAGCCATTTATTTCCTTCCCTTCTGGACATTAGATGAGGATGAAGACCAGCCGCGGCACCAGCAGAACCAAGAACAACAGCAGCAGCAACAACAGCAGCACCAACAGGAGTGCCAAGCTGCTGCTCACCCATCTGAAGCTGCACAGGCCAGAAGGGGCCAGCGCATGGAAGCCCATCGGCGCAGGAGATACCCCCCAAACAGGGTCTACAGACACAGGGTCAGCTACCTCAACATGTCTGAGCAGCAGTGCCAAAGGCGGCTCCGACTTTCGCGAGAGGTAGTGCGTGACATCTGCGCAATGCTGCAACAAGACCTGGAGCCCAGAGGACCAGGTGGACAACCCTTACCAGTGGCCGTCAAAGTCACCACCACACTCAACTTTTTTGCTTCAGGCTCATTCCAGGGATCAGCAGCAGACATCAGCGTCATCTCCCAGGCGGCCGTACACACTTGCATCACGCAGGTAACCGATGCCCTCTTTGCCATCGCGCACAATCACATCCATTTCACCAAGGATCAAGCAAGTGTCACAGCGCGTGCAGTTGGATTAGCTAATCTGGCAGACTTCCAAGCGTGCAGGGCGTCGTTGACTGCACACATGTGGCCCTTAAGGTATTTTTATCAACCACAAGGGCTTCCGCTCCCTTAACGTTCAGCTGGTGTGTGACCACAAGAAGGAAATTTTGCATGTTTGCACCAAGTACCCTGGCAGTTGCCATGACTCCTTCATACTGTGCCAGTATAGTGTGCCTCCGTTATTCAGTCTGCCAGACCAACTTAACGGATGGCTACTTGGAGACAAGGGCTATCTCCTGAAGACGTGGCTAATGATGCCGTTGAGGAGCCCATCCAACAAAGCTGAGGAGAGCTACAACTCCAGCCACATGTCCACCAGAGCCATAATTGAGCAAACCATCAGTTTGCTGAAGATGCACTTCAGATGCCTGGATAGATCAGGTGGAGCCCTGCAGTTCTCAGCAGCCAGGGTCTCCAGAATCGTCGTGGTTTGCTGTGCACTTCACAACATGGCACAGCGTCGTGGCTTGCAGATTCCTGAGGACCAAGTGGCTCATCACATATCCTCCTCAGATGAGGAGGAGGAGGAGGAGAGCGAAAACGAACATCTTGCAGAGGCCCATCAACCAGTTGCAGCAGTACACGAGAACATTGTTGCCCGGGATGCAAGGAACGCACTCATCTTGGCCAGATTTGTTTAGCCAAGCCAATCAAGCACTTTTGCCTCGCAGCTTCTTACCTGAGCATCGTCAATGGCCAAGGACCAGCGGCTCTAAATCGATGTGGGAGATTGATGCAAATTTAACTTAATTGGCCAATTGAGTTCCAGCATGTGGGAACCCATGGCAAATGAGTTTTTCCAGTCTGAAAGTCGCCTCCAGTGACATCATCATTGCTGCTGCATTTAAGGCCTGCAACAAGCCTTGCTTCTTCTGCAGACTGCCAACCTTTTGGCCTTTCATGCTACAGAGACCTGGAGGTAGAATAGCCAGTGAAAGATCTAGGGCTGCTCCAAGGTTTGACGACGTTGCCGTGCAGGCTTTAGTTGAGGGAGCAAGAGCTCATAAAGAGGTGCTCTTCCCTTCTTCAGGGAGGAAGAAGACAGGGACAACAGTGGAGAGTCCTAGTCGGAGGGTGCAGGACTCTGCCAGCTTGGCTCAGCTGCGTGTCGACCCTTTGCCTCTGGGTCCATCCACAAGATCAGCGGGGCTGGAACTCCAGCAACAGATGCAGGAGTCTCTGGCAGGTTTTGTCCCTAGGGTCGCTGCGAGTGTGGAGCGAATGGAGGAGTCCATTGCGAACATGAGCAGAGCCTTTGTGGAGTCATTGGCGCATGAACGTATAACCATGGAAAGGTTGGCAACCTCCATGGAGGTGATAAGTCGCCAGAGTGCAGAAAACATGGTGAGTGTTCAGAATAGAATGACATCTCTGGAGGAGTGATGGTCATCTATTGAACAGACAAACCAGACCTTCATGGAAGTCCTTCTGAGTAGGACTGCCAGTGCAGATACGGGTCCCCATGGCCCCCCTGATGTGCAGCAAGGTGCTCTCAAGCCTCTTGCAAGCGCTGAGGGGGACCTGACCCATGAGAGGGAGGTTGGTGGCAGACATCAAGGAAGTGGGGGCTCCTCTCCAAGCACTCACACTTCCATGCCACTGCAGAGCCCTCGGTCAGAGCCCCACCAGAGTCCACACCCAATTGAGATCGGCGTCTCAACCCCTGCACAACCGCAGGAGCAGTAGGAAAGTGAGCAAGGGGCCTCCACATCTGCTGAAGCCACAGGGGAAGCACCACGTAGGAGCAGGCGCAAGAGAAAAATACTGCACAAATAGTCACAAGGGCAGTCACTTGGGTGAAATTTGATGTTTTCTGTGAAAAAGCCATCAGGTGAATAATATAAATAAAAAATCTGATGGCGACTGCTGTAGCTGTGGCGTGTGTCATTTCGCGAATGGGACTTTCACATTGAGGGCTTAGGATTACTTGCAGTTGTCAGTATGGTGGTCAAATTGCTAGGAATCCGCTGGTTCTTGGCCATTGTCGATGCTCAGGTAAGAAGCTGCGAGGCAAAAGTACTTGATTGGCTAGGCTAAGCAAATCTGGCCAAGATGAGTGCGTTCCGTGCATCCCGGGAAGCAATTTACTCACGTACTGCTGCCGCTGGTTGATGGGCAATTGATGCGCTATCAATTACTCATAAAAGACTGAGAGTTAGAAGAGTAACTAAAGGCTTTTATTAACAACAGAATGGAGGTCTGCCTCGAGTGGTCGACCGGTCCAGGATACAAAGGGCTGGGGAGCAGTCACCTTTATACTAGGACCTGTGGGAGGAGTCAGCCGAGGCATGTCCAGGCATGTACACAGTGGAATACAAACAGGACAAACAGGAATACAAACAGTGGTTTACCACATTCACCCCTTGTTTAAAATTGAGTCCGGCGGGGTGAAGTGTATTAAAAGTTAGTGTATTGGAGTCTCTCCGGAGGTCTTGTCTGCCGCTGTGATCGGCGTGGCGACGGCAGGGGTAGTGAAGCTTCCGGCGTCGAGTCCAGCGTAGGCTGTGGCACAGGCGTGTCGTCCTCGTAGATGTCGAGCGGGTCGCGGGGCCCAGGCCTGCCGTCTGCTGGGGCTGGATATCGGATCGTGGGGGGGGGTGGTAGTGGGTAGTGGGTTACTGTGGTCCCCGAGGGTGCAAGGTCTCTTATGGAGACTGTGTCCTCCCGCCCGTCCGGGTATGCGATGTAAGCATACTGGGGGTTGACGTGGAGGAGGTCGACCCTCTCGACCAGGGGGTCCGTTTTATGGGTCCTCACGTGTCTTCTCAGTAGGACCGGCCCTGGGGACGTCAGCCATGGCGGTAGCGATGTCCCTGATGTGGACTTCCTTGGGAAGACAAACATTTTCTCATGAGGGGTGGCGTTAGTGGCAGTGCAGAGCAGTGACCGAATAGAGTGGAGCGCATCGGGGAGCACATCCTGCCAGCGGGAGGTTGGAAGGCCCCTAGACTTTAAGGCTAGCAGGACGGCCTTCCAAACTGTCGCATTTTCTCTTTCCACCTGTCCGTTCCCCCGGGGGTTGTAACTGGTGGTCCTGCTTGTGGCAATACCCCTAGTTAGCAGGTACTGACGGAGTTCGTCGCTCATAAACGATGAGCCCCGGTCGCTATGGATATAGCTGGGGAAGCCGAACAGGGTGAAGAGGTTGTTCAGACATTTAATGACCGTGGCACTGGTCATGTCCGGGCAGGGGAAGGTGAACGGGAAACGGGAGTACTCATCAATAATATTGAGGAAGTACACATTGCGGTCGGAGGAGGGGAGAGGCCCTTTAAAATCAACGCTCAGGCGCTCGAAGGGGCGAGTGGCTTTTATCAGGTGGGCCCTGTCTGGTCTATAAAAGTGTGGTTTGCACTCAGCGCAGACTTGGCAGTTCCTGGTCATGGTCCTGACCTCCTCAATAGAGTAAGGCAGGTTGCGGGCCTTGATGAGGTGGAAGAACCTGGTGACCCCCGGGTGGCAGAGGTCATTGTGGAGGACCCGTAGTCTATCGATCTGCGCACTGGCGCAGGTGCCACGCGATAGCGCATCCGGGGGTTCATTTAGCTTCCCGGGCCGGTACAAGATCTCGTAGTTGTAGGTGGAAAGTTCGATTCTCCACCTCAAGATCTTGTCATTTTTGATTTTGCCCCTCTGCTTGTTGTTAAACATAAAAGCAACTGAACGCTGGTCAGTGAGCAGGGTAAATCGTTTTCCGGCCAGGTAGTGCCTCCAATGACGCACAGCCTCCACAATCGCCTGGGCCTCCTTCTCAACAGCGGAGTGTCTGGTCTCCGGGCCTTGGAGGGTTCGTGAAAAGAAGGCCACGGGTCTCCCCGCCTGATTGAGGGTAGCGGCCAGGGCAAAGTCGGACGCGTCGCTTTCCACCTGGAAGGGGATGGATTCGTCCACTGCGTGCATGGTGGCTTTGGCAATGTCCTCCTTGATACGGTGGAAGGCTAAGCGGGCCTCTGCCGTCAAGGGAAAAGAGGTGGACTTGATCAGCGGACGGGCCTTGTCCGCATAGTAGGGGACCCACTGGGCGTAATAGGAGAAAAACCCTAGGCACCTCTTTAGGGCCTTGAGGCAGTGGGGCAGTGGAAGTTCCATAAGGGGACGCATCCGGTCGGGGTCGGGGCCGATGACTCCGTGTTCCACAACACAGCCAAGGATGGCGAGGCGGTTTGTGCGGAATATGCACTTCTCCTTGTTATATGTCAGGTTTAGGAGTTGGGCGGTGCGGAGGAATTTTTCGAGGTTTGCGTCATGGTCCTGCAAGTCACGGCCGCAGATGGTCACATTGTCCAGATATGGGAAAGTGGCCTGCAACGCATTTTGATCTACCATCCGGTCCATCTCCCTTTGGAAGATGGAGACCCCGTTGGTGACGCCAAAGGGAACCCTAAGGAAGTGATAGAGGCGGCCGTTTGCCTCAAAGGCAGTGTACTGGCGGTCCTCAGGGCGGATGGGGAGCTGGTGGTACGCTGATTTCAGGTCAATGGTCGAGAAGATGCGGTACTGCGCGATCTGGTTGACCATATCAGCTATACGGGGGAGTGGGTAGGCGTCCAGCAGGGTGTAGCGATTTATTGTCTGGCTGTAGTCGATGACCAGGCGCTGCTTCTCGCTGGTCTTAACGACCACAACCTGGGCTCGCCAGGGGCTGGTGCTGCCCTCAATAATCCCTTCTTTCAGGAGCCGCTCCACTTCGGTTTTAATGAAAACCCTGTCCCCGGCACTGTATCGCCTGCTCTTTGTGGCGATGGGCTTACAGTCGGGGGTGAGGTTAGCAAACAGTGGTGGGGGGGTGACTCTGAGTGTGGAGAGGTTGCACCTGGTGCGCGGCGGGCAATTTGGAAGCTGCTGGCTGCGGACTGTGAGTGGGGGTAGGGGTCCACCGTACGCCATCGTAACACTTTTAAGGTGGCACTGAAAATCTAACCCCAGCAGGACGGCAGCGCAGAGGTCAGGCAGGACCAGAAGTTTAAAATGATCGTACACGGTCCCGTCTACTACGAGTGTCACCACGCAGTAGCCGCCGATGTCCGCCGACTGGGACTCGGAGGCCATAGAAATCCGCTGTTGCGCAGGCAGGACTGGGAGAGAGCAACGCCGCACCGTGTCGGGGTGGATGAAGCTCTCCGTGCTCCCAGAGTCAAAAAGGCAGATTGTATCGTGACCATTTACCTTAATGTCCATTGTGGAACTGGCCAGTTGGTGCGGTCTCGCTTGGTCCAGTGTAACGGATGCCAGCGTAGGGGTCGGTGTGTCGCTGCGGGTATCAGATGAGGCGGTGTCGGGGGCCTGCTGCGTCCCGGCTGTCGTCCAAGATGGCGGCGTCCATGATCCCCATGTGGCTGGAGGCGTCCAAAATGGCTGCTGTACCGGTGATTCGCACACGGCCGGGGAGGTCCAAAATGGCGGCCCGCATGGCCCACACGCGGCGCTGCTGGGGTTCGGGGTGGCTTTGGCCCTGCAGACGCTAGCGTAGTGTCCCTTCTTCCCGCAGCCCGAGCAGATCGCGTTTTTCGCCGGGCAGCGCGCTCTGGGGTGTTTTGCCTGGCCACAGAAGTAGCATTTCTGGCCTTGGGGCACTGCTGTCTGGCCTTGGGACACTGCTGCGGTAGTTGGGCCGTTGTTGGGGTGTGGCTGGGGTGGCACGGCGCTATGAGGCGGTCCTACCGTGTCCCAGGCTGTCATTCCCCGCGGCGTCCACGGTGCAGAGGAGTAGGCATCCATGCCCTGGTAGGCTGCATCCAACGATAGTGCGAGTTCAGAGGCCTTGTTGAGGTCGAGGTTACTCTGCTCCAACAGTCGCTGTCGTGTGTAATTGGATCTGTGGCCCGCTACAAAAGCGTCCCGGATAAGTTCCTCTGTGTACATGGCGGCCTTTACATCCTTACAACCACAGGCCCGGCCAAGCACAGACAGTGCCTGAAGGTATTCCACGGTCGATTCCCCAGGTTGTTGTTTACGACTCCCCAGGAGGTGCCTGGCGTACACTTCGTTCACTGGGCGCGTGTACTGGTCCTTGAGGAGCTTGATAGCATCCGCGTACGAGGTCGCGTCTTGGATGACCGAGTACACTCGGTGGTTCACTTTGGAGGTCAGGACATCCAGTTTGTCCTCGTCCGATTTGATTGCTTCGGAGGCGGTCAGGAATTTTTCGAAACACTTAAGCCAGTGAGTAAACTTGGTGGATGAGTCCGCCTCCCGATGATCTAAGTCCAGGCATGCTGGTGTGAGGATCTTCTCCATTATAAAAATGTTGTTAATAAAATTGATGCGCTATCAATTACTCATAAAAGACTGAGAGTTAGAAGAGTAACTAAAGGCTTTTATTAACAACAGAATGGAGGTCTGCCTCGAGTGGTCGACCGGTCCAGGATACAAAGGGCTGGGGAGCAGTCACCTTTATACTAGGACCTGTGGGAGGAGTCAGCCGAGGCATGTCCAGGCATGTACACAGTGGAATACAAACAGGACAAACAGGAATACAAACAGTGGTTTACCACATGGGCCTCTGCAAAATTTTCATTTTCGCTGTCCTCCTCCTCCTCCTCCTTCTCCTCATCTGGGGATGATATGTGATGAGCCGCTTGGTCCTCAGGAATCTGCAAGCCACGACGCTGTGCCATGTTGTGAAGTGCACAGCAAACCACGACGATTCTGGAGACCCTGGCTGCTGAGTACTGCAGGGCTCCACCTGATCTATCCAGGCATCTGAAGTGCATCTTCAGCAAACTGATGGTTTGCTCGATTATGGCTCTGGTGGACATGTGGCTGGAGTTGTAGCTCTCCTCAGCTTTGTTGGATGGGCTCCTCAACGGCATCATTAGCCACGTCTTCAGGGGATAGCCCTTGTCTCCAAGTAGCCATCCGTTAAGTTGGTCTGGCAGACTGAATAGCGGAGGCACACTAGACTGGCGCAGTATGAAGGAGTCATGGCAACTGCCAGGGTACTTGGCATAAACATGCAAAATTTCCTTCTTGTGGTCACATACCAGCTGCACGTTAAGGGAGTGGAAGCCCTTGCGGTTGACAAAAATACCTGGATTGCGATGGGGTGCCTTAAGGGCCACATGTGTGCAGTCAACGACAGCCTGCACCCTTGGAAAACCTGCCAAATTAGCCAATCCAACCGCACGTGCTGTGGCACTTGCTTGATCCTTGGTGAAATGGATGTGATTGTGCGCGAGGGCAAAGAGGGCATCAGTTACCTGCGTGATGCAAGTGTATGCGGCTGCCTGGGAGATGCCGCTGATGTCTGCTGCTGATCCCTGGAATGAGCCTGAGGCAAAAAAGTTGAGTGCGGTGGTGACTTTGACGGCCACTGGTAAGGGTTGTCCACCTGGTCCTCTGGGCTCCAGGTCTTGTTGCAGCATTGCGCAGATGGCACCCACTACCTCTCGCGAAAGTCGGAGCCGCCTTTGGCACTGCTGCTCAGACATGTTGAGGTAGCTGACCCTGTGTCTGTAGACCCTGTTTGGGGGGTATCTCCTGCGCTAACGGGTTTCCATGCACTTGCCCCTTCTGGCCTATGCAGCTTCAGGTGGGTGAGCAGCAGCTTGGTGCTCCTGTTGTTGCTGCTGATGTTGGTGCTGCTGCTGTTGGTGCTGCTGTTCTTAGTTTTGCTGGTGCTGCGGCTGGTCTTCGCCCTCATCTAATGTCCAGAAGGGAAGGAAATAAATGGCTCCCATGCTTCTGGTATATTATCAGTTGAGGAAGCGCTCAGTGAAGGTGGCGAGAGGGGTTTCCCAGGAGGTCACACTGGAGATGGGTGTCAGGCTCCACACTTCCACAGCTGTGGTTATACCTTCTAAAAGTTCCTCTAGACCTGAGGCTACAAAGTCCTGCCACCTGCAAATGATGACTGATCAAATCTCCTCTTTAATGATTGAGCTGCAGCTGATAGTCAGCAATCCAATTGTGCTCCCGCCAGGTTTCACCGTCGTGTTTCAGAACAGGCGTGTTTCATGTGGGAAAAGGGTTAAAATCGCAAAGGCCTTTCAAAATGGCATTATATAGGCCACTTAGTGCTTGTTAAGGGCCTTAATGGCCTATCCTGCCTCTTGGATGCGTCACGGAGACGGGACCATTAGACACGAATGAATGAAAATTGCTTGGAGGTGGGATGGAGGCGGGGTTGGGTTCGCCCGCCAGTTTTTGCAATTTTAAACCCCCACACGCCTCCAATCCCGTCTCCACGGCCCAATGAAAATCCTGCCCATATATGACTCTATGGGCTGTCAGGCGGGGTTTCAGACGTGTGCGGGGGGGGGGCGGAAATCCCGAATTTGGGGGTCCCGACATCATCCCGCCCAAAACCCCGCCCCACGTAAGTTTCAGGGGCGGCGGTTACCCGCCCCGCACTGGGACCCGCCAAAATCAGGCGGGAAGGGATTAGTGCCAATTAACTGCCTGTTAGTTAACAGGCAGTTTTTAGCCTAATCCCTATTTTGAGGGGTTTCGTGTGGGTTTCCCGACGGCTCCAAACCACGCCAGGTAGAGCAGGCGGGCCATCGGGTTGAAGGAGTTGGAGGGGTCGCGATGTCGGCGCTCAGGTGAGTGATGGGTGCATGAGTGCAAAGGTAAGTGTGTTTGGTGTGTCTAAAGTGTGTAAAGAAATTTTACTTACCTGTACTTAACAGCGTTTCTCCCTGTAGCCGTCGGGAGCGCATCACTCAGCCGGAACTGAAAGCTGAACGGCTGCGATCTGTCAAAAGTGACAGCCTTCAGCTTTGAGTGCCGGTGACAGTTCTAACTGAGTCTGTGCAGAATGACTCAGCTTAGAACTCAGAGTGTCAGTGTTTCACAGCTTCAAACAGCTGTGAAACACTGATATTTCATCTGTGAAGGACTCTTGACAGATGAAATTTCAGTCTGTGACGTCACCTGTTGCCGGGTGGCCCTTAATTGGCCTGCTGAGCCCGCTGGGTGGGCTCAACAAGGTAAATCAAGGGAAAATCGCGTGGATTGGCCGGACATCGAAGTAGGCGGGTCAAAAACCCAAAAGGGGAAGTCCCGCCTTCTTCCCGACAGGTTCGGCAAAATCTACCCCTATGGCTCTATGACCCTATGAGTATAAACATTTTTATACATTTCTGTGTTCAGGTTCTTGTTTTTCCTCCTGCATTTCTACACTCCGGTGTCATCTACAATTTCTGCAAGATGGCTGTTCTCTGTTTCAGATCAAAGCAGAATTTGTGGGAGATTCACACAGGCCCTTCTATCTGGGGGGAATCTGTTTCCTGTCCTTGTGAATATGCTCAAACAGTAGACGCCTAGCATTGTGCTCTAGCAAATTTTCATAATTGAGATGCTACAATTGTTAAATGTTCCTTAATGTATATTATGCCGATTATAGATATGAATTCATCTAAATGGTTCATTGAACTTACTGTGAAAAAACTGTGATGCATTTGAAACAGCATAATATATCTGAACAATGGTAAAGGGAAATGCTTTGAAAATTTCAAGAAATTAACATTATACAAATTCACTAATACTGTTAATAAATCTAGTCTCAATGGACTGTTTGCACCGGTTATTTGCTTTTGTAACATCAGAAACTGGTGCTACACTTCAGTAGATAGGATCTGGTTCCTAATAATTAGGCCAGTTGTGCTTGTCTGCTCATAAAAAACATCTAATTCTGTTATAAACCCATATCAGAAAATGAAAACAGGCATTAACAATATATAGACAACCAATATGTAAATGCTACGGCTACTCTTCTGAAATGTTAACACAACCAGGCAGCAAACATACAGATGACAATGTAATAACATGAACCAACAGCTTGTCATACTAGGTGTGTTGCTACCCTTTCCCCATGACACTTCCAACCTATGTCTCCACAATTGAAGTATCTCCTCTCCATCTGGTATCATTCCACCATTCTAAGTTTACCCAACAATTATGGAAAGATATACGCTACTCTTTCACATCCTTTGTGGGGTGAGCGGGGTGGGGTGGGGGGGGCGCGCGCGGCGGGGGGGGGGCGCAGGGTGGGGTGGCTGTTAGCGGTATCATCTATATATTAACTCTGAGATTTATTCCACCATCCCTTAGCTTAGCCTTGAGGGGTGGAGGCACTGTTTCAAGTTCTGGAGAAAGTCTATCAAAAAAGCCTTTCACAGCTTAATGGCGACGGAGCCATTAAATCTTTCTAAATTCTCCAAACCGAACACCAACTCAGACAGGGTGATGCCTTTTTTTTATAAAAGCACTGACGTAATAAAACTCACTACGCACTTGGTTTGAGCATAAAGCAAGGCTTTAATCAACTTATTTCAGAACATGGAAGTCTAATTGTATCCACTAGCTCCCTTGTCTTTACAAAATGTCCCTGGCAAGCTGGGGCCAACGCCCGAGTATTTATACTCCTTGGACAGCGCCACCAGCTGGCCGTCCAGTGTTATTTCATAGGTGTAAAATTAAGGCACATGGGATTGGGGGCAAGGTATTGACTTGGATAGAGATCTGGTTGGCAGACAGAAAGCAAAGAGTTGGAATAAACGGGTCTTTTTCCGAGTGGCAGGCAGTGACTAGTGGGGTACCGCAGGGATCAGTCCTTGGACCCCAGCTATTCATAATATATATTAATGATCTGGATGAGGGAACTAGATGTAATATCTCCAAGTTTGCAGATGACACAAAGCTGGGTGGGCGTGTGTGCTGTGAGGAGGATACCGATAAACTCCAGTATGATCTGGACAGGTTGGGTGATTGGGCAGAAGCATGGCAGATGCAATATAACGTGGATAAATGCGAGGTTATCCACTTTGCTGTCAAAAACAAGAAGGCAGATTATTATCTGAATGGCAATAGATTGGGAGAAGGGGAAGTGCAACGAGACCTGGGCGTCCTTGTGCACCAGTCGCTGAAAGTAAGCATGCAGGTGCAGCAGGCGGTTAAGAAGGCAAATGGTATGTTGGCCTTCGTAGCGAGAGGGTTTGAGTACAGGAACAAGGATGTCTTGCTGCAGTTGTACAGGGGCTTGGTGAGACCACATCTGGAGTATTGTGTGCAGTTTTGGTCGCCTTATCTGAGGAAGGATGTTCTTGCCATGGAAGGAGTTCAGCAAAGATTCACCAGGCTGATACCTGGGATGGCAGGAATGATGTATGAGGAGAGATTGGGTCGATTGGGCTTGTACTCGCTGGAGTTTAGAAGAATGAGAGGGGATCTCATCGAAACTTATAAAATTCTAACAGGACTAGACAGACTAGATGCTGGAAGGATGTTCCCGATGGTCGGGAGTCCAGAACCAGGGGTCACAGTCTAAGGATAAAGGGTAAGCCATTTAGGACTGAGATGAGGAGGAATTTCTTCACCCAGAGAGTGGTGAACCTGTGGAATTCTCTGCCACAGAAGGCAGTGGAGGCCAATTCATTAATTATATTCAAGAAGGAGTTGGATATATTTCTTAAGGCTAAAGGGATCAAGGGATATGGAGAGAAGGCAGGAACAGGGTACTGAATTTAGGCGATCAGCCATAATCGCATTGAATGGCGGAGCAGGCTCGAGGGGCCGAATGGCCTACTCCTGCTCCTATCTTCTATGTTTCTATGTTTCTATGTAGTTTCTCAATGATGAGACTTATGACAAGCACTTTCAATCCAACCGCTTAACTGGGCTAGCGTCACTTAGCAACTCACAACACTAGAGACCTCTCCTCCTTCCCTGTAAGACAAAACCAAACGACTTCCTTGTGCTCAGAAAACACAAATGCAGCATAAAGTGTACCTGGCAGAGATCTGGATCAAATGGAAGGGCTGATTCCACGGTTTTGTGCATTGGCAGAGCAGGTTACCAACTGGCACAGTTGAAGTGCTGAACTGGTAGAGCAGGCCCTGTGCCAATTTCTTTCCGGCCTGCAATTTGCCACTATTCTATTTTTAGTGAGCTGAAGTGCTTTCACCCATTTCCTGTGTAAGCCTCATTAAGGCCCCAGATTTAATGCAAAATTATTTAAATGAACCTAGCATAACTCTCTGGTATTTGTGGCAGCTTTCCTCTTTTTTCTTTGTGTGCCCATTTAGAATGGTAGCAAGGGAAGCCCTATGGGCACAGGAGCTTTGGAAGAGATTTTTGTAATGGTTACAGTAGCTTTATAGTGCAGTGTTTCTTGTTGGACATTTTGTTCATCATTCTGAAATGATTATTAACATATTTATTTTTTGCAAAATAGAATTGGTGGCCATATTTTTACTCCTTCAAATAAGTTTGCTTTTCAAACACCTCAAATAGAACATTTCATGGTTGAGGTGGTAGAAGATCAGGGCTTGGCACATCCACCTGCCAGTGACCCAAGACAACTGCTTCAGCTTGCTACAGGTCAGCAGGCCAGAGCTTCGTCAACTGCAGCAAGAACACCGTCAGCATCCATGCAACTTAGGGATGACGTTGGCTGTATTTGGTAAGATCACTATGTCCTCAACTATACTGCCAATTGTAGTGTATGTACCTTTAAGAGAGAACTACTTTTACAGCTCCTGTATACTGTAGTACCGGCAGTGACCACACCTGTATATAAGCCTTGAGCATGCCTCTGTACCCCAGTCTTGAGACTACCCTACTCCAGTAAATACCTGTTGATTGTTAAGTTACACCATCCGTGTGGTTATTGAAAAACATCATACTCTCAGAATCACGGATCTAACAGTGGCGACGAGTGTCGATTCAAATCTACCTGCAACTCTGCATTTCCCTTCGAGGATTCGCTCCGGGAGGGCGGTGGAAGAAAGTCGAGGCCAGAAACACGGGCGTCGACCACGAGCAACCGCCCAGTCGTCCGGCAGAGAGTGAACATCGCAGGGGAGGCTGTGGAGAGCCGGGCTTGTTTCCCCAGCCACGACGATCAGCAATAGACTGACGACAGGTGCAACGCAGACCCTTCCCGGACAGCGGCGGCTAGAGCCGACCGACGGCGGAGAGAAAGCCGAGCAGCGTCGACGGGGTAAGACAGAGGGTGAAGCGCACAGGGCGCAGCCGGGGGTTGAAAACCGAGCAGCGTCGAGGAAAAACAAAACGGAGAGAGAGAGGGTAAAGCAACAGCCGGGTTCAGGACTGAGCGGCGGAAACGGGAAAGGCGCACAAAACAAAAAAAAGAATGCGCAGAGCACAGCCAGGGCTCAAGGGCTGAACAGTGTCCGCAGAGAGAAGAAGGGAGAGCGCGGGAGATGCCATTGAGCCGTGGAGAAGAAGGAAGAGCGCGGGAAGGAAGGAAAGTGCGGGAGATGCCATTTTGTGCCAGCGGAGAAGAAGGGGAAGCGCGGGAGACGCCATTTTTGACAGTTAAATCACACCCAGGGATGCAGAAGAGTGGCAGTATCTCTACGTTTGACAATGAAGTCGAAGATTGGGCGACATATGTGGAACGTATTGAGGTGTACTGCAGGGCGAATGAAGTGCCAGATGCTAGGAAAGCACTGGTTTTGTTAAATTCCATGGGTGCAAAAACTTATGGGTTACTGCGAAACCTAATAACCCCAGAGAAGCCTGTGAACAAGAATTTCGAAAGCATAGTAGAAATCCTACAGGACCACTTAAACCCCACACCGCTGCTGATAGCAGAACGATTTAAGTTCCATAAAAGGAACCAACACAAAGACGAAAGCAATGCTGAGTACCTAACGGAACTGCGCAAGCTATCGAAACACTGCCAGTTTGGAGCGGGACTAGCAGATACGTTAAGGGATAAGTTTGTGTGTGGGCTGCAAAGTGAAGGAACCCAGAAACGGCTTCTATCAGAAAAGGATCTTACGCTGGACAAGGCTTTCAGTATGGCAGTATCACATGAAGCAGCCGCAAGGGGCGCTGCAGAGATACAACGGAGACCGCAAGAATATGGCACCAATGAAATGTCCTATGGAACACGGAAGTGCTATCGCTGCGGCAGAACAACACATGACCAGAAGGATTGTTGGTTCAAGGACCAAGTGTGCAGACAGTGTGGAAAAGCAGGACACATAGCAAGAGTCTGCAGGTCTGGGAAGAAAAGCAACAGCAAGAAATCTCCACAGGAGAAGTACGAAAAGGTACACCAGGTGATGGACAGTGGTTCAGATGAACAGAAAAGTGACACACACTCCGGAAGCAAGGAGCTGGCTTGTCTGAAACTACATAAGGTAACCAAAATGGAGGATCACCAGACTATCTGGGTTACACTCAAGATAGACGGAGTCCAAGTGAAAATGGAATTGGACACAGGATCAGCCCTAACAGTCATAAACCAAAGGGACTACAAGCGGCTATTTTCACATATACCCTTGAAAGCGACAGAGATTGTCTTGAAGACGTACACGGGGCAAAAAGTCTACCCCAAAGGAAAAATAAGGGTGAAAGTGATATATAAAGGCCAGGAAATACCTAAAATGGATATATATGTATTGCCAGATGGAGGACCACCACTGCTAGGACGTGAATGGATCCGGAAGATACAATTAGATTGGCATTCCATACAGGCACTGAAGGTTGAGGCCAAAAAGGATGACGACGTCACACCTGGACGACTGTCAAAACTGCTAACTGACGCAAAAGAAGTGTTCCAGGAGGGACTCGGAACACTAAAAGGCATAACAGCAACGATTAAAATAGAGGAAAATGCAAGCCCAAAGTTTCTTAAGGCCAGACCAGTGCCTTATGCGATCAGACCAGCTGTCGAAGCAGAGCTGGAAGGGTTGGAACGTTCAGGAGTACTGTCCAAAGTAGACTGGAGCGAGTGGGCTACACCCATCGTTCCTGTAATGAAGAGGTCATTGAGTAATACGCCTGGGGAACCAAAGAAGGTTCGCATCTGTGGGGATTTTAAGATGACAGTGAACCCAGTCCTTCACACGATACAATATCCGCTTCCACGAATTGAGGATATTTTCGCCTCGCTATCTGGAGGTAAACGCTTCAACAAAATTGATCTAGCCCAGGCGTACTTGCAAATGGAGGTAGAAGAAGCCTCGAAACAATACCTTACGATTAACACTTATAAAGGTCTTTATCAATACAACCGGCTGGTGTTCGGGGTAGCATCAGCTCCGGCTATTTGGCAAAGGGCGATGGATCAAGTCCTGCAAGGGATTCCAGGGACCCAGTGTTATTTGGACGGCATCCTGGTCACGGGCGAAAATGACAGTGATCACCTCGCCAACTTGGAGAAGGTGCTCACCAGATTAAAGGAATATGGGCTACGAGCTAATCGCCACAAGTGCGAGTTTTTCCAGAAGCAGATCTCGTATTGTGGCCACGTCATCGATGAAGAGGGGTTACATAAGTCCCCTGAAAAGATTGAGGCAGTAGTCAAGGCTCCAGCACCGGAAAATGTGTCACAACTGAGGTCGTTCCTCGGGCTGGTAAACTACTACCATAAGTTCTTACCAAATTTGTCCACAGCATTACACCCACTGAACACACTACTGCAAACAGGGGTACCATGGAAGTGGAATGACGAACGTAGATGAGCTTTCCAGAAGTGTAAAGAATTGATCACATCAAAAGAGGTGTTGGCCCATTTCAACCCAGCACTACCAATTCGTTTGGCATGTGATGCATCACCCTATGGTATTGGAGCGGTGCTGTCGCACAAATTCCCAGACGGGTTGGAGAGGCCAGTAGCCTTTGCGTCTCGGTCACTAACCTCAGCCGAGCGCAACTACGCCCAGATTGACAGGGAGGCCCTCAGCCTAGTATGGGGAGTAAAAAAATTCAACCACTATCTGCATGGGCAGAAGTTCACCTTGCTGACTGACCACCAACCACTTGTCTCCATCTTTAATCCTAAGAAGGGCGTTCCAGTAATGATGGCACAATGGTTACAAAGATGGTCCCTGTTTCTAGGGGCGAATCAATATGAAATAGAATATAAAGGCACGAAACAGCATGGAAACGCTGATGGGCTATCGCGCCTGCCACTGTCTACTGTGGAGGAAGCACCAGCAGTGGACCCTATCGAGATATTTTATTCGTCAATAATTGAACGATTGCCAGTAGCGAACGCGGATATAGAGGAGACCCGCAATGATCCGACGCTGTCTCGGGTATATGATTTGACGGTGAGGGGATGGCCAACACATGGCGACTCACTGTTGCTAGCATTCTCATCCAGAAGAGAACAGCTGTCAGTATGCCAGGGGACAGTGATGTGTGGATCCAGAGTGGTGATTCCACCCAAGTTAAGGGAGAGAGTGCTAAATGAGCTACATGAAGGTCATCTGGGGGGAGTGAAAATGAAAAGCCTTGTTAGGGCTTATGTGTGGTGGCCGGGAATCGATCAACAAATCGAAGACCTAACCAAGAGCTGCTCAGGATGCCAGATGGTCCAAAATGCACCACCACATGCCCCTCTACACCCATGGGAGTGGCCCTCCTCTCCATGGCAACGGGTGCATATTGATTTTGCTGGTCCATTCATTGACTCAATGTTCTTAATAGCAGTGGATGCTCATTTGAAGTGGCCTGAGGTGATAAAAATGTCCTCAACCACTACAGAGAAAACGATTGAAGTCCTACGGACCATATTTGCCAGAAACGGCTTGCCAGAGCAGATTTGCGTCCGAAGAGTTTCGAAAATTTATGAGAAGGAATGGGGTAAGGCATTACACATCCGCCCCGTATCATCCAGCCACAAATGGATTGGTTGAGAGGTTCGTACAAACCTTTAAGAAGGCGATAAATGCCATGTGTGACAATGAAATTCCACTACAGCATAAGGTGGACAATTTCTTATTAGCCTACCGAAATGCGACACATGCAGTTACCAACCAGACCCCGGCCATGATGTTCTTTAACCGAAGGTTGCGATCTCGTCTGGACTTGCTTAGACCAAATGTGCGAAGAAATGTTGAGGATAAACAATTCCAGCACAACAATGAGAAGCCGACAAGGAGCTTCAATGTAGGACAACCAGTCTTGGCCCGTGACTACCGAACAGAGAAATGGCAACCCGGAACGATATGCACACGGCAGGGGCCATTAATGTACACAGTGGATGTCGGGGAAAACATTGTGAGACGCCACGTTGATCAGATCTTAGCGTCACAGGAATGAGTCAACCCATGTCCTGCGTACCTGGGGATGAACCCGACATACCGGTAGCATCTACCTCCGAACCAGTAGCAGTGGAACCCGATGAACTAACCGATGAAAAGGGGCCAGAATCGCCTCTGCACCAAGAACAAGAACCTCAGGAAAGGCGCTATCCCGAAAGGATCAGGAAGCCGCCCCAAAGACTGAATCTATAAATGGACTATTGTTGTTTAATGTACATGTTAAAGTATTAATTGTTATTTGAATATTATGGGTACTACTAATCTAAAAGGGGAGGAATTGTAGTGTATGTACCTTTAAGAGAGAGCTACTTTTACAGCTCCTGTATACTGTAGTACCGGCAGTGACCACACCTGTATCTAAGCCTTGAGCATGCCTCTGTACCCCAGTCTTGAGACTACCCTACTCCAGTAAATACCTGTTGATTGTTAAGTTACAGCATCCATGTGGTTATTGAAAAACATCATACTCTCAGAATCACAGATCTAACACCTATGGCCCATCCTTGATAAGCACTGCAATATCAGATACTGTATGGATCAAAAAGGAGATTGCGACATTTGTCTATATGGTAGACTTTTATCTTTTTTTCCCAATGAACACTATGAAATGCATGTCCAATGTACTACATTGATAAATTTCCCAAAGTGCAGGGAGTCACTGATCGCTGTCATGTATTTAGCTGAAGAATTTGGGATATGTGAATGTGGCAAGGCTTTGAATTCTACTTTGCATCTTGTCCGTGCATTCTGTTGAGGTATGGGTATACATGAGGTGCAGTGAAAGAGCTGTAAGGTTGTGAAGGCTTGGCATGGGTAAGCAATAATCTTGGGACAGGTTGACAGGCTACATTTTGTGACATATGCCATCGACGTGGTATATGATAGGGCTTATCTTGCCAGATTCCTTCAAGTGTGTTGTCTTCTCCTGCAGTTACCATACATGCATTTAGTCTGTCCACCATCTCCTGCCAGGAATGGTGGACTGTCATCTTCTGGGAAGGATGCCAAACAGACAAGCCTCCTAGCACCCATGTTATGCAACAGTGTCCATTTCACTTCATCAAGTAGGAAATAGTGGAGAGCCACTCTGCCATATGCCCAGACTATATTCCACGCTTCCACATTGCATTTTCTATCCTATCAACCTTGCCTATTAGTTCTCCCCCCAATACAGGCTGAAAACTATTGTGACAAATTGTGAGACATGAAAAAGGCTCCAACATTTTTATCCCCTATATGTGGCAACTCACCTTTAAATGGCCTCACTCCTTTCATTTTCAGCAGCAGCTCTTTAAAGCGTGTATAGATTCAATTCACCTCCCTTCATTGTGCTTTCTGTAAAAAGCTCAAACTGTGAAGGGAGCGTGTGTAAATTGTTAAAATTAGCTGACATTGCCAAAGCTAGTGAAATTATCTTCTCACTCCAGTGGCAAGTGTGCTAGCCTGCACTGTGTTCCCTGGGTCATTTTTCCAAACACCATGGAATCAGTCATTTAATCTCAAGATAAATGGAAATCCATTTGTGAAGCAGTACATAATGTCTCATCATGCAAAAAACTAAAGGGTAAATTAAGATTACATTTTGGACATACCCCTCCCCCTGTCCTCCCTTCTGCATAAATCCAGTTACAGCAGAATGCTGGACAAACTATGACAAGGGAGACACAATCCTATACATTTTCTGGGCACATCCAAAAAAGCAGTAAAATGTGCTGCATCAAATGAAAAAGATTACACAATCCACAAGGACTTACTGCCTCTTGAGCCTCTCCATAGTAATCCCTCCAGACATAAGTCCAAGCAAGCTACTGGGCATCGTCCTAACTAAAACCTGGCAATGCATCACATTGCAAAGGTTTCGGTTAGAACGTTCCCTCTATAGTCACTACAGATGGGTGGCTCTATCTTAAACTTTTTCAATGGGATGCAATGCTAGAATCATTGTGGAAAATAGACCATTGTGAAAAAAAACATGCACTGAGGTTAAACCAAGAAAAATCTCTAAAACTGGTTGCCATTTCTAGTTTACTGCCAACAAGCTGGCACTTCAAGAGCACCTGCTGCATTGCACAGGCACTCGCTGGAAGAATGCATATTAAGCCACCTGACTGAAGATGTTCATACAGCATTAATAGTTAGTCCAAGGCAGCACCAACCATTGATACCATAGTCACCAGCAGCAGCACATTCAGTTGCAACTATCAACTACAGCTATTCACCAGGTTTGTCCACAAGCCACTCTTAAATGTGGGTTACCTGTCACACTGTATCATGCATGTTTGTATGCCATGAGAACAATGCAGGATAAAATACTTTAACTGAAAGACATTGGCACATAAAAGAACAGCAATCAGGCTGAATTTCCTCTGAGTTTCTCCCTCTCTGCGGTCATAACTTGGGCGGAAATGCAACGGCAACCCCGTTTAAGTGTGTGAACTGGATTTCTGCCGCATTTCCATTTATGCTATTTTCCATGTGGCACTATTTAGCATTGAAACATCATTAATTCCATTCAGTTATTATTAGGTACAGAATGATTAAAATCTGAGATATTTTGATGAATGTTCTTGCCTGTATGGGTGAGGCTGCCAGGTTATTATGGTTGGATCATGGCGTATTGAAACAAATATTTATCACAATGCTTCAAAATGAAACCATTGGTATGTTATAAATCTTTTTTGGTCACACTGTACTTAAACTTATATGTTCAATATAAACAGCCTAGATCATATAAATGCATGGGTTACATCAGCTCAGAATTAACTTTGCCACTGTAGCCATGATATACTGTATAATAATTAAGACTTTTGTTTGCTAAAACGCGCAAGGTTACATTTGAGGTATTTGAGGTGATGGTGTGCATTACTTACAGATTGTGCATATCTTTCATTCATTATTGCTTCGGGAAAAGAAGTCATAGGCAAGAACTGGCTGCATAAAAAGCTACCCCAGGCCAAAATAATTCTGTTAAGTGAGATTCATTTTATCACTTCTGAAGCAACAAAGTCCCCTTAAAATGTTCTAGTATTCATAGTCACCAAGGTTAATTAATGTTTCAAAACTATGAGATTACATTTTTTAAATCTGAAAATGAAAGAGGCTATACCTTCGTTATAGAACGTGTTTAAGTATTATTAAGCATAGATTTATAAGGTTCACATGTGACTGACATATTTGAAATTGTAGTGGAAAAATATGCAAATCAGAGGCTAGCAACAATTCATCATCATGGTAAAGAATCTGACACCGCCTGTCATGAGGGAAGTTAATGCAGACAGGTACTTTCCATTGCCTTCCAATAAAAGGACAAGAATTAATTTGCATACATCTATCAAGCAAATGATATTAAGCTAAATCAAAACTACTATTATTTTGAGATATGTGAGGCAAAATACCTTTCAGTTACACTGAACTTGCACCAAATAAAATATATTTTCCACACAAAAGACATATATCCCTGGCTTGTAACGAGTGTTTTGCATATGTAACATCTAACATAGTTTGAATTGTTGAATATATTTATATCCACTTGAGAGCAAGATTTCCCCTAAGATTCTATCTTCTGTTACTTGGTGTGTTGGCAAATGGTACAATTCTTATAATCACAGATTTAATTTGATTTGATTTAAAATTCAATTTCATTTCTACCAATGTAATAGTCTATTAGATTTTATAAAATAATAAAATGACAAAATATTTAATACTGGAATTGAAACTTTTTGTGTAATACCTTATGTATTACTGATGTATTCTAGAAATCAAGTTAAGCTGCATATCCATTATTTTGTGATATATCTATGGAGGAAAGGTTTTACACCTTTTTGTGAATTTAACTAGTCCTACGCCTGTGTATGGACCCTCAGCATTGAATAATGATGTCATATACTATAGTCCTTCCACAGTATGAAGATTCTTCATTTCAATCACTTCAGCTTTTAAAGCAGCAACAATGGGCTGGGGTAGGAGCAGCGATGGGGCTCAGGTAGAGGACTGGGCAGTACTCAGGTAGGATCCATGGCAGGACTTGGATAGAGGTTTGGGTGGGACTCAAAAAGGAGCTGTGGCAGGGAAGAGGCTGGTTGACAAATAGATGCGGCCATTTCCAGTTAAGCAGTTACCTTGAAAATTTTAGTTTAATATTAGTGGTAGGTTAAATGCCATTCTGTGACACTGTACAATTCAGATTCTGTAGACTATATATTAGTTACCTTTATTGTGACCATTGATACTGAATCTTACAATGGTGAGAATTGTAGTTAAATGAAGTATTTGTTCATTGTACATTGAGTTTTGTGTAATGTCTTTGGGTTCTTCCAAGTGTGGTCAGGGATAATAGTAAATATTTGCAGTAATGTATTCAATTCACACTAACCATTGGCTGTGAGAGTTTCTTTAAGTGAGTTGCTTATGTAGGACGACTCCCTGGCCAAACAGTAACACATTTACCTTAGACATTGATGGTAAATTCTAATCCAATGCTTCCTATAGTCATAATGTGCAGCATACTGTATGCTAAGGCCAACATCCCCAGCATTGTAGCTCTGACAACGCTCAATCAGCTCCGATGGGCGGGTCACATTGTCCGCATGCCCGATACGAGACTCCCAAAACAAGTGCTCTATTCAGAGCTCCAGCAGGGCAAGAGAGCCCCAGGTGGGCAGAGGAAATGCTTCAAGGACACCCTCAAAGCCTCCTTGAAAAAGTGTAACATCCCCACCGACACCTGGGAATCCCTGGCCCAAGACCACACAAAGTGGAGGAGAAGCATCCGGGAAGGCGCCGAACACCTCGAGTCTCTTCGCCGGGAGCAAGTGGAAGCCAAGCGCAGGCAGCGCAAGGAGCACACGTCAACCCAAGCACCCCACCCACCCGCCCCTTCAACCACCGTCTGCCCCACCTGTGACAGAGACTGTAGGTCCCGCATTGGACTCATCAGTCACCTGAGAACTCATTTTTAATGTGGAAGCAAGTCATCCTCGGTTCCGAGGGACTACCTAAGAAGAAGAAGAAGAAGATCACAGCAAGTGACAGAAGTACTGCAGATATCATCCATTACTTTTATTTACAGATATATAAATATTTACAATTGCAACTTTCATACTTGACTTTCAGACACATAGGTGGACATTTTTTCACGAACTGTACTAAAGATATAAAGGTTTAATTAACATGACTTTTGAATAACAGCTAGTGTAGTCAGATAAAAAGCACATTTTTAAATTGTTCTTACACTGTTAGGATCTATAATTCTTGGAGAAATTATTAACATTCAAGGATAGATTCGTGTAATGAGTTTTTGTAGTGTCCGTGTGTAGATAAAGACACTGAAGACAGGAGTTGGTTCATAGGTATTTACTAAGCAAGTCTGGGGGGTGGTTCTAAAGGATATACACAATACACAGGCTTATATAGCCCAAGTGGCAATTACCGGCAGTACGCACACCTGGGGCTCTTAAAGGCACATACACCACAATTCCTCCCCTTCTAGCTAACTAGTACATCATATTTCAAGTAATTATTAATTACATGTTATATGCAAAATAATATACATTGCTGTATTAATTAATTATAAGTTAGTCTCTCAGGAGGCTTCCTGACTCGGTCCGGATAACGCCTCGGGGGTGTAGTAGTTTCTGGTGGTGTAGTAGGTTCTTCTGGTAAGGCTGATTCGGCTTGAAGGCCAGTGTCGGGTTCATCGGGTTCCAGTATCACCGGATCGGAGGTAGATATGGGTATCTCTACTTCATCGTTAGATGTATAGCGTGGTGGTGTAGGTTGTCCCTTTTCGGATGACTTGATGATTTGGTCAGCATGGCGCCTTATTATGCTTTCTCCGATGTCCACGGTATACATCAGTGGTCCTAATCGTGTGCAGATAGTTCCAGGCTGCCATTTCTCGGTACGGTAGTCCCGGGCCAAAACCGGTTGGCCTATCTGGAAGGCCCTAGTTGGCCTTTCATTCATGCCCTGAAACTGCCGGTTCTCCACGTCCCTTCGGATGTTGGGCTTGACCAAATCCAGCCGGCATCTTAGGTTTCTATTGTAGAACATCATGGCGGGAGTTTGGTTTGTAACCATATGTGTTGCATTCCTATATGCAAATAAGAAGTTATCCACCTTGTGCTGAAGTTTTATGTCTTCATTACCCATGGCCTTTATGGCCTTCTTAAAGGTCTGGACAAACCTTTCAGCCAATCCATTGGTGGCGGGATGGTATGGGGCGGACGTGTAGTGCTTTACCCCATTGTTCTTTAAGAACTTTCTGAATTCTTCGGACACAAATTGCGGTCCATTATCAGAACATATCTGTTCCGGCAGCCCATTCCTGGCAAATATGGCCCTTAATACTGTGATGGTTTTTTCCGTGGTGGTGGTGGACATCTTTATTACCTCCGGCCACTTGGAGTGTGCATCAACTGCGATTAAGAACATTGAGTCCATAAATGGACCAGCAAAGTTGATGTGCACCCTTTGCCAGGGAGATGAGGGCCACTCCCATGGATGTAGAGGGGCCTGTGGCGGAGCATTTTGGACCTTCTGGCATCCTAGGCAGCTCTTGGTCATGTCTTCGGTGTCTCCATCGATACCTGGCCACCATACAAACGCCCTAGCTAGGTTCTTCATTTTCACTCCACCCAGATGCCCCTCGTGAAGCTCCTTTAGCACTTTATCCTGGAGTTTGGGTGGAATCACCACTCTGGATCCACACATCAAGGTTCCTCGGCACACTGACAGCTGTTCTCTTCTTTGCGAGAATGCTGGCAACAGTGGTTCGCCATGTGCTGGCCATCCCTTCATTGTTAAATCGTAGACCCGTGAGAGAGTAGGGTCATTTCTGGTCTCCCTTTCAATGGCAGAATTTGTCACCGGTAGACATTCCACTATGGTAGAGTGGAATATCTCTACTGGGTCTACTGTAGGTGCCTCTTCTATCGTTGGCAACGGCAGGCGCGATAAACCGTCAGCATTCCCATGCTGTTTTGACCCTTTGTATTCAATGTTGTATTGGTGTGCCCCTAGAAAAAGGGACCACCTCTGTAGTCTTTGTGCCGTCATAATGGGGACACCTTTCTTAGGGTTGAATATGGAGATGAGGGGTTGATGGTCAGTCAGCAAGGTAAATTTTTGTCCGTGTAGGTAATGGTTGAATTTCTTCACTCCCCATACCAGGCTGAGTGCTTCCCTGTCTATCTGGGAATAGTTACGCTCAGCTGAGTTCAATGAGCATGACGCAAAAGCTATCGGCCGTTCCGAGCCATCAGGGAATCTATGGGACAATACCGCTCCTATGCCGTAAGGGGATGCATCGCACGCCAGTCTGATTGGTAGTGATGGGTTGTAATGAGCCAAAACTTTCTCGGATGTGATTAAGTCTTTACATTTATGGAAGGCACGTTTACAGTCTTCGTTCCATTTCCAAATCACTCCTGTGTGTAGAAGATCATTAAGAGGGTGTAGAATAGTTGATAAGTTCGGTAAAAATTTATGATAGTAATTTATTAATCCCAGGAATGACCTCAATTGTGAAACATTTTCAGGTGCTGGGGCTTTTATAACTGCTTCAATTTTTTCAGGTGACTTATGCAACCCTTCCTTATTAATTATGTAGCCACAATATGATATCTGATTTTGGAAAAATTCGCACTTGGGGCGATTTGCTCGTAGGCCCTGTTCTTTCAGCCTAGTGAGCACCTGCTCCAAATTAGCAAGGTGCTCGTTGTCGTTTTCTCCTGTTATAAGGATGTCGTCTAGGTAACACTGAGTCCCCGGAATCCCTTGCAGGACTTGCTCCATAGCTCTTTGCCTGATAGCTGGAGCTGATGCTACTCCAAAAACCAGTCGATTGTACTGGTACAGGCCTTTGTGTGTGTTTATTGTGAGATACTTTTTAGAGGTCTCCTCAACTTCCATCTGTAGATATGCCTGTGCCAAGTCAATTTTTGTGAAACGTTTTCCTCCGGATAGTGAGGCGAAAATATCTTCTATCCTCGGAAGAGGATACTGTACCGTGTGAAGGATCGGGTTTACAGTCACCTTAAAGTCCCCACAGATGCGAATTTTTCTCTGTTCCTCAGAGTTATTTTTCAATGTTTTTTTCATGACTGGAACGATGGGTGTTGCCCATTCGCTCCAATCTATTTTGGATAATACGCCTGCCTTTTCCAAATTCTCCAGCTCTGCCTCGACTGCCGGACGTATTGCGTATGGCACCGGTCTTGCCTTAAAAATTTTGGAATTGCTGCATCTTCCACTTTTATTGAGGCGGTGATGCCTTTCAAGGTTCCTAGTTTCTCTTGAAACACTTCTTTGGCGTTGGCCAAGATGTCTTTTAATCGTTCAGGTATGATGTCATCATTGTTTTTGTCCTTACTGGTCACCGTCAGTGCCTGAATGGAGTGCCAGTCTAAACGTATCTTCCTTATCCATTCACGTCCCAACAACGGTGGACCACCATCTTGTAGAATGTATAAATACAACTTTTGTATTTCTTTGCCGTTGTATACCACAGGCACCTTTATTTTTCCTTTGGGGTATACTTTCTGCCCCGTATATGTTTTTAAGATAATGGATGTGTCTTTTAGAGGTATATGCGAAAATAGCCTCTCGTAATCTCGTCGATTTATTACGGTTAGAGCTGATCCTGTATCTAGCTCCATTTTAACTGGGGACCCTGCTATTATGAGGGTAACCCAAATGGTCTGGTAATCTTCATTGGCAATTACATTATGTAATTTGAGAGAGCTTAGTCTCTTGTTCCCGGAGTCGCTATCGCTCTTCTGGTCTTTGGAGCTACTGTCCGTCATCATTTGTACCTTTCTGTGCTTTTCTTTATTGATTCTTTTCCCGTTAGTGGATTTTTTATTTTCAGATCGGCATACACGTGGAATGTGTCCCATCTTTCCGCATCGCCTGCATGCTTTTTCTTTGAACCAGCAATCCCTCTGGTCATGGTTGGATCTGCCGCAGCGATAACATCTCTCGAAACCCCGTGTCATTTCATGGGTGCCGAAGTCCTGTGGCCTTTGCTGTATCTTTGCCGCTCCTATTGCACTGAAAGCCTTGTCCAGTGTTAAATCTTTTCCAGAAGATACCTTTTTTTGTGTTTCTACACTTAGGGGATCGCAGATGAATTTGTCTTGCAGAGAATCTGCCAGTCCTGCCTCGAATTGGCAGTGTAGGGTATCAACAATCTCCTCAAAATTCTTGTCCATTGGTTCGGCTGGAGTGATTAAGTTGCGTAACAGCTTGTATGTTTCTGCGCCCATTAGATCCAGTAGCACTGAAGCTTTTTTTTCATCTTCTATTCCATTTGCGGTGCAAAACACCTCCACTCTTTCTACATATGTGGTCCAATCCTCTATCTTGTTATCAAAAACATAAATATTGCCAAAGTTAGGCTCTGTTTCGTTATCAAAAGCATCAATATTGCCAGATTTAGGCATTTCAAAAAAGATATGGCGCTTCCTGCGCTTTTTTTTTTTCTCTCTGTAGCAACGATATGGCGCTTCCTGCGCTTTCCTGCCGCTGCTACCGATAACAATGCTGTTTTACTGTGGTTTCCGTTTATTCACTGTTGGAGACTCGTTCCCAACGGAGGTCTAAACGCTGACCTGCTTGCCGCGCCGGCCGTCTCCCGAGTGCACCCTCCCAGTCCATTATTGCTTGCCTCCGATTTCGCTGCCTGTCTCAGCTGTAGAGCCTGCCGCTGGAGCTCCAGCCTGACGCCCAGGAAGGATTAGCGCAGTACCTGCCACCAGCTTGGCCAGCTGGTGAAACCACAGTTTCTATTACTTCCTTGAGTCTTCTGGACGCTGGAGGAATCGATGCCCTTGAGGTGCTGCCGAATTGCAGGTAAGTCCGTTTCCACTTCGTCGCCACTGTAGTGTCCGTGTGTAGATAAAGACACTGAAGACAGGAGTTGGTTCATAGGTATTTACTAAGCAAGTCTGGGGGGGGTTCTAAAGGATATACACAATACACAGGCTTATATAGCCCAAGTGGCAATTACCTGCAGTACGCACACCTGGGGCTCTTAAAGGCACATACACCACAATTGCTCTTAAAGGCACACACACCACAATTTTCACACAATAATACACTGAACATGCTCATTCTTAGAGGCAGTCAGTGAGGAATGTTTGTAATGCACAAATTATACAGTTAAACTATGAGATATGAGTGAAAAAAGGTTTTATTTCAGATAGTATAACAATTAATGGATTGCAGCAATGCTGGAAGACTTAATGAGATACATGTAGAATTATAGATGGTTAGAAGCTGCAATTTGGGAAAGATACACATGGCACAATAAACCACAAGGAAGAAGCTCGGGAGGTTCATTGAAGGCAGATAAATCTTAAGATTAAACTGCAGCCTGTTGCCCACTCTCTGCCATCTATTTTTATAATATAGTGCCGTGTCAATAAAATGAAAACAATGCTAATGATTACAACTAAAAGTAGAGCTAAAATTATGTTGAATGAAAAGTGTGAGAGGCTATTATGGTGACATCACTGAGCTGTCACATGCTTCACACTAAGGTATGATAAGTGAAACAACAAGGAGATTAAAATTGTAGTTTAGATTACATAACAATATTGTAATAATATAAATCTGCAAAATAACTATATTCGCCTAATATGATTCATGTTATCTGGTATAATGCAGCTCATGTTTCCAAAATATGTAAAGGTCAGTATTCATTTCACTTACATCATCTGCCTTTTCTTGAAAACTTGCTTCAACTACTGTTCAAAAATGAATGCATTTCCAGGTTAGTTAATTATTATGTGTCCTATTTGAATAATAATGGTTATTGAAACAATGATACTGTGCCACTTTCTTCCACAGTGCATCAAAATAAAACAGTATTCAGCGGGATAGAAATTGTGATGCATCTCGCACATTTTTGGGACCCAAAATAGGCATCACAAAGTCGAATTCAAGAGCGTGATGTTATGCACTGGAAAAGTGGTGGAAGTGCCAGCAGTCATCTGCAACAAACGTAGGCATCATTTAAATATTATAATTAGGGCCCTGCACCTGAATCAGGGCCCTTTTCTGGAATTGGAACATCCTGCCGCCTGGTGGATAGAAGATGCCCCTCTTCCTGCCGACCTCCTCCACTAAAACTTCCAAAGCAGTGTACGAAAACTAGGGGGGTCCTTCTTTTTAAATTCATTGATGGGATGTGGGCGTCACTGGCTAGGCCTGCATTTAGTGCCCATCCCTAATTGCCCTTGAGAAAATGGTGGTGAGCCGCCTTCTTGAACCGCTGCAGTCCATATGGTGTAGGTACACCCACAATGCTGTTAGGAAGGGAGTTCCAGGATTTTGGCCCAGCGACAGTGAAGGAACGGCGATACAGGTCCAAGTCAGGATGGTGTGTGGCTTGGCGGGGAACTTGTAGGTGGTGATGTTCCCATGCGTCTGCTGCCCTTGTCCTTCTAAGTGGTAGAGGTGGCACGGTGGCATAGTGGTTAGCACTGTTGCCTCACAGCGCCAGGGATCCGGGTTCGAATCCGGCCTCGGGTGACTGTCTGTGTGGAGTTTGCACATTCTCCCCGTGTTTGCGTGGGTTTCCTCTGGGTGCTCCGGTTTCCTCCCACAGTCCAAAGATGTGCGGGTTAGGTTGATTGGCTATGATAAAATTGACCCTTAGTGTTAGGGGGATTAAATATGTGGGGTTACGGAGATAGGGTGGGATATGTGTCGGTGCAGGCTCAATGGGCCGAAATGGCCTCTATCTGCACTGTGAGGTTTCTGTGATTCTGTGAGGTCACGGGTTTGGAAGGTGCTGTTGAAGGAGCTTTGGCGAGTTGCTGCAGTGCATCTTGTAGATGGTACACACTGCAGCCACAGTGCGCCAGTGGTGGAGGGAGTGAATGTTGAAGGTGGTGGATGGAGTGCCAATCAAGTGGGCTGTTTTATCCTGAATGGTGTCGAGCTTCTTGAGTGTTGTTGGAGCTGCACTCATCCAGGCAAGTGGAGAGTATTCCATCACACTCCTGACTTGAGCCTTGTAGATGGTGGAAAGGCTTTGGGGAGTCAGGAGGTGAGACACTCGCCGCAGAATTCCCAGCCTCTGGCCTGCTCTTGTAGCCACAGTATTTATATGGCTGGTCCAGTTCAGTTTCTGATCAATGGTAACCCCCAGGATGTTGATAGTGGGGGATTCAGCAATGGTAATGCCATTGAATGTCAAGGGGAGATGGTTAGAGTCTCGCTTGTTGGAGATGGTCATTGCCTGGCACTTGTGTGGCGCGAATGTTACTTGCCACTTGTCAGCCCAAGTCTGAATGTTGTCCAGGTCTTGCTGCATATGGACACGGACTGCATCAGTATCTGACGAGTCTCGAATGGTGCTGAACAGTGTGCAATCATCAGCGAACATCCCCACTTCTGACCTTATGATGGAGGGAAGGTCATTGATGAAACAGCTGAAGATGGTTGGGCCTAGGACACTGCCCTGAGGAACTCCTGCAGTGATGTCATGTGATTGAGATGAATGACCTCCAACAACCACAGCCAACTTCCTTTGTGCTAGGTATGATTCCAACCAATGGAGAGTTTTCCCCTTGATTCCCATTGACTTCAGTTTGGCTAGGGCTCCTTGATGCCACACTCGATCAAATGCTGCCTTGATGTCAAGGGCAGTCACTCTCACCTCACCTCTTGAGTTCAGCTCTTTTGTCCATGTTTGGTCCAAGGCTGTAATGAGGTCAGGAGCTGAGTGGCCCTGGCGGAACCCAAACTGGGCGTCAGTTAGCAGGTTATTGCTGAGTAAGTGCCGCTTGATAGCACTGTCGATGACACCTTCCATCACTTTGCTGATGATTGAGAGTAGACTGATGGGATGGTAATTGGCCGGGTCAGAATTGTCCTGCTTTTTGTAGACAGGACATACTTGGGCAATTTTCCACATTGCCGGGTAGATGCCAGTGTTGTAGCTGTACTGGAACAGCTTGGCTAGGGGTGCAGCTAGTTCTGGAGCACAAGTCTTCAGTACTATTGCCGGAATGTTGTCAGGGCCCATAGCCTTTGCAGTATCCAGTGTCTTCAGCCATTTCTTGACATCACGTGGAGTGAATTGAATGGGCTGAAGACTGGCATCTGTGATGCTGGGGACCTCAGGAGGAGGCCGAGATGGATCATCCACTCGGCACTTCTGGCTGAAGATAGTTGCAAATGCTTTAGCCTTGTCTTTTGCACTCACATGCTGGGCTCCACCATCATTAAGGATGGGGATATTTTTGGAGCCTCCTCCTCCTGTTAACTGTTTAATTGTCCACCACCACTCACGACTGGATGTGGCAGGACTGCAGAGCTTTGATTCTATCCGATGGTTGTGAGATCGCTTAGCTCTGTCTATCGCATGTTGCTTCCGTTGTTTGGCATGCAAGTAGTCCTGTGTTGTAGCCTCACCAGGTTGACACCTTATTTTTCGGTATGCCTGGTGCTATTCCCGGCATGCTCTCCTGCACTCTTCGTTAAACCAGGGTTGATCTCCCGGCTTGATGGTAATGGTAGAGTGAGGGATATGCCGGGCCATGAGGTTACAGATTGTGGTTGAATACAATTCTGCTGCTCCTGATGGCCCACAGCGCCTCATGGATGCCAAGTTTTGAGTTGCCAGATCTGTTCGAAATCTGTCCCATTTAGCACGGTGGTAGTGCCACACAACACGGTGGAGGGTATCCTCAACATGAAGACGGGACTTCGTCTCCACAAGGACTGTGCGGTGGTCACTTCCACCAATGCTGTCATGGACAGATGCATCTGCAACAGGTAGATTGGTGAGGACGAGATCAAGTAGGTTTTTCCCTCTTGTTTGTTCCCTCACCCCCTGTCGCAGACCCAGTCTGGCATCTATGTCCTTTAGGACTCAGCCAGCTCGGTCAGTTCTGGTGCTACCGAGCCATTCTTGGTGATGGACATTGAAGTCCCCCACCCAGAGGGCATTTTGTGCCCTTGCTACTCTCAGTGCTCCTTCCAATTGGTGTTCAACATGAAGGAGTACTGATTCATCAGCTGAGGGAGGGCGATAGGTGGTAAACAGCAGGAGGTATCCTTGCCCATGTTTGACTTGATGCCATGAGACCTCATGGGGTCCTGAGTCAATGTTGAGGACTCCCAGGGCTACTCCCTCCCGACTGTATACCACGGTGCCACCACCTCTGGTGGGTCTGTCCCGCCAGTGGGACAGGACATACCCAGGGATGGTGATGTCTGGAACATTGGGTTGTAAGGCATGATTCGGTTATTATGACTATGTCAGGCTGTTGCTTGACTAGTCTGTGGGACAGCTCTCCCAATTTTGGCACAAGCCCCCAGATGTTGGTAAGGAGGACTTTGCAGGGTCGACAGGGCTGGGTTTGCCGTTGTCGTTGTCAAGGTCGATCCGTCCGATTTTATTCTTATTGTTTTTCGTAGCGGTTGCTTACAAGTGAGTGGCTTGCTAGGGCATTTCAGAGGGCATTAAGAGTCAACCGCATTGCTGTGGGTCTGGAGTCACATGTAGGCCAGACCAGGTAAAGATGGCAGATTTCCTTCCTTAAAGGGCATTAGTGAACCAGATGGTTTTTTGCAACAATCGACAATGGTATCATGGTTGCCATTACTAAGACCAACATTTAATTCCAGAATTAAATTGAATTGAATTTAAATTCCACCAGCTGCCATGGTGGGATTTGAACCCATATCCTCAGGAGCATTATGACTGAGTTTCTAGCTTACTAGTCTAGTGACATAACCACTACGCCACCGCCTCCCCTTCTCCTGCGCCTGCTGTTGTCCATGGATAGTTGGCTGCAGCCTTTAAGAGGTGCAGGCTGCCTTTAATGACTGAAACTTCATGTCCTTAACCCAGCATGTCATGCCGAAATAGTAGATAAGCAGCTCTCAGAAGCGATATTTAAAGAGATCCTCACCTCTATTAAGATAAGTCTCTGGTTAGTGATTTTGGGTCAAATTTTTTTCTGCTTTGACTGCTGTTTGGCTGTTAAATAGTTTTGCAGGATCTATTTGTGGAGGGCTACCACTGTTTCTCTGAACCTTCTTGTTCAGAATTGCTGAATATGGGAATGCTGCTGGGCTTATTATTGATGCTCCCAAATGACCAGGAGGAGCAGCAGCAAGGAAGGCAGCAAAGACCTGCATAGGCTGCAAGAAGAGGGCGCAGGAGGCCATACAGCATGCAGGTTATCAGGAACAGACAGCTGTATTTCACCAGGGAGACAGTTACCTGTGCCACCTGTTGTAGCGAGAATTGGAGCCCAACACCAGGACCTGCACTGTACTGCCTTTATGGCTCTGGCTCCTTCCAAACTGCTTCTGGGGGCATCAGCAACATCAACCAGTTTGCTATGCACTCGGCACCCAGCATGTCACTGATAGAGTAATGATAGAAATGAGTTGGGAAGCTTACCTTAACTATTCTCATGAGGTCATTGAACCTCCTGCATTGCAGTCATGTCCTGGGGATGATACATCTTGCACATCTGCCCATTGGTGCCTGGAAATCTTCCTGCCACCTGGTAGTTAGAAGATGCAGTGGGTGAAATTGGGTATCGCCCCGTTTGGGGCACTAACTTTTGAAATGTTGAAAATTTAGTGCAGGCACTAAGGGCTAAAAATTCAGTTTGGGGCGCCCAGCTCGCCTGGACGCCAGAATTACCGCTGCACGCGGAGCCACTTGCGCCAGCGGGATATTCAGTTTCAGCACCCCAAGTGGAAGCCGGCCGCTAAACAAGGGCGGGGCGCCGAAACTGAATATCGGCGCGCAAAGTGCCGCAGCGCCACCCGCTGCGGCACGGCAGGCTGCGGTACTGCAGGCCTTCCTCCCACTGTTAAGGGGGAGGTGCCTGCAACAGCGCGATCCCCGCTCGCGAGTGCCGGCAAATGAGCCCGGCACCAAGGAGAAGTGCCGGGCTCTCGGGAAACAGCCGGCAATGCCGCGGGGGGGGGGGGTGGTGTAGGAGGCCGGGGACGGAGGTGCGGGCAGGCGGCCGCCGAAAAAGCGGCCGGCCGCACCTCCACCTTAACTCGCCCCACTACCGCCACAGGTAGGCCCCTGTGTACCGGTCGCTGCTTGCGGCCGGCGCGGAGGAGGCGGGCGCGACCAAATATGGACAGCGGGGCGATAGCGGGGCGCTGCGCACACCGATGACGTCATCGGTGGCGGCGCAGCGCTACAGGCTAACGCCGCCATTAGCGCCCCACTAAATATCGCGGTAGGTGTGGCCAGTGGCGCAAAAGCCCTCTTTGGGCGCAAACTGGTGGCGCAGGCCACTGAATTTCTAGGCCTAAGGATTCTGAACTTCTACTAAATTGGGTGTTAGTGCCCCAGGAAGGAAATGGGGCGCTAAATCAAGCGCTCAGTGGGGCACTACAGTGGCGCTACCAGCAGAGCACTAATGAATTTCAGGTGCAATGCATTCAGCAATGATCCTTCACACTGGTTACTTCCAGCTCTTAAAGTGAAGGTTGTATTATTGTGCAGATGCTGATTTTCATCATAGCTGGCTTTGAGGCAACCTGCGAGCAAGTGAATCCCCTGATGGCTATGGCTGTTGTAATGAAATCTGTATTCGTTCTTGCCTGTATTCATTTTGCACTCATGTATATTACCCTCCCCCACACGGTGTATAGTTTCACTTCCTCTTTCCTGACTAACCTGGAAGGTTCCAGGTCTTGGCTTTTGGCTCCGCCCCTGACTTCTCTTACATAAAGATCCCAGGATCTGTGTGACTCATTCCTGCGAGCCAGTCAGTGTGTTGAGATGTTAGCTCTGATCTTAGTGATTAAAAGCCAACTTGTTAAAGTCTATAACTTCTAGTTTTGTGGTTATTGAAGGCACATCAATTTTAATCACTAAAGAATACTAGGATGGATCGACTCCTAAAACCAGAGCGTCTGGACTTGGATCCACATTCTGCTGAAGCATCAAATCAATTTGAACACTGGCTCAAATGCTTCGAACTCTTCGCGGGGGCCTCATCCGCTAACGAGGTAGATAAACTGAGTCTACTGACTACTCGCGTTAATCATCGGATTTATTCGTTCATCCGGGACGCCACCTCTTACACGGAGGCCATCACTATCCTGAAGGCCCAATACCAGAGGCCAGTAAACGAAGTGTACGCCAGACATCTGCTGGCTACACGCAGGCAGCGACCTGAGGAATCAATGGACGATTTCTTACAGGGCCTAAAGGACTTGGTCCGGGACTGTAACTGCAAGGCCGTGACGGCCAACGTGTACTCTGACGAATTGGTCCGCGATTCCTTCATCACGGGCCTCAAATCGAATTATATCCGGCAGAGACTGCTGGAGAAGGAGGTCATGGACTTAAAAAAGGCAGTGGCCACTGCGCGATCGCTGGACGTGGCCCAGAAGAACTCTGACTCTTATTCTTCCGGCCATCCGGCCCTCACCGCCTCGTGCGCGCCGAGCGGGCCGCCATCTTGGAATCAGCCATCTTCCCCATCCAGGTCTCAGACCAGCTCTACACCGCCGGAGTCCCCACACAGAAGTTCACCCAGGAGTCCTACTACAGCGGCAATGTCTTGAGGCCCGAAATGCTACTTCTGCGGCCAGGCCAAGCACCCCAGACAACGATGCCCAGCGAAAGATGCTACATGCTTCAAATGTAAGAAAAAGGGGCATTTTAGCAAAGTCTGCAGCGGAAATCCGATTTCCAACTCCGTCACCGCCTCGTGCGTGCCGTGCGGGCCGCCATCTTGGGATCCGCCATCTTTTCCCGACTCAACGGCCGCCCAGGGCCCAACAGTGGCTTCGATCATGGTGGATCAATCCAGGCCACACCCGTTGACAAAATCCATGATGGACATACAGGTAAACGGGAATTTAACGAAATGTTTAATTGACTGTGGGAGTACCGAGAGTTTTATCCACCCTAGCCTGGTACGGCAGCACTCATTAACGGTAACCCCTACACGGAGCAGAATTGCTATGGCTGCTAAGCCCCACACTTCGGACATTTTGGGCTACTGTGTGGTAACACTGACTGTAAAAGGCACGGACTACAAGGATTTTAAACTCCTCGTGATGCCAGAACTCTGTGTTAATGTAATCTTGGTCCTGGACTTCCAGTGCCACCACGAAAGTGTCACGCTAGCATATGGCGGGTCCCAGCCGCCACTCACAGTCTGTGGCCTATCAACCTTAAAAATCAGCCCGCCCTCTTTATTCGCTAATCTCGCTCCGAACTGTAGGCCCATAGCGACCAAAAGTAGATGGTACAGTCTGGAAGACAGACACTTTATCAAGGCGGAAGTGGACAGACTCCTGCGGGAAGGCATTATTGAATGCAGTACCAGTCAGTGGCGTGCCCAAGTAGTCATAGTTAAAAATAGCGAAAAGAAATGGATGGTAATTGACTACAGCCAGACTGTTAATATTTATACCCAGCTGGACGCCTACCCTTTACCCCGCATATCAGAAATGGTCAACCAGATTGCGCAATACCGAGTCTTCTCGACTATCGACCTCAAATCCGCGTATCACCAGCTCCCCATTAGAACGGAGGACCGCCCATACACCGCCTTTGAGGCGAACGGACGCCTCTACCATTTTCTCAGAGTGCCCTTCGGGGTAACAAATGGGGTCTCGGTCTTCCAACGTGAGATGGACCGCATGGTTGATGAGAATAAACTATAAGCTACCTACCCCTATCTGGACAATGTCACTATCTGCGGGCACAACCAGCAAGACCACGATCTAAATCTTGTGAGATTTTTAAAAACTGCCCTAAAGCTGAATCTAACCTACAACAAAGTCAAATGTGTCTTCAACACAACCCGTCTCTGTATCCTCGGCTGTGTGGTGGAAGATGGGGTAATTGGACCGGACCCTGACCGATTACGCCCCCTAAAGGAACTGCCCCTTCCACACAATCCCAAAACTTTAAAAAGGTGCCTGGGATTTTTTTCGTATTATGCCCAATGGGTGCCCAATTACTCTGATAAGGCCCGACCCCTCATTAAATCGACGTCCTTCCCTCTGCCGACCGTAACGTATACTTCCTCAATATCATCGATGAATATTCCCGCTTCCCCTTCGCCATTCCCTGCCCAGACATGACCAGTGCCACGGTCATCAAGTGTCTCGGTAATCTATTCTGCATGTTTGGCATGCCGAACTACATACACAGCGATAGGGGGACGTCATTTATGAGTGACGAACTGCGCCAGTTCTTGCTCTCAAAGGGGATAGCCACTAGCAGAACCACTAGCTACAACCCCCGTGGTAATGGGCAAGTGGAAAGGGAGAATGCTACTGTTTGGAAGGCTGTCACGTTAGCCTTAAAGTCAAAAGGCCTTCCGACCTCCCGCTGGCAGGAAGTCCTCCCAGACGTGCTCCACTCCATAAGGTCTCTGTTATGTACTGCCACTAACGCTACCCCTCACGAAAAGATGTTCGTTTTCCCCCGGAAATCCACCTCGGGCATATCTCTACCCACGTGGCTGACGTCCCCGGGGACAGTACTATTGCAGAAGCACGTGAGAGGCCATAAAACGGACCCCCTTGTGGAAAAGGTACAGCTCCTCCATGCAAACCCTCAGTACGCCTATATCGAATACTCTGACGGGCGAGAGGACACTGTTTCCATAAAAGACCTCGCTCCCTCGGGGAGCAGAGAGAACGATGAGAGACTACCCGAGGAAGACCTACATTACAAAGAGACAGGACGCCCAGAGGTATCAATACCCAACTTTAACCTGGAGGACACTGCAGATAACCTGGAAGACACTGCGGAGGCCCGGACAGCGGAGGAACCAGAATCGACTCCCCTAGAGGCACCCCAGCCGGCTTTGCGCCGATCACTGAGAACCACAAAACCTCCTGACAGACTCACTTATACCAACTTTTAAGAAACATCACCCCGATGGACTAAATCTAAAGAAGGGGTGAATGTAATGAAATCTGTATTCGTTCTTGCCTGTATTCATTTTGCACTCATGTATATTACCCTCCCCCACACGGTGTATAGTTTCACTTCCTCTTTCCTGACTAACCTGGAGGGTTCCAGGTCTTGGCTCTTGGCTCCACCCCTGACTTCTCTTACATAAAGATCCCAGGATCTGTGTGACTCATTCCTGCGAGCCAGTCAGTGTGTTGAGATGTTAGCTCTGATCTTAGTGATTAAAAGCCAACTTGTTAAAGTCTATAACTTCTAGTTTTGTGGTCATTGAAGGCACATCAGCTGTTCACACTCACAGGGAGAGAGCTTGACAGTTCACAGACATGGCATTGGAGGCATTGGTGGCTGGAGTGGAGCGAAGGAGGGCAGTGCTGTTCCCGGCCACTGGAAGGAGGCCATCATCTCAGGTGTTCAGAGCAATGTGGAGGAAAATAGCCCAGGAGGTCTCGGCCAGTAGTGTGGTGGAACGCAGCCTGACACAGTGCCGCAAGAAATTCAACAACTTCAGTCGGGTGGTCAAGGTGAGTACATGCTTCAACAACTCCTGCATACCAGCATCTGAACCTCAGTCTGTGCACACTCCGCAAAGAACCACACCACCACCACTCACCCACCAAACATCTTCACCTACTCAAACTCACATCCACATCTCACGCCTTGCCTACAATCTCAGCTATTCAACGACAGCAGGCATATCTCCCAAACACATAGCTGAACTCTGACTCACACACATTCGTTCCTCCTGCTCCCCTGCACTCACCTTAACGCGAGTGTTGTGCCTTTATGCTTTCATATATTCAGCAACCAGATGACCAGCCTATCCCTGAGCCCCCCACTGAGAGTGAGGAAGGAGAAGAGGAGGTCGAGGAGCAAAGCACCGCATCACTGCATCTCTCACCCACAGGCATCACCTCAGATACTGGCACTACGTGATATTTAGAGGCAAGTTTAGTAGAGGGGTCTGCACTGGGTGATGCACCGGTGCTAGTGGGCTGCAGCAAGGCCAGGGGCAGAGGGTAGTTTGGGAGGCAGCTCCCCGGAGGGCAAGTTCTGCTGCACTGGACTCAGATGAGAACCTCGATGGGGAGACGTTCACAAGAAGGGTGATGGCCATGCACACCGAGATGATAGGTGTAATGTCAAGGGTGCCCGAGAGCCTCTCGGCAATGCTAAGCAGCGTGGAGGTGTCCGCCTCCAACATTGCACAGAGCTCTGCGCATACCATGGAGCCCATCATTTCCTTCTTCTTAGGCAGTCCCTCGGAACCGAGGATGACTTGCTTCCACATTAAAAATGAGTTCTCAGGTGACTGATGAGTCCAATGCGGGACCTACAGTCTCTGTCACAGGTGGGGCAGACGGTGGTTGAAGGGGCGGGTGGGTGGGGTGCTTGGGTTGACATGCGCTCCTTGCGCTTGGCTTCCGTTTTCTCCCGGCGAAGAGACTTGAGGTGTTCAGCGCCTTCTCTGATGCTTCTTCTCTACTTTGTGCGGTCTTGGGCCAGGGATTCCCAGGTGCCAGTGGGGATGTAGTACTTTTCCAAGGAGGCTTTGAGGGTGTCCTTGAAGCGTTTCCTCTGCCCACCTGGGGCTCTCTTGCCGTGTCGGAGCTCCGAGTAGAGCGCTTGTTTTGGGAGTCTCGTATCGGGCATGTGGACGATGTGACCCGTCCATCGGAGCTGATCGAGCATGGTCAAAGCTTCGATGCTGGGGATGTTGGCCTGAGCGAGAACACCGACATTGGTGCACCTATCCTGTCAATGAATTTGCAGGATCTTGCGGAGGCAGCATTGGTGGTACCTCTCCAGTGCTTTGAGGTGCCTGCTGTACATGGTGCATGTCTCTGAGGCATACAGGAGGGCGGATATCACTGCTGCTCTGTAGACCATGAGCTTAGTGCCGGGTTTGAGGTCCTGGTCTTCAAACACTCTCTTCCTCAGGTGACCGAAGGCTACAGTGGCACACTGAAGGCGGTGTTGGACTTCGTTATCGACGTCTGCCCTTGTTGACAGTAGGCTCCCGAGGTATGGAAAGTGGTCCACGTTGTCCAAGGTCTTGTCCTGGATTTTGGTAATGGGGGGGCAGTACTGTGTGGCGGGGGCAGGTTGGTAGAGGACCTTTGTCTTACGGATGTTTAGTGTAAGGCCTGTGCTCTCGTACGCTTCGGTGAAGGTGTTGACGATGGTTTGGAGTTCGACCTCCGAGTGAGCGCAAAACGTAAGCATCGTCTGCATACTATCATTCGACGACAGAGGATGGGATGACCTTGGATTTGGACTGGAAGCAATGGAGGTTGAACAGTTTCCCATTTGTTCTGTAAATTAGCTCCACTCCAGTGGGGAGCTTACTGAGGGTGAGAATACTGTGCAGAGGATAGTGGTCTCCCAGAGAGACCGTGCGGATCCAGACCTGATGCCACTTGTCATGGGTGAAGAGGCAGCTTCCATTGCAGCACTGGCCTAAGTGACGCAACGTCATCGTGCTGTAATGCAGTCAATGGTTGCTGCCATCAAGTCTCAGACTGCTCTCATGCAGTCTCAGCTTGATGCCACGAAAGAACTGATTGCTGCCATCATCACTGGTCCAAAACTATTCCATAGGGGATCTCACGGTGTCGCAGCAGGCCAGCAATCTGTGCTCCAGCAGTTTGATAAGGATGCTGAGGTGCTGCCCCAGGGGAGTGGGAGTGGGTCAGTGGAGCAGGAACCTGCTGTCCTCTCCCAGGATGACAGCATTCCTGATTCCACGACTGCCATTGCACTTGTCGCTGCCTGTCATCCAGCCAGCCCAGACTGCTGCCGCCCAAAGCTGGTCAAGGGCGTCCTGCAAGGCCATCTGCAGTCTCTGGCACTGACACTCAGCAGTCTTCCACCAGCCCTGCCGCAGCCACTGGGGAGACACTACGTAGGAGCACTAGGTTAGGAAAGGGGACTGTAAAGAGAGGAGGCAAGGGTTTGCACAAGGGTGATCAGTCACTATTGCTGTTGTATATATGTGGTTAATGGTTTTTGATAAATTTATGACTGGAATGTTGCAGATTTGGAGCTGTGTCTCATTTCAGTTTTGGGGTGTGGTTTGGAATAACAAAGTGATAGAATAATGGTGACGTGCTCAACAACCGGAACGAGGACTCGAATTCACTGGAAATGAATTCTGATGAGGCGGTCACGGACCGACCTTGCAGAACGCCGATTGAGTGACTGCCTCCTCCTGTTCCTCCTGCTCATCTTCTTCCTCCTCCCCCTGCTCCTCCTGCTCCTCCTCCTCCTGAGTTGGTGCGGCCAAGCCTGGTGGCAATGGCTGTGCCCTCATAATGGCCAAGTTGTGCAGCATGCAGCAGACGACGACAAAAAGTGACACCCACTGAGCCAAGTACTGGAGGGCTCCTCCCGAGCAGTCAAGGCAGCGGAATCGTTGCTTGAGCACTCCAATGGTCTGCTCAATGATGTTCCTGGTGGCAGCATGGCTCTCATTATATAAGTGCTGGGTACGAGTGTTGGGTTTGCGGTGGGGCGGGGGGGGGGGTCATGAGCTAGGTGGAGAGCAGATAGCCCTTGTCTCCCAGCTGCAAGCTTCATGTGGTGGCTGGAACAGATCTGCACACTGGTCTGGCACAGGATGAAGGCATCATGGTGCTGCCAGGATAACAGACATTGATGGTCAGGATTCGCCATGTGTGGTCGCACACCAACTGCACATTAAGTGAGTGGTAGCCTTTGCAGTTATGGAAAGTCTCAGGATTGTTATGAGCTGCCTGCAAAGCGATGTGAGTGCAGTCAATGGCGCCCTGCACCATGGGGAATCCCACTATCATGGCAAAGCCACATGCCACTCGTGCTGCTTCTCTCTGGTCATGGGGTGCAAATGTAGTCCCTTCCCCTTCTGTGTAGAGCATCTGTGACCTGGCGGGTGGAGTAATGGACGGCAAACTGGGAGATGTTGGAGATGTCGCCTGTTGCACACTGGAATGATCCGCTGGCATAGAAATTGAGGGCGACGGTGACCTTGACTGCTACTAGGAGAGCCATGGTGTTCCTGATCTCAGGCTCGAGGTCTGGCTGCAGGAGGTGGCAGAGCTCTGTGACCACGTCCTTGCTGAAGCGGAGCCTTCTGACACACTGGTCTTCAGTGGAATTCATGCAGGAGAACTGCTGCCGGAATAGCCTGGGTGGGTTCTGTAAAGTCCGCGCCTCAATAATACACGGACTTCGGGAGAACAGTTTAACAGGTACTTTACTGAACAAGAGGCAGCTTGAAACTGAAACTACAGAAGCCTGCTAGGGCCTTTTATACAGGGGTGGTCACTGCCGGTACTGCAGTCTAAGACCAGTTATTCCCTTAAAGGTACATACACAACAATTCCTCCCCTTTTAGATAAACAGTACATAACATTCATTTAACAACTAAATAATAACTAATTACAATTACAATTTTCTCAGTAATATATACATCAACTGAAATAGTCATTTATAAGTTCAGTCTTTGAGGAGGCTTCCTGATCAGGACTGGATAGCGCCTTTCTCGAGTATCCTGTTCTGGCGGTGGAGTCAATTCTGGCTCATTGTCATTGGTTGGTTCGTCAGCTTCCAATACCCCTGCTTCTGAGGTAGACGCAATCTGTACTTCGGGCTCATTACCAGGTGCACATGCTTGTGGTACAGGTTTGGCTTGTTCCTGTGACTCTAGAATCTGGTCAGCATGGCATCTCACGATACTCTCTCCAACGTCCACTGTGTACATTAGTGGTCCCTGCTGTGTGCATATCGTTCCTGGCTGCCATTTTTCTGTTCGGTAGTCGCGGGCCAAGACTGGTTGCCCTATCTTGAAGCTCTTGGTTGGCTTCTCATTTATGTGCTGGAACTGCTTATCCTCAACATCTTGTCTTATGTTTGGTTTGAGCAAATCCAAGCGACATCTTAGTCTCCGGTTGAAAAACAGTACGGCTGGAGTTTGGTTGGTTACTGTATGTGTCGCATTCCGGTAAACAAACAGGAAGTTATCCACCTTGTGTTGCAGTGGTATGTCATCATTATACATTGCCTTTATGGCCTTTTTAATGGTCTGAACAAACCTCTCAGCCAATCCATTTGTGGCTGGATGATATGGGGCAGATGTGTAATGTTTCACCCCATTATTCTTCAGGAACCTCCGGAAATCCTCGGACACAAATTGTGGGCCATTGTCGGAACAGATCTGTTCTGGCAACCCATTCCTGGCGAAGATGGTCCTTAGGACTGCAATAGTTTTCTCCATGGTGGTGGAGGACATTTTAATGACCTCTGGCCATTTCGAATGGGCGTCCACAGCGATTAGAAACATTGAGTCCATAAATGGACCAGCGAAATCAATGTGTACCCATTGCCATGGAGATGAGGGCCACTCCCATGGATGTAACGGGGCCTGTGGTGGAGCGTTTTGGACCTTCTGGCATCCTGTGCATCTCTTGGTCATATCCTCGATTTCTTTATCGATTCCCGGCCACCACACAAACGCCCTGGCTAGGCTCTTCATTTTTACCCCTCCCAGATGACCCTCGTGAAGCTCATTGAGTACTCTATCTCTCAACTTGGGTGGAATTACCACTCGGGATCCACACATCAAGGTTCCCCGGCACACTGACAGCTGTTCCCTCCTTGGCGAGAATGCTGGAAACAATGAGTCGCCATATGCTGGCCATCCCTTCACCGTCAAATCATAGACCCGAGAGAGTGTTGGGTCATTTTGGGTTTCCTTCTCAATACTTGCGTTTGTAACAGGCAAACATTCGACTATGGTCGCATGGAATATCTCCACAGGGTCCACTGCAGGTGCTTCTTCCGCCGTAGGCAACGGTAGGTGCGACAGCCCATCAGCGTTTCCATGTTGTTTCGTACCTTTGTACTCTATGTCATACTGATGTGCCCCTAGAAAAAGTGACCATCTTTGCAGCCGTTGCGCCGTCATCACCGGAACGCCCTTCTTTGGGTTAAAAATTGAGACCAGGGGTTGATGATCAGTCAGTAGGGTGAATTTCTGCCCGTGCAGATAGTGATTGAACTTCTTCACCCCCCACACCAGGCTGAGGGCCTCCCTGTCAATCTGGGCGTAGTTATGCTCGGCTGAGGTTAGCGAGCGCGATGCAAAGGCTATTGGCCTCTCTGAACCGTCACGGAATTTGTGTGACAGCACCGCTCCAATGCCGTAAGGTAACGCATCACATGCCAACCGAATCGGTAGTGTTGGGTTGTAGTGGGCCAATACTTCTTTTGAAGTGATTTGGCATTTACATTCCTGAAAGGCACGCTTACACTCATCACTCCATTCCCATGTTACACCAGTTTGAAGGAGGGTGTTCAGTGGGTGCAGAATTGTAGATAAATTCGGCAAGAACTTATGCTAGTAGTTCACCAACCTGAGGAACGACCTCAGTTGCGACACATTTTCTGGTGCTGGAGCCTTGACGACAGCCTCAATCTTGTCCGGCGACTTATGCAACCCTTCCTCATCAATCATGTGGCCACAATACGAGATTTGTCTCCAATACGAGATCCTGCTCCTATTTCGTGTGTCTAATTCTGTTAGATCACAGAATCACAGAATCACAGAAACCCCACAGTGCAGATAGAGGCCATTTCGGCCCATCGAGCCTGCACCGACACATATCCCACCCTATCCCTGTAACCCCAACACATATCCCACCCTATCCCTGTAACCCCACCTATTTAATCCCCCTAACACTAAGGGTCAATTTATCATAGCCAATCAACCTAACCCGCACATCTTTGGACTGTGGGAGGAAACCGGAGCACCCGGAGAAAACCCACCCAAACACAGGGAGAATGTGCAAACTCCACACAGACAGTTGCCCGAGGCCGGATTCGAACCCGGGTCTCTGGCGCTGTGAGGCAACAGATCAGCCATGATCTTATTGAATGGCGGAGAAGGCTCGAGGGGCCGATTGGCCTACTCCTGCTCCTATTTCTTATGTTCTTATGTTCTTATGTTCTTAAGAACTCGCATTTGGGACGGTTGGCTCGTAGCCCATATTCCTGCAATCTCGTGAGCACCTGTTCCAGGTTGGCAAGGTGTTCATTGTCATTTTCGCCCGTAACCAGGATGTCGTCCAAATAACACTGGGTCCCCGGGATCCCTTGCAGGACTTGTTCCATTGCCCTCTGCCACATAGCCGGGGCCGATACTACCCCAAATACCAGTCGATTGTACTGGTAAAGGCCTTTGTGAGTGTTTATCGTGAGGTATTTCCTAGATGCTTCTTCCACCTCCATTTGTAGATACGCTTGAGCCAGGTCAATCTTTGTAAAACGTTTCCCGCAAGATAGTGAGGCAAAAATATCTTCTATCCGCGGAAGTGGATACTGTACTGTGTGCAGGACTGGGTTCACAGTCACCTTGAAGTCCCCACAGATGCGAACCTTCCTTGGCTCCCCAGGCGCGCTGCTTTCTTCATTAAAAGAATGATGGGTGTGGCCCACTCGCTCCAGTCCACCTTAGACAGCACCCCCGAACGCTCCAAAGTCTCCAGTTCAGCTTCCACAGCTGGGCGTATCGTGTATGGCACTGGTCTGGCCTTGAAAAATTTTGGGGTTACGTTATCCTCAATCTTTATGGTTGCCTTTACTCCTTTTAGAGTCCCAAGTCCTTGTTGGAACACCTCTTCCGCGTCAGATAGAATTTGTGACAGACGTCCAGGTGCGACGTCATCATCTTTTTTGTCAGTCACCGTTAGTGCCAGAATGGAATGCCAATCCAATTGTATTTTTCGGATCCATTCACATCCCAATAATGGTGGTCCTCCATCTCGTAGTATATACATGTATAGTTTCCGTGTTTCCTTTCCGTTATATTCAACTGGCACCCTTATTTTTCCTCTGGGGTAGACCTTTTGCCCCGCGTATGTCTTCAATACAATGGACGTGTCCTTTAAGGGTATGTGTGAGAATAGCCGCTCATAGTTTCGTCGATTCATGACAGTTAGGGCTGATCCTGTGTCCAATTCCATCTTCACTGGGGACCCTGCTATCATGAGGGTGACCCAAATGGTTCGGTGATCTTCTTTTGCGATCACGTTGTGTAACTTTAAACAACTTAGTCGCCTGCTCCCGGAGTCCTTATCACTCTCCTGATCTTCTGAACTACTATCTGTCAGTTTCTTTACTTTCCTGTACTGTTCCTTAGTAGTTCTTGTCGTGTTGGTCTTCTTTCCCAACCTGCAGACTCTTGCTATATGTCCCATTTTCCCGCATTGCCTGCATATTTTGTCTTTAAACCAGCAGTCCTTCTGCTCATGCGTTGTTCTGCCACAGCGATAGCACTTTTCGGCTCCATATGCCATTTCGTTAGCGCTGTATTCTTGTGGTTTCTGTTGTATTTCCGCAGCTCCCCGTGCTGCTGCTTCGTAGGATACTGCCACGCTGAAAGCCTGTTCTAGCGTCAGGTCCTTTTTTGAAAGTAGTCGTTTCTGGGTTCCTTCACTCTGGAGCCCGCAGACAAACTTATCCCGTAAGGTGTCTGCCAGTCCTACTCCGAACTGGCAGTGTTCGATAACTTGCGTAGTTCCGTAAGATAGTCAGCATTGCTCTCATCTTTGTGCTGGTTTCTTTTATGGAACTTGAATCTTTCTGCTATCAGCAGTTGTGTAGGGCTTAGGTGTTCCTGTAAGATATTAACAATCTCCTCAAAACTTTTCTCCATTGGCTTAGCTGGGGTAATTAAATTCCGCAATAGGACGTACGTATTCGCACCCATCAGATTTAATAATACCGATGCCCTCTTTCCATCAGCCACCTCATTTGCCTTGCAGTACACTTCAACTCTTTCCACATACGTGGTCCAGTCTTCTACCTCGTTGTCGAAAGCAGTGATACTGCCACTTTTCGGCATCTTGGGCGATTTAAAATGGCGCCTCCCGCACTTTTGCTTCTTCCCCAATGGATTAAAATGGCGCCTCCCGTGCTTTTGCTTCTTCCCCAACGGGATAAAATGGCGCCTCCCGCATTTTTGCTTCTTCCCCTTACTGCCACGCTGCTCCTAGCGTTCTACGGGGTAATGGCAGCGACCCGCGGCTTCGGCGCGTCTCGCTTTCCTTCCCCCCCGTTTAGTTTCTCTCCGCTGTCCTGTTCTCGAGCACCGACCGCGCCCTGTGCGCTCCACCCTCTCTCTCTTGTTTTCTTTTCCCGGCGACGCTGCGCGGCCCGATTTGTAGAGCCGCTCGATCGAGCTTGAGCCCGCCGCAGTCCGGAAGTGTCAGCGCGCTACCTGCTACCAGCACGATTCGCTGGAACCAGAGTCTCTCCCGCAATTCTCCAAACGCCGATGGATTCTTTGGGCGGTTGCCCTCGGTCGACGCCCGTTGCTCAGACTACGATCTTCCAGGACCTTCCTTTCAGGCGAGACCCCCGTGAGATGATGCCACACTGCAGGTGAGTTCGAACTTACTCGTCGCCACTGTAAAGTCCTGCCTCAATAATACACGGACTTCGGGAGAACAGTTTAACAGGTACTTTACTGAACAAGAGGCAGCTTGAAACTGAAACTACAGAAGCCTGCTAGGGCCTTTTATACAGGGGTGGTCACTGCCGGTACTGCAGTCTAAGACCAGTTATTCCCTTAAAGGTACATACACAACAGGTTCGACCTCCTGTTGAAAGCCCTGTTGGCCCTCCGACCTCTGGCCACATTTTGCACTCTTTCTCTGTGCCTCAGTTGCCTCCAATGTTGATGCTAGAGGGCGAGGTCCAGTGCCAGTACAGCCCCCATGAAAGGATACAAATATTGCACTTTCAAATTTCCCCTCAATGAAACTCATTTATGTGCCAGAACACTCGCTAAATGCAAAACGTGCAAATCGGTCAAAAGGCCTCTTTGCCTGTGTGAAACTAACAACACAGCATTGTTGGCCGATGAAAACTACACCGGAAGTGGACGCCTTTAAATAGCGCTCCTCTAGGGGACACCCGACTGAAAGCCGCCTCCTCTACCTGTCATTGTTCATCCAGGGCACTGCGCACGGCAATGACGTCACAATCTCCGGGTGCAACGTTTTACCGCTGCCGGAGGCGCTAAGGGGAGGCGCAAAGGAGCCCAATTTTTAGCCCGTCATGTCCGAAAACCAGGAAGTCCTTGCAGCTTCTTCTGTGCCTGCCGTTGTCCACGGATAGTTGGTTGCAGCCAAAGTGCATCTCTCTTTTAAGAGGTGGAGGGTGCCTTCAAATCGCATCAGGAACATGAGGAATTGATGCCCCCCATCTGGTGAGCTGCCAATCAACAGCTCAAGTAACGTTAGCAGTCCACCTATATTATTTTAATTAATGAGTTGCTTGAATTTGGGGTCTTCTTTTGGGCCATGTGATCAGGCGCAGCTCCGAGCGAGAGGTCCATTGTGAGCACAAAAATGCACTCAAAGCAATTTCTACCCCATCATATTTTACTGCACATATGTGAATATATTCAACCAGTTATACTAAAAAAAAACTAAATTCTGTTTTTTGTATTATTATATAAAACAAGTGCAGATATCACAAGCAGTAATTTCTAGCCTCGTGACATTTATTTTTGTTTAATTGGAGAAGGCCACTAATGACATTTACACTTTTTTGGAATCACATGATCAGCATATGTAGTTGTAGTTATTTAATATTTCCTGAAAACAAAGGCCAATATGAAAGAAAGGTTAAACTTTGGAGAAAATGAAACACAGGACATTTGCTTCTGTAAGAAATGCTAAGGTATCAAGGCAATAATAAATCAAACTTACATCAGTATCATGACTCCTAACTTTTTGTCAACAACAAAAATAACATTTATTTAAAATGTTTAAAAAAAGACTAATTTTTTCATGGTATAAATTATTGCAATTTTTTTGTGGAGCTTATTGAATTTATTCATGTTTGTCTGTGCTGTAATACATGATGAGTGCTGTATTTTGAAGGAATATTGAAGAAAAGGGTTTTCCAATACTGGAGTATCTGATAACTGGAGAGGATACCTATTATCTGTAAATATCCTGAAGACAGCATTATTATCACTTTTTATTATTTGTTCACTGGATTGGGCATTATTGCAAGGAGGCATTTATTGTCCATTCCTAGTTAACTTGGGAAGGTGGTGGTAGGCCTTCTCCATGACTTCTGCAGTCCTTGTAGTGATGGTACCCCCACAATGGTGTTTACTGGGGAATTCTAGGATTTTGACCTAGCAATGATGAAGGATGGCAATACATGGCCAAGTCAGGATGGTGTGTGACTTGGAGGGAAACTTGTGGATGATGATATTTCCATGATATTGTTGCTGTTGTCCTTTATGGTAGGGTTCATGGGCTGGGAGGTGCTGTCAAAGTAGCTTGGTAAGTTGCTGCAGTGTACGTTGTAGTAGGAGTAGATCTCGAGCGCTAGGCGCTTAGCGCCCGGGCGCAGCGCGATCTGCGCCTCGCACCAACTTCAGTACACATTTAGCGCCGGCGCAAGGTCTTAGCACGCGCCCTGCTGCGCGCGCAGATCATGACGTCATTTCGTCGTGCAACGCCCTTTGTGCGCCCCGAACCGGAACTTCACTCGCGCCGGCCCATTGTGTGCCGGGCAGCCCTAACGACTGTGAAGTGGAACGGTACACAGCCGAGGCGGGCCGCGGGGAGCGCTAATTAAAGGGCACTTACCCTGCACTATAAAGGCCAGCCATTTTGCAGCATTCACTCTTGTGCAACGGTTTTTTGGAGAGAGACCAAGGAGGAGAGCTTACTGGTTTGGACCAACACTAGGACAGGTATTTTTGGCTCAGGCCAGAGCTTACCAATTATCTTTGCCTTCATTGAGAGCTCAGTGTTTGCCAGCATATAATGGGGGCTGCATTGGGTGCCAACGCTGACTTTCAGCCTTATGCCAGAAGGGCTTACAGACGCCGTGAGAGAGTGGCAGCCCTGGCTAGACACAGAGGGGGCAACAGGCGTCGCCAACTGAGGCCTTACCCACCCAGGGTATACCGCCAGCAGTCCTCCTATCTGACCATGTCTGCTGCGATGTGTGTTAGGAGGCTGCGATTCAGAAGGGAGGTGGTTGCAGACATCTGCCAGCTGCTTCAGAGAGATCTGCAGCCACAGCTGATGCGCAGGACGTCTCTGTCGGTGGCAGTGAAGGTGACGGTGGCTCTCAACTTCTATGCCACCGGCTCCTTCCAATCCGCTGCTGGGGACATCGCTAACATCTCCCAGTTAGCCGTGCATTGCTGCATCCGCCAGGTGACCGAAGCCCTTTTCAGAAGGAGACATCAATTCATCTCCTTCCCCATGACCCTGGACAAGCAGCAGCAGCGTGCAGTGGGATTTGCAAGAATAGCGGGCTTCCCCATGGTGCAGGGCGCCATTGACTGCACGCATGTGGCTTTGCGGGCACCTCTGGAGCATGCCGAGGATTACCGCAACCGGAAGGGCTACCATTCCCTCAATGTACAGCTGGTGTGTGACCACAGGCAGCGCATCCTAGCTGTCAATGCCCGCTTTCCAGGCAGCAGCCACGATGCCTTTATCCTGCGACAGACAACTGTGGCTGACATGTTGCAGGCACAGCCTCACCCAAGAGGATGGCTTATCGGAGACAAAGGCTATCCTTTGTGTACCTGGTTCATGACCCCGCTCCGCGCGCCCACGACCCCTGCTGAAGAGGCATACAACGAGAGCCATCAAGTGACTAGGAACATCAAAGAACAAACAATCGGCGTCCTCAAGCAACGGTTCCGCTGTCTCGATCGCTCCGGGGGAGCCCTCCAGTATTCGCAGGAGCGAGTCTCCCAATTCGTCGTCGTTTGCTGCATGCTGCACAACCTGGCTATCCGCAGGACTCAGGCACTGCCACCTCACGTTGGACCACCACCTCAGGAGGAGGAGCAAGAGGAGCATGAGGAGGAGGAGGACGAGGAGTACCAGCCCAGGAGGGAGGCACAAGGTCCAAGGGCCGCCCGTCGGCGGCTTATTGAACATCACTTCTAGGCCCCCTGTCAGGGAATGGCTTGTGCCAATGAAAGAACATGATTGCAGCCGCTCCGCAAGCCCTCAGCCGGTTAAGGCAACAAACACTTCAAAGATCAAACATGGACAATGTTAATAAATAAAATGCTTTATTGTACAAACTCAGGGCCCTTCCCACATGAAAGCCAAAAACAGACGAAACCCCCAAAAAACACTCAAACACATTACTCGCTCCCACAACCTGGAGAGGATTAACAAAACAGTGCAACTAAAATGGCCGTCATCCTCGGCCTTCGTAAAAAACAAACGTCACATCCTCGGCCTTCAAAAAACAAACATCCAATTCTCGGCCTTCAAAAAACGAACATCCAATTCTCGGCCTCAAAAAACAAACATCCAATTCTCGGCCTCAAAAAACAAACACAACTGGCCACACATTCGACTTTTTGGCCCGCTAGGGCGATGCCTTGGCCATCTTTGTGTGGCCCCTGCCCGCCCTGCTGCTCCTCCTCAAAGTAAGGCCATTGGCTGCTGCAAGGCTGGGGGCAGGCTCCAGAGGGGCACATGTCGTGACGGCAGATGCCCTTGGGGGTCGGCCTAGTCGAGGTCTGGCCGTCGAGCGGGCGGCTGTTGAATGCTGCAGCTGTGGCTGGCCAGCATCAGTCGCTGCAGCAGCTCCTGGCAGCTCCACTGGGGGAGTGGCAGTGGCGGCTGGAGGAATGGGGGCAAGCTGGCGGATGGCAGGCGCTCGCTGGTCACCTGAGACACTGGCACTCGCCCGGGCCAGCACTGCAGCATGCGCACCAATCTGCCGAGGGACAGACCGCTGTGCTGCTGCAGCGCGCCGGGTGCCCTGGCGATGCCTGGCTGACACAGCGAGTGTGGCAGCAGTGAGTGCCCGTGTTGACCTGTTCAGTGACCTCATCAGAGCACCCAGTGACTGCACGGCACCACTGATCAGCTGCCCACTCGCTGCCTGAGCTGCCCCGAATGCCGCCCGACTCGCTGCCTGCTCTGCCCCGAATTCCGCCAAACTGATGGCCTGTGAGGCCCCGACGTCGGTCACACTCCGAGAGAGGGACTCGATGGCCTCAGGCAACCGTGCCACTACCCCCATGAGCTCCGTGTGCCGGCGCTCCGAGTCCGCGGACAAGTCCTCGAGGCATTCCATCTCCTCGGCGAAGACCATCTCCGGACTGGAGGCCGGACTCTCCCTCTGGGGAGAAGGCCGCCGAGCTGGCCGACCCTTCCTGCATTGCTGGATGCCGCTGGGCCCAGCAATTGGACTCCCCTCCGACCCTTCCCCCCTCTGGGGAGAAGGCCGCTGAGCTTCCACCCCCCTCCCGCGTTTCTGCATGCCGCAGGTCCCATGAGCTCCCCTCCCCTCCGACACTTCCGCCACGCTCCCCTCCAGGGAAGACGTGTCCCCTAGATTCGCATGGGTTGCCGCGGCTGAGGGTTCCCCTGATGGGCCGCCTTCCTCTTGCTCCTCCTCCTCCTCCTCTTCTGAGGGGCTGTCACTGGCAAGTTCAGAGACCTCCTCCTCACCATCTGAAAGCAGGAAGGCACGAGAGTAGCTTTAGAGTGAGGAGAGGGCGTCAGCAAGGGATGCATGAGTGGTGGCATTCAGCGCATTGGTCGGACAGTGGCAAAGGATGTAGATCTGATGCGCAAGTGGGACGAGAGAGGTCCAAAAGGTGATGTCCTTACCATTGGTGCCCAGAACAGGGCCGGCATCTCCACATGCAACGGGGCCAATCACCCGGCCACCCATGATGCGCTCCACGCGATGTTGCAGCTCAGTGAGCGGCTGGATCTGGGGTCGGCCTCCCCCGGTCGCAGTCCGGCTCTTCTTATTATTGGCCAGCATGGCTTGCAAGAGAAAGGACGGCCTCTAAGTACAGTGTGTAGCCCTGATCTTGTGTGCGCTGCCTCCCATGGTGGAATAGCCTGGCCAGTGTGTCGCCCTGATCTTGTGTGCACTGCCTCCCATGGTGGAATAGCCTGGCCAGTGTGTAGCCCTGATCTTGTGTGCACTGCCTCCCATGGTGGAATAACTTGGCCAGTGTGTTAAGTGCAGAATGTGCAATTGATGTTCATGTCTGTCCCATAGCTGCTGGATGAGGGCTGGCCATTAGGGCTTTCAGGTCCCTTTGCCCATAATGTGAGGTGCACATGCAAGGATGAGGAGGACACTGGAAAGGGTACTCACCCTGACAATCCGAGTGAGGTCATTAAACTTTTTGCGGCATTGGACACCGGTCCTGGGGACCTCGCTGTTGGCTGACACCTTGCTGGCGACATGCCTCCAGGCTCTCCGGTAGACGCGGACCGGCGCCTTTCTGCCATTGTCCGGGTACAAAATATGACGCCTCTTCTCCACACCACCAACCAGCACACTCAGATCAAGCTCTGAGAAGTGCTGCGCTCGTTCACGGGCCTTCTGCATGGCTTCAGGCGCTATTTGGGTCCAGCAGCAGTGTTCAGGCCTAGCTGGAGGGCTCCACTATCCAGGGCGTGGCAGCAGACCAAGTCGACCCTTCCCCCTTAAGAGCTGGCCGGCGCCAGGGTGTCTGCTGTCAATCACGAGATGGCCGCACCTGCGCTGCGCCCGGCCTCGGCGCTCTCGCTCAGCACCTCCGGCTTAGCGCCTAAAGAGAGGCGTGCAGCGCCAGTTTTAGCGCTCGAGCAAACTCTTAGGGCGAAGCTAATGAATATCGGAGAAGTGGCCTCGATTTTGCGCCGGGCGCAAACTTTAGCGGCCGCCCGACTTTACCGCCCCAAAAGTGGCTACAATGAATTTCTAGGCCTCGCAGCTTTCTAAACTTGTTTCAATTTGTAAGGTGACAAGGAGTGTTGGTGCAAGTGGAGAAGACCTTCATTCTTATTTAAAGGTTTCTGCTCACAACACTTGGTCACAGTGATGGGGGCTCCACTGGCAGCCCCCCTCGCGCTCGAGTATCTTCAGGAGAGGGAGAGGAGGCAGCGAAGAAGAGAAGATACACGCAGAGGGAGGAGGAGGAGGGCCAGGAGGGCTCTCAACAGGATTCCTTACCCACCTAGGATCTTCCAAGAGCACTTCTCTTACCTCCACTTAAGCGAGGCGCAGTGTATTAGGAGGCTCAGCTTCACCAAGGAGGTGGTTACAGAACTCTGCCACTTCCTGCAATCAGACCTGCAGCCTGAGACAGGGGTCCATGGCTCTCCCAATAGCCCTCAAGGTCACCGTGGCCCTCAATTTCTTCGCCAGCAGATCCTTCCAGTCTGTAGCAGGAGACATAGCTAACCTCTCCCAGTTCACCATCCATCGCTGCATCTGGGAGGTCACAGAGGCTCTCTACACTAGTAGAAGGGACTACGTTGTCTTCTTTCTGAACAGAGAGAAGCAGGACCAGCATGCATGTGGCTTTGCCAGGATAGTGCGCTTCCCCATAGTGCAGAGTGCCATCGACTGCACCCATGTGGCTTTGCGGGCGCCGCATACCAATCCTGAGATGTTCTGTAACCACAAAGGCTACCACTTACTTAATGTGCAGTTGGCATGCGACCACGTGCAGCGCATCATGATGGTCAATGCCTGCTATCCTGGCAGCAGTCATGATGCCTTCACCCTGCATCAGTCCAGTCACCAGCCATCTGTAGCTTCCAGCCACCATGTCAAACCCAAGGGTGGCTGATCGGAGACAAGGGCTATCTGCTCTACATATGGCTGACTCCCCTCCGCAACCCCACCCCTCGTACCCAGCACTCATATAATGATAGCCATGCTGCCACCAGGAACGTCAGCGAGCACATCATCAGGCTGCTGAAGCAATGGTTCCTCTCCCTTGACCGCTCAGGAGGAGCCCTCCAGTATTTGCATTTTGTGGTGTTCTGCTACATGCTTCACAACTTGGCCATCCTGAGGGCACAGACCTTGCCACCAGGGATTGTGGGACTACCTCAGGAGGAGGAGGAGGGAGAGGAGGAGGAGAAGGAAGAGGAAGAGGACAAGGACAAGGAGGAAGGAGGAGGCAGGCAGCAGATCCCCATTCCACATAGGCTGTCCGTGAACGCCTCAACAGACTCCGATTCCAGTGAATGAAACCCCAGATCCCAGGTGCTCACCACATCCCTATTATACCATCCCTCTGTCACGGAACATCACAGCGTCCTCCTGGGCAAAAAGATGAAATGAGAGCCACCACAAAACAAACATTCCAAATAAAATTAATGAATTTATCACAATCCAATCAATATTACAATATGTACCAATCACCCTTGTGCAATCTCTTAGTGCCTGTTGTTCATGTGCCTTTTCCGACTCTATTGCTCCTATGCAGTGCTCCCCCAATAGCTGCAGCACGGTTGGTGGAAGGCTGCTGACTTTCCGTGGAGGAGACTACAGATGGCCTTGCAGGATGACCTCAACTATCTGTGAACCTAGAAGACCCGCGGTAAACTGCACCATCATCGCATGGGCGGCAGCAGTCTGGGCTGGCTGTCAGACAGGCAGCAGCAAGCGCAATGGCGGAGTGGCAGTGGTGGGAGTAGGAATACTGTCATCCTGAGAGAGGACAGCAGGTTCTTGCTCCACAGACCCACTGCCACTCCCCCGGGGCAGCACCTCAGCAGTCCTAGCAATCTGTTGGAGGACAGATTGCTAGACTGCTGCGACACCCTGCAAGCCCCTTTCAACACACATAAACCCAGCCACGATGGCAGAAGTCTGAGTTTGCGTGGCAGCAAGATGAGCCTGCAGGAGAGCAGTCTGCGCTTCCGCTGTAGCACTGAGACATTGGGTCGCTTCTGCCTGTGCTGCAATGGAAGCCGCAACATCATTCATCACACGCAGCATCATGGCTTAGTTGACAAGGTCTCTCATGGAGTTTCTTATGTTCATTAATAAATAGACATTCTTATTATGAACACAGCTAGCTTTTGCTAGACATTTTTATTGAGCACATGTGGACTAGGTACAGTATCTGTAGAGGCTTCCATCTTGACTGCTGCCTTGTGGGTAGCCTAGTGCCTCATGGGTAATGTAGTCTTAATATATATACAGCTGGGTAGTGTAGTCTTATATACAGCTCTACGGCTCCACCTAGTGTCCACTATAGAATGACATGTTATTGATCATTACATCCCCCTTTCTTTGAGGTTTAACAAAATCAATATCAATCAACTTTCAAGAAAACAATAAAGATAATATCAGTAACACTTTTGTTAGTGCTCTATAAACATAAACATTTTCAAAACAGTCAACACATTTTCAAAGCTTTACATTGTACTCAAAGATTAAGTCTATCAGGCTCTTTTACTTCACGTGTGGATCTTCTCAACACGGGTAAGTCTGATGTGTCTTCATGAGATTGTTCTGGCGGTGAATGACAAGATGCAGTTGCGGCATTGTCATCAATCTGGTCTTGAATAGTCTCTTGTGTTTTTAGGAGGGAACGGCGGTTCCTCCTGAGAATCTGTCCTTCCTCAGTTCTAACAGTGTATGACCTTGGTCCTACTTCCTCAAGAACTGTAGCTTTCCTGTTCCATGCATCTGGATCCTCAATCCTGACAACATCATCCCTTGTCAATGGTTTTAGAGTTTTGGATGACTTGTCATAGTATGATTTCTGTTTCAGCTTTAACAGTTGAAGTCTCTGTCTCAGTTCCTCAATTTGCTGTTCTTTTGCACAGCAGGGTAGCGTGGTGCGCAACTTGCGACCCATTAGTAGTTCAGCAGGTGAAGAACCACAGTCTAAAGGTGAGGCTCGATAGCTCAGCAGGGCGAGATAAGGATCAGACTTGCTTTCTGTCGCTTTCTTCAGTAGCTGCTTGAGAACTTGAACACCTTTCTCTGCCTTACCATTTGACTGAGCATACAAAGGACTGGATGTGATGTGCTGAAAGTCATAATGTGCTGCAAACTGTTGCCACTCCTTACAGTTGAAGCACGGACCATTGTCGCTAATGGCAATCCTGGGAATTCCATGTCTGGCGAAGATGGATTTCACATGCATTATGACACTGCTTGCTGTGGTGCTTGAGAGCAGCGCCATCTCAGGATAGTTAGAATAGTAGTCAATCACTATTAGATAGTCTTTACCATTTAAATGAAAAAGGTCCATACCAACCTTTTGCCATGCTGCTGTTGGTATGTCAGCTACTATCATTGGTTCCTTTGCTTGTTTGTTTTGGTGTTTCTGACATGTCTCACATTTGCCTATCATGTTCTCAATGTCCTTATTTATGCCAGGCCAATAAACAGTGTCTCTTGCTCTCCTTTTGCATTTTTCAATTCCGAGGTGTCCCTCATGAATCCTTTTGAGCATGTCTTGACGTAGAGCCTGTGGAATGACTATTCTGTTCTGTTTTAGTAATAGTCCACTTGCGACACTCAATTCTGACCTTGTGTGAAAATATTTTGGACAGGAACCTTTTGGCCAACCATGATGAATGTTCTCTATTACTGTTTGTAATACTGTATCTTTTACTGTTTCTTCTGCTATTTGCTTTGATTTTGTGTCTGACACGGGCAGCGCAGCAGTGACCATACTCACATGAACATCCACGTCTTCTTCAGTAGAGCTCACATGACTCATTGTGGGTGCTCGGGATAGTGCATCTGCTAACACTATGTATTTGCCTGGTGTGTAGATCAGTTCAAAGTCATATCTTTGCAGCTTCATCATGAGTCGTTGAATCCTTGGAGACATCTCATTCAGGTTTTTTTTTTATGATGGCAACCAGAGGGCTGTGGTCTGTCTCAACTGTGAAGGTGGGAAGTCCATATATGTAGCCATGAAACTTTTCTAGTCCAACTACCAAGCCTAGACATTCCTTTTCAATCTGGGCATATCGACACTCAGTATCAGTCATAGACCTGGAGGCATAGGCAACAGGCTTCCAATCTTCACCCTCTGCTTGTAGCAAGACCGCACCTAGGCCATCTTTTGATGCATCCGTTGACACTTTGATTCTTTTGGTTGGGTCAAAGAAGGTGAGTACAGGTGTGGTTGTCAGCACTGTTTTGAGGTTTATCCACTCTTGTTCATGTCTTTCTGTCCATGCGAACTCATTTGTTTTATGTAGCAGGTCTCGCAGACAGGCTGTCTTGGCTGACAAGTTAGGAATGAACTTTCCAATGAAGTTTATCATCCCCATGATGCGTAGCACTCCTTTTTTGTCAGTGGGTCAGGGCATTTTGAGTATGGCGTTTACTTTTTCCATATCTGGCTCTATTCCATTACCAGACAGATTATCTCCTAGGAAAGTGACTTCCTGGACGCCAAACTGACACTTGGCCTTGTTGAGCTTCAGTCCATTCCGGCGTATGCTCTGTAGCACTTTAGTCAGTCTCTCATTGTGTTCTTTCAGTGTGGAGCCCCAGATAATGATGTCATCAACATAGACCCAAACTCCTTCCAGACCTTCAATTATGTGTTCCATCGCTCTGTGAAAGATTTCAGATGCAGATATTATCCCGAAAGGCATTCTGAGGAAACAATACCTGCCAAATGGTGTGTTGAAGGTACAGTATTTGGTGCTCTCTTCATCCAGTTTTAGTTGCCAAAATCCTTGTGAGGCATCGAGCTTTGTAAAGTATCTGGCACCTGACATTTCACTGGTGATTTCTTCTCGCTTGGGAATCTGGTAGTGTTCACGTTTTATGTTTGCATTTAAGCCCTTTGGATCCATGCATATTCTTAGATCATTGTTCTTTTTCTTTACACATACCATGGAGTTAACCCAGTCTGTTGGCTCTTCGACTTTCCTGATGACTCCTAGTGTGGTCATTCTGTCCAGTTCATTCTTGAGCCGGTCATGCAGAGGTGCTGGAACTCTTCGTGGAGCATGTACCACTGGCTGAGCATCCTGCTTTAGCTGGATCTTGTAAGTGAATGGTAGAACTCCAAATCCTTTGAACACATCCTGGAAATTATTCACTACAGAATCTACCGAGTCATCTGGTCTGCTTATGGCACAGTTTATACGGTGGACTCTTTTGACCAGTTCTAAGTCCTCACAAGCTTTGTCACCCAGTAGTGAATCAAACCTTTCAGCCACAACAGAAAACATGAGATGATGCATTTTGTCTTTGACTGTCACTTTAAGTCTGCATACACCTAAGCTATCTATTTTCTGTCCATTATAGTCCTTCAGTAGTACTGACTTTTTCTGTATTTTGGGCTTTTCTTTCATATTGTTAATGTCACTCATACTGATTAAGTTTGCTTTTGCCCCAGTGTCTAGTTTCAAGGTAACTAATGCTCCATTTACCTGCAGTGGGATCATCCATTTGTCCTCTTTTACTGCATTAACTTTATGTTCAGCATTGTCCATTTCTGAGGGCTGCACATTTTCTGTATCCTTTTTGATATTGTCACATGACACCATTCCTACAAAAAATGTCTCACTTAAATCAGTGTCCTCAATTACATTAACTCGTTGCCCTTTCTTAGTTTGTACTTTTGAAAAGCATTGTTTGGCAAAGTGATTCTTTCCATTACACTTTGTGCACATTTTTCCAAACACTGGGCATTGTCTTAACTGGTGTTTGTAACCACAACGTTTACAATTAAAAATTTCATCCTCCGATTGCTTTTCATTTCTGTTCTGCCCATGTTTCTTCCCCTTATAGGACACAGCACCGACAGCAGCATTATCACTCATTACAATTGCATCATTATTGATTTCACTGAAAGTCTTCGCGTGCTTTCGAGCTAGCTCGCTGGCTTGGCATATTTTCACCGCATTTTCCAAATTTAGTTCGGTTTCTCTCAACAGACGTTCCTTGACTTTTTAATCATGAATACCAAACACAATCTGGTCACGAATCATGGATGCTTTGAGTTCAGAGAAATTACATGTCTGTGCTTTCAGTTTCAGATCAGTTATAAAGCTATCAAAAGTCTCATTTTGCTGCTGTGTCCGAGAACAGAAGATGGATCTTTCATAGGTCTCATTCTTTTTGGGAGAGCAATGTGCATCAAATTCTTTTAGCACATCTTCTAATTTTTCTCTGTTCTCCTCTGGATTAAATACAAATGTATTAAATACCTCTATTGCCTGTGGGCCTGCAACCGTAAGCAGCAACGCTATTTTTCTTGCGTCTGGCTTCGTACTGAATCCGATGGCTGCAATGTAGAGTTCGAATTGTTGTTTAAGAGTCTGCCAATTGTAGTCGATGTTTCCTGTGAGTTTCAAATGCTCTGGTGGCTTCAAATTCTCCATGTCGCTTTTCACAATTTTCAGCAGATCTTCACCACTCTGGTACCATCTTATGTTCATTAATAAATAGACATTCTTATTATGAACACAGTTAGCTTTTGCTAGACACTTTTATTGAGCACATGTGGACTAGGTACAGTATCTGTAGAGGCTTCCATCTTGACTGCTGCCTTGTGGGTAGCCTAGTGCCTCATGGGTAATGTAGTCTTAATATATATACAGCTGGGTAGTGTAGTGTTATATGCAGCTCTACACAGCTCTACAGCTCCACCTAGTGTCCACTATAGAATGACATGTTATTGATCATTACAGAGTTGTCCATCATTTCCAGCCTGGAAATCATGAACTCCAAGCTCTGCGCAAAGCCCCATCCAATGTTGGAGCCGTACTCCTCCATGCTCCTTGACATTGACAAGAGGCTCTCTGGCAGGCTTGCCTTTGCACTTAGCATTTCTGTGTGCATTCCCATCACACTTCTTCTGAAGGCCGCCCCATCGATGTCATCATTTGAGTCATGTGCAGCAAATCGCGTGCGCAAACTCGCCCTCTGTGGAGCGCCCCCCCCACCCCGAGTACCCTTTCCCCCTGTCCTTGCTGCAGTCCACTCATGCCCAGTCCCTCACCATGTGCAGATCCCGCCTCTATACTACCCTCTACATTCCGCGCAGTGCCAGTTTCTGAGCTGGTGTCTGTTGTGTGTCAGATGCAGTGACGGTGTGTCTTCTTCTTCTTCTTCACTCTCCTCCACAGCATGAGGGACAGGCTGGCCTGCTGGCAGTTCTTGGGTATCTGAAAGCAGAAAAGCACAAGGGTCAGTTTGTGGTGAGGGGAGGGGGGGAAAAGCAAAATATCCATGCATGTACACCATCAGCAACTTGTAAGTGACCTGCCATGTGAGGTCATTAACCTTCTTTCAGCATTGGATCCATGTCCTTGGAACCACACTGGTGGCCATGTCGGAGTTTGCTATCTCCTGCCAGAGCCTTCTACTAGTAGCCTTGGATGGTTTCCTACCACCCTGTGGGAACAGCACAGCCCACCTTCTTTGAACTGCCACGACCAAGGTCTCGAGTGCAGCATCCGAGAACCTTTGTGCTCGTGCTTGTGCTCGTGCTCGTGCTCGTGCTCGTGCTCTCGCTCTCTAGGTTGCTGAGCCATGTCATCAGCCGAACTGACAATGAGGTGCTGCTGCAACAAAGCACCTCCCCTTTAAGTAGTGCAGAAGCCGAGGCCAACCATTGCTGGCCATTAGACTGCACCCGACATTGGCCAACCTGTTGAGCGCTAAGCCAATCAGCAGCGCGTTTAGTGCTGAGATCAGCACTCCAATCATTATAATGAGCAGGCAGCATGAATTTTGCGTGCTGCCTGGACCACTTTCAACGAGCGCAGGCAAGTAGCGCTGGCCCTTGACACCACCCGTTTTCAGGCCTAGTCCAATTTTTAGGCCTGAGTCTTTCAAATGCTGCTTAGCAGCCAATGCCTGTGCATTCCAATTTACTTATTGCACAGATCTGTTTGGAAGAAATGGTGATTAAGCAGCTCATTAACTGCCCAAGAAGTGTGAAACTCAGCATCAACTCAGTAGAAGTGTGCACTGACTGGTTGTTTTCTATTGGGTGAGATTATCACATTTGTGGGGCATGAATCTGACCAGAGGAACCTCAGAGACACCTGCCAGTTTGATGGACAAGTGATACTCACACACAGAAATAGTTGAACTCTCATGATTATTTCTGGAGGATGAAATATAACTTTAAGTATTTCAATTAAAATGTATCCTCGTCTGGGTCAATATTTCCCAGATTCGGGACTAAATTTGAATTGAAACGGAAATGTTCATTTCGAAATAATTGTATTTTGTATGTGAGACCTTCAGAACACTTGTACAATTTACAATGGGCTGTAATCTGCGGCCCCTACGGCGTTGGGGCAGCGCAAGTTCCAGGTTTAGGCATGCACTGCGCATGCGCTAAAACCCAGAACTTGCGATCTGTCAAGAATTTTCTTGACAGCTCCTCCACATCCCTGGGAAAAGGGCATCCGTGGGCGGAGAGTTGCACTATTTGCCCAACTTCTGCCCAGCGAATGCCCATGAAATTCTTATGCCTGGCAGGTGTAAGGCTTGCTTTTACCAGCGTAAGAGTTTTAAAAAACAGAAAAATAAAAATTTATCAATAATTTATACATTTAAAAACCTGTGAAATAAGGTAAGTTTATTTTTAGCCCCTTTAAAACATGTAAATTTATTTTCCAAAAAATTAAATTTTCTTTTGAAATATTTAATGCCATTTTAATTAATTTTAAATATGTGATTTAAATTTTTTTTTATTTGAAGCGTAGAGGTATTTTTGGGGTATTCCCATTCATGCTTATGGGGTTTCCATACATACGGAACCTCTATAAGCATGAATGGAAATTCCCTTCCGTCATTGGTTGGGCCGCATGCACCCCTGGGATACATGGGCCTCTGCTTGCGGGTACCCGGAGAGGTCCAGGACCACAAATCTCCCGGACCACCAGGTAGGCGCGGGTTTTATTTGCGGATCGGAGGCATTTTCCCGCGGGACGCCTCCGACCACAAATTGAGAACCAATATTTCAAGGGGCAGTGTGTAACTCCAAGCACAGAATACTTAAAGAAAAGATGCTCATGTCAAAAAAAAATTCCCCTCACATTATGTGAACCATTTTCTTAGAGAAAATTTTGTATCCCATATTGCTTCACAGCAATAAATAAACAAATCATTGAAAAAAAAGGTATTGTTGCTTGGGTTTCAGGTAAAACATAAGCCAGTAGAATAGAATAATCAGAGTTGAAACAAATATGTAAAAAGAACTGATATGTGGAAGAAGTGAAGCGGGTCAATTTTAAATCTCCGACAGGTGCAAATGAGGCAGTAAGGGTGTTAAAATGGCAGTGCAGTATTTACTGCCTTGTGTACGCATGAGCAGTGTCTGCTGCCATTTTGCTTCCAGTTTGGACCCGGGCGGTCTAGGCTTCTGCCTGTATCTGGTGGCAACAATATTTAAATAAGGGTTCTATCATGCAGATAGGAACCCCACTGTGATTTTAATAGGAAGTAGTAGAACAGCCATTGAGTGCAAGAAGCAGACAGCCCATTTGGAGCGATATTTAAAGGGACACTCACATGATTTTTTTTTCAATCACTGGATCTAGCCAGAAGCAAGCCTAGTTTATTTTGCAATTCTCTACTTTGCATGAGACAAGTTTTGTTGGCTTTTCTTTGAAACATTTTCAGCCTTCTGCTAGCTGAGTCCCCCTAAAAATGGGAACAGTTCTTGCAACACCTACCTGGGTAGTGGAGGAAAAAGAACAGTAGCAGCAGCAGGAACAAAAGTAAAGAGACCAAGGGGGAGAAATTCATTATAGCCCTGTTTGGGCGCTAACTTTTAAAAGTTTAGAAAATTAGCGCCAGGCGCTAATGTTTCTAAACTTTAAAAAAATTCAGTTTTGCTAAAAGCGCTCCACTTCCTTCAGCAGGTGGGGTGGACACTTCAGCAGCGCTGCACACTAGGCTGTGCAGCACTGCCGCGTTCAAAGGCTCCTTCCCTCCCTTAAAGGGAAGGGCCATCGCTGCAGGCTCTGCAATAGAAAAAGTACCTACCTGGACCACCAGCTGCGATCCCATGCGATCAGCCCAGCACTCAAGCAGAGTGCAGGGCTGATTGATCGTGGGCAGGAACACGCGATAAAAACTGGAACAAGAATGGTAAGGTTTTTTTTTTACTTTCCTCAGCCACCTTGCCTTTAATCATCGCCTCCGAAGCGGCCGGCCGCCCAATGCATGCCTCCTGCAGCTGTCGGTGTTTTCAACTGGTGCTGCTGCAGGGGGCGGAAGTCAATTTCAGGTTTGGACGCTACCGGGGCGATGCGCACGGTGATGACATCATGATCTCCGGGCGAAGGAGATGAGGGCACAATGCCGTAGCACCACCAGAAAACTCCCGCCGAATATGGCGGGATTCAATGTCAGTGCCATGCCCGGTTGCAAAGCTATTTGCGCCCCATTAGCGCCGGGCGCGAGGCACAAATGCACCCAATTTTGCACCCCAAGATGCTGCATGGGAGGCTGCAGGAAGACTGCCAAGGAAGGACTGGGGTAGGGTGGGGAGAAGGGGGTCAATGAAGGTGTTGGTATCTTTCAAGCAGGGTCTACAGAAACTGGGTCACTTACCTGAATTTCACCAAGGGGACAATTTTTTTTGAGTCTCCAGTTCCGATGCTGTCCTGTGTCACCTGTTGCAACCGGACCTGGAGCCTATACATGCTTTGCCTGTGGCCATCAAAGCTACGACTGAATTTTTTCACCTCTGGGTCACCCCAGGCTGTAGTGGGTGACATGGGTCACATCAGTCAGTCAGCCATCTTTCCTCTGTTGAACAGGTAACAGAAGCCATCTTCTGACGGGTGAGTACATACATCAAGTTCCTCATGAGCTAGTGACGTTCATGGACAGGAAGGGGTTTCATTCTCTGAACATCCAGGATGTTGCAGATCATGTAACAAGAATAATGCAGGTATGTGTACTCTTTCCGTTAATGTTCCACGATGATGCCATACTGCAGCAGAGTAAAGTGCCTCCACTTTTCCAACAGGACCAGTCATGACAAAGACTACCCTTTAACTACCTGGCTGATGACGCCAATGCACTCTCCCACTAAACTTCGATATAACAGCAGCCATTGAGCAGGTCATTGGGATTCTGAAGTTGCGCTTCAGATCCTTGGGCTGGTCAGGGGAGCCAATATAGCCCACACAACAGACACACTGCCTTCCTTAGAGAAAGCAACATGTGCAGCTCTAATTGTACCAGTTCCACTCTCAAGGGACTGCACATCTGCTCTCCCAATGATTAGCATGACAGCAGACGGCAGGAAGTCTGTGACCCAATCAAAGCCACTCTCCATTCAATCCCCCATTATGTCCACCCTGCTGGACAGCCTTTCCAGGTTGGAAGAGATGGTGGAGGTCAGAACCCCAGTGGCAGCAGTTTGACCTTTGATCAAAGTTGCCCTTGGTGGTGACAAGGACCTTTGCATTAGAGGCCTCACTGCAACTTTCACAGAGGATTTTATGCACTTCATGGTAGACTTCAAAGAAGTCGTGCTGTAGTGTCCGAGTGTAAATAATACACGGACTGCAGGAGAACAATAATAACAGGTATTTACTGAACAGAGGGTAACTCAAGACTGACGTACAGAAGCCTGCTATGGCTTTATATACAGGGGTGGCCACTGCCGGTACTGCAGTATAGAATCAGTTCTTCTCTTAAAGGTACATACACAACAATTCCTCCCCTTTTAGATAAACAGTACATAACATTCATTTAACAACTAAATAATAACTAATTACAATTACAATTTTCTCTGTACTATATACATCAACTGAAATAATCATTTATAAGCAGCACGGTGGCATAGTGGTTAGCACTGTTGCCTCACAGCGCCAGGGACCCGGGTTCGAATCCGGCCTCGGACGACTGTCTGTGTGGAGTTTGCACATTCTCCCCGTGTTTGCGTGGGTTTCCTCCGGGTGCTCTGGTTTCCTCCCACAGTCCAAAGATGTGCGGGTTAGGTTGATTGGCTATGATAAAATTGACCCTTAGTGTTAGGGGGATTAAATACGTGGGGTTACGGGGATAGGGGTGGGATATGTGTTGGTGTAGGGGTTACGGGGATCAGGTGGGATATGTGTCGGTGCAGGCTCGATGGGCCGAAATGGCCTCTATCTGCACTGTGGGGTTTCTGTGATTCTGTGAAGTTCAGTCTTTGAGCAGGCTTCCTGATCCTGACTGGATTGCACCTTTCTCGAGTATCCTGTTCTTGCGGCGGAGTTGATTCTGGTTCATTGTCATTGGTTGGTTCGTCAGCTTCCAATACCACTGCTTCTGAGGTAGATGCAATCTGTACTTCGGGTTGATTACCAGGTGCACCTGCTCGTGGTATGGGTTTGGCTTGTTCCTGTGACTCTAGAATCTGGTCAGCATGGTGTCTCACGATGCTCTCTCCAACGTCCACTGTGTACATTAGTGGTCCCTGCTGTGTGCATATCGTTCCTGGCTGCCATTTTTCTGATCGGTAGTCGCGAGCCAAGACTGGTTGCCCTATATTGAAGCTCCTGGTTGGCTTCTCATTTATGTGCTGGAATTGCTTATCCTCAACATCTCGTCTTATGTTTGGTTTGAGCAAATCCAGGTGACATCTTAGCCTTCGGTTGAAGAACATTATGGCTGGAGCTTGGTTGGTGACTGCATGTGTCGCATTCCGGTAAGTAAACAAGAAATTATCCACCTTGTGTTGTAGTGGTATGTCGTCATTATTCATTGCCTTTATTGCCTTTTTAAAGGTCTGAACAAACCTCTCAGCCAATCCATTTGTGGCTGGATGATATGGGGCAGGTGTGTAATGTTTCACCCCATTATTCCTCAGAAACCTCCGGAAATCCTCGGACACAAACTGTGGCCCATTGTCGGAGCAAATCTGTTCTGGCAAGCCATTCCTGGCGAAGATGGTCCGTAGGACTGCAATAGTTTTCTCCGTGGTGGTGGAGGACATTTTGATGACCTCTGGCCATTTCGAATGGGCGTCCACAGCGATTAGGAACATTGAGTCCATAAATGGACCAGCAAAATCAATGTGTACCCGTTGCCATGGAGATGAGGGCCACTCCCATGGATGTAGCGGGGCCTGTGGTGGAGCGTTTTGGACCTTCTGGCATCCTGTGCATCTCTTGGTCGTATCCTCGATTTCTTTATCGATTCCCGGCCACCACACAAACGCCCTGGCTAGGCTCTTCATTTTTACCCCTCCCAGGTGACCCTCATGAAGCTCATTGAGCACTCTATCTCTCAACTTGGGTGGAATTACCACTCGGGATCCACACATCAAGGTCCCCCGGCACACTGACAGCTGTTCTCTCCTTGGCGAGAATGCTGGCAACAGTGAGTCGCCATGTGCTGGCCATCCCTTCACCGTCAAATCATAGACCCGAGAGAGTGTCGGGTCATTTCGGGTTTCCTTCTCTATACTTGAGTTTGTAACAGGTAGACATTCGACTATGGTCGCATGGAATATCGCAACAGGGTCCACTGCAGGTGCTTCCTCTACCGTAGGCAACGGTAGGCGCGACAGCCCATCAGCGTTTCCATGCTGTTTCGTACCCTTGTACTCTATGTCGTACTGATGTGCCCCTAGAAAAAGTGACCATCTTTGCAGCCGTTGCGCCGTCATCACCGGAACGCCCTTCTTTGGGTTAAAAATGGAGACCAGGGGCTGATGATCAGTCAGTAGGGTGAATTTCTGCCCGTGCAGATAGTGATCGAACTTCTTCACTCCCCACACCAGGCTGAGGGCCTCCCTGTCAATCTGGGCATAGATACGCTCGGCTGAGGTTAACGAGCGCGACGGAAAGGCTATTGGCCTCTCTGAACCACCAAGGAATTTGTGTGACAGCACCGCTCCGATGCCATAGGGAGACGCATCACATGCTAACCGAATCGGTAGTGTTGGATTGTAGTGGGCCAATACTTCTTTTGAAGTGATTAGGCATTTACATTTCTGAAAGGCACGCTTACACTCATCACTCCATTTCCATGTTACTGCAGTTTGCAGTAGGGCGTTCAGTGGGTGCAGAATTGTAGATAAATTCAGCAAGAACTTATGGTAGTAGTTCACCAACCCGAGGAACGACCTCAGTTGCGACACATTTTCCGGTGCTGGAGCCTTGACTACAGCCTCAATCTTGTCCGGTGACTTATGCAACCCTTCCTCATCAATCATGTGGCCACAATACGAGATTTGTCTCCTGAAGAACTCGCATTTGGCTCGTAGCCCATATTCCTGTAATCTCGTGAGCACCTGCTCCAGGTTGGCAAGGTGTTCACTGTCATTTTCGCCCGTAACCAGGATGTCGTCCAAATAACACTGGGTCCCCGGGATCCCTTGCAGGACTTGTTCCATTGCCCTCTGCCAAATAGCCGGGGCTGATGCTACCCCGAATACCAGTCGATTGTACTGGTAAAGGCCTTTGTGAGTGTTTATCGTGAGGTATTTCCTAGATGCTTCTTCCACCTCCATTTGTAGATACGCTTGGGCCAGATCAATCTTTGTAAAGCGTTTCCCTCCAGATAGTGAGGCGAAAATATCTTCTATCCGTGGAAGTGGATATTGTACTGTGTTCAGGACTGGGTTCACAGTTACCTTGAAGTCCCCACAGATGCGAACCTTCTTCGGTTCCCCAGGCGTGCTGCTCAATGATTTCTTCATTACAGGAACGATGGGTGTGGCCCACTCGCTCCAGTCCACCTTGGACAGCACACCCGAATGCTCCAGACACTCCAGCTCTGCTTCAACGGCTGGGCGGATCGCGCAAGGTACCGGTCTGGCCTTAAAAATTTTGGGTTTGCGTTATCTTCGATTTTTATCGTTGCCGTTACTCCTTTTAGAGTCCCAAGTCCTTGTTGGAACACCTCTTTCGTGTCAGTTAGAATCTTTGACAGTCGTCCAGGTGTGACGTCATCATCCTTTTTATCAGTCACAGTTAGCGCCTGAATGGAATGCCAATCTAATTGTATTTTTCGGATCCATTCACGTCCCAATAATGGTGGTCCTCCATCTGGTAGTATATATAGATACAGTTTCTGTGTTTCCTTGCCGTTGTATTCAACTGGCACCCTTATTTTTCCTCTGGGGTAGACTTTTTGCCCCGTGTATGTCTTCAATATAATGAACGTGTCCTTCAAGGGTATGTGTGAGAATAGCCGCTCATAGTCTCGTCGATTCATGAGAGTTAGGGCTGATCCTGTGTCCAATTCCATCTTTACTGGGGACCCTGCTATCATGAGGGTGACCCAAATGGTTCGGTGATCCTCCTTTGCGATCACGTTGTGTAACTTTAGACAACTTAGTCTCCTGCTCCCGGAGTCCTTATCACTCTCCTGATCTTCTGAACGACTGTCTGTCAATTTCTTTACTTTCTTGTACTTTTCCTTAGTAGTTCTTGTAATGTTGGTTTTCTTTCCCGACCTGCAGACTCTTGCTCTGTGTCCCATTTTCCCACATTGCCTGCATACTTTGTCCTTAAACCAGCAGTCCTTCTGATCATGGGTTGTTCTGCCGCAGCGATAGCACTTTTCTGCTCCATACGCCATTTCGTTAGCGCTGTATTCCTGTGGTTTCTGTTGTATTTCCGCAGCTCCCCGTGCTGCTGCTTCGTAGGATACAGCCACGCTGAAAGCCTGTTCTAGCGTCAGGTCCTTTTCCGAAAGTAGTCGTTTCTGGGTTCCTTCACTCTGGAGCCCGCAGACAAACTTATCCCGTAAGGTGTCTGCCAGTCCTGCTCCAAACTGGCAGTGCTTCGATAACTTGCGTAGTTCCGTAAGATAGTCAGCATTGCTGTCATCTTTGTGCTGGTTTCTTTTATGGAACTTGAATCTTTCTGCTATCAGCAGCGGTGTAGAGTTTAGGGGTTAGATTTTCAGTATAGGCAGTTTTGGGGCGCTAACCTTAGCCCCCGCCCGAAGTTAGCGCCTGCCCCAAAGTAGCGCCCCGTTGCCGGGAATTCAGTGGCTTCACCCTAAGAGGTTGGTGGAGCACTAAAAGAGGCGCTCCGCTACTCTCTTTAGGCGCTAAGCCGGCGGTCCAGAGGGATAGCGCCCAGGCGGGGCGCAGCGCGGGTGCGGTCATTTTTGGACTGACAGCAGACCCCGTGGCGCCGACCAGCTCTTAAAGGGGGAAGGGACGAATTGGTCTGCTGCCATGCCCTGCACACTGCAGCCTTGCAAAGAGGCCTCAACACTGCTGCTCAGCCCCAGGGAGTCATGGCAACACCAGAGAAGGCCCGTCAGCGTGCCCTGCGCTTCTCAGAGGGTGATCTGGACATAATGGTCACAGCTCTGGAGGTGAGGCGCAAGATCTTGTTCCCAGAGAGTGGGAGGAATCCAACCCACCACGACTACACCAAAGCCTGGAAGCAGATCGCCCAGAGGGTGACATTCACCGGCGATGCCCCCAGGACCCACAAACAATGTCGTAAAAAATACAACGACCTGACCAGGATTGTCAAGGTGAGTAGCCTTTCCAGTCTCCTCCTCATTCTTGCATGTAAACCTGACATGATGGGCAAAGGGAGCTGAAAGTCCTATTGGCCAGCCCTCAGCCAGCAGCATTGGGACAGTCATGAGCATCAAATGGCCATTCGGCACTCTACACTTTGGCCAAGCTATTCCACCATGGGAGGCTGTGCACACTACATCAGGGCTTCACTCTGTCCAAGCTATTCCACCATGGGAGGCAGTGCACACTACATCAGGGCTTCACTCTGGCCAAGCTATTCCACCATGGGAGGCAGTGCACACTACATCAGGGCTACACTGCGCACTTACAGCCCGTCCTTTCTCTTGCAGGCTAAAGTAGCCTTTAATCACCAGGCCTGTGCCAGGGGTGGCCGCGCCAAGCTGCAGAAGCTCACTCGGCTGGAGGAGCGCGTGTGTGTGCTCATGGGAGCCCGTGTGATTGTCCCCACAGCGTGCGGAGTATCCGACCCTCCACTGCCCGGCAATGGTAAGGACCTCACCTTTTGGCCCTCTCGCGTCGCACTGGCCCATCCGAGCTACCTCCTTTGCCACTGTCCCACCAATGCACTGAATGCCACCAGTCCTAACTCCCTCGCTGACGCCGTCTCCTCACTCTGAAGCTACTCTTGTGCATTCCTGCTTTCAGCTGGTGACGACCAGGACCCTGAAGCTGCCAGTGACAGCACCTCCGAGCAGGAGGAGGAGGAGGAGCAAGCCGGACCTTCGGGGGAACAGTCACGTCCCGCAGGAGAGGAGGAAATGCTTGACACCTCCTCACTGGACGAGTGCCTGGAGGAACTGTCGCAGGGCAATGCAGCTTCTGGGACCAGTGGCGTCCAGCCACCCAGCAGCCGTGCGCGTGGCCCGCGGCCTTCCCCCCAAAGGGGGGAAGGATCAGAGGGGAGTGCTGCTGATCGGCACACTCGCCGCCACCAACGTGGCAAGCGTCCCTTAGTTCGGCCCCCTCCTCCCCAGCGGGAGAGTCGCGACTCCAGTCCGGACACCTTCACCTCGGAGGAGGTGCGGAAGCTGGATAAGATGGCCGAGGATTCGGACCGGCGCCACACGGAGCTCATGAGCGTGGTGGGGCGCATGCCTGAGGCCATCGAGTCGCTGGCGACCAGTGTGCGCGAGTTCGGGGCAGCAACTGCCGCGAGTGGCCGCATGCTGACTGATGCCGTCAAGACCCTGGCGGATGTGATGCGCGCGCACACCAGGACAACAGGGGCACTCACTGCTGCCACACGCGCTGTCTCAGGCAGGCATCGCCAGGGCAGCCGCCGCGCTGGACCATCCCAGCAAGCCGCCCCTCGGCTGATTGTTGCGGATCCTGCAGTGCGGGCCCGGCCGAGTGCCACCGCGCCACAGCACCAGCCAGCGCATCCCAGACGCCAGCTGGCCCACATTGCGCCATCCATCGCCGCCATTCCCCCACTGGGGCGTCAAGGGCAAGCGGCTGCAGCTGATGGTGGCCAGGCTCAGGTGCGCCACTCAGCAGACGGCCCCTCGAGGCCCAAACGCCGTGTAGGCCGCCCCCCAGCGGCATCTGGCGGAAGGGCATCTGAGCCTCAGGCACCTTCCCCCAGCCTCGCAGCAGCCACTGGGCAGAGCTTGCGAAGGAGCAGCAGGCCGGGCAGGGGAGGCAAAAGGTTGGGCAAGGTCTCGCCCTCGCGGGCCACTCAGTAGAGGGTGTGGCCAGCTTTCCTTTTATATGGCGGTGGCCATCTTTATTTTGCCCATGGTTGTGTTGTTGGAGGGCTTATTTTTTGCGTTAGGCCGACGTTGAGGCCCGGTTTGAAGAAAGGTGGAGTGACTCCTCCCCAGTTTGTGGGAGTGAGTCATTTGTTGGGCTTTTTGTGGGGCCCGTTTATTGTTTTTGGGGATTCATGTGGGAAGGGCTTTTCATTTTTGTGTAATAAAAAGTTATCTTTATTCATGCAGTCTCCATGGTTGTTCTTCTTAGTGTTTGTTGGCTTCGCCGGCTGAGGGGTTGCGGAGCGGCTGCATTCATCTTCCCTCATGGCCCCTGGCCATTCCCTGACAGGGGGCTTAGAAGTACCGTGTAATAAGGTGGCGTCGTGTGGCCCTTGGCCCTGGTCGCTCCCTCCTGGGAACGTACTCCTGCTCCTCCTCCTCCTCCTCATGCTCCTCCTGCTCCTCCTCCTGAGGTGCTGGTCCAACGTCAGGTGGCAGTGCCTGAGTCCTGCGGATAGCCAGGTTGTGTAGCATGCAGCAAACCACCACAAATTGGGAGACCCGGTCCGGCGAATACTGGAGAGCTCCTCCGGAGCGATCAAGGCAGCGGAACCGCTGCTTGAGGACCCCAATAGTTAGCTCGATGATGTTGCGGGTGGTTTGATGGCTCTCGTTGTAGGCCTCTTCAGCAGCGGTCCTGGGCGCGCGGAGCGGGGTCATGAGCCAGGTGCACAAAGGATAGCCTTTGTCCCCGAGTAGCCATCCTCTTGGGGGAGGCTGTGCCTGGAACATGTCATGCACAGTACTCTGCCGCAGGATAAAGGCATCGTGGCTGCTGCCTGGGAAGCTGGCATTGACTGCCATGATGCGCTGCTTGTGGTCACAGACCAGCTGCACATTCAGAGAATGGTAGCCCTTCCTGTTGCGATACTGCTCGCCATGCTCCAGAGGGGCCCGCAAAGCCACATGCGTACAGTCAATGGCGCCCTGCACCAAGGGGAATTCCCCGAGTCTGGAAAATCCCAATGCGCGCTGATGCTGGCTCTCCAGGGCCATGGGGAAGGAGATGAATTGGCTTCTCCTTCTGAACAGTGCTTCGGTCACCTGGCGGATGCAGCGATGCGCGCCGTACTGGGAGATGTTTGCTATGTCCCCAGCAGCGTATTGGAAGGAGCCGGTGGCATAGAAGTTCAATGCCACTGTCACCTTCACTTCCACCGACAGAGACGTCCTGCACCTGAGCTTTGGCCGCAGATCTCGGCGAAGCAGGTGGCAGATCTCTGCAATCACCTCCTTTCGGAATCGGAGCCTTTTAACACATCGCGCGGCACTCATGTTTAGGTAGGAGCGCTGCTGGCGGTATAGCCTGACTGGGTAAGGCCTACGTGGCCGACGCCTGTAGCCCCCTCTGCCTCTAGCCAGGGCTGCCCCTCTCACAATGCGTCTGCGAGCCCTACGGACATGGAGCTGCAGCTCCGCGTTGGCACCCCATGCAACCCCCATCAAATCCTGGCAAACACTCAAATTTCCAAAAGGCCACTTGCAGCGCTCTGGCCTGAGTCCAAAAATACCTGAGCTCTTGCTGCTTGAAACCAGTTAGCTATCCTCCTTGTTGTGTCTCCAGAAATGCGTTGCACAAGAGTGTTTTCTGAAAAAAGGCTGGCCTTTATACTGGAGAGCACGTCCCCTTTAATTTGCGCCCCCCGGGGCCCACGCTGGTTGTGTTGCGTTCCTTTTTCCAAACGCTCCGGCCGCCAGCCGCACAATGGGGCGGTCCGACTGAAGTTTGGAATCGGGGCGCACAAAGGGCGTTGCACGAGGATGTGACGTCATTTTCTGCGCGCGCATCTGGGCGGGCGCTAAACTTTGTGCCGGCGCTAACGGGCAACTTAATTTGGGGCAGGGCGCAAACTGCGCTGCGCACGGGCGCTACACGCATAGCGCCCGAAAATCACTTCTCTTAAGGCGCTAACTGCTGGCGCTATCAACTGAAAATCTAGCCCTAGGTGTTCCTGTAAGATATTAACAATCTCCTCAAATCTTTTCTCCATTGGTTTAGCTGGGGTAATTAAATTGCGCAATAGGCCGGACGTTCTCGCGCCCATCAAATTTAATAATACCGACGCCTTCTTTCCATCGGCCACCTCATTTGCCTTGCAGTACACTTCAATTCTTTCCACATACGTGGTCCAGTCTTCTACCTCGTTGTCGAAAGCAGTGATACTGCCACTTTTCGGCATCTTGGGTGATTTAAAATGGCACCTCCCGCACTTTTTCTTCTTCACCAATGGATTAAAATGGCGCCTCCCGCGCTTTTCCTTCTTCCCCAATGGAATAAAATGGCCCCTCCCGCGCTTTTTCTTCTTCCCCTTGCTGCCACGCTGCTCCTAGCGTTCTGCAGGGTAATGCCGGCGACCCGTGGCTTCGGCGCGTCTCACTTTTCCTTCCCCTTGTTTTATTTTCACTACGCTGCCCGGTTCTTGAGCACCGACCACGCCCTGTGCGCTCCACCCTCTCTCTCTCTCTTTTCCTCCCGACGATGCTGCACAGCCCCTTTGCAGAGTCGCTTGATCGAGCTCGAGCCCGCCGCAGTCAGGAAGGGTCAGCGCACTACCTGCTACCAGCACGATTTGCTGGAACACATTGACTGGGGATCCAAGCCCAGCTCTCCACAGCCTCTCCTGCAACTCTCCGAACTCCGATGGATCCTTGGGCGGTTGCCCGCGGTCGATGCCTGTTGTTCTGACTTCGACCTCCAAAAGCTTCTTCTCAGGGAAAGATCCCCGTGAGGTGATGCAGTACTGCAGGTGAGTTCGAACCTGTTCGTCGCCAATGTAGTGTCCGAGTATAAATAATACACGGACTGCAGGAGAACAATAATAACAGGTATTTACTGAACAGAGGGTACTCTTTTATTTGGACCCAAAAAAAACCCAATTCGACTGTAAATAAACAAAAGTTCAACTAAAGCTTAACAAATCAAATTAAAATTTGGTTTTCCGTGTTGATGATGCACTCCAGTCCCCGCGGCGCCCACCGGTTGTGGAAATACTCAAGCGCACCGGTGGACACCGCGTGCTCCGTCTCCAGGGCCACCCGGGCGCGAACATGGCCGCGGAAGAGATGCAGGCAATCCGGCTGGACGACCCCCTCGACCGCCCGCTGCCTGGACCAATTGATGGCTCTTTTAGCCAGGCCCAGGAGCAGGCCCACAAGGAGGTCCTCCAACCTGTCCGCTCCCCTCCGCACCGGGTGACCGTAGATCAAGAGCGTGGGACTGAAGTGCAACCAAAAATCGAGGAGCAGCCCCTTCAAGTAGTGAAAGAGGGGCTGCAACCTCTCACAATCCATATAAACGTGAAACACGGACTCCTCCAGGCCGCAAAAAATGCAGGCGGCCTGGGAGTCCGTGAACCTACTTAAAACCTTATTGCACGGGACCGCTCCATGCAACACCCTCCAGGCCAAGTCCCCGATGGAACAAGGGAGGACTCCCGCATAGAGAGCCCTCCATTGGGGACCTCCGCTACCGCCGGTCGGCAAAACGCCACGCCAAGGCGTGTCCGGACGGTAGACGAAGATGGTAAAGTGGAGAGTGTGCAGGAGCAGCCCGTACAGGAAACCCCTCCGCGCGGAATGAAAAGGCACGGAGGGTATTTCCTCGAGACGGCTCAAGTTGTGAGGCGCCGGTTCCCGAGGGGAGTTTCGGGGCCGGGCGCCGATGAGGAATTCCGTCCGAACGGGGGTAAGCTCGGACGGGATCGCCCCACGTGCTTGAGCCGCCTCGATACACCTAGTGGAGTCGGGGCCCAGTGCCGCTTTTACCGATTCGATGGTTTCGACCGCGAGCTGGACGTTGGCCCAGGACAGGCACCGCGCCAGCTCCTCCGGCGCCATCCAGCCCGCTCCTCCGCCATCGAGCAGGTCCCCGACTCTGGTCACCTTGCCAGCCACAGCCCTACCCTCCGCCAGCCGCCCGAACCCGTGTTCGTGGAGGTGCGGATTCCTGAGCAGCGGCTCCCGAAGGAGAGCCGCCGCTCCTGACGGGGGAGAGCTCCGCCTGGAAGCGACGTAGTTCCAAACCCATAGTAGTTCCTGGTAGAAGACAGGCAGCTCCCGCAGGCCGGCACGCCTGCTGCCCACTTTCGCAAACAGGAGCTGCGTGTCGTAATTGAGGCCATGCAGCTGGCGGAAGAAAAACGTCGCCAGCGCACACCATCTCGGAGGATTCTCGACGTACAGGTATCTCTGCAGCGTCTGAAGACGGAAAGTCGCAGCCTGGGTGCGAAGGCACACCAGCGCCTGACCGCCCTCCCTAAGCGGGAGACACAGAACCGCGGCAGAGACCCAGTGCTTCCTTTTGTCCCAGAAGAAGTCGATGAGCCTCTTCTGAATCTTGGCGACAAACGCAGGGGGAGGGATCAAAGTGACCAACCGGTACCACAACATGGCGGCCACCAGCTGGTTTATGACCAGCGCTCGACCCCTGTAGGACAACACTCGGAGCAGTCCTGTCCAGCGTCCTAGGCGAGCGGTGACTTTGGCCTCCAGCTCTTGCCAGTTCGCCGGCCAAGCGTCCTCGGCAGGGCTAAGGTAGACTCCCAAATAGAGGAGGTGCGTGGTGCTCCAGGCGAAAGGCCTGAACTCCTCCGGCAGGGAGTCCACCCGCCACTGACCCACCAGGAGTCCGGAACATTTCTCCCAGTTGATCTTGGCGGAGGATGCGTCCGAGTAAATCTGCTGGCATTCCCGCATCCTCCGCAAGTCAGCGGGATCCGTGACCGTGAGGAGCACGTCATCGGCGTAAGCCGAGAGGACCACCTCCACGCCCGGCCCTTGCAGAGCCAGTCCCGTCAACCTCTTCCGCAAGAGGCGCAGGAAAGGCTCCACGCAAATGGCATATAACTGACCGGACATGGGGCATCCCTGACGCACCCCCCTCCCGAAGCGAAGGGGCGCCGTCAAGGACCCGTTAACTTTAATCAGACACTCCGCGGCGGCGTACAGAAGTCGGATCCGGGCGACGAAATGCGTCCCGAACCCGAATGCGCGCAGAGTCCCGAAGAGATACTCGTGATCCACCCTGTCGAACGCCTTCTCCTGATCCAGGGAAAGGAAGGCGACCGACAGACCAGCCCTCTGGGAGTGGTGGACCAGGTCCCGGACCAGATGGATGTTATCGTGGATGGTCCGGCCCGGGACCGTGTAGGACTGGTCGGGGTGGATCATGTGGGCCAGCACGGTGCCAAGGCGAGCAGACATGGCCCTGGCAAAGATTTTATAGTCCGTGCTGAGGAGGGAGACCGGGCGCCAGTTCTTAAGGAGGCGGAGATCGCCCTTCTTAGGCAGCAGGACAATGACCGCCCTGCGCCAAGAGAGGGGCATCTCCCCGGTCGCCAAACTTTCCCCCAGGACCCGCGCGTAGTCGCCCCCCAAGACGTCCCAGAACGCCCTGTGGAACTCCACGGTCAGCCCGTCCAGCCCCGGGGACTTTCCCCTAGAGAGCTGGCGGAGGGCGCCGGTCAGCTCCGCCAGACTTAGCGGAGCGTCCAATTTTTCGGCGCCCTCCGGGCCAACCTTCGTCAGGTCCTCCCACAAAACTCTGCGCGCATCCTCGCTGGACGGATCCGGAGAGAACAAAGCCCCGTAATAGGCGCGGGTCTCCGCGCTGATTCCCTCCGGATCCGAGACCAGAGATCCGTCGTCGGCCAGCAGCCCCAAGAGCTGCTTACGGACCCCCCGTCTTTTTTCCAGCGAGTAGAAGAAGGGGGAGCCGCGGTCCAGGTCCCGCAGGAGCTGGATCCGCGACCTCACGTACGCGCCTCGGGACCCGACGAGCTGCAGGTCCTTCAGCGCGCCCTTCTTCTCTTCGTACACCTTCCGCAGGGCCGGGTCCTCGACGACCTGACCGAGACGGGACTCCAGGTCGAGCACCTCCTTCTCCAACCGCCCGACCCGGGCCTCCCGCCTCTTGGTCGACCCCTTCGCGTACTCCTGACAGAAGAGACGGATGTGAGCCTTGCCCACATCCCACCATAGCCTCAAGGAGGGGAAGCCCCCCTGCTTCCTTCTCCAGTCGGCCCAGAATCGACGAAACGAATCCCGGAACCGTGCGTCCTCCAGCAGCAGGTTGTTAAAATGCCAGTACACGGACCCCCCCCGCGCGCGCAGCGGAGCGAGCTCCGCCCACACCAGGTGGTGGTCCGTGCACGGCACCGGCCGCATGGAAGCTGCCGGAACGCAGGAGACGAACGCCCGGGAAATGTAGAGGCGGTCGATTCTGGACCTTCCTCCCCCAGACCTCACGCTAGTGAAGGCGCTGGAGTCGGGGTGGAGATTTCGCCAGACGTCCACCAAGTCGAAGGACCCAACCAGGTCCCTCAACTTCTCCATCGCCGCCGGGCTTCGCGGGGGACCCGAACGGTCCCTCGCCTCGAGGGTGCAGTTAAAATCCCCCCCGAGGATGACGCACTCGCCCACGTCGATGGAGCCCAAGAGAGCGGACACTTCTTCGAAGAAGCGCACTTGCTGCGCACTGGTCTGAGGGGCGTACACGTTCACTAGATGGAGCGGCACGCCCCCCAGGCGAACAGTGACATGGAGCAAGCAGCCCGGCACGTGCTCCTTGACCCCCAAGATCTCCGGCTGAAAATGCGGGGCCAGCAAGATAGCCACCCCGCTGGAATTGTTGGAGAGGTGACTCATGCTGACCCCTCCTTGCCACTCCAGGAGCCACGTGGCTTCGTCTCCCGGAACGGTGTGGGTTTCTTGCAGGAAGCACACCGCATACTTCCCGTCCCGAAGGACCGAGAAGTTATTGAATCTGCGGCGCGCCTCCCTGCTGCCGTTGATGTTGAGGCTGGCTATGGTTATCTTCATGTCAGAAGCATAGTGCAACCTCTACCTACACCTAACGGGGGGAGGAAGCGCAGCCGCTGGTCCGCCGCCACTTCCTCAGCAGCCCAGTGAGAAACGTTGTGAGCCGACGCAGCTCGAGCGGGTTCACACCCTCGTCCGCGCCCAAGATCTTAACGGCGGCGCGGACGGAATCGATGAGCAGCGCCAGCTCCGACCACCTGTCGAGGGCCAGCCGGACCTTATTGCGCTGACCCAGGCACGTGGCCATAAAATCCCGGAGTTCCCTTACGGAAATGAGGGGAGACTCGGCAAGGGGCACGAGGTCATCCATCGCCACGTCGGCGCTGGAGTCCGAATCGTCCTCCGTGCCCATCACCGAGTCCCCATCCTCCTCCAGGGGGTCGTCACCAGCGGCCGACCCGTCCGCCGCGCAGTGCGAAGCGAACGACTCGGCCGCGCCAGCCAGCCCCGCCTCCGCCCGGATCCCACCCCCAGCATCGGCGGCAGAGGATCTCTCCCTGGGCTCCTCTAGGGGTGCCGGGCCAGAAGACGGCGGCGGTTCAGAGCTCCCCTCCGCCTCAGACGCCGGAACGACCGGAGAAACCGGGGAGAGAACAATTTCCAGCTCCTCCAGTACGTCCGGCACCAGAGGCGCAGCCGGGGGGCCATCCTCCTCCCCGCCACCAACCTCCGACCCAGCGGACGGGGGGTTTTGAATTAAAAGCTCTACCAGGACGAGCATCCCCTGGGAGACGTCCGGGTCGCATTGGGCGAGCTCATTATCCTCGAGCTCGCCCGACCCAGCCCCCAGGCTGCCCGACCCGGCGAGGGGTAACGACACCGATAAAAGGTCAACTTCAATTACTGCCGCGGGTTGTTCCGCAACCCCCCCCACGGGTAGGGTCTCATCCCCATCCCCGGGAGGCACGTGCTGGACAGACACATCTGCCTCAGCTTCCCGAGGGACAGGTGACCCCTGCCGATCGCTGGTGATGACGACAGCGCTGGGGGGGTGGGGGGGCGCAGTACCCGCGGCGGGCGACGACTCCTCCTGCTCGGAGGGACCTTCCTCCTCCCGGTCCTCCTCCTCATCCAGGGGGTCGCGCCTTTTTAGCACAGAGGGAGCGAGGGAGACCTCCATGTCTGCAAAGGCCTCCTCCTCGACTCCCTCCGACGGAGCAGGTTTGTCGGGTTCCTCGGGCCCGAGCCCGGCCGCAGGTATTGGCATTACCGCTGCGGCGGTTGCGGCCACAGGCTCGGGCACGGGGCCCCTCCCGCTCACATCTGCCCTGATCAACTCCGCGAGGAGCGCGGGTGTAAGGGGCTCAAGGGGCAAGGGCTCACCATCCACGGGGGGACCTGCCCTAAGGTGCTTCTTTTTTCCCCGCGCCTTCTTTCCGGCCGGACACGCTCCCTCCCCCCCGCCGGAGGCCTTGGTGGCATCGGCCCCCGATGTCAACCGCGCATCAGACGTACTTGACGCGTGGGCAGATCCGGGGGGAAGGGCGGCGGCGGCGGCGACAGCCTCGGCCGCACGAGATGATCCGGCGGCCTTGGAGGCAGGGCAGTTCCTCCTGATGTGCCCCACCTCCCTGCAGGCATGGCACCTCACACCGTCCAACGTCCAAAAGGCGCGGTAGGCGGTCCCCTCGTGGAGGACGACGAACGCCCCTTCAGTGTCCTCCTCCCGCGCCAGCTGGATAAACAGCTGGCGCCGGAAGGAGAAGACGTGGCGAAGGCTGGCCTCCCGGAAGCCGAGCGGGATGGGTGTGATTCCCGACCTCACCTCCCCAAGTTGTCGCAAATGGGGAAGGAGGAGCTCACCAGGAACATAGGGCGGGACGTTGGAAATAATGATCCTCTGCGCGGTGGCCTCGAGAGGATCCACCGGCAGGAAGGTCCCGCCCACGGTGAGCCCCTTGGCGACAGCCAGGGACACCGCCCGCTCCGACCCCAGGAAGAACACAGCCTTCCCATACATTTTCGAGGCCGCGACGATGGCTGAGGGGCCGACAACCCCAGCCATGGCCTTGACGCAGGCCTCGATGGTCATGGTGGGGTGAGTGTAGCTCTTCACCCCAAGCTTTTTTGTTATTAATCGAAAAGGTGACGGGGCAGCAGGAACAGCGGGAGCAGCTGTGGCTGTGGCTACCACTCTCGCATAGGTCCCGGCTGGCCCCGCCACCGGCGAAGACGCAGTCGCCATTCTGGGGTGCTTTTTTTTTTTTTTTTTTAAGTGCTACACTCACCCCAAGTCACAGGCCTGAAGGTGTTAATGGCCTCGGTATATATATATATTTTTTGTCCTCTATTGAGCAGAGGGAGCTGATTAAAATGAGGACACACCTCTCTCCTTATTGATTTAAATTGGGAGAGGAGCCCTCGCCCCTCTGCTCAATTGGCAATTAATAAAATAGATGAAACTAAGGTGCCTTAGAAAGACAGGCAGAGAGAGACAAAGAGAGAGAGAGAGGTGGGGGGGTGGGAAGGAGGGAGGCCGCAAAGGGCAGTGTTGCCACTCAGGATGGTGGGTGGGTGTTGGCAGGGTTGCACTCTCCGATGGAAAAAGTCTTTGGTGATGGTGGTCTTCTGGCAGGGGGAGAAGACGTCTTCACCTGGAAAAGCTGGAGAAGCCCAGGCTTAGTCCTGCAACAGGTCTTAACGATGTAATTAAATTAAATTAAGGACTTCACCTTGGGCAGCTCCAAGCTCTCCCAGGGCAGGCAATAGAAGGGATGCTAATTAGTGGTGTGTGTGGCCTTGCTTTTAACAAGAGCACACACACACACACACTACACCCCTTGATGATCCGGCCTTGCTTCTTCTTTTCTCCCCCCACCTAAAATACAAAGTCTTGGGAGAGTGCCCCAAATAACACCCACCTGTAGATGTTCCGGATGAAGTTTTCTTCCCTCCTTTCAAGCAGTTGGTTTCTCTCCCCTCTCTCCCTCTCCTGAAGTGGAGGCCAATTTGGGGAGGCAGTGATAGAAAGGCCTCTCCCCTGGTTGATGTTGATGTAGGCCTCCTTTCTCCTTCTCCTCCTCTGTCCTCTCTCTCCAGGCACCTCAGTTGATGTAATGATGGTGGAGTTGGTGGTGGTGGTCCAACGTTCTCCTCCTCTTCCTGGTCAGGGGACCACCACTTTAATCCACTCTCCAAAGTCTGGCTGCTCCCTCTGCTCGTGCTTGCAGCTGAACAGAGGGTACTCTTTTATTTGGACCCAAAAAAACCCAATTCGACTGTAAATAAACAAAAGTTCAACTAAAGCTTAACAAATCAAATTAAAATTTGGTTATCCGTGTTGATGATGCACTCCAGTCCCCGCGGCGCCCACTGGTCGCGGAAATACTCAAGCGCACCGGCGGACACCGCGTGCTCCATCTCCAGGGCCACCCGGGCGCGAACATGGCCGCGGAAGAGATGCAGGCAATCCGGCTGGACGACCCCCTCGACCGCCCGCTGCCTGGACCAATTGATGGCTCTTTTAGCCAGGCCCAGGAGCAGGCCCACAAGGAGGTCCTCCAACCTGTCCGCTCCCCTCCGCACCGGGTGACCGTAGATCAAGAGCGTGGGACTGAAGTGCAACCAAAAATCGAGGAGCAGCCCCTTCAAGTAGTGAAAGAGGGGCTGCAACCTCTCACAATCCATATAAACGTGAAACACGGACTCCTCCAGGCCGCAAAAAATGCAGGCGGCCTGGGAGTCCGTGAACCTACTTAAAACCTTATTGCACGGGACCGCTCCGTGCAACACCCTCCAGGCCAAGTCCCCGATGGAACAAGGGAGGACTCCCGCATAGAGAGCCCTCCATTGGGGACCTCCGCTACCGCCGGTCGGCAAAACGCCACGCCAAGGCGTGTCCGGACGGTAGACGAAGATGGCAAAGTGGAGAGTGTGCAGGAGCAGCCCGTACAGGAAACCCCTCCGCGCGGAATGAAAAGGCACGGAGGGTATTTCCTCGAGACGGCTCAAGTTGTGAGGCGCCGGTTCCCGAGGGGAGTTTCGGGGCCGGGCGCCGATGAGGAATTCCGTCCGAACGGGGGTAAGCTCGGACGGGATCGCCCCACGTGCTTGAGCCGCCTCGATACACCTAGTGGAGTCGGGGCCCAGTGCCGCTTTTACCGATTCGATGGTTTCGACCGCGAGCCGGACGTTGGCCCAGGACAGGCGCCGCGCCAGCTCCTCCGGCGCCATCCAGCCCGCTCCTCCGCCATCGAGCAGGTCCCCGACTCTGGTCACCTTGCCAGCCACAGCCCTACCCTCCGCCAGCCGCCCGAACCCGTGTTCGTGGAGGTGCGGATTCCTGAGCAGCGGCTCCCGAAGGAGAGCCGCCGCTCCTGACGGGGGAGAGCTCCGCCTGGAAGCGACGTAGTTCCAAACCCATAGTAGTTCCTGGTAGAAGACAGGCAGCTCCCGCAGGCCGGCACGCCTGCTGCCCACTTTCGCAAACAGGAGCTGCGTGTCGTAATTGAGGCCATGCAGCTGGCGGAAGAAAAACGTCGCCAGCGCACACCATCTCGGAGGATTCTCGACGTACAGGTATCTCTGCAGCGTCTGAAGACGGAAAGTCGCAGCCTGGGTGCGAAGGCACACCAGCGCCTGACCGCCCTCCCTAAGCGGGAGACACAGAACCGCGGCAGAGACCCAGTGCTTCCTTTTGTCCCAGAAGAAGTCGATGAGCTTCTTCTGAATCTTGGCGACAAACGCAGGGGGAGGGATCAAAGTGACCAACCGGTACCACAACATGGCGGCCACCAGCTGGTTTATGACCAGCGCTCGACCCCTGTAGGACAACACTCGGAGCAGTCCTGTCCAGCGTCCTAGGCGAGCGGTGACTTTGGCCTCCAGCTCTTGCCAGTTCGCCGGCCAAGCGTCCTCGGCAGGGCTAAGGTAGACTCCCAAATAGAGGAGGTGCGTGGTGCTCCAGGCGAAAGGCCTGAACTCCTCCGGCAGGGAGTCCACCCGCCACTGACCCACCAGGAGTCCGGAACATTTCTCCCAGTTGATCTTGGCGGAGGATGCGTCCGAGTAAATCTGCTGGCATTCCCGCATCCTCCGCAAGTCAGCGGGATCCGTGACCGTGAGGAGCACGTCATCGGCGTAAGCCGAGAGGACCACCTCCACGCCCGGCCCTTGCAGAGCCAGTCCCGTCAACCTCTTCCGCAAGAGGCGCAGGAAAGGCTCCACGCAAATGGCATATAACTGGCCGGACATGGGGCATCCCTGACGCACCCCCCTCCCGAAGCGAAGGGGCGCCGTCAAGGACCCGTTAACTTTAATCAGACACTCCGCGGCGGCGTACAGAAGTCGGATCCGGGCGACGAAATGCGTCCCGAACCCGAATGCGCACAGAGTCCCGAAGAGATACTCGTGATCCACCCTGTCGAACGCCTTCTCCTGATCCAGGGAAAGGAAGGCGACCGACAGACCAGTCCTCTGGGAGTGGTGGACCAGGTCCCGGACCAGATGGATGTTATCGTGGATGGTCCGGCCCGGGACCGTGTAGGACTGGTCGGGGTGGATCATGTGGGCCAGCACGGTGCCAAGGCGAGCAGACATGGCCCTGGCAAAGATTTTATAGTCCGTGCTGAGGAGGGAGACCGGGCGCCAGTTCTTAAGGAGGCGGAGATCGCCCTTCTTAGGCAGCAGGACAATGACCGCCCTGCGCCAAGAGAGGGGCATCTCCCCGGTCGCCAAACTTTCCCCCAGGACCCGCGCGTAGTCGCCCCCCAAGACGTCCCAGAACGCCCTGTGGAACTCCACGGTCAGCCCGTCCAGCCCCGGGGACTTTCCCCTAGAGAGCTGGCGGAGGGCGCCGGTCAGCTCCGCCAGACTTAGCGGAGTGTCCAATTTTTCGGCGCCCTCCGGGCCAACCTTCGGCAGGTCCTCCCACAAAACTCTGCGCGCATCCTCGCTGGACGGATCCGGAGAGAACAGAGCCCCGTAATAGGCGCGGGTCTCCACACTGATTCCCTCCGGATCCGAGACCAGAGATCCGTCGTCGGCCAGCAGCCCCAAGAGCTGCTTACGGACCCCCCGTCTTTTTTCCAGCGAGTAGAAGAAGGGGGAGCCGCGGTCCAGGTCCCGCAGGAGCTGGATCCGCGACCTCACGTACGCGCCTCGGGACCCGACGAGCTGCAGGTCCTTCAGCGCGCCCTTCTTCTCTTCGTACACCTTCCGCAGGGCCGGGTCCTCGACGACCTGACCGAGACGGGACTCCAGGTCGAGCACCTCCTTCTCCAACCGCCCGACCCGGGCCTCCCGCCTCTTGGTCGACCCCTTCGCGTACTCCTGACAGAAGAGACGGATGTGAGCCTTGCCCACATCCCACCATAGCCTCAAGGAGGGGAAGCCCCCCTGCTTCCTTCTCCAGTCGGCCCAGAATCGACGAAACGAATCCCGGAACCGTGCGTCCTCCAGCAGCAGGTTGTTAAAATGCCAGTACACGGACCCCCCCCGCGCGCGCAGCGGAGCGAGCTCCGCCCACACCAGGTGGTGGTCCGTGCACGGCACCGGCCGCATGGGAGCTGCCGGAACGCAGGAGACGAACGCCCGGGAAATGTAGAGGCGGTCGATTCTGGACCTTCCTCCCCCAGACCTCACACTAGTGAAGGCGCTGGAGTCGGGGTGGAGATTTCGCCAGACGTCCACCAAGTCGAAGGACCCAACCAGGTCCCTCAACTTCTCCATCGCCGCCGGGCTTCGCGGGGGACCCGAACGGTCCCTCGCCTCGAGGGTGCAGTTAAAATCCCCCCCGAGGATGACGCACTCGCCCACGTCGATGGAGCCCAAGAGAGCGGACACTTCTTCGAAGAAGCGCACTTGCTGCGCACTGGTCTGAGGGGCGTACACGTTCACTAGATGGAGCGGCACGCCCCCCAGGCGAACAGTGACATGGAGCAAGCGGCCCGGCACGTGCTCCTTGACCCCCAAGATCTCCGGCTGAAAATGCGGGGCCAGCAAGATAGCCACCCCGCTGGAATTGTTGGAGAGGTGACTCATGCTGACCCCTCCTTGCCACTCCAGGAGCCACGTGGCTTCGTCTCCCGGAACGGTGTGGGTTTCTTGCAGGAAGCACACCGCATACTTCCCGTCCCGAAGGACCGAGAAGTTATTGAATCTGCGGCGCGCCTCCCTGCTGCCGTTGATGTTGAGGCTGGCTATGGTTATCTTCATGTCAGAAGCATAGTGCAACCTCTACCTACACCTAACGGGGCGAGGAAGCGCAGCCGCTGGTCCGCCGCCACTTCCTCAGCAGCCCAGTGAGAAACGTTGTGAGCCGACGCAGCTCGAGCGGGTTCACACCCTCGTCCGCGCCCAAGATCTTAACGGCGGCGCGGACGGAATCGATGAGCAGCGCCAGCTCCGACCACCTGTCGAGGGCCAGCCGGACCTTATTGCGCTGACCCAGGCACGTGGCCATAAAATCCCGGAGTTCCCTTACGGAAATGAGGGGAGACTTGGCAAGGGGCACGAGGTCATCCATCGCCACGTCGGCGCTGGAGTCCGAATCGTCCTCCGTGCCCATCACCGAGTCCCCATCCTCCTCCAGGGGGTCGTCACCAGCGGCCAACCCGTCCGCCGCGCAGTGCGAAGCGAACGACTCGGCCGCGCCAGCCAGCCCCGCCTCCGCCCGGATCCCACCCCCAGGATCGGCGGCAGAGGATTTCTCCCTGGGCTCCTCTAGGGGTGCCGGGCCAGAAGACGGCGGCGGTTCAGAGCTCCCCTCCGCCTCAGACGCCGGAACGACCGGAGAAACCGGGGAGAGAACAATTTCCAGCTCCTCCAGTACGTCCGGCACCAGAGACGCAGCCAGGGGGCCATCCTCCTCCCCGCCACCAACCTCCGACCCAGCGGACGGGGGGTTTTGAATTAAAAGCTCTACCAGGACGAGCATCCCCTGGGAGACGTCCGGGTCGCATTGGGCGAGCTCATTATCCTCGAGCTCGCCCGACCCAACCCCCAGGCTGCCCGACCCGGCGAGGGGTAACGACACCGATAAAAGGTCAACTTCAATTACTGCCGCGGGTTGTTCCGCAACCCCCCCCACGGGCAGGGTCTCATCCCCATCCCCGGGAGGCACGTGCTGGACAGACACATCTGCCTCAGGCGACCCCTGCCGATCGCTGGTGATGACGACAGCGCTGGGGGGGCGGGGGGGCGCAGTAGCCGCGGCGGGCGACAACTCCCCCTGCTCGGAGGGACCTTCCTCCTCCCGGTCCTCCTCCTCATCCAGGGGGTCGCGCCTTCTTTTTAGCACGGAGGGAGCGAGGGAGACCTCCATGTCTGCAAAGGCCTCCTCCTCGACTCCCTCCGGCGGAGCAGGTTTGTCGGGTTCCTCGGGCCCGAGCCCGGCCGCAGGTATTGGCATTACCGCTGCGGCGGTTGCGGCCACAGGCTCGGGCACGGGGCCCCTCCCGCTCACATCTGCCCTGATCAACTCCGCGAGGAGCGCGGGTGTAAGGGGCTCAAGGGGCAAGGGCTCACCATCCACGGGGGGACCTGCCCTAAGGTGCTTCTTTTTTCCCCGCGCCTTCTTTCCGGCCGGACACGCTCCCTCCCCCCCGCCGGAGGCCTTGGTGGCATCGGCCCCCGACGTCAACCGCGCATCAGACGTACTTGACGCGTGGGCAGATCCGGGGGGAAGGGCGGCGGCGGCGGCGCCAGCCTCGGCCGCACGAGATGATCCGGCGGCCTTGGAGGCAGGGCAGTTCCTCCTGATGTGCCCCACCTCCCTGCAGGCATGGCACCTCACACCGTCCGACGTCCAAAAGGCGCGGTAGGCGGTCCCCTCGTGGAGGACGACGAACGCCCCTTCAGTGTCCTCCTCCCGCGCCAGCTGGATAAACAGCTGGCGCCGGAAGGAGAAGACGTGGCGAAGGCTGGCCTCCCGGAAGCCGAGCGGGATGGGCGTGATCCCCGACCTCACCTCCCCAAGTTGTCGCAAATGGGGAAGGAGGAGCTCACCAGGAACATAGGGCGGGACGTTGGAAATAATGATCCTCTGCGCGGTGGCCTCGAGAGGATCCACCGGCAGGAAGGTCCCGCCCACGGTGAGCCCCTTGGCGACAGCCAGGGACACCGCCCGCTCCGACCCCAGGAAGAACACAGCCTTCCCATACATTTTCGAGGCCGCGACGATGGCTGAGGGGCCGACAACCCCAGCCATGGCCTTGACGCAGGCCTCGATGGTCATAGTGGGGTGAGTGTAGCTCTTCACCCCAAGCTTTTTTGTTATTAATCGAAAAGGTGACGGGGCAGCAGGAACAGCGGGAGCAGCTGTGGCCGTGGCTACCACTCTCGCATAGGTCCCGGCTGGCCCCGCCACCGGCGAAGACGCAGTCGCCATTCTGGGGTGCTTTTTTTAAGGGCTACACTCACCCCAAGTCACAGGCCTGAAGGTGTTAATGGCCTCGGTGTATATATATTTTTTTTGTCCTCTATTGAGCAGAGGGAGCTGATTAAAATGAGGACACACCTCTCTCCTTATTGATTTAAATTGGGAGAGGAGCCCTCGCCCCTCTGCTCAATTGGCAGTTAATAAAATAGATGAAACTAAGGTGCCTTAGAAAGACAGGCAGAGAGAGACAAAGAGAGAGAGAGAGGTGGGGGGGTGGGAAGGAGGGAGGCCGCAAAGGGCAGTGTTGCCACTCAGGATGGTGGGTGGGTGTTGGCAGGGTTGCACTCTCCGATGGAAAAAGTCTTTGGTGATGGTGGTCTTCTGGCAGGGGGAGAAGACGTCTTCACCTGGAAAAGCTGGAGAAGCCCAGGCTTAGTCCTGCAACAGGTCTTAACGATGTAATTAAATTAAATTAAGGACTTCACCTTGGGCAGCTCCAAGCTCTCCCAGGGCAGGCAATAGAAGGGATGCTAATTAGTGGTGTGTGTGGCCTTGCTTTTAACAAGAGCACACACACACTACACCCCTTGATGATCCGGCCTTGCTTCTTCTTTTCTCCCCCCACCTAAAATACAAAGTCTTGGGAGAGTGCCCCAAATAACACCCACCTGTAGATGTTCCGGATGAAGTTTTCTTCCCTCCTTTCAAGCAGTTGGTTTCTCTCCCCTCTCTCCCTCTCCTGAAGTGGAGGCCAATTTGGGGAGGCAGTGATAGAAAGGCCTCTCCCCTGGTTGATGTTGATGTAGGCCTCCTTTCTCCTTCTCCTCCTCTGTCCTCTCTCTCCAGGCACCTCAGTTGATGTAATGATGGTGGAGTTGGTGGTGGTGGTCCAACGTTCTCCTCCTCTTCCTGGTCAGGGGACCACCACTTTAATCCACTCTCCAAAGTCTGGCTGCTCCCTCTGCTCGTGCTTGCAGCTGAACAGAGGGTACTCTTTTATTTGGACCCAAAAAAAACAAAAAACAATTCGACTGTAAATAAACAAAAGTTCAACTAAAGCTTAACAAATCAAATTAAAATTTGGTTTTCCGTGTTGATGATGCACTCCAGTCCCCGCGGCGCCCACCGGTCGCGGAAATACTCAAGCGCACCGGCGGACACCGCGTGCTCCATCTCCAGGGCCACCCGGGCGCGAACATGGCCGCGGAAGAGATGCAGGCAATCCGGCTGGACGACCCCCTCGACCGCCCGCTGCCTGGACCAATTGATGGCTCTTTTAGCCAGGCCCAGGAGCAGGCCCACAAGGAGGTCCTCCAACCTGTCCGCTCCCCTCCGCACCGGGTGACCGTAGATCAAGAGCGTGGGACTGAAGTGCAACCAAAAATCGAGGAGCAGCCCCTTCAAGTAGTGAAAGAGGGGCTGCAACCTCTCACAATCCATATAAACGTGAAACACGGACTCCTCCAGGCCGCAAAAAATGCAGGCGGCCTGGGAGTCCGTGAACCTACTTAAAACCTTATTGCACGGGACCGCTCCGTGCAACACCCTCCAGGCCAAGTCCCCGATGGAACAAGGGAGGACTCCCGCATAGAGAGCCCTCCATTGGGGACCTCCGCTACCGCCGGTCGGCAAAACGCCACGCCAAGGCGTGTCCGGACGGTAGACGAAGATGGCAAAGTGGAGAGTGTGCAGGAGCAGCCCGTACAGGAAACCCCTCCGCGCGGAATGAAAAGGCACGGAGGGTATTTCCTCGAGACGGCTCAAGTTGTGAGGCGCCGGTTCCCGAGGGGAGTTTCGGGGCCGGGCGCCGATGAGGAATTCCGTCCGAACGGGGGTAAGCTCGGACGGGATCGCCCCACGTGCTTGAGCCGCCTCGATACACCTAGTGGAGTCGGGGCCTAGTGCCGCTTTTACCGATTCGATGGTTTCGACCGCGAGCTGGACGTTGGCCCAGGACAGGCGCCGCGCCAGCTCCTCTGGCGCCATCCAGCCCGCTCCTCCGCCATCGAGCAGGTCCCCGACTCTGGTCACCTTGCCAGCCACAGCCCTACCCTCCGCCAGCCGCCCGAACCCGTGTTCGTGGAGGTGCGGATTCCTGAGCAGCGGCTCCCGAAGGAGAGCCGCCGCTCCTGACGGGGGAGAGCTCCGCCTGGAAGCGACGTAGTTCCAAACCCATAGTAGTTCCTGGTAGAAGACAGGCAGCTCCCGCAGGCCGGCACGCCTGCTGCCCACTTTCGCAAACAGGAGCTGCGTGTCGTAATTGAGGCCATGCAGCTGGCGGAAGAAAAACGTCGCCAGCGCACACCATCTCGGAGGATTCTCGACGTACAGGTATCTCTGCAGCGTCTGAAGACGGAAAGTCGCAGCCTGGGTGCGAAGGCACACCAGCGCCTGACCGCCCTCCCTAAGCGGGAGACACAGAACTGCGGCAGAGACCCAGTGCTTCCTTTTGTCCCAGAAGAAGTCGATGAGCTTCTTCTGAATCTTGGCGACAAACGCAGGGGGAGGGATCAAAGTGACCAACCGGTACCACAACATGGCGGCCACCAGCTGGTTTATGACTAGCGCTCGACCCCTGTAGGACAACACTCGGAGCAGTCCTGTCCAGCGTCCTAGGCGAGCGGTGACTTTGGCCTCCAGCTCTTGCCAGTTCGCCGGCCAAGCGTCCTCGGCAGGGCTAAGGTAGACTCCCAAATAGAGGAGGTGCGTGGTGCTCCAGGCGAAAGGCCTGAACTCCTCCGGCAGGGAGTCCACCCGCCACTGACCCACCAGGAGTCCGGAACATTTCTCCCAGTTGATCTTGGCGGAGGATGCGTCCGAGTAAATCTGCTGGCATTCCCGCATCCTCCGCAAGTCAGCGGGATCCGTGACCGTGAGGAGCACGTCATCGGCGTAAGCCGAGAGGACCACCTCCACGCCCGGCCCTTGCAGAGCCAGTCCCGTCAACCTCTTCCGCAAGAGGCGCAGGAAAGGCTCCACGCAAATGGCATATAACTGACCGGACATGGGGCATCCCTGACGCACCCCCCTCCCGAAGCGAAGGGGCGCCGTCAAGGACCCGTTAACTTTAATCAGACACTCCGCGGCGGCGTACAGAAGTCGGATCCGGGCGACGAAATGCGTCCCGAACCCGAATGCGCGCAGAGTCCCGAAGAGATACTCGTGATCCACCCTGTCGAACGCCTTCTCCTGATCCAGGGAAAGGAAGGCGACCGACAGACCAGCCCTCTGGGAGTGGTGGACCAGGTCCCGGACCAGATGGATGTTATCGTGGATGGTCCGGCCCGGGACCGTGTAGGACTGGTCGGGGTGGATCATGTGGGCCAGCACGGTGCCAAGGCGAGCAGACATGGCCCTGGCAAAGATTTTATAGTCCGTGCTGAGGAGGGAGACCGGGCGCCAGTTCTTAAGGAGGCGGAGATCGCCCTTCTTAGGCAGCAGGACAATGACCGCCCTGCGCCAAGAGAGGGGCATCTCCCCGGTCGCCAAACTTTCCCCCAGGACCCGCGCGTAGTCGCCCCCCAAGACGTCCCAGAACGCCCTGTGGAACTCCACGGTCAGCCCGTCCAGCCCCGGGGACTTTCCCCTAGAGAGCTGGCGGAGGGCGCCGGTCAGCTCCGCCAGACTTAGCGGAGCGTCCAATTTTTCGGCGCCCTCCGGGCCAACCTTCGTCAGGTCCTCCCACAAAACTCTGCGCGCATCCTCGCTGGACGGATCCGGAGAGAACAGAGCCCCGTAATAGGCGCGGGTCTCCGCGTTGATTCCCTCCGGATCCGAGACCAGAGATCCGTCGTCGGCCAGCAGCCCCAAGAGCTGCTTACGGACCCCCCGTCTTTTTTCCAGCGAGTAGAAGAAGGGGGAGCCGCGGTCCAGGTCCCGCAGGAGCTGGATCCGCGACCTCACGTACGCGCCTCGGGACCCGACGAGCTGCAGGTCCTTCAGCGCGCCCTTCTTCTCTTCGTACACCTTCCGCAGGGCCGGGTCCTCGACGACCTGACCGAGACGGGACTCCAGGTCGAGCACCTCCTTCTCCAACCGCCCGACCCGGGCCTCCCGCCTCTTGGTCGACCCCTTCGCGTACTCCTGACAGAAGAGACGGATGTGAGCCTTGCCCACATCCCACCATAGCCTCAAGGAGGGGAAGCCCCCCTGCTTCCTTCTCCAGTCGGCCCAGAATCGACGAAACGAATCCCGGAACCGTGCGTCCTCCAGCAGCAGGTTGTTAAAATGCCAGTACACGGACCCCCCCCGCGTGCGCAGCGGAGCGAGCTCCGCCCACACCAGGTGGTGGTCCGTGCACGGCACCGGCCGCATGGAAGCTGCCGGAACGCAGGAGACGAACGCCCGGGAAATGTAGAGGCGGTCGATTCTGGACCTTCCTCCCCCAGACCTCACGCTAGTGAAGGCGCTGGAGTCGGGGTGGAGATTTCGCCAGACGTCCACCAAGTCGAAGGACCCAACCAGGTCCCTCAACTTCTCCATCGCCGCCGGGCTTCGCGGGGGACCCGAACGGTCCCTCGCCTCGAGGGTGCAGTTAAAATCCCCCCCGAGGATGACGCACTCGCCCACGTCGATGGAGCCCAAGAGAGCGGACACTTCTTCGAAGAAGCGCACTTGCTGCGCACTGGTCTGAGGGGCGTACACGTTCACTAGATGGAGCGGCACGCCCCCCAGGCGAACAGTGACATGGAGCAAGCGGCCCGGCACGTGCTCCTTGACCCCCAAGATCTCCGGCTGAAAATGCGGGGCCAGCAAGATAGCCACCCCGCTGGAATTGTTGGAGAGGTGACTCATGCTGACCCCTCCTTGCCACTCCAGGAGCCACGTGGCTTCGTCTCCCGGAACGGTGTGGGTTTCTTGCAGGAAGCACACCGCATACTTCCCGTCCCGAAGGACCGAGAAGTTATTGAATCTGCGGCGCGCCTCCCTGCTGCCGTTGATGTTGAGGCTGGCTATGGTTATCTTCATGTCAGAAGCATAGTGCAACCTCTACCTACACCTAACGGGGCGAGGAAGCGCAGCCGCTGGTCAGCCGCCACTTCCTCAGCAGCCCAGTGAGAAACGTTGTGAGCCGACGCAGCTCGAGCGGGTTCACACCCTCGTCCGCGCCCAAGATCTTAACGGCGGCGCGGACGGAATCGATGAGCAGCGCCAGCTCCGACCACCTGTCGAGGGCCAGCCGGACCTTATTGCGCTGACCCAGGCACGTGGCCATAAAATCCCGGAGTTCCCTTACGGAAATGAGGGGAGACTCGGCAAGGGGCACGAGGTCATCCATCGCCACGTCGGCGCTGGAGTCCGAATCATCCTCCGTGCCCATCACCGAGTCCCCATCCTCCTCCAGGGGGTCGTCACCAGCGGCCGACCCGTCCGCCGCGCAGTGCGAAGCGAACGACTCGGCCGCGCCAGCCAGCCCCGCCTCCGCCCGGATCCCACCCCCAGGATCGGCGGCAGAGGATTTCTCCCTGGGCTCCTCTAGGGGTGCCGGGCCAGAAGACGGCGGCGGTTCAGAGCTCCCCTCCGCCTCAGACGCCGGAACGACCGGAGAAACCGGGGAGAGAACAATTTCCAGCTCCTCCAGTACGTCCGGCACCAGAGACGCAGCCAGGGGGCCATCCTCCTCCCCGCCACCAACCTCCGACCCAGCGGACGGGGGGTTTTGAATTAAAAGCTCCACCAGGACGAGCATCCCCTGGGAGACGTCCGGGTCGCATTGGGCGAGCTCATTATCCTCGAGCTCGCCCGACCCAGCCCCCAGGCTGCCCGACCCGGCGAGGGGTAACGACACCGATAAAAGGTCAACTTCAATTACTGCCGCGGGTTGTTCCGCAACCCCCCCCACGGGCAGGGTCTCATCCCCATCCCCGGGAGGCACGTGCTGGACAGACACATCTGCCTCAGCCTCCCGAGGGACAGGCGACCCCTGCCGATCGCTGGTGATGACGACAGCGCTGGGGGGGCGGGGGGGCGCAGTACCCGCAGCGGGCGACGACTCCCCCTGCTCGGAGGGACCTTCCTCCTCCCGGTCCTCCTCCTCATCCAGGGGGTCGCGCCTTCTTTTTAGCACGGAGGGAGCGAGGGAGACCTCCATGTCTGCAAAGGCCTCCTCCTCGACTCCCTCCGGCGGAGCAGGTTTGTCGGGTTCCTCGGGCCCGAGCCCGGCCGCAGGTATTGGCATTACCGCTGCGGCGGTTGCGGCCACAGGCTCGGGCACGGGGCCCCTCCCGCTCACATCTGCCCTGATCAACTCCGCGAGGAGCGCGGGTGTAAGGGGCAAGGGCTCACCATCCACGGGCGGACCTGCCCTAAGGTGCTTCTTTTTTCCCCGCGCCTTCTTTCCGGCCGGACACGCTCCCTCCCCCCCGCCGGAGGCCTTGGTGGCATCGGCCCCCGACGTCAACCGCGCATCAGACGTACTTGACGCGCGGGCAGATCCGGGGGGAAGGGCGGCGGCGGCGGCGCCAGCCTCGGCCGCACGAGACGGTCCGGCGGCCTTGGAGGCAGGGCAGTTCCTCCTGATGTGCCCCACCTCCCTGCAGGCATGGCACCTCACACCGTCCGACGTCCAAAAGGCGCGGTAGGCGGTCCCCTCGTGGAGGACGACGAACGCCCCTTCAGTGTCCTCCTCCCGCGCCAGCTGGATAAACAGCTGGCGCCGGAAGGAGAAGACGTGGCGAAGGCTGGCCTCCCGGAAGCCGAGCGGGATGGGCGTGATCCCCGACCTCACCTCCCCAAGTTGTCGCAAATGGGGAAGGAGGAGCTCACCAGGAACATAGGGCGGGACGTTGGAAATAATGATCCTCTGCGCGGTGGCCTCGAGAGGATCCACCGGCAGGAAAGTCCCGCCCACGGTGAGCCCCTTGGCGACAGCCAGGGACACCGCCCGCTCCGACCCCAGGAAGAACACAGCCTTCCCATACATTTTCGAGGCCGCGACGATGGCTGAGGGGCCGACAACCCCAGCCATGGCCTTGACGCAGGCCTCGATGGTCATAGTGGGGTGAGTGTAGCTCTTCACCCCAAGCTTTTTTGTTATTAATCGAAAAGGTGACGGGGCAGCAGGAACAGCGGGAGCAGCTGTGGCTGTGGCTACCACTCTCGCATAGGTCCCGGCTGGCCCCGCCACCGGCGAAGATGCAGTCGCCATTCTGGGGTGCTTTTTTTAAGGGCTACACTCACCCCAAGTCACAGGCCTGAAGGTGTTAATGGCCTCGGTGTATATATATTTTTTTTGTCCTCTATTGAGCAGAGGGAGCTGATTAAAATGAGGACACACCTCTCTCCTTATTGATTTAAATTGGGAGAGGAGCCCTCGCCCCTCTGCTCAATTGGCAATTAATAAAATAGATGAAACTAAGGTGCCTTAGAAAGACAGGCAGAGAGAGACAAAGAGAGAGAGAGAGGTGGGGGGGTGGGAAGGAGGGAGGCCGCAAAGGGCAGTGTTGCCACTCAGGATGGTGGGTGGGTGTTGGCAGGGTTGCACTCTCCGATGGAAAAAGTCTTTGGTGATGGTGGTCTTCTGGCAGGGGGAGAAGACGTCTTCACCTGGAAAAGCTGGAGAAGCCCAGGCTTAGTCCTGCAACAGGTCTTAACGATGTAATTAAATTAAATTAAGGACTTCACCTTGGGCAGCTCCAAGCTCTCCCAGGGCAGGCAATAGAAGGGATGCTAATTAGTGGTGTGTGTGGCCTTGCTTTTAACAAGAGCACACACACACTACACCCCTTGATGATCCGGCCTTGCTTCTTCTTTTCTCCCCCCACCTAAAATACAAAGTCTTGGGAGAGTGCCCCAAATAACACCCACCTGTAGATGTTCCGGATGAAGTTTTCTTCCCTCCTTTCAAGCAGTTGGTTTCTCTCCCCTCTCTCCCTCTCCTGAAGTGGAGGCCAATTTGGGGAGGCAGTGATAGAAAGGCCTCTCCCCTGGTTGATGTTGATGTAGGCCTCCTTTCTCCTTCTCCTCCTCTGTCCTCTCTCTCCAGGCACCTCAGTTGATGTAATGATGGTGGAGTTGGTGGTGGTGGTCCAACGTTCTCCTCCTCTTCCTGGTCAGGGGACCACCACTTTAATCCACTCTCCAAAGTCTGGCTGCTCCCTCTGCTCGTGCTTGCAGCTGAACAGAGGGTACTCTTTTATTTGGACCCAAAAAAAAAACAATTCGACTGTAAATAAACAAAAGTTCAACTAAAGCTTAACAAATCAAATTAAAATTTGGTTTTCCGTGTTGATGATGCACTCCAGTCCCCGCGGCGCCCACCGGTCGCGGAAATACTCAAGCGCACCGGCGGACACCGCGTGCTCCATCTCCAGGGCCACCCGGGCGCGAACATGGCCGCGGAAGAGATGCAGGCAATCCGGCTGGACGACCCCCTCGACCGCCCGCTGCCTGGACCAATTGATGGCTCTTTTAGCCAGGCCCAGGAGCAGGCCCACAAGGAGGTCCTCCAACCTGTCCGCTCCCCTCCGCACCGGGTGACCGTAGATCAAGAGCGTGGGACTGAAGTGCAACCAAAAATCGAGGAGCAGCCCCTTCAAGTAGTGAAAGAGGGGCTGCAACCTCTCACAATCCATATAAACGTGAAACACGGACTCCTCCAGGCCGCAAAAAATGCAGGCGGCCTGGGAGTCCGTGAACCTACTTAAAACCTTATTGCACGGGACCGCTCCATGCAACACCCTCCAGGCCAAGTCCCCGATGGAACAAGGGAGGACTCCCGCATAGAGAGCCCTCCATTGGGGACCTCCGCTACCGCCGGTCGGCAAAACGCCACGCCAAGGCGTGTCCGGACGGTAGACGAAGATGGCAAAGTGGAGAGTGTGCAGGAGCAGCCCGTACAGGAAACCCCTCCGCGCGGAATGAAAAGGCACGGAGGGTATTTCCTCGAGACGGCTCAAGTTGTGAGGCGCCGGTTCCCGAGGGGAGTTTCGGGGCCGGGCGCCGATGAGGAATTCCGTCCGAACGGGGGTAAGCTTGGACGGGATCGCCCCACGTGCTTGAGCCGCCTCGATACACCTAGTGGAGTCGGGGCCCAGTGCCGCTTTTACCGATTCGATGGTTTCGACCGCGAGCTGGACGTTGGCCCAGGACAGGCGCCGCGCCAGCTCCTCCGGCGCCATCCAGCCCGCTCCTCCGCCATCGAGCAGGTCCCCGACTCTAGTCACCTTGCCAGCCACAGCCCTACCCTCCGCCAGCCGCCCGAACCCGTGTTCGTGGAGGTGCGGATTCCTGAGCAGCGGCTCCCGAAGGAGAGCCGCCGCTCCTGACGGGGGAGAGCTCCGCCTGGAAGCGACGTAGTTCCAAACCCATAGTAGTTCCTGGTAGAAGACAGGCAGCTCCCGCAGGCCGGCACGCCTGCTGCCCACTTTCGCAAACAGGAGCTGCGTGTCGTAATTGAGGCCATGCAGCTGGCGGAAGAAAAACGTCGCCAGCGCACACCATCTCGGAGGATTCTCGACGTACAGGTATCTCTGCAGCGTCTGAAGACGGAAAGTCGCAGCCTGGGTGCGAAGGCACACCAGCGCCTGACCGCCCTCCCTAAGCGGGAGACACAGAACCGCGGCAGAGACCCAGTGCTTCCTTTTGTCCCAGAAGAAGTCGATGAGCTTCTTCTGAATCTTGGCGACAAACGCAGGGGGAGGGATCAAAGTGACCAACCGGTACCACAACATGGCGGCCACCAGCTGGTTTATGACCAGCGCTCGACCCCTGTAGGACAACACTCGGAGCAGTCCTGTCCAGCGTCCTAGGCGAGCGGTGACTTTGGTCTCCAGCTCTTGCCAGTTCGCCGGCCAAGCGTCCTCGGCAGGGCTAAGGTAGACTCCCAAATAGAGGAGGTGCGTGGTGCTCCAGGCGAAAGGCCTGAACTCCTCCGGCAGGGAGTCCACCCGCCACTGACCCACCAGGAGTCCGGAACATTTCTCCCAGTTGATCTTGGCGGAGGATGCGTCCGAGTAAATCTGCTGGCATTCCCGCATCCTCCGCAAGTCAGCGGGATCCGTGACCGTGAGGAGCACGTCATCGGCGTAAGCCGAGAGGACCACCTCCACGCCCGGCCCTTGCAGAGCCAGTCCCGTCAACCTCTTCCGCAAGAGGCGCAGGAAAGGCTCCACGCAAATGGCATATAACTGACCGGACATGGGGCATCCCTGACGCACCCCCCTCCCGAAGCGAAGGGGCGCCGTCAAGGACCCGTTAACTTTAATCAGACACTCCGCGGCGGCGTACAGAAGTCGGATCCGGGCGACGAAATGCGTCCCGAACCCGAATGCGCGCAGAGTCCCGAAGAGATACTCGTGATCCACCCTGTCGAACGCCTTCTCCTGATCCAGGGAAAGGAAGGCGACCGACAGACCAGCCCTCTGGGAGTGGTGGACCAGGTCCCGGACCAGATGGATGTTATCGTGGATGCTCCGGCCCGGGACCGTGTAGGACTGGTCGGGGTGGATCATGTGGGCCAGCACGGTGCCAAGGCGAGCAGACATGGCCCTGGCAAAGATTTTATAATCCGTGCTGAGGAGGGAGACCGGGCGCCAGTTCTTAAGGAGGCGGAGATCGCCCTTCTTAGGCAGCAGGACAATGACCGCCCTGCGCCAAGAGAGGGGCATCTCCCCGGTTGCCAGACTTTCCCCCAGGACCCGCGCGTAGTCGCCCCCCAAGACGTCCCAGAACGCCCTGTGGAACTCCACGGTCAGCCCGTCCAGCCCCGGGGACTTTCCCCTAGAGAGCTGGCGGAGGGCGCCGGTCAGCTCCGCCAGACTTAGCGGAGCGTCCAATTTTTCGGCGCCCTCCGGGCCAACCTTAGTCAGGTCCTCCCACAAAACTCTGCGCGCATCCTCGCTGGACGGATCCGGAGAGAACAGAGCCCCGTAATAGGCGCGGGTCTCCGCGCTGATTCCCTCCGGATCCGAGACCAGAGATCCGTCGTCGGCCAGCAGCCCCAAGAGCTGCTTACGGACCCCCCGTCTTTTTTCCAGCGAGTAGAAGAAGGGGGAGCCGCGGTCCAGGTCCCGCAGGAGCTGGATCCGCGACCTCACGTACGCGCCTCGGGACCCGACGAGCTGCAGGTCCTTCAGCGCGCCCTTCTTCTCTTCGTACACCTTCCGCAGGGCCGGGTCCTCGACGACCTGACCGAGACGGGACTCCAGGTCGAGCACCTCCTTCTCCAACCGCCCGACCCGGGCCTCCCGCCTCTTGGTCGACCCCTTCGCGTACTCCTGACAGAAGAGACGGATGTGAGCCTTGCCCACATCCCACCATAGCCTCAAGGAGGGGAAGCCCCCCTGCTTCCTTCTCCAGTCGGCCCAGAATCGACGAAACGAATCCCGGAACCGTGCGTCCTCCAGCAGCAGGTTGTTAAAATGCCAGTACACGGACCCCCCCCGCGCGCGCAGCGGAGCGAGCTCCGCCCACACCAGGTGGTGGTCCGTGCACGGCACCGGCCGCATGGAAGCTGCCGGAACGCAGGAGACGAACGCCCGGGAAATGTAGAGGCGGTCGATTCTGGACCTTCCTCCCCCAGACCTCACGCTAGTGAAGGCGCTGGAGTCGGGGTGGAGATTTCGCCAGACGTCCACCAAGTCGAAGGACCCAACCAGGTCCCTCAACTTCTCCATCGCCGCCGGGCTTCGCGGGGGACCCGAACGGTCCCTCGCCTCGAGGGTGCAGTTAAAATCCCCCCCGAGGATGACGCACTCGCCCACGTCGATGGAGCCCAAGAGAGCGGACACTTCTTCGAAGAAGCGCACTTGCTGCGCACTGGTCTGAGGGGCGTACACGTTCACTAGATGGAGCGGCACGCCCCCCAGGCGAACAGTGACATGGAGCAAGCGGCCCGGCACGTGCTCCTTGACCCCCAAGATCTCCGGCTGAAAATGCGGGGCCAGCAAGATAGCCACCCCGCTGGAATTGTTGGAGAGGTGACTCATGCTGACCCCTCCTTGCCACTCCAGGAGCCACGTGGCTTCGTCTCCCGGAACGGTGTGGGTTTCTTGCAGGAAGCACACCGCATACTTCCCGTCCCGAAGGACCGAGAAGTTATTGAATCTGCGGCGCGCCTCCCTGCTGCCGTTGATGTTGAGGCTGGCTATGGTTATCTTCATGTCAGAAGCATAGTGCAACCTCTACCTACACCTAACGGGGCGAGGAAGCGCAGCCGCTGGTCCGCCGCCACTTCCTCAGCAGCCCAGTGAGAAACGTTGTGAGCCGACGCAGCTCGAGCGGGTTCACACCCTCGTCCGCGCCCAAGATCTTAACGGCGGCGCGGACGGAATCGATGAGCAGCGCCAGCTCCGACCACCTGTCGAGGGCCAGCCGGACCTTATTGCGCTGACCCAGGCACGTGGCCATAAAATCCCGGAGTTCCCTTACGGAAATGAGGGGAGACTCGGCAAGGGGCACGAGGTCATCCATCGCCACATCGGCGCTGGAGTCCGAATCGTCCTCCGTGCCCATCACCGAGTCCCCATCCTCCTCCAGGGGGTCGTCACCAGCGGCCGACCCGTCCGCCGCGCAGTGCGAAGCGAACGACTCGGCCGCGCCAGCCAGCCCCGCCTCCGCCCGGATCCCACCCCCAGGATCGGCGGCAGAGGATTTCTCCCTGGGCTCCTCTAGGGGTGCCGGGCCAGAAGACGGCGGCGGTTCAGAGCTCCCCTCCGCCTCAGACGCCGGAACGACCGGAGAAACCGGGGAGAGAACAATTTCCAGCTCCTCCAGTACGTCCGGCACCAGAGACGCAGCCAGGGGGCCATCCTCCTCCCCGCCACCAACCTCCGACCCAGCGGACGGGGGGTTTTGAATTAAAAGCTCTACCAGGACGAGCATCCCCTGGGAGACGTCCGGGTCGCATTGGGCGAGCTCATTGTCCTCGAGCTCGCCCGACCCAGCCCCCAGGCTGCCCGACCCGGCGAGTGGTAACGACACCGATAAAAGGTCAACTTCAATTACTGCCGCGGGTTGTTCTGCAACCCCCCCCACGGGCAGGGTCTCATCCCCATCCCCGGGAGGCACGTGCTGGACAGACACATCTGCCTCAGCCTCCCGAGGGACAGGCGACCCCTGCCGATCGCTGGTGATGACGACAGCGCTGGGGGGGCGGGGGGGCGCAGTACCCGCGGCGGGCGACGACTCCCCCTGCTCGGAGGGACCTTCCTCCTCCCGGTCCTCCTCCTCATCCAGGGGGTCGCGCCTTCTTTTTAGCACGGAGGGAGCGAGGGAGACCTCCATGTCTGCAAAGGCCTCCTCCTCGACTCCCTCCGGCGGAGCAGGTTTGTCGGGTTCCTCGGGCCCGAGCCCGGCCGCAGGTATTGGCATTACCGCTGCGGCGGTTGCGGCCACAGGCTCGGGCACGGGGCCCCTCCCGCTCACATCTGCCCTGATCAACTCCGCGAGGAGCGCGGGTGTAAGGGGCTCAAGGGGCAAGGGCTCACCATCCACGGGGGGGCCTGCCCCAAGGTGCTTCTTTTTTCCCCGCGCCTTCTTTCCGGCCGGACACGCTCCCTCCCCCCCGCCGGAGGCCTTGGTGGCATCGGCCCCCGACGTCAACCGCGCATCAGACGTACTTGACGCGCGGGCAGATCCGGGGGGAAGGGCGGCGGCAGCGGCGCCAGCCTCGGCCGCACGAGATGATCCGGTGGCCTTGGAGGCAGGGCAGTTCCTCCTGATGTGCCCCACCTCCCTGCAGGCATGGCACCTCACACCGTCCGACGTCCAAAAGGCGCGGTAGGCGGTCCCCTCGTGGAGGACGACGAACGCCCCTTCAGTGTCCTCCTCCCGCGCCAGCTGGATAAACAGCTGGCGCCGGAAGGAGAAGACGTGGCGAAGGCTGGCCTCCCGGAAGCCGAGCGGGATGGGCGTGATCCCCGACCTCACCTCCCCAAGTTGTCGCAAATGGGGGAGGAGGAGCTCACCAGGAACATAGGGCGGGACGTTGGAAATAATGATCCTCTGCGCGGTGGCCTCGAGAGGATCCACCGGCAGGAAGGTCCCGCCCACGGTGAGCCCCTTGGCGACAGCCAGGGACACCGCCCGCTCCGACCCCAGGAAGAACACAGCCTTCCCATACATTTTCGAGGCCGCGACGATGGCTGAGGGGCCGACAACCCCAGCCATGGCCTTGACGCAGGCCTCGATGGTCATAGTGGGGTGAGTGTAGCTCTTCACCCCAAGCTTTTTCGTTATTAATCGAAAAGGTGACGGGGCAGCAGGAACAGCGGGAGCAGCTGTGGCTGTGGCTACCACTCTCGCATAGGTCCCGGCTGGCCCCGCCACCGGCGAAGATGCAGTCGCCATTCTGGGGTGCTTTTTTTTAAGGGCTACACTCACCCCAAGTCACAGGCCTGAAGGTGTTAATGGCCTCGGTGTATATATATATATTTTTTTTTTTTTTTTTTGTCCTCTATTGAGCAGAGGGAGCTGATTAAAATGAGGACACACCTCTCTCCTTATTGATTTAAATTGGGAGAGTGGCCTCTCCCCTCTGCTCAATTGGCAATTAATAAAATAGATGAAACTAAGGTGCCTTAGAAAGACAGGCAGAGAGAGACAAAGAGAGAGAGAGAGGTGGGGGGGGTGGGAAGGAGGGAGGCCGCAAAGGGCAGTGTTGCCACTCAGGATGGTGGGTGGGTGTAGGCAGGGTTGCACTCTCCGATGGAAAAAGTCTTTGGTGATGGTGGTCTTCTGGCAGGGGGAGAAGACGTCTTCACCTGGAAAAGCTGGAGAAGCCCAGGCTTAGTCCTGCAACAGGTCTTAACGATGTAATTAAATTAAATTAAAGACTTCACCTTGGGCAGCTCCAAGCTCTCCCAGGGCAGGCAATAGAAGGGATGCTAATTAGTGGTGTGTGTGGCCTAGCTTTTAACAAGAGCACACACACACACACACTACACCCCTTGATGATCCGGCCTTGCTTCTTCTTTTCTCCCCCCACCTAAAATACAAAGTCTTGGGAGAGTGCCCCAAATAACACCCACCTGTAGATGTTCCGGATGAAGTTTCCTTCCCTCCTTTCAAGCAGTTGGTTTCTCTCCCCTCTCTCCCTCTCCTGAAGTGGAGGCCAAATTGGGGAGGCAGTGATAGAAAGGCCTCTCCCCTGGTTGATGTTGATGTAGGCCTCCTTTCTCCTTCTCCTCCTCTGTCCTCTCTCTCCAGGCACCTCAGTTGATGTAATGATGGTGGAGTTGGTGGTGGTGGTCCAACGTTCTCCTCCTCTTCCTGGTCAGGGGACCACCACTTTAATCCACTCTCCAAAGTCTGGCTGCTCCCTCTGCTCGTGCTTGCAGCTGAACAGAGGGTAACTTAAGACTGACGTACAGAAGCCTGCTATGGCTTTCTGTACAGGGGTGGCCACTGCCGGTACTGCAGTATAGAATCAGTTCTTCTCTTAAAGGTACATACACAACACGTGCCTTTCACCAGAATGCGGCAAGTGCTGGAGGTGGACTCCTCTATACTCTCAGCTGAGACATGGCAGCTCCTCGGTAGAATTTCCAAAGCAGTACTACTGTATTGGCTGGTGCACATCCAAGTTCCTTGTTTTGAAGGCTGGGGCATGGAAATCTTCACCTCTGCGCTCTTCAACAGTGCTTGGACCCAACTAGCCTGGACCCAACTGGCCCTTCAACAAGCTTTGTCCTCTGCTGTCCTTTCTACCACTGCCATCTGCTGCTCACTTGTGATGTAAACTTCAGTCTGTGTAGACCCCTCCAACTCAGACTGGGAGCAGCAGCGAAAGCGGACCGACCTGCGAGGGAGCAAGTGAAGGAGGAGTGAGGAAATAAAGCCCGAGGCTCGAGGCCCAGACCGAGCTATTGGGAGCAGCAGCAGGAGCAGACTGACCTGCGAGGGAGCAGGCGAAGGAGGAGTGAGGAAATAAAGCCCGAGGCTCAAGGCCCAGACGGAGCTATTGGGAGCAGCAGCAGGAGCGGACCGACCTGCGAGGGAGCAGGCGAAGGAGGAGTGAGGAAATAAAGCCCAAGGCTCAAGGCCCAGACCGAACTATTGGGAGCAGCAGCAGGAGTGGACCGACCTGTGAGGGAGCAGGCAAAGGAGGAGTGAGGAAATAAAGCTCGAGGCCCAGACCGAACTATTGGGAGCAGCAGCAGGAGTGGACCGACCTGTGAGGGAGCAGGTGAAGGAGGAGCGATGAAATAAAGCCCGAGGCTCGAGGCCCAGACCGAGCTATTGGGAGCAGCAGCGAAAGCGGACCAACCTGCGAGGGAGCAGGTGAAGGAGGAGTGAGGAAATAAAGCCCGAGGCTCGAGGCCCAGACCGAGCTATTGGGAGCAGCAGCAGGAGCAGACTGACCTGCGAGGGAGCAGGCGAAGGAGGAGTGAGGAAATAAAGCCCGAGGCTCGAGGCCCAGACCGAGCTATTGGGAGCAGCAGCAGGAGCAGACTGACCTGCGAGGGAGCAGGCGAAGGAGGAGTGAGGAAATAAAGCCCGAGGCTCAAGGCCCAGACGGAGCTATTGGGAGCAGCAGCAGGAGCGGACCGACCTGCGAGGGAGCAGGCGAAGGAGGAGTGAGGAAATAAAGCCCAAGGCTCAAGGCCCAGACCGAACTATTGGGAGCAGCAGCAGGAGTGGACCGACCTGTGAGGGAGCAGGTGAAGGAGGAGTGAGGAAATAAAGCTCAAGGCTCGAGGCCCAGACCGAACTATTGGGAGCAGCAGCAGGAGTGGACCGACCTGTGAGGGAGCAGGTGAAGGAGGAGTGAGGAAATAAAGCCCGAGGCTCGAGGCCCAGACGGAGCTATTGGGAGCAGCAGCGAGAGCGGACTGACCTGTGAGGGAACAGGCGAAGGAGGAGTGAGGAAATAAAGCCCGAGGCTCGAGGCCCAGACCGAGCTATTGGGAGCAGCAGCAGGAGTGGACCAACCTGTGAGGGAGCAGGCGAAGGAGGAGCGAGGAAATAAAGCCCGAGGCTCGAGGCCCAGACCGAGCTATTGGGAGCAGCAGCGAGAGCGGACTGACCTGCGAGGGAGCAGGCGAAGGAGGAGTGAGGAAATAAAGCCCAAGGCTCAGGGCCAGACCGAGCTATTGGGAGCAGCAGCAGGAGCGGACCGACCTGTGAGGGAGCAGGCGATTCAAAGAACAACAAAAAAAAACAAGGAGTGACGTCACAGGAAAGCAGGGAAGTGATTGGCTGGTCAGTATTTTTCTGTTTTCTTGGGCATTGGTTTAAATTAAGAGTCAGGATTAAAAACTAAATGTTCAAAACTTAAACACTTAATTAATTAAATACATTAGAGATGGCAAGGCAAGCGATGTGTTCATGCTGCAACATGTGGGAGCTGGTGGACACCATTGAGGTCCAAGGCAACCATATTTGCAGTAAGTGTTGGTTGCTCGAGGAATTCGGCTCCGTGTTGATGATTTGGAGTCTGAGCTTCAAACACTGCGACACATCAGGGAGGGGAAGAGTTATCTGGACGCTGTGTTCCAGGAGGCAGTCACACCCCTTAGATTAATTAATTCAAATTTGGTCCATGGTCAGGGACAGGTGGGTGTGACTAGAAGTGAGGCAGGTATGAAGAACCAGGGGGTAGTGGGGGAGGAGCCTCAGCCCTTGCTCTTGTCCAATAGGTACGAGGTTCTTACTCTGTGTGTGGACGAGAGCAGGGACTGCAGGGAGGATGAGCAAACTGACCACAGCACCGTGGTACAGGGAGCCATTCAAGAGGGGGGAGCAAAAAGAAATGTGATAGTGGTAGGGGACAGTATAATTAGGGGGATAGACACTGTTCTCTGTAGCCAAGAGCGTGAGTCCCGAAGGCTGTGTTGCCTACCCGGTGCCAGTGTAAAGGACATCTCCTCCGGACTGGAGAAGAACTTGGAATGGAAGGGGGAGGATCCAATTGTCGTGGTTCACGTAGGTACCAACGACATAGGTAGGACAAAGAAAGAGATTCTGCTGAGAGAGTTTGAGCAGCTAGGGACTAAATTATAAAGCAAAACCGCAAAGGTAATAATCTCTGGATTATTACCTGAGCCACGAGCAAATTGGCATAGGATCAATAGGATCAGGGAGATGAATGCATGGTGTTGGAGGAAAATTTAAAATGGCACCGTAGTGCCTGCTGAAATACTTGACATTTATTGACATTTTGCAGACACTGGCATAACAGACAGCTGACTTGATCTGCTTGCACCAACTTGTGATATCACTTGTACAGACGTAAGACAGGAACGGCTAGTCAACTGTTGGGGTAAAACTGTAAGAGCGAAAAATTATGTTTAGGAAGAACAAGGGAGGTAAAGGGTGTTTAAGGGTGGGGTTATGCAACTGGCAGGACATAGGTATCACTGTGAGAATAGGGTTGCGAAATACCAACATGTCACATGAAAGAAGCTAACTAACAGTAATATAATTAAGTTGTTTGTGAAAGAAGCTAGCTAACGGTATAATAATATAATTAACTTGTTTTTGACAGAATGTGATTAAGGGTTGCTAAGGTATCGGATTGGCCAAAGTTGAAGGATGCTAAAGTACCAGATTGGCCAAGGAATTAATGTAATAACTGCTGATATGGTACCTATCCTGTTTTTAAACTGTATAAAAGAAGCTCGGCTACTATTGTAAAACCGAGAAGCTGGCAGCTGAGACTGCGGGGTCTACTGTTCTTCTTCTCCCAGAGCGCTCTGTACATTAAACTGTGCATTTTTACTTCTCTCAAACTATTTGATTGTGTGAGTTTATTCACATAAGTCTAAGTTGGGTAACGCGTCGACCTCGTATATCACTTGGCCCGCTCAGGCTCCAATTAGACCCTAACAAATTGGCGTAGTCAGGCAGGATCAGCTTGGAGGGCGCTGGAGCACCCAGAGGTGATCTCGGGCGAGTAGTCAAATTTTTGACCGTCCATCAATTAGCGACGCTAGATGGGTGACACCAGAGCACCGACTGATCAAAAGAACAAGAAAGGGGTTTGACGAGAGGTGAGAATTCACAGTTAACCGAAAGTTTGTGGTATTCTTTGTTTGTTTGTATCTCATAGAGCATTTATAAGGATCATAAGGTAAAACTCGTAGACGCCGCTTACTACCTTCGGGGTTGGACTGGCAGAAGGTCCCGGTAAACCACCGATACATAGGTTGCACGTACGCGCGCTTCTCTTCGTGAGGAGGACATACCTCTGACAACACAGGGTAAGGAGAGGATTTACAAGATGACAGGTAAGGGTCAAACATGGGGGCCTTCGGGCTCCCTTAGTAATCAGTATATGGCTGATAGGAGAACCCTAATAAAAAAATGCGGAGAGATGGATGGAATACAAGTCAGACATTGGTAGCACAAAGAGAATGGTGGGAAAAGGAGAAAAAGGACAAGACTAAAAAGGCAGGAATACTCTTGGTCCACCAATTGGTTGGCTTACAAGAAGCAGTTGAAAAATGTAAGATTGGAATAAAAGAAAGAGATAGTAAGTTAGAAGCCAAAGACGTCAAAATTAGGGAACTAGAGAAGAAACTCGAGTATTTAGAATCAAGTAAAAATACGTATGGAATGATGGCAGTATTGGGAGATATGGGAGAACCCGTCCCACCCTATGAAGAAAAAAACAGCCGCCACGGCCCCAAGTACGGGGGAAGAGGCAGGAATTGAAACATTTGCCATGGCCCCTGTGGCACGGGGAGGCACGATAGCCGCCCCCTCTGCAAAATGGACACCATTCACGCCAGGTGATAGACAACAGATAATGCAATTTTTGGGATCATTAAAACCCCATAGCAATAATACAGAGTTCTGGAAAAACTTAGAATGAACATGGCAAAGTCACCAATTACATACTGGAGATGTACATCAATTAGTGAGAGCAGCCTGTCCCGCAGACAGATGGAGACTTATGGGGCAGGGAGCCGCACCACCTACCCAATTTAGGGATGGCCAGTGGGCACTTCAATTGCCTCACACTACTGAAGTAAATGCATTGCAGGCAATTTTTATACCATTTAAGGCAGAAGTACAAAGGGTGTTGGGGGCAGCACAGACAAACTGGAATAAAATCACAGCTTGTAGACAACAAAAAGGAGAAGGGTCTTCTGAATTTGGTGAACGATTGTTTACGATATACGAAGAGAGTTCGGGCCAAATTAACCCCCAAATGGAAGACCCTGCCTTTGTACAATTATTTAAAGATGGGTTGACAACCGAACACCAAAGGATCCTAAAAATGGGAGTTGTGGCTGCTAATACCTATGATGCAGTTGTCCAATGGGCATGCTCTGTAGATGCCCTGGAGGCCCAACAATCCCACGCGGTCCGTATCAAGCAAGAAAAGGTAGCAGCCGTACAAGGAAACGGCCAGGAAGCACGACCCAAAATGAAGGGAAATTGTCACAATTGTGGGAAACAAGGACACTTTGCTAAAGAATGTAGAGCCCCGCGACAGGAATGCTCATTTTGTAAAAAGAGAGGTCACACATGGGAAAAATGTTATAGTAGATTAAATCAAGAACAGGGAAAAATGACCAGTGATGAATACCGAGAACTCCAAGCCTTTAGGGATGCTCGGGACGGAGGGCACTGACATGCAGCGGCCCCCGTAATTAAAGATAAGGGAGATAGTAGAATTTATGTGTCCGCACTAGTAGGGGGCCGACAGTGTAACATGCTAGTGGACACTGGCGCATCTATGTCTATAACCGATTTACCTTTACCCATCACAAAAACTAAAATTTATTTGACCGGATTAGGGGGAACAAAGACCCCCGCCTTTTTAAGTACAGTACAAGTGGTCGAATTAGATGGCCATTTGATCCCGATGAGATTTTATGTGTGTAAAAATAATAAAGGAACTATAATGGGAAATGACCTTATGAGGGAATATAAAATCCTGATTGACTGTCATAAAGGAAAATTGATCTGGCCTAGACAGGATGGAAGTAAAACTGAAGTAAACCAATATGCTGCAAATTGCACTAAAATAGCAACTGCTAAACCTCTTTTCCGGGATTGGAAATTAGAAACTGGTAATTTTGGAACAATATGTAATGCCGTAAAAGGCGTATGGGCAGAGGATAAATTAGATACCGGAAAAGTAAGAATGGAACCAATTAAAATCCCTGGACCAGAGCATAAACCGCATAGACAATACCCAATAAAACCCGAAGCTAAGAAAGCAATTACGGAAATAATTAAAACATTGGAAGAACAGGCAGTAGTGCGTAAAACGGAAAGCACAACCAATTCCCCTACCTGGCCGGTAGGAAAACCCGACGGAACTTGGAGATTAACTATTGACTATACCGCTTTAAATAAAGTAACACCAAAGTTACATCCTATTGTAGCAAGTCCAGTGACAATATTAAATGGGTTAAGCGCAGAACATAAAGTTTTCACGGTATTAGGTATTGCAAATGGATTCTGGTCATTACCTTTGGACCCAGAATCCCAGGAGAAATTTGCGTTCACTATAGGAGATACGCAATACACATGGACCCGCTTGCCGCAAGGGTTCCATAATAGTCCGGCTATATTCCATAGAGTCATGCAGTCTCTACTGGAGACAGTTGACCTCCCGAAGGGAAGTACTATTCTACAATATGTGGATGACCTCCTCATTGCTTCAGAGAAGGAGGAAGACCACAATTGTGCACTCTATTTGGTGTTACGAGCACTAAATAGTAAAGGGTTTAAAGTGAACCCCAAAAAAGCGCAAGTTGGGAAATCAGAAGTAACCTATTTGGGCCATAAAATTTCGCAAGGAACTAAAACAATGCCAGAAGATAGAAAAGCGGCTATACGGGCTATGCCCAGACCCAGTACAGTTAGAGGAGTTAAGAAAGTATTAGGACTCTTTAACTATAGTAGGAACTTCATCCCCAACTTTGCTAAAATAGCGGAGCCAATACAAAGATTAGTAAAAGGAGGGAAAGCGGCCCTCGATCAGATAGAATGGGGATCGGAACAAGAAAATGCGTATACCGAACTAAAAACTGCCTTAACATTAGCTCCAGGATTAGGATTACCCAATATAGGTAAGCCATTTCACATCTATTGTGAAAATGAAGGAGGCTTCTACGCTGCGGTAGTCACTCAAGACCACGGGGGTGATAATAGACCGGTAGCCTATTATTCCACGCGACGATGTCCGGCAGCAGCTGGACTTTCCTCGATGTGTAGCTGCCCTGGATTGTGCAGCATGGGCGGTAAAGGTTAGTGAGCCCATCGTAATGACAGGAGAAATTATCCTCCATACCAAACACACCTTGGTAGAAATGTTAAATACCGGAAGATTAAGGTCAGTTTCAAATATGAGGAGGGCAAGATGGGAAGCCGTATTAGTACCAGCGGATAAATCAGTACGAATAATTTGGGACACCGGAGTTAACCCAGCCGCAGGAATGTTAAACAAAGGAGAACCACATAAGTGTAGGGATATAGATGAGGAAGCTGAGGAAAGTTGGATTAAGGAAGAAGCTTTGGAACAGACAGAAGAGGTCTTCTATGTAGATGGATCCCGCAAATATATTAACGGCTTACCTAGAACAGGCTGGGCAATAGTGGACAATACTCTTAAAACAGTAAAATCCGGGCAATTAGAAGGAGGACTATCCACACAGGTTGCGGAGATAGTCGCCCTAACCAAAGCCCTTGAATTAGCAGAAGGAAAAACTGTCAATATTTATACAGATAGCCGGTACGCCTTTGGGGTAATACACGACTATATGACAGCCTGGGGAAGACGTGAATTTGTAACCACTACTGGGGAATCTATTAAACATCAACAACGAATAAGAGCCTTATTAGATGCGGCGGCAAAACCAAGTAAGGTAGCCGTTATAAAAATAAAGGCACACCAGAAGGCCCCAGAACAGGGTAACCCTGACTGGCTAAATCAACAGGGTAATCAGGCGGCCGATTTGGTGGCCAAGGCAGCTCTAGAATTAGAGGAAGAGGAAGACAGTTATCCCATAGGGAGCGTACAAATGGAAGAAATTGAAATACAGGAATTGCAGAAAGATACCCCGCCAGTAGAAAAGGATGAATGGAAACAGAAAGGGGCAGTACAAGGATCAGATGGAATCTGGAGGAAGGATACTAAAGTATTAGCACCAGAGTGTGTAAGGTTAACGTTACTGGATCTGCATCATGGCCTGACGCATTCAGGATGAGATGCCATGCAGGAAGCTCTCTCAAGAGATTGGTGGTGGCCTGGAATGGGAAGAGATATAGCAAAACACTGTCACCGGTGTGTGACGTGTGCACAATATAATCCAGGCAGGCCTGTAAAAATTAGAATGGCACATCAGCCTCGACCTAGGGGACCTTGGGAATACTTACAAATTGACTTAACTGGCCCCCTGCCATCATCACACGTAAAAATATATTGTTTAGTAATAATTGATCAGTTTACAAGGTGGGTAGAGGCTTATCCTACCCGAAATTGTACCGCATTAACAGTTGCGCGTCTTTTGGCAGAAGAAGTTATCCCAAGGCGGGGAGTACCATTGCAAATAGATTCTAATCAAGGAACGCACTTTACTGGAACAGTGGTAAAAACCATTTGCAAATTGATGGGAATCAAACAGAAATTCCACATACCCTACCACCCCGAAAGCTCCGGGATGGTAGAGAGAATGAACAGAACTTTGAAATTAGCTCTGGCCAAAGCTATAGCCGAAACTGGAAAAACATGGGTGGAGGTGTTACCCATAATATTAATGAAGCTGAGAGCAACTTCCAATCGTACCACTGGACTAACCCCTTATGAACTAATGACAGGACGAGCAATGCAATTACCAGAAGGCATTATAACAGGTGGAGCAGATGTGGGGCCCTTAAAAGACAGGCTAAAACGATATGTGTTGGAACTAAGTAACCAACTAAAAGAAATGAGGGCGGGGGTTAGGAACTGTCAACAGGAAAGGGACGAGGAGCTGAAATTACAAATGCTCCCCGAGGTTCCACCCGCTGGATCTAAGGTAATGTTAAAAAACTTACCTGGAAAACCGGGATTTGCCCCAAAATGGTCTGGACCCTATGAGGTTGTAATCAGTGGAGACACCTGTGCCTGTCTGGACATAAGGGGTGTAGGAAAGTGGAAACATTGGACCCAATTAAAAGTCTATAACCCATAAATTGTTCCTGAGAGAAAAAAACCATGTAATTTAAACCTACAGATTGAATACTGCAAGCAAAAGGTGACAGCCCCAAAACAACATGAGGCTGTTAAGTGTTTTATGTATAGTTTCGTTAATTGGTATTGTCACGGAAGGTATACTTAACTCCTGCAAGAAAAGGGAGCTGCATGTAAATACGTTTTTATATATGCCATATAAGTATGCCAAACTGAGTGGGATAGATGCCTGTTGGGTATGTAGCCATACTCCCACTCATGCGAAAGGAGGGATACCCTTGTGACCAATACCCTTGAACCTCACAGATATGGCAGAATGGATAATTAATAAAAATCATACGAAACAGAAAAATACCACCTTATCCACCTTCGGAAAAACACGGGAACAGAAATGGACTAGCCTAAGGAATGAGTTCCGGGGGGGGAGGATATTCGTTAGAAAATTTTAAAGAATGGTATAAGCCAACATATGATTGTACGAAAGAACCCCCCTTTTTAGTCCTTATCAATACGTCAGGAAAGGGCCAGCCGATCGGGAAGATATGTTGGGAGCGCGGTACAGAACAGACTGAAGGGATCAGAATTGATGTGGGAAAAAGTCATTGTATACAAAATTTTACCACATATAATGCAGGAAATTCCATGGAAAGCTGGTGGTTCAATACTACCAATTTGATGAATTTGACCAATAATAAACCATGGAATGGAACCAGGCGAACAGATACTGACAACCAGATGGGCTTTACCGTCTTCCACGCCAACATAAACCCCGAACAACCGGGACAGATAATGACAGCCTATAATGGGACATACTTCATATGCGGTCATAGAGCATACCCCTGGCTACCAGAGAATTGGGCAGGATCATGCTATTTGGGGTATGTAGTACCATACGTACACCACATAAAGGAATTGAAAGACCACCACAAGCATAGTCGTACTAAAAAAGAACTTCCCACCTGGCAGGTGGTACTAGGAGCTATGTTCCCCATGGCTGGAATAGTGTTTACGTCTCAAGAAATATGGTTATTGGCAACCATAATTGAGGGAGTAGCCAATGACACGGCTGAATCCCTGAGAGAGATGAGTGCTGAAATGGTAGCCCTAAGAACTGTTGCCCTACAAAATAGAATGGCACTAGATTACCTACTAGCTGCACAGGGAGGTACACGTGCCATGATCGGAGCAGAATGCTGTACATATATCCCAGACAGTTCTGAAAATATTACCAACCTAGCGGACCATATTCAAAAACAAGTAGCTTTGCTCCATCAATCCAATATTGGAGGCGGATGGTTTGATTGGTTACTGGGAGGATCAGGCTGGGGTGCTTGGCTAATGCAAATGATATTGATCATAGTTGTGATATGTATACTGCTGTGCTGTGCATTGAGTATCATTAAAATGTGCTGTCAAACTGCTGTGAAAGCTGTGCTGCCAGTAGCTTCTGTCGAAGAATACACCGACCTCCTGCCCAGAAATACGGGTGAAGAAGAAGAAACGTATGATGACGTGGCTGGAACGGCCGGTTCTCACGAGATGAGTCAGTGGTTGTAAACCAACCCTGTGAAGAAACGAAGAACGATGGTCATCTGGGAGCAAGAGGATCGTGCTCCAGGACCAAAATGAGGGGCTGTTGGAGGAAAATTTAAAATGGCACCGTAGTGCCTGCTGAAATACTTGACATTTATTGACATTTTGCAGACACTGGCATAACAGACAACTGACTTGATCTGCTTGCACCAACTTGTGATATCACTTGTACAGATGTAAGACAGGAACGACTAGTCAACTGTTGGGGTAAAACTGTAAGAGCGAAAAATTATGTTTAGGAAGAACAAGGGAGGTAAAGGGTGTTTAAGGGTGGGGTTACGCAACTGGCAGGACATAGGTATCACTGTGAGAATAGGGTTGTGAAATACCAACATGTCACATGAAAGAAGCTAGCTAACAGTAATATAATTAAGTTGTTTGTGAAAGAAGCTAGCTAACGGTATAATAATATAATTAACTTGTTTTTGACAGAATGTGATTAAGGGTTGCTAAGGTATCGGATTGGCCAAAGTTGAAGGATGCTAAAGTACCAGATTGGCCAAGGAATTAATGTAATAACTGCTGATATGGTACCTTTCCTGTTTTTAAACTGTATAAAAGAAGCTCGGCTGCTATTGTAAAACCGAGAAGCTGGCAGCTGAGACTGCGGGGTCTACTGTTCTTCTTCTCCCAGAGCGCTCTGTACATTAAACTGTGCATTTTTACTTCTCTCAAACTATTTGATTGTGTGAGTTTATTCACATAAGTCCACGTTGGGTAACGCGTCGACTTCGTATATCACTTGGCCCGCTCAGGCTCCAATTAGACCCTAACACATGGCTCAAAGATTGGTGTGGGAGAAGTGGGTTTCAATTCGTGGGGCACTAGCACCAGTACTGGGGAAAGAGAGTGCTGTTCCGTTGGGATTGACTACACCTGAACCATGCTGGGACCAGAGTTCTAGCGAACTGAATAACTAGGGAGGTAGATAGGGCTTTGAACTAAATAGTGGGGGGTGGGGGGTGGGGGGGGGAGGGTCCTGGTGGAGAGAAATTTAGAATGCTAAAGAGAAAAGACAAGGAAGCATTGCGGGAAAGTGATTGGGGTAAGGATAACCAGATTGTGTCTGAAAGGGACAGAGCGTGCAAACAAAAGAGTGCACTAACAAATAGGGTCCGGGTAAGAAAAAATGGTAATAAGACAAATAGGGCCATATTACAAAAAAAAGTTAAGATGTCTAAAAATGCTAAAAAGACAAATCTAAAGGCACTGTATCTGAATGCACAAAGCATTCGTAATAAGGTAGATGAATTAACAGCACAAATAGATGTAAACGGATACGATATAATTGCAATTACAGAGACATGTCTGCAGGGTCACCAAGGCTGGGAGCTGAATATCCAAGGATATTCGATATTTAGGAAGGACAGGCAAAAAGGAAAAGGAGGCGGGGTGGCGTTGTTAGTAAAAGATGAAATCAGAGCAATAGTGAGGAAGGATATTGGCTCAGAAAATCAAGATGTAGGATCATTCTGGGTGGAGCTAAGAAGCACCATGGGGCAGAAATCATTGGTGGGAGTTGTCTATAGGCCTCCAAACAGTAGTGGTAATATAGGGGATGGCATCAAACACGAAATTAGAGATGCATGTAACAAGGGTACGGACGTAATAAAACTCACTACGCACTTGGTTCGAGTATAAAGCAAGGCTTTAATCAACTTGTTTCAAAACATGGAGGTCTAGTTATCTTTCACTAGTTCCTGTTTACACAATGTCCTGGGCAAGCTGGGCCCATGCCCGAGTATTTATACTCCTTGGACGGCGCCACCAGCTGGTCATCCAGTGTTATTTCATGAGTCTTTCTTCATGGATCATAAGATTCATAACATTCTTTCTCCCTAAAGATTTAGAAGTCTGATGACTTCCTTTTAACGGATTAGCCAGAACATGAATAGCCGCAGTCTTTTAGCTCTTCGCTTGTGGCTGGAAGGCACGTCTCCCCGGACTGTGTCTGGGTCTCTTGATCCGTACTGGTAGGTCGACAGGGCCCGTGTCGCCTTGATCGACCTGAGGGAGACTGGGGAGATCGTGACTCCGGGTGCGGGTCCCCACAGGCGCAGAGCTGGCTTCATTTTGTTTGATAGCCAGGGATTGACTGGCGTCCTGGCTTCGGGTGGCCATCCCATGGGGAGCGCTCGGCTCCCTGAGTTGATCCGGTGGAGTAGCCGGCAGATCTCTTGATGTCCCAGGTAGGGTGTCATCTTCAAAGGTGTGCAGAGTGTCAGCATCATTTCCGTGGGACCTTCTATCATTTGGGTCAGTGGGACCGGTTGGACAGGGAGCCAGATCTCTGAGCGAAATGGTGGACTCCCAGCCATCAGGGTACCGCACGTGCGCAGAAGTGGGATTAACGTCCGTTAACTCCACCTCGTCAATGAGGGGATCGCTTTTGGCAGATCGGACGAATCTTTGGAGCAGCACAGGGCCGGGGGCTGCCAACCATGATGGTAGGGACATCCCATGTGTGGAGCGACGCTGGAACCTGAAGAATCGCTCGTGAGGTGTGACGTTGGTGGATGTGGAAAGAGACCTGATGGAATGCAACACGTCAGGGAGCACAGTTTCCCACTGCTGGTCTGGTAGGTTGCGTGACCTCAGTGCAAGACGAACAGCGTTCCAAATGATAGCGTTGTATTTCTCAACCTGTCCGTAACCGATGGGATGATACGGTGTCGTTTTACTTGTGGCGATTCCCCGTTGGGAAAGATAACTTTTGAGTTCGCTTGACATGAAGGAGGGACCCCGATCAGAGTGGATGAAATTGGCCGTACCGCAAAGGGAAAAGACTTGATCGAGGCATTTGATCACTGTGGAAGTAAGCATATTGGGACAGGGGAAAGCAAAGGGAAAGCGTGAATATTCGTCCACCATAGTAAGAAAGTAGGTGTTTCGCGTTGAGGAAGGCAATGGCCCTTTAAAGTCAATGCTGAGTTGCTGCATAGGCTGCACAGCGTGTATGAGCGAGCCATTCGATAGATGGAAGAATTGCGGTTTTAATTCTGCACAAATTCTACAGGAGGAGCATGTTCTTTTCACATCTTCCGTAGAAAATGGGAGATTTTTAGATCGCACAAAGTGCAGCATACGGGTAACGCCAGGATGGCATAAGTCAGTGTGAAGATCCGCAAGAGTCGAATTTGACATAGAAGAGCAGAATGCCCGCGTGAGGGTATCCGGGGCCACATTCTCTTTGCTGGGTCGATAATGTATGTTGTATCCAAAGGCGGCCAATACCATTCTCCAGAGTTGTATTTTGTTATTCTTGATCTTAGTGCGTTTCCGGTTATCCAGCATAAAGGCCACGGAGCGTTGATCGGTTATAAGTGTGAAATGGCGACGAGCGAGAAAATGACTCCATTGACGTACAGCTTCGATGATGGCCGTAGCCTCCTTCTCGACAGGAGGATAATGGAGCTCGCTACCCTGCAAAGTTCTGGACAGAAATGCAACGGGTCGACCACCTTGATTCAAGGTAGCCGAGATCGCCACCTCCGATGCATCGCACTCGAACACAAAAGGGAGATTTTCATCAATGGAGCGAAGCGTGACTTTTTCCAGTTGTCGCTTGAGGAGGTTGAAAGCTGAAATAGCCGTTGCCTCCAACGGAAATGACTTCGCATGAAGCAGGGGCTGGATATTGTCGGAGAAGTTGGGTATCCATTTCACATAATAGGCAAACATGCCGAGTGCCCGACGAAGAGAGCCGAGATCTGTAGGGGGAGGGAGCTCCTGAAGCGGATGAAGTCGCTCCGGGTCCGGTTTGATGACACCGTTGCCCACCCAGTAGCCAAGGATGTTGACTGATAGTACTGATTTCACAGATTTGGACTCATTTAAAGTTAAGTTGCGACGACGGAGAATGTCAAAAAATTTCTGGAGGTTGGCATCATGCTCCTTTTGGTCATGACCAGCAATGGTGATATTATCTAGATATGGAAAAGTGTCCGTTAAGTTCTCCTGTTTGACTAGGCTATCCATTGTCCGTTGAAAGACTGCCACCCCATTGGTGACCCCAAATGGAAGATGACAAAACTGGTAAAGCCGACCATTGGCCTCAAAGGCCGTATACTTTTTGTCAGAGTCCTTTAACGGTACTTGATGGTATGTGCTCTTTAAATCCAAAGTTGAAAATACCTTGTAGTTGGCAAGGTTATTGACCATGTCATCGATGCGTGGTAGTGGGTAGGCATCCAGGTCGGTATACTGGTTAATAGTTTATGAGTAATCAATGCAAAGACGTTTCTTGTGTTGCTTCAGAGGATTTTTAACAATGACGACTTGAGCCCGCCAGGGAGATCAATATGGCTCAATGATATCGTCAGCTAGAAGGCGAGAGATTTCCGCCTCGATAAAGGATCGATCATCTTGGCTGAAACGTCGTGAGTTAGTGGCTATGGGCTTACACCAGGGGGAAAGATTGGCAAACAAGGAGGGCTCGTCGAGCGAAGCTGCCGAAAGTGCACAAAACGGTACTTTGGAAATAGTAAGCTCCGGCTTTGACCCATCAAACTCAAAAGTGAGTCTTTTATGTTGTTTCTGGAAATCCTGTCCCAGGAGCATAGGTTTTTGAGCACCCCGAGCTGGGTGGAGAAATAAGTGCGGCTGTTGAGAATAAGGTCGACAAGACAAAAGCCGGAAGAATTGGTGGTCAGTGTCGTCAGAGTCTTTGCAATTTCCCTGTCCGAGGGGTAAATATGCAGTTTTAACTTACTGACAGCCCGCTCACTAATGCAGCTGTCAGAGCTGCATGAGTCGATTAGTGCGCTCAGAATGTGTCCATTTACCGAAACCTTCGTGGCTGCATGGGACAGACTTTGGGGAAAAACAGCTGTGATGGGAGGAGGGGCAATTTTACCCTTGACAGCTGTAACCTTAGTAGTGGTTCTTGGGGGAGGAGCAGTTTCATAGATAGCAGCTGCAAAACTAACAGGAGCTCTCGACCGGTATACCTTAGAAAAGGGGCCTTTCTTACTAACAGAGGCTCTTGACTGGTATACCTTAGAAAAGTGACCTTTCTTGCTGCAATGATTGCAGGTTGCATTACGGGCAGGACAAAATTTCCTATAATGGAATGCACTTCCACAGAAGAAACACTTCCTTCCAGATTGCCAAGATGCCGCTAGGGCAGGGTCGTCATCAGTGAAGGCTTCTAGGGTAGGGTTGTCATCTGCTAGGTTAGAGTCATCATCAGTGAGGGCTTCCGCCCGAGACCTATCGAAGGAGTCATTAAAAGTGACAGCAGCAGCCCGTGCACGAGGTAAAAGATAGGTATCTGCATTCCTCTTTGCTAAGTCCAGGGAACACGCCTGGTCATAGGCAGCCTGTAACTCAAGGGTTTTATTCTCCAACAGACGCTGGCGTATGAAGGGAGACGTAATTCCATTAATAAAGGAATCGTGAATTAGCTCCTTCTGGTACTGCTCAGCTGTGACCGCTTTAAGGTTACAATCCTTGCTGAGCCTGCGAAGCTTTTGAAGGAATTCATCAAGTGATTCCCCGGGTTGTTGTCGAGTTGTGGCCAATAGATGCCAAGCAAAAATTTCATTTGGGGCCTTAACATATAGTCGCTGTAATATTAGGATAGCGGAGTCATAGTCTACACAGTCTTCGATATAGTCAAACACATGAGGAGATACATAATTGGCAAGTATCTCTAATTTATCAGGAACATTCTCACCACACACCCTGAGGAAGTTGCTGAAGGTACGACACCAGTGTTTCCATACCTTAGCAGTTGTATGTGAATTTGATCCAGGTCAAGACAGGCAGGTCTGAGTAGTTTGTCGATGATGGATTGATTTCTATGCCGGAGTTCCCTTCTGCAGTTGAAGTCGTAGCTGGCTGTTCCCAAAATCACTCAGAGCATGGAGTCAATATCAAGTTGATTAAATTGACGTAATAAAACTCACTATGCACTTGGTTCGAGTATAATGCAAGGCTTTAATCAACTTGTTTCAAAACATGGAGGTCTAGTTATCTTTCACTAGTTCCTGTTTACACAATGTCCTGGGCAAGCTGGGCCCACGCCCGAGTATTTATACTCTTGGACGGTGCCACCAGCTGGCCGTCCAGTGTTATTTCATGAGTCTTTCTTCATGGATCATAAGATTCATAACAAGTACTACAATAATCATAGGAGACTTTAATCTACATATAGACTGGCCAAACCAAATTAGCAATAATACTGTGGAGGATGAATTCCTGGAGTGTGTACGAGATTTTTTTTAGACCAGTACATTGAGGAGCCACCTAGGGAACAGGCTATCCTAGATTGGGTATTGTGCAATGAGAAGGGGTTAATTAATAATCTTGTTCTGCAGGGTCCTTTAGGGAAGAGTGACCATAACATGATAGAATTCTTCATTGAGATGGAAAGTGAAGAATGCCAATCAGAAACTAGGGTCCTAAATCCGCCAAAGGAAATTACGATAATATGAGGAGTGAGTTGGCTATGATAGATTGGAGAGTTTCCTTAAAAGGCATGATAGTAGACAGGCAATGGCTAACATTTAAGGAATGAATGCATTAATTGTAACAGTTATACATTCCTTTCTGGTGCAAAAACACAAAAGGAAAAGTGGCCCAACCATGGCTAACAAAAGAAATTAAGGATAGTGTTAGATCCAAAGAGGAGTCATATAAAGTTGCCAGAAAAAATAGCAAGCCTGAGGACTGGGAGCAGTTTAGAGTTCAGCAAAAAAGGACCAAGAGATTGATCAAAAGGGGAAAAATAGAGTATGAGAGTAAACTTGCAAGGAACATAAAAGTGGACTGTAAAAGCTTCTACAAGTATGTAAAAAGAAAAAGATTAGTGAAGACAAATGTAGGTCCCTTACAGTCAGAAACGTGAGAATTTATAATGGGGATTAAGGAAATGGCAAAGCAATTAAAAAAATACTTTGGTTCTGTCTTCATGGAAGAGGACACAAATAACTTCCCAGAAATGCAAGGGAACCAAGGGTCTAGTGAGAAGGAGAAATTAAAGGAAATTAGTATTAGTAAAAAAATAGTGCTGAAGAAATTAATGGGACTGAAAGCCAATAAATCCCCAGGGCCTGATAATCTGCATCCCAGAGTACTAAAAGAATAGCCATGGAAATAGAGGATGCATTGGTTGTCATCTTCCAAAATTCTATAGATTATGGAACTGTTCCTGCAGATTGGAGGGTGGCAAATGTAACCCCACTATTTAGAAAAGGAGGGAGAGAGAAAACCGGGAACTACAATTCAATTCAATTTTATTTGTCATATATGCAACAGACGTGTGTACTGCACAATGAAATGTTGATTTTTACGAGTCCTCCCAACATTGGAATAAATATGGCATAACAATGATAAAAATACTAATAGAAATACTAATAGAAAGACAGTAATAATAAATAAAACAACAGTAATAAATAATAATAAATTAATTGTTCATGAGTCTTATGGCCTGGGGGTAGAAGCTGTTTCGAAACCTGTTGGTACGAGACCGTATGCTTCGGTATCTCTTACCGGATGGGAGCAGGGCGAAGAGGTTGTGGCTGGGGTGACTCGCGTCTTTAATGATTCTCAGGGCCTTCCCCCGGCACCTCTCAGGGTAGATATCCTGCACAGCAGGTAGTTTAATTCCTATAGTGTGTTGTGCAGCTTTCACTACCATCTGAAGAGCCTTGCGGTCTGTGGCGGTGCAGTTGCCATACCAGGTAGTGATGCAGCCGGACAGGATACTCTCGATGGTGCACCGGTAGAAGTTGGTGAGAATCTGGGGGGCCATTCCAAATTTCTTCAGTCTCCTGAGGAAGAACAGGCATTGGCATGCCTTCTTGGTTACAACGTCGATGTGATGAGACCAGATCGGTTAGCCTAACATCAGTAGTAGGGAAAATGCTAGAGTCTATTATAAAGGATGTGATAACAGGACACTTAGAAAATATCAACGGGATTAGACAAAGTCAACATGGATTTATGAAAGGGAAATCATGTTTGACAAACCTACTGGTGTTTTTTTGAGGATATAACTGGTAGAATAGATAAGGGAGAACCAGTGAATGTGGTGTATTTGGATTTTCAGAAAGCCCTTGATAAAGTCCCACATAAGAGGTTAGTGTGCAAAATTAAAGCACATGGGATTGGGGGTAATATACTGGCATGGATTGAAAATTGGTTAACAGAGAGTAGGAATAAATGGGTCTTTTTCGGGGTGGCAGGAGGTGACTAGTGGGGTACCACAGGGATCAGTGCTTGGGCCCCAGCTATTCACAATATATATCAATGATTTGGCTGAAGGAACCAAATGTAATATTTCCAAGTTTGCTGACAACACAAAACTAGGTGAGATTGTGAATTGTGAGGAGGATGCAAAGAGGCTTCAAGGTGATTTAGATAAGTTGAGTGAGTGGGCAAATACATGGCAGATGCAGTATAACATGGATAAATGTGAAGTTATCCACTTTGGTAGGAAAAACAGAAAGGTGGAGTATTATTTAAATGGTGATAGATTGGGAAATGTTGATGTACAAAGGGACCTGGGTGTCCTTGTACACCAGTCGCTGAAAGCAAACATGCAGGTGCAGCAAGCAGTTAGGAAGGCAAATGGTATGTTGACCTTCATTGCAAGAGGATTTGAGTACAGGCACAAGGATGTCTTACTACAGTTGTTCAGGGCCTTGGCGAGACCACACCTGGAGTACTGTGTGCAGTTTTGATCTCCTGGGATGGCAGGACTGTCGTATGAGGAGAGATTGGGTCGACTAGGCCTGTATTCACTCGAGTTTAGAAGAATGAGAGGGGGTCTCATTGAAACGTATAACATTCTGATAGGGCTGGACAGACTGGATGCAGGGAGAATGTTTCCCCTGGCTGGGGGGTCTAGAACGAGGGGTCACAGTCTCTGGATATGGGGTAGGACATTTAGGACTGAGATGAGGAGACATTTCTTCACTCAGAGGGTGGTGAACCTGTGGAATTCTCTACCACAGAAGGCTGTGGGGGCCAAGTCACTGAATATATTTAAGAAGGAGATAGATAGATTTCTAGACACAAAAGGCATCAAGGGGTATGGGGAGAGAGTGGGAATATGGTATTGAGATAGAGGATCAGCCATGATCATAATGAATGGCGGAGCAGGCTCGAAGGGGCAAATGACCTACTCCTGCTTCTATTTTTCTATGTTTCACTATCTATCCCACCTGGGTGCTGATTTCTGAGCTGGTGCTTTTTAAAGTGGAGCGGGTAGTGAGGCTGCCTTGGCTCACTATCTTCTTCAGGAGGTGATGATTCTAGGAACATAGGAACAGGAGTAGGCCATTCAGCCCCTTGAGCCTGTTCCGCCATTCAATTTGATCATGGCTGATCTGCAACCTAACTGCACATACCCTTTGGCTTATATCCCTTAACATCTTTGGTTAACAAAAAGCTATCAATCTCAGATTTAAAATTAACAATTGATCTAGCATCAATTGCCATTTGTGGAAGAGAGTTCCAAACTTCTACCACCCTTTGTGTGTAGAAGTGTTTCCTAATTTCACTCCTGGAAAGTCTGGCTCTAATTTTTAGACTATGCCCCCTAGTCCTAGAATCCTCAACCAGCGGAAATAGTTTCTCTCTATCTACCCTACCTGTCCCCCATAATATCTTGAAAACTTCGATCAAATCACCCCTTAAACTTCTAAATTCTTGGAGATACAACCCCATTTTGTGTAATCTCGCCTCATGGTTTAACCCTTGAAGTCTGGGTATCATTCTGGTAAACCTACGCTGCACTCCCTCCAAGGCCAATATATCCTTCCTATGGTGTGGTGCCCAGAACTGCTCACAGTACTCCTGGTGTAGTCTAACCAGGGTTTTGTATAGCTGCAGCATAACTTCTACCCCCTTGTATTTTCGCCTCTAGATATAAAGGCCAGCATTCCATTAGCCTTTTGATTATTTTCTGTACCTGTTCATGACATTTTAATGATCTATGTACCTGGATCCCTAGGGCGGAATCTTACCTTCCAGGCCGAGTTCGAGGCGGGACTGCTGGTTTTCGGGTTCCAGTCCCGCCCCCAGCGACGTCTGACGAACAGACGCTATTTTCCCCCGATTGGCCTTGTTAAGCCCGCCACAGATAATGTCAGTTGATGACACTTCATCTGTCGGTTTTCCTAAAGGCATATGCACCACACTTGTTTGACAGATGATTGACAGTGTTTGCCAGCATTGAGGTGCTGTCAAACACTGACAATCACTGTCCAAAGGTGAGCCCTTGCATACAGGCTCTCCAATTACTCTCTCCTTAGGATAAAACAGATGGCAGCTGCAGCTGAGATTGCAGAATCCATCTGTCACTTCTCCCAATGAGATGAGGCTACACAAGCACTTCACAGCTTGTCACCTGCAGAAACATCTAACCACATTAAAAATTACTTTCACAAGATTTCATTACCTCTGATACTAACCAGTGTCCAATTGCATCCTTCACACCACTTCTGCAGTTGTCATCCAAACACCAACATAACTACAGACCCCCAGCATGCCTCACTTCCCCTGGCAGGGCTCCCTGACATCGGGAAGCCAGCAGCAGCAGTAGAAAAATTGGAAAAAGCCTCTTAACTGTCTGTTAACTACCTGTTAACAGGCAGTTAAGTGGCTATAATCCTCTTCCCGCCGCTAGGAGTCGGGTCCCTGTGCAAATCGGGGACCCGACTCCCGGGAAGATTTGTTGGAGGCGGGTTGGGAGCGGGTTCGGGACCCGCTTCCATTCATTTTGACTTTCCCAGCAGTCCTGCCTTCAAACCCGTCTCCTTAGGGCTGGTAAAGTCTCTTTGGACCTCCACTGTTTTTAGCTTTTCACCATTTAGAAAGTACCCTGTTCTATCTTGTATAGGTCCAAAGTGGATGACTTCACATTTTCTTACATTGAAATCCATTTGCCACAGTTTTGCCCATTCACTTAATCTATCAATATCCCTTTGTAATTTTATGCTTTCATCTACACTGCCTACAATGCTGCCTATCTTTGTGTCATCAGCAAATTTCGATAAATTGCTTTCTATCCCAACATCTAAGTCATTAATAGATACTGTGAATAGTTGAGGCCCCAACCCACCACTAGTCACATCCTACCAATTTGAGCACCTATCCATTATTTCTACTGCCTGTCTCCTGCCGCACAGCCAATTTCCTAAACAGGTCAATAATTTGCCCTCAATTCCATGGGCATCTACCTTAGTTAACAGTCTCTTATGTGGGACTTTATCAAATGCCTTCTGGAAGTCCATATAAATAACATCCATCGACAATTCTCTGTCCACTACTTTAGTCATCGCTTCAAAAAATTCAATCAGGCTTGACAGGCATGACCTACCTTTCACAAATCCACCCTGGCTCTCTCTGATCAACTGAAAATTTTTGAGGTGTTCAGTCACCCTATTCTTAATTATAGACTCTAGCAATTTCCCGACAATAGATGTTAGGCTAACTGGTCTATAATTGCCTGATTTCCCTCTCTCACCTTTTTTAAATAGCGGAGTGACATGCGCAATTTTCCAATCTAAAGGAACGGTTCCTGAATCGAGAGAACTTTGGAAGATTATAGTTAGGACATCTGCAATGTGCTCACCACTTCTTTTAAAACCCTGGAATGGAAACCATCTGGTCCTGGGGATTTGTCAGTCTTTAGTGCCATTATTTTCTTCATTACTGTTAGTTTACTTAAGTTAATTTTATTGAGTCCCTGTCCTTGATTCAATATTAGTTTCCTTGGGATTTCCGGCATGCTATCCTCTTTCTCTACTGTAAATACTGACACAAAGAAATTATTTAACATGTCCGCCATTTCCTTATTATCATTGACAATATCACCGCTTTCACTTTTCAAGGGGCCAACATAGCTCCTGACTACCCTTCTTTTCCTAATTTAATTGTAAAAATTCTTTGTATTGATTTTGATATCCCTTGCAAGTTTCTTTTCATACTCCCTTTTTGTAGTTCTTACTATCTGTTTTGTGACCCTTTGCTGTTAGAACATAAGAACATAATAAATAAGAGCAGGAGTAAGCCTTCGAGCCTGCTCCGCCATTCAATAAGATCATGGCTGATCTTCTACCTCAACTCCACTTTCCTGAACTATCCCCATATCCCTTGATTCCCTTAATATTCAAAAATCTGTCGATCTCTGTCTTGAATATACTCAACGACTGAGCCTCCACAGCCCTCTGGGGTAAAGAATTCCAAAGATTCTCCACCCTTTGAGTGAAGAAATTTTTCCTCAGCTCAGTCCTAAATGGCCGACCCCTTATTCTGAGACTGTAATCCCTGGTTCTAGACTCCCCAGCCAAGGGAAACATCCTCCCTGCATCTACCCTGTCATGCCCTGTAAGAATTTTGTATGTTTCAATGAGATGTTGTTTGTATCTTTCCCATCTGCCAGGATCTGTGCTATTTTTTGCACTTTTGTATGCTTTTTCTTTTCTTTTCATGCTGTCTCTTTACCTCTTTAGTCGTCCACGGCTTTTTTTTGGCAAGTAGAGCTCTTGCCCCTCAGGGCTATAAACTGGTTCTGTGTCACATTCAATTCTTTTTTGGATATCTCCCACTGAACTTCTGTCATTTTACCCATTAACAAATTTGCCCAGTTTACTGTGGGCAGTCTTTGCCTCATTCTGCAGATTCTGCAGAAGGACCTGCCAATAGAAGAAAGGAACAACAATTATTGAATACTGGGCAGGTTAGGGAGGCTTAGACATGTGGAGTGGTGAGGCATCTTAAGTTTGGCCAGCTCCCTGAAAGAGCTGCACATCGAGGACAGATAAAAGAAAAGGGACAAAGGCAGAGACCTCCATCTCTGACACTCTGAGGGAAAACAGTGCTCACAATCTCCAGGGCTTCCTGCTCCATGGAACTGAGGGCTTAAATGGAAGCTGTCCCTCGTTCTGTTTGCATCTCCTCCTGGGTATGATGTGCCAACTTGTCCTGCAGAAAGAAGGTGTGGTTCCATCAAAGGATTGTGAATTTGTGATAGGCCTGCTGATGTGTGCATGATGAGTGTGACATGCAGCAAGCAGTGTGCAGGATGGGGAGGTGTCACGGAACAGGAAAGTGACAGGAAGGTGAGATCTGCTGTCCAATACAAGTAGAATGCGTAGGTTTCCCTGTGCAACCAAGAGACAGTAATATGCTGCATGTGCTTGCTGTGAGGGCAACAGGAACTGCTCATGGGGAGCAATCTTCTGATGTGTACTAACAGCAGGTGCGCACATTTGGAAAATTGGCCTTGTTGGGGAAGCTGTACATTGTACAAGATGAGATAATGAAGACAAAAGTGCATAAAATTTTAGTCTAAAATTTTATCTGGAAAGGGGTGTGAAAAGGTTCCCCAAATGCAATAGTTAGTTGAAAATGCATTACTTCACTGTGTCTACTGATACTTATAAATGGTGCATTGCAATATTTAATGAGAACTGCAGCAAAAGAAGGTTAACAATATACCATTTTCCAACACTACAATTTGTTTCTCAAATAGGCTGGAATTCAACTACTTGAGAAAATCGGCATTATTATCACTAATATGCCCTCTTAATCTGTAATAGTTTCAGGAAGCTGCAGCACAGGATCTCATTACTCTATGCCAAAGTGCTTTTAATTAACACTGGAGCTCATTTTAGATATAAATTAATTTCTGGTTAAGAAAAAATTACAATGAAAATACTTCCTTTAACCTATATTTTTCTGGCTATTCTTCAGCATATCAACTGATGAATTAGAAGCTGGTCTATGTAAAGGATCATGTTTAAAAGCTTGCACCTTTGCCATCTAACAATCCTTTTAAGTTTAAAAGAGAAAAATAATACACCAGTGGAGCACAGATCTGACTCTGAGATCACTTGATTATGTTTTAATAATGGCTAACTTACAAAATTTGAATTTTAGCAGTAGATCAGTACTATAGAGAGTGTGGCCTTGATTTTAACGGGGTGGGGGGGTGGGGGGGGGAAGGGAGTGGTGACGGGAAGGTTCCAGGGAGCCCGGTAGTAATTTGCATAGTAAAGCAGCCTATTTCAGGTGGACAGCTGACTCGCCCATTTAGAGGCCCACCTGAATGTGCCATGAATATGATGTCAATGGGCCAGCTAAAGTGCCCCCCGATTTCCAACTCCTGATCACCCGTTTGTTATGGACAGCCGTGATTTAAATTTTTCTCCCAACATCTTTACAACGTAGAAACTGTATAGTGGATGGTGAGCTATGCATCTGTATAGGATAGTAGAGGGTTAGCAGTGTATCTGTACAGGGTGGCAGATTATACTAGAAGGTTAGCAGTGTCTGTACAAAAAAGTGTTGGTGCTGTAAATGATTAGTTGTGCGTCTGTGTAAGGCCTTTTACTAATCTTACCTCTCTGGAGTCATATTAAGGCACTAAAATATTGTCACAATCAATCGGAACAATGGTGCAATGAGAATTATCAGTCATAATCCCTCAAACCAGTTTCGTGGGTATCCCTTAACACTGGGTCTACTTCCCAGATCTTAGTGCCAACACTGACCTTCTACCATCCTTGTGGCATTCACCCACTGACTCATGGAAATGAGATGGAACAACAGCCAACAAGCCTGTTGCCATCAGGTGCTCCAGGGCACTTGAGCCAGATTGGCAATTGTGTGTCACACCTACTGACTAAAAGCAGGTTCAGAAGGTTTCTACAATCCAAAAGGAGGCAACAAGTGATATGTCAATCTCAAGAACATTCATTTTCATTTACAGCAATGTACAAAAAAATCTAAAAATACTTTACAAAGGAAAAAATTACCACAATTACATTGAACAAAGACGTACAGATCTCAGAAGCACGCAGGGGAAACTTTATAAACCCTTGATTTAAAAGCAATGGCGGGGTTTTCCCAGGATTGGTGGCATTCATTCACAGGCATGCAAAAAAAATTATGTTCTTCGAAAATAGATTGAGCCAGGATAAATGTATAGAGATTTTCTGCATTAAAGTCAAAGAATTGGGATTTGCATTTTCTGCTTAAATGGATTATTTGCACATTTTGTATCTGGGTGAAAACTTTCTCTGGTGCCATTGAAATTAAGTATTGCATATTATAAACTCCTTAAAATATAGTTTGAAATTGTTGTTTTGGAACTTCTTACCACAATTGGTTTCCAATTACTTACCCCAATCTAATATTGCACTTTTCCCTTCGATGCACCTGCATGCATACATGTGCTGTATAATTGGTCCTTCATGCTTGTTCTATGTGATAATATATGTTTGCTGAGAGAGATGTAAATGCAAAATTAAATGGGTGTGGCAGAATTTCCTAGCCAGTAATGTGGTGTTCTAGAGTCAGGCAACTCCAAAGTGACTCTCAGGCCAGCACTGTACCTTCATATAACTGTTAGGGGGAAAAGCGGCAGTGAGGAGAGGCCGTGAAGTGTGGGAGAAGCGGCAGTGAGGAGGGGCAGTGAGGAGGGGCAGTGAGGGGAGGCAGTGAGGAGGGAAAGTGAAGGGAGGCAGTGAGAGGAGTGGCAGTGAGAGGAGGGGCAGTGAGGAGGGGCAGGGAGAAGGGGCAGGGAGGAGGGACAGGGAGAAGGGACAGGGAGGAGGGACAATGAGGAGGGGCAGGGAGGAGGGGCAATGAGAGATGGGGCAGTGAGGAGGGACAGTGAGGCGGGGCAGTAAGGAGGGGCAGTGAGGAGGGGCAGTGAGGAGGGGCAATGAGAGGAGGGGCAGTGAGGAGGGGCAATGAGAGGAGAGGCAGTGAGGAGTGGCAGTGAGGAGTGGCAGTGAGGAGGGGCAGTGAGGAGAGGCAGTGAGGAGGGGCAGTGAGGGGAGGCAGTGAGGGGAGGCAGTGAGGAGGGGCAGTGAGGAGGGGCAGTGAGGAGGGGCAATGAGAGGAGAGGCAGTGAGGGGTGGCAGTGAGGGGTGGCAGTGAGGAGGGGCAATGAGGAGGGGCAGTGAGGAGGGCCAGTGAGGAGGGCCAGTGAGGGGAGGCAGTGAGGAGGGGCAGTGAGGAAGGGCAATGAGAGGAGAGGCAGTGAGGAGGAGCAGTGAGGAGGGGCAATTAGAGGAGAGGCAGTGAGGAGCGGCAGTGAGGAGCGGCAGTGAGGAGGGGCAGTGAGGAGGGGCAGTGAGGAGGGGCAGTGAGGGGAGGCAGTGAGGGGAGGCAGTGAGGGGAGGCTGTGTGGAGGGGCAGTGAGGAGGGGCAATGAGAGGAGAGGCAGTGAGGGGTGGCAGTGAGGGGTGGCAGTGAGGAGGGGCAGTGAGGAGGGGCAGTGAGGAGGGGCAGTGAGGGGAGGCAGTGAGGAGGGGCAGTGAGGAGGGGCAGTGAGGGGAGGCAGTGAGGGGAGGCAGTGAGGGGGGCAGTGAGGAGGGGCAGTGAGGAGGGGCAGTGAGCAGAGGCAGTGAGGGGAGGCAGTGAGGAGGGGCAGTGAAGGAAGGCCACTCTGTGATGCAGCGAAGTGTAATGATCAGTAACATGTCATTCTAGAATGGTACACTAGGTGGAGCTGTATGTTTAGTAGTGGGCTACCCACAAGGCAGGAGTCAAGATGGATACTGTATACTAGTCCACATGGCTGAATAAATGTCTAGCACAAGCTAGCTGTTCATAATGAAAACGTCTATTTATTTATGAACATAACATGGTACCAGGATTGGTAATATCTGCTGAATATTGTGAAACGCGACATGGAGAGTTTGAAGCCACCGGAGGGTTTGAAACTCACGGGGAATGTCGACTGCAATTGGCGGACTTTCAAACAACAATTCGAACTCTACATTGCTGCCATCAGGTTCGGTACGAAGCCAGACGCAAGGAAAATAGCATTGCTGCTCACGGTTGCAGGCCCACAGGCGATAGAGGTATTTAATATGTTTGTATTTGATCAAGAGGAGGACAGAGAAAAAATGGACGATGTGCTAAAGAAGTTTGATACACATTGTTCTCCCAAAAAGAACGAGACCTATGAGAGGTACGTGTTCCGTTCATGGACACAGCAGCAAAATGAGACGTTTGATAGCTTTGTGACCAATCTGAAACTGAAAGCACAGACATGTAATTTCTCTGAACTGAAATCATCCATGATTCGTGACCAGATTGTGTTTGGTATTCATGATAAAAAAGTCAGGGAACGTTTGTTGAGAGAAACCGAACTAACATTGGAGGATGCTGTGAAAATATGCCATGCCAGTGAGCTAGCTCAACAGCACGCAAAGACTTTCAGTGAAATTAATAATAATGCGACTGTAGTGAATGACAGTGCTGCTGTCGGTGCTGTGTCCTACAAGGGGAAGAAACGTGGGCAGAACAGAAATGCAAAGCAATCGGAGGATGGAATTTTTAATTGTAAATGCTGTGGTTACAAACACCAGTCAAGACAATGCCCAGCGTTTGGAAAAATGTGCACAAAATGTAATGGAAAGAATCACTTTGCCAAACAATGCTTTTCAAAAGTAACAACAAAGAAAGGGCAACAAGTCAATGTGATTGAGGACACTGATTTAAGTAAGACATTTTTTGTAGGAATGGTGTCATGTGACAATATCGAAAAGGATACAGAAAATGTGCAGCCCTCAGGAATGGACAATGCTGAACATAAAGTTAATGCAGTAAAAGAGGACAAATGGATAACGCCACTGCAGGTAAATGGAGCATTAGTTACATTGAAACTAGACACAGGGGCAAAAGCAAACTTAATCAGTATGAGTGACATTAAAAATATGAAAGAAAAGCCCAAAATACAGAAAATGTCAGTACTACTGTAAGGGGTTTTCCTCGAGAGATTTCCCTGAGGTTTCTCTCCCTAGAGGCCTCTCTCTCTTGCACAGTAAAACCTTGATGGTTCGACCCACTCGCCCCTTAGATTCTATACTCTTGGCTTAGGTGCAGGAACTACAATGTAGAGAAAACTCTTGTAGACCAAGTTTGATGAAACAAAATGAAATTTTATTGCATAAGGAAAATTATCAAATCAAATGCAAGCAGATAAGAGAGTACATGGGAGGGAAAAACACAAATGAAATCATAACGACACAGTACTAACTAAAGCAAATACAGGCATCTTATACTCTACAAAGATCATCATGAAATAAGGAAACACACGGAACATCGAGGGACAACAACTCATGTTAATTGTACCCTTAAATCCACCCCCTTATTAAACCTATCTAGATCTGATTGTGAAGGGCCAGAAACATGCTCACCAATCCCACTAGGAAGTGCAAGGTTTTGAAGTCGAGTCTGTGTTTGGTCCTTTCAGGCGTTTCGTCTCCACGTGGATCGTGGAGCCCCTGCGAGCTGCGCCACACCTCTCTCCTGAGGTGGGGGTCAGGGGCGGCTGGACACCGGTGGGCCTGGATGTCAGCAGGGTCGAGGATCGTCGGCTCGACCCTGGTTAGAGGAGCCTTGGGCTGGCTCCCATCGCTTCTTCAGTTTTTATTATCTCTTCTCCCGAGCCGGGGTGGCTGGAAGGTTTCTTCTCTTGGGGCCTTTATTTTTTTGCCTCTTCTCCCAAGTTGGGTCGATGGCCTCTCGTTCCGGCAACGGCCCGGGGATGGTCGATGATCTCCGGATGTGTTTCCCCGGGGCGGGATGCCGGCTTTGAGACGGCCTTCTCGATGTTGGCTTTCTTCTTCCTCCTGCGAGTGCCTCTTTCTTCTTCTGGCTGTCCGGATTCAAACTCGACACAAGCTGCAACTGTCTCCAAGCTTGCAACCCTAACCCCCTCCAACTGTAACTCCAGTTATACCTTTTCTTCAGAGGCTTCACTTCCTGCCTAAAATCAGGTTAGTCTTTGTTTTAATTTTGGCGGGCTGGGAGCACAGCGGGGTAGTTATTATATTTTAAAATGTCTTAAACGGCTGGTAAAGGCCCATCTCTGGTCTGGAATTACCTTCATTGTTTTTAATGTCCTGCTGATCTCGTTATCTAGTCCTGGGTGCTGTTCTCATGAATATGAAATTGTCCCCTTTTGTCTGGGTCAACATTTTGATGGCCTCTGTCTCCAGGCCGATCTTGACTGGATCTGCATCTAATCCATATGCATACGCGTGGGTCTGGTTTCGTTCTCTCAGAAACGGCTTCCAGAACTTGCTGTAGGTTGAATCCACAAAGCTGTCTGAGGTTGCGCAGGAACCATTTTAAAGTGTCCCAATGAGCTGGTCACATGGTATGGCAGCCATTTTGTATGCCCCTTTTTCTGGGCTTCTTTTAAAACAGTCTTTAAAATCATGGCCTCTTCTGCCATTTGACCCTTTATTAATATAAAGTCCAATTTTGTGAATCCTACACTACTGAAGAACTATAATGGACAGAAAATAGATAGCTTAGGTGTATGCACACTTAAAGTGACAGTCAAAGACAAAATGCATCATCTCATGTTTTCTGTTGTGGCTGAAGGACTTGATTCACTACTAGGTGACAAAGCTTGTGATGACTTAGAACTGGTCAAGAGAGTCTACCGTATAAACTGTGCCATAAGCAGACCAGATGACTCAGTGGATTCTGTAGTGAGTAATTTCCAGGATGTGTTCAAAGGATTTGGAGGTCTACCATTCACTTACAAGATCCAGCTAAAGGAGAATGCTCAGCCAGTGGTACATGCTCCACGGAGAATTTCAGCACCCCTGCGCGACCGTCTCAAGAAAGAACTGGACAGAATGACCACACTAGGAGTCATCAGGAAAGTTGAAGAGCCAACAGACTGGGTTAACCCCATAGTATGTGTAAAGAAAAAGAACAATCATCTAAGAGTATGCATGGATCCAAAGGACTTAAATGTAAACATAAAACGTGAACACTACCAGATTCTCAAGCGAGAAGAAATCACCAGTGAAATGTCAGGTGCCAGATACTTCACAAAGCTCGATGCCTCACAAGGATTTTGGCAACTAAAACTGGATGAAGCGAGCACCAAATACTGTACCTTCAACACACCATTTGGCAGGTATTGTCTCCTCAGAATGCCTTTCGGGATAATATCTGCATCTGAAATCTTTCATAGAGCGATGGAACACATAATTGAAGGTCTGGAAGGAGTTTGGGTCTATGTTGATGACATCATCATCTGGGGCTCCACACTGAAAGAACACAATGAGAGACTGACTAAAGTGCTACAGAGCATACGCCGGAATGGACTGAAGCTCAACAAAGCCAAGTGTCAGTTTGGCGTCCAGGAAGTCACTTTCCTAGGAGATAATCTATCTGGTAAAGGAATAGAGCTAGATATGGAAAAAGTAAACGCCATACTCAAAATGCCCCGACCCACTGACAAAAAAGGAGTACTATGCATCATGGGGATGATAAACTTCATTGGAAAGTTCATTCCTAACTTGTCAGCCAAGACAGCCTGTCTGCGAGACCTGCTACATAAAACAAATGAGTTCGCATGGACAGAAAGACATGAACAAGAGTGGATGAACCTCAAAACAGTGCTGACAACCACACCTGTACTCACCTTCTTTGACCCAACAAAGAGAATCAAAGTGTCAATGGATGCATCAAAAGATGGCCTAGGCGCGGTCTTGCCACAAGCAGAGGGTGAAGATTGGAAGCCTGTTGCCTATGCCTCCAGGTCTATGACTGACTCTGAGTGTCGATACGCCCAGATTGAAAAGGAATGTCTAGGCTTGGTAGTTGGGCTAGAAAAGTTCTATGGCTACATATATGGACTTCCCACCTTCACAGTTAAGACAGACCACTGCCCACTGGATGCCACCATAAAAAAAAATCTGAATGAGATGTCTCCAAGGATTCAACGACTCATGATGAAGCTGCAAAGATATGACTTTGAACTGATCTACACACCAGACAAACACATAGTGTTAGCAGATGCACTATCCCGAGCACCCACAATGAGTCATGTGAGCTCTACTGAGGAAGACGTGGATGTTCATGTGAGTATGGTCACTGCTGCGCTGCCCGTGTCAGACACAAAATCAAAGCAAATAGCAGAAGAAACAGTAAAAGATACAGGCCTAGAAATTCGGTTGGTTGCGCCAGCGATTAGCGCCGAACGAGCCCAAGAATTTGGGCGTTACCCAATGTTCGGGCGGGTGCAATGAAGATAGTGACACCTCCCATATTGCGTAGCCATTTAGCACCAGCGCTAACTCTTAGCGCGCGCCCGCATGCGCAGGCAGTTCATGACATCATTTCAGTGTGCAACGCCTTTTTGGCGCCCCTGACCGGATATTCGGTGGCGCCCGGAACCTTTCCGCCTGGCGCTATTAGTGACAGTTGGATGGAACGTTCCCAGGCCCTTCTCGGAGTCGGGGGGCGCTATTTAAAGGGGACAGCTCTAGTATAAAAGCTGCAGCCACTTGGCCTGTTCATTCTGTTCGTTGCTGGAGAGAGTTGGTGAACTACTGTTGCACACTATTTTTCGGATTTAGCCTTCGAAGACTTGGGACCTGCAGGCCTGTCTGGAGCAGTTGGAGCGCTAGACATTACTGCGTGTTGCCCATCTGGCATAGCAATGGGAGCTGCTTTGGAGGGGAATGTCCTCATGGCCGGACACTTGGAAGGGGCACAGAGACGGCGGGAGAGAGGGCTGGGATTGGCCAGAAGGAGGAGGGGCAATGGAGGTCGGCCAATCCGACGATACGCTGCGAGTGTTTTCAGGCAGCACGTGTCATACCTTACCACGTCCGAGGAGCAGTGTCTGCGAAGGCTCAGATTCGGTAAGGAGGTTGTGACTGAGCTGTGCCACCTGCTTGCTGAGGATCTGCAGCCGCGTCTACAGTGCAGGACCTCTCTGTCGGTTGCCGTCAAAGTGACTGTTGCCCTGAACTTTTACGCAAGCGGATCCTTTCAGTCAGCCACTGGGGATATCGCGAATATAACACAATTTGCAGTGCATTGTTGCATTCGGCAAGTGACAGCTGCCCTCTATAGAAGGAGGCATCAATTAATCACCTTCCCTGTGACCCTGGAGAAGCAGGCGGAGCGCGCGCAGGGCTTCGCTGCTGTTGCGGACTTCCCCATGGTGCAGGGGGCCATTGATTGCACACACGTGGCTTTGCGGGCGCCATTGCAGAATCCGGAGGAGTTCCGCAACCGCAAGGGGTTCCACTCCCTCAATGTCCAGCTGGTCTGTGACCACCGCCAGATGATCATGGCAGTCAACGCACAATTCCCTGGGAGCAGCCACGATGCGTTCATCCTGCGGCAGACCTCAGTTTCTGACCTTTTTGAGGGCCCGGCTCACCCACGAGGCTGGCTTCTGGGCGACAAGGGCTATCCTCTCTGCCCATGGCTCATGACCCCACTCCGTTTGCCCGCCACCCCGGCAGAAGAGCTTTACAACAGCAGCCATCAGGCAACCAGGAACATTGTTGAGCACACTATTGGTGTGCTCAAACAGTGTTTCCGCTGTCTGGACCATTCGGGGGGAGCCCTGCTGTACTCGCCAGAGCAAGTGGATCGCATCGTCGTCGTCTGCTGCATGCTCCACAACTTGGCCATTTAACGAACCCAGCCAATGCCAGCTGACCCTCAAGGTCCAGCAGAGCAGGCGGACGAGGAGGAGGAGGAGGAGGAGGAAGAGCAGGCGGACGAGGAGGAGGAGCAGGAGCATGCGGACGAGGAGGAGGAGGAGGAGGAGGAAGATGGGAGGGCTCCTGAAATTGGAAGGGCCGTCCGTCAGAGGCTCATAAGGACTCGGTTCTAGGCCCTTCTGATGGAATGATGGCTGTCATTTGTCCTGCGCACTTCGGATCGTTCAAAGCCTATGAAGGCCACCATGAGTGTAAATAGTTACGAGTACCATTGTAAATAAAAAAAAATCTTTATTGTCAAAAAAGTGTTTCCTTCCAGCATAACAACGTCATGTCAACAGAAACCATAACTAACAAAATAACAGTGAACTCTCTGGCAAAGCCACAAAACTAAACAAACCATCACAAACAATCACAACAGGTGAGGGCGTCCTTGAATTTGGAGGAAGAAACGTCTCAGCAACTCCCTCTACTGCTGGCCCCTTGATGGAGACAGACTTCTCTTTCGCGGTCGGCCCCTTCCCTCCCTGCTGCTCCTACTAATTGAACCCCAGTGGCGGCATCAAGGCTGGGGGACGCCTGCTGACTGTCTGGAATCGCAGAAGCCCCTGAGGGACATAAGAACATAAGAAGTAGGAGCAGGAGTAGGCCATACGGCCCCTCGGGCCTGCTCCGCCATTCAATAGGATCATGGCTGATCCGAATCTAGACTCACGTCCACTTCCCTGCCCTCTCCCCGTAACCCCTAATTCCCTTATCTGCTAGGAAACTGTCTATCTCCATTTTAAATTTATTTAATGTTGCAGCTTCCGCAGCTCTCTGGGGTAGCAAATTCCATAGATTTACTACCCTCTGAGTGAAGAAGTTTCTCCTCATCTCAGTTTTGAAAGGGCAGCCCCTTATTCTTAGATTATGCCCCCTAGTTCTAGTCTCACCCATCAGTGGAAACATCCTCACCGCATCCACCCGATCAAGTCCCCTCACAATCTTATATGGTTCGATAAGATCACCTCTCATTCTTCTGAACTCCAATGAGTAGAGTCCCAACCTACTCAACCTTTCCTCATACATCAACCCCCTCATCTCCAGAATCAACCGAGTGAACCTTCTCTGAACCGCCTCGAGAGCAAGTATATCTTTTCTTAAATATGGAAACCAAAACTGCACGCAGTATTCCAGGTGTGGCCTCACCAATACTGGACGACCTCTGGGCTTGAAGGGTGCGGAGGCTGGCTACTTGATCTGGGCATGGCTGGAAGCAGTGTGCACTGCAGGTGGTGGCAGCTGCACTGCAGACGTTCCAGCGGTGGCATGAGCAATGGTCACCTGCCGAGAGAGGACACCTGCACCATGGTCGGACGACACACTGGATCTCTGAAGGGACCGGTTCGGCTCAGCCGCCACAATCGACTGCTCCACTGATTCCTGGCCTCGTGTGGTACTGGAAGGGCCCGGGGTGATCCTAACTGATGCAGATAGGGTGGCAGCAGTGAGAGTTCGCGTTGCCTCAATCTGGGTGTGGACGAGGCCAGCAAGTGACTGCGTGGCAGCAGTGAGGACCTGAGTGGCAGGTGCCAGTGCTTCGGAGAAGCCCTGGACAGTTCTTTCCATTGCTTCGGACAAGGCTGGAGCAGTCCGTTCCACTGCCTCGGACAAGCCCTGGACAGACCTTTCCAGGGATTGTCCGAAGCTCTGAACAGTTCTTTCCATAGCGGCCTCGAAGCCCTGGACAGTCCTCTCCATTGCTGCCCCGAAGCCCTGGACAGTCCTCTCCATTGCTGCCCCAAAGTCCAGCACACTCTTTGCCAGTGTTTCTATCGACCGAGGGATCCTCCCCACTGCAGCCATAAGCTCAGTGTGCCTGAGCCGGGCCTGGGTGCTCATTTCAGCCAGACTCCGCACCTCCTCTGCACTCTGTGCAGCAGTCATAGTTCCCTGCCTTGCCCTTCGGGGAGCCGGTGGCCGAACTTGCCTACCCCCCTCGCGTTGCTGCAGGCCACTTGTTCCGGCAACTGGCTCCTCATCAGAGCCCCTCCCCTCCAGGGAACTACTATCCCCAGTCTGCAGGTGTGAAGGCTCCCCTGCGGCTGGAACGGATGGTCTGGCTTCCTCGCCTCTGGAGGCACTGGCACTGGCAGCTTCAGGGCCCAGATCCTGAGCTGGTGATGCAGCATCTGAAAGCAGGGAGGTGGAAGGACAGGTTGGCAGCAAGGCATGCCAGATTGCGGCAAGGCTATGACATGGCTCCACAGTGAGAAAGCATGCTGGCGGGGGGACCAAGTGGAAGGAGATGGCTGTAAAAGGTGAGAACCTTACCATCGCTGTCGACAATGGGGTCGGCAGCTGCAGTGGTAACAGGACCACTCAGACGTCCTCCAGGAATCTGGTGCATTCTCTCCTCGAGATCCGTGAGAGTGACCACTTGTGGAGGTCCTCCACCGGTTCAAAGCTGGTCTTTGCGATTCTTCGCCAGCTTGGACTGCAGGGGATAGAAGGGGAAGTAATGTTACATGATGCCCTGAGTGATCATCTCATGCCCCCCATGGTGGAAGAGCCCTTACATGATGCCCTGAGTGATCATCTCATGCCCCCCATGGTGGAAGAGCCCTTACATGATGCCCTGAGTGATCATCTCATGCCCCCCATTGTGGAAGAGCCCTTACATGATGCCCTGAGTGATCATCTCATGCCCCCCATGGTGGAAGAGCCCTTACATGATGCCCTGAGTGATCATCTCATGCCCCCTATGGTGGAAGAGCCCTTACATGATGCCCTGAGTCAAATGTGCATGTGTGTGCCCAGAAAGGGCCATGGGTGCTTGCTGATACATGGCCATTGGGGCATCACGCACCCTGTAGCCATAAAGTCAGGTGCAAATGGAGGGATTCAGAAGTTTGAATAAACACCACTCACCCTCACGACCCGAGTGAGGTTGTTGAATTTCTTCTTGCACTGTACAGGGCTCCTGGTCACCATGCTGCTGGAGTTGACCCTCTGAGAAACATCCCTCCAAGCTCGGCAGTATTCCTTTTGATTCGGCCTCCTGCCATTGTCTGGGTACAGAACATCTCGACGGCGCTCCACTGCGGCCACCAATTGCTCCAGAGCCTCATTGCTGAAGCGCTCTGCTCTCTGTCTCACCTTCTCCACCTGGTCCAAGGTTTTTGCGCCAGAGAATGGCCTGCGCCGATTCTGAGGCCTACAAGGCGCTGAGTGTGGAAGCTGAGGCTGACTGACCCACCCCTTTAAGAGCCGGCCGGCGCCTGGAAGTCTCGTGGTTTTCAGTAATTGAGAGCACCTGCGCTGCGCCCGTCCGCGCCGATATTGGGTTGCGCCGGAGGTTTTGCACCTTAGGAGTCCCGTGCAGCGTCTGAAGTCGCACCTCAATCACCTTTGGGGGCGATGCAACCCAATATCGCGCCAGGCGGCGATAAGTTGTGTCTGGCTATAAACTTTGCGCAGCGCCAGTTCTAACGCCTCAAGCGGGGCTATACCCAATTTCTAGGCCACAGCGTTACAAACAGTAATAGAGAACATTCATCATGGTTGGCCAAAAGGTTCCTGTCCAAAGTACTATCACATCAGGTCAGAGTTAAGTGTCGCAAGTGGACTATTACTAAAACAGAACAGAATAGTCATTCCACAGGCTCTACGTCAAGACATGCTCAAAAGGATTCATGAGGGACACCTCGGAATTGAAAAATGCAAAAGGAGAGCAAGAGACACTGTTTATTGGCCTGGCATAAATAAGGACATTGAGAACATGATAGGCATATGTGAGACATGTCAGAAACACCAAAACAAACAAGCAAAGGAACCAATGATAGTAGCTGACTTACCAACAGCACCATGGCAAAAGGTTGATATGGACCTCTTTCATTTGAATGGTAAAGACTATCTAATAGTGATTGACTACTATTCTAACTATCCTGAGATGGCGCTGCTCTCAAGCACATCAGCAAGCAGTGTCATAATGCATGTTAAATCCATCTTCGCCAGACATGGAATTCCAAGGATTGCCGTTAGCGACAATGGTCCGTGCTTCAACTGTAAGGAGTGGCAACAGTTTGCAGCACATTATGACTTTCAACACATCACATGCAGTCCTCTGTATGTTCAGTCGAATGGTAAGGCAGAGAAAGGTGTTCAAGTTCTCAAACAGCTACTGAAGAAAGCAACAGAAAGCAAGTCTGATCCTTATCTCGCCCTGCTGAGCTACCGAGCCTCCCCTTTAGACTGTGGTTCTTCACCTGCTAAGCTTCTAATGGGTCGCAAGTTGCGCTACCCTGCTGTGCAAAAGAAAAGCAGAGTAAGGAACTGAGACAGAGACTTCAACTGTTAAAGCTGAAACAGAAATCACACTATGACAAGCCATCCAAAACTCTGAAACCATTGACAAGGGATGATGTTGTCAGGATTGAGGATCCAGATGCATGGAACAGGAAAGCTACAGTTCTTGAGGAAGTAGGACCAAGGTCATACACTATTAGAACTGAGGAAGGACAGATTCTCAGGAGGAACCGCCGTTCCCACCTGAAAACACAAGAAACTATCCAAGAGCAAATCGATGACAATGCCGCAACTGAATCTTGTCACTCACCACCAGAACAATCTAACACAAACACACATACAGGCTCTCATGAAAACACATCAGACTTACCTGTGCTGAGAAGATCCACACGTGAAGTAAAAAAGCCTGATAGACTTAATCTTTGAGTACAAAGAAAACTATAATAAAAGACTGAAAAGCTTAGAGTTCATAAAGTAAAGCTTTGAAAATGTGTTGACTGTTGTGAAGATGTTTATGTCATTATGATTGATTGATATTGATTTTGTTTAACCTCTAAGGGGGATGTAATGATCAGTAACATGTCATTCTAGAATGGTACACTAGGTGGAGCTGTATGTTTAGTAGTGGGCTACCCACAAGGCAGGAGTCAAGATGGATACTGTATACTAGTCCACATGGCTGAATAAATGTCTAGCACAAGCTAGCTGTTCATAATGAAAACGTCTATTTATTTATGAACATAACACGAAGAATCTGAAAAAAAATTCTATTTCTGAAAAAGTGATGTCAGAGGAGTGGTGAGCCCGAGCAACTACTGCCAAGTGATTAATTTATTCTATAACTCAGTAAAGTGTATAATTTATTATATAATTAAGTTTAGTGTTTAATTAATTAATCAAATGTAGGGGAATAAAATTAAAATTAACTAAATAGAGGATACTAAATTTAAAGGGTTCTGAATTTATAGAAGGCACCCCTAATCTTAATTTAATTTTAATTAAATCATTAAATAAATAAAACATTTGTGGAGAGCATCGCGATCCCGGACGACCACATCTGCAGTAAGTGTCTGCAACTCGAGGAACTTCAGCTCAGGGTTGTTAGGCTGGAGTCTGAGGTGCAGACATTGCGGGGCATCAGGGAGGGGGAGAGTTACCTGGACACTTTGATCCAGGAGGCAGTCACACCCCTTAGGTTAGGTAGTGGTACAGGTCTGGCTAAAGGTCAGGGACAGGAGGGTGTGACTGCAACTCAGGCAGGTAAGGGGAGCCCAGGTGGAGCAGCCTCAGGCTTTGCCCTTCTCCAACAGGTACGAGGTTCTTGCTGCTTGTTTCTGAAAAAGTGATGTCAGAGGAGTGGTGGAGCTCGAGCAACTACTGCCAAGTGATTAATTTATTTTATAACTAAGTAAAGTGTATAATTTATTATATAATTAAGTTTAGTGTTTAATTAATGCGATGTCAGTGGAGTGGTGGAGCCCTAGGGCAAAGTTTGCAGGATGGATGAGCGAATGGAATACAGTACCGTGGTACAGGAGGCCATTCATGTGGAGGGGTGAAAAGGAATGTTGTAGTGGTAGGGGAATAGATACTATTCTCTACAGCCGCGCTCGGGAGATCCAAAAGTTGTGTTGCCTGCCCTGCTCTCCTTGCGGCTGGACATGAACTTGGAGTGGGAGGGAGATGATCCAGTTTTTGTGGTCCTCGTAGGAACCAATGACATAGGTAGAACTAGGAATGAGGTTCTGCTGAGAGAGTTTGAGGAGTTAGTGTCAAAATTAATATTCAGAACCTCACAGGTAATAATCTCTGGAATGTTACCTGAGCCACACGCAAATTGGCATAGGGACAAAGGGGGGAAAATTTGTTTGGTTAGCGCCTCCCATTAGCGCCTCTGGCACTGCTCGTGAAATTGACCAGATGTTTTGCAGTGTCGCTAAACACTACCGCCACGATCTCCTGCACCCGGAGATCATGACATCAGTTGAGTGTGCAATGCCCTGGTAGTGCCCCGGACCGGATATTGAGTCGCGCCCCCAGCCTTAGCGCCTGCTGCTAGGAACGACAGGTAGAGGGGAACGTTTTCAAGTCAGGAAGGGGCTGGAGGAGCGCTATTTAAAGGCGGATGCTTCCTGCCTTTACTTGTTGGCAAAATTTTTGGTACACCCAGGTTGAGAGGGAGGGAGACGTCTGGAGAGATTTAACGCTGTCCTAAGGAGTTTTGGCTCTCAGCATTGAGGTTCCTAAGCGCCAAGCTCTTTCCCTGGGCTTCTCCATTAGTGCTTCCAACACAATTGCTTTAGAGGTCTCTCCAGGCCGAGATTCAAGGCTGCAATGAGTAGGGTGTGGCTGGCCAGCAAGATGGTCGCTCCCCTTTAAGAATTGGATGGCGCCAGTCTGTCTGGCTTCCATGCTAACTGACGTCGCCTGAGCTTCGGTAGCATTCTGAGGTAGCGCCTCGCTCCCTGACGTTAGCACCATAAGAGAGGTGTGTAGCGCCTGATTTACCACTCAAATCACCTCCAGGGACGATAGAGGTGAATTTTGCAGTCGGAGGCGATAATTAGCACCGGGTGCTAAACTTTGCCCGGCCGATATAAGCACCCCAAAATCAGTAATACCCAATTTCTCCCCCAAACAAATTAGAAGGTTAAATGCATGGCTGAAAATGCATGATTCATGGGGCACTGGCACCGGTACTGGGAAAAGAGGACGCTGTTCCGTTGAGTCAGGCTCCACTTATACCTGGCTGGGACCAGTGTCCTGGCAAATCAAATAACTAAGGTGGTAGATAAAGCTGTAAACTAAGGAAAGGGTGTGGGAGGATTCAGAAAAGGTTAAATTCAAAAGCAGTAAGAGAAATGTCAAGGCTGTGGAGCAGAGTAAGGATTTGGGTAAAAATAAGCAGCATGGGTCAGGAAGGGACAGAAAGCATAACTAAGGTAATAGGGCATGAGACACTAGGGTGACATCAGGGAAAAATAGAAAAAAGTTAAAGCTAAAGGTACTATATTTGAATGTGTGAAGCATCCACAACAAAATAGATGAATTAATAACACAGATAGAAAGAAATGGGCTTGTTCTAATAGCCATTATGGAGACGTGATTGCAGAGTGACCGAGGTTGAGAACTAAATATTCCAGGATACTTGACTTTTAGAAGAGATAGGCAAAATGGAAAAGGAGGGGGAGGGCGTGAAGCCCTGATAATAAGGGATGGGAGAAAGACAGTAGAGAAAAAGGATCTTGGCTCGGAAAATTAAGATGTAGAATTAGTTTGGGTGCAGCTAAGAAACAACAAGTGGCAAAAAGCACTGGTGGGAGTAGTTTATAATCCCCTAACAGTAGTTGTAGTGTCAGAGAGTATAAATCGGGAAATTAGAGGTGCATGTAACAAGGGTAATACAGTAATCATGGGGGACTTTAATCTTCATATAAACTGGGCAAACCAAATTTGCAGTAATAGTGTGGTGCACCAGTTCATGGAATATATTAAAGATAGTTTTCTAGATCAGTATGTCGAGGAACCAACTAGGGAACAGGCTATTTTGGATCTAGTATTGCGCAATGAGAAAGGGTTAATTAATAACCTTGTATCAAAGGAGCCTCTGGGAAACAGTGATCATAATATGATAGAATTTTATATTGAGTTTGAGAGTGATTTAGTTAAGTCTGAAACTAGGGTCTTAAATCCGAACAAAGCAAACTATGTAGGTATGAGGGGCGAGTTGGTTAAGGTAGATTGAGAAACTAGATTAAAAGATATGATGGTAGATAAGCAATGGCAAACAGTTAAAGAATTACTTCATGATTCACAATGAATATACATTCCCCTAAGGAATAAAAACTCCACGGGAATAGTGGTCCAACCGTGGCTAACAAGAGGAGTTAAATATAGTACTAGATTAAAGAGGCTTATAAAGTTGCCAAAAAGAGTAGTAAGCCTGAGGATTGGGAGAATTTTAGAATTCAGCAAAGGATGGCCAAGATATTGATAAAGAGAAAAGAGAATATGAGAGTAAGCTAGCAAGAGACGCAACAACAGATTGTGAAAGTTTCCATTGGTATGTAAAAAGGAAGGGATTAGTGAAAGTAAATGTGGGTCTCTTAGAGGCAGAGACAGGAGAAATTATAATTGGGAATAAGAAAATGGCAGAGACATTAAACAAATGCTTTGGCCGGAATTTTCCCAGTCCCAAGCGTTCTGGTTTGGGGGTGGGTCAGCAGTAAAAATCGTTGAAATTGCCAGTGTGCCATTATCCTGCCAACTTCCGCATTTAACTCGGGCGCATTTACCAGTGCATCACGGACCCACTTGGCAGAGGCAGGTGACCTCATTGAAGTACTTAACTGCTTGTTGAGAGACCCTTAAGAGGCTTTTTAACATTATGTTTTGGCTTTAATTTCTTGAGCACGGGATTCACGCATCTCAGGAACCTTGCCTGTGAAGGGGAGGTGGAAGCTCAGTGGCCATTGTGCGAGTCCATTAATTGACAGCTTGGAAAAACACATAAATGTTCCCTCATTACACCTGCTTACTTGGCTAATATAAAGGCTCTTGCTCTATGACACATCTGGAATGTGGCTCTCATTATAATGCTCCTTGGCCTCAGTACTTGGCCTCCTCAAGGGTGTCATTAGTCACATCTTCAGTGGATAGCCCTCGTCTCCAAGCAGCCAGCCGGTAAGTCCATTTTAAGGTGCAAAGAGCAGAGGGAGGGTGGACTGGCGCACCACGAATTTCTGCAACCTCGGAAGCCACTCTCACCACATTATTGCCACTATCAGTACATTGAAGGATTGTGCCTCTGATCTCCACTTTACCTGCCATCTATTACATCAGCATGGGTGCCGCTTATGCTGTCTCACCTTGGACCTCAAAATCGGACCAAGATGAGCCCCAGCATCAAAAACATCAGCTGCAGCAGCAGCAACCGCAACAGCAGCCTTCTCCTTAACGACCTGATGCTCCACAGAAGGGGTCAGCACAGGGCTGCACTGCGCTGAAGGCGATACCCCCAACACAGGGTATGCAGGCAGAGGATGGCCTTCCTGGGCATGACTGAACTGCACTGTTTCAGGAGGCTCAGGCTATCGTGCCAGGTTGTCACAGACATTTGTAGCTTGCTGAAACAAGACCTGCTGCCCAGAGGACCTGGTGGACACTCCTTACCAGTGGCTGTCAAAGTCACCACTACCCTCAACTTCTTCACCTCAGGCTCCTTCCAGGGATCTACAGCAGACATTTGCAGGATCTCGCAGTCGGCCGCCCACAGATGCATCACCCAGATGATCAATGCCATGTTTGACAAGTCAGCCAATTATGTCAACTTTGCCACTGATGAAGCCAGTGTTACTGAGCGGGTGCTTGGCTTTCTGGCTCTGGCTGGCTTCCCATGGGTGCAGGGCATCATCGACTGCACACATGTGGCCATCAAGGCACCCCCACATCACCCAGGAGTGTTTGTGAACCGCAAGGGCTTCCACTCCCTCAATGTGCAGCTCATCTGCAACCATAAAAAGATCATCATGCATGTGGGGTCCAGATTCCCTGGCAGCTGTCATGACTCTTTCGTGCTGCGCCAGTCCACCCTCCCTCTGCTCTTTGCACCTCCAAATGGACTTACCAGCTGGCTGCTTGGAGGCAAGGGCTATCCACTGAAGATGTGACTAATGACACCCTTGAGGAGGCCAAGTACTGAGGCCAAGGAGCATTATAATGAAAGCCACATTCCAGATATGTCATAGAGCAAGCAATTGTAGGGGGTTTTGGTTTGGGGTTTGTGTCTGGCCAGTCAGGCGTATCTGAGCTGCTCCAGCCCCATGCGGTTCGAATCGCTTCCCCTCTGGTTCTGACCACCGGACTTATTACGAGCAGCGATATAAACAAAATGAGACCAGTGGTTTGGTGCAAAGAAAACCAATGTTTATTAAAAATAGAGAAGAATAAACGCTATACAGAGAAAATCACTATGTATGTAACACAATTACACTTAGCGGGGGAGGAGAAACGGACACATCGAGGGAAAATGACTAAAACGACAATTTTAGCAATCCCCTTAACTCCCACCCTTTACACCTAAGTTGTCTTGCGATGGGCCAGAATGTTTATGCTCACCAGTCTCGGATGTTAGAACACCTGCTCCGTGCCCCGTTGCCTGCCGATGTCTTTAGGGTTTTCACCGCCCAGAGCAGAGATACCCCAGTGATTCAAAAGTAACTGTTGGTATCCTGCTTCCCTGGACGGGCTCTTCGTCGTCGATCTTCTTGATGGTAAGGCAGGGCACCGGAGTCCAGGCGAGAGAGAGAGAGAGAGATGGCTCCCCGAGGGACTACTTATACCCCTTTCTGGGAGCCCTTATCACTCGCCAGATCAGCTTGTTTCTTTGTCTGACCTGGACGTGTTGAAGTCTATACAAAGGAAACCGTTCTGGGCCCATCGACCTGGATGGCTGGTTAATCGGTTTTTAAACGTCCCATAAGTGTTTTCCTTTGAGTAACTGGTCTTGTGATGGGGCCATTCCAGTTTTAATGCCCCGTTGATCGTTTCCAAACAGTGTTGAAGTCAGCTAACGAAGGTCTGAATGCAGCTATTACCCGTTGATTATCTGTGCAAACAGCCTTGATGGGTTTTAATCAGAGGCCCGAATGCCACTGTTTGCTTCTCATACATAAATGCAGAAGGCCTGTCTGCCTTCTAATTTCTGGAACATTCCTTCTTTGTCAGTCCAAACCTGAACTTTGCAGGCCTTGGCCATGAGGTTGACCGTAGCCATCTTGTTGGGCCTTGGAGCCCTGGATTTTAAACTCAGTCCAGCCAGGGTTTCTCCAATAAGCCAGAAGTAAATCTTCAGGGGCGACATGAAATTTGCAAATCCTTTCACAATAGACATGCTGAAGATGCACTTCAGATGCCTTGACAGATCCGGAGGAGCCTTTCAGTACACACCAGCCAGGGTCTACAGAATCATCGCCGTTTGCTGCATGCTGCAACACATAGCGCAGCAGCGAGGATTGGAGCTGCAGAAGGAGCAAGGAGTAGAGCATACAGCCTCTTCAGAGGAGGAGGAGAAGGAGGAGGAACAGGTGCAAGATGATGATGATGAGGAGGAGGAACCTGAGGTGGAGATGGCACCAGCAGCGGTGCACATTGCTGCCCGGGTGGCCCGGGATGGCCTCATAATGGCCAGATTTACGTAACTTGCTCCAATGCGCTGAAAGTGAGTCATCTGTGGCGTCATCAGATCCATTTAATTTAATTGGGCCAGGAAACACGCAGGACTGTTTTAATTGGGGCCATTAAGTTAAACAGGCACTGTAGAATGCGTCATTCACATCTTCGGATGCACACAACCCCACTCCGAGGTAAACATTCCAGCCTTTGTATCAGTCTCCACGGTAGAAGACCCAAATAACATGCCGGAAATTTTGGGGAACCAATGGTCTAGCGAGAATGAGGATTGCAAAGAAATTAGTATTAGTAAAGAAATAGTACTCAAATTTTTAATGGGACTAAAAATTGACAAATCCCCTAGACCTGATGGCCTACATCCTAGGGTTTTAAAAGAGGTAGCTACAGAGATAGTGGATGCATTGGTTTTGATCTTCCAGAATTCCCTAGATTCTAGAAAGGTCCCCATGTAGCTGATAGCAAATGTAACCCTGCTATTCAAGAAAGGAGAGAGAGAGAAAACAGGGAACTATAGGCTAGCTAGCCTGGCATCAGTAGTAGGGCAAATACTAGAATCTATCCAGCATCTGCAGTATTTTGCTTTTGTACTAGAATCTATTATTAGGGATAAGGTAACAGGGCACTTAGAAAATCATAATATGATTGGGCAGAGTCGGCACGGATTTATGAAAGGGAAATCGTGTTTGACAAATCTGTTGGAGTTTTTTGAGGTTGTAACTAGCAGAATAGATGAGGGGGAACCAGTGTATTTGGATTTTCAAAAAGCATTCGATAAGATGCCACACAAGAGGTTATTGCACAAAATTAGGGCTCATGGGATTGGGGGTAATATATTAGCATGGATTGAGGATTGGTTAACAGAGAGGAAAGAGAGAGTAAGAATAAACAGGTTATTTTCTGGTTGGCAGGCTGCAACTAGTGCAGTACCGCAAGGATCAGTGGTTGGGCCTCAGCTATTTACAATCTATATCAATGACTTAGATGAGGGGACCAAGTATAATGTATCCAAGTTTGCTGATGATACAAAGTTAGGTGGGAAAGTAAGCTATGTGGAGGATGCAAAGAGGTTGCAAAGGAATATAGACAGTTTAAGTGAGTGGGCAAGGACATGGCAAATGGAATATAATGTGGGGAAATGTGAAGTTATCCACTCTGGTAGGAAAGAGACCTAGATGTCCTTGTATACGAATCACAGAAAGTTAACATGCAGGTACAGCAAGCAATTAGGAAAGCAAATGGTATGTTCGCCTTTATTACAAAGAGATTGGAGTATAAGGGTAAAGAAGTTTTACTATAATTATATAGGGCCTTGGTGGGACCACACCTGGAGTATTGTGTACAGTTTTGGTCTCCTTACCTAAGGAAGGATATACTTGCCTTAGCGGGAGTGCAACAAAGGTTCACTAGACTGATTCCTGGGATGAGTGGATTGTCCTATAAGGAGAGATTGAGTAGACTAGGCCTATAGTTCAGAAGAATGAGAGGTGATCTCATTGAAACAAAAAAAATCTTTCGGGGCTTGCTGGGTAGATGCTGGGAGGATGTTTCCCCTGGCTGGGGAGTCTAGAACTTGGGATCACAGTCTCAGAATAAGGGGTTGGCCATTTTGGACTGAGATGAGGAGAAATTTCTTCAAAGGTTTGTGAATCTTTGGCATTCTCTACCCCAGAGAGCTGTGGTTGCTCAGTCGTTGAGTATACTCAAGACAGAGATTGATAGATTTTTGGAACTAAGGGAGTCAAGGGATATGGGGATAGTGCGGGAAGATGGAGTTGAGGTAGAAGATCAGCCATGATCTTATTGAATGGCGGAGCAGGCTCGAGGGGTCAAATAGCCTACTCCTGCTCTTAATTTTTATATGTTCTTAGCATTCTGGCAGCTTCTTAGAAATGGTCTTGCAATAACAATGACTATATCCAACATGAAAATGTGAAAACGATTTCCAGTAAAGTTTGGCAAATGGATTGGGAGATGGCAAAAATAAACTGCTTACTAATAAAGTCAACATAATTTAGCAGAATCACAGTTATATTTTTCTTGCACCATATATTTACATCATGATGCAATTCATCATTTTAGCAAATAATTTTTCTAACCACTCTAAATAGGGCATCATTATCTCTTGTAAACTTGAGAGTTAGATTTACTTTTTAAATGCTGTATTTCTTCAAGCATCTACCCAACCTGATAACCAACATATAACTAGCTATCAGCAAACAAACAAGCAATCATATTTCAGAAGCAGCAGGGCTGAGAGATGATTTGAATTCTATAGAAATTTGAAATTAACTCTTTTCTGTTTGTGTATTGATATATGAAAGTCCAAAAAAAGTCTTTTATTTCTAAACCATGATGAATGATATTGAAACATTCTAAGGAAATGATCATTATGACTATTATATTCAACACTATAATTCAGTCAGGGTTATATTTGCTGAGTATCTAGAAAAGAAACTAGGCTGTTTGATTGCACTGAGCTACACACTGGCAAAGATCCAACACAATAATTATGCCGTATTGTGCACAGCTAAGAGAAACAGTCACATTTACCAAAGTACTCACTGTAATGACAGATAAAGAGGCACAGAGGAATTTTCTGATTTCAGATACACATGAACTATAGCCAAACTGCAGAAAGGACTGAGTTCAATAAGAAAATGTCATTCACCATGTCATTTTAACATAATATTCAGTAAGAACATAGAAAAGTAAAAATAAGGAAAGTTCATTCAATCCATCTAGACCATTTAATCATTTAGGTCAATGTTTGGAACCTTCTTGGACTATTTTCTTCTTTCTCTTGTTTGGCACCAAACCTATATCCCTTCACTCTCTGAAGAAACAGAAATAATTTTACTGCTCCGAGTCCTCACATTGCATTAAATGCAATAATTCCACATGGTGATCAGTATACAGCATAGCTGCCATGCATATGCCTATGTTCAGCAAATGTGATGAATCACAGCATTGTGCCATGTGCAACACCTCATGCACATGTAGTTCCATGCATTGGACCAAGTTGGTTCTAACTGCAATTTAACTGCAATATTATTTACTTAATACAAGGGCAACATCCTTTTATTTTATCCTGTGATTTATTTAGATTTCCAAAAGGCTTTCGATAAGATGCTACATAATATAGACTAATAAATAAGGTCAGAGCATGCGGAGTTAGGGGACGAGTAGCAGAATGGATAGTTCGCTGGCTGCAAGACAGAAAGCAGAGTAGTGGTAAAGGGTAGCTATTCAGAGTGGCAGAAAGTGGGAAGTGGGGTACCATAAGGATCAGTGCTGGGACCACTTTGTTTACAATTTATATTAACGATTTAGGCTTTGGAATTGTAAACACAATTTCTAAATTTACAGACAACACCAAATTGGGGTGATAGTCAATACTGAGGAGGACTGCAACAAATTACAAGAAGACATTAATAAACTTGCAGAGTGGGCATATAATTGGCAAACACATTTCGACACAAATAAGTGTGAGGAATTACATTTTGGTAAGAAAAATAAGAACACCACATATTATTTGGAAAATAAGAATCTAAATGGGGTAGAGGAGCAAAGGAATCTGGGAGTACAAATACACAAATCACTAAAAGTAATGATGCAGGTTAATAAGGCCATAAAAACCCAAACCAAGCACTAGGGTTTATTTCTAGAGGGATAGAATTGAAAAGTAGAGAAGTTATGCTAAACTTGTATCGAACCTTGGTTTGACCACACTTGGAGTACTGTGTACAATTCTGGTCGCCATAGTATAAAAATGATACAGAGGCACTGGAGAGGGTGGAAAAAAGATTTACAAGGATGATACCAGAAATGCGAGGTTATACCTATCAGGAAAGGGTGAACAGGCTGGGTCTCTTTTCTCTTGAAAAGAGAAGGCTGACAGATGACCTAATAGAGGTCATCAAAATTACAAAATGTTTTGAAAGAGTAGACACAGAGGCCAAAATTTTGCTGGCGCCCAGGGGGCGGGTTTGGAGGCGGGACATCTGGCAAAATCACAAAGATTGACAGCGGGTCAGAAACCCGCTGTCAACCCACCTCCACTCAATCTTCCCAAGTGTCGGGTCCCTGATTTGCGCATGGACCTGACACCTAGCAGTGGGAAGAGGATTATAGCCACTTAATTGCTTGTTAAAAGGTTGTTAACAGGCAGTTAACAGGCTTTTTCCAATTTTGACGCTTCTACTGCGGGCTTCCCAACATCCGGACACCATGCCAGGTAAGTGTGGCGTGTTGTGAGTCTGCTGTAATGTTTATGCATTGATGACAGCTGCAGAAGTGGTGTGAAGGATCTAATGGTGCACTGGTGAGTTTCAGAGGTAAGAAAATGTTGGGAAATTCATTTTTAATGCATTTAGACTTTTCTGTAGGTAACAAGTTTCGAATTGTATGTGTAGTCCCACCTCATTGGGAGAACCTTTCTCACCAATGACAGATCCAGCTGCCATCTGTTCTAGCCTAAGGAGGGAGTCACTGGAGAGCCTGGGTGCAAGAGCTGACCTCTGAACAGTGATACTTCCGATTTCCCCCGACTCTTCCGATCTCCCCCCTAACTCTTCCGGTCTCCCCCAACTCTTACGATCTCCTCTCCTGACTCTTACGATCTCCTCTCCCGACTCTTACGATCTCCTCCGATCTCCCCCCGACTCTTCCAATGTTCCCTCGGTTGCTCTGATCCCTCCCTCCCTTCCGCTCGCCGTCTGCGACCTGGTGCTGAAGGCTTACCTTTCCGATAGCCAGCTGGCCTCCCAATCTGGCTGGCCGCTGCCAGGAAACAGGGACAAAAAATGCTGATCAGGCCCTGCTGTTAAATTCAGCAAGACGCAGCCACCCAACCCACCACCAACCCCCGCTCCTTCCCCACCTCCGAGTTACTATCCAGTCCTATATATTTATGTATCCCTACGTATCCCTTCCATACAGAACAATTATAAATTGTAGCATAATCTCAACATTCTGCTTTACAGGTAGGGCTGATCTACCAAACTATGATGCAGTTGTTCTATTGCAGAATTCTTATTTCCATCTCCAATTTTCTTGCATCCTCTCTCGAAGGTGTTGATTCATGTTAGGTACGGGGCCATGGGTGCTGGCCCTTTTTGTGCTGGCCCTTTTCCAGTATTCCATCTGTGGATATTCTTTCATGTGTGAGCCCTGATAATAGGCAAACTATTGCACTGTGTGGGGCCTAAACCTATCCTCACCCTTTGACCATACATGCACATTTTCCAGCAGGAGTCACTAAATAGTGATCTAGAATGCAAATCCTGGTTGATTTTCCCTCTCTCACCCAGGATGTTGAGGCTGATTATAGCACCTTTACTGCCACTCTGGCCAAGATCACTCAGGTAGAGCAGGAAATCAAACTTGGGACCATCCTGATTTGTATGGCTGTTATCTATTTTAGGCATTAAAGTTAGGTTACAAACCATCAGCCGAACTTCTTCACAGAATTATATAAATGGGGAAGCTATAACTTACAATAGCAATAATGAGGGGGATTATAAACCCTCCTGCCTAGCAGAAACCAGAAGGGGAGCCGATTAAAATAGAGCGGGGGATTTATCCACTCTGTTCCTACCCCAATCTGGCTGACTGCAGGTAGCAAGGTCACTGTAGTCGGCAGGATATATTTTTTTAATATGCAGATTTGGGCTCCGATGTTTGCATTGGGGCCTGACTGCTATTTTTACCTGAGGCCTGTGTAGTGTATGTAACCGTTCTACCTTTAAGAGAACTATTGTATGTAACCGTCCACCTTTAAGAGAACTATTTTAGGTGTTGCACTACTTTATCTTGGCTGCTGTATACTGTAATACCGGGAGTGACCACACCGGTATATAAGTGCTGTGTAAGGATTTATTGGGCAGATTCGCCCTGACCTTCGAATAGTAAAGTCCTGTTAAAGTTACTCTTGTAGTCTGTGTATTAATTCACCATATAACCCACAGACTTTACAGTGGCGACGGGTTCGATCTTACCCTGCGGCAGCGACACGCCCGAAGCAGTTAACGAGCGTCGAGAAGAGGCACCCGCCCTCGTCGTTCTGCTGAGAGAAGACTCGAGTCTGCAGAGCAAGGAAGAAGGAAGGATTCAGACACGAAGCCTTCCATCAGCAACAGGCTGTTATTGTCCCTTCTGCCACGGCGGTGAGTGAGCCGATCAGCCAAGAGAAGCAAGTCGGCCACGTTGACTGTGAGTAGGGGGAAAATAAAAAGAAACGGAGGATAAGGGCGGTGAACTCGACCACGGTCGGGGGAAAGGAGCCGGACAGAAGTCGGGCCCAGAGGCGCTGAGACTGGGGCAGCGTAGGGCACGGAAGCCACGGTACAAGCGGGAACGCAGCCGGTGTGAGAGACTGGGCTACAAGCGGGAACGCAGCCGGTGTGAGAGACCGGGCTACAAGCGGGCTGGGAGACGCAACATCGTCGTGAGACAGCTAGACCGCGACCGGCGAAAAAGGCCGGGCAGCTACCGAGGCCACGAGGCGCTGCGACCGGGATCGTAAGGCGCGGGAAGATATAAAAATAAATAAAACCGCGGAGAACTCAGCCGCAGCCGGGGGAGGAAAGGACCGGACTGCGAGAGGGCTGGGAGGCGCGATTGGAAGCCGCTGAGGGAGAGACAGAGCCCGAGTGAAGGGGGAACGGGACCGAGCGAGGGAGACCGAGCGAGATTCCGCCCAGCGGCTGGAACTGTTCGCCGCCAACGGGTTGTCCCCAGCGCCGGTTGCCGGCCGAGAAAAGGGAACAAGGAACGCACTGAAGCCGGCGCGCAGGCTGCGAACTCCGAAAGCCAGCGGTCGTCGCCCGAAGGAAAGCTTACCCCTCCCGCCAGGGGAAGAAATGCGGGAAGCCGCCAGTAGGTGGGGGAGAAGACAGAAGCGGGAAACCGCCATTTTGAAAGTGGGCGGGGAAGAAGACAAGCGCGGGAAACCGCCATTTTTGGAAAAAAAAAGTAACGAACAAATTCGTTGTGGTTTCTCAAAAAGATAGTGAAGATGCCTAAGCATGGTAACATCAACAACTTCGATTCCGAGGTGGAAGATTGGGCCACGTACGTAGAACGCATAGAGATATATTGTGAGGCCAATAAAATAGCAGATGATGATAAAGCTCTCACCTTATTAAACGCAATGGGGGCGAAGACATACGGGCTATTGAAGCATCTTCTATCACCAGCTAAACCGGCGGATCAGACTTTCGCTGATATTGTTGCTGTCCTGAAGGATCATTTGAACCCCACACCACTGATGTTGGCGGAACGATTCAAATTTTATGCGAGAACGCAACGGAAAGAGGAAAGCAACGCGGAATACTTGGTCGAACTGCGTAGACTAGCGAAATACTGCCAGTTTGGGGAAAATCTGACAGAGGCATTGAGAGACAAGTTCGTGTGCGGGTTGTCGAAGGAAGGAACACAAAAGCGACTGCTCGAAGAGAACGATCTTACACTTGACAAGGCTGTCCTTATTGCAGCATCACACGAAGCAGCCGCGAGAGGCACTGCGGAAATGCAGCTGAAGGCAGCGGTACTCAGCGTGGATCAAATGACTTCGGGTACAACAAAATGTTATCGTTGTGGGAAGACAACACACGACCAGAACCAATGCTGGTTTAAAAACCAGGAATGTAGAAAATGTGGCAAGCTTGGTCACATAGCTAAAGTATGCCGGTCAGGAAAGAAGACCAACAACAGAAAAAAGTCACCGCAGGGAAAGTACAGCAAGGTACACAAGGTGGCTGAGAAGAGTTCAGATGAACAGAATTCGGATTCAGACCCGAACGGCCAGGAACTGGGTAGCCTGAGAATTTACAATGTGAGTAAGGAAGCTGACCTACAAACTATCTGGGTCACACTAAAAGTAGCCGGAGTCCAAGTGAAAATGGAATTGGACACAGGATCAGCCCTATCAGTCATAAATCGAAGGGATTACAACCGGCTATTCTCACATATACCCTTGAGAGATACCAAAATCGTATTGCAGACATACACGGGGCATAAAGTATACCCCATGGGAAAGATACAAGTCAAGGTGAGAGACAGGGGCAAAGAACACCAAGGAATGGACTTATATGTACTACCTGAGGGAGGTCCACCACTTCTGGGACGGGAGTGGATCAGGGAAATAAACATGGAATGGCACTACCTAAAAGCAATAACGAGTGAGAACTCGGTGAAGACAATCAGCTCAGACTCTGAAATGGATGACGACAAGACCAGCCCAGGTGCGAAAGACAAGTCTAAAATGGACTTGCTGACTAAGGTTGGAAAAACGAAGGAGTGCATAAATACTAATGCTTCAAAGGAGAACAAAGTTTCAGAACAGAATTCCACTGAACAACAACAACATAGTTTGGCAGAGAATTCTGAGTCTGTCCAGTTTACAGACATGCACAAGTCTGAGGAACACCGGGCTCGAACTCAACTCCATTTCAAATTACAACAGCAATTAGAACAATTGAGTTGCCGTCTTGAGCAAGAGATAAAAGCAATGAAAATGTTCTTTGACACAGAGTGGGAGAATCTGGAAAGACAACAGAAACAGCTGAGGGAGAAAAGGGAGCAGGAGCACACAAACCATCTGTGCAAGGAGGCCAAACGATTCAAAGCTGATTCGGTTTCTGAAGGTGCGTGCTCTAATCTGGTGGAGCAAGATGTTCAGCAACTGAAGGCGCTTGTTAGCAGATTGCAGGCAGAAAAGGCTGAGTTGGTCGCCATGAATTCCGAGCTCCTACTGAAGTTGGGTGCAGCATCACCGGACGATTCATTTGTGGAAATTCGAATGGTGGAGGCTGCGGATGATGGTGAAGTAGAAACAGCAAAGGAGCCCCAGGGCAAGGTTATAAACAGCCCTGCAGCTACGGGGAAACGGATGAGGTCAGAAGAGTCAATGGTCAGCCAACTCCTTTATATGCTGAGGGACAAGAATCTGAAATGGGAACAATTTGGACAGGAGTCTAAATCTTCAAAGGAGAGGGGTTTGGAGCTTCCAAAAGTTATTGGAATAGCTGAGGTTGCAACACAGACTGAGAAGATGGCAGCAGAGCAAACCTTGGATGCCAAAAGTACGCTGATTCACGTCAATGTTGAACAACAGAATGCTGAAACAGCTGCTCCAGTAGAGGGATTGAATAATACAATCAATCAATCTCCCAATGAAGTTGAAGTATTGAAATCACGAATGAGGTCATTAGTAAAGGACTTGCAGGAAGCCCAGAAAAAGCTGGATGAAACTGAACGCATGAAGAAGTCTCTTCAGGAAAGATGTCTGGATTTGGAACAAAAGCTGGCTAACGTCCAGCTGGGTATGGAGGAAATAGAAGACCCTCTCGCTGGCCTAGCTCAGGACGACACCGAATATTACCATGACCTGTTGGACAACACCGAATATTACGATGACCTGCTCTGCCCAGCTTGTGATGAAAACTCCCAAAGTGCAGAAACCATGAAGAATCACCTAAAGTCTAAGGAACATCGGGAGATGGTGGCGCTACTACGGAAAAAGGAGGACGAGAAGGAGGAACGGTGCATGCAGCTGGCAGCTGACAGTGGAGCCCAGAGAGTCTCCAAGAAGCAGAAAAGGAAAAGACGAAGCAGAAGATGATGACCATCTGAACCATTATCACCTCTACCAGGTCACGCACGTGGTCTCTCCGTACGGAGCCAAATCAGTTTGGAAGTAGAAAAACTTCCCACGGTACTCAAGCTTTTAGAAGTCAACAATGCTGGTTCAGAAGTGACGGAAGTTCAAGCTGTTAAGTCCAGTGAAGGACTATTGGATGAGTCACTCCAGCAACGTGAACCGACTACACCGAGACTGAATCTGTGAACTGTTTTCCCGCAGAGACTGAATCTGTGAACTGTTTCCGCAGAGACTACATCTGTGAACTGTTTTTACATGAAGTGGATATATGTTATGTTTAATGGGGAATAAGTATGTTGTAAGCTAAAAAGGGAGGATTGTAGTGTATGTAACCGTTCTACCTTTAAGAGAACTATTGTATGTAACCGTCCACCTTTAAGAGAACTATTTTAGGTGTTGCACTACTTTATCTTGGCTGCTGTATACTGTAATACCGGGAGTGACCACACCGGTATATAAGTGCTGTGTAAGGATTTATTGGGCAGATTCGCCCTGACCTTCGAATAGTAAAGTCCTGTTAAAGTTACTCTTGTAGTCTGTGTATTAATTCACCATATAACCCACAGACTTTACAGCCTGAGTGGGGAGCTGTGGTGGCTTCCCTGCAAGGCAAAACCAGTCGGGAACAACAGTCAGGGCCAGAACACATCCAGGAAAGTCATTAAAAAAAACTTTTGTATGATTCCTTGTTGGCCAGGAGAAGGACTGAAAAGAAACCTCGGGCCGCCCCTGCCCTGCCCTGCCCTGCCCTGAACTTTCACCCCTCCCTTGATCGCGATCCCCTCCCCAAATCCTCGTAGCCACTTATCCTGTGCCGGGGACAGATTCCGCAGGTCGCCGATGGCGGTCTCCGAGCTGCTGAATTTTAACGGCTGAGCAGCTGCATCCTCGTGACTTCCTGGCCCTTTTGATCAGGAGGTCGGCAAGCGGCATTGTAATGAGGCCCGACCGTTAAAATCGGCTGAGCCTCCCTGCTGCCACTCCCGGCTGGGAGATAAAATTGAACCCAATAAGTGCCTGCAAATAAGAAGCTTTCAGCTAGGTTATTTAGAATGGGACAGTTATAAATGTAGTTATTCTATTGCCTATTAGCAAGTAATGGAGAAAAGTATCGTATAAATTTCAGAGTAGTCTGAACACTAATTTAGGAGTTAGGAGTTAATATCAGATTGAGCTAACAGGCCCGTCCATTAGTTATTCTGGCTATCTGAAGTACGGTATTTAGCCAGGACAGCTAGACTAGAGTTCATATATTATTCAGAAAAAAAAATATTTTCAGATCTAGCTTTCAGAGAAAACAAAACACAACTAAAGGAAATTGCAGAGCCAGGCAAAGGAATGTAAATGTTTCACTTGATACATGGTTTTATGTGCATTGTATTTAGAACTTGTAATGCATCAAGACCCACTACATTATTTATAATTTATAATGTAGTTAATAAATTTGAGGAACTTTATTCTATTTTGTGTATATTTGCCTGAGTAATATTTATTGTGACATTCAAAAAAATGGAAAACAAAACTGGATTTAAACTTTTTCGACCCCACTTTCTGCCAGCTAAATTGTCATGGTTCATTGGAAAATCAGTGAAGTGCTGCAAGAATTGTACCTCACAGTTGCAGACAAGCCACACAAAAAATACAACATTTCACATGAGATGAAGATTGTCTTTGCTTCGTTTACTCTCTTAAGACATATTAAAATCAAATCTATCACCCCGTTTGGCCATCTGTCAATTCGTGCTTCACGGTAAATGGGTAGACTTTGTCCTTGAATCAGTCAGAGGGAGGATGTGCCACTGCTCTCAAAACAAGTTTGTAAGCTGTAAAGACAAAGAAATCAGTGTAATTTATATTCCCATAGGTGATCGATGTTAGATAATGTTTTCTTAAGTATGAGGAATTATGCAGTTTTACGGATGGTTAGGAACATAGAACAGATTCAATGTGTTTTAAAAGAAGAGAGCAGCAACAAAGACTGCAATTGAATTTTTATTTTAGTCTACTTAAAAAAACAATGACCATTTTACATGGGGTTTTTATTTTCTTTCCCTCTAAATGAACAGTTAAAGAGAAGACTGCAGACTTGTTTTGCACTTCAAAAGATTCCCATAGTTATTTACTTGTGATTCATATAGGCCCACTAGAGACTAAACTGTGGTTACATAGAAATGGAAATGAATTTAAGAAAAGTGGAAGGCAGATCTATGATGTACTCTAACACATTCTATCAAATGCTAAGGAAATTAGAAACCCAAGTAATGGATATTTCAACAGAGTGAGTTTAAATGATGTAACTGCTTGAACTTTGACTTTATTAAAAAAATATTTTTGTCTATTTATTTTCAATTGCTTAATTTATTTAGATTAATTAAGATTAATTAATCTTAATTGAGATTAATCAACCATTTTGATTGATGTATCAATCTCAATACGTTTTTATTGCTTAAGATTTCTTGCTTCATTTTTTGTTTATATTTTATGTAGTTGGTTTTTAATCTTCTTCAAACTGTGGTTCCTGATGAAATTCATGCACATTTTGGACTATTTCTATCAAGCTTTCTGCTGCATTCACATTCCTATTTCTTTCGTTGCTAGGTTCAGTCAAGTCAAATCTCCTCCTTCAAGTGAAGCTCTGGGATATCCTTCCCAGCAATTTGCACCATCCGGCCTTTCCTTACCGAAGTTCCAGTCAACTAGGGTAGTTTGCATGTTGTTTGTACAATTTAAGTTGTTCTGTTAGGAGTTAATATCAGATTTAGCCAACAGGTCTGGGCCTTGCTTAGCCGGAATAGGGAAAATGGCCACTAGTCAGTGGGCCAGGCTAAGAGAAGAAAATATTATCTAACTGGTTTCTTGTTAATGTTCTGAATCACATAGAAATACGGTCAGAGCAATTCCAATCCCTCTATTTAAGCAAGTCAGTCAATTAGTTATATCTACTATTCCCCTTTGGTAACAAGACAAAATAATTCTGTCCAGCAGGTATGGAGTATACTGCTTATGCTAAGCAGTGTAGAAATACTCAATTAGAGTGGATAGAGTTTGGGCTGGACTCCAGGATCCCAGTATTTTAGTGGTTCATTAAAATGTCACTGAATGAATTTTTTGCTGCTTTGCTTTGTAATGCATTCTCTAGTCGATGAACAAATTTAAATTTAAATAAAATTGGGTTAAAGAAAATAACAAATCAATGGCACAACGTACATCAAGGTGACTTTATTATTATAGTATATGACTGAATGTTGCAATTTGATTCATCAGAAAGAAAGGATTTTTGCAGGTTCTACAAAAGGAAGAAATGTGTCACAAGACTCAACAAAGAAACATTTTTTAAAGTGATGATGGTCTCAGACTTGACTGCCAATCAAATTTGACTGCCCTTATTAACTGAGTTTCACTGGGTCTGAGGCAAGCACTGGTTCAATCTAAGAGATGCAATGTGTCCCTCACAATGCATCAGGGGCTGAAATGATGCTTTCTCAGGTATGTCATCAGATAATTTGATTTTAAATTAATTTATTAAAAGAATAGATGTATAGCAGCAAGCTAATCACCACCTCACAACACTGTAATAGAACAAATAATGTTGTTTCTCTTTAATGAGTTAAAGCTGAATTGCCTGTCAGTGAGTAAAAAGTTCTTTGGTGATAATTACACGTGAACCATGGATGGTTATCAGAGCCTCAAGAAAGCAATTATGCTGCTGACAGTTAGCCTACCAAATCAAAACATGTTTTAACAACAAGTGGACTTCCCATAGCATTGTTCACTGTGAATTGAAAGACACTGGAGCTAAATTCGATAGCCCCTCACTGACACACTTCCCTCTCTCTTGAAGGACAAGGTGGCACACAACTGGAGGCAGCAGGACCCAACTGGCAGGGGATAGGTCCGCCTGCACGTCCTTACCCCCATGGAGGAGATGGTACTCACCATCATTGGAACGGCCATTGCTGAGGCCATGGCTAGCGGCGGGGCTGAAACCATTGAAGATGACCATATCCTCATACCTAATCCTCCTTACATCCCACTTCCATCTCATCCCACAATCTCTTCTGATTTACAAGCTGCAGATGGTGTAAGCATGCACCTCCTGCTACCCCCCCCCACCCACCCCACCACCACCCCTCACCACAACCTTACCCTTGTGCCTTTCTCCTTTCAGACACCCAAGAACTGCAACTGGCCAGGCAGTGTTGGAAAAGCAACAGGTGGAAGAGCAAGAAGACAGTGATGATGAAGAAAGCATCACTCGATTTCACACTCACAGCCACCAGCTCAGATACTGACACTGCGCGTAATTTAGAGGATAGTATAGAGGCGGGATCTGCATGTGGTGAGACACCAGGCACGAGTGGCCTACAGCCAGAGCAGGGGGAAAGGATAGCGCAGATGCCAGCTCGCTGGAGGGCAAGGTCACACATGAGTTCTCAGATGAGCACTTCGATGGGGCAGGCTACAGAAGAAGGCTGATGGGTATGCACAAGTAAATACTTGGTACATTGGGAAGCCTGCCAGAAATCCTGCATGCAATGTCAAGGAGCATGGAGGAGTCCAGCACCAAGTTGGCACAGGGTTTTGCGCAGAGCTTGGGGCCCATCCTTTCCAGCATGAAAGTGGTGTCCATTCACACACTTGCGGACCCAACCATGATGCAGCGTCTGATGGCTGATGTCTCAGCTTCCATTACAGCACAAGCAGCAGCCACCCAATGTCTGAGTGCTGCCATGGAAGCTCAGACTGCTGCCGTCATGGCTCTGGATTCCAGTGTTCAAAAGGGCTTGCAGGGTGTCACAGTGGTCCAGCAATCTGTCTGCCAACAGATTACTAGAATTGCTGAGGCGTTGCCCCATGGGAGTGGCAGAGGTTCCATGGAGCACGAACCTGCTGTCCTTTCTCAGGATGACAGCAATCGTCTTCCCACCCCTGCCACTCCGCCAGTGCCCTTGCTGTTGCCTGTCAGCCAGACAGCTCAGACTGCTGCAGCCTATGCCGAGATGGTGCAGTCCACTGCCGGGCCTTCTGGGCCCAAAGATGCTTGAGGTTGTCCTCCAAGGCCATCTGCAGTCTCCTCCATTGAAAGTCAGCAGCCTTCCACTAGCCATGCTGCCACTACTGGGGTAGCACTGCATAGGAGCACTAGGGCAGGCAAAGGCACATGGAAGACAGGCACTAAGATAATGCACAAGGGTGATTAGTTTAATTTTGTATGCAATATGGCATGATTTAATTTATAAATTTGGTTTGGAATGTTTATTTTGTGTTGCATTGTGGCCAAGTGGATGCTGTGATGGTCAGTGACAGAGGGAAGATAAGGTGTGGGACTGCTGGTGAATGGGAATTGGGGTTGCGTTTACGGGTATCACATCGGATGAGTTCTTCACGGACACCCTGGCCAGAAAGGGGCTGTCTAGGTTGTCTCCACCCTTCCTCCTGCTCCTGCTCCTCTTCCTCCTCCTCCTCCTCATGTGCCTGCTCCTCAGCTGGTCATCATATAGCTGGCGGCAAGGGCTGTGCCCTCATGATGGCGAGGTTGTGCAGCATGCAGCAGATCACCAGGAATCTTGACACCCGCTCTGCCGAGCACTCTAGGGCTCCTCCAGTGCTGTCCAGGCAGCGGGTGAGTTGTTTCAGCATACCGTGGACTGCTCCATCACATTTCGTGTGGCAGCAAGGCTTTCATTGGTTGCATGCTGCCTATATGAGTGTGGGTTGCGCACCAGAGTCATGAGCCATGTTGTCAGTGGATAGCCCTTGTTGCCCAGTAGCCGCCCTTTGGTTTGGCATTGTGGCTCAAATGCAGATGGCACAGCGGACTACCGCAGAATGAAGGCATCATGACTACTGCCAGGATACTGGGCATTGACCTGCGTGATTCGCTGCCTATGGTCACACACCAGCTGGACGTTGAGGGCGTGGAATCCCTTTTTGGTTGCAGTATGTTAGAGTTTGCATGTGCACCCGCAAAGTGACGTGCGTGCAGTCAATGGCACCCTGCACGAAGGGGAAGCCTGTAATCCTTGCAAAGCTGCGTGCTCGCTCCACCTGCTGATCTCTGGCAAGAGAGAATGAAATGTATTCAGCTCTCTTTGAATACAGAGTCTCACTGACCTCCCTTACACAACAGTGAACAGTAAACTGCGAGATTGCTAATATCTCCAGCTCCAGCCTGGAAGGAGCCCGATTCATCAAAGTTAATTGCCACGGTCACCTTCACAGCCAATGGCAATGTGGTCCTTGCCCTGCTCTGAGGTTGCAGTTGTGGCTGCAGCAGGTGGCAGATTTCAGTGAGGACGTCCTTACTGAAGCGCAGACGTCTCACACATTGTTCCTCACTGAGGTTCAGGTAGGAGAATTGCTCCCTGAAGACTCTGGGTGAATATGGTCTCCTGCTGAGAGCCCTTCACATCCCCTCCATCTACCCACTCTTCCAGGAGCTGTGTGTGGTTTCTGATCATTCTCCAAGTCATGCTGTATTCCGAGGGGAATTCCTACTGGTGCACCCATGTCTATTAGCAAGTGGTTTGTACAGAAGCCTTGAAGTCAGGAAAAAGTCCTTCAGCATGTGCAACACCACTCCCTGTAGAGTTTAGCAAATTTAAACTACTATAGAAAGCAACAAACACTTACAGAGTCTTAGCAACAACCTGTAGATATCCATCAGCAACTAACCTGTGATCCCTTTAAATAGCACTGGTGGAGGGTCCTTCCTGCTGTTGAACGTTTGTTCAGCTGTGCAAGCTTATGAGAGGGCATTAGCTGGAGTATTGAGCTCCAAGATGGCAGCGCTGGTGTCAAACCAGCATTGCACGCTGATTGACGTCATGATCTGTCTACTCTGCATACTTCCAGCGGACGCTCACTGCACGCGCAATAACACCCTCACCAATATGGCATCCGGTGCGACTCACACAGGAAGTGTGCGCACGCACCGCGGATGCCATTGTGGACCTCTACAGATCCAAATTTAGAACCCAATGTTTTGTAACTACATGGTTTTATACCATTTAATGCACAATGTATTTTTGTACAATGAAGTTAGTATCCCAGCCCTCAATTTCCATGGGGTTCTACTGCCATATCCTGCCATAACTTTAACGGGAGATCAGCAGAACTTCTGCAGAAATGGTGTAAACATCTGTTCTTAGTCATTTGTGTTTCATTCTCTTGGACCCCCCTCTTCATAAGGCTTCTACAACCAATACTTCACCCCATTCTAGTCTTGCTGGATCCAGGGTCCCCTCCTCAAAATCCATCTATCCAAATCCCAGATCCCCTTTCAGTGCTCACAAACCCTTAGACTAGATTCCCAGTGCTCCCTGATCTCAGTACAATGTTCAGTGTTCCAGGACTCTGAAACCGCTCTCTCCAATTCTATCAGTCATCGCAGGACCCTTTTCCAAGTTCTCCCTGATTCTACTACCTGCTCCAGTTTTCCCAGTCTCTGGGACCCCACAAAGTAGTGCTACAACCTGAGACTTCATCCTAGTACTACAAGGTCCTAGGCTATCTTTCCAGTGCCCCTAGATCCCAGGGCCACCCCAATGCTAATAAGTCAGTATCCCTGGTATTATTACTTGACATGGTTCTTATACCAGCTGTGGTGTATGTAACCGTTCCACCTTTAAGAGAACTATTTTAAGAGATGCACTACTTTATCTTGGCTGCTGTATACTGTAATACCGGTGGTGACCACACCGGTATATAAGTGCTGTGTAATGATTTATTGGGCAGTTCAGCCTGACCTTCGACTAGTAAAGACCTGTTGAATTTATTCTTGTGGTCTGTGTGCAGTGATTCTTATTAACAATAACTAGAACACACAGACTTAACAGTGGCGACGATGACGATCTTACCCTGCGGCAGAGATATATCCAAGGCAGTTTAACGGGCATCGAGAAGAGGCATCTGCCCTCATCATCCTGCTGAGAAAAGACTCGGGTCTGAAGGGCAAGGAAGAATCCTGACACGAAGCCTTCCATCAGCAACAGGCAGCGATCATCCCTTCTACCACGGTGGTGGGTAAGCCGATCAGCGACGAGCAGCAAGTCAGCCACGTTGGCTGTGAAGTAGGGGAGGGAAAAACGGAGGATATAAGGGCGGAGAACTCGACCACGGCCGGGGAAAAGAGCCGGACAGAAGTCGGGGCCAGAGGCGCTGAGACTGGGGCAGCGTAAGGCACGGGAGCCGCGGTGAATGCAAACGCAGCCGGTGTAAAGGACCGGGCTGCAAGCGGGCTGGGAGACGCAACAGCGTCGAGAGAGAGCTCGACCGCGACCGGGGAAAAAGGCCGGGCAGCTACCGAGGCCGCGGCGCGGGAGAAAATAATAAAAAAATAACAAAAAAAACCGCGGAGAACTCAGCCGCAGCCGGGGGAAAGGACCGGACTGCAAGAGGGGCTGGGAGGCACGATTTGAGAACTGCTGGGGAGGGCTAATGCAGCAATACGGCAATCGCCATTACAGCCAGCGGGGGAGAAAGGCAAACGCGGGAAGCCGCCATTTTCGTAGGCGGGGGAAGAAGACAAGCGCGGGAAACCGCCATTTTGAAAAAAATAAATAAAAGAAAAATTTCTTTTTGTTTCTTAAGAAGATTGCGAGGATGCCTAAGCGTGGTAACATCAACGATTTCGATGCTGATGTTGAAGATTGGGCCACGTATGTAGAACGCATAGAGATTTATTGTAAGGCAAATAAAATATCAGATGAAGATAAAGCACTAACCTTACTAAACTCAATGGGTGTGAAGACATACGGGCTATTGAAGCATCTTCTATCACCAGCTAAACCGGCGGATCAGGCTTTCGCTAATATTGTTGCTGTCCTGAGAAATCATTTGAACCCCACACCGCTGATGTTAGCGGAACGATTTAAATTTTATGCGAGAACGCAACTGAAAGAGGAAAGCAACGCGGAGTATTTAATTGAACTGCGTAAGCTAGCGAAATACTGTCAGTTTGGGGAAAGACTGACAGAGGCACTGAGAAACAAATTCGTGTGCGGATTGTCGAAAGAAGGAACACAAAAGCGGCTGCTTGAAGAGAATGATCTTACACTTGATAAGGCTGTCACTATTGCAGCATCGCACGAAGCCGCAGCGAGAGGCACTGCGGAAATGCAGCTGAAGGCAGCGGTACTCAGCGTAGATCAAATGGCTTTGGGTACAGCAAAATGTTATCATTGTGGAAAGACAACACACGATCAGAACCAATGCTGGTTTAAAAATCAGGAATGTAGAAAATGTGGCAAGCTTGGTCACATAGCTAAAGTATGCCGGTCAGGAAAGAAGACCAGCAACAAAAAGTCACCGCAGGAAAAGTGCAGAAAGGTACATAAGGTGGCTGAGAAGAGTTCGGATGAACAGAATTCGGATTCAGACTCCAACAGCAAGGAACTGGGTAGTCTGAGAATTCACAATGTGATTAAGGAAGCTGACCTACAAACTATCTGGGTCACACTTCAGATAGCAGGAGTCCAAGTGAAGATGGAATTGGACACCGGATCGGCGTTGACGGTCATGAATAAGCAAGATTACAAAAGGTTATTCACACATATTCCCCTACGGGATACGGAGATAGTATTGCAGACATACACGGGGCAAAGAGTATACCCCATCGGAAAGATAAAAGTCAAGGTGGTACACAAGGGCAAAGAACACCAAGGAATGGACTTATATGTACTACCTGAGGGAGGTCCACCACTTCTGGGACGGGAGTGGATCAGGAAAATAAATATGGACTGGCACTCCCTAAAAGCAATAACGGTAGATTCCGGAAAAAAAGATGTCAAACCTGAACGATTGTCCAGAATATTGGATGAGGCTAAAGAGGTGTTCCAACAGGGACTGGGAACACTGAGAGGAATTACGGCAAAAATCAAGATTGCAGAACATGCAAACCCAAAATTTTTCAAAGCCAGACCGGTACCTTATGCGATACGACCTGCTGTGGAAGCTGAGCTGGAAGGGCTAGAACGTTCAGGAGTACTGTCTAAGGTGGACTGGAGTGAGTGGGCCACGCCCATTGTTCCCGTCATGAAGTGTTCATCGAGTAACAAGCCAGGGGAACTGGGGAAGGTCCGCATCTGTGGAGACTTCAAGATCACAGTTAATCCGGTGCTTCACACGGTGCAATATCCACTTCCGCGGATTGAGGATATCTTTGCTTCATTGTCTGGCGGGAAACACTTCACCAAGATAGACCTGGCGCAAGCGTACTTACAGATGGAAGTTGAGGAAGAGTCGCGCCAGTATCTCACAATCAACACGCACAGAGGCTTGTATCGATATAATAGACTGGTTTTTGGAGTGGCTTCGGCTCCAGCAATTTGGCAGAGGGCCATGGAGCAGGTATTACAGGGAATTCCAAGCACTCAATGTTACTTGGACGATATCCTGATTACAGGAGATGACGATGAGGAACACCTTGCAAATTTGAAACTGGTGCTCACCAGATTGAAGGAATATGGACTTCGAGTTAATCGCCAGAAATGTGAGTTCTTTCAGAAACGGATCTCGTACTGTGGTCATGTCATTGACCAGGAGGGGCTGCACAAGTCACCTGACAAGATCGAAGCTGTTGTGAAGGCTCCCGCTCCGGAAAATGTATCCCAGTTGAGGTCGTTCCTAGGGTTGATTAACTATTACCATAAGTTTCTGCCAAATCTATCCACGGTGCTGCACCCGCTGAATGCTCTTTTGCAGAAAGAAGTACCATGGAAGTGGAGCAAGGACTGTAAGAAGGCCTTTCGCAAAAGCAAGGCATTGATCACCTCAGAGGAAGTGTTGGCTCACTTCAACCCAACGCTACCTATTCGTTTAGCTTGTGATGCTTCTCCTTATGGTATTGGAGCAGTACTCTCACACAAGTTGCCAAATGGCTTGGAAAGGCCAGTCGCATTTGCATCCAGATCATTGACCTCCGCTGAGTGCAACTATGCTCAGATAGATAGGGAGGCTCTCAGCCTTGTGTGGGGAGTAAAGAAGTTTAATCATTACCTGCAGGGCCAGAAGTTTACACTGCTGACAGACCACCAGCCGTTGGTATCCATTTTTAACCCTAAGAAGGGTGTTTCGGTGATGACAGCACAGAGGCTCCAGAGATGGTCCCTTTTCCTAGGGGCACATCAATATCAGATCGAATTCAAAGGTACAAAGCAGCATGGTAATGCTGGTGGGCTGTCGCGCCTGCCACTACCTACTGAGGAGGAGGCACCGACGGTTGACCCGGTGGAGTTATTTCACTCGACCATCATCGAATGTTTACCTGTCACCAATGCAAATATTGAAAGGGAGACTAGGAATGACCCGACACTGTCCCGGGTCTACGAATTGACAGTAAAGGGATGGCCAGCCCATGGTGATCCACTGTTATCGGCATTCTCAGCAAGACAAGAACAGCTGTCCATCTGTCAGGGAACATTGATGTATGGAACAAGGGTGATTATCCCTCCTAAGTTAAGAGAGAACTACATGAAGGTCATCTGGGGGGAGTCAAGATGAAAAGCCTTGCTAGGGCTTATGTGTGGTGGCCGGGTATCGACCAACAGATAGAGGATCTGACGAAAAGCTGCTCAGGGTGCCAAAAAGTCCAAAATGCACCTCCAATTGCACCGCTGCATCCATGGGAATGGCCTTCAACCCCATGGCAACGTGTACATATTGACTTTGCTGGTCCATTCATGGACTCCATGTTTTTAATTGCGGTGGACGCACATTCTAAATGGCCAGAAGTGATTAAAATGACTACCACTACCTCGGAGAAGACGATCGCGGTGCTAAGAACGATATTTGCAAGAAATGGATTGCCAGAGCAAATATGTTCAGACAACGGACCACAGTTCGTGTCAGAGGAATTCCAGAAATTCCTGAAGAAGAATGGGGTGAAACATTATACCTCTGCCCCATATCATCCAGCTACGAATGGGCTGGCCGAGAGGTTTGTACAGACGTTCAAAAAGGCAATAAAGGCCATGAGCGAAGATCAGATTCCACTGCAACACAAGGTGGACAATTTCCTACTGGCATACCGAAACGCCACCCATGCAACAACAAACCAAAGTCCTGCCATGATGTTCTATAACAGGAGGTTGCGGTCCAGGTTGGACTTGTTAAAACCAAATGTGCGGAGGGAAGTCGAAAACAAACAGTTCCAGCATATCAATAACAAGCCCACTCAGAGTTTTGAAATAGGACAACCGGTGTTAGCCAGGGACTATAAAAACGAGAAATGGCAATCTGGAACAATTCGGGCCAGACAAGGACCCCTGATGTAACATAGAAACATACATAGAGATAGGAACAGGAGTAGGCCATTCGGCCCTTCGAGCCTGCTCCGCCATTCAATGAGATCATGGCTGATCTTCGTCTGAGATCTTAGCTGATCTTACCAGTTCAGTACCCCGTCCCCGCCTTTTCTCCGTAACCCTTAATCCCCTTAGCCTTCAGAAATATATCCAATTCTCTCTTGAAAATATTTATTGAATTAGCCTTCACAGCCCTCTGTGGCAGGGAATTCCACAGGCTCACCACTCTTTGAGTGAAGAAATTCTTCCTCATCTCTGTTTTAAATGATTTGCCCGCTATTTTTAGACTGTGGCCCCTGGTTCTGTGCTCCCCTGCCATTGGAAACATTCTCTCTGAATTCAGCCTGTCCAGGCCTGCCATAATTTTATATGTTTCGATGAGATCCCCTCTCAATCTTCTAAACTCCAGTGAGTACAAGCCCAAACTATTCAATCTCTCCTCGTAGGTCATTCCCGCCATTCCAGGTATCAGCCTGGTGAATCGCCGCTGCACTCTTTCCATGGCAAGAACATCCTTCCGCAGATGGGGCGACCAAAACTGTACACAATACTCCAGATGCGGTCTCACCAGCACCTTGTACAGCTGTAGTAAGGTATCCCTATTCCTATACTCGAACCCCCTTGATATGAAGGCCAACATACCATTTGCCTTCTTAATCGCCTGTTGCACCTGCATGCTCTCCTTCAGTGACTGGTGCACAAGAACACCCAGGTCCCTCTGCACTTCCCCATCTCCCAATCTATTGCCATTTAGATAATAATCTACCCTCCTGTTTTTACCCCCAAAGTGGATAACCTCGCATTTATCCACATTATAGTGCATCTGCCACGTATCCGCCCATTCCCCCAACCTGTCCAAATCGCACTGTAGCCTCCTGACATCCTCATCAGAGCCCACCCCTCCTCCTAGTTTAGTGTCGTCAGCGAATTTGGAAATATTGCATCCAATTCCCTGATCCAGATCATTTATATATATTGTGAACAGCTGGGGTCCCAGGACAGATCCTTGCGGCACCCCGCTGGTCACTGCCTGCCACTCCGAAAACGAGCCGTTTATTCCAACTCTCTGTTTTCTATCCGCCAGCCAGTTCTCTATCCACGTTAATACTTTGCCCCCAATCCCATGAGCCTTAATTTTGCATGATAATCTTTTGTGTGGAACCTTATCGAAGGCTTTCTGGAAGTCAAGGTACACCACATCCACTGGCTCTCCCCCATCTATTTTACCAGTTACTTCCTCAAAAAATTCCAGCAGATTAGTCAAACACGATTTACCCTTTGTAAATCCATGTTGACTCTGTCCGATCCTTTCCCCATTTGTCAAGTGCTCCGCTATTTTATCCTTAATAATGGACTCTAGCATTTTGCCCACAACCGATGTAAGGCTTACTGGTCTATAATTCCCTGCTTTCTCTCTACCCCCCTTTTTAAATATTGGGGTAACATTAGCTACCCTCCAATCCACGGGTACTGTTCCCGAGTCAATGGAGTTCCGGAAGATGATCCTTAGAGCATCTGCTATCTCCAGGGCCACCTCCTTAAGTACCCTAGGATGTAGTTTATCAGGCCCCGGGGATTTGTCGGCCTTCAGTCCCCTCAACTTACCCAACACCATATCCCTAGAGATACTAATTTCTGTCAGCTCCTCCCTCTCATTAGTCCCTATGTTTGCCGATATTCCTGGGAGGTTATTTGTGTCCTCCTTTGTGAATACAGAACCAAAGTATGAGTTTAATTGGTCTGCCATTTCCTTATTCTCCATTATATATTCTCCCGAATCGGACTGCAAGGGACCGACTTGGGATTTTACCAGTCTTTTCCTCCTGATATACCGATAAAAGCTTTTGCAGTCTGTCTTTATGTTTGCTGCAAGTTTACTTTCGTATTCTATTTTCCCCTTCCTGATTAATCCCTTTGTCCTCTTTTGCTGTATCCTGTACTGCCCCCAATCTTCCGGTCTGCTGCTTTTTTTTGCCAGTTGATATGCCCTTTTTTTTGATTTTATGCTGTCCCTAATTTCCCTCGTTATCCACGGTTGAGCCACCTTTTTAGGTTTATTTTTATGCCAAACCGGTATAAACATGTTCTGGAATTCTTCCATTCTATCTTTGAATGCTTGCCATTGTCTATCCACTGTCAATCCCCCCAGAAACACCACCCAATCAATCTTACCCAATTCCCGTCTCATACCCTCGTAATTCCCTTTATTTAAGTTCTGGACCTTAGTCTCTGATTCAATTTCCTCACTCTCCATCTCGACTGAGAGCTCGATCATATTATGATCGCTCTGACCCAAGGGGCCTCGTACAAGAAGATTGTTGATAAGTCCCTTCTCATTGCACAATACCCAGTCTAAAATGGCCTGATCTCGAGTCGGCTCCTCGACATATTGGTCCAGATAACCGTCCTGAAAACATTCCAGGAATTCCTCCTCCTCAGAATTTTTACTAATTTGGGTAGTCCAATCAATATGTAAATTAAAGTCACCCATGATGACAGCTGTGCTCTTATCGCACGCTTCTCTAATTTCCCTTTTTATGCCTTCCCTCACCTCCATATTACTATTTGGAGGCCTATATATCACACCCACTAACGTTTTCCTCCCCTTGCTATTTCTCATTTCTACCCATACAGATTCCGTTTCATCCGAGTTAATATCCTTCCTTTCCATTGCATTAATCCCCTCCTTTACCAGCAATGCTACCCCACCTCCCCTACCTTTTTGCCGATCCTTCCTAAATATTGTATATCCCTGGATGTTAAGTTCCCAGCCTTGCCCACCCTGCAGCCACGTTTCTGTAATCCCAATCAAATCATACTTGTTTACCTCTATTTCCACAACTAATTCATCCACCTTGTTCCTAATGCTTCTAGCATTAAGATACAAAGCCTTCAGGCTTGCTTTTTTCACACTCTCATTATGAATTAGTTTGGCCCGGTAGATGTTGGTGAAAATGTAAAGCGACGTCATGCTGACCAACTGGTGGGATCGAGAACAAGGGTCGAGCCCATGGTTACGACAGAGACAACCATGGAGGAAGTTAGTGAACCTGAAGCATCTACCTCAGAAGTGAATATACCTGATGATGATGTCCTATCCATAGGGGATCAACTAGATGAGTCACCCCAGCAACGAGAACCAGAGACCCCTGAAAGGCGTTATCCGTCTCGGATCAGGAGGCCTCCTCAGAGACTGAATCTGTGAACTGTTTTTACATGAAGTTGTGTATATATGTTATTATGTTATGTTAAATGGGGAATATATACTGTTAAGCTAAAAAGGGAGGATTGTGGTGTATGTAGCCGTTCCACCTTTAAGAGAACTATTTTAAGAGATGCACTACTTTATCTTGGCTGCTGTATACTGTAATACCGGTGGTGACCACACCGGTATATAAGTGCTGTGTAATGATTTATTGGGCAGTTCAGCCTGACCTTCGACTAGTAAAGACCTGTTGAATTTATTCTTGTGGTCTGTGTGCAGTGATTCTTATTAACAATAACTAGAACACACAGACTTAACACCAGCTCCTACTCATCATAGTGTGGAGATGCCAGAGTTGGACTGGGGTGGACAAATGTAAGAAGTCACACAACACCAGGTTATAGTCCAACAGTTTTATTTGAAATCACAAGCTTTCGGAGCACCTGACGAAGGAGCAGCGCTCCGAAAGCTTGTGATTTCAAATAAAACTGTTGGACTATAACCTGGTGTTGTGTGACTTCTTACATCTGTCTACTCATCATAAGCAGCACCATGGGAGACCTGCGAGTGTTTACATAAAATAATAAAAATTTTGCATCTGGCATGGGTTCTCCAGAGGATAAACGTGTATGTAGAGCATGGGAAAATGTTTGACATGTCCATAGATGTCAGCCATGGCCAGTTTGTAGCACTATCAACTTTGAGTCTGAAGGTTGTGGGCTCAAGTCCCACTCCCAGTGGAGTACTGAAGGAATGCTGCACTTTCAGATGAGGCGTTAAACTGAGAGCGCTGTCTGCCCTTTCAGGTAGACATAAAAGATCCCATGGCATTATTTTGAAGAAGAGTAGGGGAGTTCTCTATTGTGTCTTACTGCTTGCAGGCATGGACTGCTTCATTACCTGAGGAGTTGTGAATGGAACTGAACACTGTGCAATCATCAGCTAACATCCCTACTTCTGACCCTATGATGGAGGGAAGAGGTCATTAATGAAGCAGCTGAAGATGGTTGGGCCTAGGACACTGCCCTGAGAAACTCCAGCAGTGATGTCCTGGGGCTGAAATGATTGGTCTCCAAAAATCATAACCATCTTCCTTTGTGCTAGGTCTGACTCCAGCCAGTGGAGAGTTTTCCCCCTGATTCCCAGTGACTTCAATTTTACTAGGGCTCCTTGATGCCACACTCGGTCAAATGCTGCCTTGATGTCAAGAACAGTCACTCTCACCTCACCTCTGGAATTCACCTCTTTTGTCCAGGTTTGGACCAAGGCTGTAATAAGATCTGGAGCCGAGCATTGGTGAGCTGGTTATTGGTGAGTAAGTGCCACTTGATAGCACTGAGAAGTGACACCTTCCATCACTTTGCTGATGATTGAGAGTAGACTGATGGGGCGGTAATTGGCGGGTTGAATTTGTCTTTGTCCTGTTTTTTGTGGACAGGACATACCTGGGCAATTTTCCACATTGCCGGGTAGATGCCAGTGTTGTAGCTGTAATGGAACAGCTTGGCTAGAGGCGCGGCTAGTTCTGCAGCATAAGTCTTCAGCACTACAGTCGGGATGTTTCGTGGCCCATAGCCTTTGCTATATCCAGTGCGCTCAGCCATTTCTTCATATCACGTGAAGTGAATTGAATAGGCTGAAGACTGGCTTCTGTGATGGTGGGGACCTCAGGAGGAGGCCAAGATGGATCATCTACTCGGCACTTCTGGCTGAAGATGGTTGCGAAAGCTTCAGCCTTGTATTTTGCAGTAACATGCTGGGCTCTACCATCATTGAGGATGGGGATATTCATGGAGCCTCCTCCCGTTATTTGTTTAATGGTCCACCATCATTCACGACTGGATGTGGCAGGACTGCAGAGCTTTGATCTGATCTGTTGGTTGTGGGATGGCTTAGCCCTGTCTTTGGCATGCTGCTTCCGCTGTTTAGCATGTACGTAGTCCTACATTGTAGCTTCCCCAGGTTGGCACCACATTTTTAGGTATGCCTGGTGCTGCTCCTGGCATGCTCTTCTACACTCCTTATTGAACCAGGGTTGGTTCCCTGGCTTGATGGTAATGGTAGAGTGAGGGATATGCCGGGTCATGAGGTAACAGATTGTGGTGGAATACAATTCGGTTGCTGCTGATGGGTAAACTAGACCTGTATTCTCTTGAATTCAGCAGAATGAGAGGGGATCCCATTGAAGCATACAAAATTATTACAGGGCTTGATAGGGTGGATGCTGGGAGAATGTTTCCCTTGGCTGGGGAGTCTAGAACCAGGGGCCACAGCCTCAGGATAAAGGGTAGGCCATTCAGGACTGAGATAAGAAGAAATTTGTTCACACAGAGGGTGGTGAATCTTTGGAATTCTCTACCCCAGGGGGCTGTGGAGGCTCAGTCATTGGGTATATTCAAAACAGAAATCGATAGATTTCTGACTACTAAGGGCATCAAGGGATATGGCGATAGGGCCGGTGAATGGAGTTCAGGCAGAAGATCAGCCATGATCTCATTGAATGGCGGAGCAGGCTTGAAGGGCCGAATGACTTACTCCTGCTCCTATTTCTTATGTTCTTATCCCCTGCCGCAGGCCGAGTCTGGCAGCTATGTCCTTCAGGACTCGGCCAGCTCAGTCAGTAGTGGTGCTACCGAGCCACTCTTGCTATTGGACATTGAAATTCCCCACTCAGAGTATGTTCTGTGTCCTTGCTACCCTCAGTGCTTCTTCCAAGTGGTGTTCAACATGGAGGAATACTGATTCATCAGCTGAGGGAGGGCGGTAGGTGGTAATCAGCAGGAGGTTTCCTTGCCCATGTTTGACCTGATGCCATGAGACTTCATGGTGTTGTAGAATTCGCAAAATTAATATTGTACTATAAGGGTCCTCTGGCAGAAGAGGCCTTGATTTTTAAAAGACTGTTTTAAAAGAAGCCCAGAAAAGGGACACATAAAATGGCCACCAGACCCCGTGACCGACTTATTGGGACACTTTAAAATGGTTCCTGCAGTCCCCAGACAACCTTTGTGGATTCTACCCACAGTAAGTTCTGGAAGCCGTTTCTGAGAAAACGAAACCAGACTTTAACACATACATAAAGATTGGATGCAGATCCAGTCAGATCGGCCTGTAGATAAAGGCCATCTAAATGTTTACCCAGGCAAAGGGGAACAGTTCCATATTCATAAAGAACGCATCAAGGACCCGTTAAAGACATCAAGAAAACATTAAAACATTACCAGGTCATTCCAGACCAGAGATGGCCATCACCGGCCATCCCGAAAGCAGTTTAAATATAATAACTACCCCGCTGTGCTATAAGCCCGCCAAAAGTTAAACAAAGACTAACCTTGATTTGGCGAGAGATAAAGGCCTCATCTGAGAAGTATAATTGGAGACACCCGGGGTAGCGATCGGTAGCCATCGTAGCGATCAGAAAGCCATCAGAGCCATCACAGAGTGCCATCGTGGCCATCGTGGTGATTGAAGAAGAAGAAGATGGTTCGAGTCGACATCCCGCCCCAGGGTAACCATCGGGAGATCGTCGACAAACCCCGGGCCGTTTGATGAGACAAAACTACAGAAGAAACCTATATGAAAGCCGGTTAGAGGCTTCCAACCGTGGTCAAGCAGATGGTCTCTTCCCCCGCATCAACATCCAGGCCCGCTGAGATCCAGCCTGTCCGTGACCTTCACCTCGAGGGAGAGAAGGCGAGAAGGCGTGTCGCAGCTCGCAGCCCGCAGCGCTGACCACGAGGAGACAGGACGCCTGAAAGGATCAAAACGCAGACCTGTTTCAAAACCTTGCAATTCCTAGTTGGATTGGTGAGCATGTTTCTGGCCCTTCATAATCGGATCTAGATAGGTTAAAGGGGGTGGTCATTTTGGGTATAATTAACATGAGTTGTTGTCCCTTGATGTTCCGTGTGTTTCCCCATTTCATGATGACTTTTGTAAGGTATAATATGCCTGTATCTATTTTAGCTAGTACTGTATTGTTATGATTTGTTTTTCCCTCCCATGTACCCTCTTATTTGCTTGCATTTGATTTGTTTTTCCTTATGCAATAAAATTTCATTTCGTTTCATTAAACTTGGTCTATAAGAGTATTCTCTGCATTGTAGTTCCTGCACCCAAGTCCAGTGTCTAGAACCTAAGGGGCGAGTGGGTCGAACCACTCAAGGTTTTACTGTGCAAAAGAGAGAGAGAGGCCTCTGGCGAGAGAAACCTCTGCGATCTCAGAGAGAAAACCCCTTACAGTGTCCAGAGTCAATGATGTTGCGGACTCCCAGGGCCACTCCCTCCTGACTGTATACCACTGTGCCACCACCCCTGATGGGTCTGTCCTGCCGGTGGAACAGGACATATTCAGGGATGGTGATGGAGGAGTATTGAACGTGTATACCATTGTGCCACCACCTCTGGTGTCTGGAGCATTGGCTGAAAGGTATGCTTCTGTGAGTATGAGTATGTTAGACCATTGCTTGACTAGTCTGTGGGACAGCTGTCCCAATTTTGGCACATGTCCCGAGATGTTAGTGAGGAGGACTTTGCAGGGTTGACTGGGCTGGGTGTGGCTTTGTCATGTCCGGTGCCTAGGTTGATGTTGGGTGGTACGTCCGATTTTATTCTTAGTATACTTCTTTGTAGTGGTTTGGTACAACTGAATGGCTTGCTGAGCCATTTCAGAGGGCAGTTTAGTGTCAACTGCATTGCCGTGGGTCTGTAATTTCATACTCCAGTTTCAACTCCAAAGGGTTCTGTGAGGGCTCCATTGTGTACTATTCTGGATGATGAATTTTGGTATGTTTTCCAGTTATGGTAATAAATGTCTTTGGCATTCCATGTAGGTCATGTGCTCAATTGAAAAGTACTAAATAAACATTTCCTATTGGAGTTCCAATGTTAAAATATCCACTTATTTGTTGCATTTCACTTTACCACCAGTAGGTGATGCTTTAGTGAGTTCCAATGTTAATTTTATAACTGTCCTATTACAGCTTCCTATAACATTACCACATAATGCTGTACAGCCTGTTCATCCTGCAGATACCGCTGTGAGTACATTAATATATTTTTAAACTTATTTTTTAAGAACTATCAAAAATGTTTCCCTTGCCTGGTTTCCCTCTGTGGTCTCATTCACGGGTTCTCTGTGCCCTCAGGCAATATTTTTGTGTGCTCCCTGTCTCTGGCATGCTCTGATCCCTGTGACCTTCTTGTTGTAGTCAGGTCTTCTCCGCCATAGTGCCCACTCCACTGATTTCTATCTTTAGGAATCACTGACAATTCTGCTGCACTATCTTTCCTTACTCTATCAGCCTGCAGGAGTGCTCCTCTTGGCTCCACAGCAATACTGTGGGCTGCTGCCAGCTTTTTTTTATTCACTAGTGGGATATGGGCGTCGCTGACTTGTGCTCACCTTCGTCGTAGCCCACCTCTTCTGCTGTTTAGGCAACTCATTGGGGTCATTGGCCATGGGAGTAGTGGGTACGCTTTGCCATCCAGAAGCCATCCGTGGAATTACGGAGGATGAAGCATCATGGCAACTTCCTGCTTATCAGGCATTAATGTGCAGGGTCCACTGATTGTTGTCACACACCATTTGGATGTTGAGGAAATGGAAGCCATACCTATAGACTTACTTGAGTGAGGGTTCTGTGGGAGCCCTCAAAGCAACGTGTCATCGATTAACATAGAAACATAGAAGATAGGAGCAGGAGTAGGCCATTCGGCCCCTCGAGCCTGCTCCGCCATTCGATGAGATCATGGCTGATCATCCAAACTCAGTACCCCGTACCTGCCTTCTCCCCATATCCCTTGATACCTTTAGCTCTAAGAAATATATCTAACTCCTTCTTGAATATATTTAAAGACTTGGCCTCAACCGCCTTCTGTTGTAGAGAATTCCACAGGTTCACCACTCTCTGGGTGAAGAAATTCTTCCTCATCTCTGTCCTAAATGGCTTACCCCTTATCCTTAGACTATGACCCCTGGTTCTGGACTCTCCGACCATCGGGAACATTCTACCTGCATCTAGTTTGTCCAGACCTGTCAGAATTTTATAAGTTTCGATGAGATCCCCTCTCATTCTTCTAAACTCCAGTGAGTATAAGCCCAATCGACCCAATCTCTCCTCATACGTCATTCCTGCCATCCCAGGGATCAGCCTTGTGAATCTTCGCTGAACTCCTTCCATGGCAAGAACGTCCTTCCTCAGATAAGGCGACCAAAACTGCACACAGTACTCAAGGTGTGGTCTCACCAAGGCCCTGTACAACTGCAGCAGGACATCCTTGCTCCTGTACTCAAACCCTTTCGCTATGAAGGCCAACATACCATTTGCCTTCTTCACCGCCTGCTGCACCTGCATGCTTACCTTCAGCGACTGGTGCACAAGGACACCCAGGTTGAATCCTGGGCCTTGGGAAACCAGCAACACTATAAAACTGTAATGCCCTATTATGCTGCTGCCTTGCTCTAATGCCAAAGGTGATGAATTAGCCCACTCTCCTGTAAAGGGCTTCAGTGACCTGACAAATGCCTGTCAGTACTGCACCCTGGCTGATGTTGCTTTGATCCCCTGTGGCTACCTGAAATGACCTTGTGCCATACAGGTTGAGGGCAATGGTCACCTTCACAGTCACGGAGAGAGCAGTGCAGGCAGATGAGCAGGGCTTGAGGTCCTCCTGCAACAGGTCACAGAGATGCCCTATTGGCGGTTTGCTGAACCACAATCTACTTATGCACAATTCCTCAAAAAGATCCTCATAAGACCTGTGCTGCCTGTATAATATATATGGGAGTCGGAGGGGAGGATAATAACTTCTTTTAAAAATTCATTTATGGGATGTGGGCATCGCTGGCAAGGCCGGCATTTATTGCCCATAACTAATTTCCCTTGAGAAGGTTGGGGTGAGCTGCCTTCTTGAACCGCTGCAGTCCGTGTAGTGAAGGTACTCCCATAGTGCTGTTAGGGGGGGAGTTCCAGGATTTTGACCCAGCGACGATGAAGGATCGGCGATATACTTCTAAGTCAGAATGGTGTGTGATTTGGAGGGGAACTTGGAGGCGGTGGTGTTCCCATGCGCCTGCTGCCCTTGTCCTTCTAGGTGGAAGAGGTCGCAGGTTTGGGAGGTGCTGCCGAAGAAGCCTTGGCGAGTTGCTGCAGTGCATCTTGTAGATGGTACACACTGCAGCCACAGTACGCCGGTGCTGGAGGGAGTGAATGTTTAAGGTGGTAGATGGGGTGCCAATAAGGCGGCACGGTGGCATAGTGGTTAGCACTGTTGCCTCACAGCGCCAGGGACCCGGGTTCGAATCCGACCTCGGGTGACTGTCTGTGTGGAGTTTGCACATTCTCCCCGTGTTTGCGTGGGTTTTCTCCGGGTGCTCCGGTTTCCTCCCACAGTCCAAAGATGTGCAGGTTAGGTTGATTGGCTATGATAAATTGACCCTTAGTGTTAGTGGGGTTACGGGGATAGGGTGGGATATGTGTTGGTGCAGGGGTTACGGGGATCGGGTGGAATATGTGTCGGTGCAGGCTCGATGGGCCAAAATGGCCTCTATCTGCACTGTGGGGTTTCTGTGATTCTGTTTTTCTGTGAAAGCGGGCTGCTTTGTCCTGGATGGTGTCGAGCTTCTTGAGTGTTGTTGGAGCTGCACTCATCCAGGCAAGTGCAGAGTATTCCATCACACTCCTTACTTGTGCCTTGTAAATGTTGGAAAGGCTTTGGGGAGGCAGGAGGTGAGACACTCGCTGCAGAATACCTAGCTTCTGACCTGCTCTTGTTGCCACAGTATTTATGTGGCTGGTCCAGTTAAGCTTCTGGTCAATGGTGACCCCCAGGATGTTGATGGTGGGGAATTCGGCGATGGAAATGCTACTGAATGTCAAGGGGCGGTGGTTAGACTTTTGCTTGTTGGAGATAGTCATTGCCTGGCACTTCTGTGACGCGAATATTACCTGCCACACATCAGCCCAAGCCTGAATGTCGTCCAGGTCTTGTTGCATGCGGGCATGGACTGCTTCATTATCTGAGGAGTTGTGAATGGCACTGAACACTGTGCAGTCATCAGCGAACATCACCATTTCTAACCTTATGTTAAAGGGAAGGTCATTGATGAAGCAGCTGAAGATGGTTGGGCCTAGGACACTGCCCTGAGGAACTCCTGCAGTGATGTCCTGGGGCTGTGATGATTGGCCTTCAACCACCACAACCATCTTCCTTTGTGCTACGTATGACTCCAGCCAGTGGAGCGATTTTCCCCCGATTCCCAATGACTTCAGTTTTACTAGGGCTCCTTGATGCTATGCTCGGTCAAATGCTGCCTTGATGTCAAGGGCAGTCACTCTCACCTCACCTCTGGAATTCAGCTCCTTTGTCCATGTTTGGACCAAGGCTGTAATGAGTTTGGGAGCCGAGTGGTCTTGGCGGAATCCAAACTGGGCATCAGTGAGCCGGTTATTGGTGAGTAAGTGTAGCTTGATAGCACTTTCGATGACACCTTCCATCACTTTGCTGATGATTGAGAGTAGACTGATGGGGCGTTAATTAGCCGGGTTGGATTTGTCCTGCTTATTGTGGACAGGACATACTTCGGCAGTTTTCCACATTGTCGGATAGATGCCAGTGTTGTAGTTGTACTGGAACAGCTTGGTTAGAGTTGCGGCTAGTTCTGGAGCACAAACCCTCAGCATGATAGCCGGGATGTTGTTGCAGCCCATAGCCTTTTCTGTATCCAGCGTGCTCTGCAATTTCTTGATATCACGTGGAATGAATCGAATTGGCTGAAGACTGGCTTCTGTGATGGTGGGGACCTCAAGAGGAGGCCGATATGAATCATCCACTCGGCACTTCTGGCTGAAGCTGGTTGCAAACCTGGTGCTTCCTAAATGGTGCCTGACTTATTAGCTCCAACCCGTACTGTTCCTCTTCCTCCTTCATGATAATGGCTTACAATGGTACGTATATGGAATGCCATACCTGCTCCGCAGAAGCTTTGACTTCAGGTAGGAGGTGCTGTGAGGGGGAGTCCAAAATTATGCCGGTGGACTGACTCGTGTCAAAAGCAAGTACAGGTACTTGTGGTCATAAATCCAAACCAAAAACACTTAAAAAAGGTTTGCTAGATGCACAAATCAATGTTTAAACTCTCCTGACTTCAAGCTCACAAACTTCTCAATTTTGTCTTGATTATGTGATCCTGGCAGTTACCTGAACCTCATAAATCTCAGTCTAACTTACACAGAGTGCACTCGCAGTGCAAACCCAGGAAACTCCCAACTGCCACACCACTGCCTCTCACACTAAGTGAGGTCACTGGGAACTTGACAGGCGGATTGTAGAAAGCCTCAAAAATCCCAAATCAACTCGCGGGAACGTTTAATGTTGCAAAATGGATGGAAACAACTTCTACCCAGTTTTCCTGTCTAAAAATATTTCCGGCGCGTTTATACACCGCTAATGCACTGAAAACAGTGAGTAAATTCCACTCTCGCTGCATTGTTTGTAAAGATGGTCTTTATTTACATGTGTTTCAAACTTCATGTCTCTGAGATTAAATGAATGTTATAAAAGAAACAGTTTTTAAGCTCGGTCCCTAGGACCACAGCCATGCATTTTCTTTATCTTATACTAGCTGGAGTGCCCGGCAGTGCCGAGGCTTTTTTGAGGGCATGTTGTTGTTGGAAGAGAGAGAGAGAGCGACTGGGGGGAAGAGAGAGAGCAACTGGGGGGAAGAGAGAGAGCGACTGGGGGGAAGGGGGGTAGGGGGAGGGGGGAGGGGGGTGTAGGGGGGGAGGGGGAGGGGAAGGGGGGGAGGGGAGGGGGGAGGGAGGGGGAGGGGGAGGGGGCGGGGGAGGGGGGAGGGGAAGGGTGGGGGCGGGAGGGGAAGGGGGGGAGGGAGGGGAGGGGAGGGGGAGGGGAGGGGGTGGGGAAGGGGGGGTGGTGGAGGGGGAGGGGGAGGGGGAAAGGGAGGGGGGGTGGGGGGGGTGGAGGGTGAGGGGTGTGTGGGGGGGAAAGGGGGGGTGGGAAGGGTGTGGGGGGGGAAGGGTGGGGGAAGGAGGGGGGAGGGGGGAAGGGAGAAAGGGAGGGGGGGAGAAAGGGAGGGGGGAGCCAGCAGACCCTCTCCCCTCTGCCGGCGATGGCTCCGTGGAGCTCCGTGCCGCCCCACGCACTGACATGGCCCAGCCGAGCGCAGCGCCCCAGTCAGCCCGAGCCCCAGCTTCAAGACCGCCAATTGCGTCTGGGCCTGCGCTGGAGCCAAGCCCCGGCAACGGGCGTGAGCCGGTTTGAGGCTGAGAGAGGGCCGGGCCCGGTTGCCGGGGTAAACCCTTCCCCCCCCCTTCCCACTCTCCCGAGCACCGGCCTCCCGAGCCCCGCCCTCCCGAGCACTGGCCCCCCGCCCGAGCCGCGGGGGGGAAGGAGAGAGAGAGCCGCCGCTCCTCCGGTCGATGTGTTGCGGGCCAACCCCTGATGAGCGCCCGATCAGCTGAGCCCGAGCCCCACGGTGACCGCAACTCACCTCCCGCTAAGCTCCCTCCCGCCCCGCCAGCCTTTACCAAAATGGCGGGGATGGCTACGCTCGGCCCAGTCCCGTGCCGCCAGCCTTTACCAAGATGGTGGCGATCGCGGGACGGGCCCAGCGGGAGGGGCGGTGCCTAGCTCGGGCTTGGCTGGGCAACAGAGGCCCAGGCTTCCAGGCCTGCAAAAACAGTGAAAGGTAGGATAATTATAGAGGTTAGAGAAAAGATTTACAAATTAATTAACTTTTTTTAAAAACTATTTGTGTTTTAAAAGCAACTTTTTTTTTTGCTGGAAATCTAGATTTGAAAAGAAACACGCAGAAAGTGGGAAAAAAAAACTTACGAATCAAGATGGCTGACACTCACCTCAGTTCAGAATGATAAGGCCCGCCCACACACGCACCGATTGGTCAACCGTCAGGTCACTGAACTGTAGGATTGGTCAATCATCACGTCACTCAACTCTAGGATGGCCCGCCCGCACACACAATGAATCCGCCCCCACTCGATGCTAATGAGCGGATAATGAGCAGAATTTTGAATGTTTTTTGGATACCATCGGCACAATTTTTGTCCGACCAAAAAGTAAATATGCCTACAAGAGTCCCCTAATGATGAGCTTTCTTTTGATATAACATATGTGTAGGTACGCTCTATAACTTTTGATTGTATAGCCGGACGGGAGACAGAGAAACAGACAGACTGTTTTATATATATAGATTTGTAACTGCCATAACACTTGTCCTGTGACCAAAATTAAAGGCTTAGAAATAAATCTGTATATAGCCTTGGCTTGCTTTTTAATAGAATACAGAATTAAAATCAGACCTGGTTCTTGGAGTTCTCTACTCCAGAGGGTTGTGGATGCTCAGTCATTGAGCATATTCAAGACTGAGATCGATACATTTTTGGGCACTAAGAGAATCAAGGGATATGGGGATCTGGCGGGAAAGTGGAGTTGAGGTAGAGACTCAGCCATGATCTTATTGAATGGCAGAGCAGGCTTGAGGGGCCGTATGGCCTACTCCTGCTCCTATTTCTTATGTTCTTACAAAGCATTTTAATTTTTTTATATATTGAAAGGATTATTATTTAAATATGCAAGAGGTGAATAGTAGCAGAACTAGACATCATACACTGGAGAGTTCTTCTCCACCCCAAACCACCAATATAAAACATTATCTGCCAATTTAAGCCACAGCAATTTTAGTAAACTCCATTATGTACGATGAAGGATTTTATCATGAACAAGCTTTAAACAAACTCCCTGACTGATGAATGAGCCATCTCCCAGATACTCCACTGCTGATTAAGAGAAATAATCGACTTCAGGTCTTACTCCTATGTTGCTTTAAATCCAGTCTAGGCCAGATGTTGCAATAGCTTTGAGACAACATATTTTTGTGTGAGAGTTCCTCAAAAGAGACAGCTGGTGGATAGGGGACTTCGACCTGTAACTACCTCCCCAGTGACTGCTGCTAACACCTGTTGTGTTTCAGATTTGAAAATATCTATTAAAAAAATGCCTTCTGAATGAGCTACTTATTGCCACACATCTGAACGAAGTAATCTGTAGGAAGGAATGCATCACTATTCACTACCCTTTCTTGATATGCATCCCTCAATTCAGCATATACCTTTATTTGTTTAGTCTTTGAGAATTTTTCCCCCCGTTAAAGAAACCAACTAAATGGCTTGGCTTTGTGCTAACTTCAACAATTTCATTAAACTACATTTAGTCATTGGTTAATATTGTCAAATGTATTGCATGTAGATCCTATACTAGAATTCTTTGTAAAACTTTCAATGAAGTGTATGGGAGAAACAGAGTGAAATAAAGCACACCCATCTCCAGCTGTAACTATGAAAGTAGTCTTAAAGAGAGATAAAGCCCATGAAATTCAAATAGGGGGTGTAGGGAACTATCCCTTGGATAGCCCCGAGGCGCACGTAATAGCGGGTCTCGGACTTCATTATCAGCAAACTTACAGGCACCTAATAACCATCTCCAGGCAGCTTGCTGGAGAAGAGGCCTCAAAATCTACCCCAATGCCTTTAAACATGGGTAAGAACATAATAGCTGCTTAACAAGTGTAGGTGCAGGGGAGGATGAAGACAGGGAGTACAGGAAAGATATCAAAGAAAGGAAGATACTGGTTGGTTGCTGGCACAAAGCCTCCAAACGTAGCATCTCTAATGCCTTCCACAGTTTCTCTTGGGAACAGAGTGAGGACCATCTCCTCCAGAGACTGAGGGTCTTGAGGGTTGCATGTTCGGATTCTCTCCTGTTGGTTATGTGCAGCTTGGTCTGCAAGCAGAACACAGTGAAGAATATTACAGGACCCGAAACAGCACATTGGTGCTGACATCATCAGTAATGTCAACCCCACTGTCTCATAAATCGAGATAAACTCTTAAAAATCAAGAGATTTTGTATAAACATCATGAGTTGCTACATTTTTTCTGACCCAACCCCTCGCCAACCTTTGCTCCCGGACAGGAAACGTATTTAGCCGTCACTAACCGATTACTGACATAAGAACATAAGAATTAAGAGCAGGCGTAGGCCATACAGCCCCTCGAGCCTGCTCCGCCATTCAATAAGATCATGGCTGATCTTCAACTTCAACTCCACTTTCCTGCTGAAATAAAGAATAGATTTGCCTTCCAAAGCTAGGCTTTATTAACTTTAAAATCTGCAGCACATCTTTCCACATCCAGTCCCAACCAAAGCTGGAAAAGAACTGAATTTAAGGTGGCCACCACACATCATGTGACATCAACTACCAATGAGATTACAACATATATCCCAAGGCAGTTAACAAACAACCAATCACAATACTTTTACTAAACAAGGAATAATCACCACATTCACCCCTCCTTTTAAAATATACTCCAACCTAAATAACCTTTACAATTTATAATTAATTATTTACAACTAAAACTATGCACAACAAGAGTAAAACTGTTTACATGACACAATACTAAGTGAACAACAACAAATAATAACATTGCACATAAGTATTAAGTATCTCTCAACTAAAACAATATAATATAATATTTCAACAATTTTAAAACATTACTATCAATTTAAAAGTCCATTTTCAATCGGTCGACCGGATATCTTATTCGTGTCAACCTTCTTAACCTTGGTGAAATTCCTTGCCCTCCCACACCAGAAGGCACAGAAGTATCTTCAGCAGGAAGGCTACCCATATCCCGATTTTCAACGGTTTCCGGATTAGAAATCCCATCGGAAGGTAAACTGGGACGGTCATAAACATCCATCAAGGGCTGACTAATAGAAGTATAATTATCTGCAATCGGATTGGAGACATTCGTAGTATCTGTAACAGCATCCACATTATCTAAATCATGACTATTATTAATATCCTCAGAAGAGGGCTGGCCACCACAAGGAGCCAAGTCTTTAATTGAAACGATACTTTCTTTCCCATCTTGGAATCGAATATGAGCATATTGGGAATTTGCCTCCAACAGCTCCACCTCCTCCACTAAAGGATCATATTTTGACAATCTAACATGGCGTCGAAGCAGCACAGGTCCCTGCATAGTAAGCCATGAAGGTACCGAATATCCCGTAGTAGATCTCCGTGGATAGTTAAAGAGCCTTTCATGGGGGGTCACATTAGTAGCCGTTGAAAGCAATGATCTAATGGAATGCAGGGCATCAGGCAGTACCATTTCCCACTGTGTATTCTTAAGGTTCCGGGATGTCAAAGCCAACATAACTGCCTTCCAGATCACCCCATTGTATCGTTCGCACTGTCCATTACCCTGGGGATTATACGGGGTAGTTCTACTAGTAGAAATTCCCCGACTCTGAAGGTATTCCTTCAACTGGGAAGACATAAAAGAACTTCCCTGATCCGAATGAATATACGCAGGCATCCCAAAGATGACAAAAAGTTGAGTCAGACATTTGATAACTGTAGCAGCTGATACATCTGCATAAGGAAAAGCAAAAGGGAACCTTGAAAACTCATCCACAACAGTAAAAATATAACGGTTTTGAGTAGTTGAAGGAAGAGACCCCTTAAAATCGACGCTCAAACGTGCAAAAGGAGAAGTAGCCTTTATAAGATGAGCTCGTTGAGGCTTAAAGAAATTCAGTTTACACCGAGCGCAGATAGAACATGATGAAGTCATCCGCTTGACGTCTTCAACTGAAAAGGGCAAATTCTTACTGTGTACGAAGTGTATCATCCTCGTAACCCCAGGATGACATAAGGCATTGTGAAGATTAATAAGCGTATCTCCGTGAATCACAGAACAATAAGCCCTCGACAGTGCATCAGCAGCAACATTATCCTTCCCCAGATGATAAACTATGTCAAAATGGTAACATGCCAACTCAATCCTCCATCTCATTATTTTATCATTTTTGATCTTTCCAAAATGTTTAACATCAAACATAAAGGACACAGATTTTTGATCAGTTACCAACGTGAAATGTCGCCCCGATAAATAATGTCTCCATTTACGCAATGCTTCTACTATTGCGTATGCCTCTTTCTCTATTGAAGAATGTCTTTTTTCACTATTGTTCAAAGTACGTGAGAAAAAGGCCACAGGTCTTCCATTTTGGTTCAGAGTAGCCCCAATTGCAAAATCAGAAGCATCCATCTCGATCACAAAAGGAACCTGCTCATCAATAGAATGCACAACTGCTCCTAAAATATCCTTTTTAAAATTCTCAAAACATGTCCTGGCCTCCCATGATAGAGGATATGTCGTAACCCGAATAAGAGGCCAGATCTTCCATGAAAAATTTGCAATCCAATTAGAATAATAAGAAAACAGTCCAACAACTCGTTGCAAAGCCTTAGAATTAGTAGGACAAGGTAAATCAATCAATGGTCGCAGACGTTCTGGATCTGGTTTAATCTTGTTTCCCGAGATAATATACCCCAATAGATTTACCTCAGTAGTCAAAAAGATACATTTCTCTTTATTAAAAGTTAAACCAACTTTTTCCGCAGCTTGAAGGAATCTTTTAAAATTAGAATCATGCTCCACCCTTGATTTGCCACACACTGTGATGTCATCTAAGTATGAAAAGGTGTCAGAGAGGGAGTTATCACTTATAAAAGCATCCATTGCCCGTTGAAAACAAGCAACACCATTAGTAACACCAAATGGTATTCGGCAAAACTGATACAGCTTTCCACCAGCCTCAAAGGCCGTATATGGTTGATCCTTCTTAACAATAGGAATCTGATGATAAGCACTCTTTAAGTCAATAGTGCTAAAAACCTTATACTGAGATACTTTATTGATAAGCTCATCAATCTTAGGCAAAGGGTACGCATCTAATTGAGTATACCTATTAATAGTTTGGGAATAGTCTATCACCATTCGTTTCTTGTGTCTCTCGTTAGTCGTGACAACTACCTGTGCTCGCCAAGGCGAACAACTAGGTTCAATGATTCCTTCCAATAAGAGACGTTGAACTTCAGAATTAATAAATTCTCTATCCTGACTACTATATCTTCTTGACTTGGTAGCAATTGCCTTACAATCCGGCATCAAATTGGAAAAAAGTGATAATGGATAAAGAGGTTAATCCACAAATAGATAAAGGTGGCTTAGTCCCTCCAAATGAAAGACTAAGAGACTCGTGTAACTGAAGCACATCATGTCCAATCAAAATATCCGCACAGAGATTAGGCAAAACAGATAGGCGTATATCAGTATACGTATTACCTAGAAGAATCATTTTCACAAAGCAACAACCAGCTATTTGTGAAATAAGGGTCGTCTGAGCCATACACACCTGATACGTAACAGGCGAAATTTTCAAATGCTTCTCCTTCACAAACTGAAGACTTATAAAACTCTCAGTACTGCCCGTATCTATAAGGGCCTTCACTTCCAACCCATTAACTTGAGCCGTAACTATAGCTTTGTTTAGGCCATGAGCAAATGCAGCAGAAATTGATGCAATAAACGCCCTATCTAAAGGCTGAATAGTCACAGAGGAGGAGGTGGTAGAGGAGGGCCCTCCCACACCAGGAGAGGAGGAGGTAATTGAACCTGATGATTTGCACATGCGTGCATAATGACCTCTCTTGCCGCATTTACTACACACAGCCTCCCGAGCAGGACACTTCAGACGAGGATGCCGGATATTCCCACAAAAATAACACTTCTGAATCCTAGAGGCAACAGCCGCCGAAGTAGAAACTGTTTCAGAATCTAGTAAACCACTCCCATTAAGTCCACATAATTCCTTTTCATCCGAAACTGCCGAAACCATAGTCGCAGGCCGATTAAAAAGAGCATAAGAATCCGAACTTCTCTGAGCCACATCCAATGTAGAAGCTTGCTCAAAAGCACTTTTAAGATCCAAAGTCTTATTTTCTAACAACCGCTGACGAATTGATCTAGACAGTAATCCATTAATAAAAGCATCCCGTACCGATTCTTCCTTATATTCTTCAGCCGTCACGGCCTTATAATTACAGTTAACACTAAGGCACCGAAGTGCTTGTAAATAAGTATCCAAAGATTCTCCCACCTGCTGCCTATGGGCAGATAGAAGGTGATGTGCAAATACCTCATTCTTTGGTTTAACAAAAATCTTTTCCAATTTAGAAATAGCCACTTCATAAGTTTTACAGTCCAAAATATATTTATATACATCCGGAGCAATGTAGTTGATCAGCATATTCAGCTTATTTAGAGACTCTTGATCCAACACGCCCAAAAAGTTTTTAAATGTACAATACCAATGTTTCCATTTATCATCCACTCCAGCAGAATTGGGGTCAGCCTTGAATCGTTCTGGTTGAAGATATCGCTCCATTCTAACATAAAGTTAATACATTGAAATAAAGAATAGATTTGCCTTCCAAAGCTAGGCTTTATTAACTTTAAAATCTGCAGCACATCTTTCCACATCCAGTCCCAACCAAAGCTGGAAAAGAACTGAATTTAAGGTGGCCACCACACATCATGTGACATCAACTACCAATGAGATTACAACATATATCCCAAGGCAGTTAACAAACAACCAATCACAATACTTTTACTAAACAAGGAATAATCACCACACCTGCCCAATCCTCATATCCCTTGATTCCCTTAGAGTTCAAGAATCTGTCTATCTCAGCATTGAATATAACCAACGACTGAGTATCCACAGCCCTCTGCGGTAGAGAATTCTAAGTGGGATCCTACCCCACCAAGATTGAACTCTACCAAAGACTAGATGGAGTCCTAGCCCATCCCCAAGTCTGTATCCTAATGTGAATTATCCACTCTATAGTCTCAGGATAAGGGGTTGACCATTTAGGACTGAGATGACAAAAAATTTATTCAATCAGAGGGTTGTGAATCTTTGGAACCTCTCTACCTCTCTCTCCTCCTTTAAGACGCTCCTTAAAACCTACCTATTTGACCAAGCTTTTGGCAACCTTCCCATAGTATCTACTTATGTGGCTCGGTGTCAAATTTTGTTTGATAATAAGTGCCTTGGGATGTTTTATTACTTTAAAGGTGCAATATAAATACAAGTTGTTGTTGTTGTTGCTGTTATCAACTTCTGGCCCTCGTTGCCAGGTCACCACTTGCCCTGGCACTCAAACATCGCTAGTGTTCTCTGTAAAGACAATTGCCTGTGGGCACACAAACCCAGCCCTGTTAAACCGACATGGGGCATAGCGACCCGACAGGGGGGTGAATCAAACACTGCGCACTCCCCACCCACTGTAAGTAGAACTGGTAACTTATAGGGAACTCCGATGGCAGCCAACAATGGGTAGCAAATGCATTTTTTAAACTAATTCCTGGGATGTGGGCATCACTGGCAAGGCCAACATTTATTACCCATCTCTAATTGCCCTTGAGAAGGTAGTGGTGAGCTGCCTTCTTGAACCACTGCAATCTGTGTGCTTGAAGGTTCTCCCATAGAACTGTTATGGAGGGAGTTCCAGGATTTTGACCCAGCTGTAGGATTCGCAAAATTGGACTTTATATTAATAAGGGTCAAATGGCAGAAGAGGCCGTGATTTTAAAGACTGTTTTAAAAGAAGCCCAGAAAAAGGGGCATACAAAATGGCTGACGTACCATGTGACCAGCTTATTGGGACACTTTAAAATGGTTCCTGCGCAACCTCAGACAGATTTGTGGATTCAACCCACAGTAAGTTCTGGAAGCCGTTCCTGAGAGAACGAAACCAGACCCACAGGTATGCATATGGATTAGATGCAGATCTAGTCAAGATCGGCCTGGAGACAGAGGCCATCTAAATGTTGACCCAGACAAAAGGGGACAATTTCATATTCATGAGAACAGCACCCAGGACTAGATAACGAGATCAGCAGGACATTAAAAACAATGAAGGTAATTCCAGACCAGAGATGGGCCTCTTACCAGCCATTTAAGACATTTTAAAATATAATGACTACCCCACTGTGCTCCCAGCCCGCCAAAAATTAAACAAAGACTAACCTGATTTTGGGCGGGAAGTGAAGCCTCTGGAAGAAAGGTATATCTGGAGAGACTTTTCGGCAGTTGGGGTAAGCGAGTTGGAATGCAGACAGACAAGCCTGCAGCTTGAGCTCAGACACACAGCTTGAATCCGGACATCCAGAAGAAGAAGCAGGCGATCGCAGGAGGAAGAAGAAAGCCAACATCGAGAAGGCCGTCTTGAAGCCGGCGTCCCGCCCCGGGGAAACACATCGGGAGATCATCGACCATCCCCGGGCCGTTGCCGGAACGAGAGGCCATCGACCCAACTTGGGAGAAGAGACAAAAAAATAAAGGCCCCAAGAGGAGAAACCTTCCAGCCACCCCGGCTTGGGAGAAGAGAAAAGAAACTGAAGAAGCAATGGGAGCCAGCCCAAGGCTCCTCTAACCAGGGTCGAGCCGACAATCCTCGACCACGCCGACATCCAGGCCCGCCTGTGTAGCCGTCCCTGACCCCCACCTCAGGAGAGAGGTGTGGCGCAGCTCGCAGGGGCTCCACGATCCACATGGAGACGAAACGCCTGAAAGGACCAAACACAGACTCGATTTCAAAACCTTGCACTTCCTAGTAAGATTGGTGAGCATGTTTCTGGCCCTTCACAATCAGATCTAGATAGGTTTAATAAGGGGGTGGATTTTAAGGGTACAATTAACACGAGTTGTTGTCCCTCGATGTTCCGTGCGTTTCCTTATTTCATAATGATCTTTGTAGAGTATAAGATGCCTGTATTTGCTTTAGTTAGTACTGTGTCGTTATGATTTGTTTGTGTGTTTTTCCCTCCCATGTACTCCCTTATCTGCTTGCATTGGATTTGATATTTTTCCTTATGCAATAAAATTTCATTTTGTTTCATCAAACTTGGTCTACAAGAGTTTTCTCTACATTGTAGTTCCTGCGCCTAAGTCCAGAGTATAGAACCTAAGGGGCGAGTGGGTCAAACCACTCAAGGTTTACTGTGCAAGAGAGAGAGGCCTCTAGAGAGAGAAACCTCAGGGAAACCTCTCGAGGAAAACCCCTTACACCAGCGACGATGAAGGAACAGCAAAATATTCCCAAGTCAGGATGGTGTGTGACTTGGAGAGGAACTTGGAGGTGGTGGTATTCCCAAGAGCCTGCTGCCCTTGTCCTTCTAGGTGGAAGAGGTCGTGGCTTTGGGAGGTGCTGCCAAAGAAGCCTTGGTGAGTTGCTACAGTGCATCTTATAGATGGTACACACTGCAACCAGGGTGCAAGCAAAGTGATGGAAGGTGTCGTCGACAGTGCTATCAAGCGACACGTATTACCAATAATCTGCTTGCCGATGCTCAGTTTGGGTTCTGCCGGGATCACTCAGCTCCAGACCTCATTACAGTCTTGGTCCAAACATGGCTAAAAGAGCTGAATTCCAGAGGTGAGGTGAGAGTGACTGCTCTTGACATCAAGGCAGCATTTGCCCGAGTCTGGCATCAAGGAGCCCTAGTAAAACTGAAGTCAATGGGAATCAGGAGGAAAACTCTCCACTAGCTGGAGTCATACCTAGCACAAAGGAAGATGGTTGTGGTTGTTGGAGGCCAATCATCTCAGCCCCAGAACATCACTGCAGGAGTTCCTCAGGGCAGTGTCCTAGGTCCAACCATCTTCAGCTGCTTCATCAATGACCTTCCCTCTATCATAAGATCAGAATTGGGGATGTTTGCTGATGATTGCAGTGTTCAGTTCCATTCGTAACTCCTCAGGTAATGAAGCCATCCATATCCAGCCATATCAGCTGGTGTGTGACCACTAGAAGGTGATTTTGCATGTTTGTGCCAGGTTCCCTGGCAGCTGCCATGACTCCTTCATACTGCGCCAGTCTACTGTGCCTCCGCTATTCAGTCCGCCAAACGAACTTCAAGGATGGCTACTTGGAGACAAGGGATATCCCCTGTGCTCTTGGCTAATGACGCCGTTGAGGAGACCAGCCAGCGAAGCTGAGGAGCGCTACAACTCCAGCCACATTACCACCAGATGCATTATCGAGCAAACCATCGGATTGCTGAAGATGCGCTTCAGATGCCTCGATAGATCAGGTGGAGCCCTACAGTACTCATCAGCCAGGGTCTCCAAAATCGTTGTGGTATGCTGTGTGCTTCATAACATGGCACAGCGTTATGGCTTGCCGATTCCGCAGAACCAAGAGGCTCCTCACAGAGCCGCCTCGGATGAGGATGATGCTGAGGAGGAGGAGGAGGAGGAGGAGGAGGAGGACGGAAATGAGCATCCTGCAGAGGCCCGCCAACCAGCGGAACCAGTGCGCGAGAGCATTGCTGGGCGGAATGCAAGGAACGCACTCATCCTGGGCAGATTTTCGTAGCCTGGTACATCAAACACTGCAGCCTCACTGCTTCTTAACTGACCATGGACAGTGGCCCATGCCTACACTTTCCTACATCTTTGACCAGCTTGCTATCATCTGCAAGTTATCCCAAGGCCTCTATGTGACATCCCCATTCGCCAAATGACAGACGCCATAACTGCAGCAGCTGCCACCAGATTTTTTATGTACAGGAAAATGATGGCATTAAAACTATTTACAAGACTGGATGGTGGAATAGTTATGTGAATGTGGGCATAGAGAGATACGGAATGGGTAAGTGTGCATGGATGTGACTGTGAAGTGGGATGTGGAGGAAGAGATTGCTGAAGCTGAGTGCTGTTGGGGAAAGGCAATGGGGATCAGGTTGAGGGTGATGGAAACTTCGTACTTGCTTTCCCTGTGCGGTGAAGGTCATGGAAGTGCTTCCTGCACTGTAGCCAGGTGCGACAGGTGACACTCAGAGAGTTTACCTCTGCTGCCACCTCCATCCAGGCAGCCGTGGACTCTTTGGGAGGCCTCTTCCTCCCTGAGCGAGGGTAGAGGACCTCCCTGTGGGCCCTTACCCCATCCACCAAGGTCTGCAGTGACGTCTCGTTGAATTTGGCCGCAGCTCGGCCTCTGCCGCTGGCAGCAGCTGGTGCAGGCTCCTCTGCCATTGTGCAAGAGTGGTTGAGAAGCCTGCAGAGTTGGAGAAGCTTGCTGGACACTTTGAAAGCACCACAAATGATGACATCATATTGTGGGGCTTTCTGAGACTGGAAATGGACAATTAGCAAGGCTGTCCACACGCTGGAAATTAATTGGCCACTTGAGGGAAAATTGCGTGCAGCTGGCTGACCCATTTTTTTGTGGGTCAGAACCCCACATTCGGGGAATCCAACCATTTCCCACACAATCCACAAAATTGGGCCCAACGTTTCAGGTCGATGACCTTTTGTCAGAACTGGAAAAAGGATGGCATTCCCATGCGCCTGCTGCCCTTGTCCTTCTAGATGGTAGAGGTTGCGGGTTTGTGAGGTGCTGTCGAAGAAGCCTTGATGAGTTGCTGCAGTGCATCTTGTAGATGGTACACACTGCATCCACATTATGTTGGTGGTGGAGGGAGTGAATGCTTAAGGTGGTGGATGGGGTGCCAATCAAGCGGGCTGCTTGTCCTGGATGGTGTCGAGCTTCTTGAGTGTTGTTGGAGCTGCACTCATCCAGGCAAGTGGAGAGTATTCCATCACACTCCTTACTTGTGCCTTGTAAATGTTGGAAAGGCTTTGGGGAGTCAGAAGGTGAGACACCGCAGAATAACAATGACAACAACAACTTGTATTTATATAGCAGCCTTAATGTAGTAAAACGTCCCAAGGCACTTCACAGGAGTGTTATAAAACAAAAATTTGACACCGAGCCACATAAGAAATTAGGGCAGAGGACCAAAAGCTTGGTCATAGAGGTAGGTTTTAAGGAGCGTCTTAAAGGAGGAAAGAAATGTAGCGAGGCAGAGAGGGTTAGGGAGGGAATTCCAAAGCTTAGGGGCCAGGAAGCTGAAGGCATGGCCACCAATGGTTGAGCGATTATAATCAGGGATGCTCAAGAGCTCAAGAGGGCAGAATTAAAGGAGCGCTGATATCTTGTGGTGGGAGGGGGAGATGCTGGAGGAGATTACAAAGATGGGGGGGCGGCGGGGGGCGAGGCCATGGAGGGATTTCAAAACAAGGATGAGAATTTTAAAATCGAGGCGTTGCTTAACTGGGAGGCCAGGGGTGATGGGTGAATGGGACTTGGTGTGAGCTAGGACACAGGCAGCCAAGTTTTGAATGACCTCAAGTTTATGTAGGGTAGAATGTGGGAAGCCAGCCAGGAGTGCATTGGAATAGTTAAGTCTAGAGGTAACAACGGCATGGATTAGGGTTTCAGCAGCAGATGACCTGAGGCAGGGGCAGAGATGGGCAATGTTACGGAGATGGAAATATGCGGTCCTAGTTATGCTGTGGATATGTGGTCGGAAGCTCATTTCAGGGTCAAATATTACACCAAGGTTGTGAACAGTCTGGTTCAGCCTCAGACAGATGCTAGGGAGAGGGATGGAGTCGGTGGCTAGGGAACGGAGTTTGTGGCGGGCACCGAAAACAATGGCTTCGGTCTTCCCAATATTTAATAGGAGAACATTTCTGCTCATCGGACAAGCAGTCGGACAATTTAGAGACCGTGGAGGGGTCGAGAGAAGAGGTGGTGAGGTAGAGCTGGGTGTTGTTTGTGTACATGTGGAAACTGATGCTATTTTTTCGGATGATGCCGTCAAGGGGCAGCATGTAGTGTGAAATAGGAGGGGGCCAAGGATAGATCCTTGGCGGAACACCAGAGGTAATGGTGTGGGAGCGGGAAGAGAAGCCATTGCAGGTGATTTTCTGGCTATGATTAGAAAGATAAAAATGGAACCAGGCAAGTACAGTCTCACCCAGCTGGACGACAGTGGAGAGACATTGGAGGAGGATGGAGTGGTCAACCATGTCAAAGGCTGCAGATAGGTTGAGAAGGACGAGGAGGGTTAGTTTACCTTTATCATAATCACAAAGGATGTCAATAGTGACTTTGATAAGAGCCGTTTTGGTACTGTGGTGGGGCGGAAACCAGATTGGAGGGATTCAAACATGGAGTTCCGGGAAAGATGGGCATGAATTTTGGAGAATACCCTGCCTCTGACCTGCACTTGTTGTCACAGTATTTATGTGGCTGGTCCAGTTAAGTTTCTGGTCAATGGTGACCCCCAGGATGTTGATGGTGAGGGATTCGGCGATGGTAATGCCATTGAATGACAAGGGGCAGTGGTCAAACTCTCTCTTGTTGGAGATAGTCATTGCCTGGCACTTATGTGGCGCAAATGTTACTTGCCACTTAGCAGCCCAAGCCTAAATGTCGTCCGGGTCTTGCTGCATGTGGGAACGGATTGCTTCATTATCTGAGGAGTTGTGAATGGCACTGAACACTGGGCAGTCATCAGTGAACATCCCCATTTCTGACCCTATGATGGAGGGAAGGTCATTGATGAAGCAGCTGAAGATGGTTGGGCCTAGGACACTGCCCTGAGGAACTCCTGCAGCGATGTTCTGGGGTTGTGATGATTGACCTCCAATAACCACAACTATCTTCCTTTGTGCTAGGTATGACTCCAGGCAGTGGAGAGTTTTCCCCTTTAGTCCCATTGACTTCAATTTTACTATTGTATGACATTGCTTCTTCCATCCATAGTTCAGCAGTTTCAAATGTAGCTTGACACCCCTGAAAAGTTATGGTCCTTTCCTTTACATACTTTGCAAACTACCGCCCTATCGCCAACCTCCCTTTCTGCTCCAAAGTCCTTGAAGCTGTTGTTGCCGCCAAAACCCATGCAAACTTTCCTGCAACTCAATGTTTGAGCCTCTCCAAATCAGGTTTCCACCCCGCCACAGCATTGAAACAGCCCTAATCAAAGTCACAAATCATATCCTCCATGCACTATCCCTCCTCATCCTTCTCAAGCTGTCTGCAGTCTATGACATGATTGACCACACTCTTATGTTCATTAATAAATAGACATTCTTATTATGAACACAGCTAGCTTTTGCTAGACACTTTTATTGAGCACATGTGGACTAGGTAGTATCTGTAGAGGCTTCCATCTTGACTGCTGCCTTCTGGGTAGCCTAGTGCCTCATGGGTAATGTAGTCTTAATATACATACAGCTGGGTAGTGTAGTCTTATACATACAGCTATATACAGCTCTACACAGCTCTACGGCTCCACCTAGTGTCCACTATAGAATGACATGTTATTGATCATTACACACACCATCCTCCTACAATGCCTCTCCTCCGTTGTCCAGCTGAGTGGGACTGCGCTTGTCTGTTTCCACTCTTACCTATCCAGTCGTAGCCACCGAATCTCCAGCCACCTGCCTGGCCACTGGCTCAGGCTGAACCAGACTGTTTGCAACTTTGTCATCCTATTTGACCCTGAGCTGAGCTTCCAACCCCATATCCTTGCCACAAAGACCGCCTCCTTCCATCTCTAATATCACCCTTCTCTGCCTCTGATATGAGATGAGATAAAAGTGACAATAGCAGCTTTCCATTTAGAGATCTCTTCCTACTCTCGGTTTCCAATTATTGCAATGGTCAGGTTGAGCGGAGTTCTATTCTTCAAAAGGCTTCAGGTGCCTCATTCAAAACAGAAGATTGTGTGGTATTTCAGCAGTGTGAAGTTGTATATCCTCCAGCATTCGCTTCCAAATATGTTTGTTTGGTAGTTTGATTATAAGTAGTTTATTAGGATTTGAAATCACACGAGAATGTGATTTTCATTTGTTATTACCTGTTAAAATCCCTGGCAGCTATGCGTGGAAAATGTACATACTGATTCTATGATAGATGTCTCCCCACTGTACACTGATGGGCGATATCATTTAATGATGCCCGGGTTTCCATATCATTGAAATTGCTTCCTTCTTCAAAGGAATTAAGGGAGATAATAGTCAGGATCTTTCTGTGATTTCTTAATTCTTATTGGATTTCTGAAGGATGTTCAGACTAAAGAGCTCCATGAAATGCTCTTCCTAAGGTATGCAGCAAGTGACTATTTTATTCCAAGTGAATATTTTTATTCTGAAACTATTTAATTCCAAATGAGCTATAAAGAAGGCTGAATTAAGCAATTGGCTCTCTATGTGGACATCTGAGCTGTATTTAATTTTTTATTTTGTTCACATTGGCCCAGAAATTCGGGTCTCCACGGGTGAGTACACATTGGGTACTCACCCATAGGCCCAACGGAAGTGCCGGTTTCATGCATGCACTGCACATGCGCGGGAAACCGGAACTTCCGTTCCCTTAAAGGAAGAGGTTCAGAGGTCGAACGCGTACGCCGGAGAGGCAGCGCGTGCGCATGGAACTTACTTTTTTTTTGCAGGGTTGTCCGGGAGGGTAAGTCTCCAGAATTTACACATGTAAAAAGCAGGCGCAAGGCCTGCTTTTAACAAGGTAAGTGGTGAATTAATTAAAATTAAAACATTTTTTCCACAGGTTTATTATTTTTTAATACTTTAAAGAAAGGTAAGTTTATTTTTAGCGCCGTTAGAAAATGTAATTAATTTTTTCAAAAATTTAAATTATTGTTTAAAATAGTTATTTTATGTCATTTATAGTTATTTTAAAAATGTGATTTAAAAAAAAAATTATTTGAAGTTTTAGTGATGTTTTGGGGCTTATAGTATTTATAGTTTTGACAGCTCTTCCTGTCAAATATATGAATGGGCATTCCCTGCTACCATTGGCTCTCCATGGCCCACGTGATCCCAGGGGACGCATCGAACTAACTGCGCCCCTGGGATACGCAAGCACTGCGTGCCGGCAGTTGGAGCAGGCCCAGGATCGGAATCCCACGTGGGCCCACAGCACAATGGCCGGCGCGCTAGGTAAGTGCAGGTCGGAGGCTTGCACCCGCGGGAAGCCTCCAACCCGAATTTCTGGGCCAATATGTGGGTAATGCTGGCAAGGCCATATTTATTGCCCATCCCAAGTGGCTGTAAGAAGGTGGTGGTGGGCCTTCTTCTTGAACCAATGCAGTCCTTGCCATGATGGTGCTCCCATGATGGTGTTAGTTATGGAATTCCAGGGTTTTGACCCAGTGACAATTACAGAACTGTAGTATATGTCCCAGTCAGGATGGCAGTGACTTGGAGTGAAACTTGCAAGTGATGCTGTTCTCATGATGTTGCTGCTCTTGTCCTTCTCAGGGGTAGAGGTCACGGGCCTGAGAGATGCTGTTGAAGTAAGCTTGTTGAGTTACTGTAGTGTATCCTGTTACGAATACATATTTCAGTCACAAATTGCTGGTGATGGTGGTGGGGGCGGGGATGTTGATACTGAGTCAGTGCAGTCAAGTGGTGCGTATTCCATCACACTCCTGACTTGAGCCTTATAGATGGTGGAGATGCTTTGAGGTGAGTCATTCAGCCTCTGCCATCCTCTTGTAGCCATAGTGTTGATATGGGTAGTTAAGTTTCTGGTCAGTGATGTCCCCCAGGATGTTGATAGTGGGTCCCCAGCTGTTGAAAGTCAGTGGGAGGATATTGGCCTTTTTTGTTGCTGCAAATGGTCACATGTGGCATCTATTTGGTGCTACAAAAAATACATGAGGGTAACTTTAACCTCACCTGACCTAAGTAAAATCAGTAAAACCTAAGTACAAGGAACAGCCGATCTGATCCTATCAGATTCCCCGGGATTAGATTATAATTACTCCCATGAGTAGTGTCTTTTTAGTGTCTACACTAAAAAGTAATTCATTGATTGTGAAGCACATTGGGATGTCCTGAGGACATGAAAGGCACAGTATAAATGCAAATTCTTCTTTCTTTCTCAGTGCTTTCCCCCCGTTTGTTGGTAGGTTCTGCCTGGGTCTTGTGCCTCTGCTCCTGAGAAAGTGGGTAGGGTGGTGGCTCTTTTCCTCACTCAGCCAATGCCTTCTTTAGGTGCACAATAGTGACTTAACAAGGATGCTCCAATTCAATGCTCCATCCCATGAAAGGAGATGTTCCAGCCACTGCCAGCCTGAGTCAAATCAAGAACTAGGCAGAATGAGGAATCAAACCTGAGTAGCCACTCTCTGCTGCTTTGAAACATACATAGAAACATAGAAGATAGGAGCAGGAGTAGGCCATTCGGCCCCTCGAGCCCACTCCTCCATTTAATGAGATCATGGCTGATCATCCAAATTCAGTACCCTGTCCCTGCTTTCTCCCCATATCCCTTGATCGCTTTAGCCTCAAGAAATATATCCTACTCCTTCTTGAATATATTTAATGAATTGGCCTCAACTGCCCTGTGTGGCAGAGAATTCCACAGGTTTACCACTCTCTGGGTGAAGAAATTCCTCCTCATCTCAGTCCTAAATGGCTTACCCCTTAAAAGAGCTAATCAGCCTAATCCCACTTTCCAGCTCTTGGTCCATAGCCCTGTAGGCACTTCAAATGCATATCCAAGTATTTTTTAAATGCGATGAGGGTTTCTGCCTCTACCACCCTTCCAGGCAGTGAGTCCCAGACCCCCACCACCCTCTGAGTAAAAAAAGTTATCCTCAACTCCTCTCTAATCCTTCTACCAATTACTTTAAATCTATGCCCCCTGGTTATTGACCTCTCTGCTACGGGAAATAGGTCCTTCCTATCCGCTCTATCTAGGCCCCTCATAATTTTATACACTTCAATTAAGTTTCCCTTCAGCCTCCTCTTTCCAAAGAAAACAACCTCAGCCTATCCAATCTTTCCTCATAGCTAAAATTCTCCAGTCCTAGAAACATCCTCATAAATCTCATCTGTACCCTCTCTAGTGCAATTACATCTTTCCTGTAATGTGACCAGAACTGTACACAATACTCTAATACTCTAGCTGTGGCCTAACTAGTGTTTTATACAGTTCAAATATAACCTCCCTGCTTTTACATTCTATGTCTTGGCTAATAAAGGAAAGTATCCCGTATGCCTTCTTAACCACCTTATCTACCTGTTCTGCTACCTTCACGGATCTGTGGACATGCACTCCAAGGTCTCTCTGTTCCTCTACACTTCACAGTATCCTACCATTTATTGTGTATTCCCTTGCCTTGTTAGCCCTCCCCAAATGCATTACCTCACACTTCTCCGGATTGAATTCCATTTGCCATTTTTCTGCCCACCTGACCAGTCTATTTATATCTTCCTGCAATCTACAGCTTTCTTCCCCACTATCAACCACACGGCCAATTTTTGTATCATCTGCAAACATCTTAATCATGCCCCCTACATTGAAGTCTAAATCATTGATATATACCACAAAAAGCAAGGGACCTAGTACTGAGACCTGCGGAACCACACTGGAAATAGCCTTCCAGTCACAAAAACACCCGCTGACCTTTTGCTTCCTGCCACTGAGACAATTTTGAATCCAACTTGCCACTTTCCCTTGGATCCCATGGGCTTTTACTTTTCTGACCAGTCTGCCATATGGAACCTTATCAAAAGTCTTGCTAAAATCCATGTAGACGACATCAAATGCGCTACCCTCATCGACCCTCCTTGTTACCTCCTCAAAAAATTCAATCAAGTTAGTCAGGCACAACCTTTCCTTAACAAATCCATACTGACTGTCCTTGATTAATCCGTGCCTTTCTAAATGTCGATTAATACTGTCACGCAGAATTTTTTTCCAATAATTTACCCACCACCGAGGTTAGGCTGACTGCCCTGTAATTACTCGGTGTATCCCTTTCTCCCTTTTTAAACAATGGTACAACATTAACAGTCCTCCGGCACCACACCTGTAGCCAGAGAGGATTGAAAAATGATGGTCAGAGCCTCCACTATTTCCTCCCTTGTTTCTCTTAACAGCCTGTGATACATTTCATCTGGGCCTGGTGATTTATCCACTTTCAAAGATGCTAAACCCCTTAATATTTCCTCTCTCACTATGTTGATCTCATCTAATATTTCACACTCCTCCTCCTTAATTACAATGTCACTCTCTTTTGTGAAGACAGATGCATAGAATTCATTAAGAACCATACCCACATCTTCCACCTCAACACACAGGTTACCTTTTTGGTCTTTAATAGGCCATACTCTTTCTTTAGTTATCCTCTTGCTCTTCATGTATTTATAAATATCTTTGGGTTTTCCTTGATTTTATATATTACAATATTTTTTCATGCCCTCTCTTTGCTTTCCTAATTTCCTTTTAAATTTCACCCCTGCACTTTCTGTACTCCTCTAGGCTTTCTGCAATATTTAGCTTCCCTTTTTTGCCTTATCCTACCCTGTATGCCCCTTGACATCCAGGGGGCTCTAGATTTGGGAGTCCCACCCTTTTATTTGTGGGAACATATTTGCTCTGAACCCTCACCGTCTCCTCCTTGAATGCCTCCCACTGCTCTGACACTGATTTACCTTCAAGTAGCTGTTTCCAGTTCACTTTTGCTAAATCACATCTCAGCTTAAAAAAATTGGCCTTTCCCCAATTCAGAACTTTTATTCCTGATCTATCTTTGTCCTTTTCCATAACTATGTTAAATCTAACTAAATTATGATCACTACCACCAAAATGTTCTCCCACTGATACCTCTTCCACCTCCCCAGCTTTATTCCCTACAAGTAAGTCCAGAACTGCCCCTCTCTTGTTGGGCTTGCTACATACGGGCTAAAAAAGTTCTCCTGAATGCATTTTAAAAATTCTGCGCACTCTATACCTTTTACACTGATTCTATCCTAGTTAATATTAGGTTAGTTAAAATCCCTTACTATTATTGGCCTATTGTTTTTGCACCTCAGAAATTTGCCTATATATTTGCTCTTCTATCTCCCCCTGACTGGGGTCTATAGTACACTCCCAGCAGTGTGATTCCCCCTTTTTTGTTCTTCAGTTCAACTCATATGGCCTTATTTGATGATCCTTCTAACATATCATCCCTCCTCACAGCTGTAATTGTTTCTTTAACCAATATTGCAACCCCCCATCCTTTTTTATCCCCCTCTCTATCTTGTCTGAAAACCCTGTAACCAGGGATGTTGAGCTGCCATTCCTGCCCTTCTTTCAGCCATGTTTCAGTAATAGCTATGATATCATACTTCCACGTGTCTATCTGTGCCCTCAGCTCATCTGCCTTCTTCACTAGACTCCTTGCATTGAAGTATATACCATTAAGCACTGCCAAACTCCTTTGTTGTCTATATTCGAGCTTTTGTTTCCTCTGCCTTTCAAACTCACTTACTAATTTTCTGCCTTCCATTTCTAGCTTTGCTTCTCTCCCTTCTGAATCTACACTCAGGTTCCCATCCCCCCTGCCAAGCTAATTTAAACCCTCCTCAACAGCACCAGCAACTGATCCCCGCCTTACCCCCTCCCCTCTCCCCACCCCACCCCGCGAGGATATTGTTCCCGGCCCTGTTGCGGTCTGGCATTTACAGGTCCCACCTTCCCCAAAACCAGTCCCAATGCCTCAGGGATCTAAAGCCCTCCCTCCTGCACCATCTCTCCAGCCACGCATTCATCTGCTCTATCCTCCTATTCCTGTACTTACTAGCGCGTGGCACCAGGGGTAATCCGAAGATTACTACCTTTGAGGACCTGCTTATTAACCTCTTTCCTAGCTCCCTAAAATCTGCCTGCAGGACCTCATCCCTCTATTTACTTATGTCATTGGTACCGATATGGACCACAACCTCTGGCTGTTCAACCTCCCCCCTCAGAGTATCCTGCAGCTGCTCAGTGACATCCTTGACCCTGGCACCAGGGAGGCAACATATCATCCTGGAGTCACATCTGCGGCTGCAGAAATGCCCGTCTGTTCCCGTAACTATTGAATCCCCTACCACTATTGCTTTTCTGACCTTACTCCTCCCCCGCTGTACAGCTGAGCCACCCATGGTGCCGTGATCTTGGCTCTGGTTGTACTCCCCACAGGAACCATCACCCTCACCCATACTGGTTAGAGAACGAGATGCACTCAGGGGACTCCTACACTACCTATCTGGTCCTCCTTGTCTGTCTGGCGGTCACCCATTCCCTCTCTGCCTGAAAACTCTTAAGCTGCGAGGTGGCCACCTCCTGAAACGTGGTATCCACGAAGCTCTCAGCCTCACAGATGCACCACAGTGTTACCAGCTGCTGCTCAAGCTCGGAAACCCGGAGCTCAAGCTCCTCCAGCTGATGGCACTTCCTGCACATGTGGTTGTCCGGGACACGAGAAGCATCCTGGACTTCCCACATGGCACAGGTTTGCATTCGATGGGGCTGAGGTGCCCTGCCATGCCTCTATTTATTAGACTACTAACTAAACTTCTTAGTTTAACCCACTGCCCTAACTTAGAGAGAAAAAAGACAAAATTATTTACTCAAGTTTAACAAGAGCCTATGAGATACTAAACACAAAAGCGGAGAGATTCGAGATTGTTAAAAACCTGCCAGTGCCACCGCCGGCCTGAGTTAACATCGCCGAAATTCATGGTGCTGGCAGGACTGGGATATTCCTGATGGTTGCGAATGAACATTAGCCCAGTGCTAAACTCACGTTGCAAAGCTGTTTCGTGTTGGTGGCCCCGGCAGGAGGTCCCAATGTAGCTTGGCAGTAGCGTCATTACAGCAAGAACAGCCTTCTCTTAAAGCAAGGCTGTCACTTCAGAAAGCAGTGCAGTTTCTTAAAGGGGAACTGCCTTCTAAAATGAAATAAAAATCATGTAAAAATAGGCAGTTTTTAGCCCTTACAGCTCAACTGCCTTCTGAAAAAAAATTAGCATTAAAAAGAATTCCCAAATGGGTGTCTTCAGCTCTTAAAGCTGAACTGCCTTCCGCACCTAAAAAAATGGGAAAAGTGCTTCAGCACTATCGCAAATGGCTCAACAAGCCAGGGAAAGGGCACCCAAGATCTCACACACTGCACTCCAGCTTTGTGCAGGGGGTCAACACTGCAAGAGAGGTCCTCTACCCACAGGGGCCAGGAGGTCCTCCAGAAATAAGGATGTGGGACCAGATTGCCAGCAGTGTCACCCCCACGACCTGGCTCCAGTGACCAACAAAGCTTCGTGACCTCAGACCAGTGGTCAAGGTCAGTGAATGCATCATCAAAATCTGTCTCCTACCAACTGCACCACTAGCCTCACACACTGTTCAATGCACGACCCCCACCCCCAAACACTCACCTACCAACAATCTGTACCAAACACGAGGCACACCTCCCATTCCTAGCTTTACCTCACCCCCTTGGAGGAGACAGTTCCTGCCCTCCCCTCACCACAATTCCACCCTTGTGCCTTCCTCATTTCGCACACCCAAGAAATGCTGCCTGCCCAGCCAGTGGTTGACCAAGGAAAGGAAGAGGAGAGAGAAGAAGAAGAAGAAGAAACACCATCTCTTGATTTCACACTCTCAGCCACCAGCTCCTCAAGGTCGACCTGCAGGGCCATTTGCAGTGTCCCCCACTGAAAGTCAGCAGCCTTCCACCAGTCATGCTGCAGCCATTGGGGTAGCACTGCATGACATCAGTAGGATAGGCAAAGGCACACACAAGACAGTCACTAAGAGAATGCATAAGGGGGATGAGGTGATTTCTTGATGTCATATTGGATGGATAGATGTATAAAGTAGGATTGGAAAGTTTGCTTTGTGGTGGCTTTTATTTCAGCATTGCAGCCAAGAGGACGCTGTGATGGTCAGTAACAGAGGGAAGGTAAGGTGTGGGACAAATGTTGAAAGGGGAATTGGGGGTGTGGTCACCACTGGTACCACAGGCAAATGATTCCATTCCGGATATCCTGGCCAGAAAGGGGCTGTCTGGGCTGCATCCTTCTTTCTGCTTCCTCCTCTTCTGCCTCCTCCTCTTCTACTTCCTCCTCTTCTGCTTCTTCCTCTTCTGCGTCTTCCTCTTTTGTGTCTTCCTCTTCCCTCTGCGAGCCGATGCTGTAAATCTGAAGTAAAAGCATAATATGCTGGAAATACTTATCAGATCAGGTAGCATCTCGACCTGAGACATGAACTCTGTTGCTCTCTCCACAGATGCTACCTGACCTGCTGAGTATTTACAGCATTTTCAGTCATCTCAGAGGCCTTCCATTACCATCCAAGGCCTTATAAGCATCCAGCAGCACTCCCTGCACACTTTAAAAACTTTTAACATGTATTGCACCAAGCCACTACTTCAATAAAATATAAAAAATCCACTCCAAAAGCTTAACTGGAAACTTATCTGAAAGATGTGTGTGTCCCTTTAAGAAGTGCTGATAGCATCTCTGCTGCACTCTCGCTTTTCAAGTGAGCTTAGGACCCAGCACTGAACTCAGCACAAAGTTCCAAGTTTGCAGAGCGTGATGTTAAGTCGGCATTGCACGCTGACTGACGTCACGCTCTATATATTTGTATCTCCAGGGCCAGCACTGCTATCAGTAGCACTAAGGACATCACCAAAATGGCAGCCACCGAGTCCTGTGCCAGAGAAGTGTATTGAGCGGCGGCTGCTATTTTTTTCCAGGGTTGTGGCGGTACGGTAGGGATTTTCTAGGCCAAAGAGCCTAAATATTAGATATTTAGATACTTAGCTTAGGTCCCCGGGTTCTCTGGCTCCACTCTTCCTTCTGGCAGACAAGAAGTGGGTGCACATTTCCAGCTGGGAAAGGACATAAAAATCAACGTGCAGTGCCCATGCTAGAAACAGGTGTTATGACCTTTATTTATGCAAATAAGGGGCCTATCACCCATTTGATGCCCCTACTGCAAGATTGGGTTGCCCTGTACTCTGATATCTATCTCCCCTGGCCTCTGATATCTCTTTCACCCGGCCTCCGATATCTCTCCCCCCAATCCCACCACTCCCGACCTCCACTATCTCTCTCCCCCAGCCTCCGCTGTCTCTCTCCCCAGGCCAACGATATCTCTTCCCCATCCCCGGCCTCCGATATCTCTCCCCCATCCCCGGCCTCCGCTATCTCTCTCCCCAGGCCTCCGATATCTATCTCCCCTGGCCTCTGATATCTCTTTCCCCCTCGGCCTCCGCTATCTCTCCCCCCCAGCCTCCACTATCTCTCTCACCCAGCCTCCTATATCTCACTCAGCCGGCCTCCGATAACTCTCCACGCTCCCCCACCGCCACCCCCGCCAGCCTCCAATATCTTTCCCCTCCTTGGCCTCCAATATCTCTCTCACCCGGCCTCTGATATCTCTTCCCCCAAATCCCCAGCCTCCGATATCTCTATCGCCCGGCCTCCGATATCTTTATCGCCCGGCCTCTGATATTTCTCTCCCTCCCAGCCTCCGATATCTCTCCCCTTCCCCCGGCCTCCGATATCTCTCCCCCCACCCCCCCTTGCCTCCGATATCTCTCCCCCTCCCCCCACCACGGCCTCCGATATTTCTCCCCCATCCCAGGCCTCCAATATCTCTCCTCCCTTGGTCTCCAATAGCTCCCTCCCCCCCCCCGGCCTACAATATCTCTCTCTTCCAGCCCCCGATATCTCTCTTCCTCGGCCTCCAATCTCCCTCCCCTATCCCAGCCTCCTGAGAGCCTATATGACACTGGCGGTGGCCTGATCTTTGTTCAGTCTTCGCCAGCTGGCTGCACGCACCAGATCAGCTTGATGGAAGTGAGGCCTGAGGCCCAATGTATTCAGGCGCAGGGATTGTACCCTGCACCCATCGTGTGTCGAAATTCTAGGCCCCTGTATATAGGATGTCTCACTTCTTTTAGAAAAGTGAATAATATCTCAAAATAACACCAATGTGTCATTAAGTTCAGTATTTCTGATTGGTCAGGAGTCACAGTATACTGATGTAAAAAACATTATTCTGTTGAAAATTATTAATTAGTGCTTTCGTGCACAAATTGTGCAGTTTTTTCATTGCCCTTTTTAACAATTTTTAAATATTATGGTAAGGTAGTTTAAATTCAACATTATAATTGTGTCCCCATTGACCTTTCCTCCTCTTCAGTTCTACATTAACTGTAGACTAAAAAAAAATGCAAATTCTGAAAATCTGGAATTAAAAACTAAAAATTGCTGGAAATGCACAGTAATTCTCTCAGTAGCTGGAAAAGAAAAGATATGTTAACATTTCAGGTAGAGTTCTAATGAAGGCTCTATTTACTGAACCACAGCTGTGAAGTTTAATCAGGTCTGAACAGGTTCACTATCCTGGGAATAATAACATAAATTTTGTGCTGGCTAATTTGTTAAACAGCACTGGTTGCATAAGTTGCAGAATGAATGTTACCCACTCAGCCCTCACCAAATTGGTCACTCGCGCTTCCCGATGAAGCAATCTGGAGTGGGTTGAGTGGGTGTGTGGAACAATTTTGTGAAATAACTGAGTAGAAAATATTGAAGAAGTTGTAACATTTTACATTGTCACTAGACTGCTGTCATGAAGTCCCACCCACAATCCACTGTTAACATTCATGATGCCACTGACCAGAACAGCAGGAAAAGACCCACCATGATAATGGGCTTACTATAAGATGATAAGAATAATAGGCAAAAAGAAATGAGGACTGAATACCCTAGCAGGAATGTATCAGAAGGGCAGCAAGCTAGTTCATTACTCAGATAAGCTCAGTGCTGGCCTCACCCCAGAATTTCACATGGCCTTTGTTTTGGGCGGAGCTTCTGCCTGCCCTATCAAGGACACTGAGATGGAAGTGGTCAGGATTGGGGTGGGGTGGGGTGGGGTTGAATCCCGGTTGAGGCTGTGTTGGGAGTTCCCACTTCCCTGATCCTGGAACAAATCAGAACAGAATCAGCAGCCAGATCATCCAGTAGAAAGACGCATGCTTGCCTGCTTGTGGTAAACCACTGTATTGTATATTGCCACCTCTGGGTGGCGCTGTGTATGGAGGCATGCCTCAGCTGACTCCACCCACCACTGTGTGGGTTTCGTTCAGACTTGTTCAGTCACTCACGAAGAAGCATGGTCTCTTCTTAGCTAATAAAAGCCTTATTCATCTCTTCTTTCGACTCGTCATCTCTTCTTCGACTCATCACCTTTTATGAAGTAATTGATAAGCGTATCAATTTTATTAGCTAAAAGTTAAATGGCGACACCTGAGGAGCAACAACAGCAACGGATACAGCAGACATTGCTGAGAGCCCTCAGACCACCACGCCTGGACCTCGACCCTCAAGAGGTGGGTGCATCAGCCAAGTTTGAACACTGGCTGAGCTGCTTTGAATCCTTCCTCGCAATCTCACAGGTTACAGAGGAGGATCACAAACTGAAAATTTTGACCGCCCAGGTGAGCCATCAAGTATATATGCTAATCCGGGACTCTAATACGTACGTGGCGGCCCTCGAGCTACTAAAAGGGCAATATACGCGCCCAGTGAACACAATTTACGCCCGACACCTCTTGGGATCCCGCAGGCAGCAACCGGGAGAATCGGTAGGGGCATTTGCACGGGCGCTACTGGCACTCTGCAGAGACTGCGATTGTAAAGCGGTAACGGCTGTGGAGCACGCGCAGGGACTCGCCTGTGATGCCTTCGTCAGGGGCCTCCAGTCAGACCACACCCGGCAGAGACTGCTAGAAAGCAAGGAACCCGACCTGAAGACGGCCATTGCCCTTGCGCTCTCGTTAGAGGAGGCCCACCGAAACCTCGAGGCATACCCCCGTAACGGCGCCGAGACATGGCAATCGAAACCGTGGGACACGGGACCGCCGCCCCCGGCACCAACCGCTGCAGCGACCCAACCGAGACAGCAGCCTCCGGTAAGAACTGCTTCGATGCCCAGTAACCAGGCCCAAAAATGCTATTTCTGTGGCCAGTTAAAACATCCCAGAGCGCACTGCCCAGCTAAGACAGCTACCTGCTCGGGCTGCGGGAAGAAAGGCCATTACGCTAACGCCTGCAAGGGGAAGCCAGCCAGCAGCGCAGCGTGCGGGCCGTGGGAGCAGCCATCTTATCCGCCATTTTGTGTACCCCCGGCCGCATGGCATCCGCCGCCATCGTATCCAACGCACTCAACCGCCATTTCGTCACCGGAACCGACCACCGTCTCGGCGGATGACTATAGTGACTCACTAAGCCACATACTGGCCTCCGTGACGCTGGATCAAGCCCTCCCTCACCATCTATCCAGCTCCATGATGGATATCGCGGTAAACGGCCGCGCCACCAGTTGCCTGATCGACAGCGGGAGCACAGAGAGTTTCGTCCACCCCGACACGGTACGTAGCCACTCCCTCACGATTCTGCCAACGCACCATCGCGTTTCTATGGCGTCCAAGTCCCAGTCAATGGACATCAGCGGCTACTGTGTGGTGACCCTGTCAGTAGGGGGCACTGAATATAAAAAATTTAAACTGCTGGTCCTGCCCCGTCTTTGCGCTGCCGTCCTGCTAGGGTTGGATTTTCAGTGCCACCTTAAGAGTGTCACACTAGCATACGGTGGACCCCTCCCCCCACTCACAGTCTGCAACCAACAACTTTTAAATCGCCCGCTGCAAACCACCTGCAGCCTTTCCACATTAAAAGTCCCCCCCCCTCCCCTGTTCGCTAACCTCACCCGCGACTGTAAACCCATCGCTACCAAAAGCAGGCGGTACAGTGCCGGGGACAGAGCTTTTATCAGCTCTGAGGTGGAGCGGCTATTGAAGGAGGGCATTATCGAAGGTAGCACTAGCCCCTGGCGAGCCCAGGTTGTAGTCGTTAAAACCACTGCAAAACGCCGCATGGTAATCGACTACAGCCAAACCATAAACCGGTACACCCAGCTGGACGCGTACCCCCTCCCTCGCATATCTGATATGGTCAATCAGATTGCGCAATACAAAGTATTCTCCACCATCGACCTTAAGTCAGCGTACCACCAGCTGCCCATCCGCCATGAGGACCGCCAGTATACTGCCTTCGAGGCAAACGGCCGCCTCTACCACTTCCTTAGGGTCCCCTTCGGCGTCACCAACGGGGTTTCGGTCTTCCAAAGGGAGATGGACCGAATGGTTGACCAGAACGCGCTGCGGGCAACCTTCCCCTATTTGGATAACGTCACCATCTGCGGCCACGACCAGCAGGACCACGACGTTAATCTAGCAAATTTCCTCCGTACGGCCCAACGGCTGAACCTAACGTACAATAAGGAAAAATGTATGTTTCACACCAAGCGCCTGGCCATCCTCGGCTGCGTGGTGGAGAACGGAGTCATCGGGCCCGACCCCGACAGAATGCGCCCCCTAATGGAGCTACCCCTTCCCCACTGCCAAAAAGCACTGAAGAGATGCCTGGGGTTTTTCTCCTACTACGCCCAGTGGGTGCCCCTCTATGCAGACAAAGCCAGGCCCCTCATCAAAGCCACCTCCTTCCCCCTGACACCAGAGGCGTGTGCAGCCTTCACTCTTATCAAGAACGATATCGTGAAGGCCGCAATGCATGCGGTGGATGAGTCCATCCCCTTCCAAGTGGAGAGCGATGCCTCCGACTTCGCCCTAGCCGCGACCCTTAACCAGGCGGGCAGACCCGTGGCCTTTTTCTCAAGGACCCTCCAGGGCCCCGAGACGAGACACTCCTCCGTCGAAAAGGAGGCCCAGGCTATTGTAGAAGCGGTGCGTCACTGGAGGCATTACCTGGCCGGGAAACGATTTACCCTGCTCACTGACCAGCGTTCAGTAGCTTTTATGTTTAATAATAAGCAGAGGGGTAAAATCAAGAACGACAAGATCTTGAGGTGGAGAATCGAACTCTCCACCTACAATTATGATATCTTGTATCGGCCAGGGAAACTCAATGAGCCCCCAGATGCCCTATCACGTGGTACATGCGCCAACGCGCAGAGTGATAGGCTGCAGTCCCTCCACAATGACCTCTGCCACCCGGGGGTCACCAGGTTTTTCCATTTTATCAAATCCCGTAACCTGCCCTACTCCATCGAGGAGGTCAGGACCATGACCAAGAGCTGCCAAATCTGCGCCGAGTGCAAACCGCACTTCTATAGGCCGGACAGAGCAAGCCTGATCAAGGCCACCCGCCCCTTCGAACGCCTGAGCGTCGATTTTAAAGGGCCCCTCCCCTCCGCTGACCGCAATGTGTACTTCCTCAACATAGTTGATGAGTACTCCCGTTTCCCCTTTGCCATCCCTTGCCCAGACATGACCAGTACCACGGTCATCAAGTGTCTGAATGACATCTTCGCTCTGTTCGGGTTCCCCAGCTATATACATAGCGACAGGGGCTCATCGTTCATGAGCGACGAACTTCGGCAGTACCTGCTAACAAGAGGTATCGCCACGAGCAGGACCACCAGTTACAACCCCCGGGGGAACGGCCAGGTGGAAAGGGAGAACGCGACGGTTTGGAAGGCAGTCCTCTTAGCACTAAAATCTAAGGGCCTTCCGACCTCCCGCTGGCAGGAGGTCCTCCCTGCAGCGCTCCACTCCATTCGGTCACTGCTTTGTACTGCCACTAATGCGACCCCTCATGAGAAAATGTTCGTTTTCCCCCGGAAGTCTACATCGGGAACCTCGCTACCGGCATGGTTGACTTCTCCTGGGCCCGTCCTACTGCGGAGGCACGTGAGGACGCATAAAACGGACCCCCTGGTCGAGCGGGTGCACCTCCTACACGCCAATCCCCAGTATGCCTGGGTGACATACCCAGACGGGCGGGAGGACACGGTCTCCATACGAGATCTCGCACCCTCGGGTACCCCTGAATTACCACCGTTATCCCCCTTACCACCGTTATCCCCCTTACCACTGTTATCCCCCACCACCCCTCCCAACCCAACCCCTGCAGACAGCATGCCAAAGCCCCAGGAATCTTCGCCAACCACCCAGACACCAGACCCGACGTCAGATGCTGCAACACCACCGCCGCCACCACGACGATCAGGACGTCAGACAAGGCCTCCTGATAGACTTAACTTGTAGTACCCTTCACCCCGCCGGACTTCACATTAAACAAGGGGTGAATGTGGTAAACCACTGTATTGTATATTGCCACCTCTGGGTGGCGCTGTGTATGGAGGCATGCCTCAGCTGACTCCACCCACCACTGTGTGGGTTTCGTTCAGACTTGTTCAGTCACTCACGAAGAAGCATGGTCTCTTCTTAGCTAATAAAAGCCTTATTCATCTCTTCTTTCGACTCGTCATCTCTTCTTCGACTCATCACCTTTTATGAAGTAATTGATAAGCGTATCACTGCTGAATGGCTATTGTGGGGCCACTGGCAGGTCCAGGCCAGGGCCATGGCATGGACCACAGAAGATAGAGGTTTGAATTTTTATATATAACAGCCACCTTACAACAGGAGGCAAGGGGGCACATTTTTGGGCAGGGTGGGGGGTTAACTGCCCCAGACTGGCACCTCTCATTGGTGCCTGAGATACATCCCTAATGGCATGGGCACCCACGAGGGATATTTAAATTAAGTGACCTCCCTCTAAGCCTGCATGGATCAACAATGATGATCACCAGCAGGTGCGATCCCGGCCGTGAGTGCCAGAATCACTGACATATGAGTTTTCAGGCCCAAGGCCACTTGGCTTATTAATGCCTCCTTACTTCTCCTGTCTTCCATCCTATCACAGACCTTCCCTTTTGTTCTTTCATCCCCTCCCCTATTTCCCAGCCCCTAAACTTGCTTTAAAATCTGTTCCTTTTCCTGCTTTTTTTCCAGTTCTGACGAAAGGTCTTCGACCTGAAATGTTAACTCTGTTTCTCTCTCCACGGATGCTGCCTGGCCTGCTGAGTTTTTCCAGCGTTTTCTGTTGTTATTTCAGATTTCCAGCATCTGCAGTATTTTGCTATTGGCTTATTAAGCTTGTTCCTTACACAATATAGTTTGCCCTGTGGTAGACTTTACCCTCAGGATGATGACAAACCACAAGTAAAATTTCCAGAGAGCAACATTACAATCTACAAAATTCAACTCTGACCAATTACATTCTACGGACACTTCCAGTCTGCTATTCCATAAAATACAGAAGCTACCTATACACATAACCTTCAGCCATGTTCTTAAACAGATCTTGTTCTAGTTCTTTTTTATCTGGTCATTTAATCTCTCCTGCCTATCACAGACCTTTCTTTTTGTTCTTTCCTCCCCTCCCCCCTTTCTCTGCCTCTGTACTTGCTTAAAACCTATCACAGTTCTGATGAAAGGTCATCATCCTGAAATGTTAACAATGGGCCGAATTTTGCGACCCCTACGATGTGTGATTTTTTTCCGATCGGAGGCATCTGCCCGCATAAAGCCTCCGATCAGAAATTCAGGGCCTTTGTTTCCCTCTCCACAGATGCTGCCTGACCTGCTGAGTATTTCCAGCATTTTCTGTTTTAATCTAACGAGTAGTCTCATGGGAATTTGGGCTCAATTGGTGGCACACTCACCTATGAATTCGAAGGTTCTAAATCCCACTCTATAATCTAGGCTGACTCTCCAGTGCAGTGTTGAGTGACTGCTGCAGCCAGACAGACTTTCTTTCAGATGAAATATTAAACTGATGCCCCATCTAATCTGTTTAGGTAGGTGTAAAGGATCTTATGGCACTATTTGAAGAAGAGCAGATAATTCATCTGGTGTCTTGGCCAATGCAACCAAATAGAGATTATCAGGTTATTATTCGCATTAACTGTATGCAAACTGGCTGCTAAGTGCACTTTGAAAAATAAATTCATTGCTCTGAAGCATTTTGGGGCATCCTGAGGACATGTAAGGCAAAAATATAAATGCAAATTCTTTTTTTCTTTAACTGAAGGATATAATTGGCACATGTGTCAAGAGTTCTACCCTGAGCATCTCCACTACTTCACACTTTGATTCAGTTGGAGAGAGTGCCCCAAGGCTTCAGGTCACTATGATTGATGTACATTTTCACACACAGGCTGATTATGTGAAGATTTATTTTAATGAATCCAAATCCACTCACAGCCATAATTCTGATAGTCATTGAAGCATTGTATCAATCTGTTACTAATTAAGTTCATTAATATGTAAAAAATTACAATCTACTTAATTTTAGCATTGAATTCTTGATAATAAACTTGATTTTGATTACTTCTACATCCAATTTATTTTTATTTTTTGGTTTAAAATTGGTAACTCAAGCATTTCAGGGCTCTCTTGAATGCTGTGCTGTGAAAATATTCTAGTCTAGTCATGCTATTTTATCCTCTGGGTGCCGATTTTTATATGTTCTATAAGTTTTGAGATGAATCCATTGCACTTTGTCACACATACAGATTTTTGTGTCGCACTTTTAAAAAGTATTAAAAAAGAAAGTTAATTTCTCCCACATTCTTCTGACTTCTAATTGACCTGAGGATATGTCTAAGAGCAATTAACCTTTAATTGACCTAAGAAAGGCAATACAATGAAACCTTGTTGGCTTTAAGAAACACACCAATTTACACACAGCTGCACAGAAGCAACATTGTTAGCATCCTTTTTAATTAGGAATATAATATAATGCAATCGTTGTTCTTGGTTTTAAAATATCGCTCATTATTTAGACATCTTAAACCATGTTGCTAATTGCATCATATTCCGGCAATAGTACTGAAGACTTGTGCTCCAGAACTAGCTGCGCCCCTAGCCAAGCTGTTCCAGTAAAGCTACAACACTGGCATCTACCCGGCAATGTGGAAAATTGCCCAAGTATGTCCTGTCTACAAAAAGCAGGACAAATCCGACCCGGCCAATTACCGCCCCATCAGTCTACTCTCAATCATCAGCAAAGTGATGGAAGGTGTCGTCGACAGTGCTATCAAGCGGCACTTACTCAGCAATAACCTGCTAACTGACGCCCAGTTTGGGTTCCGCCAGGGCCACTCAGCTCCTGACCTCATTACAGCCTTGGTCCAAACATGGACAAAAGAGCTGAACTCAAGAGGTGAGGTGAGAGTGACTGCCCTTGACATCAAGACAGCATTTGATCGAGTGTGGCATCAAGGAGCCCTAGCCAAACTGAAGTCAATGGGAATCAAGGGGAAAACTCTCCATTGGTTGGAATCATACCTTGCACAAAGGAAGTTGGCTGTGGTTGTTGGAGGTCATTCATCTCAATCACATGACATCACTGCAGGAGTTCCTCAGGGCAGTGTCCTAGGCCCAACCATCTTCAGTTGTTTCATCAATGACCTTCCCTCCATCATAAGGTCAGAAGTGGGGATGTTCGCTGATGATTGCACACTGTTCAGCACCATTCGAGACTCGTCAGATACTGACGCAGTCCGTGTCCATATGCAGCAAGACCTGGACAACATTCAGACTTGGGCTGACAAGTGACAAGTAACATTCGCACCACACAAGTGCCAGGCAATGACCATCTCCAACAAGCGAGACTCTAACCATCTCCCCTTGACATTCAATGGCATTACCATCGCTGAATCCCCCACTATCAACATCCTGGGGGTTACCATTGATCAGAAACTGAACTGGACCAGCCATATAAATACTGTGGCTACAAGAGCAGGCCAGAGGCTGGGAATTCTGCAGCAAGTGTCTCACCTCCTGACTCCCCAAAGCCTTTCCACCATCTACAAGGCACAAGTCAGGAGTGTGATGGAATACTCTTCACTTGCCTGGATGAGTGCAGTGCCAACAACCCTCAAGAAGCTCGACACCATTCAGGATAAAGCAGCCCGCTTGATTGGCACTCCATCCACCACCTTCAACATTCACTCCCTCCACCACCGGCGCACTGTGGCTGCAGTGTGTACCATCTACAAGATGCACTGCAGCAACTCACCAAAGCTCCTTCAACAGCACCTTCCAAACCCGCGACCTCTACCACTTAGAAGGACAAGGGCAGCAGACGCATGGGAACATCACCACCTACAAGTTCCCCTCCAAGTCACTCACCATCCTGACTTGGACCTGTATCGCCGTTCCTTCACTGTCGCTGGGCCAAAATCCTGGAACTCCCTTCCTAACAGCATTGTGGGTGTACCTACACCATATGGACTGCAGTGGTTCAAGAAGGTGGCTCACCACCATCTTCTCAAGGGCAATTAGGGATGGGCACTAAATGCAGGCCTAGCCAGCCAGCGACGCCCACATCCCATCAATGAATAAAATTTTTTTTTTTAAATGATAGTTTTGCTCCAAAATTCTTGATGGAATCCTGCCAGCGGAGCAGAACCCCTATCTGCCCTCACCCCAGACCAGAGACTCCGGCTGCGAATTTAATTCTGGAGGCAGGATGGGGGCGGGTCAGCTGGTCGGCAGCTTTCGGACCCGCTCCCGGATGCCGCCGGCCCGCAGTTCCGATTTTTGCTTGATTGGGCTCGTTACGGCCGACGTGCGGGTCCCTCCAGGCAATTGCTTGGAGCATATCAGTTTCTTGCGTCTGATGACGCATTGTTTGAGTAAAAATTTAAAGGGGCCATGTCCCCTTTGCAAAAAATGTAGATGGGAAGCCTTGGTGCTGTATTTTCTGAAAAGGGAAGTTGACAGCGGCTGATCTGAACACAATGTATTGAATGAAATAGCTGGTCATTTTATTCTAGAAACACATTGATGATTTTTTTTATCTATCAATTTAGTATGTGACTAAGAAATGAAAAATATGCCAGATGTGTTCCAATCATTGTCTTAGTAAAATTAATGCTTTTTTCTCTTGAAAGTGCTGGCTCCTGCAGAAATAGCAGCCCCAAAAACTAAGGCTGCAGCCAGGTTCAATGAGGGCTCCCTCCATGCACTTGTGGAGGGAGTTAGAGGACATCAGGAGGTCCTCTTCCCTGGAAACGGAAGGAGGAGGCCTCCTCAGTAAACCAAGACAGCTTGGCTGCAAATTGCTGAGGAGGTGAGTTCGAGGTCTGTGTGTCGACGCACATGGGTTCAGTGTCGAAAAAGATTTAATGATCTGCTGAGATCACCTAAAGTGTGGCCTCTGTGTTCTGGGAAATGGAAGTTCAAGAGTGAGGGCTCAGGGCGAATGCCATGTAGAATGTTGGTGGTGACACTGAGCGCTTTAGTAGACAGATGATGCCGGACTTATATTCATCTCCATGTGCCAGCCACCTGTGGTTGAAGCATAAGCTTACGCGAATCTGGCATTGATGAGTGCATCCCTTGCTTTATGGTCAGCAATGTGTTTGCCTGCTGCTGGATTGGCCACAACCGGCACCGCAAAGCATTGCTCCCCGTCCTCCTCCTCATCCTCCTCCTTGTCCTCCTCCTCATCCTCTTCCTCCTCGTCCGAGGAGTCTGTGTGCTCAGCCACTTGTGCATCCGGCAGCACTAAGCTGCGTTGCTGTGCGATATTGTGCAGGGCACAGCAGACCACAACGATTCTGGACACCCTGGCTGGTGCATACTGCAAGGCTCCACCAGATCTGCTCAGGCATCAGAAACACATTTTGAGCAAGCCGATGGTTTGCTCGATGATGCTTCTGGTGGATATGTGGTTCAAATTGTACCGCTCCTCAGCATCATTTGATGGCCTCCTCATCGGTGTCATAAGCCACTTTTTCAGGGGATAGCCCTTGTCACCAGGAAGCCATCTGGAAAGTTGGTTTAGCGGATGGAAGACCCGAGGCACAGTAGACTGGTGCAGGATGAAGGAGTCATGGCAACTGCCAGGGTACTTTGCGCAAACATGCTTGATGATCTTCCTGTGGTTACACACCAGCTGGACGTTCAGGGAGTGGAATCCCTTGCGGTTGACAAATACAGCTGGGTTGTGGTAGGGGGCCCTAATGGCTACATGTGTGCAGTCAATGATGCTGTGCACCATTGGCAAGCCTGCCATATTGGCAAAGCCAACCGCACGTGCCGTCACACTTGGGCCATCCGTGGAGAAATGGATGTAATTGTGCGCATTTGCAAAGAGGGCATCGGTGGCCTGCGTGATGCAGGTGTGTGCGGCTGACTGGGAGATGCTGCTGATGTTTGCCGCTGATCCCTGGAAGGAGCCTGAAGCTAAGAAGTTGAGTGCGGTGGTGACTTTGACAGCCACTGGTAAGGAGTGTCCACACGCTCCTCTGGGCTCCAGGTGTTGGTGCAGCATTGCGCAGATGTCAGCGACTATGTCTCTCGAAAGTCTCAGCCTCCTTTGGCACTGCTGCTCAGTCATGCTGAGGAAGCTGATCCTCTTCCTGTAAACTCTGAGTTGGGGGTATCTCCTGCAGTGAGGTGTAGCCCTGCGCTGAAGCCCTCTGCCCTGGGCATCATCAAGTGGGTGAGGAGAAGGTTGGCGCTCCTGGTGCTGGTGCTGCTGTTGTGGCTGGTTGTGGTACTGCCGTGGCTGCTCTTCCTCTGAATCTGACGACCAGGATGAGAGGATATAAATGTTTCCAATCCCGTCAGTAGATTTGCAAAATCTTATCCCAAACCTCCAAGAACAAGGTTGTTGCATTTGAATGTCAGCCATGTTACAGGAGCGCTTTTAAAGTGCTGCACCAATTACTACAAATTATCTCCTCCAGCAACTCGTCTCCTTGCAGCTGGCCTGTTTCTGACAAGATGGGAAACAGGAGCCAGAGGCACGAAAATGGGAAACCATTATCAAAATAGGATTAGTAAGGCAGTTAACAGGCTGTTAACTGCCTTAACTACCTATCCCACCAGTTCCAGTCGGGTCAGTTTGGGAGCAGCTGAACCGACATGAAAATCGTGTGGGGATGGGATGGAGGTGGGTTGGGTGTCTGAAGCCATTTTTTCCGATTTTCACTGCCGACCCGCCTCCATACCCGCCTCCTCAGGGCTATTAAAATTGAGCCCTCCATCCCAGATGCCAGCGAATGAGTCTTTTGCAAGGCCAGGCTGGGCCATCGGCACCTCCAAGGACATACCAGCGGCGCTTGCCCTGTAAAACAAAGCAGCCAACTGTTGCCCTGCCTGTGCCACAACAGGGCCAAAGAAAATACTTCACCCTTTTCAGTCTTTGGTTCCGAAAGAAGCCATTTTGCCTCAAGAGAATATAATTGATTCCCTGCAAGATCAAAGATTTACGGTCTTTCAGAAGGCCTCAAAATGACTCACAACTGGGCACTTCCCCCAGCACGCCCGCTTGACGGTGTTGTGTCGGTACCTTTCTACCTAGACACAATTAGAACTCAGAACCCAGAGATTCAAACATGAAGTGCTTTATTCGAAAGGAAAGGAAAGTTCTGGAGAGTTCCGAACAAAGAGAGCTAAACTTAACCAAGCAAACACCCAACCATTTATCTGCTGTGACAGCGCCACCACAGGTGGGAGGAGAACACACAATACATAACATATTCCTCCCCTCTTAAATGAAAGGTCTACATTATTCCTCAACAGGTAAGTTACTTTCAATGCACTCAACTAACCTAGGGTAGAGGTAGACTGCCTCAAACCCTGACTTTACCCTGGGGTTTATTCTGCCCCAGTCTAGAGGGTAAGTCACTAAGCCTAAAGATCCAAGCATCTTGGAGGCCGTCGCTCTCTGACAGGATACCGGCGGTCATTGCTGGCTTCCACAGCAGTAGGCATTGACACAGGCCTAGATAGAGAAGGTGCCTGTGTCAGTCGAAAGTCAGGAGTTTGCACAGGTGGAACAGTCTCTATGACTTCCTGTGTTGGAGAAGAGCACTGTGGCAAAGGATGCTGGTTTGCGGTATCATCCGGAAACAGTTCAGGCCAACCAGCCATTGGCGCCTCTGTGGCTGTCTCTGCTCCTAGCAACAGTTGATCTGTGTGTCTTCTCCAGACGACGTCCTCAGCAGTCTCAACCGTGTAAGACACAGGGCCCGTCTGCGCGATCACCGTAGCAGGAACCCATTTCGGTCCAGCGTTGTAGTTTCGAGCTAGGACGTGCTCTCCAGGGTGAAACCGTCTCTCCTTGGCTCTTTTCTCTCTCTTTTCAACTTGAGCTTGTTGTTGATGATGGACAACCTGCTCTGCCCTTGGAGGTTTGAGTAAGTCAAAACTTGTCCGCAACTGCCTCTTCATCATGAGCAAAGCGGGGCAAGTTTTGGTTGTGGCATGCGGCTCGTTCCTGTAGGACAACAGGAAGCTGTTCAGACGTTGGTGGATTGAGCCCTGACCTTGCGATGCTTTCAAGGCGTGCTTCAAAGTTTGCATGAACCTTTCTGCCTGGCCGTTAGTAGAGGGATGATAGGGTGCAGACCTGATGTGTTGGACACCATTCACATGCAGGAAGGTTGCAAACTCCTGTGATACAAATTGTGGACCATTGTCACTTACGAGTTGTTCCGGTGAGCCATAATGGCTGAACATCTCACCAAGTTTCTCAATTGTTTTCTCTGCCATGGTAGACCTCATCACAGTGACCTCCGGCCACTTGCTAGGAGCGTCCACAACCACCATAAACATCTTCTCTTCGAAAGGACCAGCGAAGTCCACATGTACTCGCTGCCACACTTCTGCAGGCCAATCCCAGGGGTGTAGGGTTGCCAGCTGTGGAACATTCCGGACCCTTTGACATGGGGAACATGTTTTGGCTTTCTCCTCAATATTTCCATCGAGACCTGGCCACCAGAAGTAGCTTCCTGCCATTTCCTTCATCCGAACCATCCCACTGTGGCCTGTATGAAGTTGTTGCAGTATAGGTTCCCTCAGAGGTGGTGGAATGATGACACGGCGTCCCCAAAGAAGACAACCTGCCTGGACGGAGAGCTTATTTCTTTTTGAAACGTAAGGTTTCAAACTAGGAGAATCTCCTATAGCTCTCCCTCGAATGACATCATCCATTACCTCAGACAGGACTGGATCGTTGCGGGTGTACCTTCGCACCTGAACTGCCGTGACAGGTGCTCCCTCCACTTGTCTAAAGTAGAAGATGTCTATCTGACGAGGTGCGTGATGCGAAGGCGATAGGTTTCTCTTCACCAGAAGGCATGATGTGGGATATGACTGCTCCCACACCATATGGTGACGCATCACATGCTAGCTGCATGGGTAGCTTTGGGTCGAAGTGTGTCAGGACCTCCGACTTCAGCAATGCTTTCTTTGCTTGGGCGAAAGCTTCATTGCACAGTTTAGTCCATTTCCATGTTTTGCCTTGACATAGCAACTGATGTAACGGTTTCAGCAATGTTGCTAAGTCTGGAATAAACTTCCCATAGTAGTTAAGTAGCCCCAGAAATGAACGTAACTGGCTCACATTCTGGGGTGCTGGGGCCTCCACGATCGCCTTGACCTTTGATGGCGCATTATGCAGACCAGTAGCGTCAATCACATGCCCCAGGTACTCAACTGAAGACTGAAAGAATTCACATTTGTCTTTACGAACTCTGAGTCCGTACTCTTTCAGTCATTGTAGTGTCGCATCCAAGTTCAGAAGATGATCCTCCTCATTTGTCCCAGTGACAAGGATGTCGTCCAGGTAGCACTGGACTCCTGGCAGTCCACTCAAAATTTGATCCATTGCCCTTTGGAATAGAGCAGGGGCTGACGTAATTCCAAATGGAAGGCGGCAGTACCTGTATAGCCCCTTGTGTGTCACAATTGTCAGCAGCTCCTTTGATTTGTCTTCGACATGCATTTGTAGATAAGCCTGGCATAAGTCTATTTTGCTGAATTTTTGCCCTCCGGCCAGGTCCGTAAAAAGATCATCAATGAGGGGAAGAGGGTACTGTTCCGCAGACAGCACCGGGTTAATAGTCACTTTAAAATCCCCGCAGATTCGAACAGATCCATCCTTTCTCAGGACAGGAACAATGGGTGTGGCCCATTTGCTCATGCTCACAGGCTCCAGGCCTCCATTCTCGACTAAGGCCTCCAAGTTAGCCTCAACTTTTAGCCTAATTGCATAGGGTACAGGTCGGGCTTTGTGAAACTTCGGCTTGCTGTCAGGTTTAATGTCCAGTCTCACGCTGATCTTTTTCATGCTCCCAAGTTCCCCATTGAAGAGTTCTGCATGTTTGTTTAACACTGCAGTCAGACCTGACTCCCCTTTTGACATCATGCGGACTGCAGGCCAGTCCAGCGTGATTTTCTCTAGCCACGCACGTCCCAGTAGCGATGGGTAATTTCCCTTTACCACATATAGTGGCAGTTTCGCAGTCTGTCCATGCAATTTAACTATCACCTCAATGGCACCTCTCATGGCCACAGGTTCGCCGGTATACATCTTTAGCACAATGTTTGTTGGCTGAAGGGTAAGATGCTTTAGCATTTTGTTGTAGACAGTGTCTGAAACAAGGGACACAGCCGCGCCTGTGTCCACCTCCATCCGCACTGATTGTCCCTCCACCAGTGGTGACACCCAGTAGCCATTTGAACCACCTGCAACCATCAGTATGTGCACCTCTTCCTCCTCAGAGGTGTCGCTCCCCTCTGTTTTGCTTGTTCCATCATACTGCACTGAATGAACACTCTTTTTCCTCTCTTGTCCAAATACAGACATTTTGCTTTCATGCTTCCCAGCTCTGTCTGTTCTTTTTTTTACCTCTACAGGCGCGTTCAATGTGACCCTTTTTGCCACAATTTCGGCATTCCAGCTCCGTACACCAGCAGTCATTAGCGTGATGGCCTGTTTTCCCACAATGGTAACATGTGCCGTTCCGCGCACCTTTAGGCTCAGACGACACCTTGTGAACTCTCCCTGTTGAACTCAACTGGTGAGCCTCCTTTTCTGCCATCTCCATGGAGACACTAACTTCAATGGCCTTTTCAAGAGTAAGGTTGTCCTCAGTAAAAAGGCGCGTCTGTGTGGCTGCACTTTGCAGACCACACACAAGTCTGTCTCTAATGGTGTCATTCAGCACCTCCTTGAACTCGCAGTGTTCTGACAACCTTTTTAAAGCAGCAATAAACATCGTCACTGATTCCCCCTCCTCTTGATTCCATTTGTGAAATCTAAATCTCTCAGCAATAACCAGAGGTTTTGGTGAAAAATGTGCTCCAAGAATTTCCACGAGTTGCTTATATGTTTTAGTTCCTGGCTTATCTGGCTGCACAAGGCTGCGAAGTAAATTGAATGTCTTCGGCCCCATTACACTCAAAAAGGTAGGCACGACCTTTTCATTTGCCATCGCATTTGCCAAGACAAAATAGTCAAAACGATCCGTATAAGTGCTCCATTGCTCCACATTTTCATCAAAATCACCGATGTTTCCTAATATAGTAGCCATCTCACGTTTCAAATTTAAATTTCTGTTTACTCACTGCACCCGTAACGTTAATGTGATGCTGCAATCTGTGTTCCAAGTGTTTTGTAGTCGAAAACAAGAAAGTTCCCACAACGCAGATTCATCCGATCCTCATCGCCACTTTGTTGTGTCGGTACCTTTCTACCTAGACACAATTAGAACTCAGAGCCCAGAGATTCAAACATGAAGTGCTTTATTCGAAAGGAAAGGAAAGTTCTGGAGAGTTCCAAACAAAGAGAGCTAAACTTAACCAAGAGAACACCCAACCATTTATCTGCTGTGACAGCGCCACCACAGGTGGGAGGGGAACACACAATACATAACAGACGGGGCATGTGGAAGATCCACCCATGACCCCCTACTGGAATTTTGAAAGGTCAGGGCAAATAGGGCGGAATCCCTGGAGAACTGGCTCCAAATTACCCACCAGCCCTCCCTAGTTCAAATTTAAGCTTTCTGCCCTCTCCAGGCCTATGAATCTTGGGGCTTCAATCTCTATAGTTGCATGGTTCACAACAGATTCAGAAAATATAGGTGGTGAATGACCTCGGATATATCTTTGCTAGTGGATATGGTGTGGAAGCCCAATAGAAATCAACTCATCACTACATTAAACATTCATGTGGCAATACAAAACTCCATGCAATTAAAAATTTGCTATTGGCATTGTGATACTCTTATTACTATTTTGAATATAAAATCTTGCCATATTTGATAATCAGATTTGCCATGAAAATACATATTGGCATGGTGTGCCAACTTAACACCAAAATAATTCCAAATGAGCAAGGAGTCAGTTGGACAGAATTCACCATAATCTATTTTCTGTATATCACAGTGCATCACTTCTTAAAACTACAACAATTTCACACTGTTATCCATCAGGAATGATAGGGAGGCAGCATGATATTGGGAACAATACAGCAAGTAGACTTGAAGTATTGATGCTCCAGTGTAGTGTGCTCCCATCTCATTACTCTTTTCTTTAAAACTAAAAACAGATATAAAACTCTGGATATAGAAGTGATGACTGCAGACAGAACATAGCACCAGAGCCACATAAGCATCATGAGCAGATAGCAAAACATTTGTTCACATTGTTTCACATAATAATATAGATTTTTGTACAGCACACATTGGCTATTACCGCCATAGTGTCAGCGCCTGAACCGACTAATAGTCAGTATTCACCTGGAAATTACTGTTGAAAACATTAGAGGCTCATCTGACATGTCTCTGTCTAGTATTTTAACTGTAGAATTAACCCATTTATTTTAAACAGGCTAACACCGTTATTAAAATAGCAGCGATGAATGTTACACAAATACATGAAGTTTTCATTCACTGAAATTGACAACAGTAATTTCTAGGCTGAAGCCCTTAAATTCATTTTCCAGTGTAAACCATTCCCTATCAGACCTGTAGATAAAATATAGTCTGAAATAAACGGAGTTAATTTTTCACATGATCAAGCTTTGAATCGGCCTTCATTTTATCTCAGTAGAATTTCATTTTAGGAATTATATAGCTTCACCCAGTAAAAAGACATTAGAATTCTGCAAGGGTAGTTTGGAGTGGAAAAAATACTGAATAGTAAAAGCAAGTATCCTATAAGCATATAAATCAACTGGCTAATTTATTGTTTCAGTAGGTTACACATAGTGATTCATTATAGATGGTCTGTGAAAAGATAATTGCACCCAGTATCAGAAACTAGTGTTAGTGCTTGATCATGTGTAACAGAACACAAGGTGGACATTTCCAGTACAAATTAATATAAGGTGTAATATCAGAGCAGTGTAAGGCTTCAATTTACAATATCGGTAATATTATATGTAAATTTTAAAAATCAGCTTTACAGACTACAACAATGCTCCTTATGAAAAATGTGCTCATTCTTTAATTGAAACAACGGATCAATAAACCATTGTTTGACATCTGCAGTGCAGTTGTGCATCTGCAGTGCTACTGTGTGTCAGCGTCCTGCATTATGAAACACTGGGGCAGAAATTGGATCGCATTGTGCACATTTTTTGAGTGTGAAACGGGCACAACAAATCCAAATTTCAGGGACCAAGGTTCTGTCCGCCAAGGATGCCTGAAAAGCATCTGACCTGAAATTGGGTTGGGTCATTTTTCAGGTGCCTTGGCAGCCACCTAAAAGAGGTATTGAGCCTAATGTAAATAAAGGGTGTTACACATGTTTTAGGCCCCTTGGCAAAATTGGCCTGCAATGAGCAAAGCAGGATTTGGGCCTGCCTCGCTTAGGATTTTTCAACGGCTGGCAATGAAATGTAAGTGCATTAAAAAAAAATAATTAAAATGAATTCCTGTGGAGCTAGGAGCAGCAGTGCTCCTCCCAACTTCACAGCCCTCCTGAGGGCCACAGCCAGCCTGCGATCGGCCCTTCAACCCATTCTATCCCCCCAGAGGTCATTCTTTCTGCTGCTAGCCCATAAATTACCAGATTTATTGAATTCAATTTCACAACTCGCCATTGTTAAAATGTGCCATGAAGCAACATTGTGAAATGAAGCAAAAGGTGAGCAATACTGACCTTGGCAGCCTTCCTGAGACCAGCGAATTTCTTTTTCACCTCCTCTCAGGCTCAATGCACTCTTTCTACCAAAGTAGTTTCATTGAAAGGAGAGTTCAACCTCTGTGACTTGTTCCAGCCAATTCTTGCTCAGGACAACTTTAAGATTGAGCTGTTGCACCCAACGTCCTGTCCTCTGACTGTTGCGCGCTCCCAGCACATTACACACTGTGTGTTGGAAGTGCTGTGAGGTTATCTAAATGAGCTGAATGCACATTATGGTGTGAGGTCATTTCAATGCAGGGTAAGTGCATGCAATATCTGAGGAGTGGCAGTTCCTGCATTTCTGCAGCCACACTGCGTTATCAGTCCTAATATTAATTTCTAGTAGTCTACATGGGCTGAACTTGAAATCTGTTAAAAATAATTTCAGCAGAACGCCCTTATCAAAATCCAACAGATGTTCTTCCCTCAAAAGCAGTAATAAAAAAAAATAAGCTTATAATTGTAGATTGCGACCAACTGGATTAAATGTTTCATTCTGATTGTAAACTTCTTTGAATAAATCAAGAACATGGTGCTAAATATGATAAGAAGGCTGCACTATATTGTGCTTTAAATTGTTCTCTTGGCACATAGCCTGCCTCGATCAGCTGAAAGAGGTTGTATTCTTGAAGAAAAATTCAAGTAAGAACCAATTACCATCAGCATTATGTTTATCTTTGTAGTTGAAAATAAAATCATTTAATCACATCCAACAGATGTTTTCTTTATTTTACACTAATACAAATGAGCACAATAGCAGCTCATTATGCTGCTCGCCATTGTTCATGTTGTGATGTATTTACTGATCAGCGCACCCCAACACAAGAGCAAAAACAGAAAGGTCAAAATATACATATGCAGGCAATTTGATTTAGTCTAGACTGGGAATTGCTTTGTTTTCAGTTTTCATTTCGGGCTTGAACTACACATGTTCCTTTCTGTAGTGTGACTGTCATCTTCTGCATGTAACAGCAGCAACAATTTTTTATATGAATGTTAAACTGTCAATCAAAATGTTCATCACAGGTCACTTGAACGGTGGTGTGTTCTTAGTGAGCTGATAGGAAAGGACTTGTGGTTCTGTACAAAAATGGTTATAAAATATGTGTGTTTCTACAAAAAATTTTCCAACCAATTTTCTCCTCTATTCTCCCTTTCTCCTCTTCTCGAGGCAGTGACTTCTGTTGGGATATAATTCCATTTGTACTAGTCGTTGACCGGTACCTTACTCTGGTGCCCATTCTTCATGTTTTAGCTTAAAAAGCAAAGATGGGCAAGCTGTTCAACTGCCGTCAGAGTAGAACCCAATCCATTTCTCATCTGAGCCTCAGTTTTACACCAGGGTTCTGCCCCATTTCAAGAGGGTGGAAGTAGAAAATCATCCAGGAAGCCATTCCACCAGCTCCTCATAGATCACACTTAATTTCCGGGATTTTCTGCCAGGCTTGACAGCATCCGTTGTGTGTGCTTGCCCAAACATGGGTGGACGCAAGGGATTCTAATAAGTTCCTGACATTCAGCTTCACTATGGCATGTGGGAGGGGAGTTCAATTTTAAAAGGCTTCGTTAAGAAGCAAAATCAATTTTTCTATGATTGGCCTCCTCTTCAGCTGCCCCACCGGCTGCTGACCTCACTCCGCTGCTGCAAGAGTCTGAAACCTGCAGTAGTCCTTTTTCTGTCCACAAAAACACAGACCCAAAAAGCAACTGGCCAGTGATCCTGGCAACTATACCAGGATTGAGTCCGCCTGGTAATACACTACTGACCTAGGCAGAATTTCCAGGGTCAAGGGGAAGGTTTGCTAATTAGCCTGCCATTGGTAGGCACCCACCCCATGAGGGGTGCATCTAGGGTGCCCACTCTGATGGGAAATGCAGTTGTAGATTGCCAGGTCATGGGACGGGTGCTGGGTTACCCCCTCCAATAAACATTGTATGTGCATCTGCAGCCCACTTTGTAAAGGAGTTGTTTTTAAAAAAAAATGTTGCTCCCAGTTCTTCTGGGTTTTGAGCCATGATCTTGGCCTGGACCCCCAGGTGGGCCATATAATCACTGGTTGTGGGGGAGGAATGCCTGGGCTGACTAGACATACCCCCATCAACCCTACGCTAGATCCCAGTGAAGGCCGAAAGCATGGGAAGTCCCAGCCTAGGGAATCCCCACCCCCAGCCCCTTCCTCCCTTATGATGATGGCCTTGTTTGTGGCTGGCAGAAGATCTGCCCCCAACAGGCTGTTGTGGATATTTCCACACAAGGCTGTAACTCGTCATTTCTGGGTTCTAGCCTAGTTTCTGCCCCTTCCGGTAAACTCCTCAAAATTATGATGGGAACATGCCAGAACGGTTGCGGATTTCTGGGGCTACACATTCCAACAGGTGTCACTGGATAGTAATTAAGATCAGGAAACCTGGATGATTTTCCCTTCTCTTGCCCAGGGGCAGAGGCCAATTGCAGCATCCAGCATTATCTCAGCTGAGATTATTTAACTCAGTACAGACAGGGACTGATCCTACGATCTTATGCTCTGTATGAATCAATTATTAGTTGCCTTTGCCAACTAAACCATTGGGAGAGCCCCGGGATATGATTTTACTTATTTATTCCTTTGAGGTAAGCTATTTGTGTTTCTCTCTAGTTCTTCTCAGATTGTTTGATGCCATGCACCATTCCCCAGCTTAAACAGCAGTCAGGCAGTCCAACCCTTGGCCTGTGCCAATGGTGCTCTGTAAATTGCTGCTTCCATTGCTCATTGTGGGAAGCAGCTGACCTTCATTTGGCACCTCCTCCTGATGCACTCTTGAGAATCTGAATTCCTTGCATGGGAAATGATAGACTGAACATTTTATCACTAAATGTTGCCCTTCATTTCTACAGAGTTCAAAACCACATTTAAATTTCCACTTTTTCCCATTTCTGGTCCACTAGAATACAATGGGGGAAAAATTCAGTTGTTTGCACCTCCCGTTAGCGCCTTAAGAGGGTGCTAATGGGGCGCAAAGCAACTAGCGCCCGGGCGCGGCGATGTTTGCGCTGCTCGCGAAATTAACTAGGCATTTTGCGGCGGTGCTAAACACTACCGCCATGATCTCCTGCGCCAGCAGATTGTGACGTCAGTCGAGTGTGCAACGCCCCGTTAGCGCCCCGGACTGGATATTGAGTGGTGCCCCCTGCCTTACCGCCTGCCGCTAGCAATGACAGGTTGAGGGGAGCGTTATGCTGTCAGAAAGGGACTAGGGGAGCGCTATTTAAAGGCGACCGCTTCCTGCCTTTTTTTGTCGGTGCCATTTTTGCACCACGCATTCTGAGAGAGAGAGAGAGACTTCTGGAGAGATTCAACGCTGTGTGAAGGAGTTTTGAGTACTGAGCAGCACTTTGCAGGTTTATTTTGATTTGCCCTTCCTTGCTTCGCCAGCGCTCTGAGGTAACGCCTCGCTCCTCGGCCTTTACGTCTTAAGACAGGTGTGAAGCGCCTGATTTAGCGCTCCAATCACCTCCAGGGACGATAAAAGCCAAGTTCGCTGTCGGAGGCGATAATTAGTGCCAGGCGCTAAACTTTGTGCAAGGCCGATAATGGCGCCCCAAACGGGGCGATACTGAATTTTTCCCCCAATGTACTATTAGGTTAGTGTACATGCAGGTTATCACTATGTTTGGCACTGCATTCGTTCTGAACCCAACAACAGTACCTCCCTTATCCGTAAAACATATCAGTTAAGAAACTCAGTCCTGGTTCAGACATTCCATTCTGTTTGATCCAAAAAACACCAACGTTCAACTGGTTTCAAACTCAAAAATATATCTAAGTCAATAAATCTGCTATCAAATTCAACTGTACAATTGAAAGCATTGCTGTGATGTAACTTTGTTGAGGGTTTGAATACAGACTTTAAAATTAATGGAGAATTCTGTTGTTTCATGAGAAGTCCTAAATGCAGCATAATCCATTCAAATTGGGGTTGGATTTGCCATTGCTAAATTTCAATCTCCTCTCCCCATTGGCAGTGCAGGCTTTCCATAGCCTGGCAACCAGACTGCGAGTGTTACAGCCATTGTAAATTATACTAATTGTCAGCCAAGGCTCAGTTGCTAGCACTCTTGCCTCTGAGTTAGAAGGTTGTGGGTTCAAGTCCCACTTCAGATACTTGAGCACAAAAAAATGAAGAAGAGCAGGGGAGTTATCCCTGGTGTCCTGGCCAATATTTATCCCTCAATCTGGATATTATCACATTGCTGTTTGTGGGAGCTTGCTGTGTGCAAATTGGCTGCTGCGTTTCCTACAGTGCAACAGTGACTACACTTCATTGGGATGTCATGAAAGGTGCTATATAAATGCAAGTCTTTTATCAGTAACATATGGTCTGTCCTTGTACTCTATATTGAAATGGAAATCTTAAAAAATGAAGAACAAATACTTTTTGTATCTTCTGCAGAACATTGTTCATAGGCCAAGGGTATGCTCTAACAACTCGATGAAGAATGTAGTTATGGGAACATGAGTTTAGTAATTTTCTTTTCAACTTACCAGTTAAAATTGAAAGGAACAGCTGACCCGAGTCAAAGCAAACTGTAGTAGCTCTTCCACATCCTTTTATTCTCTTATTGACCACTCGCTTAGACCTAATCTTAAACTGCAACTGCTTAATTCATAGAAAATATCCATGATCACCATATCATTTCCCCCATTCATTTGATTTTGTAACCCTACCAAAAATAATGTTCCAATGTAATTGTTACCACTAGCAAAGTCAGGTGCTTTACTCCACCATAATCCATATCTATTGATCTCAGTCTTCAGAATCACAGTTGACCCAGCATCCACAGGGTTTTGCAATACTGCAGATGGGGTCTGACCAAGGCTCTGTACAATTGAAGCATCACCTCCTCACTTTAGAATTTAAACCCCCTTGAGATAAAGGCCAACATTCCATTAGCCTTTTTGATTACTTTTTGTACCTGTGCACTAGTTTTTAGTGATCTGTACACGTGGATACCTAAATCCCGTTACTCCCCCACAGCTCCTTGTCACTTATCACTAAGAAAATATTCCAATTTGTTTTTCTCAGATCTCCACATTGAAATCCATCTGCCATAATTTTGCCCACTCACTGGGCTGGATTTTCATTCAGGTGCGGGTTGGTGTCGTGTAATCCGCATTTTGTGTTATCCACATGAATCTAAATGGATGCGGGAGATTGATGCAATTTTAACTTAATTGTCCAATTGATTTCCAACGTGTGGGAACCCTTAGCAAATGAGTTTCTCCTGACTGAAAGTTGCCTCTGATGACGTCATCATTGCTGCTGCATTTAAGGTCTACAGCAAGCCTTGCTTCTTCTGCAGACTGCCAAGCTTTTGACTGTGGAGTGAGAGGGACCTGGAGGCACCATGAGCAGCGGGAGACCCAGATCAGCTCCTCGTTTTGACGACGTGGCCCTGCAGGCTTTAGTAGATGGGGCTGCAGCCAACAGGGCGGTGCTCTTCCCTTCTACAGGGAGGAAGAGGCCTCCCAAGCAGACCAAGGCAGTGTGGATGCAGGTGGCTGAGGAGGTCAATTCCTTGGGAGTCACCCGCAGAACTTGGGTTCAGTGCCTCAAGAGATTTCATGACCTCTGCACTGGAAAAGTGAGTATAATTTTCTCATCACCCTCAATATGATCCCCATTGCCTTTCCTCACCAGCACTCAGCTTCAGCAATCTCTTCCTCCACATCCCACTTGACACTGACATCCATGCACCCTTACCCATTCCCTTTCTCTCTATGGTCACATTCACATAACTATTCGACTATGCAGCCCTCACACTCCCTATCACTCTGATGCTATGCAAACAACTGACAACACACAGGGAGGGCCCTTGGTCTTGCCACCTCACTCCATCTTTGTCTCCTTCTAAGTATCGATGCTATGGAATCTCTACACTCACTCCTTCATTCTCACTTTGTTGCAGCATTGCACAGATGTCACTTACTACCTCTCGCGAAAGTCGGAGCTGCCTTTGGCACTGCTGCTCAGACATGTTGAGGTAGCTGACCCTGTGTCTATAGACCCTGTTTGGGGGATATCTCCTGCGCCGACAGGCTTCCAAGCGCTGGCCCCTTCTGGCCTGTGCAGCTTCAGGTGGGTGAGCAGCAGCCTGGCGCTCCTGTTGCTGCTGCAGCTGTTGGTGCTGCTGTTGTTCCTGGTTCTGCTGGTGCCGCGGCTGGTGCTCGATCTCATCTAATGCCCAGAAGGGAAGGAAATAAATGGCTCCCATGCTTCTGGTATATGCCTCAGTTGAGGAAGCGCTAAGTGAGGGTAGCGAGAGGGGTTTCCCAGGAGGTCACACTGGAGATGGATGTCAGGCTCCAAATTTCCACAGCTATGGTTATGCCTTCTAAACGTTCCCCCCAGACCTGAGACAACAAAGTCCTGCCACCTGCAAATGATGGCTGATCAAATCTCTTTAATGGTTGACCTGCAGCTGATAGTCAGCAATCCAATAGTGCTCCCGCCAGGTTTCACCATCATGTTTCCCACCAGGCGTGTCTCACATGGGAAAAGGGTTAAATTTGCAAGGGCCTTTCAAAATAGGATTATAGAGGCTATTTAGTGCTTGTTAAGGGCCTTAACGACCTATCCCACCTGTTGGAGGCGGAACGGAGTTGGGACCATTAGGCACGACTGAGTTAAAGTTGCTCGGAGTCAGGAACCAGGCGGGGGGGTGGTCCCGACCGCCAGTTTTCGCAATTTTAACCCCCCACACGCCTCCAATCACCACTAAGTCTATGGGCAGGATTTTCATTAGACCGTGGAGTTGGGATTGGAGGTGTGTGGGGTTTAAAATCCCCAAATCAGGGGTCCAGACCCCATCCCGCACCCAAACCCGCCTCCATGCCAGTTTCAAAGGAGGCGGGTACCCGCCCCGCACTGGGGCCCGCTTACCTGAGGCGGGAAGGGATTAGTGCCAATTAACTGCCCGTTAACAGGTAGTTAACAGGCAGTTTTTAGCCTAATCCCTATTTTTAAGGTTGAAGTGTGGGATTCCTGACGGCTCCAAACCACGCCAAGTTAGAGGAGACAGGCCGTCGGGCTGAAGGCCTTGGAGGGGTCGAGATGTCGGTGTTTAGGTGAGTGATGTGTGCATGAGTGCAAAGGTAAGTGTGTTTGGTGTGTCTAAAGTAATTAAAGAAGTTTAAATGACCTTTTCTTACCTTTTCAGCCTTCCTTCCTTTAGGTCCCGGGAGTCCCTCATCTCACCGGCACAGAAAGCAGAATGGCTGCGAACTGTCAAAAGTGACAGCCTTCAGCTTTCTGTGCAGGAGAGTTTTCTAACTGAGTCTATGGAGAAGGACTCAGGTTAGAAGTAAGACTGTCAGTGTTTGACAACTTCAAACAGCTGTGAAACACTGATATTTCATCTGTCAAAACCTCTTGACAGATGAAATTTCAGTCTGTGACATCACCTGCTGCCAGCTGGCCTTTAATTGGCCTGCTGAGCCCGCTGGGTGGGCTCAACAAGGTCAATCAAGTTAAAATCGCATGGATTGGCCGCATCTCGATGGAGGCGGGACTACAACCCCGAAAGTTGTAGTCCACCTCCAACCCGACTCCAGAATGAAAATCCTGCCCTATGTCTCTTTGTAACTTCCTGCTCCCATCCACACAACTTATTGTGCCTCCTAACTTAGTGTCATCTGCAAACTTGGATATATAACTCTCTATTTCTTCATCCAAGTCATTGATATACATGGTGAAAAGATGAGGCCCCAGTACAAATCCCTGGGGAACACCACTTGTCACATCCTGCCAATCAGAGAACAAAGCCTTTATCCCTAATCTCTGTCTCCACCCTCCTAACCAATTACTGACTTATCCCACAAAGTTACCTCCATTCCGCGATCCCTCATTTTTTCTAATAATCTCCACCCCCCATCTTCATAATTTTCATCCCCTTCAGTTTTTGAAAACAGCACACCTTATATCATTACAATATTATGTAATAAGCAGCAAGCTGTACTGATTCTGGAGATTCTCACTGGACTGTTTAGTAAGGCTGCTCCAGATTTATCCAGAAACCTAAAATGACCATTCAGGGTGCCTCTAGTTTGTGCTTCTTGCACTTCTTGCACTTGCATGGGCCTCATTATATTCTGTTGTCTCCTTCTGCTGGTGGAAGCCTCACTGGAATCATTGGTCATGACAGCAGGGGATAGCCCTAATCACAAATCAACCTTCCTGATACAGTACATAGCTCCAAGTCATGAGAGCTAGTACAGTAGATTATCAGATGATGAAACACCATGACAGCTCCCTAGGGAATGGACATTCATATGCAGGATAAGGTGATTGGCATTGCACACTAGCTGCACATTAATGGAATGAAAGCCTTTCCAATTCATGAAATTGAGAGGGTTGTCATATGGGGTTTTGTGTGTCACATACATTCCGTCAATTGCTCCTTGTAACTGTGAGAACTCTGGCAGTCTGTAGAACTGGATAGTTCTTTCTCTCTCTTGCCCCGATTTTAATCCTACCCACCCAATGGGAACAGTGCAGTTGGAAGATTAATGTGGTGGTCAAGCAATACCCACAGTGTACCCCCGCTGTTTTAACGCCTGTGTTTTTGGGAGAGTCGAGACAACCCTCCCCCAATGATTTAAAATTCAGGGTCCAATGACGTAATTTGGACATAACATGAATTTAACTAAGAATTGTGCGAAAGCAGGCTTGGGGCCGGAAGCAACCCAGGCAAGTTCAATTTTGTACCTTTTTTACATTTTCTTGGGTCTACTGGGATAAAAATCAGGTGGGTTCTGCAACGGGTAGCTGATCCGCACTGCTAGGTTACCACCCAGGCAGTGAAGTTGAAAATTTCCCCCAGTGAATCAGGTGCCGGAATGTACTCTGTGGAGCTCCTAGGCTACTCATCAGATCTTTCTAAATGTCCAGCACACAAGTGAAGGAAACAAGGATATTCAATTTAGGAGGGTGCAGTGTGGGGGAACCTTTCAACTTGGGAACATCCATTTTACCTCCAAAAAATGAATGCTAAGGCACACCTATTTGGCACACAGAATATGCCTGTCATTACTTTGAATCGGGGCTTCTTATAGGCATCCAGCACGCCCACCTGAAATCAGTGGATGCTTTTACAGTAAAGTGGTGCAGGGCTGTACTGACAATGGCAATAAGACTGTGAACGGGAGTATTATCTTAGCAGCCCAGTTCAGGTCATTCAACTTCTTTCTGTACTGCTTCCAGGTCCAAAGGATTAAACTTCTGGCATTGACAGGCTCAGCCACTTTGGACCATCCTTCCCTGGCGGTGTGGCAGGGCACTCTTCTCACGTCTGATGGATATATGATATTCTTCTTTCTCCTTACTTCATCTAGTAAATCCTCCAGGCCATATCAGAGAATCTGTGCACTCCCCCAGTTGATATTTCTTGCCTTCCAGTCCAGAAGCAGCCTTCAGTTGAGCTCCACAATGAGCACTGCAGGCTGGAGTAGGCCACCAGGAACTGACGTCAGGCCTGTCGAAAATCCCTCCTCCTCCAGCTGGCGAGATGTCCAATTACCAGAGTGATTTCTGCTGACAGCTCATCCATCAAAGTTAATTGAGGTGCAAGTTGAAAGAAGTGACAGGCAAAATGAATTTAAAGGAAATCCAGTGTGGAAGGATAAAAGAAAGCAGCCCAGACACCGACCCCCTGTTTAACAGGTGCTGAAGTGAAGCTGGTGCTGTATGAGGTGATTGTGGGGAGATTGGCCCTCGTTGCCAATCAAGATCACCATGCCCATACTTCAAGATTACGGTTAACCTGGAACGTGCTGGAGGCAGGTTTAAGGCCTTAGCTGACTTTTGTTGTCACTGACTGTACCAACCCTATGCTGCATCCTAGCTGCAGGTATCCTTGCACAGGATACATAGCATTGCATATGGCTTTTTGTCTGCAATGACTGTCCCCCACAGTCATTCCAGGTAGGTGTGCCAGTGCCTGCAGATATAAATGGTGGCATCTTGATGCATACAGCCAGTCAGGCCATGTTGGACAACCTGGAATGCCTTATTTTATCCAGTACCACCTAAAGCAGAAAATTCTATGATTGGAGTGCTACTGAAGAACTATCCAGTGTTAAGGTTAGTCAGGCCTTCATGTAGAGTGTATGTGACATTGAGTCTATTGTCACAGTCTCTCATAGGAATTGAAGCCACTGCATCATTAATTCTCTGGCAAAATGTGATTTGTATACCTATGTGTAAAGATGAAAGTACAGACAGGTGTGCACTGAGCACCTCTGGTGCAGCCTGGTCTGGTTGGCATTCCTCCATTGGTCCTCTTCTTCTTCCACAAAGCAAAGATATAGGGAAAATTCCTATTGGGAAACCCACTATGGCACTAATGGTGCTGATTTTTTTTAAAAGGCAACATCAGACCAATTGCAACAAAGGGCAGGATTTTCATTGGGCCGTGGAGGCAGGATTGGAGGCGTGTGGGGGGTTAAAATCACGAAATCGGGGGACACGAACACATCCCGCACCCAACCCGCCTCCATGCCAGTTTCAAAGGAGGCGGGTACCCGACCCGCACTGGGAGCCGCCACCCCGAGGCGGGAAGAGGATTAGTGCCAATTAACTGCCTGTTAACAGGTAATTAACAGGTAGTTAACAGGCAGTTTTTAGCCTAATCCCTATTTTCATTGTTGAAATGTGGGATTCCCGATGGCTCCAAACCACGCCAAGTTAGCAAGGTGGGCTGTCGGGATGAAGGGCTTGGAGGGGTCGAGATGTCCGGTGTTCAGGTGAGTGATGGGTGCATGAGTGAAGAGGTAAGTGTGTTTAAAGTGTTTAATGTGTTTAAAGAAGTTGTACTGACATTTACATACCTTTACAGCCTTCCTTCCTTCAGGTCTCGGGAGTCCCTCATCTCACCGGCACAGAAAGCAGAATGGCCGCGATCTGTCAAAAGTTCCAGCATTCAGCTTTCTGTTCCGGGGAGATCTCTAAATCATCCTGACAGGAAGGAATTAATTAGAGTACAGATTGTCAGTGTTTGACAGCTTCAAACAGTTGTCGAACGCTGATATTTCATCTGTCAAAAGCTCTTGACAGATGAAATATCAATCTGTGACGTCACCTTTTGTCGGGTGGCCTTTAATTGGCCTGCTGAGCCCGCTGGGCGGGCTCAACAAGGTCAATCAAGTCAAAATTGCGTGGGTTGGCCACAACTCGATGGAGGCGGGACTACAACCCCGAAAGTTGTAGTCCCGCCTCCTACCCGACTCCTCAATGAAAATCCAGCCCAAAGTCTCCTGAAAGCCTAACTGGCAACAGAAAAAAAATCATGAAAAAAATTAAGAGAAATGGCTTGCAAACTGTTCATTGAGTCTTCTTACTCGGCCCTTTAAATGAACTTCTGTATTTTTCCTAGCAATCCTGGATGGCCGATAAGAGCAGTCAACTTCCTGTACACATGGAATTAAGTCACCCCTTCCAATTGTAATTTAGTGAAGCTCCAACCCGTTTCAGCAGAACTTGGGATCAGCCTTGGCTCAGTGGCAGCACTCTTGCCTCTAATCTGAGGTTGTAGGTTCCAGTGCTACTCCAGAGATTTAAGCACATAATCTAGGCTAACACTTCAGCGCGGTACTGAGGGAGTATAAGGGGTTTTAGATTGCAGAGGTTTCTCTCTCTCGAGGCCTCTCTCTCTTGCACAGTAAAACTCTTGTAGACCAAGTTTGATGAAACAAAATGAAATTTTATTGCATATGGAAAAATAAATCAAATGCAAGCAGATAAGAGAGTACATGGGAGGGAAAAACACAAACAAATCATAACGACACAATACTAACTAGGGCAAATACAGGCATCTTATACTCTACAAAAATCATCATGAAATAAGGAAACACACGGAACATCGAGGGACAACTCATGTTAATTGTACCCTTAAATCCACCCCCTTAAACCTATCTAGATCTGATTGTGAAGGGCCAGAAACATGCTCACCAATCCAACTAGGAAGTGCAAGGTTTTGAACCAGTCTGCGTTTGATCCTTTCAGGCGTTCCGTCTCCACGTGGATCGTGGAGCCCCAGCGAGCTGCGCCACACCTCTCTCCTGAGGTGGGGGTCGGGGGCGGCTGGACACCGGCTGGCCTGGATGTCGGCGGGGTCGGGGATCATCGGCTCGACCCCGGTCAGAGGAGCCTTGGGCTGGCCCCCATCGTTTCTTCAGTTTATTTTTGTCTCTTCTCCCGAGTCGGGAGAGGGCCTCTCATTTTTGTCAACGGCCCGTGGTTGGTCGATGATCTCCCGATGTTTGACCCCGGGGCGGGACGCCGGCTCGAACGGTCTTCTTGATGGTGGCTTAGCCTTCTTCTTCTTCCTCCGATGGTGGAGAGGAGTTCGCTGATCTTCTCCCAAACCAGCTCCTTTTTAACCAGCTCAACAACCGCCGGATTCCACTGCTCGAATTCAACTCTCCAACGACTCAACTGTCTGACAACTGTGTAATTCCACTCCAACCTCTTCCAATTATACTTTTCCTTCAGAAGCTTCCACTTCCCGCCCAAAATCAGGTTAGTCTCTGTTTAACTTTTGGCGGGCTGGGAGCACAGTGGGGTAGTTATTATATTTTAAAATATTTTAGATGGCCGGTAAGGCCCATCTCTGGTCTGGAATGACCTTCATTGTTTTTAATGTCCTGCTGATCTCGTTATCTAGTCCTTGGTGCTGTTCTCATGAATATGAAAGTGTCCCCTTTTGTCTGGGTCAACATTTAGATGGCCTCTGTCTCCAGGCCGATCTTGACTGGATCTGCATCTAATCCATATGTATATGTGGGGGTCTGGTTTCGTTCGCTCAGAAACGGCTTCCAGAACTTACTGTGGATTGAATCCACAAAGCTGTCTGAGGATTCGCAGGAACCATTTTAAAATGTCCCAATAAGCCGGTCACATGGTATGGTGGCCATTTTGTATGCCCCTTTTTCTGGTCTTCTTTTAAAAAAGTCTTTAAAAATCATGGCCTCTTCTGCCATTTGACCCTTTATAATATAAAGTTCAATTTTGCAAATCCTACACTCCCCCCTGATGATACTGTAACTTGCTTGAAGTATCATAATTCTGGGTGAGCAAAATTTTCTGACTTTCCACAATCTAACCATCCCCAGTATTTACCTATCTATGACCCCACGACACATGCATTTCCCATTTCAGAAAAATCTAGTGTACATTGAGCGTCTACAGATGGCAATACCTTGGAGTTAAAATCTGACAACTTACTTCCAGGCATGGAGGGGGGCCTTATACCCTTACATCACCTAGTGCATACACGCTATCTTTTAATAATAACAACACATCTAATTCAAATGCAATAAGAAAAATAAAATACACACACGAAAAATCAAAAATGCACATGAATACATATCAAAAATAATAGAGGAGGGAGGGAAAACTTTAACTTTATAAAAAGCAGCAAAAATCTAAACGGGTGTCTCTTCTTCTACCCGCACATAATGCTCCCTCCATTCCCCTCTATTATCATACTTTTGTGAATGTTTGACCTTTTTACAGTGTACAAACAGTAAATAAACTACAATGACAACCTGGCACACTACAAGAATGTGGGAGGCTATCATAATCCATGAAGGGACTTCTATATTAGTGAACAGGTCCCACCACGGTGGGGTCACTATGTCCAATATGTCTGCCCCTATCTCTAAAGTCTTCTGATCCAGTGTGTAGAAATGTTTCTGTGAAACAACAACGGCTTTTAATATCTTGGTGAGGTGTTCAGGGAGAGGGGGAATGATATATCCAAAATGTGCAACGAATCGCTACAGATCGGTGAAATTCTCTTTTACAGTGATGTGAACAATGGAAGGTTCAGGAATGGGGACAATTCGCTCCTGGGCCACTTGAACTTCTGCCCTGGGCTTGAAACAGAAGCTGCTGTCACTAACCGGACACCAACCGTGCTGTCCATGCTGGTAGTGGGGCGCTGCAGTGGTGACACAGTATGTCCCACCTCCTATATATGCCACCTGCGGGGGCACATGGCCATGTGCCATTGCCTCCATGGTGCAATTTATAGGCTTCGCACCAGCAGTTCTGAACCCGCACTGTGGTTTTGAATGGGCTTTCAAGTGCTGGGGACACAGGATGACGTGTGCTTCCCGGCTCTGGCACCCCGAGAGGTCGGTACCCGTCATTGCATGCTCCCATCGAATGACATAAGGTGGGACCCCTGTGTAGCGAATGTGCGCACCCCCCTGAATGACTCCAATGTTCTCCACCCTGTATATCGGGGCGGGTTTAGCTGTCTTTCCCATCACCGGCATTCTTACCAGTGATGCACTATCAATTGCTACAAAAGACTGGAGATTGAGTAAGTAATAAACAGGCTTTTATTACCAAAGAACAGAGCATGCCTCTTGGGGTTGCCTGGTATCCAAAAGGGCCGGAGGCTTCTGAGCAGCGACCTTTATACCCAGCCATGAGGGTGGAGCCAGGGGCGGAGTCAGCTGAGGCATGCACAGACAAGTACAACAATACTAACAACAGTGGTTTACCACATTCACCCCTTGTTTAGAATTGAGTCCGGCGGGGTGAAGTGCACTAAAAATTCGTGTACTGAAGTCTATCAGGAGGCCTTGTAAGCCGTCCTGAGCGTCGCAGCAGCGGCGGTGATGGTGCAGCATCCAACGGTGAACCCGGTGTCTCGTTCAGAGGAGGTGTAGCAGGTGGCGGACCCTGGGGCTGCTGCATGCCGTCTACAGGGGTCAGAGCATGGGTAATGGGAGGTAGCGATGGTGGTCTCTCAGAGGCACCCGAAGGTGCGAGGTCTCGTGCGGGGACTGTGTCCTGGGGGTAGGCAGGAGTAGCGGTGGGTGGCGAAGAGGGTGTTTCAGGAGCACCTGCAGGTGCGAGGTCTCGAATGGAGACTGTGTCCTCCCGCCCGTCCGGGTACACCACGTAAGCATACTGCGGGTTAGCGTGGAGGAGGCTCACCCTCTCGACCAGGGGGTCCGCCTTATGGGTCCTCACGTGCTTCCGCAGTAGGACGGGACCTGGAGAAGTCAGCCATGTTGGTAGCGAAATCCCCGACGTGGACTTCCTGGGGAAGGAGAACATTCTCTCGTGAGGAGTGGCATTGGTGGGCGTACAGAGCAGCGACCGAATGGAATGGAGCGCCGCAGGGAGGACCTCCTGCCAGCGGGAGGTCGGAAGGCCCTTAGATTTTAAGTTTAAAAGGACTGCCTTCCAGACTGTCGCATTCTCCCTTTCCACCTGGCCGTTACCCCGGGGGTTGTAGCTGGTGGTCCTGCTTGTAGCAATGCCTCTCGCGAGCAGGTACTGCCGAAGTTCGTCGCTCATAAAAGATGAGCCCCTGTCGCTATGGATATAGCTAGGGAAACCGAACAAGGCGAAGAGGTCATTCAGACATTTAATGACCGTGGTACTGGTCATGTCCGAGCAAGGGATGGCAAACGGGAAACGGGAGTACTCATCAATTATATTGAGGAAGTACACATTGCGGTCAGAGGAGGGGAGGGGCCCTTTAAAATCGATGCTCAGCCGCTCGAAGGGGCGCGTGGCTTTGATCAGGCTCGCTCTGTCTGGCCTATAAAAATGCGGCTTGCACTCGGCACAGATCTGGCAGTTCCTGGTCATGGTCCTGACCTCCTCGATGGAGTAGGGCAGGTTACGGGATTTGATAAAATGGAAGAACCTGGTGACCCCCGGGTGGCAGAGGTCATTGTGGAGGGTCTGTAGCCTATCAACCTGCGCGTTGGCGCACGTACCACGTGATAGGGCATCTGGGGGCTCATTGAGTTTCCCGGGCCGGTACAAGATATCGTAATTGTAGGTGGAGAGTTCGATTCTCCACCTTAAGATCTTGTCATTCTTGATTTTGCCCCGCTGCTTATTATGAAACATAAAAGCCACTGAACGCTGGTCAGTGAGCAGGGTAAATCGTTTTCCGGCCAGGTAATGCCGCCAATGTCGCACGGCTTCCACAATGGCCTGGGCCTCCTTTTCGACAGAGGAGTGTCGAATCTCGGGGCCCTGGAGGGTCCTTGAGAAAAAGGCCACGGGTCTCCCCGCCTGGTTAAGGGTTGCAGCTAGGGCAAAGTCGGATGCGTCGCTCTCCACTTGAAAAGGAAGGGACTCATCCACAGCGTGCATTGTGGCCTTCGCAATGTCTCCTTTTATGAGAGTGAAGGCTGCACAGGCCTCTGCTGTCAGGGGGAAGGAGGCGGACTTGATGAGGGGTCGGGCTTTATCCGCATAGTTGGGCACCCACTGCGCATAGTAAGAGAAAAACCCCAGGCATCTCTTCAGTGCTTTCTGGCAGTGGGGGAGGGGGAGCTCCATAAGGGGGCGCATTCTATCGGGGTCTGGGCCGATGACTCCGTTCTCCACTACGCAGCCAAGAATAGCAAGGCGCGTAGTACGAAACATACATTTGTCTTTGTTGTATGTGAGATTCAGCCGCTGGGCCGTCCGGAGGAATTTCTCTAGATTAACGTCGTGGTCCTGCTGGTCGTGGCCGCAGATGGTGACGTTGTCTAGATATGGGAAAGTGGCCTGGAGCGCGTTCTGGTCAACCATCCGGTCCATCTCCCGTTGGAAGACAGAAACTCCGTTGGTGACGCCGAAGGGAACTCTGAGAAAGTGATAGAGCCGACCGTCAGCTTCAAAAGCTGTGTACTGGCGGTCCTCAGCCCTGATGGGGAGCTGGTGGTATGCCGACTTCAGATCAATCGTCGAGAACACCCGGTATTGTGCTATCTGATTGACCATGTCAGATATGCGGGGGAGTGGATATGCATCCAGCTGGGTGTAGCGGTTGATCGTCTGGCTGTAGTCAATAACTAGGCGCTGTTTGCCGCCAGCCTTCACCACCACCACTTGTGCTCGCCATGGGCTATTGCTGCTCTCGATAATCCCTTCCTTCAGGAGTCTCGCTACCTCGGATTTAATGAAACCCCTATCCCCGGCACTGTAACGCCTACTTTTGGTAGCGATGGGCTTACAGTCGCGGGTGAGGTTAGCGAACAAGGAGGGGGGGGAGACTTTAAGGGTGGAGAGGCTGCAAATGGCGCGCGGCGGGCGATTTAAAAACTGCTGGCTGCAGACTGTGAGAGGGGGGAGGGGTCCACCATACGCTAAAGTGACACTCTTAAGGTGGCACTGAAAATCCAACCCCAGTAGGACGGCAGCGCAGAGATGGGGCAGGACCAGAAGTTTAAAATTTTTGTATTCAGTACCCCGCACTGAAAGAGTCACCATACAGTAGCCACCGACGTCCGCTGACTGGGCTTTGGAAGCCATAGAGATGCGATGACGCGTCGGCAGGACCGGGAGAGAGTAACTGCGCACCGTGTTGGGGTGTATAAAACTCTCCGTGCTCCCGCTGTCAAAAAGGCAGGTAGTGGCGCAGCCGTTTACCGTAATGTCCATCATGGACCTGGACAGTTGATGCGGGAGAGATTGATCCAGCGTCACGGAAGCCAGCGTATGTTCAAGCGTGTCGATGCGGTCGTCCGATGAGGCGGTGGTGGAGTCCGGGTCCCCCGTAACCAAAGTCGGAGGCGTCCAAGATGGCGGACAAAATGGCGGCGCCCACGGTCCCCACGCGGCTGGGGGAGCCCAAGATGGCGGACAAGATGGCTGCGCCCACGGTTCGCACGCAGCGCTGCTGGCGTTAGCGGTCTTCCCTTTGCAGGCGCTAACGTAGTGACCTTTCTTCCCGCAGCCGGAGCAGGTAGCATTCTTCGCGGGGCAGCGTGCTCTAGGGTGTTTAGCTTGGCCACAAAAATAGCATTTTTGTGCCTTGGACATCGCTGCAGCAGTTGGAGGTGGCGGTCCCATGGCCCAAGATTGCGGCGTCCACGGCGCGGGGCGATGAGGGGAGAAAGCGTCCATATTTCTGTGGGCCGCGTCGAGCGAGAGCGCGAGGGACACTGCCTTTGTCAGGTCTATTTCACCCTTCTCCAGCAGCCTCTGCCGGGAGTAGTCGGACCTTAGACCCGCAACGAAAGCGTCTCGTATCAGTCCCTCCGCATGTGCCGCGGCCGATACTTCCTTGCAGTCGCAGCCGCGTCCGAGTACCCGCAGTGCCCGTAGGAAGGCTTCCACCGATTCCCCGGGCTGCTGTCTGCGAGATCTTAAAAGGTGCCTGGCATAGACCGTGTTAACCGGGCGTGCATACTGCCCTTTCAGTAGGTCGATAGCCGCCGCGTAGGTCGTCGCATCTTGGATTAAAGTATAGACTTGGTGGCTCACCTTCGAGGCCAGGATTTTCAGTTTATTTTCATCAAGAGTCACGGTCGAGGCTTCCAGATACGCCTCAAAGCAACGCAGCCATTGTGCGAATTTAGTCGACGAACCCGCTTCTTGGGGGTCTAGGTCCAGGCATGTTGGTCTGAGGGCTCGCAGCAGCGCCTGCTGCTCAGCGTTTTGCGCCATCGGTTGATCAGCATCCGCAGCCAACATTTAACTTTGGTAATAAAATTGATGCACTATCAATTGCTACAAAAGACTGGAGATTGAGTAAGTAATAAACAGGCTTTTATTACCAAAGAACAGAGCATGCCTCTTGGGGTTGCCTGGTATCCAAAAGGGCCGGAGGCTTCTGAGCAGCGACCTTTATACCCAGCCATGAGGGTGGAGCCAGGGGCGGAGTCAGCTGAGGCATGCACAGACAAGTACAACAATACTAACAACAGTGGTTTACCACAACCAGTATACCCATAATGGTGTGATTAGACCGTCCACAGTCCACTGGGACTGGGTAGGCCTCTGAGGCTAGTCTGAGCTGGCACGGACTCAATGCATTCTCAAAAGGGTGGAGGGCTGCGAGGTGCTTGTTGCTGATCCAGGAGGGGACTAAACCTTGTTTCAAATCCTCCAGGTTACTGCGGCCCTCGCCCAGTAACCATGCCCCATAGAGCACACAAGCTTCGTTCTGCGCAGCCTGATCGGGCGCGTTCCGATCCTCCCTGATGAGAGCATTTACCGTTCTGGCGTGTTTCTCCAGCTCAGCTATAATTTCTTTTAAGTGTAGTGTCATGGCCTGGTCCTCATGTAGCTCAGAACCCACTACCTTATTCTCGTCAGTCAGTATCTTTCTTAACTGTGTTTTCAAACCATTGATCTGGGTTTGCAGCTCCACATCATCCAGTGTGTTGATGACGGAAGTTCCTGTATTAAAGCTGTGAAAATATCATTTACTGCACCCCTTCTTTGCCTCCCTATCCTGTCCAAGACCTCATGTGGTGTGGTGTACAATTCGGCTCTGTCAACATCGGCAAAGTCGAATTCGTAAAACTGTTTAAACATGTTTGATAACAGGACCTGGTATAATTGCTCCGTTTCCCTGGGGCACCACTCTGGCAATCATACCTCGGTGAGGTTTAAAATCACCGAAGCCACCGCGTAGTGCACCCCATGGAACAGCACCTGACCTGTGGGTACCAATACCAATCCATTCCCAGGTCCCTTTGTTGTGGTGGGGCACCCTTCCTTGAGGGCTTTAGCTACCGGAATTGTGGGCAGGGGCTTGCGGGGTCGGGTGATGAGCTCAGTGGCGTTTACTGGGATCTGAGAGTATGGGACTCCGCACGCCCGTGTGCTGACATCCCACCTCATTCCTTGTCCAGCATCCTGCCACTGTCTTTGGAAAAAGATGGAGACGCCTGTGGGGCAAGCGTGTTTTGATCCCCACATGCAGATGTAGATCCCCTCATCTGGTTCCCACCATTTGTCCCAACAGACACTCAACCCCCCATGAGTTCCCGTAATAGTCCGATGGGTGTTGTTACCCAGTCTCTCCCACTCCACAGTGGAGTTCTTCATGGTGCTGCTCAACTTGCGCAGCCACCACCAACGACTCAAAGGTACCCATCCGTGGCAAACAAGGCAAATCTTCTTCCCGGCGGTGACGCTGATCCTGGGTGCGATGACCCTCACTCTGGGGCACATCAGAGACGTTTCCCTGTATGCAAACCCCATCTGGCTGGAGTATTCAATAGAGTTCGACCCCAGCCAGCCTGGCCATCTCCCTTCATGGAAGTACACGGCAGTCTCTTCAGGGTCCCGTGGGCCGGTTCCATCAGTCGCGATGGGGCCTCTGTTGCCAGAGCACCCATAAATTGTGGAGTCCTTGGTGCGGCCCCGATAGGCCCAGCTCCATCCGATCGTCATGAACGCGACGAGGATCCCTGTCATCCTTTCTGGCTCCTGTAACAGATTAAACAATATAGCCAGGCTCCCGAGAGATTCTGGCTTAGGTGACGGCATGATCGGGTCTTTCGACCTCGATCCAAACTACACACATACTGGGCAGATTTCAAACTACTTAAACCCTAATCACCTTAATATTTACACACCTTAAACTTAAACTTAACTTATGTACAGCGCCGCCTGTCCCCGGGCGGCTTGCCTAATCCCTGATTGGACTGCAGTTCGCCGCTCCCTGTGGCGGGACTGCAGTGACCTGTGGCTTGGGTTCCCTGCAGCCTTTTGCTGTTAATCGGGGACTGCGTTTTGTCATGGATTTCTCAAGCCAGCGTTTACTGGGAGCGGGGGACTCGGGCCAAGGTTTTACTGGCTGAGGCGTTCGAGTTGACCTGCGAAAAGGTACTTTGGGCGTGACTCCCTTAACGAGTGGACCTTCGGGTGGGACCTTAGCTCTCACAGCCCATGGCTCTTCCACGACTGTGGGCTTCGGCTCCCTCCCCTCAGGCTCCGCCCCTTTGGGATTCGGGCAGGCTCCCTTGGTGAGTGGACCTTCGGGTGGGACTTTAGCTCTCACAGCCCGTGGCTCTTCCACGACTGTGGGCTTTGGCTCCCTCCCCTCAGGCTCCGCCCCTTTGGGATTTGGGTCTGTGGCCGACGACTCCTCCTCACCTGTCCCTACAGGTGGAGGATCTCCGCCCCCAATTTCTACCTCCCCCACGCTCGAGTCGAGGGCGGGACCTCCGTCCTCTGACTCCACCTCCTCCAGAATCGTGTCGAGGGCGGGACCTTGTTGTTCGGGCCCCTCCTCGTCCGAGTCCCAGGCCATAGGGGAAGCCTCCCCCCAGGTGGGCGGGGCAGCTTCTCCTTCCAAGCAGGCTACAACGCCAGCTTGTGTGGTCTGTGACTCATCGCACGCCTCAGGCTGAGGATCTTTACCCTCAGACCTGGCTTTGGTTGCTGATGCTCTTGCACCCGGCTTAAACAGTTTGCACTGATTGATGTGAAACCATTTACAAGCCCTTAGCTGACCCTCTAAACTGCCAGCCCTCGCTGTTAACCTAGCGTTCTCCTCCCTTAAAGCCTGCTCAAGTAACTTAGCCTCCCCAACCTGGCACCGCAGGTATTCCTCCATTTTACAGGAGGTCTCTTCCTGTGCATGTCTTTCTGGGGGACACAGGTCGACAGGCTGCGCTGGCTCTAGTCATGTGGGCACAACGGTCGGTGTTTCGGGAGCGACAAGACCAGTGGTGACAGCTATTTTCCCCTGTGAAATCATCAGAGACCGCATCGTCTCTATGATTGATTCAATTGCAGCGGGATCCATAACTGCACCAGCTCCTTGTGCTGGGGCAGGAGCTACGGCTTGGGTTTGGGCTGGTGCTGGGGCGGCGGTCTGGGCTTGGGCTTGGGCTGCGGGAAATTTCCCTTTATTATCCTTCCACGAATTTCTACAGTCCTTGCGCCAATGTCCATCCTTCCCACACCCGTAGCAATTGAGCTTGGCTTGAACAGGGCGATTCCCCTCCTGACGCCACTCCTTCTTGCTTGGGGCTGCGGGTTTTGCCTCATGCACCTTTCCCTTTTGGGGAGGTGTTTCCTGACCTCTACAATTCTTGTACGCAACATTTAGCTGACGGAGCACCGTCTCCTCTGTGACACCGGGACCTTGGGGATCAAACCAAGATCTGGCTAGGGCCCGTATCTCTGGCAATACGGGTGACCAAGCAACGGAGCCAATGAACCCGCTGTTCGTCGCTCATTGCAGCCCGTTCAGGCATACCCGGACAGCTGCGTCGATACACTGGCCACAGCCTTTCTGCGAAAACCCGTGGGGGTTCTCCAGATAGCTGCACGGTCCCTTCTACATGGTTGAACGGACTACCGTCGTCCACTCCCATCACTTCTAAAACTTCCTCCTTGAGATCCGCATACCCTTTCCATCCCCTCTTACTCTCATCTGAGAGGCACTGAAGGATTGTGCAATCCAGGGAGAAAAGCAACAGTTTCACCTGTTCCTGATCATCACAGTCATTAATGGCTGCTGTTTCCTCTATCTCCCTGAAATGAATCGAGGGATCTCCCTTTACTGTGAGTCGTGTGAGGTGGCTCACCATGGACCTTAATTGCGGGGCAGCGTAGGGCACCACGAGCTGGTTCTGGTGGGGTCCGACATCGCCATTGGCGGCGTTGGGACCGAACCTCTGGTGCCGAGCGGGGCACATTGGTGCCGGTCCCGGCTTTGCTACCAGTGGTTGTTGTTTCTCACATTCCACCTCGGCTACCTCCTCTTTTACCACCCCCTGTTTTTCCGGCCAAGTCTCACTATAACTCGGCGGTGCTGAGGGCTCGGTGGCTGGTACCACAACTACCTCAGCTGGAATCGGCTGTTTTGATTCCTTTAAAAAGTCCATGTGACTGGCTTTCAGGCTGACGAGACACACCATGCCTTTTGCCTTAACCAGGGCCATTCTTAGGTCCTCTATGGTCTTTTGGCAGGGGCCGTGGTCTGTGCTCTCAAACCCGTGCTCGAGGGCTAGCTTGTAAGCCGCCTTAACCTCCACTACTCTCTCCTCCTGCGCTCTTAGCTGTTGTGCGAGGCGGGTGTTTTTCTCCCGTCTCCTCGTTTCATTGATCTTTGCCTCAGTAACCTGGCACACCAGGTACTCTATCCTAGCCTGATGTTGACTAGCTACCACTTGGCGTTCCTGATTTAGCGCTTGAAGCGCTGTGATGAGTTTTTCCCCACCCATGGCCTTTTCCTTTATCTCTGCTGCCTGGGTTGTGATCCTGGCTGCCTGTGCTGCAACAACCTGGTCCAAGATCTGGACCTGCTTCTTGTAACACATCAGCCACACTGCCTTCTCCACTGACTTCTTATGCTCTTTGCTGTCTGTCCACCTGATGGCTGCGTCCACCGGACGCCCATCCAGTAAGAGATCGGAAATCCACTGTTTAGTGAGATTTACCTCGCCAAAGACATAATCCGCTTGCCAAAGACATAATTCGCTATCCTCTCATCCATTGCATTTCGACCATTCAAACTCGGATCTACTACATTGCAATCCTGCTGCCAGCATCCTGCCGCGGTCGCCATTTTCTGTAAGGGATTTTAGATCACAGAGGTTTCTCTCTCTAGAGGCCTCTCTCTCTTGCACAGTAAAACCTTGAGTGGTTCGACCCACTCGCCCCTTAGCTTCTATACTCTGGAATTTGGGGCAGGAACTACAATGTAGAGAAAACTCTTGTAGACCAAGTTTGATGAAACGAAATGAAATTTTATTGCATATGGAAAAATAAATCAAATGCAAGCAGATAAGAGAGTACATGGGAGGGAAAAACACAAACAAATCATAATGACACAATACTAACTGAGGCAAATACAGGCATCTTATACTCTACAAAAATCATCATGAAATAAGGAAACACACGGAACATCGAGGGACAACAACTCATGTTAATTGTACCCTTAAATCCACCCCCTTAAACCTATCTAACTAGGAAGTGCAAGGTTTTGAACCAGTCTGCGTTTGATCCTCTCAGGCGTTCCGTCTCCACGTGGATCGTGGAGCCCCAGCGAGCTGCGCCACACCTCTCTCCTGAGGTGGGGGTCGGGGGCGGCTGGACACCGGCTGGCCTAGATGTAGGCGGGGTCGGGGATCATCGGCTCGACCCCGGTCAGAGGAGCCTTGGGCTGGCCCCCATCGTTTCTTCAGTTTATTTTTGTCTCTTCTCCCGAGTCGGGAGAGGGCCTCTCGTTTTCGTCAACGGCCCGGGGTTGGTCGATGATCTCCCGATGTTTGACCCTGGGGCGGGACACCGGCTCGAACGGTCTTCTTGATGGTGGCTTAGTCTTCTTCTTCTTCCTCCGATGGTGGAGAGGAGTTCGCTGATCTTCTCCCAAACCAGCTCCTCTTTACCCAGCTCAACAACCGCCAGATTCCACTGCTCAAATTCAACTCTCCAACGACTCAACTGTCCGACAACTGTGTAATTCCACTCCAACCTCTTCCAATTATACTTTTCCTTCAGAGGCTTCCACTTCCCGCCCAAAATCAGATTAGTCTTTGTTTAACTTTTGGCGGGCTGGGAGCACAGCGGGGTAGTTATTATATTTTAAAATATTTTAGATGGCCGGTAAAGGCCCATCTCTGGTCTGGAATGACCTTCATTGTTTTTAATGTCCTGCTGATCTCGTTATCTAGTCCTTGGTGCTGTTCTCATGAATATGAAAGTGTCCCCTTTTGTCTGGGTCAACATTTAGATGGCCTCTGTCTCCAGGCCGATCTTGACTGGATCTGCATCTAATCCATATGTATATGTGGAAGTCTGGTTTCGTTCTCTCAGAAACGGCTTCCAGAACTTAATGTGGGTTGAATCCACAAAGCTGTCTGAGGATTCACAGGAACCATTTTAGAATGTCCCAATAAGCCGGTCACGTGGTATGGTGGCCATTTTGTATGCCCCTTTTTCTGGGCTTCTTTTAAAACAGTCTTTAAAAATCATGGCCTCTTCTGCCATTTGACCCTTTATAATATAAAGTTCAATTTTGTGAATCCTACAGGAGTGCTTCACTGTCAGAGTGTGACATCCTTGGGATGAGATGTTAAACTGAGGCGCAATCGGCCCTCTCAAGTGAACATAAAATATCCCATGGCACTATTTGAAGAAGAGCAGGGTAGTTCTCTTGCTGTCCTGACCAAGATTTATCTCTAAACCAACCCCATCAAAAACAGATGATCTGGTCATTTATCTCATTGCTATTTGTGGGAGCTTGCTGGGCACAAATTGGCTGCCGCGTTTATCTACATTACAACCATGGCTACACTTATTAAGTTTGGCGTTGCCTCAGCAACATGTCAAACAAGGAGTTGCGCTCAGGAATATTTGTAACGAACCTGCTACCATATTCAGATTAAATTTCTCTTTGTGCTATAGGGTTTAATTTCCAGTGTATGTGATTTTTTGTGCATTGTTAATGCATTTGTGGCAATTTCTTGCCTGTGCTATTTTAAAACAGCTGTTAACATAAATGGGTTAACTACATTGTTAAAATAACGCAGACAGGAAATTAACAGAAATGTGTGGTCATTTTACCATCTGTAAAAGTATATTCATTCCCTTCCTTTCTTTATTTCACAAATCCTTTTTATCTGAAATTAATCCTTTCTATTCTATTATTGTTGCTTTAATTCCTTCGAAGTATCTATCCTTTATTCTATCTAGCTGTCTATCTGTGTCATCTCTTTATTTTTAACAAAGATTCTTCAGAGTTACATATCCAAATTAAATAGTATCTAAAAGCATGTTGTTTGAATACATTGAATCAAAAAATTAACACCTCAGCTTAACCTGCTACAGGATCTAAAAATGGTAATTTATCTTTTGCCCAAACTCCTATCATCCAGAAATATGCTTAATCAATGTCCCACATTATGAAGTAATTAGAATCAGATATCCTTGCTCCAAATATCACATTCACGTGTTTCAATGTATCTATGAATTGTTATTAGCTGGTAGTAATAGGACTCATATCATTGATGCGATATCAATAGGAAGGACAGATAGTAAAATTCTCTTTGGCTGAAATTAAAAATAGGCAAAAATATGAAATGTATTTCTAGGGAATGATGAAAATCCTGTAGAGACCAGACAATAAAATAACAATCCTGCATAATATCAGATTATCTATTTTTGGCATTTTAACTGCAAGCTTCTCCCCCTCCCCCAACTGCCTTAGGGTTATTCTGGTAATCTAACAGACCTTCTCTGTAAGAATGTTCCTCTTTGAAACCAGAACATTTAATGTCCTTATGGAAAGAAATGTACAAACTGCCAGACAAAAAATTGTATGAAAAGCACTCTCATCAGTTTAACCTTTTGGCTAGCTATAATATGAAAAATGCCATTTGAAAATAACAACAGCAATAGCATGTAGGGAAAATGAAAACAAAAATTAAAAGCTGATTTGGTAGCTTTGTTTTTCAGGCTAAAAATAACTAAATGAGGCCTAAATTCACTAGTGTCCCAAATTGGGTATGATTTTCAGCAGCGCGCAGCAACAGCATGTCAGAACAGAGAGGCCTGAGGACTGAACTAAATTTGTCCTCGGTCTCATCATCGTAATGCAGGTATGCAGCCTCCAGCTGGCTAGGCAGCTCAAGGCCAGGAAATACATATTTAGGAGTCTGGGTCTGAAATAGGCGCAGGACCCTCATTTCAATTTAAAAATGAGGACTATGCTCATGTTAGGCAATGCTAGGCCTTGACCAATTTGGCTGGGCCCAAAAGCCTGTGCAAATCGGGCACAAGCCGTTGTCCTTCTTAAATTGGTTATCTTTGAATTTAGGCCCCATTGGCCCAGTAATTACTGGAAAAATAATGCCGAGTTCATGGTGCCTGCCATTATTAGTGCATAAAAAACAGCAATTTGTGGCAAGGAGATATGCCAGAAGTTTTGATTTGCCATAAATTGCTGTAACTTAGCCTTGCCCAAACCGAAAAAATTACCATCTTGCTATGACCCTCACCATTGTGTGTCATGAAATGACTGGATTTGCTCCATTAATACGAATTAATCTCACCACAGCCATTTTGGACTGGTAATTCATGTCATATGGACCCTGTTACTGATGTGATTTATGGTCCTAACATGCCACTCAACCTTGAAACACCCCAGAAAGGGAATAATGAAACTGTGGAGTATCTCTCCTGCAGGTAGTAAATTATTCCTAGATGTTTTTAAGGTTTAAATGAAACATTTTTAAATTTGTTTTTTACTTTTCCTTTCTGTCCCTTTTTTTTCTCTTTCCCTCTTAATCCACTCTCTTTGCTTCTCTTCATTTCTCTTTCTGTATTTAATTTGACTCTAATTCACCCTATTTCCTTCTCATTCCAGTTCGTTCTGTTTCTTTCACTATTCTTAAATTTAATGCGTTAATGAAATAGACTATTGGACCCGATGTTCATCAAGTCCCAGATGCCCTGTTGACGTCACCACGCCGTTATCAATTCGCATTTCCAGCAATTTGCGGTGCAAAATTAATACGGCCATGAAGGGTAAGGAAAAAAAATTCCAATTCACGCCGCTTGCCAAAAGATGCCCCGCTCCAGCAATTTCTGGGCCAATGTGTCTTTGAGAAACACTAAATGAATTTGTTAGTTAATGGGAACGCTGCTGGATTGAATCAAATTGATAAACACTGTTACAGGACAATTAGAATATCAAGGATAAAATCATCACTACTGTGGAAACAATGCCAGTGCTCAGACGATATTAGGACATTCCATTCTCCACCCAGCTGCTAGACAGATACAGAATATCCAAAGTGAACTGCTTCTGTCCAGTCACAAGAGTGCTGAGATTTTCTGTTTCAGGCCATTAATATGGCACAATGGCACCCCGAGTACAGAACTACCCCTTGGCAGGCCTTAGCATTAATAGAAAGGACAAGAAATCAAAGTGTAGGCGCAAGCCTTTCAGGTCTGCGCTGTGTGTTGGGCCTTGGAGATCAGGATCTTCTGGCTGCTGATTGGGCTCTGCAGCCACAAGGTTCAGATTAGAGCTGAACATTGTGGGGTGGGGGTGTTTAGACCTTTTTAAACTTCCTATGTTTCACCCATTAGCCTGCCCCGGGGAACCTCCAGTCAGCAGGGGTTTGAGGCTGGTAACACTATTATATTTCTGTGGGCTCCCTATGCTGAAGCTCCCAACCAGCGATCCTTCCAGAAAATGAGAGAGGTGGCCAGGAACTCCCCTTCCTGCCTCATTAACATGGCTCTGATGGGCATGTGTCTACTGCAAGCATAGGCCCAGCTGTATTTCACCCCGAAAAGCCAAACATCTGGGGCAAGGTAAATGGTGGGGGGGAATCTCTGGCCCTTTCTCCTGACTTTTGCCTCTGGGAAATGAGTGAGAGTTAGGAAAATCATTAATTTTTTACATGGGGGATAGGACTAGGACATTCTGTTCCCCTCTACAAAGGCTCGCATACCCAGGTCAAACCTGCGGCAGGCATGGAAGAACACTGCGGAGTGGGTCAATAGCGTCAGCCTGACCCCCAGGACATGGCTTCAATGTTGAAAGTAATGTAATGACCTTATACGATTGGCCAAGGTAGGAATTATTTCTTGTCATTTCTCCTTTTCTGCATCACATCTTGCCACATCACTTATCTCCCAAACCAGCCTAAGCAATCCCATCCCCCTCTGCATCTGTTTATACTCTAATGAGCAATGTAAACTAAGCCTTCTCTTCTCCTACTTGCAGCCTGAACTATCAGCCACCACTGTTGCCCTCATAGCATTAAAATGGCACATGCAACATATTGCTGTCACACGGATGAACCAGGAAAGCTATGCACTCTTTCCTTGTCCTAACTTCCACATATCACCCTCCTGTCACTTTCCTGCTCTGTAACATCTTCCTATTTTGCTCACTATTTGCTCAATGTCAGACATCAGCATGCCTCACAACAAATCTTAAGCCTTATATGGAGCCACTCACTAGCATGCTCCCCTTCTTCTGCAGGACAAGTTGACGCACAATGCCAGGGAGCATAGGCAGGAACAGGCAGAGGGCTCGCTCACATCCAGGTCCTGTCTTCAATGGATTAGGATGCCCTGGAAATTCAGGCCACAGGTCCCCCTCTTAGCATTGGAGATGGAGAGGTGGGAGTAGTTGGTCATCAGGGTCAGTGATTGGTTCTCTTCTCTTCTATTTGTGCTTGATGTGCATCACTTTCAGGGAGTTGCCCAAGTTGTGGTTGCCTCACCACTTCCAAATGTATGAGGCTCCCTAACCTGCCAATACTTGCTATTCATTCATCCTTTTTTCTGCTTCCAGGTCCCTCTGCAGAATTGGGCCTTTTAGAAGAAAGCAAGCTGAACCAGCATCAGCAGCCTGCACCCTCACCTCCTCAGATTTCAGCACGCACCTGCCTTGAGATCGACAGCCTTTAAACTAATGAAGAGGGTGTGGGAGGATTCAGGAAAGAGTAAACTTAAAAGCAGCAAGAGAAATGTCAATGCTTTAGAGCAGAGTAGAGTTTTGGGTAAAAATAAGCAGAGTGTGTCAGGAAGGGATAGAGAGAGTAACAAAGGTAATAAGGCATCAGTGACTAAGGTGACAACAGTGAAAAATAGAAATAAGTCAAAGCTAAAGGCACTATATCTGAATGCGTGAAGCATTCACAACAAAATAGATGAATTAATAGCGCAGATAGAAATTAACAGGTTTGATCTAATAGCCATAACGGAGACGTGGTTGCAAAGTGGCCACGGTTGAGAACTAAATATTCCAGGATACTGAACTTTTAGAAGAGATAGGCAAAATGGAAAATGAGGAGGGGTCGCCCTGACAATAAAGGATGGGATAAAGACAGTAGTGAGAAAGGATCTTAGCTCCAAAAATCAAGAAGTAGAATCTGTTTGGGTGGAGCTAAGAAACAGCAAGGGGTAGAAAACATTGGTGGGTGTTGTTTATAGGCCCCCAAACAGTAGTTATAATGTAGGGCAGTGTATAAATCAGGAAATTAGAGGTGCATGTAACAAGGGTAATGCAGTAATCATGGGGGACTTTAATCTACTGTGAGCTATGGGGGCGGTTTGTGGTGGATGGACGGAATGTGGCCACCAGATGGAGACAAAGTCCCCTCCTCTCACTCCAATTCTGGTGATGGCCACACCCACCTCCAACACACCTGAGGCAAATCTACCCATTAGCTCACGAGTTCAAAAGGCAAACTAGTGCATCCCTTCAGGGCCAGTGCCTGAGGAGAGGGCCGGGGGCCGGGGGCCGGGGGCCGGGGGCCGGGGGCCGGGGGCCTGGGGCCTGGGGAGAGGGCCGGGGGCCTGAGGAGAGGCCAGAGTCAGGGCCAGGGCCAGGGCCAGGGCCAGGGCCAGGGCCAGGGCCTGGGGAGAGGGCCAGGACAGGGCCAGTGCCTGAGGAAAATGCCAGGACAGGGCCGCGACTGCTGTTGAGGACCAGCTTACGGCTGCCACAGAGAGGTCTGCTATGGAACCCGGGTGGAATACTGTTTAGTTCTGAGAGCCTGATATGATCCCTGGACTGGCTGAGAAAGATCCAGTGGTAAAGTAACCCTGGCTTATTGTTTTTTGGAGGAAACTGATTTAAGGACTGCCTTCCTAACCACCCGGCGCGGGTGATGGTTTTGTTCTTCATTTTTCTTTTTGAACGTCATATGTTTTTTGGATTTTGTCAGACGTGAACCTTTTTCCCCGTTTTCTAAAAATAAAACACAGCTAACTGCTGTTTTTCATTACCAATCTTGTGACTGTGCTTGTGTCCTCCACCCCCCTCTCATCAACACACCCTTCAGTCTAGGTGGTGGTTGATTGCACTACATATAGACTGGGCAAACCAAATTTGCAGTAATAGTGTGGAGGATGAATTCATGGAATGTATGCAAGATAGTTTTCTAGATCAGTATTTTGAGGAACCAACTAGGGAACAGGCTATTCTAGATCTAGTATTGTACAAAGAGAAAGGGTTACTTAATATCCTTGTAGTAAAGGGGCCTTTAGGGAAGAGTGACCATAATATGATAGAATTTTATATTGAGTTTGAAAGTGATTTAGTTAAATCTGAAACTAGAGTCTTAAATCTAAACAAAGCAAACTAGGTAGGTATGAGGGGTGAGTTGGCAAAGGTAGATTGGGAAACTACATTAAAAGGTATGATGGTAGACAAGCAATGGCTAGCATTTAAAGAATTAATACATAATTTACAACAAATATACATTCCTTTAAGGCACAAAAACCGCACAGAAAAAGTGGTCCAACTGTGGCTAACAAGAGAAGATAAAGATAGCATTAGATCAAAGGAAGATGCTTATAATGTTGCCAAAAAGAGCAGTAAGCCTGAGGATTGGGAGGATTTTGGAATTCAGCAAAGAAGGACCAAGAAATTGATAAAGAAAGGGAAAATAGAATACGAGAGTAAACTTGTGAGAGACATAAAAACAGACTGTAAAAGCTTCTATAGGTATGTAAAAAGGGAAAGATTAGCAAAAGTAAATATGGGTCCCTTACAGGCTGAGACAGGAGAAGTTATAATGGGGAACCAGGAAATGCAGGGAAATTAAACAAATACTTTGGGATTGATTTTAATAGCCCTGAGGAGGCGAGTTTGGAGGCAGGTCTGTAGCGAAAATCAGAAAAAATGGCTTCAGACACCTTACCCGCCCCCATCCTGCCCCCACCCGATTTTCGTGAGTGTCTGTTCAGCCGTTCCCAAACTGATCCGTCTGGAACCAGTGGGACAGGTAGCTAAGACAGCCTGTTAACTGCCTTGCTAATCCTATTTTGATAGTGGTTTACTATTTTCGTGCTTCTGGCTCTTGTTTCCCAACTTGTCAGAAACAGGCCAGGTTCAAGGAGACGTGTTGCTGGACGACATGATTTGTATGCATTGGTGGAGCACTTTAAAAGCACCCCTGAAACATAGCTGACATTCAAATGCAACAACTTTGTGGTTGTAGGTATGGGATAAGATTTTGCACATCTACTGAACTTGTGACTGTTCAAGCTGACACCCATCTGCAGTGTGACCTGAATGGAATAATTTCAGGCCACTTCGACTGTGTGCTTGCAAGCTTGTTGCCTCAAATGAAATCTAAAGCAAGGGGATGGGAAAAATTTATGTCCTCTCATCCTGGTCCTCATAATTGGAAGAGCAGCAGCCGTGTGGCTCAGCGCAGATCTTCCTGGGAAGAGGAGGAGGAGGAGGACGAGGGGCGCCTTGCATGGCCTGTTGTGACCAATGCAGCATCCCTCCAGTTCACAGCTGCCCATCAACCAGGGTATGCACACTGCCATGCCACATTAGCATAAGCTTACTCTTCAAACATAGGTGGCTACCATATGGCTCTGTAATTGCAGGCAACATTTGTCGAACGTCATACATCTTCTCTGCTATACCCTGTAATTTCCTATCACTTTCACCATCAGCATTACAAAAGCAAGTCTCCCTAAGCCCTCGATGCGCTTTTGCCATTTCCCAGAACACATAGGCCACACAATCAACTGTTTGCCATAATTTTTCTTTTACACATGACAAAAGGATAATAAACCAACAACAGTCAAAAAAAAAGACTAAACATCCAAGTACGTCCCCTTGTGACCATAATCTTTCTCTTACGCGTGCTTCTATGTGGTGCTTCCCCTGTGGCTTCAGCAGATGTAGGCACCTTGCTGACTAGGATGCTGCACTTGTTTAGACGCCTTTGGCGGGCGTCCTCTGGGTTTGGGAGCTCTTCAACCATCTGCTCTTCCTGTGGCTGTGCAGGGGCTGAAACAGCCATTTCAGTTGTCTCTGCAAAGTGGGTCTCTGACCGAGGGCTCCGCAGTGGCATGGTCATGTGAGCGCTTTGAGAGGAGCCCACACTTCCTTCTGTCCTGCCAACAACATCCCTCTCATGGGTCAGCCGCACCTCAGTGCTGGCAAGTGGCTGGAGAGCACCTTGATGCATATCAGGGGGGCCATGAGGACCCGTATCTGCACTGGCAGTCCTCATCACAAGAACATCCATGAAGCTCTGGTCTCTCTGCTCAATAGCTGCCCATCTCTCCTCCAGAGATGACATTCTATTTTGAACAGTCACCATGTTTTCCTGACTCTGGTGACTTATTTCCTCCATGGCAGTAGCCAGCCTTTTCACGAAGGTTGACATCCTATCCATGGAGGTTGCCATCCTAGCTATGATGGTGCAGTCATGCGCCATTGCCTCCACCATGGCAGTGCTGATGTTAGAGATGGACTCCTCCATTCTATCCACGCTCCCACTAACCCTGGAGGCAAACCCTTCCTGCACTTGTTCCTGTATTTCCCGAGATGCTCTTTTTCAGGATGGCCCTAGAGGCACAGCGTCTGCATGCAGCTCAGCAGAGCTAGGAGAGTCCTACGACCTCTGAGGAGGACTTTCCACTACTGTTGCTGTCTCCACCATCTGCTGATGCTCACTTGTGTGCTTTGATAGACCAGGTGGTAACACTAACTCGCGCGGGCCTCACCGAGGTGTGCATATCTGCGCTGGTGCTGGGTGCGCTGAGTACTGATGACGCTTCTCCCTCAGAGGCTTCAGGTTCCTCTGAGGATTTGTCCGGCTCTTCATCCTATATCATGGGTAGGGGGTCACTCGATGGTCCTGTGGGAGAGTAAAGGCTTGAATTAGACATCTGATATTGATGTAGCAGACACATCCTTTTGAGCAGATGATACAATGCGATTCTCTGTGAACATCATATGCCATTGCAGCCTGTGAGGGATGAAACTCTATTATGTCACCAGCTTCCTCTAGTGTGCCCGTCTCTCCAGGTCCTCGCCACCTCCAACAATATTGTTTGCTGCCTCCACAGCACTGGTCAATGTTGCTAGGGTAGGTGTTCCTCCTCCAGTCAGTGCTCGCTCCCTCTTATTGTGGGCTATCTTTTCCTGCAAGGAGGGACACAAGCGGTGTTTCAGCCACAGTGATGGAGTGAGTGTGATTAATCCCGACCATAGAAGATTTGAGGGAAACGAAGATGGGGTAAGGTGCCAAGAGGAAGGTAGCTCCCTGTGCGTTGTTAGTTGTTGTCACTGCATGACAGTGAGAGCGAGTCTAAGGTGTGCATGGGCAGGACGCTGAAGTGATTCAGTGCAGAGACAGAGATGGATAGGTAAGGATGCAAGGGAAGTAAGGGTAACGTGGTATGTGAAGGAGGACGCTTACAATGCAGATTGCTGGTGATGAGAAGAGAAGGGAAGCAAATTGAAGGTAAGTGTGATGGGATACTCACTTTTGATGTTCGCACAAGATCATTAAACCTTTTTCGGCGCTGGTTCCATGAGCATGTACATATGCACCTTGTGCTGACCTCCTCAGCAATGCACAGCCAGGCTGACTTGGTCTGCTGAGGAGGCTTCCTTCGGCCATCAGGAGGGAAGAAAATCTCCTTGCGCACTCTGACAGCATCCACAAGAGCATGGAGGGGCTCATCGTTAAATCGAGGAGCTGCCTTGCCTCTGGAAGAAGTCATTGTGGATAGATCAATCTCACTGAGTATCAGAATCCAGAAGAGAAAGGCTTCGGCTGAATGGAAGCTTTAAAAGCAGCTGCTATGATGAGGTCATCAGAGGCGGCCAGCCGACCCGATCGCACTCATTGGACCAGCCAGCGCGCCCCATTGAAATCAACAAGCTCATTAAATCAAAATCGGACATCAGCAGCTGATCCCGCCGGAAGTGGCTCCGGAACCTGCCCACCACGCAACCCGACTCCAACCGGCCTCCTGTATAAAAATCGAGCCCTTTGTGTCTGTCTTCACGGAAGAAGACTCAAAAAATTTCCCGGAAATAGAGAGAACGAGGAACTGAAAGAAATTAATATTAGTAAAAAAATAGTACTGGAGAAATTAAAGGGACTGAAAGTCGATAAATCCCCTGGACCTGATGGACTACATCCTAGGGTTTTGAAAGAGGTGGCTATAGAGATAGTCAATGCATTGGTTGTCATTTCCCAAAATTCCATAGATCCTAGAACGGTCCTTTGGATTAGATGGTAGCAAAAGTAACCCCACTATTTAAGAAAGGAGGGAGAGAGAAAATGGAGAACTACAGACCAATTAGCCTGACATCAGTAGTAGGGAAAATGCTGGAATCTATTATTAAGGACGTGGTAACAGGGCACTTAAAAAATAATAATAGGATTGGGCAGAGTCAACACGGATTTATGAAAGCGTTTGACAAATCTGTTAGAGTATTATGAGTTTGTAACTAGCAGGGTAGATCAGGGGGAACCAGTGGATGTGATCTATTTTCAGAAGGCATTCAATAAGGTGCCACACAAGAGGTTATTAAACAAAATTAGGGCTCATGGGATTGGGGGTAACATACTAGCATGGATTGAGAATTGGTTAAAGGACAGAAAACAGAGAGTAGGAATAAACGGGTCATTTTCGGATTGGCAGGCTGTAACTAGTGGGGTACCGCAAGGATCGGTGCTTGGGCCTCAGCTATTCACAATCTACATCAATGATTTGGATGAGGGGACCAAATGTAATATATCCAAGTTTGCTGATGATACAAAGCTAGGTGGGAATGTAAGTTGTGAGGAGGATGCAAGGAGGCTTCAAGGGGATATAGACAGGCTAAGTGAGTGGGCAAGAACATGGCAAATGGAATATAATGTGGAGAAATGTGAAGTTATCCACTTTGGTAGGAAAAATAGAAAAGCAGATTATTTTTTAAATGGTGAGAGATTGGGAAATGTTGGTGTTCAGAGGGACCTAGGTGCCTTTGTACATGAATCACTGAAAGGTAACATGCAGGTACAGCAAGCAATTAGGAAAGCAAATGGTATGTTGGCCTTTATTACAAGAGAATTTGCGTATAATGGTAAAGATGTCTTACTGCAATTATATAGGGTCCTGGTGAGACCACACCTGGAGTATTGTGTACAGTTTTGGTCTCCTTACCTAAGGAAGGATATATTTGCCATAGAGGGAGTGCAACGTAGGTTCACCAGGCTGGCTCCTGGGATGGGGGGATTGTCCTATGAGGAGAGATTGAGTAGACTAGGCCTATATTCTCTAGAGCTTAGAAGAATGAGAGGTGATCTCATTGAAACATACAAAATTCTTACAGGGCTTGACAGGGTAGATGCAGGGAGGATGTTTCCCCTGGCTGGGGAGTCTAGAACCAAGGGTCACAGTCTCAGAATAAGGGATCGGCCATTTAGGACTGAGATGAGGAGACATTTTTTCACTCAGAGGGTAATGAATCTTTGGAATTCTCTACCCCAGAGGGCTATGGAGACTCAGTCGTTGAGTATATTCAAAACAGAGATCGATAGATTTTTGAATATTAAGGGAATCAAGGGATATGGGGATAGTGCAGGAAAGTGGAGATGAGGTAAAAGATCAGCCATGATCTTATTGAATGGCGGCGCAGGCACGAAGGGCCAAATGGCCGACTCCTGCTCCTATTTCTTATGTTCTTATGTTATCCCGCGTGGGAACGATGTTACACAGAAACATAGAAACATAGAAGATAGGAGCAGGAGTAGGCCATTCGGCCCCTCGAGCCTGTTCCGCCATTCAATGCGATCATGGCTGATCATCCAAATTCAGTACCCTGTCCCTGCTTTCTCCCCATACCCCTTGATCCCTTAGCCTTAAGAAATATATCTAACTCCTTCTTGAATATAGTTAATGAATTGGCCTCAACTGTCTTCTGTGGTAGAGAATTCCACAGGTTCACCACTCTCTGGGTGAAGAAATTCCTCCTCATCTCTGTCCTAAATGGCTTACCCCTTATCCTTAGATTGTGACCCCTGGTTCTGGACTCCCCCGCCATTGGGAACATCCTTCCTGCATCTAGCCTGTCTAGTCCTGTTAGAATTTTATAAGTTTCAATGAGATCCCCTCTCATTCTTCTAAATTCTAGCGAATATAAGCCTAATCGACCCAATCTCTCTTCATGCGTCATTCCTGCCATCCCAGGTATCAGCCTGGTGAATCTTCGCTGCACTCCCTCCATGGCAAGAACATCCTTCCTCAGATAAGGTGACCAAAACTGCACACAATACTCAAGGTGTGGTCTCACCAAGGCCCTGTACAACTGCAGCAAGACATCCTTGCTCCTGTACTCGAATCCTCTCGCTATGAAGGCCAACATACCATTTGCCTTCTTAACCGCCTGCTGCACCTGCATGCTTACCTTCAGTGACTGGTGCACAAGGACACCCAGGTCTCATTGCACTTCCCCTTTTCCCAATCTATTGCCGTTCAGATAATAATCTGCCTTCCTGTTTTTGCCACCAAAGTGGATAACCTCGCATTTATCCACATTATACTGCATCTGCCATGCATCTGCCCAATCACCCAACCTGTCCAAATCATACAGGAATTTCTCTGCCTCGTCCTCACAGCACACATGCCCACCCAGCTTTGTGTCATCTGCAAACTTGGAGATATTACATCTAGTTCCCTCGTCTAGATCATTAATATATATTGTGAATAACTGGAATCCTAGCACTGATCCCTGCGGTACCCCACTAGTCACTGCCTTCCACTCAGAAAAAGACCCGTTTATTCCAACCCTTTGTTTCCTGTCTGCCAACCAGTTTTCTATCCAAGTCAGTACCTTACCCCCAATCCCATGTGCTTTAACTTTGTATGCTAGTCTCTTATGCGGGACCTTATCAAAAGCCTTCTGAAAGTCCAAATGCACCGCATCCACTGGTTCTCCCTTATCTATTCTACCAGTCACATCCTCAAAAAATTCCAGTAGATTAGTCAAGCATGATTTACCTTTTGTAAATCCATGTTGACTTTGTCCGATCATGTCACTGTTTTCCAAGTGCTCTGCTATTACATCTTTTATAATGGACTCTAGCATTTTCCCCACTACCGATGTCAGGCTTACCGGTCTATAATCCTCCATTTTTTCTCTACCACCTTTTTTAAATAGTGGGGTTACATTAGCTACCCTCCAATCCATGGAATCTATTCCAGAGTCTATAGAATTTTAGAATGTTGAGTTAGAGGAGTCTGCACAGGCTGAAGTTCACATCACAAGTGAGCAGGAGCTGGCAGCACTGGAAAGGATAGCAGAGGACAGAGGTGGCTGGAGGACAAGCCTGGGTCCAAGCATTGCTCAAGAGGGTGGGGATAAAGACCTCAATGCACCAGCCATTAAGAAAAGGATATTAGAATTGCACCAGCAGATAGTAAATGCATTGGACAACCTTCCAAGGAGATGCCACATCATGGCTGAGAGTATGGACGAGTCCACCTCCAGCACGTGTATCATTGTAGTGCAAGGAATGTGCTCTCTGCAGTCTACAATGGAGCATATGATGTCCTCTATGGAAGCTGCAGTGAGGCCTGCAATGCAGGAGCCCTTGTCACCACCAATGGTAGCTATGATTGAAGGCGAAACTGCTGCCACTGGGGCTCTGGCCTCTACTGTGTCCTCCAGCCTGGAAATGCTGTGCAGTAGCTTTGACAGATTGGTGGATCGAATGGAGAGGGGCTTGATCAGATCACTGACCTCCTGCTGACTGCACTCATGCAAGTCAGTGAGAGAGCAAATGATGCCCAGCTGCATGTGAGTGGTACTGGCGCTGTGGGAGCTGCAGATGCTGCCATCTCTCAGGAGGGCAATGTCTCTGAGTTCTTGCCAGACGCCCATTCAATATCCACACAGGTGCCACCAATACAGTTGGACGAGGCTGCCCCGGCAGCAGCAGCTGAGATGCACCAGGTTGCAGCTGGTCCTCTCGGGGCTGCACTGCTAGAGGTCACCCACCAGAAATATCTCCAGTGCCCTCGTCACAACAGCAGCTTTCCACCAGCCATGCTGAAACCACAGGGCAACACTAGAGTTAGGAAAAGCACTCAAGATATATACTATTGAGTAGCATCTGGCTGACTTTAATTTGAGTGGAATTTGTTAACGTAATAAAGAAAATCAGACTCTCACAAATTTGTGCAGATTGGTCCATTAAGAGCTGTAAGGCCTTCATTGTGTAGTGGCATTTGTATGTCTTATGCAGTGATTAAATTTGTCTGAGAAGAGTGGGTTTCGGGGTGGAGGGTGGGCTGCAGTTCAGTGGAATTTCTGTTTGATCACTTGTTCTCGGACTGCTCGTGCTACATGCTACTGCTGGTCTGCAGGTTCCCCTTCTCCTTCCAACCCCTTCTCGTCGGAGTCCTGCAAGCCTTCCTGCTGCGCCATTTCCAGGATATGTTCACATTCATTGGCGAAATTATGCAACATGCCACCACCATACATGACATTCTTGATGGCCTGTGTTGCAGTGACCGAACCAAGCATCTAATGTACTGCATCAGTATTAAAAAGACCTGCTTAATGATGGCACGAGTACTCCCATGATGACTATTCAGCTTTAGGATGAGACATTAAACGGAAATCCCATCTGCCCTCTCAGCTGGACATAAAATATCTCAAAGACGAGCAAGGGAGTTCTCCCCGATGTCCTGGCCTATATTTATCTTTCAACCAAAATAACTAGAATGGATTATCTGGTCATTATCACATTGCTGTTTGTGGGATCTTGTTGTGTGCAAATTGGCTGCTGCGTTTCCTACTTTGCAACAGCGACTACACTTCAAAAGTACTTCATTGGCTGTAAAGCACTTTGGGATGTACTGAGGTCATGAAAGGCATTATATAAATGCAAGCCATTCTTTCTTTTATTCTTGTAGCGTTGTTCAGGAGGAGACTGCAGACATCAAAATGGTATCATGAGCCATGTAGATAAAGCATAGCCCTTGTCACCAAAAAGCCATCCACACACTTGCTGGTCTTGCTGGAAAAGTGTAGGCACAGTGGACTGTCGCAGTACGGCAGCATCATGGCACCACCCTGGAAAGAGCGCGCACACATTTCACACAATTCTGAGGGAAAATTCTGCGGGGGGAGGGGGAGGGTTTAAACTAAAATGGAAGGGGCTTGGGAACCTGAGCAGGGAGACAGAGGAAAGGGAAACAAGGATAAAAGCAAAAGATAAGAAGGAGAAAAACAAAAGTGGCAGTCAGAGAAATCAACGGTTTAAATCAAACATGGCCACAGTAAATAATAATTCTAATAGGTCTAAGAGCGTTAAAAAAACAAGCCTGAAAGCTTTGTGTCTTAATGCGAGGAGCATTTGTAATAAGGTGGATGAATTGGCTGCGCAAATAGAGGTAAACGAATATGATTTGGTTGGGATTACAGAAATGTGGCTCAAGGATGGCCAAGACTGGGAACTCAACATCCAGGGGTATTCGATATTCAGGAAAGATAGGCAAAAAGGAAAGGGAGGTGGGGTAGCATTACTGGTTAAAGAAGGGATTAACACAATCGTAATGAAGGATATTAGCTCTGATGATGTGGAATCTGTATGGGTAGAATTGAGAAATACTAAGGGGAAAAAAACATTAGTGGGAGTGGTAAATAGACCGCCAAACAGTAAGGCGGAGGTTGGGGATGGCATTAAAAGGGAAATTAAAGAAGCGTGCAATAAGGGCACAGCAGTCATCATGGGTGACTTTACTCTACATATAGATTGGGCTAAGCAAATTGGTAACAATACTGTGGAGGAGGAATTCCTGGAGTGTTTACGGGATGGTTTCCTGGACCAATATGTCGAGGAACCAACCAGCGATCAGGCCATTTTAGACTGGGTATTATGTAACGAGAAAGGATTAATTAGCAATCTTGTTGTACGAGGCCCCTTGGGTCAGAGCGATCATAATATGATCGAATTCTTCATTAAGATGGAGAATGAAGTAGTTGACTCAGAAACAAGGGTCCTCAATTTAAATAAAGGAAACTACGATGGTCTGAGGAGTGAGTTGGGTAGGATTGATTGGGGAATGGCACTCAAAGGGGTGACGGTGGATAGGCAATGGTAAACATTCAAAGACCGAATGGATGAACTACAGAAGTTGTTCATCCCAGTTTGGCACAAAAATAAAACAAAAAAGGTGACTCAACTGTGGGTAACAAGGGAAATTAGGGATAGCATAAGATCCAAGGAGAGGACATACAAATTGGCCAGAAAAAGCAATAATCCTGAGGATTGGGAGCAGTTCAGGATTCAACAAAGGAGGACAAAGGGATTAATTAAGAAAGGGAAAATAGAATATGAGAGTAAGCTTGCAGGGAACATAAAAACTGACTTAAAAGCTTTTATAGATATGTGAAGAGAAAAAGATTGGTGAAGTCAAGCGTAGGTCCCTTGCAGTCAGAATTGGGGGAATTTATAATGGGGAACAAAGAAATGGCAGACCAACTAAATACATATTTTGGTTCTGTCTTCACAAAGGGGGACACAAATAACCTCCCAGAAATACCGGGGAACATAGGGTCTGATGAAAGGGTGGAACTGAAAGAAATCAGTATTTGTAGGGAAATGGTGTTAGGAAAATTGATGGGACTGAAGGCCGATAAATCCCATGGGCCTGATAATCTACATCACAGGGTACTTAAGGAAGTGGCCCTAGAAATAGTAGATGCATTGCTGGTCATCTTCCAGAACTCGATAGACTCTGGAACAGTACCCATGGATTGGAGGGTAGCTAATGTTACCCCACTATTCAAAAAAGGTGGCAGAGAAAAAGCGGGGAATTATAGACCGGTAAGCCTGACATCGGTAGTGGGGAAAATGCTAGAGTCCATTATAAAAGATGTAATAGCAGAGCACTTGGAAAGCAGTGACAGGATCGGACAAAGTCAACATGGATTTACTAAAGGTAAATCATGCTTGACTAATCTACTGGAATTTTTTGAGGATGTAACTGGTAAGATAGATAGGGGAGAACCAGTGGATGTGGTGTATTTGGACTTTCAGAAGGCTTTCGATAAGGTCCCACACAAGAGATTAGCGTGCAAAATTAAGGCACATGGGATTGGGGGCAAGGTATTGACTTGGATAGAGAACTGGTTGGCGGACAGAAAGCAAAGAGTTGGAATAAACGGGTCGTTTTCCGAGTGGCAGGCAGTGACTAGTGGGGTACTGCAAAGATCGGTCCTAGGACCCCAGCTGTTCACAATATATATTAATGATCTGGACGAGGGAATTGGATGTAATATCTCCAAATTTGCAGACGACACAAAGCTGGGTGGGAGGGTATGCTGCAAGGAGGATTTCATGAAACTCCAGTACGATTTGGACAGGTTAGGTGATTGGGCAGAAACATGGCAAACGCACTATAATGTGGATAAATGTGAGGTTATCCACTTTGGTGGCAAAAACAGGAAGGCAGATTATTATTTGAATGGCAATAGATTGGGAGAAGGGGAAGTGCAAAGAGACCTGGGTGTTCTTGTGCATCAGTCGCTGAAGGTAAGCATGCAGGTGCAGCAGGCGGTTAAGAAGGCAAATGGTATGCTGGCCTTCGTAGCAAGAGGGTTCGAGTACAGGAACAAGGATGTCTTGCTACAGTTGTACAGGGCCCTGGTGAGACCGCACCTTGAGTATTGTGTGCAGTTTTGGTCGCCTTATCTGAGGAAGGACGTTCTTGCCATTGAAGGAGTGCAGCGAAGATTCACCAGGCTGATACCTGGGATGGCAGGAATGACGTATGAGGAGAGATTGTGTCGATTGGGCTTATACTCACTGGAGTTTAGAAGATTGAGAGGGGATCTCATCGAAACTTATAAAATTCTGTCAGGCCTAGACAGACTAGATGCTGGAAGGATGTTCCCGATAGTCGGGGAGTCCAGAACCAGGGGTCATAGTCTAAGGATAAGGGGTAGGACATTTAGGACTGAAATGAGGAGGAATTTCTTCACCCAGAGGGTGGTGAACCTGTGGAATTCTCTGCCACAGAGGGCAGTGGAGGCCAGTTCATTAAATATATTCAAGAAAAAGTTGGATATATTTCTTAAGGCTAAAGGGATCAAGGGATATGGGGAGAAGGCAGGGACAGGGTACTGAATTTCAATGATCAGCCATGATCTCATTGAATGGCGGAGCAGGCTCGAAGGGCCGAATGGCCTACTCCTGCTCCTATCTTCTATGTTTCTATGTTTCTATGACTACCTGCACATTTGTTGAATGGAAGCCCATCCTGTTGAGGAAGGCCACAAGCTCATGCGCTCTTATTCTTTGCATTACTTGCTCAGCGTCCATTTTCCTCACACCTTCTGTGAAGCACTTTGTGATTTATTTTATTTTGATTGTGCTAAATAAATGCAAGTCATTGTTGTTATACTTGCCCATTCTTTGCCAGCCCACAGTTTATTATCATTTAACTTGCTGAGCTTGTATAACGATTCAGTGAACCATAACCTTTAAAGGGATCCAAAGTATGCACAAGGTCAACCTTAAAAGAAACCCAAAATTATGATAGAGGACACCGTGGTAATATGCAGTTGAACTAGGAAATCAACAGCTATATCAAAAAGGCCCATGCGGCCTATATCTTCATATCCTCACTACATTTTAACAAGCTGTGAAGGTTATATGCTTTACAATCAGGATAGGAAGCAGCTAGACAGATTCCACCAAAGGTAAATATGATTTGTCATGAATTATAGAGTCCTAGAGACATAACGGCACAGAAGGAGGTCATTTGGCCCATCAAGTCCATGGCAGCTCTCTGTAGAGCAATCCAGTCAGTCCCATTCCCCGCTCTATCCCCGTAGCCCTGCAAGTTTATTTCCCTCAAGTGCCTATCCAGCCTCCCCGTGAAAACATTGAGTGTCTCCGCTTCCACCACTTCCATCGGCAGTGAGTTCCAGGTCCTCACCACTCGCTGCGTAAAAAAGTTTTTCCTCACATCCCCCCTGTATCTCTTGCCCAAAACCTTAAATTTGTGTCCCCTAGTCCTTGTACCATCAACTAGTGGGAACAGCCTTTCCCCGTCTAGTCTATCCAAACCCGTCATATTCTTGTACACCTCTATCAAATCACCCCTCAACCTCCTTTGTTCTAAAGAAAACAAATCCAGCTTCTCCAACCTGTTCTTGTAGCTAAGATCCCCCATCCCTGGAACCATTCTGGTAAATCTCCTCTGCACCCTTTCAAGGGCCTTCACATCCTTTCTAAAGCATAGTGACCAGAACTGGATGCAATACTCCAGTTGTGGCCTAACCAGAGTTTTATAAAGGTTCAGCATAACTTCTCTACTTTTGTACTCAATACCTCTATTTATGAAGCTCAAGATCCCATATGCTTTGCTAACCACTCTCTCAATATGTCCTGCCACCTTCAGGGACCTATGCACATTAACTCCCAGGTCCCTCTGTCCCTGCACACCCTTTAAAATTGTGCCATTAAGTGTATATTGCCTTTCCCTGTTCCTTCTGCCAAAATGCAGCACCTCATACTTCTCTGTATTAAATTCTATCTGCCACTTGTCTGCCCATTCTGCTAGCCTTTCTATGTCCTATTGCAGTCGATTGGTATCATCCTCACTGTTTGCCACACCCCCATCTTTGGTGTCATTGGCAAATTTAGAAATTCTACTCTGTATTCCAATATCCAGGTCATTTATATATATCAAAAAAAGCTGTGGCCCCAGCACTAACCCTTGAGGAGCACCACTGTCTACCATCCTCCAGTCTGAAAAACAGCCATTTACCACAACTCGCTGTTTTCTATCCTTAAGCCAATTCCTTATCCAAGCTGCCTCTGACCCACCTATTCCATCAGCCATTTTGTTAACCAGCCTTCTATGTGGTACTTTGTCAAACGCCTTCTGAAAATCCATGTAGACAACACTCATTGCCTTCCCTTCATCAATCCTCCCTGTTACTTCATCAAAACATTCAATTAGATTAGTCAAACACAATACTCCCTTTTACAAATCCATGTTGGCTCTCCTTAATTAGCTTAAACCTCTCCAAGGGCCCGTTAATTTTTTCCTTGATTATTGTTTCTAAAACTTTACCCACCACTGATGTTAAACTGACTGGCCTGTAGCTACTAGAATTGTCCTTCCACCCTTTCTTGAACAATGGTGTCACTTTCCAATCCTCAGGCACCTCCCTCATATCTTGGGAAGATTGGAAAATTATGGCAAGCCCTTCTGTTATCTCCTCCGCCAATTCACTTAGTAACCTGGGATGCAAGCCATCTGGACAAAACACCGATATAAAGTACTCATTGAGTATTCTAGCCTTGCCCTGCGCCTCTAAGCATATATCAGCTTCTTTATCTCTAATGGGCCCCACCCCGCCTCTTATTACTGCTTACTGTTTATATGCCGGTAGTAGATTTTTGGGTTCCCTTTTATGTTAACCGCTATTCTACTCTCATATTCTCTCTTTGTCAATCTTATTTTCATCTTCACTTCCCCTCTCAACTTATTGTATTTGGTCTGGTTCTCCCTTGAAGAATTCACCTGACATGGATCATTTGTTTGTTTCATCATCTATTCTATCTCCCTCATCATCCAAGGAGCCCTTGCTTTGGTTTCTTTACCCTTCCCTCTTGTTGGAAAATAACTAGCCTGTACTTGGAACATCTCTTCCTTAAAGATCACCCATTGTTCCATTAGAGATTTTCCTGTCGGTCTTTGGTTCCATTTTACCCTGGCTAGGTCCTTTCACATACCATTGAAGTTAGCCCTATTCCAGTTTAGAAGTTCCACTCTAGATTGTTCCTTGCTCCTCTCAATTGCTAATCTAAATCTTATGATACAATGGTCACTCGTACCCAAGTGTTCTCCCACAGACACGTAGTCGACCTGGCCCACCTCATTCCCCAGCACCAGATCCAGCAATGCCTCCTTCCTAGTTGGGCCAAGAACATACTGGTCAAGGAAATTCTCCTGAACTCATTTCAGAAATTCCTCTCCCTCCTTTCCTTTTACCCTAGCATTATCCCAATCGATATTTGGGTAATTAAAGTCCCCCAATATCACCACTCTATAGCTCTTGTATATCTCTACAATTTCCCTGCAGATTTGCTCCTCTACCTCCCTCTCACTATTTGAAGGCCTATAGAATACCCCCAATAGCGTGATCATATCCTTTTTGCTCCTCAACTCTAACCAAATGGATTCTGTCCTTGTCCCCTCAAGAACATCCTCCCTTTCCAACACTACAATGTCTTCCTTAATCAGCACTGTCGCCCCATCTCCCTTTTTTCCTTCCCTATCTTTTCTGTACACCTTGTACCCTTGAATATTAAGTGCCTAGTCCTCACCGTTTGTAAGCCACGTTTCTGTTATTGCCACAATATATTGCCACGGCTAATTGTGCTTGTAGCTCACCAACTTTATTCACCACATTTGTGCATTTACGTACATGCATTCTAAACCCATTTTTGAATTTTTCATAGTCTTTCTTATACTGTTCCTATCTAATATGGTATTACTTCCGCCTCTAGTACTACTTTCTTCTCTAGTACTATCCAACACACTCCCTCTTTTATGCACCTTATTCCTCTTTTCTACTCCGATATGCTGGTGCCCATCCCACTGCCAAGCTAGTTTAAACCCTCCCCAACAGCACTAGCAAACCTCCCCGTGAGGATATGGGTCCTGGCTCTGTTGTGATGTAACCCGTCAGCCTTGTACAGGTCCCACCTTCCCCAGAAACGGTCCCAATGCCTCAGGAATCTAAAGCTCTCCCTCCTGTACCATCTCTCCAGCCACGCATTTATCTGTTCTATCCTTCTATTCCTGTACTAACTAGCATGTGGCACCGGGATTAATCCGGAGATTACTACCTTTGAGGTCCTGCTTTTTAATCTCTTTCCTAGCTCTGTATAGTCTGCCTGCAGGACCTCGTCCCTCTTTCTGCCTCTGTCATTGGTACCGATATGGACAACGACCTCTGGCTGTTCATCCTCCCCCCTCAGAGTTTCCTGCAGCCACTCAGTGACACCCTTGACTCTGGCACCAGGGAGGCAACATACCATCCTGGAGTCACGCCTGTGTCCACAGAAACACCTATCTGTTCCCCTAACTAATGAATCCCCTATCACTATTGCTCTTCCACTCTTCTTCCTCCCCCCCCCCTCCCCTGTGCAGCTGAGCCACCCGTGGTGCTGTGGCCTTGGCTCTGGCTGCTCTCCTCAGAGGAGCCATCAGCCCCACCAGTTTCCAGAACTGTGAACTGGTTAGCGAGCGAGATGCACACTGGGGATTCCTGCCCTACCTGCCTGGCCCTCCTTCTCTGTCTGGTGGTTACCCATTCCCTCTCTGCCTGCACATTCTGAGGCTGCGGGGTGACCACTTCTAGAAACATGCTTTCCAAGTATTTCTCAGCCTCATGGATGCACTGTAGTGACTCCAGCTGCCGTTCACGCTCCGAAACCCAGAGCTCGAGTTGCTGCAGTTGGCGACACTTTCTGCACATGTGGTCGTCAAGGCCGTAAGAAGCATCCAGGATTTCCCACATGGCACAGGATGTGCAAATCACAGGACTGAGCTGCCCTGCCATGCCTCTATTTACCAGACTATAGAGGTAATTTAGCAGAAATAAATTTAAAACTTAACAAGAAACACTCAACAGCTACCCACCAATCAGCACTTCCCTCTATTAGATAGGCTATGAACTACTTAACAGAATTATACTCGTTTTTCCGTGGTTTCCGTGGCTTTTGCACTGAAGGTACTGAGGACATTCGGGAGAATCCCCGCTGTCTGCCTGCCAGACGAATGGCTTCTCAAAGATGTATTCTACAGCCAAGTGATGATGGGAGGAAAGACAGTGGACAGTCAGAAGAAATTTTTAAAAAATAACCTGAAGTGATGACTTAAGAATGTGATATTCACCCAGGAACCTGGGAACATTTAGCCAAAGATCATGTAGTTTAGAAATCTGCTGTGAAGTGTGGCACTTTTAAAGCCAACAGTGTTAACAGAAGAAAAACATCATTGCAGAAAAGTTAATCAGCAACATTGGTCTGTAGAACATAGGTATGGGAGTCGGTCATTCACCCCCTTGAGCGTCTTCCGCCATTCAATTAGATCAAATCTGACCTGTATCTTAACTCCAGCTATCCTCCTTGGTTCTGCAACCCTTAATACCCAGCCTAACAAAAATCTGTTTTGAAATTTTCGGTGGACCTAGCCTCAACAGTTTTTTGGAGGAGAGAGTTCCAGATTTCCATTACCCTTTGTGTGAAGTGTAAGTAAAATCCTTTCCTAAAATAGCCATTATTGTGACCAATGGGGCATGGAATGAAATAACAACTTCAGCAGCATTAATTAACACAAACGAAAGACCTCATCACATCTCTCCGAAAAATCATAATGGTCGGGATTTTCCTTATCTCGGTGGGTCTGGGGCGGGCGATGTCGGTGGTGGGTCCCGGCCTCGCTGCTAGCTGCATCCCACTGCCTAAAAGGAACTTATGTTGCTGGGGCTTGTTAACCCCGCCCAGCGCGTTTCCCGGTACAATTAGAGGAAGTGGGTCTGGCGACATCATTCATGACGCATCATCAGCCGATTTCCTTAAAGGGACTGAAGTGCTGTAAACACTGACAATGACCGCACAGAGGTGCAGGGCTGCACCCAGGTTCTCCCATGACTCCCTCCATATGCTTATGGAGGGAGTCTCAGCAGGCAGGGAGGCCCTCTTCCCTTTCCATGGGCGGAAGAGACCTCCCCAGGAGATCACCACAGCCTGGTTGCACATTGCAGAGGAGGGCACAAGCAGGGATGTCATCAGGAGGACCTGGGTGCAGTGGCGCAAACCTTTCAATGATCTCATTAGATCACGAAACATTAATACAAAGTCACACTCACCTTCATCCTCCTGTGCCTCTCATCACATCCCCATCACTCTGCTTTCCCTACCCTACTCCTGCACATCCTTATTCACACCAGCTTACACTGCACCTCCACCCATCCCTCTCTCTCTATCTACATTATCACATCCTCATCTCACTAGCCAACCTTTACACTCACCCTAATCCTAGTGCAATCATACCAACTAACAACACACAAGGGTAGCCACTTGGGTGTTTTATCCAATGTTCATGTAAAGTTTCTGTTAATGTGGTGTCAAACATAAAAATCTTCATTTTCACCACTTGGACAGATTTATGTGCACCTTTGGAAGTGGCTTAGTGAGTTGCAGTGAATGGTGAGACATAACGGTACCCAACCCCGTAATGGTCATGACTGTGAAAGGAATGGCTTGGTCATTGTAGGGATGTTTTATGGTGTTGATGTGGGATGGTGCCAACCTGGTGCATCATGTGGCAGCCATATGGGTGCACAGCGTAAAGCTGTGGTGAGGCCATCCCTGGCCTCCCAGGCAGCAATGTGCTCGGGTGCTGATGCCCTGTGTCCTGTGCAGCATCAGATGATTGCGGAGAAGATTGGTGTTGTTGTTGGTGCTGCTGGTGTGCCTGGTGCTGCTGGTGTTGGGGCTGATCGTGATTGGATTCTGAGGACCAAGGTGAGGCAGTATAAATGGCACCCATGTTGATAGAATAGATGGCAGGTGAAGTAGAGATGACAGAAGCATTCTGTCAATGCTGAGAGAGTTCTTCCAATGAGGTGAGACTGGATGGAGAGTGGAAAGTGGAAAGCCTGCAGAATCTGTGCTGGAAATGGACTGAGAAACAACTTGTGGCTGAGGAAAGTGATGATCTGTCACGTGGGAGCTTTTATTGTACATTTGAAGCTGTCAAGGAATCAGCTGGAGCAATGGCTACTGAACTCCTGCCTCAGGTTGACAGCCGTGGTCCCCAAACAATGTGGTTCCTGTGGCCCTGAAGTTAAAGTGAAAAGGTAAGTTAAAAAACCTGTTAATGATCTGTCAACAAGGAAATAATGAGATTAATGGGGTCCGCCGCCGCTGCCTGTCGGTTCTGCTGAGCACTGACAGACCTAACATTGGGAAAGGCGCGTGGCAGCAGGTCCCAACCCGCTGTGAAAAAAAGCACTTTCCCACCCGACCCACCACCACTCGCGCCTGCTCACCCCCCGCAAAATTAAGGCCCATGTCAACATTTAGGATCAGTGACTGAAGTATGGAGAGATAAAGGAAAATGGGAACAGGGCAGACAACTGGGATTCAGACTACTGCTCATGTGGAGGATAAATACCAACATGGACTAGTTGTGCCATTTCCATGTTGTAATTTCTATATAATTTTATGTAATTAAAGGTTACTTAATTACAGTACAGCTTTTACTGTACATTTGAAGCTGTCAAGTAATCAGCTGGAGCAATGGCCATTCAACTCCCACCTCAGGTTCACAGACGTGGTCCCTGCACGGTGTGGACCCCATGGGCAAGCAGTTAAAGTGAAAAGGTAAGGTTAAAAGCATTGTTAAGTGTCTGTCAACAACTCAATAATTAGTTTAATTGGGTTGCCCTCCTCTGCGGGTCGGGTCAGAATGGAAATCGCACAGGTGCCTGTGGGAAAGGCGCATTGCAGCGGGTTGACAGCGGGATCCCGACCTGCTGTCAAAAAAATCAAATTTCCCACCCGACCTGCCAGCTGACCCCCCGGAAAATTCCCCCCAAAGTGCTTTACATACAAAAAATTGCAGTATGTTGGCAAATACAGTCACAATTTTGTGTGCAGTGAGATCCAACAAACATGAATAAGATGAATGACCAGTTAATCTGCTTTTGACAGTGTTGGTTGAGAGAGGAATTTTGGCCAAGATAACTCCCTGCTATTCTTTGAATACTGCAGTGGGATCTTGATTGTCTACTTGAACCATCTGAAGGACAGCACCTCTGATAATGCAATATTCTTGCTGAGTATATGTTCCGACATTGGAATGGGACTCGAACCTACAATCATCTAAGGCAAAGACAATGAGTGTTACCTGCTCAGCCAAGCTCTTTTTTTATTTGTTCCTGGGATGTGGGCATCACTGGCAAGGCCAGCATTTATTGCCCATCCCTAATTGCCCTTGAGAAGATGGTGGTGAGCCGCCTTCTTGAACCGCTGCAGTCCATGCAGTGAAGGTACTCCCACAGTGCTGTTAGAGAGTTCCAGGATTTTGACCCAGAGACGATGAAGGAACAGCAATATACTCGCAAGTCAGGATGGTGAAATGTGATAAATCCATGTAGTGAGACAAGGACTCGAAGAGGCGATATCATAGAATTAGCACGAGTACTTTATTAACAAACATCATGCCTGCATCCCGGCATTTCACCTTTGCTGCCTTGACAGGAAGCAAACCTCTGACCTTAACAGGAAGCAAACCTCTGACCTTAGCAGCAGCATTGGCTACAGCACCACCTGGTGGATAACCTTAATCATAACATCCCAGATTACTATATCCCTCCCCCCATAAGATTTCAGTATGAATTTCTTAACAAACAACCATTCCTGAGGGTCACATAAGGAGTCTCCATTCATCATGTTCCATACTTGACGAATCTAACAGTTCAGTATCAATCTCTCTGGTGGCTTGCGAGTCCTTTGTGAGCATCTAACAGTAAAGTCCCTGCTTGTTTGTGGTGAAGCCACCAGCTGCTCCTGAGCAGTGCTCAGAGTATCTGACTCTGCAATGATGGTTTCCTCTTGACGAATAGGTTCCTGTGGAATTGGCTCTGTCCCTGGTGGTGGCACCACAGATGCACTTGGATAACTGGGGGCAGCCCTGTCTTCAGTCATTGCATCTGGAACCTTCATTTCAATTTCCCCTTGTCTGGGAAGTATCTGATCTACATGTCTGCATACTACCCTACCATCTCCCAACATGACCTTGTATGATACTGGACCTGTCATTGAGTCTCCACCTTGGTCCATAACTGAAATTCCTGGTAAGGACCACATCTCCTTCTCCAAAACTTCGGCTCTTTGTTCTTTAGTCATGGTTCTCTTTTTGTTTGTTTTGTCTGTTTTCCATTTTCCTTTTTAGGTCTGGGTGGACAAGGTCAAGAGTGGAGCGTAGTCTATGACCTAATAACATCTCAGCAGGAGAGAGTCCTGTGGTGGATTGAGGTGTTATTCTGTAGCTGAACAGAACCCGTGACACCTTGGCTGCTAAACTCCCTTCTGCACTTTTTTTCATCTTCTCCTTAAATGTTTGTACCGCTCGCTCTGCAAGTCCATTCAAGGACGGATCATATGGAGCCGAGGTCACCTGCACTATGCCATTTTTTCTCAAGAACTCTTTTGTCACTGTACTCACAAAACAAGTGGCATTGTCACTCACCACGATCTCCGGTAGCCCTTGATTACTGAAGCTCCGACGCAGGCAGTCTATAGTAGTAGTGGCAGAAGCAGAATTTACAGGATAAACATCCATCCATTTGGAATGTGCATCAATGATTATGAGGAACATCTTCCCCATGAATGGACCTGCATAATCTAAGTGCAATCTTCTCCATGGTTTATCCGGCCACTCCCAGGGGTGGAGAGGAGCCGCTGCTGGTGCCTTCCAGTGTTCCTGACAAGTGCTGCATGTCTTGACTAGATTTTCTATCTCCTCATCTAGCTTTGGCCACCACAAGTAACTCCTAGCCAAGGCTTTCATACGCGAGACCCCAGGATGACACTGATGTAGTTGCTCTAGGATAGACTGTTGTGCTGGCTGTGGAATAATCACTCGTGCTCCCCACAACACGCAGCCATCCTGCACACTCAGCTCTGTTTTCTTGACACTGTAGGGTGTGAAGTCAGCCCCTTCCGGATGCTGTGGCCATCCCCTCACCACATATTCTCAAACTCTAGACAGTACTGGATCTTTACCTGTCCATGTTCTTACTTGCTCTGCAGTCACAAGTGCCATGTCAGTGTCCTCCAACATCAAAACTCTGTCCTCTGGAGCTGCACGGATAGGTGTGCCTGGCAGTGGAAGACGGCTCAAGGCATCTGTGTTCCCATGGTACTTGCCCACCTTGTAGGCAATGACATACTCATATGCCCTCAATGTCACTTCCCACCTCTGGATCTGGGGTGACACCATCTGTGGAACTGCTTTCATTTCATTGAAAAGAGAGAGAAGAGGTTTATGATCGGTGCATATGATGAACTTCCTGCCATATATGTACTTGTGGAACCTCTGTAACCCAAACATTACTGCTAACCCCTCTTTGTCTAACTGGGAATAGTTTTTTTCCGCTGGTGTTAGAGTTTGGGACATAAACCCTATAGGTCTTTCAGTTCCATCTTCCATGCAGTGTGAAAGAACTGCCCCCACCCCATAAGGTGAAGCATCATAAGAGAGAATGATGTCTTTCTCTGCATTGTAGTGAACCAGCACATCCGACGACAGCATCAGTTTCTTGGACTGTTCAAATGAAACCCCCTGCTCCTCTCTCCACTGCCACTGTGTCTCCTTGCACAGTAGTTTGTGAAGAGGTACTAACACAGTTGACAAGTTTGGTAAAAACCTGTTATAATAGTTCAGCAGTCCCAGGTAAGCTTTTAATTCAGCCACATTTGTAGGAGCAGGGGCATCCTGCAGTGCTTGTACCTTCTCCTTGAGTGGATGGAGCCCAGTGGCATCCACTCTGTGCCCCAGGAACACTGCCTCATTCCCCAGGAAAGTGCACTTACTCCTCTTGAGCCGGAACCCTGCCCTCTCCAATCTCTGTAGTACCTCTCTCAGAGTGCTCAGATGCTCCGGGTCGGTTCTTCCCGTCACCAGAATGTCATCCAGATAGATGGAAACATGTGGAATCCCTTGCAGTACACCTTTGATTGTCCTCTGGAAGATAGCTGGACTAGATGAAACACCAAACAGTAAGCGGTTATATGTAAACAAGCTCTTGTGTGTATTTATGGTGACATACTTCTTTGATTCATCATCCAGTGTAATCTGCAAGTAGGCATGACTCATATCCAACTTTGTGAATTTCTTTCCTCCAGCCAGGCTTGCAAAGAGATCCTCTGTTTTGGGAATCGGATACTGCTCTAGTTTGGACACCCGACTGTCAATTTATAGTCTCCACAGAGTCTTACCGAATTGTCCGGTTTTAAAACAGGTACTATGGGAGCTGCCCATTCCGAACATTTCACTGGCTCCAGTATGTTCTCTCTCAATAGACGGTCAAGCTCAGCCTCTACCTTTAGCTTCATGGCATAAGGCACAGGTCGTTGTTTAAAAAACCTTGGTGGTGCCTCCTTGTCCACATAAATCTTAGCTGGGGGGCCATTAAATATGCCAAGTTCCTCCTTGAACACATTCTCATGTTCACTCAACACTTCTTGCAAAGTCAACTGTTTGCCAGCATCTATTTGATGTACTGCTCCCCAGTCTAATTTAAGTTCTTTTATCCAGCCCCGATCTAACAGGTTTGGTCCGGTACCCGATACTATAACTACAGGTAGCTGTTCCACTGTGTCCCTGTGTTGCACAGTTACATTAGCTGTACCTAATGTCGCTACTCGTTCACCTGTATATGTTTTAAGATGCAGGGAGCAAGGCTTTAACTCTGGAACTTTTGCACGGTTCCACAATTTTGAGTACTCTGCCTTGTTCATTATGGTCACACCGCACCCTGTATCCACTTCAAAGTTCACCTTAGAGTCATTTACTGTCAGTTGCAATGTGATAGGAGCCACTTTTGGAATGTTCTCTAACATGCTATATATTATGAACATGTCCTCTTCTTCCTCAGCTTCCCCGCTGATGTGGTGTGCTCCATGTTTTTTCACTTTTCTCCCTTGTGTAATATATGTACCTTTAAGGGAGAGAACTACTTTCACAGCTCCTGTATACTGTAGTACCGGCAGTGACCACACCTGTATATAAACCCTGAGTAGTGATCTGTACAGTTAGTCCTAGAGTAAACCTCATTCAGTAAACACCTGTTGTACCGTTTCTCCTGCAGTCTGTGTCTTATTATACACAGACACAACATTGGTGACGAGCAGATTCGAACCTACCTGCAACTCTGCATCACCTCCCAGGGATTCGCTCCTGGAGAACAGTGGAAGGAGGTCGAGTCCAGAAGTACAGGCGTCGACCATGGGCAACCGCCCAGTCATCTAGCGGAGATTTGAGCATCGCAGGGGAGGCTGTCGAGAGCCAGGCTTGACTTTCCAGTCATGGTGGTCCAGTGAAACGGGCTGGCAACAGGTACTGCGCAGACCCTTCCCGGACAGTGGCGGCTAGAGCCGACCGAGCGGCACAGAAAAAGGCCGAGCAGCGTCGACGGGGGAGAGAGAGAGGGCAGAGTGCACAGGGCGCAGCTGGTGTTCAGGACCGAGTGGCATCAACGGGGGAGAGAGACGAGAGAGAGCAGAGTGCAGCCGGTGTTCAAGGGCTGAGCAGCGTCAACGGGGGAGAGAGGCGCGCAGGAAAATGCGCAGAGCACAGCCGGTGTTCAAGGGCTGAGCAGCGTCAACGGGGGAGAGAGGCACGCAGGAAAACATGAGGTGCTGCCATTGCCACGAGGACCAAAGAGAGCAGCATTGGCAGCAGCGCGGGAGACGCCATTTTAAGCCGCAGCGGGGAAGAAAGGAAAGCGCGGGAGATGCCATTTTAAGCCAGTCTAACCACACCCAAAAATGCCGAAGAGTGGCAGTATCACAGCGTTCGACAATGAAGTCGAAGATTGGACGACATATGTCGAACGCATAGAAGTATACTGCAAGGCGAATGAAGTGCCAGATGACAAGAAAGCGCTGGTATTGTTGAATTCAATGGGTGCAAAAATGTATGGCTTACTATGAAACCTAGTAACCCCAGAGAAGCCAGTAGAAAAGGATTTTGAAAACATAATGTCAATCCTACAGGACCACTTAAACCCCACACCGCTGCTGATAGCAGAAAGATTTAAGTTTCACAAAAGGAACCAGCATAAAGATGAAAGTAATGCTGAGTATTTAACGGAACTGTGCAAGCTATCAAAACACTGCCAGTTTGGAACGGGACTAGCAGATACTTTAAGGGACAAGTTTGTGTGTGAACTTCAAAGTGAAGGAACCCAGAAACGGCTTCTATCAGAAAAGGATCTTACGCTGGACAAGGCTTTCAGCATTGCAGTATCACACAAAGCAGCAGCACGGGCCACTGCAGAGATACAACGGAGACCGCAAGAATATGGCACAAATGAAATGAAGTGCTATCGCTGCGGCAGAACAACACACGACCATTATGATTGCTGGTTCAAGGACAAAGTGTGCAGACAGTGTGGAAAAGTAGGACACATAGCAAGAGTCTGCAGGTCGGGAAAGAAAACCAGCAGCAAGAAATCTCCACAGGAGAAGTACAAGAAGGTACATAAGGTGACGGAGAGTAGTTCAGACGAACAGAAAAGTGATACAGACTCCGGAAGCAAGGAGCTGGGTTGTCTGAAACTACATAATGTGATCAAAACGGAGGATCACCAAACTATCTGGGTCACGCTCAAGATAGCAGGAGTCCAAGTGAAAATGGAATTGGACACAGGATCAGCCCTAATAGTCATAAACCGAAGGGACTACAAGCGGCTATTCTCACATATACCCTTGAGAGATACAAAGATTGTCTTGAAGACGTACACGGGGCAAAAAGTCTACCCCAAAGGAAAAATAAGGGTGAATGTTATATATAACGGCAAGGAGACACCAAAAATGGACCTATATGTATTGCCAGATGGAGGACCACCACTACTAGGACGTGAATGGATCCGGAAGATACAGCTAGATTGGCATTCCATACAAGCACTGACTGTAGATGCCAAAAAGGATGACGACGTCACACCTGGACGACTGTCAAAAATGCTAACTGATGCACAAGAAGTGTTCCAGTAGGGACTCGGAACACTAAAAGGCATAACAGCGACGATCAAAATAGAGGAAAATGCAAGCCCAAAGTTTTTTAAGACCAGACCGGTACCTTATGCAATCCACCCAGCCGTCGAAGCAGAGCTGGAAGGTTTGGAATGTTCAGGAGTACTGTCCAAAGTGGACTGGAGCGAGTGGGCTACACCATCGTTCCTGTAATGAAGAGGTCGTTGAGTAATACGCCTGGGGAACCAAAGAAGGTTCGCATCTGTGGGGACTTTAAGGTGACAGTGAACCCAGTCCTTCACACTGTACAATATCCGCTTCCGCGGATTGAAGATATTTTCGCCTCGCTATCTGGAGGGAAACGCTTCACTATGATTGATCTGGCCCAGGCATACCTGCAAATGAAGGTAGAAGAAGCCTCGAAACAGTACCTCACGATCAACATTCATAAAGGTCTCTACCAATACAACCAGCTGGTGTTCGGGGTAGCATCAGCTCCGGCTATTTGGCAAAGGGCAATGGAACAAGTCCTGCAAGGGATTCCAGGGACCCAGTGTTATTTGGACGACATCCTGGTCACGGGCGAAATTGACAGTGATCACCTCGCCAACCTGGAGCAGGTGCTCACTAGATTGAAGGAATATGGGCTCCGAGCTAATCGCCACAAATGCGAGTTTTTCCAGAAGCAGATCTCGTATAGTGGCCACGTTATTGATAAAGAGGGGTTACATAAGTCCCCTGAAAAGATTGAGGCAGTAGTCAAGGCTCCAGCACCGGAAAATATGTCACAACTGAGGTCGTTCCTCGGGCTGGTGAACTACTACCATAAGTTCTTGCCGAATTTGTCTACAGTACTACACCCACTGAACACCCTACTGCAAACGGGGGTACCATGGAAGTGGAGTGACGAATGTAAACGAGCTTTCCAGAAGAGCAAAGCATTGATCACATCAAAAGAGGTGTTGGCTCATTTCAACCCAGCACTACCAATTCGGTTGGTATGTGATGAATCACCCTATGGCATTGGAGCGGTGCTGTCGCACAAATTCCCGGACGGTTCGGAGAGGCCAGTAGCCTTTGCGTCTCGGTCACTAACCTCAGCCGAGCGTAACTATGCCCAGATTGACAGGGAGGCCCTCAGCCTAGTGTGGGGAGTGAAAAAGTTCAATCACTATCTGCATGGGCAGAAGTTCACCTTGCTGACTGACCACCAACCACTTGTCTCCATCTTTAATCCAAAGAAGGGCGTTCCGGTGATGACTGCGCAATGGCTACAAAGATGGTCCCTTTTTCTAGGGGTGCACCAATATGAAATCGAGTATAAGGGCACGAAACAGCAGGGAAACGCTGATGGACTATCACGCCTGCCACTGCCTACTGCGGAGGAAGCACCAGCAGTGGATCCTGTCGAAATATTTCATTCGACTATAATTGAATGCTTGCCAGTAACTAACGCTGGTATAGAGAAGGAGACCCGAAATGACCCGACACTGTCTCGGGCATATGATTTGATGGTGAAGGGATGGCCAGCACATGGCGACTCACTGTTGCCAGCATTCTCATCCAGAAGAGAACAGCTGTCAGTATGCCAGGGGACCTTGATGTGTGGATCCCGAGTGGTAATTCCACCCAAGTTAAGGGAGAGAGTGCTCAATGAGCTTCACGAAGGTCATCTTGGAGGGGTGAAAATGAAAAGCCTTGCTAGGGCTTATGTGTGGTGGCCGGGGATCGATCAGCAAATCGAGGACCTGACAAAGAGCTGCTCAGGATGCCAGAAGGTCCAAAATGCACCACCACATGCCCCTCTACACCCATGGGAGTGGCCCTCATCTCCATGGCAACGGGTGCATATTGATTTTGCTGGTCCATTCATGGACTCAATGTTTTTAATAGCCGTGGATGCGCACTCGAAATGGCCTGAGGTGATCAAAATGTCCTCCACCACCACGGAGAAAACTATTGCAGTCCTACGGACCATTTTTGCCAGGAACGGCTTGCCAGAGCAGATTTGCTCTGATAACGGACCACAGTTTGTGTCCGAAGAGTTTCGAAGATTTATGAAAAGGAATGGGGTAAGGCATTACACATCCGCCCCGTATCATCCAGCCACAAATGGATTGGCTGAGAGGTTCGTACAAACCTTTAAAAAAGCAGTAAAGGCCATGTGCGATGACGACATTCCACTGCAGCATAAGGTGGACAATTTCCTGTTAGCCTACAGAAATGCGACACATGCAGTCAGCAACCAGGCCCTGGCCATGATGTTCTTTAACCGAAGGTTGAGATCTCGTCTGGATTTGCTCAGACCAAATGTACGAAGAGATGTTGAGAGTAAGCAATTCCAGCACATCAATGAGAAGCCGACAAGGAGCTTCAATGTAGGGCAACCAGTCTTGGCCCGTGACTACCGAACAGAGGACTGGCAACCAGGAACGATATGCACACGGCAAGGGCCACTAATGTACACAGTGGATGTTGGGGAGAACATTGTGAGACGCCATGCTGACCAGATCTTAGAGTCACAGGAACGAGTCAACCCCATGTCTCGGCCATACGTACCTGGTGAGGAACCCAACGTACAGGTCGCATCTACCTCAGAAACAATAGCATTGGAAGCTGATGAATCAACTGACGACAGGGTGCTAGAATCGCCTCCGCACCAAGAGCGAGACACTCAGGAAAGGCGTTATCCAGAAAGAATCAGGAAGCCTCCCCAAAGACTGAATTTATAAATAGACTATTTTCAGCTAATGTTGCATGTTAAAAGTGTTAATTGTACTTAGTTTGATATTTAATTGTTAAATGAGTGTTATGGTACTGTTAATCTAAAAGGGGAGGAATTGTAATGTATGTACCTTTAAGGGAGAGAACTACTTTTTACAGCTCCTGTATACTGTAGTACCGGCAGTGACCACACCTCTATATAAACCCTGAGTAGTGATCTGTACAGTTAGTTCTAGAGTAACCCTCATTCAGTAAACACCTGTTGTACCATTTCTCCTGCAGTCTGTGTCTTATTATACACAGACACAACACCTTGGTTTTGCTGTCCTCCCCCTTTTGGTTTGGATTCCTCCACAGGTGATTTCGCCCTGCAAGCTCATTTTATGTGTCCTTGTTTCCCACACTTGTAGCACTTTTCCTCCAGAAACCGGCATTCACTCGCCAGGTGATCGCCCTTGCATCTATAACATGCCTTCACATGCTCACGTTGTGGTTTCTGACGCATGTTCAACTTGTGCACAACAACCTGACCTGCAACTTGCGTAGCATTAGCCCTGTCTGAACCCTGTATTTCTTTTACATCTCGGTTCGCTGTCTCTATGGCTTGAGGAAGTTCCAATGCTTTTTCATAAGTAAGCCCAGTCTCGGATAATAATCTACGCTGCATTCGGTTGTCAATAATTCCGCAAACTAGCCTATCTCACAGCATTTCCTTCAGGTTGTTCCCATAATTGCAATCTTGTGCTAATTTACGCAACACCACTACATAGTCCATTACGCTCTCTTCCTCTTTCCTGTTCCTTGAATTAAACTTGAACCGCTGTACAATCGCACTAGGCTTAGGGTTGAAATGTTCTTTTAGCAAGGCCACTAATTCAACAAATGATTTGTCTCCAGGCTTTTCAGGACTGAGCAGATTCCTCATCAAACTGTAGGTCTGGCTTCCCACTGAACTAAGCAGAATGGCTTTCCATTTTCCGGCATCATTTATTTCATTAACACTTCACAGTATTCTTCCCAGGTTTGTGCTTGAATATCAAAGGCAGAAACTGTTCCTACCGTGGCAGCCATGCTCTCTTCCAACTGGTAGCTAACCGTTGCTCATAATTATGTTGTTTAAACATCCTGGCAGACTTCTCTTCTTTAATCAGGGTCCTTTTAGTTACCTCATCGCCAAATGTGATAAATCCATGTAGTGAGACAAGGACTCGAAGAGGTGATATCGTAGAATTAGCACGAGTACTTTATTAACAAACAGAGTAACAAACATCATGCCTGCATCCTGGCATTTCACCTTTGCTGCCTTAACAGGAAGCAAACCTCTGACCTTAACAGGAAGTAAACCTCTGACCTTAGCAGCAGCATTGGCTACAGCACCACCTGGTGGATAACCTTAATCATAACATCCCAGATTACTATAGTGTGTAACTTGGAAGGGAACTTGGAGGTAGTGGTGTTCCCATGTGGCTGCTGCCCTTATCCTTCTAGGTGGTAGAGGTCATGGGTTTGGGAGGTGCTGCCGAAGAAGCCTTGGTGAGTTGCTGCAGTGCATCTTGTAGATGGTACACACTGCAGCCACGGTGTGCCGATGGTGAAGGAAGTGAATGTTTAAGGTGGTGGATGGGCTGCCAATCAAGCAGGCTGCTTTGTCGTGGATGGTGTCGAGCTTCTTCAGTGTTGTTGGAGCTGCACTCATCCAGGCAAGTGGAGAGTATTCCATCACACTCCTTACTTGTGCCTTGTAGATGGTGGAAAGGCTTTGGGGAGTCAGGAGGTGAGACACTTGCCATAGACATTTAAGTCAGCCTATTGTATAATTTGCAAGTGACTTTTGTGTCATTCCATACAAGAGTGCCAAATATATTTTTGGACAGAATTGTAACCTTTGCATCACCCACACAAAGCACATTAATACAATGGAATTAACAAACCAGGAGCCTTGCATTTCTTATGAACATGCTTATGTCAGGAGGATTTAAAATAAGACAATATTACCCACTTAAAATAAGATAATATTACCCACTTAAAATCAAGACTATAATATTCCTGTATTTATTTCTTCTTCAATGCTTTTTGAGTGGAAACTTTTGCAGCTTGTGTTCACTTAGACTAAATAAAGATTTTTATAAACAAGGTGCAGGAAAAAGAAAAGCAAAGCTTTTCAAACAGCTGGATTTTGAGCTTCCTCTGTTTGTTCCATCTATAAATATGATGTTTGCCATGTTTACAGATCCTAAATAAATAGAAACTAAGACTCCTTCCTTTGTACTACACTTGATTCAGTTGTTTGCCTTGAGGGATCTACATTCTGCTAATGGCGGCAACAAAGTGCTGCCTCATTTTCATTCTGGCAAAAGGACCATCTCCACGGTAACAATTTAATTTGCTGCATAGCAAATGATGGCTGGCAGCAATTTCTACACAAGTATTTCTTCTCAACCAGGCATATTTTGACTTAGTGAAAGATAAATACTTGAATAGAACGTCAGCAGCATGTTGTAATTGTAATAGAATGTCTGCCAATAAATTAAATGTGAAATGTCATTGATATTATTGAAGGCTAGTTGAAACGTATAAAGGAAGATTGCAACAAAAAGCTATATGTCAAATGGCCTTTTAACGTCCAAATGTACTTCTGTCTTTTCCTGAGCATGAATTGTGTTGTACGGTCCCAACAGAATGCTTGTTGTTTACATGGAGCAGTTTAATAGTGTTCCCAGACACTGTTAAGGAAGTCTGATCTAACTGTAACTTTCTACTCAAAGCAGCACCATGACATTTACATTTGCAGTGAATCAATGGTTTATAATGTTTAATGACAGACATTAATGGTCAACACAGTAGGAGCACAATTACATGTGAATGACATTGTATTACTATTTGTTTCACTACAGGCAATGCCATTGTTCCTATTGACAAGCACTGCAGCCTCTCTATTACCAGTTAACACAATCATATTTTTTGCGAGTGCAATTTTGTTGCTACTGCCATAGTCATTGTTGTCAACATATTTCCATTTGAGTTACGTTTAACACAAGGCTACGGCACTGTAGTAATGGTAATGTTATAAGAAGTGCTTTACCATCATAAGTTTTTTTTTAATGTAGTAATATAGCCTGAGGGTCATTCCAATAATTTTTTTTTAGCATAGCACCATTGAATAAAATGTAACAGTTCAGGGTAACATTTTTACATTTATAGTACAGTTTATAATTTCTGACATTGTACAATATAGAGTGGAATAGATTTTCACCCCGAGTCATGTTTGGGCAGTCAATTGGCGGCATGCCCCCACCCCATAGTCCCAATGGGAGGTCCAGTCCATTTTGAGGGCCAGGCCTATTAGCATAGGGCCGGGGGATGAGGGTGGAAAATGCGTACCCTGGAGGAGCCCATTGGCTCCAGGCCGCTGCAATATCAGGATGTCTGGCCGGCCTCCAGCCAGAAAGAAGGTAGGATCCCAATTTGCAAATTAATAGGGCCTACTTCCTGACTCAGGCGGGCACTCTTGGGGAAGATAAGGACTGCCACACTGTAAGCGGTTTTTGATCCTAGCCCAATTGCTAGATGGACGGTTTGAATCGCCCCCGCCTTACGAAAGTTCTATACCCGGGAATTATTATTCAGAGTGTAAATGAAATAAGTCACGGACAGGAATGCTTTGGTGAAAAATCAAACTTATATTTATTTGGTCTAACATACACTTGCTAATACATGCACTACTAAACAAAATCACTGTCTCTGTGGAGAATAAAATCCAGGTTACAAACAACATACATACAGTACAAAACTGGGAACTATAACAAGCAGTAATTCCCTTGTTGCTATGGTGGACTCTAATTCCACCCCTACCAACAAATTACCCAGACCCTTCGCCTGGCTGAACCAAACAAAGCTCCCCCCTCGGAATAGCCCAAAAACTTCACTTCTGAGAAAACTCTGAGCCCTTACAGCTCACGGGTCACCGGCTTGGGACACTCGAGACTGTGCTTACCCCCACACGCAGTCAGTTTCGATCGCTCCACTCGGCGGCTTCTCTGGTACTTCTTGTTAGGTCGATTTTGTTGGAGCGGGAGTGAGAGAGAGAGAGAGAATGGTGGAAAAGATCTTTTATAGGAGTCTGGCTACCCCTATCTTTCCCGCCAATCTTTAAAATCCTTTTGTTTCTAAGCACTCCGGTGCTTAATCAGTGATGGGTCATCCTCAGACCCATGAGTATTCCGTGATTGGATTAATGGCCCTAAGTCTGGGACATATCTTACGGTCTTTGTGTTGGGAAAAAAACTGGCTCCTTTTCGGCTGGCTGAGGCCAGTGGGTTCATTGTTCTGCTTCTCTTCTGAGATGGAGGTGAGAAGTTCTTTTGCATATTAGAGTGGCTTTCTAATAAGTTCAAGTTCAATGGCCCCCTTCCTTTTTCCAGGACTGTCGGGCGAACCCATACATTCTGGATGATTGACAGTTCTTTTGTCGCAGCCAACTGCCATGCGTTCTCTGGAGTTTTAACAAACCAGTCCCCCACGCATCTGCACAGGGCAACCCCACCACAGGGAAAACACCCTCAGCCCATAAAGTCCGCAAAAATATTCTCGACTGAGTCCATTCTTCAAACAGAGACTTTGCGATCTCTTCAACACCATCAGTGGGAAGGGAGTGGTTCGTCAATACGCACCATTTCTGAGGCACTAACACTCCATCTTTGCCAAGTGGGAGGCCTCAAAATCACCTGAATTAATTAGTATCATTATGCCTTTGAAATAAAACCAGCAGTAGCATTTTACAAAAGGTTTTTGACACTGGGAAATACATGCACAACTGTTATATTGCATTTGTTCCATGCAATGATAGAGAAAAGTCTTCATACCTGGAACAATACTTGCCCAGTTCATAACAAATCATGATTCATGGACCAAATCCAGAAGCTCAAGAAATTTTGTTTGCAGTATTAAGTAGTTAGTTCTGGAGATTGATGTTTACTGTTAAATATAAGAGCTTATGCTTTATTAAAGGTTGTCTTGTGACCTATAAGTTTGTATGATAGTCACACACTTCCTCAAAGAAGCAACCATTCATTTTTTGTATATTAACTTTACAGTAATAGGCAGCGTAACTGGTTGCAGCTGGAGGCAACTGTAACAAGAACAGAAATTTCATGAAATTCACTCTTGTAATTATTGAAATCACAAGGAGCCCTGGAGCATTTGTGGTAGGGTGCCAACAGGCAAGCACAGAGTACTCTTGTTTCTTAAAACATGCTCCGAAGATTTAAGTTCAGTAAGCGACAATAACTCTACATTTGAACTTCTGTGTGCAAAAGGCAACAGCATTGGCTGGGAGTGAATTCCACGAGTAAGGCTTTACTGATGGTGCCCTGAATGGTTTGTTTGGATTGATGAGAGGTGCAGCTGTATAAATTCATCTATCTGGGGTATAAACAGAGAGTTAGCTGAAGTACCTCTGACTATTGTGGCGATGCGCCGACCATGGCCTTGCAAGGACTCTCTGATGTGCAATGTATTTTCAATGTATTTGATTCAGAACTACTGATGCAATTGAGAACAAGAATCTTCTGTTGGATACACTTTCTGTGCAGTATTCATGAAAATATATTCTGGGAACTGCTTGGAACAGGACATTTCACGATGGCGTAAGAGCTTTGATATAATTCAGGGTTAATTTCTAATTTGTTGCTCTGTGATTTATTTTTATTACAAAATTCCAAAGACCTCTTTGGAATTTGTTCCATTTTACACTCTCCATGCCATGCACTATCCTTGCCTAGAGGGTAGACCACAGACAAACTTTGAGCCCTCTACCAATGTCAATATAGTTAGTCACTAGGAGATATTCATAAAATGTTTTGGATGTCTAGCCCTTAAATTGCTTTTCTTTCCTTATAGACAAAGAAAAGCATCTGCTCTGCACCTCACTGTTCTATCATGACTAAGATTGGAAACCACTCGCATGAAACTGCATTCTAAATACCGCATAGCACAGCACATTGGAGCTAATGTGTGCTGGGCCACTGTAATTTTCCAGCAATCTATTACTTTAATTTTCTATTATATTTTGGTATACCAACCAGGTTCCTCTCTATCTCATCACGTCCATCCATCTTAGATACATTAGGTACACAAACCAATTTGTGTGGTTCTTTTACTACAAGGTCTCTAAATTTGTAATGTTAGAATTACTTGTAAAAATCATTGCAATAAAATGTGAAGAAAACATGACTGCTTAAAAATGTTGCTATAAGGAATAATGCTTTCTTCACAATTCATTGTACAGTATTATAGAACATTATTGAATTTTGAGCATCTCTTGTGATGTTGCACACGGTGAGTCAGAGGACATACTGTTTTAGAGTAACAATGTTATCTCATGTAACACACAATGCTTTATGAGTGCATGATTCTAATGTAACTGAAAATTGGGAAAGAGGTATATGGGTGGCTGGATTGATATCATCTGTTTTACACTCTCACACAAAGTCAAAATTACCCCCGGGAAGTTGAGAACAAGTGCAATATTCATGGTAAGAAGTGTAGAAGGGAAGGGGGGATAATTGAATTTAAATGGGAGAGGGTGGAAAGGGATGGAAGTAGGGGGGAGGGGGGCGGGGAATGAGCTGGGGTGGGGAGGTGGGACAAGAGAAAAAGGGGAAGAGGAAGAGCAGTAGGCAGGGGTTATAGGGAGTGTAGGAGAGGGGATGGGGAGGGAGAAAAGACTGGAACAGTGGGGAGAGGAAGACAGGAACAGAAAGGTATGGGTAGGGGAACAGAGGGGGAGGAGAGAGGAGGAAAGGAAAGGGGGAGGGTCGTAGATGGGAGAGGAAAGGAAGAGAGGGGGGAACAAGGGCAGCTAAGATCGGAAAACAACCTGAGCAAGGAACTCACACTCATCCTGAAATCCTTCTCTATTAAAAAAGTAAAATAATGTAGATGCTGGAAATCTGAAATAAAAACAGAAAATGCTGGAAATACTCAGCAGGTCAGGCAGCATCTGTAGAGAGAGAAACAGAGTTAATGTTTCAGATCGATGACCCTTTGTCAGAACTGGAAAAAGTTCAGAGATGTAACAGGTTTTAAGCAAGTACAGAGGCAGAGAAAGGGTGGGGGAGGGGAGGAAAGAACAAAAGGGAAGGTCTGTGATAGGGTGGAAGGCAGGAGTGACTAAGTGACAAAAGGTATGATTGTACAAAGCAAAAGAAGATGGTAATGGGACAGGTAAAGAACAAAAGATGTTTCTAGAGGAGGTATAAATGGGTATAGCAGAATCATCAACAGCTGCCATCTGAAAAAATTGGGGCAGAGGTTATGGTCTGAAATTGATGAACTTGATGTTTGAGTCCAGAAGGCTATAAAGTCTCGAATCGAAAGGTGAGATGCTGTTCCTCGAGCTTACGTTGAGCTTCATTGGAACAGTGTAAGAGGTTGAGGACAGAGAGATCAGAGTGGGAGTGGAGCGGAGAATTAAAGTGACAGGCGACTGGAAGCTCAGGGTCACGCTTGTGGACTGAATGGAGGTGTTCCGCAAAGCGGTCATCCAATCTGCGTTTGATCTCCCCAGTGTAGAGGAGACCGCATCGTGAGCAGCGAATACAGTATACTAAATTGCAAGAAGTACAATTAAATCCCTGTTTCACCTGGAAGGAATGTTTGGGGCCCTGGACAGTGGGAAGGGGGGAGGTATAGGGGCAGGTGTTGCATTCAGTGGGTGTAGTTTGGGGGCTCCTGCTGGACTACAACTTTCCTTCTTCCAGGCCCCTCAATGGGATGTACTGTTGGACCAAAGCTTGGCATCCTCCCTGATCTCTTAGTACTTATCAGTGAGTGGAGGGGTAGTGGTAACAGGACTTTTACACACATTCCATCAGGCCGTTATTATCTTCTCAGTGGGCAGGGGAGTCAGCAGATCAGCTATTCAAATATCTAAAGCCCCGGAATTCATCTCAGTGAGGGTTAGTAGTCTCCCGATGTTGTAAAACAGCAGAGAAACAGTTTCCGTGAGCACCATGCCCAATAATTCCATTGGCGGCAGGGGAAATGGGATTACAGCGCAAAATGGGGCGGGGTATAAAGTGGGCTGCCGATTCGCTGTCACCCAATTTTTTATCCGGCGATATCAGTTTATATTACCCCCAGTGAGTTAGGTTGCAATCAAGGCTCTCGGTAAGGATCATTGGGGGATCAGTATCTTTTAACACCGGAGGGTCTTCGGTGGGTGAAGATGGCAATTGGAGGCAGGTTGGGGCAATAGTTTTCTGGTTTTCAGTAACAGGGGTGCAAACTGCCCAGATATCAAGGGTAAGAATAAGCCACACATGGTGGGTTAAGTGGGGTGCATTTTAAGATGTGTACAATAATGCGGGGCAGAGGATTGGAGGGGGGGCGGGGCGGATCTCCAGAATTTATTTGTGGCCAGCAGAGAAAAATTCTAAGCATGGGGTTAGTGCTGAAGCTTAAGGAAGGGTTTACAGATAATTGACGGAGTCAAAATTCCCTATCAAAAGCTGCATAAAAATTACAATTCACGCTGGAGTTGAAGAACACAGTTTTAATAAAATAATTCATATTGCAATTAGCTTATTATAAAGAATCATTACAGTTCACCTTAGACTTGCCTTTCATCCTCAATTTGAGACTTAGTGCTACCACTCAGTAGCTTTATAATGCAACTGCATGCTGACATAGATACTGATTCTAAGGACAAAAGTACAAGTCCAGGCTCCGGTTTGGAGCTAATGTTACATGACAAATTGGCCCAGAAATTCGGGCCCTCACCTGTAGGCCCAATGGAAGTGCCGGTTTCGTGCATGCACTGTGCATGCGGGGGAAACCGGAACTTCCGTTCCCTTGGAAGAAGGGGTTCAGAGGTGGAACGCGTGCGCCGGAGAGGCAGCGTGTGCGCATCAAACGTACGTTTTTTTTTGCAGGTTTCTCCAGGAGAGTAAGTCTCCAGGAGTTACACATATAAAAAGCAGGCGCAAGGCCTACTTTTAACAAGGTAAGTGGTGAATTAATTAAAATTAAAACATTTTTTCCACAGGTTTATTACTTTTAAATACTTTAAAGAAAGGTAAGTTTATTTTTAGCCCTGTTAGAAAATGTAATTAACTTTTTCAAAAATTTAAATTATTGTTTAAAATAGTTATTTTATATAATTTATAGTTATTTTAAAAATGTGATTTAAAAAAAAATTATTTGAAGTTTTAGTGATAATAATAATAATAATAATAATCAACTTTATTGTCATTGTTAGTGCACAAGTGCAGTACAACGAAATGTAGGCTTGCGGCTCCCGAGAGTGTACATTTAGATTAAGACATTTAAACATTCCACATACATTTGGCTTGTAATACATTAACATAAACATAACCATAATAAAGTGCATTGGCAGATGTGCAGGCTTTAGAGTTTATTTGTGGAGTTCAGTAGGATGACAGCCCTGGGAAAGAAGCTGTTCCTAAATCTGGTCGTTCGGGTGCGAATGCATCTGTAGCGTCTCCCAGATGGCAGGAGGGCGAACAGACTGTGGCTGGGGTGGGTAGGGTCTTTGATGATGGTCCGTGACCTCCGTAAACAGCGTTTCTGGTATATGTGCTCTATGGTCGGTAGCCGGGTGCCGGCAATGCATTGGGCAGTTTTGACTTTTTGGGGCTTATAGTATTTATGGTTTTGACAGCTCTTCCTGTCAATTTTATGAATGGGCATTTCCCTGCTACCATTGGCTCTCCATGGCCCATGTGATTCCAGGGGACGCATTGAACTAACTGCGCCCCTGGGATACACAAACACTGCGCGCCGGCAGTTGGAGCAGGCCCAGGATCGGAATCCTACGCAGGCCCACAGCTCAACGGCCGGCACGCTAGGTAAGTGCAGGTCAGAGGCTTGCACCCGTGGGAAGCCTCCGACCCAAATTTCTGGGCCATTATTTAATGGTGCCAACTGCAGGTGCAAGAATTACTACAGGTAAATTTTGACACCTTTAAAATGGGTTTTTCCATTGACAAATCCTGGCATATGAGTTTTCAATGTATTTTGAGATGGAATATTGTGATTCACTCAGTATTATTAATATTTAATAGATAGTTATGTATAGGGGCATTATATCTAGTATCCAGTATCACACGGGCCTAGAAATTCAGTGGCGTCCACTTTTGGACGCCTTACCTGCAAATGGGAAGGTCCAAGGAGCCCGGGATTTTGGCCCTCGGATCTCATTATCATGTAGATGGCGCTGCAGTAGGAGCCCACACAGTTTGAAGCTTCAATTTCCAGGTAAGTGATTGGGTTGCATAGGGTGGGTCTGGTGGAGGAACGAGTGGACCTCGGAGTCTGTGATCGAAGGGCTATCGAGGATCAGGTAAGTAGATTGGAGGGGGGCCTGCACTACTGTTGGGGCCTTGGCATTGCTGTCGGTGGGCGGGGCTAGGGTCAGAGGAAGATTGGGGAGGTCTGGAGGTCAGAGTCGGGAGTGAGGTCGAGTTCTCGGGACCGAGAGCAGGCTTGAGTAACTACCTTTTTAAATCAGTGCTGTTTAGCGTTGGTTTTCCAGGGGTAACCATCGCTGGTGTTGGCTGCCTCAGACACAAACCAAATTTGCAAGAGGGAGCAGAGCAGGCATTAGGCGCCTTATTTGACTATATTGGTCCGTATTTTCCAATGCCTATGGGTGTGTACGGGTTGTGTACACACCTGTAGGAACATCGGAAATGCCGGTTTCAGGCATGCGAAGCACATGCGCTGAAAACTGGCATTTCCGATCTGTCCAGAATGCTCTAGACTCCCTACATATTTTTGTGGAGGGAGTGAGACCACACAGGGAGGTACTCTTCCCTGCTGATGGGTGGAAGAGTCCTCCCCAGGAGACAAAGAGAGTCTGGCTCCAAATAGCTGAGGACGTGAACGGCAGGGATGTGGTGAGGTGGACCTGGGTGCAGTGCCGGAAGTGCTTCAATGATCTCATTAGATCAGGAAAGGTGAGTGCAAAGTCACACTCAACTTCACCCTGCTGTGCCCTCTCATCACATCCCCATCTCTCTGTCTTTGCAAGCCTGTTCTTGCACATCCTTACTCACACCAACATACCTTGCACATCCATCCATCCCTCTCTCTCTCTCACTATGTACATGAGCACCACCATGTCGCAGGCGATACGAACATACATACGAACATACCAATTAGGAGCAGGAGTAGGCCACTCGGCCCTTCGAGCTTGCTCCGCCATTCAATAAGATCATGGCTGATCCGATTACTCCACATTCCCGCCTACCCCTGATAACTTTTCACCCCCTTGCTTACCAAGAATCTATCTACCTCTGCCTTAAAAATATTCAAAGACTCTGCTTTCACCGCTCTCTGAGGAAGAGAGTTCCAAAGACTCACGACCCTCTGTGAGAAAAAAGTTCTCCTCACCTCTGTCTTAAATGGGCGACCCCTTATTTTTAAACAGTGACCCCTAGTTCTAGATTCTCCCACAAGAGGAAACATCCTCTCCACATCCACCCTGTCCAGACCCCTCAGGATCTTATATGTTTCAATCAAGTCACCTCTTATTCTTCTAAACTCCAGCGGATACAAGCCTAGCCTGTCCAACCTTTCCTCATAAGACAACCCGTCCATTCCAGGTATTAGTCTGGTAAACCTTCTCTGAACTGCTTCCAATGCATTTACATCCTTCCTTAAATAAGTGGACCAATACTGTACACAGTACTCCAGATGTGGTCTCACCAATGCCCTGTATAATTGAAGCATAACCTCCCTACTTTTGTATTCAATTACCCTCGCAATAAACAATAACATTCTGTTAGCTTTCCTAATTACTTGCTGTACCTGCATAGTAACCTTTTGCAATTCATGCACTAGGACACCCAGATCCCTCTGCATCTCAGAGCTCTGCAATCTCTCACCATTTAGATAATATGCTTCTTTTTTATTCTTCCTGCCAAAATGGACAATTTCACATTTTCCCACATTATACTCCATTTTCCAGATCTTTGCCCACTCACTTAACCTATCTATATCCCTTTGTAGCCTCCTTATGTCCTCTTCACAATTTACTTTCCTATCTATCTTTGTGTCATCAGCAAATTTAGCAACCATACCTTCGGTCCCTTCATCCAAGTCATTTATATAAATTGTAAAAAGTTGAGGCCCCAGCACTGATCCCTGTGGCACACCACTCATTACATCTTGCCAATCAGAAAAAGACCCATTTATGCTTACTCTCTGTTTCCGGTTAGCTAGCCAATCTTCTATCCATGCCAATATGTTACCCCCTACACCATGAGCTTTTATTTTCCGCTATAACCTTTGATGTGGCACCTTATCAAATGCCTTCTGGAAATCTAAGTACAGTACATCCACCAGTTCCCCTTTATCCACAGCACATGTTACTTCCTCAAAGAACTCCAATAAATTAGTTAAACATGATTTCCCTTGCACAAAACCATGTTGACTCTGCCTGATTACTTTGAACTTTTCTAAATGTCCTGCTATAACGTCTTTAATAATAGCTTCTAACATCTTCCCTATGACAGATGTTAAGCTAACTCGCCTGTAGTTTCCTGCTTTCTGTCTCCCTCCCTTTTTGAATAAAGGAGTTACATTCGCTATTTTCCAATCTAATAGAACCTTCCCCGAATCTAGGGAATTTTGGAGAATTAAAACCAATGTATCAACTATCTCACTAGCCACTTCTTTTAAGATCTTAGGATGAAGTCCATCAGGACCCGGGGACTTGTCAGCCCGCAGCTCCAACAATTTGCTCAGTACCACTTCCCCGGTGATTATAATTTTCTTGAGTTCCTCCCTCCCTTCCATTTCCTGATTTACAGCTATTTCTGGGATGTTACTTGTATCCTCTATAGTGAAGACCGATGCAGAATACCTGTTCAATTCAACTGCCATCTCCTTATTTTCCATTATTAATTCCCCAGACTCACTTTCTTTAGGACCAACACTCACTTTGTTAACTCTTTTCTTTTAAAAATATCTATAGAAACTCTTACTATCTGTTTTTATATTTCTAGCTAGCTTTCTCTTGTACACTAATTTTTCTCTCCTTATTAATCTTTTAGTCATTTTTTGCTGTTTTTTATATTCTGTCCAATCTTCTGACCTGCCACCCATCTTTGCGCAATTATATGCTTTTTTTTTAAGTTTAATACTATCTTTCATTTTTTTTAGTTAACCACGGATGGTGGGTCCTCCCCTTGGAATTTTTCTTTCTTGTTGGAATGTATATATTCTGTGTATTTTGAAATATCCACTGCAACTCTATTGACCTATCCCTTAGCCTAATTCGCCAGTTCACTTTAGCTAGCTCTGCTTTCATACCCTCATAATTGCCCTTATTTAAGTTTAAAATATTAGTCTTGGACCCACTCTTCTCCCTCTCAAATTGAATGTAAAATTCAATCATATTATGATCGCTGCTACCTAGGGGCGCCTTCACTATGAGGTCATTAATTAATCCTATCTCGTTGCACAATACCAGGTCTAGTATAGCCTGCTCTTTGGTTGGCTCCAGAATGTGCTGTTGTAAGAAACTATCCCGAAAACAGTCCGTGAACTCTTCACCTATGCTACCTTTGCCCATCTGATTTTTCCAGTCTATATGCAGATTAAAATCCCCCATGATTATTGCTGTACCCTTCTGACAAGCTCCCATTATTTCTTCCTTTATACTCCATCCTACCATGTTGTTATTGTTAGGGGGCCTGTACATCACTCTCACAAGTGACTTCTTGCCTTTATTATTTCTCATCTCTACCCAAACCACTCTACATCCTGGTTTCCTGAACTTAGGTCATCCCTCTCTATTGTGCTAATACCATCATTAATTAACAGAGCCACCCCTCCACCATTTCCTGTCCTTCCTAAATGTCATGTACCCTTCAATATTCAGGTCCCAATCTATGTCCTCCTGCAGCCATGTTTCTGTAATGGCTATCAGATCATATTTATTTATTTCTATTTGCGTTATCAGTTCATCTGTTTTGTTTAGAATGCTACGTGCATTCAGATGCAGAGCCTTTAGTTTTGTCCTTTTATTATTTTTGTAACCTCTAGCCTTATCTGTTGATTTACTCTTAGATTTGTACTCTCTATCCCTTCCTGTCACGCTCTGTTTATCATTTCCCACATTAATACCTTTCTCTATTGCCTTGTCTCTAATCTTTGAATTACCACATCTTCCCAAATTTGATCCCATGCCCCCAATATTTAGTTTAAAGCCCTCTCTACCGCCCCAGTTATATGACTCGCCAGAACACTGGTCCCAGCACGGTTCAGGTGAAGACCATCCCAATGATACAGATCCCACTTTCCCCAGTACTGGTGCCAGTGCCCCAGGAATCAAAATCCATTTCTCCCACACCAGTCTTTGAGCCACGCATTCATCTCTCTAATTTTATTTACCCTATGCCAATTTGCTCATGGCTCAGGTAATAATGCACCTTGAGGTTCTGTTCTTTAATTTAGCCCCTAGCTGCTCATACTCTCTCAGCAGAACCTCTTTCCTAGTTCTACCTATATCATTGGTACCTACTTGGACCACGACCACTGGCTCCTCCCCCTCCCACTGCAAGTTCCTCTCCAACCCAGAGCAGATGTCCCGAACCCTGGCACCAGGAAGGCAACACAGCTGTCTGTGTTAGATCCGTGATTCTGAGAGTATGATGTTTTTCAATAACCACACGGATGCTGTAACTTAACAATCAACAGGTATTTACTGGAGTAGGGTAGTCTCAAGACTGGGGGTACAGAGGCATGCTCAAGGCTTATATACAGGTGTGGTCACTGCCGGTACTACAGTATACAGGAGCTGTAAAAGTAGTTCTCTCTTAAAGGTACATACACTACAATTCCTCCCCTTTTAGATTAGCAGTACCCATAATATTCAAATAACAATTAACACTTTAACATGTACATTAAACAACAATAGTCCATTTATAGATTCAGTCTTTGGGGCGGCTTCCTGATCCTTTCGGGATAGCGCCTTTCCTGAGGTTCTTGTTCTTGGTGCGGAGGCGATTCTGGCCCCTTTTCATCGGTTAGTTCATCGGGTTCCACTGCTACTGGTTCGGAGGTAAATGCTACCGGTATGTTGGGTTCATCCCCAGGTACGCAAGACATGGGGTTGACTCGTTCCTGTGACGCTAAGATCTGATCAATGTGGCGTCTCACAATGTTCTCCCCGACATCCACTGTGTACATTAATGGCCCCTGCCGTGTGCATATCGTTCCGGGTTGCCATTTCTCTGTTCGGTAGTCACGGGCCAAGACTGGTTGTCCTACATTGAAGCTCCTTGTCGGCTTCTCATTGATGTGCTGGAATTGTTTATCCTCAACATTTCTTCGCACATTTGGTCTAAGCAAGTCCAGACGAGATCGCAACCGTTGGTTAAAGAACATCATGGCCGGGGTCTGGTTGGTAACTGCATGTGTCGCGTTTCGGTAGGCTAACAAGAAATTGTCCACCTTATGCTGTAGTGGAATTTCATCGTCGCACATGGCATTTATCGCCTTCTTAAAGTTTTGTACGAACCTCTCAGCCAATCCATTTGTGGCTGGATGATACGGGGCGGATGTGTAATGCCTTACCCCATTCCTTCTCATAAATTTTCAAAACTCTTCGGACACAAACTGTGGTCCATTATCAGAGCAAATCTGCTCTGGCAAGCCGTTTCTGGCAAATATGGTCCGTAGGACTGCAATCGTTTTCTCTGTAGTGGTTGAGGACATTTTTATCACCTCAGGCCACTTCGAATGAGCATCCACTGCTATTAAGAGCATTGAGTCCATGAATGGACCAGCAAAATCAATATGCACCCGTTGCCATGGAGAGGAGGGCCACTCCCATGGGTGTAGAGGGGTATGTGGTGGTGCATTTTGGACCTTCTGGCATCCTGAGCAGCTCTTGGTTAGGTCTTTGATTTGGTGATCGATTCCCGGCCACCACACATAAGCGCTAGCAAGGCTTTTCATTTTCACTCCCCCCAGATGACCTTCATGTAGCTCATTTAGCACTCTCTCCCTTAACTTGGGTGGAATCACCACTCTGGATCCACACATCACTGTCCCCTGGCATACTGACAGCTGTTCTCTTCTGGATGAGAATGCTGGCAACAGTGAGTCGCCATGTGTTGGCCATCCCCTCACCGTCAAATCATATACCCGAGACAGCGTCGGATCATTGTGGGTCTCCTTCTCTATATCCGCGTTCGTTACTGGCAATCGTTCAATTATTGACGAATAAAATATCTCGATCGGGTCCACTGCTGGTGCTTCCTCCACAGTAGGCAGTGGCAGCCGCAATAGCCCATCAGCGTTTCCATGCTGTTTCGTGCCTTTATATTCTATTTCATATCGATTCGCCCCTAGAAACAGGGACCATCTTTGTAACCATTGTGCAGTCATCACTGGAATGCCCTTCTTAGGATTAAAGATGGAGACAAGTGGTTGGTGGTCAGTCAGCAAGGTGATCTTCTGCCCATGCAGATAGTGGTTGAATTTTTTTACTCCCCATACTAGGCTGAGGGCCTCCCTGTCAATCTGGGCGTAGTTGCGCTCGGCCGAGGTTAGTGACCGAGACGCAAAGGCTACTGGCCTCTCCAACCCGTCTGGCAATTTGTGCGACAGCACCGCTCCAATACCATAGGGTGATGCATCACATGCCAAACGAACTGGCAGTGTTGGGTTGAAATGGGCCAACACCTCTTTTGATGTGATCAATTCTTTACACTTCTGGAAAGCTCGTCTACGTTCGTCATTCCACTTCCATGGTACTCCTGTTTGCAGTAGGGTGTTCAGTGGGTGTAATACCGTGGACAAATTTGGTAAGAACTTATGGTAGTAGTTTACCAGCCCAAGGAACAACCTCACTTATGAAACATTTTCCGGTGCTGGAGCCTTGACTACTGCCTCAATCTTTTCAGGGGACTTATGTAACCCCTCTTCATCGATGACGTGGCCACAATACGAGATCTGCTTCTGGAAAAACTCGCACTTGTGGCGATTAGCTCGTAGCCCATATTCCTTTAATCTGGTGAGCACCTTCTCCAAGTTGGCGAGGTGATCACTGTCATTTTCGCCCGTGACCAGGATGTCGTCCAAATAACATTGGGTCCCTGGAATCCCTTGCAGGACTTGACCCATCGCCCTTTGCCAAATAGCCGAAGCCGATGCTACCCCGAACACCAGCCGGTTGTATTGATAAAGACCTTTATGAGTGTTAATCGTAAGGTATTGTTTCGAGGCTTCTTCTACCTCCATTTGCAAGTACGCCTGGGCTAGATCAATTTTGGTGAAGCGTTTACCTCCAGATAGCGAGGTGAAAATATCCTCAATTCGCGGAAGCGGACATTGTACCGTGTGAAGGACTGGGTTCACTGTCACCTTAAAATCCCCACAGATGCGGACTTTCTTTGGTTCCCCAGGCGTATTACTCAACAACCTCTTCATTACAGGAACGATGGGTGTAGCCCACTCGCTCCAGTCTACTTTGGACAGTACTCCTGAACGTTCCAACCCTTCCAGCTCTGCTTCGACAGCTGGTCTGATCGCATAAGGCACTGGTCTGGCCTTAAGAAACTTTGGGCTTGCATTTTCCTCTATTTTAATCGTTATGCCTTTTAGTATTCCGAGTCCCTCCTGGAACACTTCTTTTGCGTCAGTTAGCATTTTTGACAGTCGTCCAGGTGTGACGTCGTCATCCTTTTTGGCCTCAACCTTCAGTGCCTGCATGGAATGCCAATCTAATTGTATCTTCCGGATCCATTCACGTCCTAGCAGTGGTGGTCCTCCATCTGGCAATACATATAAGTCCATTTTAGGTATTTCCTGGCCTTTGTATATCACTTTCACCCTTATTTTTCCTTTGGGGTAGACTTTTTTGCCCCGTGTACGTCTTCAAGACAATCTCTGTAGCTTTCAAGGGTATATGTGAAAATAGCCGCTTGTAGTCCCTTTGGTTTATGACTGTTAGGGCTGATCCTGTGTCCAATTCCATTTTCACTTGGACTCCGTCTATCTTGAGTGTAACCCAGATAGTCTGGTGACCCTCCATTTTGGTTACCTTATGTAATTTCAGACAACCCAACTCCTTGCTTCTGGCGTCTGTGTCACTTTTCTGTTCGTCTGAACTACTGTCCATCACCTTGTGTACCTTTTTGTACTTCTCCTGTGGAGATTTCTTGCTGTTGGTTTTCTTCCCAGACCTGCAGACTCTTGCTATGTGTCCTGCTTTTCCACACTGTCTGCACACTTGGTCCTTGAACCAACAATCCTTCTGGTCGTGTGTTGTTCTGCCGCAGCGATAACACTTCCCTGTTCCATAGGACATTTCATTGGTGCCATATTCTTGCGGTCTCCATTGTATCTCTGCAGCGCCCCTTGCGGCTGCTTCGTGTGATACTGCCATACTGAAAGCCTTGTCCAGCGTAAGATCCTTTTCTGATAGAAGCCATTTCTGGGTTCCTTCACTTTGAAGCCCACACACAAACTTGTCCCTTAACGTATCTGCTAGTCCTACTCCAAACTGGCTGTGTTTCGATAGCTTGCGCAGTTCCATTAAGTACTCAGCATTGCTTTCGTCTTTGTGTTGGTTCCTTTTATGGAACTTAAATCATTCTGCTATCAGCAGCGGTGTGGGGTTTAAGTGGTCCTGTAGGATTTCTACGATGCATTCAAAATTCTTGTTCACAGGCTTCTCTGGGGTTATTAGGTTTCGCAGTAACCCATAAGTTTTTGCACCCATGGAATTTAACAAAACCAGTGTTTTCCTAGCATCTAGCACTTCATTCGCCTTGCAGTACACCTCCATACGTTCCACATATGTCGCCCAATCTTCGACTTCATTGTCGAACGTAGAAATACTGCCACTCTTCGGCATCCCTGGGTGCGATTTAACTGTCAAAAATGGCGTCTCCCGTGCTTTCCCTTCTTCTCCGCTGGCACAAAATGGCGTCTCCCGCGCTTTCCTTTCTTCTCGCGCTCGCCCTTTTTCTCCGCTGCGGCTTCTAAAAATGGCGTCTCCCACGCTCTTCCTTCTTCTCCGCGGCTCAATGGTGTCTCCCGCGCTCTCCCTTCCTCTCCCCACGGACACTGTTCAGCCCTTGAGCCCTGGCTGTGCTCTGCGCGTTTTTTTTTCTGTGCGCCTTTCCCGCTTCCGCCGCTCGGTCCTGAACCTGGCTGCTGCTTTACCCTCTCTCTCTCCGTTTTGTTTTTCCTCGACGCCGCTCGGTTTTCAACCCCCGGCTGCGCCCTCTGCGCTTCACCCTCTATCTTACCCCGTCGACGCTGCTCGGCTTTTTCTCCGCCGTCGGTCGGCTCCAGCCGCCGCTGTCCGGGAAGGGTCTGCGCTGTACCTGTCGTCAGTCTGTTGCTGATCATCGTGTCTGGGGAACCAAGCCTGGCTCTCCACAGCCTCCCCTGCGATGTTCACTCTCTGCCGGACGACTGGGCGGTTGCTCGTGTTCGACGCCCGTGCTTCTGCCCTCGACTTTCTTCCACCGCCCTCCCGGAGCGAATCCTCGAAGGGAAATGCAGAGTTGCAGGTAGATTCGAATCGACACTTGTCGCCACTGTTAGATCCGTGATTCTGAGAGTATGATGTTTTTCAATAACCACACGGATGCTGTAACTTAACAATCAACAGGTATTTACTGGAGTAGGGTAGTCTCAAGACTGGGGGTACAGAGGCATGCTCAAGGCTTATATACAGGTGTGGTCACTGCCGGTACTACAGTATACAGGAGCTGTAAAAGTAGTTCTCTCTTAAAGGTACATACACTACAGTCTGGACTCTCGCTCTTGGCCGCAGAGAACTGTATCTATCCCCCTGACTATGCTGTCCCCATTTACCACTACATTCCTATTAACTCCCCCCACTTGAATGGCTGCCTGTACCTCGGTGCCATGGTCAGTTTGCTCATCCACCCTACAGCCACCGCTTTCATCCATACAGGCCGCAAGAACCTCAAACCTGTTGGACAATTGCAAAGGCTGAGGCTCTTCCACCTCCTGGATCCCCATACCTGCCTCACTCACAGTCACTTCCTCCTGTCCCTGACCACTGACCAAATCAGAAGATCCTAAGGGGTGTGACTGCCTCCTGGAATAAAGTGTCCAGGTAACTTTCCCCCTCCCTGATGCATCGCAGTGTCCGCAGCTCGGCCTCCAGCTCATCAACTCTGAGCCAAAGCTCCTCAAGCCACAGACACTTACCGCAGACGTGTTCGTCCTGGATCACACTGGCGTCCAGGAGCTCCCACATACTGCAGTTGCAACACATCACCTGCCCTGCCATCTTTATTGAGTCTTAATTAATTAATTTTTATTAATTAATAATTAATAATTAACAAACCCTGCTACACTTAATAAGATTTATTATTGCTAGTAAACTAGTACTAATGAAACCTTATAATTACTAATAAATTTCCTGGGCTTTAAAAGGTAAGGGAAATGAGCAAAATACTCACCAACCAATCACTTACCCTTTTCCCTGTGATGTCATGTTTTATTTTTCTCCAGATGAGGTTGGGGGGTGTCACAGAGCCGAACTCCCGCTGGTTCTCTGTCCCCTCTTGTGCAGCTTTGGCGATGGTGACAACGTGCTCTTCCATGGAAAGGATGACCGCCTGCACGGAGCAGCAAATGCGCCAGTCAAATGAGAACATGTTAGCTATGGAGAACAGATGGCAGTGGCTCATAGACCTCCTCTCTCGGAGGGATCTAAATGTTGACTTGGCTCTTCATCGCCCCACTGCTGTGCAGCAAGGTGCTCGCCAGCTCCTAGCTAGCAGGGAAGTGCAGGTGGCCCATGAAAGGATGATGGTGGGAGGGGACATGGAAGTGGGGGTTCCTCTCAAAGTGCTCCCACTTCTCCACCGTTGCCCCCCCCCCCAGTCAGAGCCACAGGTGCTTCCTCAGATCGCGATGGCCAAGTCTGCCCCTGCACAGTCACAGGTTAGCAGACTTTGGTGGGGCCCTCACATGCTCCAAAACCCAGAGGACGTCTGCCAAAAGTGTCTACGCAGTCTCAGCAGGGTAATAAGCGGCATAGAAACATAGAAGGTAGGAGCAGGAGTAGGCCATTCGGCCCCTCGAGCCTGCTCCGCCATTCAATGAGATCATGGCTGATCATCCAAACTCAGTACCCTGTCCCTGCCGTCTCCCCATACCCCTTGATCCCTTTAGCTTTAAGAAATGCATCTAACTCCTTCTTGAGTATATTTAATGAATTGGCCTCAACTGCCTTCTGTGGTAGAGAATTCCACAGGTTCACCACTCTTTGGGTGAAGAAATTCCTCCTCATCTCTGTTCTAAATGGCTTACCCCTTACCCTTAGACTGTGACCCCTGGTTCTGGACTCCCCCGCCATCGGGAACAGCCTTCCTGCATCTAGTCTGTCTAGTCCTGTTAGAATTTTATAAGTTTCAATGAGATCCCCTCTCATTCTTCTAAACTCCAGCGAGTATAAGCCCAATCGACCCAACCTCTCCTCATACGTCATTCCTGCCATCCCAGGTATCCGTCTGGTGAATCTTCGCTGCACTGCCTCCATGGCAAGAACATCCTTCCTCAGATAAGGCGACCAAAACTGCACACAATATGCAAGGTGTGTTCTCACCAAGGCCCTGTACAACAGCAGCAAGGCATCCTTGTTCCTGTACTCGAACCGTCTTGCTACGAAGGCCAACATACCATTTGCCTTCTTAATCGCCTGCTGCACCTGCATGCTTACCTTTAGCGACTGGTGCAGAAGGGCACCCAGGTCTCATTGCACTTCCCCTTCTCCCAATCTATTGCCGTTCAGATAATAATCTGTCTTCCTGTTTTTGCCAACAAAATGGATAACCTCGCATTTATCCACATTAAACTGCATCTGCCAAATCGCCCAACCTGTCCAAATCATACTGGAGTTTTTCGGCATCCTTCTCACAGCACACACGCCCACCCAGCTTTGCGTCATCTGCAAATTTGGAGATATTACATCTACTTCCCTCGTCTAGATCATTAATATATATTGTGAATAGCTGGGGTCCTAGCACCGATCCCTGCGGTACCCCACTAGTCACTGCCTGCCATTCAGAAAAAGACCCGTTTATTCCAACTCTTTGCTTCCTATCTGCCAACCAGTTCGCTATCCAAGTCAGTACCTTGCCCCCAATCCCATGTGCCTTAACTTTACACGCTAATCTCTTATGTGGGACCTTATCGAAAGCCTTCTGAAAGTCCAAATACACCACATCCACTGGTTCTCCCTTATCTATTCTACCAATTACATCCTCAAAAAATTCCAGCAGGTTAGTCAAGCACGATTTACCTTTTGTAAATCCATGTTGACTTTGTCTGATCCTGTCACTGTTTTCCAAGTGCTCTGCTATTACATCTTTTATAATGGACTCTAGCATTTTCCCCACTACCGATGTCAGGCTTACCGGTCTATATTTCCCCGTTTTCTCTCTACCACCTTTTTTGAATAGTGGGGTAACATTAGCTACCCTCCAATCCATGGGAACTGTTCCAGAGTCCATAGAATTTTGGAAGATGACCAGCAATGCATTTACTATTTCTAGGGCCACTTCCTTAAGTACCCTAGGATGTAGATTATCAGGCCCTGGGGATTTATCGGCCTTCAATCCCGTCAATTTCCTCTACCTCTGTGGAAGCCACAGTGGGTGCACCTTGTAGAAGCACATGTAAAAGAAAAATGACACAGAAGTAGGTGCACGAGGGTAAGCACATGGGTGTACAAAGAAGTGTTAGTGTTAAAGTTCCATTACTGTTATCACATATAAATCTATTTATTTTCACCACTGCCCATTTTTGTCTGCTACTTTGGAAGTGGCTTTGTGAGTTGGAGTGAATGGTGAGACATAACGTAACCTCCAGCAATGGCGGTCAGTGTGAAAGAAATGGCTTGTTCATTGTAGGCATGCTTTATGGTGTTGTTGCAGGGGGCGGGGGTAACTTGGCACTGCATGTGGCAGCCATATGGGTGCAATGCAGGATGTCAAGTAAATGTGGCCATGATGAGGCCATCCCTGACCTCCTGGGCAGCAATGTGCTTGGGTGCTGCTGACATCTGGACCTCAGGTTCCTCCTGCTACTCCTCGTCTTCTTCCTCCGCCTCTGATGAGGCTGTGTGCACAGAGCCTTGCTCCTCATCCAGCTCTCGTTGCTTTCTGGAGACCCTGGCTGGTGAGTACTAAAGGGCTTCTCCAGATCTGTCAAGGGATCTGAAGCACATTTTCAGCATGCCTATTGTCTGTTCTATGACACATCTGGTGGACATGTGGCTTTCATTATAACGGTCGTCAGCCTCATTGCTTGGCCTCCTAAAGGGTGTCATGAGCCATGTCTTCAGTGGATCGCCCTTGTCTCCAAGCAGCCAGCCGGTAAGCTTGTTTGGTGGTGCGAAGAGCTAAGGGAGGGTCGACTGGCGCAGGATGAAAGAGTCATGACAGCTGCCAAGGAATTTGGCTCACACATGCATGATGGTTGCAGACGAGCTGAACATTGAGGGAGTGGAAGCCCTTGCTGTTCACAAACACTCCTGGGTGATGTGGGGTTGCCCTGATGGCCACATGTGTGCAGTTGATGATGCCCTGCACCCATGGAAAGCCAACCAGAATGGCAAAGCCAAGTGCACACTCAGTAACACTGGCTTCATCAGTGGCAAAGTTGACATAATTGGCTGATTTGTTAAACATGGCATTGGTGACCTGTGTGATGCATCTGTGGGCAGCGGACTGGGCGATGCCACAAATGTCTGCTGCAGATCCCTGGAAGGAGCCTGAGGCGAAGAAGTTGGGGGCGGTGGTGACTTTGACAGCCAGTGGCAAGGTGTGTTCACCAGGTCCTCTGGGCAGCAGGTCTTGCTGCAGCAAGCTGCAAATATCTGCGATGACCTGGGGCGATAGCCTGAGCTTCCTTTGGCACTGCTGCTCGGTCATGGTGAGGAAGCTCATCTTCTGCCTGTATACCCTGTTTTTGGGGTATCACCTCTGACATGGTGCCGCTCTGCGCTGATGCCCTCTCTTGTGTGGAGCAACAGGTCGTTGAGGAGATGTTGGTGGTATTGTTGCTGCTGCTGCTGGTGTGCCTGCGGCTGCTTGTGTTGGCGCTCACCCTGGTCCGATTCTGAGGCCCAAGGTGAGACAGTATAAGCGGCACCCATGCTGATGTAATAGATGGCAGGTCAAGTAGAGATCAGAGGAGCAATCTGTCAATGTTGTGATAGTTACTAGCAATGTGGTGAGAGTGGCTTCCAAGGTTGCAGAAAAGACTTGCAAACTTGAGACACCTAAATCTGTGCTCAAAATGGAGCCAGCAAGAGCCTTTCTCCCAGGCAAGTAATGAGGTGTCATGTGGGAGTATTTATTGGGATTTCCATGCTCTGCATTAAAGACCTCGATCAATGGCCACTGAGCTTCCGCCTCAGGTTCACAGACGTGGTTCCCGAGCAATGTGATTCCCGTGGTCATCCAGTGAAATTCAAAAGGTCTGCTTAAAATCCCTGTTAAGGGTCTCACAACAAGGATTTAACGAGATTAATTAGGTCGCCCGCCTCTGTCGTTCGGGTCTGTGGCGCAATGGCAAATGCACCCAAGTTAAAGGTGCGAGGAGGCGGGATGACGGCGCGTTCCTGACACGCTTCCATTTTCTGCAACTTTTACTGCTGACCCGCCTCCAAATCTGCACACATGGCAGCAGGAAAATTCCGGCCTCTATCTTTGTCTAGCTCTGTGTGGATCTCACACTTTTCTCATTATGCTGCCTGCATTTTTCTCTTTGTGCCCTCCTCTTTTATTCACCTCTGTCACTTGTTCTGTAAGACCCTTTCCCGTCTTTTGTATATCTCCCAATGTCTCTGAATGCCCTCACACATTTTCTTTAATGAAGCATTTAATTTCCATCTTTTACCTCTCTTCATGCCAAAATAGCCTCCAGCTGCAGCCTACTACACTATCTAACACTGTACAGTTAATATACAAGATAGAAATGGTTGCCTTCATTATGAAGAATGTGAGACTGCCATACAAAATTATAGGTCACAAGACAAATAAATTATGAGCTTATGTTTAACAGTTAACATCAATCTTTGTTAGAGCTCAAAGTACGCAGTAAGAGATAATGGGGGAAAAATTCGGTTGCTTTGCGCCTCCTGTTAGCACCCTTAGAGGGCGCTAATGGAGCGCAAAGCAACTAGCGCCCAGGCATGGCACTGCCAATACGTCCTGGGAAATTCAGCGGGAGGTTAGCGGCGGCGGTAACCATTAGCGCCCCGCGGCGCTGCATCGCCGGCGATTAAGTCATTGCCGCTCTCAATCTTCAGCATCGCCCCTGACCTACCACCGGACGCTATGTCTGACGGGGTCAGGGGGGCCTACCTGCGGCCGGGGCGGTGCTAATTAAAGGCGAGGTGCCGGGCGGCCATTTTTCTTGCTGGTCGCCTGCCCCCGTTGCCGTCCCCGGCCTCCTGATCAGCCCCCCCGCGGAGTGCCAGCTGCGCTCCGTGAGCCTGGCACTCCTCTTGAGTGCCGGGCTATTTTGTCGACACTCCGATCCCTGGTGGCCCAGCTGGGCCCCGGGTCATGCTGCGCAAGGCCCCTCCCCTTTAAGAAGGGGAGGAAGGCCTGCAGTACCGTGGCGCGACATGCCACAGCGTGTGGCGCTGCGGCACGTAGCGCCGTGATTTTCCCTCGCAGTGCCCCAAGAGGGAGATGGGGTGCTTCCCGTAGCGCCCTGCTTCCCTTTTGGGCACTACCGATGAATTTTGGCCATGGGGGCGCTAATTTTTTCGGGGCGCTAAAAGTAGAGCCCCGGTGAAGTTAGCGCCCCAAAGGGGGTGTGATTCAATTTTCCCCCCAATGTGTACTGTGTTGGAAATGAGTACTGGGTTTGGGTGGGGGATGGGGGAGGGGAAGTTGTCAGAAGAGAGCTACATACATGCAAACTATAGCTCTAAAATTATAAAAAATATTATTTTTGTATTCACATTAAAAAAGAAAGATTTGCATTTCTGTAGCGCCTTTCACAACCTCAGGACTTCCCAAAGCATAGTCACTGTTGTACAGGCAGCCAATTTGTGCACAGCAAGTTCCCACAAATAGCAGTGTGATAATGACCAGATAATTTGTTTTAGTTTTGTTGGTTGAAGATTAAATGTTGGCTAGGACACCCGGGAGAACTCCCCTGCTCTTCTTCCAATGGTGCCATGGGATCTTTCATGTCACCTAAAAGGGCAAACAGGGCCTCATTAAAACATGGCACCACTGAGCGTGTAGCACTCACTCAGTACTGCACTGAAATGTCAGCCTAGATTTTGTGCTCATGTCTGGAGTGGGACTTGAACCCACAACCTTCTGACTCAGATGCGAGAGTGCTGACAATTTACCAAAACACACTTCCATTTTCAAACAAGTCTGCAGACTATCCTGTGCTTGGTATACCCATGCACAATTCCATTCTCTGCGAATTGAGCCTTGAACATCATAGGAGTGAATTTCTGTAATGGTTCTCCGGTTCTTCTGCCATAAGTTTGACTCAATGGTCTGTACAGTACCCACAGGACCTGGGAACAGAAGGAGGATAAGGTAACGTATTTTAAGGAACGTGGCAAATAAGTGTACCCAACAATAAAATTTACCAGGTTGATGGCAATTGCATGCCATTGTGTCTTGCTGGTCAATTTGCTCCATATTTACTGCTCGCCCAGGGCAACCTTTCACACAAATTTATAGTTCTTTCATAACAACATGTGCCTACCCATAATTCATCAGGTACACATTCAAAATGCAACATAGAATTAAGTGCCTTCCCATACTTATATCTTCCAAGGGCATCAAAACTCAAATCACTGTAACACAACCTAGCTACATGCTGCATGGTCACTTGCTGGCACTCAGGTTTGCCTGCAAGTTGGGCCCTTGTCTGACGCGGTGCATGTGTTCTTTCAACTTGCAGCATTTCAAGGCTATGGCCTGAATTTTAATGGCGAGACAGGGAGTTTAACAGCAGGACCTGATTTGCATGGGAAGCCTCTGTTTCCCTCCCGCAGCCAGCCAGATTGAGAGGCTGGCTGGCTGTGGGCGGGTAGGCCTGTGGCATTAGGCTGCAGAGAGGAGGGAGGGGGTAATCACTTGGGGGCCAGGGGGCAGCTGGAAGAGCACGGGGAGGGCTAGGGGAGCGGGGGTGGCGGGTCAGGAAGGATTGGGGGCCGGGAGCAGCATGGGGTCAGGGGTCGGGAATGATCGGGGACCAGGAGCAACACGGGGGCGTTGGGAACCATGAGGGGCTGGCAGCAGCATGGGGGGGGGCGGTTGGGGTCAGGAATGATCGGGGGCCGGGAACATCACAGGGGTGGGGTTGGGAACGATTGGGGGCTGGGAGCAATACGGGGGTGAGTAGGTGTTAGGAACGATTGAGGCTGGGAGCAGCACAGGGTGGGGGGATCGGGAATGATCGGGGGCCGGGAGCAGCATGGGGTGGGGGGATCGGGAATGATCGGGGGCCGGGAGCAGCATGGGGTGGGGGTGCCGGGTGAGCATTGGCGGCTGGAGGAGCAGAGGGGTGGGTAGGGAACAATTGGTGGCCGGTGAAGCAGGGGGACGGCTGGAGGAGTGGGGTGTTGTCGGCAACAATCGGGGGCCAGAGCAACAGATCGGGAGCTGGAGGAGCAGATCAGGGCCGGAGAAGAAGGGGGGTGGGGTTTGGAGCATCATCGGAGGGCCTGGAGGAGCATGGAGATCAGGAGGAGCATGGGGGGCCAGGAGGAGAGGGGGGTGGGGGCGGGCAGTGGAGTAGGAGCAAGGGTGGGGGTGAGGCAGACGGCATCAGAGGGCCAGAGGAGCATGTCGAGGAGAGGCCTCGTGGGGGCTGTAGTGTATGTACCTTTAAGAGCGCCTGTGTACTGTAATACCGGTAGTGACCACTCGGGTATATAAGCCTGTATAGCGTCTTGTATCTTTTAGTTCACCTCCAGACTTTGTTCAGTAAACACCTGTTAAACCAACTCCTGCATTCCGTGTCTCCATTAACACACGGGTACAATAGTGGCGACGAATTGGAAATGGATTTACCTGCAATTCAGCAGCACCTCAAGGAGATTGATTCCTCAGACGAAGGTCGAAGAAAAAAAACCTAAAAAAAAAACCTGTGGTTTCACCAGCTAGCCGGGCTGGTGGCAGGTACTGCACTAATCCTTCCTGGGCGGCGGGCTGGGGCTCGATCAGGTGGCTCTGCAGCGGGGCCAAGCAGCGAGTCGAAAGGCGGAGGCAAACAGAGACGGAGGGTGGAGCACTCGGGAGACGGCCGGCGCTGCAAAGCAGGTCGGCGTTCGGACCAAGCAGAGGGAGGGAAAAGTCCCAGAGTCCGGCGGGAACGAGTCTCCAACTATTAAAAATATCTGTGTAAATAAAAACCGCGGAGAACAACGTTGTCAGCAGCTGCAGCGACGGGAAAGCGCGGGAGACGCCATTTTTTTCTCGGCAGGGAAGAAAGGAAAGCACGGGAGGTGCCATTTTTGATTTTCAGGATGCCTAAGACTGGCAATATTACTGCTTTCGATAGTGATATAGAGGATTGGACCACATATGTGGAAAGAATGGAGGTATATTGCACAGCGAATGAAGTAGAGGATGATAAAAAGGCATCGGTACTTCTAAATCTGATGGGTGCAAGGACATACGGGCTGTTACGAAACTTAATCACTCCAGCCAAACCGATAGACAAGAATTTTAAGGAGATTGTTGATACCCTACAGGAGCACTTAAACCCAAAACAGCTGCTGATAGCAGAACGATTCAAATTCTTCAGGAGGAATCAGCACCAGAATGAAAGTAACGCTGATTACTTCACCGAATTAAGAAAGCTGTCAAAGCACTGCCAATTCGGGGCAGGACTGGCAGATTCTCTACGAGACAAATTCGTCTGCGGTCTCCTAAGTAAAGGAACACAGAAAAGGCTACTTTCTGAGAAAGATTTGACACTGGTCAAGGCTTTCAGTGTGGCTGTATCATACGAAGCAGCAGCAAGAGGAGCTGCAGAGACACAGCAAAAGCCACAGGACTTCGGCACCCATGAAATGACATGGGGTTTCGAGAGATGTTATCGCTGTGGCAGATCCACCCATGACCAGAGGGACTGCTGGTTCAAGGACAAAGCATGCAGGCAATGCGGAAAGATGGGACACATTGCACGTGTATGCCGATCTGGAAACAAAAAATCCACTGACAGAAAAAAAATCAATAAGGAAAAGTACAGAAAGGTACAAATGATGACGGACAGGAGCTCCGAAGACCAGAAGAGCGATAGCGACTCCGGAAACAAGAGACTAAGCTGTCTCAAATTACATAATGTAATTGCCAAAGAAGATTACCAGACCATTTGGGTTACCCTCACGATAGCGGGGTCCCCAGTTAAAATGGAGCTAGATACAGGATCAGATCTGACCGTCATAAGTCGACGGGATTACGAGCGGCTACTTCCGCATATACCTTTGAAAGACACATCCATTATCTTGAAGACATATACGGGGCAGAAAGTATACCCCAGAGGGCAAATAAGGGTGCCTGTTGTATACAACGGCAAGGAAATACAGAAGTTGTATTTATACATTCTGCAAGATGGTGGTCCACCGTTGTTGGGACATGAATGGATCAGGAAGATACGTTTAGACTGGCACTCCATTCAGGCACTGACGGTGACCAGTAAGAAAAAAAATGATGATGACATCATACCTGAACGATTAAAAGACATCTTGGCTAACGCCAAAGAAGTGTTTCAACAGGAACTAGGAACCTTGAAAGGCGTCACCGCCTCAATAAAAGTGGAAGATGCGGCAATTCCCAAGTTTTTTAAGGCAAGGCCGGTGCCATACGCAATTCGTCCAGCAGTCGAGGCAGAGCTGGAGAATGTGGAAAAAGCAGGCGTGTTATCCAAGGTAGATTGGAGCGAGTGGGCAACACCCATCGTCCCGGTCATGAAGAAAACGTTGAATAATGATAAATCTGAAGAACAGAGAAAAATTCGCATCTGTGGGGACTTCAAGGTGACTTTAAACCCGGTCCTTCACACGATACAGTATCCTCTTCCGAGGATAGAAGATATTTTCGCCTCACTATCCGGAGGGAAGCGTTTCACCAAAATTGACTTGGCACAGGCATATCTACAGATGGAGGTTGAGGGGGCCTCTAAAAAGTGTCTCACGATAAACACACACAAAGGCCTGTACCAGTACAATCAACTGGTTTTCGGAGTAGCATCAGCTCCAGCTATCTGGCAAAGAGCTATGGAGCAAGTCCTGCAAGGGATTCCGGGGACTCAATGCTACCTAGATGACATCCTTGTAACAGGAGAAAACGACAACGAGCACCTTGCCAATTTGGAGCAGGTGCTCACTAGGCTGAGAGAACGGGGCCTATGAGCAAATCGCCCCAAGTGCGAATTTTTCCAGAAACAAATATCATATTGTGGCCATATAATTAACGAAGAAGGGTTGCATAAGTCACCTGAAAAAATTGAAGCGGTCATAAAAGCCCCAGCACCTGAAAATGTCTCACAATTAAGGTCGTCCCTGGGATTGATAAATTACTATCATAAATTTTTACCGAACTTGTCAACTGTTCTGCACCCTCTTAACGCACTGCTACAAACGGGAGTAATTTGGAAATGGAGCGAAGACTGTAAACATGCCTTCCATAAATGCAAAGGCTTGATCACGTCCAAGGAAGTGTTGGCTCATTACAACCCATCACTGCCAATCAGACTGGCGTGCGATGCATCCCCTTATGGCGTAGGAGCGGTATTTTCGCATAGATTCCCTGATGGCTCGGAGCGGCCGATAGCTTTTGCGTCATGCTCACTGAACTCAGCTGAGCGTAACTATGCCCAGATCGACAGGGAAGCACTCAGCCTGGTGTGGGGAGTGAAGAAATTCAACCATTACCTACACGGACAAAAATTTACCTTGTTGACTGACTATCAACCCCTCGTCTCCATATTCAACCCTAAAAAGGGCGTTCCCATTATGACAGCGCAAAGGCTACAGAAGTGGTCCCTTTTCCTAGGGGCACACCAATATGACATAGAATACAAAGGATCAAAACAGCATGGGAATGCTGATGGTTTATCACGCCTACCGTTGCCAACGGTAGAAGAGGCACCTACAGTGGACCCAGTGGAGATGTTCCACTCAACCATAGTGGAATGTCTGCCAGTAACAAATTCTACCATTGAAAAGGAAACGAGAAATGACCCGACTCTCTCACGAGTCTACGATTTAACGGTGAAGGGATGGCCAGCACATGGCGAACCACTGTTGCCAGCATTCTCGCAAAGAAGAGAACAGCTGTCAGTGTGCCGAGGAACCTTGATGTGTGGATCCAGAGTGGTGATTCCACCCAAACTCCAGGATAAAGTGCTAAAGGAGCTCCACGAGGGGCATCTGGGTGGAGTGAAAATGAAGAACCTAGCCAGAGCGTTTGTGTGGTGGTCAGGTATCGATGGAGACATCGAAGAAATGACCAAGAGCTGTCTAGGATGCCAGAAGGTCCAAAACGCCCCACCACAAGCCCCTCTACATCCATGGGAGTAGCCCTCATCTCCATGGCAAAGGGTACATATCGACTTTGCTGGTCCATTTATGGACTCAATGTTCTTAATCGCGGTTGATGCACACTCCAAGTGGCCGGAGGTAATAAAGATGTCCTCCACCACCACGGAAAAAACCATCACAGTATTAAGGACCATATTTGCCAGGAATGGGCTGCCTGAACAGATCTGTTCTGATAATGGACCGCAATTTGTATCCGAAGAATTCAGGAAGTTCTTAAAAAACAATGGGGTTAAGCACTACACGTCCGCCCCATACCATCCCGCCACCAATGGATTAGCTGAAAGGTTTGTCCAGACCTTCAAGAAGGCCATAAAGGCCATGGGTAATGAAGACATAAATCTACAACATAAGGTAGATAACTTCTTGTTTGCGTACAGGAATGCAACACATGTGGTTACAAACCAAACTCCCGCCATGGTGTTTTTCAATAGAAGACTAAGATGCCGGCTGGATTTGATCAAGCCAAACATCAGAAGGGACGTAGAGAACCGGCAATTTCAAGGCATGAATGAAAGGCCAACTAGAACCTTCCAGATAGGTCAACAAGTTTTGGCCCGGGACCACCGTACCGAGAAATGGCAGCCTGGAACTATTTGCACACGACTAGGACCGCTGATGTATACCGTGGACATTGGTGAAAGCATATTGAGGCGCCATGCTGACCAGATCATAGAGTCATCCGAAAAGGGACAACCTACACCACAACTCTATACGCCTAATGATGAAGCAGAGATACCCATAGTATCTACCTCCGATCTGGTGATACTGGAACCAGATGAACCCGACACTGGCAGCATTCAAGCCGAATCGACCTTGCCAAAAGAACCTACTACACCACTGAAAACTACTACACCACCGAGGCGTTATCTGGACCGAGTCAGGAAGCCTCCAGAGAGACTGACTTATAATTGATTAACTGCAGCAAATGTGTAGATTATTGTTCTTGTAAACATGTTAATTAATGATTACTTAAAATGTTATGTACTAATTATCTAAAAGGGGAGGAATTGTAGTGTATGTACCTTTAAGAGCCCCTGTGTACTGTAATACCGGTAGTGACCACTCGGGTATATAAGTCTGTATAGCGTCTTGTACCTTTTAGTTCACCTCCAGACTTTGTTCAGTAAACACCTGTTAAACCAACTCCTGCATTCTGTGTCTCCATTAACACACGGGTACAACAGGGGGGGATTGGAGGTCCCTATAGTGCCAGGAGTATATGTATCATATGTATTGTGAAAAGCGCTATAGAAGAGCAAGTCTTTCTTTTTATTATGGTGTCAAAAATTAAGTGCCAATAAGTCTCCTCAATCACACATTATTCATCTGATTAATTTGGCAATACCTGTTTTGTGTTTTGATAATATTGGCCACTACATTAATCTCAATTAATTTCTGACAGTGATACTTCACCAATTGCTCCTTTTAGTATTAGAGAATTTTTGAAGATTTTGCATTTAGGCACCATCTTCTAAAAGCGATATTTTGCAAACCATCTCATAATTTGAATAGGCAGAAGAGCCGTCCATTTTCATCATGATAACTTAATACACAATTGATACTATGATGAATTGACACCATTTATGTCATTGCACAAGTGCCAAACACCTTTTCATGCTTATGGTACTCCTTTACTAAGCTCTCTCTAACGTACTGGAGAACTGAGTGCAAGAAAATAAACTTTTATTGACAAGGTGAAGGTGCAATGTAGGCTAGAAATTACTGTCAATGATAATAATCAATATGACATTCTTCTATCCATTGTTTCAATAGTGTTGACACATTTATTTACCCTATAATATTCTATTGCAGTTCCTACAACTACTTTTATTTTCATATTTGAAATATCTATAACCCTTCCAGAAGTAACTATTCTTGGCTTAAAAAACAAAGTTATAGTATGCTCCACAATAGTAGAAAATGCACCAAGTAAAGTATCAAAAATCCATCTGGGAGGCTTGCTCCCATAATACCCTCGAAAATACATTTCACATCATCAGTACTTCAATCCCACATCACTAATTTCTAAATTCACCACTGCTACAAACTGGGTTTTGATGTATTTTAGGAAGTTCTCCCTAAAATATGAAAGTGTTGGGTATGCCTGCAGCTTAAGCTATGACCTGCTCAGGACCCATTGCACTTTCAGCGCAACCCCTTATTTTAACCTGTCATAAGATCTAAGCTCAAAGCTATTTTTGAACTACCAGCTTTTTTGAGTTTGTGACAGCTTCCGTAAAGCTGTTGTTCAGTTTCTGTTAGTTGTCTAAGTTGGCATTTATTGAATAGTATCACTCTGGTCTGCTGGCCTCTCGGCACTCAAAACTTGTAATGGCACTTGTAACATAACAATGCCTTAATCAAAACCTCTGGGGACCTGACTTCCCTGTTGCTAATGAAATTTCCGCTTCAGCAGAGATTTTTCCTTGTACCAGTCAGTAAGTACACTAACAAAGACATTTTTACTAGCACCTAATGCCACCCAGACACACCTCCAAAGTCTCTGCAGGGTGTAACAGGAGCGAGCGAAAGATTCACTGCCCCTTATGCAGATCAGCATTCTCAAGTGGATCTTCAATGGAAACCTGTCGGATCACGGTTTTGTCCCAGATATGTCCCCCCCCCATCCCATGGGAAATCTGCAAGAACTGTACCCTCCCCCACAACCTTATTTTTGACTCTTCATTATCCTTCTCTGTTCTTACATTGAACTTAACTCTGTTGTGGTCACTATTTCCCAATTGTTCTCTGACTCTCACATCAGTTATTTGCCCTACTTCATTTCCCAGAAATAAATCAATCCACATTTCCTTCTTGTTGGATTGAAAACATATTGCTCAACTAAGCAGTCCTGGATGTATTCCAGAAAGCATTTCCTACTTTTGATCATATGGATTAATTTTATTCCAGACTATCTTCAGGTAGATAAAATCAGCCAGTGTTATTGTCACATTGTTCTAACATATCTATCTTTGAACTGTCTGCAGATCTCCACGTCTATCTCAGCTCCACTATTTAGTGTCCTGTAACATACAATCAAGAATTGTACCACTTCCTTTCCTATTTCATAACTCTTTCATATGGATTCTGTATTAATCCAACCCTCCAGGACAACCTTATATTCAACATTGCGATAGAATGCTTCAGTAGCACTGATACCCCACCCGCTTTTTCCTTCCGTCTCTCCTAAAAGTATATGACCAAGAATATTAAGTCTCCAGTTTTGCCCAGACATATGCTTGCGGAGGGAGTCAGAGCACGCGGGGAAGTCCTCTTCCCTTCTGATAGGTGCAAGAGACCTCCCCAGGAGACCAAAAGAATCTGGCTGGAGATAGCCGAGGAGGTCAACAGAAGGGATGTGGTGAGGAGGACCTGGGTGCAGTGCCAGAAGCACTTCAATGATCTCATGAGATCAGGAAAGGTGAGTGCAAAGCCACACTCAACTTCATCCTGCTGTGCCTCTCATCACACCCCCATCACTGCCTTCCCAACCCTGCTCCTGCACATCATTACTCGCACCAACATACCTTGCACGTCCACCTATCCCTCTCTCTCTCTACATTATCACATCCCTATCTGACTAATCACCCCTCACACTCACCCTCATTCTAATGCAATCATACCAACTGACAACACACAAGGAGGCCATTTGGCATTGGCACCCCACTCCATCATAGTCACCCTCTACAGATGTAACCCACATATTCCTTGCACTCATGCCATCACTCTCACTCAAACATCTCTTCTTTCCCTCCTTGCAGAAGAAGAGAGCCCACAATAAGAGGGAGAGGGAGAGAACCGGAGGTGGCCCTCCATCATTCGCCATGTTGACTCCAGCAGAGGAGGTCACCCTGGAGGTCTCAGGAGCTGCAGAGCAGCTGGCGGTGGGAGATGGAGATGGAGAGAGGGGGACATCTCAGCAAACTGCTGACAGAATTATATCTCATACAGCTACATGGTATACAGCAGTCACTTATATGGGCACTGATGTCAGCAGCCAGTGAATGTTCATCATATGCGTAATCGTATCGTTACCCATTCTTGATATGACATTTCTAACTCGTCTCTTTGCTTTCCCACAGGTCCAGCAAAAGCACCCCCCCCCCCAACTGCCCAGGTGGAAGAGGAAGATGACTCCTCAGAGGAGCCTCTAGCCTCTGAGGGTGCACCATCACCAGACCCAAGCGCACCCAGCACCAGTGCAGATATGCAAACCTCGGTGGGTCCTATGCGAAATAGTGTAGTGTTGTTACCTGGTGTCTCACAAGTCACAAGTGAGCAAGAGCAGATGGTGGAGACAGGGACAGCAGTGGAGGGCGCAGGGCTGCTCTGCTCAGCTGCATGCAGACACTCAGCCTCAGGGGCCATCCAGAAAGAGGGCGATCCTGGAGGTGCAGGAAGAAGTGCAGGAGGCTCCGACAGGTTTTACGAGCGCAATGTCTGCAGATGTGCAGAGAATGGAGGATTACATCTCCAACATGAGCACTACCGTGTCGCAGGAGATGGCAACTGTAGGTTCTTCCATTGAAAGGATGGCCACGTGCATGGAGCTGCTAATGCGCCACTCACAACAGCACATGCTATCTATGGAAAATAGATGGCAGAGTCTCATAGACCTCCTCTCTAGGAGGGATGTCAACATAGACTTGGGTCCTCGTGGCCCCTTGCTAGCAGGGAAGTGCGGATGGCCCATGAGAGGGATCCTGGTGAGTGGGGCTCCTCTCAAAGCATTCACACATCTCCCCCGTTGCCTTCCCCTCAGTCAGAGTCCCAGATGTCAGCCACTTACGTGAACTTTGCCACTGATGAAGCCAGTGTGACTGAGCGGGCACTCGGCTTTGCGGCTCTGTCTGGCTTCCTACAGGTGCAGGGCATCATCGACTGCACACATGTGGCCATCAAGGCACTCCCAGCAATATTTGTGAACCGCAAGGGCTTCCACTTCTTCAATGTGCAGCTCGTCTGAAACCATAAAAAGATGATCATGCATGTGTGCCAGATTCCCTGGCAGCTGTCGTGACTCTTTACTGCTGCGCCAGTCCACCCTCCCTCAGCTCTTTGTACCTCCAAACAGACTTACCAGCTGGCTGCTTGGAGACAAGGGCTATCCACTGAAGACATGGCTCATAACACCCTTGAGGAAGCCAAGTAATGAGGCCAAGGAGCGCTATAATGATAGCCACATGTTCACCAGACGTATCATAGAGCAAGCAATCGGCATGATGAAGATGTGCTTCAACTGCCTTGACAGATCTGGAGGAGCACTTCAGTACGCACCAGCCAGGGTCTCCAGAATCATCATTGTATGCTGCGCGTTGCACAACATAGTGCAGCAGCGAGGATTGGAGCTGCAGGAAGAGCAAGGCACAGAGTGCACAGCCTCTTCGGAGGAGGAGGAACAGGTGGAACACGAACAGGAGGAGGAGGAGGAACCTGAGGTGGAGATGGCACCAGCAGCAGTGCACATTGCGGCCCGGGATGGCCTCCTAATGGCCAGATTTACTTAACTTGCACCAGTCCACCCATATGGCTGCCAGATGCTGTACTAACTCCCCACACCCAACAACATCACAAAGCAGTCCTACAATGACCAAACCATTCCTGTCACCCAAACCCCCATTGCTCGAGGTTAAGTCCTGTCTCACCATTCACTACAAGTGACAAAGCCACTGCCCAGGTAGCAGGCAAAAATGGACAAGACCAGAAAGTTGTGCAAAGAAATACATTTATGTGTGTCATAAATATAACTGAAACTTGACATTAACATTTTTTCATACATCAATGTCCATACCCTTGTGCATCTAGGATTGTGTTTTTTTTTCTTTCCACATGCTTCTACAAGGTGCAACCCCTGTGGCTTCAGCTCACTTCCCTGCTGTGACTACTTAGACACTTTTGGCAGGTGTCCTCTGGGTTTTGGAGCTTGTGAGGGCCCCGCCAAAGACTGCTCCTCCTGCAACTGTGCAGGGGCAGACTCGGCCATCAGGATCTGAGGCAGCATGTGGGGCTCTGACTGAAGGGGAGGCAAAGGGGGAGAAGTGGGAGCGCTTTGAGAAGAGCCCCCACTTACATGTCCCCTCTCAACATCATCCCTCTCTTGGGCCACCCGCACATCCCTGCTAGCAAGAAGCTGGAGAGCACAGCAGTGGGCCGATGAACATCCATGTCTACGTTAATATCCCTCCTCGAGCTGAGGTCAATGAGCGTCTGCCATCTGTTGTCCACAGCAAGCATGGGCTTGTTGGACTTAGGCATTTGCTGCTCCATGCAGGTGGCCATCCTTTCCATGGAAAAGCACATTGTCGCCATCGCCTGCGACAGGGTGGTGCTAATGTTGGAGATGCTCTCCTCCATTCTCTGCACATTTGCAGACATCGCAGCTTCAAAAGCTGCTAGAGCCTCATGCAATTGTTGCTGCCCTTCCAAGATCACCCTCTTTCTCAATGGCCCCTGAGATGCAGCATCTGCATGCAGCTCGGAAGAGCTTGGCGCGTCCTGTGCCCTCCGGCGAGGAGTCTCCACTGCTGTCCTTGTCAACACCATCTGCTCTTGCTCACTTGTGAAGTGTGAGACACCAGCTGACAACACTACTCTAACTCTCACAGGACCCACCGAGGTGTGCGTATCTGCGCTGGTGCAGGGTGCGCATGGGTCTGGTGACGGTGCACCCTCAGAGAGTGGAGCTTCCTCTGAGGAGTCATCTTCCTCCTCTGGCTGGACAGTGGGGGGGGGGGGGGCACTTGATGGACCAGAGGGAAAGTAAGGAGATGAATTCGAAGTGTTATGATAAGAATGGGTAACGTTACCATTATGCACATGATGACATTTCACAGGCTGCTGAAATCAGTGCTGGAGCCAAATTTGTGAAGACTGGAGGGCCACCTCCGGTTCTCTGCCTATCCCTATTGTTGTGGGCTCTCTTCTCCTGCAAGGAGGGAAAGAAGAGAACTTTGAGTGACAGTGATGGAATGCGTGTAAGGAATGGATGGGCTACATCTGTAAAAGGGTGACTATGAGGAAATGGGGTGACATTGCCAAGTGGCCTCCTTCTGTGGTGTTACTTGCTAGGATTGCAGTAGGTTGAGGGTGAATGTCAGTAGTGGTTAGTCAGATGGGGATGTGAGTAGGTGCATAGACAGAAAGTGATGGGTGGACCTGCAAGGTAGCTTGGTGTGAGGAGTGATGTGCAGGAGTGGGCTTGGGAAGGCAGAGTGATGGGGTTGTGGTGACATGCACATCAGGATGTAGGTGAGTGTGGCATTGCACTCACCTTTCCTGACCTCATGAGATCATTGAATCTCTTGCAGCACTGGATCCACATTCTCCTCACCACATCCCTGCTGCTGGCCTCCTTTGCGATGTCTAGCCATGCCCTCTTAGTGTCTTTTTCTGGCATCTGCAGGAAAGAGGACCTCCCTGCGTGCTCTTACTCCTTGGACCAACACTTCCAGGGAGGCATCTGGGAATCTTGGCACTGCCCTCTGCCTTTGTGTCTCCATGACCCACAGAATTGTCAATGTTATTCAGCAATTTTGAGCTCTTGAATCACCTACAGCACCCTTCAAATGAGATGTGTGCAAGGCTGCTATAAATATCCATTCTAAAAACGAGTCATCAGTGACGTCCTAAGACCCGCTCCATGTAATTGAGCCAGAAAATGCGCATGACTCTTTCAATTGCTACCATTGAGTTAAATGCGCATTGCAGAACACACTGTTGAAATCTTTGGGATGCCGACCCACTACGCAGCCCACACACAACCAATCCAACTCCAAGGTAAAGATTCCGGCCATTGTCACTGTCCACCTCACATTTGTCCAACATTATGGGGGTGAATTTCTCCAGGGGTTCTCCCACAAGCCTATCATAACTTTAGCGGAAGAGCCGCAGAAAACCTGGATGAGTGGGAGAACCTCCCCTCCCACCCCTGAAAATGAACCCCTCTGTATCTATTGTGCATATCCAGTAACTCAGGGGTTCCCTGCACTTGTGAGTTGTGTCTCCATCTGCTGCCTCTGGAAATGGTCACCGACTTCTCTCTTTTCGCATTATCCCTATCTGCTGAACTGTCCAGCACTGTCTCCAGGGTGGGTCAATAGTGTAAATACAGAGAAGCTATTTCCTCTGATGGGCGAATCCAGCACTAGGGGGCTCAATCTTAAAATTAGAATTGGTCATTCAAAGGGTAGTGGAAATCTGGGATCGATGGCAGGTCAATGGAGTTAAGGCACAGATCGGCCATGATCTAATTAAATGGTGGAACAGGCTCATGGGAATGCATAGCCTACTCCTATTCCTATGTTCCTATGGCCACATTCTGCAAAGTAAAAGGGTAATTTTAACCCCCAAAAATGGGTGTGTTGGGGTTCGGTGAGATATTAAAATGTTTAAAATCACACACCCGACCCCAACCCGCCCGCTCCTGGGTTTAACGGATGTGGGTTGCCCATAGGCTTGCAGCCTCACATTTAACCTGCTTTACAGGTTTAACCCGACAGCTCAAAGGAGGTGAGGACAGCTTCGGGGAGAAAGTAAGTGCCTTTGCAGCCCACTTGTGGGCCAGGAGGAGCAGGAGTGCTTCCCCCGGCCCCTCAAGCTATCTGCTTCCCTGGGATCGGAACCAACCCCACCACCAGACCCCCCCACCCCAAGCCAAAGACCACCCTCCCGGTCGGAGATCGGACCCCACCCCCAGATTCGGGGATTGGACCCCGCCTTGGTTTGGACCCCCCACCCGGGATCAGAGATCTGACCCCTCCTGGGATCGAACATCGGATAACCCCCCCACGCTCTGACTAGCAGCTACAGGCTCCATACCTGCTCCTGTGGTCTGCTCCGGAGTGCACCCTGCCCAACTGGAAGCCAGGTGTGTCAAAACGCCACAGCATGCGAGGAAACCCGGACTTCTGGGTTTCCCGACTGAAACTCCGTACCCCCACCCGTACCCAACTGCTTACCAAACCCGCCCCTGTCAATAACAGGGCCTAAGAAACCCCTCATACTCTCTGATACTGCAGAGTGGCCAATTGCTGCTCAAGTACAGAGATCCTCTGCTCCAGAGATTCAATTTTCCAACACTTAGTGCAAATACGCTGCCCTTGGATATAGTAAGGATCCATGATAGTCCAAATATTGCACTCCACGTATATCACAAGGGCTTCCTGCACTGCCGATCCTTTGGGGTCGATTTTAACTCAGGTGTGGGGAATTGTCGGGTTCCCCGAATTTGGTGTTTCCCACACGAATCTAAATGGGTGTGTGAGATTGATGCAATTTTAACTCAATTGGCCAATTGATTTCCAATGTGTGGGAACCCTTTGGCAAATGAGTATTTCCAGTCAGAAAGTTGCATAATATGACATCATTATTGCTGCTGCATTTAGGGTCTGCAACAAGCCTTGCTTCTTCTGCAGGCTGCCAACCTTTTGGCATTTGCTGATACACTGAGCTGGAAGCAGAATGGCAAGAGAAAGACCGAGGTCTGCACCCCGTTTTGACGACGTTGCCCTGCAGGCTTTAGTGGAGGGAGCAAGAGCTCACAAGGAGGAGCTCTTCCCTTCATCAGGGAGGAAGATGCCTCCCCAGCAGACAAAGGCTGCGTGGCTGCAAGTGACAGAGGAGGTCAACTCCTTATCGGCTACCTGCAGAACCTGGATACAGTGCAGGAAGAGATTTCATGACCTTCACCACACTGGAAAAGTGAGTAAGAAGTTCCCATCACTCTCAATCTGATCTCCATTGCCTCTCCTCACCAGCACTCAGCTTTAGCAATCTCTTCCTCCACATCCCACTTGACACTGACATCCATGTACCCTTACCCATTCCCTTTCTCTCTATGCTCACATTCACCTAACTATTCGACTATGCAACCCTCACACTTCCTATCACTCTGATGCTATGAAAACAACTGACACCACACAGGGAGGGCCCTTGGTCTTGCCACCTCACTCCATCTTTGTCTCCTTCTAAGCATCTATGCTATGGATTCTCTACACTCACTCCTTCATTCTCACTCAAACTCCACTTGTCTCCCTCATTGCAGGAAAAGAGAGCTCACAATAAAAGAGAACAAGCGAGGACAGGAGGAGGGCCACCATCAGTAGCCCACCTCACCCCTTGGGAGGAGGCAGTCCTGGAGATCGTAGGACTGGAGGATGAGGCGCAAGTGGGGGACGGACAGATGGGTGCATCACAGCAAGCTGGTGACAGAATAGTTTTCCATCTCTCTCATTGACATTGCATGAGTTGCTGATAATGATTCTGAAGCTATAACAGATGGACCTATGATCATCTGCAATATGTAATGTGCATGTAACCTTGACCTCACATCTCTAACTCTTTCCTTTACTCCCCCACAGGACCATCAAGAGCCCCTGTCCCCACTGTCCAGGAGGAAGAGCCTGAGCTTCCAGACTCCTCAGAGGAATCTGCAACCTCTGAGGGTGAAGCATCAGCAGAATTCAGCTCACCCAGCACCAGCGCAGACACTCACACCTCGGTGGGACCTTCAGGACATAGAGTAGTGTTGTCACCTGGTGTATCACAGCTCACAAGTGAACATCAGCAGATTGTGGAGACAGGGACAGCAGTGGAGAGTGCTAGTCGGAGGGCGCAGGACTCTGTCAGCTCGGCTCAGGTGCATGTCGAACCTTTGCCTCTGAGTCCATCCATAAGATCAGCGGGGCTGGAACTCCAGGAACAGATGCAGGAGTCTCTGGCAGGTTTTGTCTCCAGGGTCGATGTGAGTGTGGAGCGAATGGAGGAGTCCATAGCGAACATGAGCAGAGCCTTTGTGGAGTCATTGGCACATGAACGCATCACCATGGAAAGGATGGCAACCTCCATGAAGGAGATAAGTCACCAGTGTTAGATCCGTGTATCTTAATGTTGTGTCCTTCAATAATCAGACAAAGACTGCAGGGAACGATCAACAGGTGTTTACTGAATGAGGGTTCAAACTGCAACTGACTGTACAGATCACTACTCAGGGTTTATATACAGGTGTGGTCACTGCCGGTACTACAGGAGCTGTAAAAAGTAGTTCTCCCCCTTAAAGGTACATACATTACAATTCCTCCCCTTTTAGATTAACAGTACCATAACACTCATTTAACAATTAAATATCAACTAATTACAATTAACACTTTTAACATGCAACATTAACTGAAAAGAGTCTATTTATAAATTCAGTCTTTGGGGAGGCTTCCTGATTCTTTCTGGATAACGCCTTTCCCGAGTGTCTCGCTCTTGGTGCGGAGGCGATTCTAACAGCCTGTCGTCAGTTGATTCATCAGCTTCCAATGCTATTGTTTCCGAGGTAGATGCGACCTGTACGTCGGGGTTCCTCACCAGGTACATATGGCCGAGACATGGGGTTGACTGGTTCCTGTGACTCTAGGATCTGGTCAGCATGGCATCTCACAATGTTCTCCCCAACATCCACTGTGTACATTAGTGGCCCCTGCCGTGTGCATATCGTTCCTGGTTGCCATTTCTCTGTTCGGCAGTCGCGGGCCAAGACTGGTTGCCCTACATTGAAGCTCCTTGTCGGTTTCTCATTGATGTGCTGGAATTGCTTACTCTCAACCTTCGGTTAAAGAACATCATGGCTGGGGCCTGGTTGGTGACTGCATGTGTCGCATTTCTGTAGGCCAACAGGAAATTGTCCACATTATGCTGCAGTGGAATGTCGTCATTGCACATGGCCTTTACTGCTTTTTTAAAGGTTTGTACGAACCTCTCAGCCAATCCATTTGTGGCTGGATGATACGGGGCGGATGTGTAATGCCTTACCCCATTCCGTTTCATAATTCTTCGAAACTCTTCGGACACAAACTGTGGTCCGTTATCAGAGTAAATCTGCTCTGGCAAGCCGTTCCTGGCAAAAATGGTCCGTAGGACTGCAATAGTTTTCTCCGTGGTGGTGGAGGACATTTTGATCACCTCAGGCCATTTCGAGTGCGCATCCACGGCTATTAAAAACATTGAGTCCATGAATGGACCAGCAAAATCAATATGCATCCATTGCCATGGAGATGAGGGCCACTCCCATGGGTGTAGAGGGGCATGTGGTGGTGCATTTTGGACCTTCTGGCATCCTGAGCAGCTCTTTGTCAGGTCCTCGATTTGCTGATCGATCCCCGGCCACCACACATAAGCCCTAGCAAGGCTTTTCATTTTCACCCCTCCCAGATGATCTTCGTGAAGCTCATTGAGCACTCTCTCCCTTAACTTGGGTGGAATTACCACTTGGGATCCACACATCAAGGTCCCCTGGCATACTGACAGCTGTTCTCTTCTGGATGAGAATGCTGGCAACAGTGAGTCACCATGTGCTGGCCATGCCTTCACCGTCAAATCATATACTTGAGACAGTGTCGGGTCATTTCGGGTCTCCTTCTCTATACCAGCGTTAGTTACTGGCAAGCATTCAATTATAGTCGAATGAAATATTTCGACAGGATCCACTGCTGGTGCTTCCTCCGCAGTAGGCAGTGGCAGGCGTGATAGCCCATCAGCGTTTCCATGCTGTTTCGTGCCCTTATACTCGATTTCATATTGGTGCGCCCCTAGAAAAAGGGACCATCTTTGTAGCCATTGTGCAGTCATCACCGGAACGCCCTTCTTTGGATTAAAGATGGAGACAAGTGGTTGGTGGTCAGTCAGCAAGGTGAACTTCTGCCCGTGCAGATAGTGATTCAACTTTTTCACTCCCCACACTAGGCTGAGGGCCTCCCTGTCAATCTGGGCGTAGTTACGCTCGGCTGAGGTTAGTGACCGAGACGCAAAGGCTACTGGCCTCTCCGAGCCATCCGGGAATTTGTGCGACAGCACCGCTCCAATGCCATAGGGTGATGCATCACATGCCAACCGAATTGGTAGTGCTGGGTTGAAATGAGCCAACACCTCTTTTGATGTGATCAATGCTTTGCTCTTCTGGAAAGCTCGTTTGCATTCGTCACTCCACTTCCATGGTACCTGTAAAGTCCGTGCCTCAATAATACACGGACTTCGGGAGAACAGTTTAACAGGTACTTTACTGGGTAACGTCAGACTGAAATACAGAAGCCTGCGAGGGCCTTTTATACAGGGGTGGTCACTGCCAGTACTGCAGTCTAAAACCAGTTCTTCCCTTAAAGGTACATACACAACAATTCCTCCCCTTTTAGATAAACAGTACATAACATTCATTTAACAACTAAAGAATAACTAATTACAATTTTCTGGGTACTATATACATCAACTGAAATAATCATTTATAAGTTCAGTCTTTGAGGAGGCTTCCTGATCCTGACTGGATAGCGCCTTTCTCGAGTATCCTGTTCTTGCGGCGGAGTTGATTCTGGTTCATTGTCATTGGTTGGTTCGTCAGCTTCCAATACCACTGCTTCTGAGGTAGACGCAATCTGTACTTCGGGTTGATTACCAGGTGCACCTGCTCGTGGTATGGGTTTGGCTTGTTCCTGTGACTCTAGAATCTGGTCAGCATGGTGTCTCACGATGCTCTCTCCAACGTCCACTGTGTACATTAGTGGTCCCTGCTGTGTGCATATCGTTCCTGGCTGCCATTTTTCTGTTCGGTAGTCGCGGGCCAAGACTGGTTGCCCTATCTTGAAGCTCCTGGTTGGCTTCTCATTTATGTGCTGGAATTGCTTATCCTCAACATCTCGTCTTATGTTTGGTTTGAGCAAATCCAGGCGACATCTTAGCCTTCGGTTGAAAAACAGTACGGCTGGAGCTTGGTTGGTGACTGCATGTGTCGCATTCCGGTAAGCAAACAAGAAATTATCCACCTTGTGTTGTAGTGGTATGTCGTCATTATGCATTGCCTTTATGGCCTTTTTAAAGGTCTGAACAACCCTCTCAGCCACTCCATTTGTGGCTGGATGATATGGGGCAGATGTGTAATGTTTCACCCCATTATTCCTCAGAAACCTCCGGAAATCTTCGGACACAAACTATGGCACACTGTCGGAGCAAATCTGTTCTGGCAACCCATTCCTGGCGAAGATGATCCTTAGGACTGCAATAGTTTTCTCTGTGGTGGTGGAGGACATTTTAATGACCTCTGGCCATTTCGAATGGGCGTCCACAGCGATTAGAAATATTGAGTCCATAAATGGACCAGCAAAATTAATGTGTACCCGTTGCCATGGAGATGAGGGCCACTCCCATGGATGTAGCGAGGCCTGTGGTGGAGCGTTTTGGACCTTCTGGCATCCTGTGCATCTCTTGGTCATATCCTCGATTTCTTTATACACTCGGGATCCACACATCAAGGTCCCCCGGCACACTGACAGCTGTTCTCTCCTTGGCGAGAATGCTGGCAACAGTGAGTCGCCATATGCTGGCCATCCCTTCACCGTCAAATCATAGACCCGAGAGAGTGTCGGGTCATTTCGGGTTTCCTTCTCTATACTTGAGTTTGTAACAGGCAAACATTTGACTATGGTCGCATGGAATATCTCCACAGGGTCCACTGCAGGTGCTTCCTCTACCGTAGGCAACGGTAGGCGCGACAGCCCATCAGCATTTCCATGCTTTTTCGTACCCTTGTACTCTATGTCGTACTGATGTGCCCCTAGAAAAAGTGACCATCTTTGCAGCCGTTGCACCGTCATCACCGGAACGCCCTTCTTTGGGTTAAAAATGGAGACCAGGGGCTGATGATCAGTCAGTAGGGTGAATTTCTGCCCGTGCAGATAGTGATTGAACTTCTTCACCCCCCACACCAGGCTGAGGGCCTCCCTGTCAATCTGGGCGTAGTTACGCTCGGCTGAGGTTAGCGAGCACGATGCAAAGGCTATTGGCCTCTCTGAACCGTCAAGGAATTTGTGTGACAGCACCACTCCAATGTGACGCATCACATGCCAACCGAATCGGTAGTGTTAGGTTGTAATGGGCCAATACTTCTTTTGAAGTGATTAGGCATTTACATTCCTGAAAGGCACGCTTACACTCATCACTCCATTTCCATGTTGCTCCAGTGTGCAGCAGGGCGTTCAGTGGGTGCAGAATTGTAGATAAATTCGGCAAGAACTTATGGTAGTAGTTCACCAACCCGAGGAACGACCTCAGTTGCGACACATTTTCCGGTGCTGGAGCCTTGACTACAGCCTCAATCTTGTCCGGCGACTTATGCAACCTTTCCTCATCAATCATGTGGCCACAATACGAGATTTGTCTCCTGAAGAACTCGCATTTGGGGCGGTTGGCTCGTAGCCCATATTCCTGTAATCTCGTGAGCACCTGCTCCAGGTTGGCAAGGTGTTCACTGTCATTTTCGCCCGTAACCAGGATGTCGTCCAAATAACACTGGGTCCCAGGGATCCCTTGCAGGACTTGTTCCATCACCCTCTGCCAAATAGCCGGGGCTGATGCTACCCCGAATACCAATCGATTGTACTGGTAAAGGCCTTTGTGAGTGTTCATCGTGAGGTATTTTCTAGATGCTTCTTCCACCTCCATTTGTAGATACGCTTGGGCCAGATCAATCTTTGTAAAACGTTTCCCTCCAGATAGTGAGGCGAAAATATCTTCTCTCCGCGGAAGTGGATATTGTACTGTGTGCAGGACTGGGTTCACAGTCACCTTGAAGTCCCCACAGATGCGAACCTTCTTCGGCTCCCCAGGCGTGCTGCTCAATGCTTTCTTCATTACAGGAACGATGGTTGTGGCCCACTCGCTCCAGTCCACCTTGGACAGCACACCTGAATGCTCCAGACTCTCCAGTTCAGCTTCAAAGGCTGGGCGGATTGCGTATGGCACCGGTCTGGCCGTAGAAAATTTTGGGTTTGCGTTATCTTCAATCTTTATGGTTGCCTTTACTCCTTTTAGAGTCCCAAGTCCTTGTTGGAACACCTCTTCCGCGTCAGATAGAATTTGTGACAGACGTCGAGGTGCGACGTCATCATCCTTTTTGTTAGTCACAGTTAGCGCCTGAATGGAATGCCAATCCAATTGTATTTTTCGGATCCATTCACGTCCCAATAATGGTGGTCCTCCATCTCGTAGTATATACATATATAGTTTCTGTGTTTCCTTGCCGTTATATTTAACTGGCACCCTTATTTTTCCTCTGGGGTAGACCTTTTGCCCCGTGTATGTCTTCAATACAATGGACGTGTCCTTTAAGGGTATGTGTGAGAATAGCCGCTCATAGTCTCGTCGATTCATGACAGTTAGGGCTGATCCTGTGTCCAATTCCATCTTTACTGGGGACCCTGCTATCATGAGGGTGACCCAAATGGTTCGGTGATCCTCCTTTGCGATCACGTTGTGTAACTTTAGACAACTTAGTCTCCTGCACCCGGAGTCCTTATCACTCTCCTGATCTTCCGAACTACTGTCTGTCAGTTTCTTTACTTTCCTGTACTGTTCCTTAGTAGTTCTTGTCGTGTTGGTTTTCTTTCCCGACCTGCAGACTCTTGCTATATGTCCCATTTTTCCACATTGCCTGCATACATTGTCCTTAAACCAGCAGTCCTTCTGCTCATGGGTTGTTCTGCCGCAGCGATAGCACTTTTCTGCTCCATACGCCATTTCGTTAGCGCTGTATTCTTGTGGTTTCTGTTGTATTTCCGCAGCTCCCCGTGCTGCTGCTTTGTAGGATACTGCCACGCTGAAAGCCTGTTCTAGCGTCAGGTCCTTTTTTGAAAGTAGTCGTTTCTGAGTTCCTTCACTCTGGAGCCCGCAGACAAACTTATCCCGTAAGGTGTCTGCCAGTCCTGCTCCAAACTGGCAGTGCTTCGATAACTTGCGTAGTTCCGTAAGATAGTCAGCATTGCTCTCATCCTTGTGCTGGTTTCTTTTATGGAACTTGAATTTTTCTGCTATCAGCAGCGGTGTAGGGTTTAGGTGTTCCTGTAAGATATTAACAATCTCCTCAAAACTTTTCTCCATTGGTTTAGCTGGGGTAATTAAATTCCGCAATAGGCCGTACGTACTCGTGCCCATCAAATTCAATGATACCGACGCCCTCTTTCCATCGGCCACCTCATTTGCCTTGCAGTACACTTCAATTCTTTCCACATACGTGGTCCAGTCTTTTACCTCATTGTCGAAAGCAGTGATACTGCCACTTTTCGGCATCTTGGGTGATTTAAAATGGCGCCTCCCGCACTTTTTCTTCTTCCCCAATGGAATAAAATGGCGCCTCCCTCGCTTTTCCTTCTTCCCCAACGGGATAAAATGGCGCCTCCCGCGCTTTTCCTTCTTCCCCTTGCTGCCACGCTGCTCCTAGCATTCTACAGGGTAATGGCGGCGACCCGCAGCTTCGGCGCGTCTCCCTTTCCTTCCCCCCGTTTATTTTCTCTCCGCTGCCCAGTTCTTGAGCACCGACCGCGCCCTTTGCGCTCCACCCTCTCTCTCTCTCTTTCCTCCTGGCAATGCTGCGCGGCCCGTTTTGTAGAGCCGCTCGATCGAGCTTGAGCCCGCCGCAGTCCGGAAGGGTCAGCGCACTACCTGCTACCAGCATGATTTGCTGGATCACCTTAACTGGGGAGCCAAGCTCAGCTCTCCACAGCCTCTCCCGCAATTCTCCGAACACCGATGAATCCTTTGGGCGGTTGCCCGTGGTCGACACCCGTTGCTCAGACTACGACCTCCAAGAAACCTCCTCTGAGGGTGAGATCCTCATGAGATGATGCAACACTGCAGATGAGTTCGAACTTACTCGTCGCCACTGTAAAGTCCGCACCTCAATAATACACGGACTTCGGGAGAACAGTTTAACAGGTAGTTTACTGAACAGGAGGGTAACATCAGACTGAAATACAGAAGCTTGCGAGGGCCTTTTATACAGGGGTGGTCACTGCCGGTACTGCAGTCTAAAACCAGTTCTCCCTTAAAGGTACATACACAACAGTACCCCAGTTTGCAGTAGGGTGTTCAGTGGGTGTAGTATGGTAGACAAATTCGGCAAGAACTTATGGTAGTAGTTCACCAGCCCGAGGAACGACCTCAGTTGTGACACATTTTCCGGTGCTGGAGCCTTGACTACTGCCTCAATCTTTTCAGGGGACTTATGTAACCCCTCTCGATCAATAACGTGGCCACAATACGAGATCTGCTTCTGGAAAAACTCGCATTTGTGGCGATTAGCTCGGAGCCCATATTCCTTCAATCTAGTGAGCACCTGCTCCAGGTTGGCGAGGTGATCACTGTCATTTTCGCCCGTGACCAGGATGTCGTCCAAATAACACTGGGTCCCTGGAATCCCTTGCAGGACTTGTTCCATTGCCCTTTGCCAAATAGCCGGAGCTGGTGCTGCCCCGAACACCAGCCGGTTGTATTGGTAGAGACCTTTATGAGTGTTGATCGTGAGGTACTGTTTCGAGGCTTCTTCTACCTCCATTTGCAGGTACGCCTGGGCCAGATCAATCTTAGTGAAGCGTTTCCCTCCAGATAGCGAGGCGAAAATATCTTCAATCCGCGGAAGCGGATATTGTACAGTGTGAAGGACTGGGTTCACTGTCACCTTAAAGTCCCCACAGATGCGAACCTTCTTTGGTTCCCCAGGCGTATTACTCAACGACCTCTTCATTACAGGAACAATGGGTGTAGCCCACTCGCTCCAGTCCACTTTGGACAGTACTCCTGAACGTTCCAAACCTTCCAGCTCTGCTTCGACGGCTGGGCGGATCGCATAAGATACCGGTCTGGCCTTAAAAAACTTTGGGCTTGCATTTTCCCCTATTTTGATCGTCGCTGTTATGCCTTTTAGTGTTCCGAGTCCCTGCTGGAACACTTCCTGTGCGTCAGTTAGCATTTTTGACAGTCGTCCAGGTGTGACGTCGTGATCCTTTTTGGCATCTACAGTCAGTGCTTGTATGGAATGCCAACCTAGCTTTATCTTCCGGATCCATTCACGTCCTAGTAGTGGTGGTCCTCCATCTGGCAATACATATAGGTCCATTTTTGGTGTTTCCTTGCCGTTATATATAACGTTCACCCTTATTTTTCCTTTGGGGTAAACTTTTTGCCCCGTGTACGTCTTCAAGACAATCTTTGTATCTCTCAAGGGTATATGTGAGAATAGCCGCTTGTAGTCCCTTCGGTTTATGACTGTTAGGGCTGATCCTGTGTCCAATTCCATTTTCACTTGGACTCCTGCTATCTTGAGCGTGACCCAGAAAGTTTGGTGATCCTCCGTTTTGATCACATTATGTAGTTTCAGACAACCCAGCTCCTTGCTTCCGGAGTCTGTATCACTCTTCTGTTCGTCTGAACTACTCTCCGTCACCTTATGTACCTTCTTGTACTTCTCCTGTGGAGATTTCTTGCTGCTGGTTTCTTTCCCGACCTGCAGACTCTTGCTATGTGTCCTACTTTTCCACACTGTCTGCACACTTTGTCCTTGAACCAGCAATCATTATGGTCGTGTGTTGTTCTGCCGCAGCGATAGCACTTCACTGTTCCATATGACATTTCATTTGTGCCATATTCTTGCGGTCTCCGTTGTATCTCTACAGCGCCCCATGCTGCTGCTTCGTGTGATACTGCAATGCTGAAAGCCTTGTCCAGCGTAAGATCCTTTTCTGATAGAAGCCGTTTCTGGGTTCCTTCACTTTGAAGCCCACACACAAACTTGTCCCTTAAAGTATCTGCCAGTTCCGTTCCAAACTGGCAGTGTTTCGATAGCTTGCGCAGTTCCGTTAAATACTCAGCATTACTTTCATCTTTATGCTGGTTCCTTTTGTGAAACTTAAATCTTTCTGCTATCAGCAGCGGTGTGGGGTTTAAGTGGTCCTGTAGGATTGACACTATGTTTTCAAAATCCTTTTCTACTGGCTTCTCTGGGGTTACTAGGTTTCGTAGTAAGCCATACGTTTTTGCACCCACTGAATTCAACAATACCAGCGCTTTCTTGTCATCTGGCACTTCATTCGCCTTGCAGTATACTTCTATGCGTTCGACATATGTCGTCCAATCTTCGACTTCATTGTCGAATGCTGTGATACTGCCACTCTTCGGCATTTTTGGGTGTGGTTAGACTGGCTTAAAATGGCGTCTCCCGCGCTTTCCTTTCTTCCCCGCTGCGGCTTAAAATGGCGTCTCCCGCGCTTTCCTTTCTTCCCTGCTGTGACTTAAAATGGCGCCTCTCGCGCTACTGCCAACGCCACTCTCGGCGGTCCTCGTGGCAAATGGCGACACCCTGTCGGTTTCGTGCGCTGCTCCTGCGCTGCTGCCAATGCCGCTCTCTGCGGTCCTCGTGGCAATGGCAGCGCCTCGTGTTTTCCTGCGCGCCTCTCACCCCGTTGACGCTGCTCGGCCCTTGAACACGGGCTGCGCTCTGCTCTCTCTCGTCTCTCTCCCTGTTGACGCCGCTCCGTCCTGAACACCGGCTGCGCCCTGTGCGCTCTGCCCTCTCTCTCTCCCCCATCGACGCTGCTCGGCCTTTTTCTGTGCTGCTCGGTCGGCTCTAGCCGCCGCTGTCCGGGAAGGGTCTGCGCAGTGCCTGTTGCCAGCCCATTTCGCTGGACCACCGTGACTGGAAAGCCAAGCCTGGCTCTCAACAGCCTCCCCTGCGATGCTCAAATCTCCGCTGAATGACTGGGCGGTTGCCCGTGGTCGACGCCCGTGCTTCTGGACTCGACCTCCTTCCACTGTTCTCCAGGAGCGAATCCCTGGGAGGTGATGCAGAGTTGCAGGTAGGTTCGAATCTGCGTCGTCGCCAATGTTAGATCCGTGTATCTTAATGTTGTGTCCTTCAATAATCAGACAAAGACTGCAGGGAACGATCAACAGGTGTTTACTGAATGAGGGTTCAAACTGCAACTGACTGTACAGATCATTACTCAGGGTTTATATACAGGTGTGGTCACTGCCGGTACTACAGGATACAGGAGCTGTAAAAAGTAGTTCTCCCCCTTAAAGGTACATACATTACAGCCAGGGTATGGAAAACATGGTGAGTGTTCATAATAGAATGACATCTCTTGAGGAGCGGTGGGCACCTATTGAACAGAGAAACCAGACCTTCATGGAAGTCCTTCTGAGTAGGACTGCCAGTGCAGATATGGGTCCCCATGGCCCCCTGATGTGCAGCAAGGTGCTCTCAAGCCACTTCCAAGCACTGGCCCCTTCTGGCCTGTGCAGCTTCAGGTGGGTGAGCAGCAGCCTGGCGCGCCTGTTGCTGCTGCTGTTGTTCCTGGTTCTGCTGGTGCCGCGGCTGGTGTTTGAGCTCATCTAATGCCCAGAAGGGAAGGAAATAAATGGCTCCCATGCTTCTGGTATATGCCTCCGTTGAGGAAGCGCTGAGTGAAGGTGGCGAGCGGGGTTTCCCAGGAGGTCACACTGGAGATGTGTGTGTGGCTCCAACCTTCCACAGGTGTGGCTGAGCCTGGTAAAAGTTGCCCCAGGCCTGAAACAACAAAGTCCTGCCACCTGCAAATGATGACTGATCAAATCTCCTCTTTAATGGTTGACCTCCAGCTGATAGTCAGCAAGCCAATAGTAGGCTGAGGCTTATGCTGCAGGCAGATGAGCCATAATTGAAATGTAATAGTCGCAGCCTAATGACATCATTGACACCCCAGCGTTATTCTTACTGGACCTTGGAGGAGCTACCCACTTGCTGGTAAACCTGCCATACAATCCTGGTGGGAGGCAGCAGAGTGGCCATAAGAGCTCAATTTTTAATTTGGGAAGGATTCCTTAGGGACCAGGAGGCAGAGGCGTGCTCCCCTGCCGTGATCTTGCCTCTTCCTGCCTCAACCAGTATCAGCTCTACAACCCCTCCCCAGCACTTGCCTTATGCCAGGGACCATTCCCCATGGTTCCTGGCAGCATCTAGCTCCCGCCCCAATTACGGCCTGCCGGCCTTGAAGTCATTCTCAGCAGCTCAGCTGAGAGACAAATATGCAATATTAAAATGAGGCCCGGCAGTTAAAATCAACCGGGCCTTGCTTCCGTCTGGATTTCTGGGTGCGCCACTCATTTCGGGGTCCCCACACATCAATCCACCCCCAAGTTAAAATCAACCTGAATAACTCAACTGACACAAAAAAAATGCCAAAGGACAGCTAATCACAACTCTTTTGTAACCAATTGCTTTCCAATTATCACCTCAAACCAGCTGACAGTTAAGGCACCATATAAACAATTTAAACAGCTTAGTATTGAACAGATAAAATAAATTTAAGCTCAAAATACAGTAAAATATATAAATGAAAATATCAATGCTTATAAAAGAAAAAAAGGACTTACATTTATATAGCGCCTTTCATGACCACCAGATGTCTCAAAGTGTTTTACAGCCAATGAAGTACTTTTGGAGTGTAGTCACTGTTGTAATGTGGGAAACGCAGCAAACTCCCACAAACAGCAATGTGATACTGACCAGATAATCTATTTCAGTGATGTTGATTGAGGGATAAATATTGGCCAAGAAAACTGGGAATAACTCCCCTGCTCTTCTTCGAAATAGTGCCATGGGATCCTTTACATCCACCTGAGAGGGCAGACACAATCACTGTCCAATCACTCCACATACTTCTGTCCTCTCACACTCAAGTGACCTCTCATAGCTTGAGATTGAGCCATCGCTGCTCAGCTCAAATTTATCCTCTACTGGAATATCCCCTCTATCGAAGTATTGAAATATTAACATAATATACTGTATTGCCAAGAATTTGATGCATTTGTGAATTATTCATTCTCAACCATTATTACACATCAGTGTTTCTCTGACATACTTTCAACAGAGGATAGATAAAGAAACTGATAGACTTAATAATAAAGTAGATCGAAAACCAAGAATTATATTTTCTGCAAATCTACTTTTCCTTTCTTTATTTCTGCTCTAGGATCCTGTCAGTTTGTTACAAATAATTGACCTTGGGCATCCCTGATACTTTTAATGCGTGTATTCTTACTATGTTGGTAAATCTAGCTGGGATAAATCCTTCACATTCCTTTGTATGTGTTGTGGCAGATGAGAAATTGTTGAAAGCCTGTTGTTGATAACAAGGAAAGACGAGGATGGAGGAATGGTGAGTATTTAGTTTGGATAGGGGTATTTGCAGGGTTTTTATACTGGTAATCAGGGAGTTATTCTTGTATCTAGTTTTGCCTTGTTATCCAGAAACAGTCCTGCAAAGGACTGGTTGATTATTTTTGCTTTCACTAAGTTTGTCTGAAAATCTAGAGCCCAGAAAAAGCACTGAGTAGGAATAGTCAAGCAGATACTGAGACACAAATTCAAATAGAAATGAACAGACCCACAGACAGCAAAATGTGATTGAAAGGAACAAACATTGAGAAATGGACAAAGAGAAAGATTCATAAAGAATGAAAGTGGGAAACAATGGAGAGTGAAAACATTAGGGTCTAGAAATTGGACCTCTTTGCACCCATCAAAGAGCGCCTGAAAGATGTCCGGATGGGCGTCCCAGGTGGCCTCCTAAAACAGGGCTTATGCACGTAAAAACAGGCCATAACCAATTTCTAGGCCTAGCACCTTTTTTGCCTTTAATTTACTCAGTAATATAAATGTCCTACCCACATATTATTGTCAACTTTGGTTATTTTTATCTTCAAAATAACAAACACACTAATTCATTTTCCTGATGAATAATGAGATCTCTTGAAGAGAACTGAATGAACTGGACATTATGACACAAATAGGATTCCATATTAAACAAATTTAAAAATTAGAGTTAAATTTCAAAAGTTTAATATGAGAAAAACAAAGAACACAGCAAAACATTTTCAAAATATAATTAATCTACAGGTTTCCAAACAGGTAATTAATTAAATAGCTTTTTAATAGAATAACTTCAACTTATAGAGGTCTTTTTCAAATTTATATAAGCACATTAATCATTCCAAACATAACATACTAAATTATACCAAAATATTTTGGAACTAAAAAATAAATTTATGATCTTAATCACTTTGGGCCAGAATACCCCAGAATGGTTCAGGGTAACTAGAGCAGAAGAGCAGAGTTATGGTGTTTCTTTCCAGAGGACATTCCTGTGTAACTGATTTACGCCAATTTTACACCGAAACATCGTTGGCCTAGAAATTTGGATGTGCAGGGAACTATCCCTGCACCAGAATGGTGAGGACCAATGTACCGCTGATATTGGGCCTCAGGCCTCATTTCTATGGAGCTGGTGATCTGCGCAAAGGTGCCACTGAATAGAAACTGAAGATCTGGCAATCGCAGCGGCCCTCAGGTAAGTGAAGAAGGGTGGGCGATGGGCTGAGATGGGAGTGGGCCGCGTTCTTTTAATGTGTTCCTCCAGGCTCCACATTCAGGTAAGTATGGGGGCTTTCATGCTGGTTGTCGCCACATTGTGCATATTGAGAGCTTAGTAAGCCATTTAGCACCAGAAATAGCGTCGAATTTCTAGACCACAATGCGTGCATTACCTCGATAACTTGCTCCCAAGTTACATCCGCCAAAACCTCACTTAGCTCATTAGCATACCTCTGCCCTCATGTAAAACACCAGAGAATTCAAGTTACAACCTCAGGAAAGATATATTGATCTTTGAGGTTTTGCAGATTCACCAGAATGATACCAGGGCTTAAATCATTAAATTATCAGGGCAAGTTGCATAAACATGGATTGTATTCCCTCGAGTTTAGAAAGTTGAGGGGTGATCTAATCAAGGTATTTAAAATGATAAAGGGATTCATAGAAAAGAAACATAGAAAAATAGGGGCAGGAGTAGGCCATTTGGCCCTTCGAGCCTGCTCCGCCATTCAATATGTTCATGGCTGATCCTCTATCTCAATATCATATTCCCGCTCTTTCCCCATACCCCTTGATGCCTTTTGCGTCTACAAATCTATCTATCTCCTTCTTAAATATATTCAGTGACTTGGCCTCCACAACCTTCTGTGGTAGAGAAATCCACAGGTTCACCACCCTCTGAGTGAAGAAATGTCTCCTCATCTCAGTCCTAAATGTCCTACCCCATATCCTGAGACTGTGACCCCTCGTTCTAGACCCCCCAGCCAGGGGAAACATCCTCCCTGCATCCAGTCTGTCTAGCCCTATTAGAATTTTATACGTTTCAATGAGATCACCTTTCATTCATCTAAACTCTAGTGAATACAGGCCTAGTTGACCCAATCTCTCCTCATACGACAGTCCTGCCATCCCAGGAATCAGTCTGGTGAACCTTCGCTGCACTGCCTCTATGGCAAGTATATCCTTTCTTAGGTAAGGAGACCAAAACTGCACACAGTATTCCAGGTGTGGTCGCACTACCCCCTGTACAACTGTAGTAAGACACCCTTGTTCCTGTACTCAAATCCTCTTGCAATGAAGGCCAACATACCATTTCCCTTCCTAACTGCTTGCTGCACCTGCATGTTTGCTTTCAGCGACTGGTTTACAAGGACACCCAGGTCCCTCTGTACATCACCATTTCCCAATCTATCACCATTTAAATAATACTCTGCCTTTCTGTTTTTCCTACCGAAGTGGATAACTTCATATTTATCCACATTTTACTGCATCTGCCATGTATTTGCCCACTCACTCAACTTGTCTAAATCGCCTTGAAGCCTCTTTGCATCCTCCTCACAATTCACAATCCCACCTAGTTTCGTGTTGCCAGCAAACTTGGAAATATTACATTTGGTTCCCTCATCCAAATCATCGATATATATGGTGAATAGCTGGGGCCCAAGCACTGACCCCTGGGGAACCCCACTAGTCACCGCCTGCCACCCCAAAAAAGACCCATTTATTTCTACTCTCTGTTTCCTGTCTGTTAACCAATTTTCAGTCCATGCCAGTATATTACCCCCAATCCCATCTGCTTTAATTTTTTACACTAAACTCTTGTGGGACTTTATCAAAGGCCTTCTGAAAATCCAAATACACTACATCCACTGGTTCTCCCTTATCTATTCTACCAGTTACATCCTCAAAAAACTCCAGTAGGTTTGTCAAACACAATTTCCCTTTCATAAATCCATGTTGACTTTGTCTAATCCCGTTGATATTTTCTAAGTGTCCTGTTATCACATCCTTTATAATAGACTCTAGCATTTTCCCTACTACTGATGTTAGGCTAACCGGTCTGTAGTTCCTTGTTTTCTCTCTCCCTCCTTTTTTAAATAGTGGGGTTACATTTGCCACCCTCCAATCTGCAGGAACAGTTCCATAATCTATAGAATTTTGGAAGGTGACAACCAATTCCTCCACTATTTCCATGGCTACTAATTTCCTTTAATTCCTCCTTCTCACTAGACCCTTGGTTCCTTAGCATTTCTGGAAAGTTATTTGTGTCCTCTTCCATGAAGACAGAACCAAAGTATTTGTTTCATTGCTCTGCCATTTCCTTGTTCCCCATTATAAATTCTCCCGTTTCTGACTGTAAGGGACCTACATTTGTCTTAGTAATCTTTTTCTTTTTATATACTTGTAGAAGCTTTTACAGTCCGCTTTTATGTTCCTTGCAAGTTTACTCTCATACTCTATTTTCCCCTCTTAATCAATCTCTTGGTCCTTTTTTGCTGAACTATAAACTGCTCCCAATCCTCAAGCTTGCTACCTTTTCTGGCAACATTATATGACTCCTCTTTGGATTTAATACTATCCATAATTTATTTTGTTAGCCATGGTTGGGCTGCTTTCCCTTTTGTTTTTGCTCCAGAAAGGAATGTATAACTGTTGCAATTCATGCGTTCCTTAAATGTTAGCTATTGCCTATCCACCGTCATGCCTTTTAATGAAGCTCCCCAATCTATCATAGCCAACTACCTCCACATACCTTCGTAGTTTCCTTTGTTTAGATTTAAGACCTGAATTTCAGATTGGACTACTTCACTTTCCATCTTAATGAGGAATTCTATCATGTTATGGTCACTTTTCCCTATAGGACCCCGCACAACAAGATTATTAATTAACCCCTTCTCATTGCACAATACCCAATCTAGGATAGCCTGTTCCATAGGTGGTTCCTCAACGTACTGGTCTAAAAAACACCATCTTGTACACACTCCAGGAATTCATCCTCCACAGTATTATTGCTAATTTGGTTTGGTCACCCATGATTACTGCAGTACCTGATGTAAGAAAACTACTAGGCACTTGGTCTGAGTATTAAACAAGGCTTTATTCATCTGTTTCACAACATGGAGGTCTAGTTGTCCTTCATTGTTCCTGTTCACAAAATGTCCTGAGCAAGCTGGGCCTGTGCCCAAGTATTTATACTCTCCCTGGACAGCGCCACCAGCAGGCCGCTCAGGATTATTCCATAAGTCATTTCTACATGAATGGCAAGATTCATGTCATTCTTCCCGCCTGAGGGATTGGAAGTCCGGCGACTTCCTTCTAGCGAATTAGTCAGACTACGAATAGCCGCAGTTGTTTGGATCTCCACTTGTGGCAGGAAGGCACGTCTCCTCGGACCGTGTCTTGGTCTCTGGGTCGCTTGCTTCGTACCGGCAGGCTGGCAGGGCCCGTGTCACCTTGATCGACCTGAGGGGGACTGGGGAGATCGTGACTCCGGGTGTGGGTCCCCACAGGCACAGAGCTGGCTTCATCCTGCTCAGTAGCTGGTGATTGACCAGCGTCCTGGCTTCGGTAGCCATCCTGTGGGGAGCGCTCTGTTCCCCAGGTTGATCCGACGGAGTAGCTGGCAGATCCCTTGATGTCCCAGGTAGGGCGTCATCCTCGGAGCAACGCAGAGTATCGGCGCCGTTCATACGGATCCCGCTATCGATTGGGTCCGTGGGACCAGTTGGGCAGGGAGCCAGATCCCGAAGTGAAACTGTGGACTCCCGGCCATCAGGGTACTGCACGTATGCGTATGTAGGATTGACGTCCGCTAGTTCCACCTCGTTGATGAGGGGATCACTCTTGGAGGATCAGATGAATCTTCGGAGCAACATGGGCCCGGGAGCTGCCAACCATGATGGTTGGGACGTCCCATGAGTGGAGCGACGCTGGAACCCGAAGAATCGTTCATGAGGAGTAACATTGGTGGATGTAGAAAGAAGCGACCTGATGGAATGCAACGTGTCAGGGAGCACAGTTTCCCACTGCTGGTCTGGTAGATTGTGTGACCTCAGTGCAAGGCGAACAGTGTTCCAAATGATAGCGTTGTATCTCTCAACCTGTCCATTTCCAATTGGATGATATGGTGTCATTTTACTTGTGGCGATTCCCCGTTGGGAAAGATAACTTTTGAGTTCACTTGACATGAATGAGGGACCCCGATCAGGGTGAATGAAATTGGCCATGTTGGTACAAACGACGTAGATAGGACAAGGAAGACGGTTCTGTTAAAGGAGTATGAGCAGCTAGGGGTCAAATTAAAAAACAGAACCTCAAGGGTAATAATCTCTGGGTTATTACCTGAGCCACGAGCGAATTTGGCTAGGATAAATAAAATTAAAGAGTTAAATGCGTGGCTCAAAGACTGGTGTGGGAGAAATGGGTTTTGCTTCTTGGGACACTGGCACCAGTACTGGGACAGGAGGGAGCTGTTCTGTTGGGACGGACTCCACTTGGCCAGTGCTGGGACTAGAGTCCTGGCGAATCATATAACTAGGGCTGTAGAGAGGGCTTTAAACTAATTAGTGGGGGGGAGGTCTCTAGAGAGCAAATAATAGAAATGACAACAGAGAAGGTCATAGACTTAGGTAGCAGTGGGGGAATTAAAAAACAGAATGTGTCAGGAAGGGACAGAAGGTATGGAGTAAAAAGTAAAGTACTAAAAAGGGAAAAAACAGGAACTAAGTGTTACAAAACATATTTGAAAGTTCTTTATCTGAATGCACGTAGCATTCGTAACAAAATGAATGAGTTAACGGCACAAATAATGACATATGGGTATGATCTTGTGGCCATTACAGAAACATGGCTGCAGGGTGACCATGACTGGGAATTAAACATACCAGGTTATTTAACAATCAGGAAGGACAGGCAGGAAGGGAGAGGAGGTGGGGTGGCTATGTTAATAAAGGAAGGAATCACTATAATACAGAGAAATGATATTGGGTCAAAGGAGCAGGATAGTGAAACAGTTTGGGTGGAGGTAAGGAATAATAAGGGGAAAAAAACACTAGTGGGTGTAGTCTATAGGCCTCCGAACAGTTGCAACTCTGTTGGACGGAGTATTAATCAGGAAATAGTTGAGGCTTGTAATAAGGGAACAGCTATAATTATGGGGGATTTTAATTATCATATTAACTGGACAAATCAAATTGGGCAGAGCAGCCTTGAGGAAGAGTTCATTGAGTGTATTAGGGATGGATTTCTTGAGCAGTATGTAACTGAACCGACCAGGGGGCAAGCAACCTTAGATTTGGTCCTGTGTAATGAGACAGGATTAATTAAAAATGTCCTAGTAAAGGATCCCCTTGGAATGAGTGACCATAACATGGTTGAGTTCCATATTCAATTAGAGGGTGAGAAGGTTGGATCTCAAACAAGCGTGCTGAGCTTGAATAAAGGAGACTATGAAGGTATGAGAGCGGAATTAATTAGAGTGGACTGGGAAAATAGATTAAAGGGTAAGACGGTACATGACCAGTGGTGTACATTTAAGGAGTTATTTTACAACTTCCAAAAAAAATATATTCCACTGAGGAAAAAAGGGTGTAAAAGAAAAGATAGCCATCCGTGGCTAAGTAAAGTAATTAAGGATAGTATCCGACTAAAAACAAGGGCATATAAGGTAGCCAAATCTAGTGGGAGGATGGAAGATTGGGAAGTCTTTAAAAGACAGCAAAAAATAACAAAAAGATTGATTAAGAAAGGGAAGATAGATTATGAAAGTAAATTAGCAAAAAATATAAAAACAGACAGTAAAAGTTTCTATAGTTATATAAAAAGAAAAAGGGTGGCTAAAGTAAATGTTGGTCCCTTAGAGGATGAGACCGGGAAATTAATGGTGGGAAACATGGAGATGGCAAAAACACTGAACAATTATTTTGTATCAGTCTTTACAGTAGAGGACACTAAGAATATCCCAACACTGGACAAACAGGGGGCTCTAGGGGGGGAGGAACTAAATACAATTAAAATCACTAAGGAAGTGGTACTTGGTAAAATAATGGGACTCAAGGCGGATAAATCCCCTGGACCTGATGGCTTGCATCCCAGGGTCTTGAGGGAAGTAGCGGTAGGGATTGTGGATGCATTGGTAATAATTTTCCAAAACTCACTGGACTCAGCAAAGGTCCCGGCAGATTGGAAAACTGCTAATGTAACACCCTTATTTAAAAAGGGTAGTAGGCAGAAGGCTGGAAACTATAGACCTGTTAGCCTAACATCTGTGGTTGGTAAAATGTTAGAGTCCATTATTAAGGAGACAGTAACGGGACATTTGGATAAACATAATTTAATAGGGCAAACTCAGCATGGTTTCATGAAGGGGAAGTCATGTTTGACAAATTTGCTTGAGTTTTTTGAGGAAGTAACATACAGGGTGGATAAAGGGGAACCAGTGGACGTAGTGTATTTAGACTTCCAAAAGGCATTTGACAAGGTGCCACACAAAAGATTATTGCTCAATATAAAAAATCACGGGATTGGGGGTAATATTCTGGCGTGGGTGGAGGATTGGCTCTCTAACAGAAAGCAGAGAGTTGGGATAAATGGTTCATTCTCAGATTGGCAACCAGTAACTAGTGGTGTTCCGCAGGGGTCAGTGCTGGGTCCCCAACTCTTTACAATCTATATTAATGATTTGGAGGAGGGGACCGAGTGTAACATATCAAAGTTTGCAGATGATACAAAGATGGGACGGAAAGTAGTGAGTGAGGAGGACATAAAAAACCTGCAAAGGGACATAGACAGGCTAAGTAAGTGGGCAGAGATTTGGCAGATGGAATACAATACTGGAAAGTGTGAGGTTATGCACTTTGGCAGGAAAAATCATAGAGCAAGTTATTATCTTAATGGCAAGAAACTGGAAAGTACTGTAGTACAAAGGGATCTGGGGGTCCTGGTGCACGAAACTCAAAAAGTTAGTATGCAGGTGCAGCAAGTGATTAAGAAGGCCAATGGAATGTTGGCTTTTATTGCTAGGGGGTTGGAATATAAAAACAGGGAGGTATTGCTGCAGTTGTACAAAGTATTGGTGAGGCCGCACCTGGAATACTGCATACAGTTTTGGTGTCCATACTTAAGAAAAGACATACTTGCTCTCGAGTCAGTACAAAGAAGGTTCACTCGGTTAATCCCGGGGATGAGGGGGTGGTCATATGAGGAGAGGTTGAGTAGATTGGGACTCTACTCATTGGAGTTCAGAAGAATGAGAGGCGATCTTATTGAAATATATAAGATTGTGAAGGGGCTTGATCGGGTGGATGCTGTGAGGATGTTCCCAATGATGGGTGAAACTAGAACTAGGGGGCATAATCTTAAAATAAGGGGCTGCTCATTCAAAACTGAGATGAGGAGAAACTTCTTCACTCAGAGGGTGGTAGGTTTGTGGAATTTGCTGCCCCAGAAAGCTGTGGAAGCTACATCATTAAATAAATTTAAAACAGAAATAGATAGTTCCCTAGAAGTAAAGGGAATTAAGGGTTACGGGGAGCGGGCAGGAAATTGGACATGAGTCTGGGTTCGGAATGGCCATGGCCCTGTGGGTAGTGGAGCGGGCCCAGGGGCCGTGTAGCCTTGTTCTGCTCCTACTGTGTTCTAATTCTGTTAGATTTCAGGAGATGGTTTTATTCCTGTTCCTGGCTGGGGTGGAGATCGCCTTTACAGAAGGTAAGTACTGTAGAAAATATAGGGACAGAGTGATCTCCTGGAAGAATTTCGATCGCCTAGATGGGTCGGAGAGGAATTTCCCAGATTTTTTTCTCCCAAATTGGCCATTGGGTCTTTATCTGGTTTTTCGCCTCTCCCGGGAGATCACATGGGTTCGGGTGGATGCAGAGTGATAGAAGATTTGAGGTTAGGATCAGATCAGCCATGATCTTATTGAATGGTGGAGCAGGCTCGAGGGGCCGATTGGCCTACTCCTGCTCCTATTTCTTATGTTCTTATGTTCTTATACCGCAAAGGGAAAAGACCTGATCGAGGCATTTGATCACTGTGGAAGTAAGCATATTGGGACAGGGGAAAGCAAAGAGAAAGCGTGAATATTTGTCCACCATAGTAAGCAAGTAGGTGTTTCGCATTGAGGAAGGCACTAGCCCTTTAAAGTCAATGCTGAGTCGCTGCATAGGCTGTGTAGCGTGTATGAGCGAGACATCCGACGGACGGAAGAATTGCGGTTTTAATTCCACGCAAATTCTACAAGTGGAGCATGTTCTTTTCACGTCTTCCGTAGAAAATGGGAGATTTTTAGATCGCACAAAGTGCAACATACGGGTAACGCCAGTATGGCATAAGTCAGTATGAAGATCCGCAAGAGTCGAAGTTGACATGGAAGAGCAGAATGCATGCGTGAGGGTATCTGGGGCCACATTCTCTTTGCTGGGTCGATAATGTAATGTAGGGGGTGGTGGTTGTGTGTGGTGCGTGCGCCCAGTCAGTTGTGCCCCTGACTGTTTGTGAGCAGTTCGAATTGCTCCCACGCCCCTGGGTTCTAGACACCGGACTTAGGTACAGGCGGTGATACAGAAAAGACTCGAGTAGACAGGTGGTTTGGATGTAAGAAAACCAAGATCTTATTAAAACAGAAATTAACACAGTCTTACGAGAAGTTACTAGTATAAAAATACAGGCAAATACAAAATGACTATACTTATACAGGGAATGGGGAACACACGGCACATCGAGGGAAAACAAACTATCTTAACAATCCCCTTATCCTTATCCCACCCCCTATACCTAACTAGATTAAGCTATGAGGGGCCAGAATTCATGCTCACCAATCCAAAGGAAAAGCCAACTGTTAACGAGTGCGAGTTTTGAGGCCTGGTCTTTGGTCCTTCTAGGTACCCCGTCGCCACGTGTTCTTCAGGGGCGCGGTGCTGGATCTGCTGCTGCGACACACCTTCTTCCCCTCCGCTGTCGTCATCGTCTCGTCACGATGGGTTCTCCTCTTCTTCTCCCTCGGGCAGTCGGCGGCGGCAACGTTGTGCCTACAGGGCAGTTGGCAGTTTTAACTGCCTAGATATTCCTAACCAAGCTTAAGAACGCCAGTATATTCATCGTGGCGTGGCCACCTGCGTTTTCGCAGTGTTCAACAAGGAACGTTCAGGCAGGTAGTGCAGAAGGCCCCTGTGGCCATCCCCCTTTCAAACAGGTACACCAATCTGGATACTGTTGAGGGGGCTGACTCACCAGGGGAAGGCAGCAGCAGCCAAATTCCTGGCGCCGGGGGTGTTGCTGCTGCTCAGGAAGGGAGGAAAAAGAGTGGGAGAGCAATAGTGATAGGGGATTCTATCGTAAGGGGAACAGATAGACGGTTCTGTGGCCGTAGACGTGACTCCAGGATGGTTTGTTGCCTCCCTGGTGCCAGGGTCAAGGATGTCACTGAACGGCTGCAGGGCATTCTGAAAGGGGAAGGTGAACAGGCAGAGGTCGTGGTTCACATTGGGACCAACAACATAGGTAGGAAGAGGGATGAGGTCCTGCAACAAGAATTTAGGGAGCTAGGTAGCAGATTAAAGAGCAGGACCTCAAAGGTTGTAATCTCTGGATTACTCCCAGTGCCACGTGCTAGTGAGTATAGGAATAGGAGGATAGAGCAGATGAATGCGTGGCTAAAGAGTTGGTGCAGGAGGGAGGGCTTTAGTTTCCTGGATCACTGGGCCTGCTTCTGCGAAAGGTGGGACTTGTAAAAGTCGGACGGGTTGCACCTGAACCAGAGCGGGACAAATATCCTTGCGGGAGGTTTGCTAGCACTGTTCGGGGGGGTTTAAACTAAAATGGCAGGGGGTTGGGAATCTGAGCAGGGAGACAGAGGAAAGGAAAACAGGGATAAAAGCAAAAGATAGGAAGGAAAAAAACAAAAGTGGCAGTCAGAGAAATCAACGGTTTAAATCAAACGCGGCCGCAGTAAATAATAATTCTAATAGGTCTAAGAGCGTTAAAAAAACAAGCCTGAAGGCTTTGTGTCATAATGCGAGGAGCATTTGTAATAAGGTGGATAAATTGGCTGCGCAAATAGAGGTAAACGAATACGATTTGGTTGGGATTACAGAAACGTGGCTCAAGGATGGCCAAGACTGGGAACTCAACATCCAGGGGTATTCGATATTCAGGAAAGATAGGCAAAAAGGAAAGGGAGGTGGGGTAGCATTACTGGTTAAAGAAGGGATTAATACAATTGTAATGAAGGATATTAGCTCTGATGATGTGGAATCTGTATGGGTAGAATTGAGAAATACTAAGGGGAAAAAAACATTAGTGGGAGTGGTATATAGACCTCCAAACAGTAAGGTGGAGGTTGGGGATGGCATTAAAAGGGAAATTAAAGAAGCGTGCAATAAGGGCACAGCAGTCATCATGGGTGACTTTAATCTACATACAGATTGGGCCAACCAAATTAGTAACAATACTGTGGAGGAGGAATTCCTGGAGTGTTTACGGGATGGTTTCCTGGACCAATATGTCGAGGAACCAACCAGAGGTCAGGCCATCTTAGACTGGGTATTATGTAACGAGAAAGGATTAATTAGCAATCTTGTTTTACGAGGCCCCTTGGGTCGGAGCGATCATAATATGATAGAATTCTTCATTAAGATGGAGAATGAAGTAGTTGACTCAGAGACAAGGGTCCTCAATTTAAATAAAGGAAACTACGATGGTCTGAGGAGCGAGTTGGGTAGGATTGAGTGGGGAATGGCGCTCAAAGGGTTGACGGTGGATAGGCAATGGCAAACATTCAAAGACCGAATGGATGAGCTACAGAATTTGTTCATCCCAGTTTGGCATAAAAATAAAACAAAAAAGGTGACTCAACCGTGGCTAACAAGGGAAATTAGGGATAGCATAAGATCCAAGGAGAGGACATATAAATTGGCTAGAAAAAGCAATAATCCTGAGGATTGGGAGCAGTTTAGGAGTCAACAAAGGAGGACAAAGGGATTAATTAAGAAAGGGAAAATAGAATATGAGAGTAAGCTAGCACGGAACATAAAAACTGACTGTAAAAGCTTTTATAGATATGTGAAGAGAAAAAGATTAGTGAAGTCAAGCGTAGGTCCCTTACAGTCAGAATCAGGGGAATTTATAATGGGAAACAAGGAAATGGCGGACCAACTAAATACAAACTTTGGTTCTGTCTTCACAAAGGAGGACACAAATAACCTCCCAGAGATGCCGGGGAACATAGGGTCTGATGAAAGAGAGGAACTGAAAGAAATCAGTATTTGTAGGAAAATTGTGTTAGGAAAATTGATGGGACTGAAGGCTGATAAATCCCCAGGGCCTGATGGTCTACATCCCAGGGTACTTAAGGAAGTGGCCCTAGAGATAGTAGATGCATTACTGGTCATCTTCCAGAACTCGATAGACTCTGGAACGGTACCCATGGATTGGAGGGTAGCTAATGTTACCCCACTATTCAAAAAAGGTGGTAGAGAAAAAGCAGGGAATTATAGACCGGTAAGCCTGACATCGGTAGTGGGGAAAATGCTAGAGTCTATTATAAAAGATGTAATAGCAGAGCACTTGGAAAGCAGTGACAGGATCGGACAAAGTCAACATGGATTTACTAAAGGTAAATCATGCTTGACTAATCTACTGGAATTTTTTGAGGATGTAACTGGTAAGATAGATAGGGGAGAACCAGTGGATGTGGTGTATTTGGACTTTCAGAAGGCTTTCGATAAGGTCCCACACAAGAGATTAGCGTGCAAAATTAAGGCACATGGGATTGGGGGCAAGGTATTGACTTGGATAGAGAACTGGTTGGCGGACAGAAAGCAAAGAGTTGGAATAAACGGGTTGTTTTCCGAGTGGCAGGCAGTGACGAGTGGGGTACCGCAAGGGTCGGTCCTAGGACCCCAGCTGTTCACAATATATATTAATGATCTGGATGAGGGAATTGGATGTAATATCTCCAAATTTGCAGATGACACAAAGCTGGGCGGGAGGGTAAGCTGCGAGGAGGATGTTGGGAAACTCCAGTACGATTTGGACAGGTTGGGTGATTGGGCAGAAACATGGCAAATGCACTATAATGTGGATAAATGTGAGGTTATCCACTTTGGTGGCAAAAACAGGAAGGCAGATTATTATTTGAATGGCAATAGATTGGGAGAAGGGGAAGTGCAAAGAGACCTGGGTGTCCTTGTGCACCAGTCGCTGAAGGTAAGCATGCAGGTGCAGCAGGCGGTTCAGAAGGCAAATGGTATGTTGGCCTTCGTAGCAAGAGGGTTCGAGTACAGGAACAAAGATGTCTTGCTACAGTTGTACAGGGCCTTGGTGAGACCGCACCTTGAGTATTGTGTGCAGTTTTGGTCACCTTACCTGAGGAAGGACGTTCTTGCCATGGAGGGAGTGCAGCGAAGATTCACCAGGCTGATACCTGGGATGGCAGGAATGACGTATGAGGAGAGATTGTGTCGATTGGGCTTATACTCACTGGAGTCTAGAAGATTGAGAGGGGATCTCATCGAAACCTATAAAATTCTGTCAGGTCTGGACAGACTAGATGCAGGAAGGATGTTTCTGATGGCCGGGGAGTCCAGAACCATGGGTCATAGTCTAAGGGTAAGGGGTAAGCCATTTAGGACTGAAATGAGGAGGAATTTCTTCACCCAGAGAGTGGTGAACCTGTGGAATTCTCTGCCACAGAGGGCGGTGGAGGCTAGTTCATTAAATATATTCAAGAAAGAGTTGGATATATTTCTTGAGGCTAAAGGGATCAAGGGATATGGGGAAAAGGCAGGGACAGGGTACTGAATTTGGATGATCAGCCATGATCACATTGAATGGCGGAGCAGGCTTGAAGGGCCGAATGGCCTACTCGTGCTCCTATCTTCTATGTTTCTATGTTCGTCTCACCAAGCGCCAGCTTATAACTAGACGCTTGGCCTCATCAATACATTTTTCGCTGCCCTGCTCTGCTCTTATCGAGTTGTTACCGTCTTCTTCGTCTCCTTACGTCTCGTCTCGTTTGGTTACTATACAAGTCCTGAGCTGCCTACTCACTTTCGTCTCACCCCTTTTTCGGCCTGGGCGTCCTGGATGGCTATGGACTTGGGTCTCGTTCCCCTTCCCCGCGATTGGTATGGTGTAACTGGTTACTGAAAATCTGCTACGGGGAGAGAACCTGCCACGAGGCCAGGGCATGAGTGCAAGTGGCAGCCCAAGAGGCCGGAGCCACGAGAGCAGGGATAAGGGCAAGGGCAAGCGAGCAAGAGCAAGAAAGAGATTGCTACCTGGGGCCTGCAGTTATACTCCTTACGAAAACCCTTATCTGCGCGCCAAATCAGGTCAGATCATTGTTCCAATTTTGGCGGGCTAGTTTAAATAATTGTAGCAATCTAAACTAACTGTTTTTAGATGGCCGTTTGTCGCACCTAATGGCCTGATGTCTGAGCTGTATTGTTATTAATGCATCCTAATCGGCCTGTCCAGCCTCGATGGCTTCCTTAAGCTGTTTCCGATTATGTATGCAGACAGCTTGATGGCCTCAAGTATAGGCCTAACTGGTTTTGATCTGTCTACGATCTGGCTTAATGCATATTCAAAGTCCTATGTCTGCTTTCCAAAATACAAAGTCCTTTTTCACAGAAACTGCATTTTAGGCTTCGATTTCCCCAAAAGCTGCATGTGCCACAGAGTCCAGGCTTTAAAATCTTGCAGGCTTTTGGTCACGAGGTGCGGACGCCATCTTTGGGTACCCTTTTTTTTAAATGTCCATGCAGGGTCCCTTTTATTATTAACTAGCTGAAGTGCCCGGCGGTGCCGAGGGATTTTTGAGGGCATGTTGTTGTTGGAAGAGAGAGAGAGAGAGAGAGCGACCTGGGGGGAGAAGAGAGAGCGTGACTGGGGGGAAGAGAGAGCGCGACTGGGGGGAAGAGAGAGAGAGCGACTGGGGGGAAGAGAGAGAGCGACTGGGGGGGAAGAGAGAGCGCGACTGGGGGGAAGGGGGGAAGGTGGGGGGGAAGGTGGGGGGAAGGTGAGGGGAGGGGGGAAGTGAGGGGAGGGGAGGGGAGGGGAGGGGAAGGGAGGGGAGGGGGGGAAGGTAGGGGAGGGGGGGTAGAGGGGGGAGAGGAGGGGGAATGGGGGGAGGAAGGGGAAGGGGGGAGGGGGGGAGGAAGGGGGGGAGGGAGGGGAGGAAGGGGAGGGGGAGGGGGAGGAAGGGGAGGGGGGGAGGGGGAGGGAAGGGGGGGAGAGGAGGGGGATGGGGGGAGGAAGGGGAGGGGCGGAGGAGGGGGGGAGGAAGGGGAGGGGGAGGGGGTGGGAGGAGGGGGGAAGGGGAGGGGGGAGGGGGAGGAAGGGGAGGGGGGGAGGGGGAGGGAGGGAGGGAGGGGGGAGGAAAGGGAGGGGGGAGGGGAGGGAGGGGGAGGGGGGAGGGGGGGAGGGGGAGGGGGAGGAGGGGGGAGGAGGGGGAGGGGGAGGAGGGGCAGGGGAGGGGGGGAGGGGGAGGGGGAGAGGGAGAGGGGAGGGGGAGAGGGGGAGGAGGGGAGAGGAGGGGGGAGGGGAGGGGGGAGGGAGGGGGAGAGGGGGGGAGGGGAGGAGGAGAGGGAGAGAGGAGGGGGAGAGGGGGGGAGGGGACGGGAGGGGAGAGGGGGGAGGTAGGGGGAGAGGAGGGGAGGGGTGTAGGAGATGGGGGAAGGAGGGGTGGAGAAAGGGAGGGAGGGAGAAAGGGAGGGGGGAGCCAGCAGATCCTCTCCCCTCTGCCGGCGATGGCTCCGCTGAGCTCCGTGCCGCCCCACGCACTGACATGCTGAGCGCAGCGCCCCAGTCAGCCCGAGCCCTGCCCCTCCTGAGGCCGGGCCTGAGCGGCTTGAGACGGCCGATTGCGGCTGGCGAGCCCGGTTGCCGGGGTAACCCTCTCCACTCCCCCACCCCTCCCGAGCCCCGCCCCCCCCCCCGCTAACCTGCTCGCTTCCCTCTGGCCGCGCTCTGTGTGGAGGTGCGCCGTGCAGCGCAAGCGCGAGGAGCTTGCAGTGAGCCAAGCCAGCCCTTTACCAAGATGGCTGGCCGCTGGTTTGGAATCAGGCCCAGCGGGGGGGTGGGGGGTGAGGGGTGAGGGGTTAGGAGGAGCTTGCCACAAAACAATTGCCTAGGGTCCAGCATGGCTGGCAACAGACGCCCAGGCTTCGAGGCCTACCTGCAAAAACGGGGAAAGGTAGGAAAATTAATGAGATTAGATAAAAGATTTAGAAAGTAATTAACTTTTTTTTTAAAAACAATATGTGTTTTAAAAGCAACTTTTTTTTTAAAGACGCAGAAAGCGGGAAAAAGAAATGAAAAGTTTGGAATCAAGATGGCGGCGACTCACCTCGGTTCAGAACGATACGGCCCGCCCACACATGCACCGATTGGTCGACCGTCAGGTCACCGAAGCGCAGGATTGGTCAATTGTCCCGTCACTCGACTCTAGGAGGGCCCGCCCGCACGCGCCAGGAACCCGCCCCCGCCATGCAGCGATTGGTCGACCGTCGGGTCGCTCGGACCGTACGATTGGTCGACCTCGACGTCACTCAATGCTAATGAGCAGATAATGAGCGGAATTTTGAATGGTTTTTGGATACCGCGGGCACAATTTTTGTCTCACCGAAACGTAAATACGCTTACAACCGTTCTGGAATCGTAAGCTTTCTTTTGATGTAACACACGTGTAGGTGTGTTTACATCAAAAGAAAGCTTACGATTCCTAGGCTACGTAGGCTATAACTTTTGATTGTATAGCCAGACAGAGAGACAGAAAGACAGACAGAGAGACATACCGTTTTATATATATAGATAACCTTGGGGGAATTGTGGAAATTTTGTGAATCTGTAGGGATGGCGGGTGTGGCGTGTGTGCCCAGTCAGTTATGCCCCTGACTGTTT